>NC_136063.1:1006504558-1007849841 GCF_964261635.1 Lissotriton helveticus | reverse complement strand
TAAAGCTTTCTGAATATGGCAATTTCAATGATAGTGAACATTTTAGGGCCTTATTTACAAGAGGCCTGCGTCACCGGACCACCATATTTTTGGCGCTCTGGTGGTGCAGGCCTCTCAATAATTTCTAAAGGGGGTCACAAAGCCGCCCTGCATGCTTTAATGGCCTTAAAGATATGGATTAAGGCAATGCACCGCAAAGCACTAGTTACCTTATTCTACATCAAGAAGGCGTTCCATGGGCTTAGCAGTGGGTTTTGCCACTCAGCACCCATTGGGTTTGACACATTCCCAGCTGTACAAGGATCTGACTGTGGGACTCCCAGGGGAGGCATAAAGAGGAGAAATAACTTTATTTTTCCTAGTTTTTTTCTATGCAGTAAACATAGAAGGAGTGAAACACCCCCATTGATCGTTTTTTTGCAGAAGGTGCCCCTTCCTGTACAAAAACAATTGTGCCAACAAAGCAGACACCCTGTGCCTGTGTTGGCACCAATTTGTGAGCTGGTGCAGGCAGAAAGGACAGGAATGCACTGTATTTCATTAATATGGCGCATTCCTGCCCTTTCCCTTTGAATCAGGGCACCGCTGCAAGAATCCTTGCAGTGCTGCCCTTCACCCAAAGATGCATATGAGGCTCTTAGTCTTTTATATACATGTGCTTCAGCTCAAAGACTCATTAATTACATTAAAATAAAGCATTTAATTTCTTATACCCAAAAATATATGTCAATGAAAACCCTTAAACTGAACTTGACCAGTGGGCAGCCGCGGCCCGTAGTGGGAGTACCGGCCGGGCGGTGACCTGGGGAGGGGGAGGGGCAGGGTGGGGGGTAGTAATGTATGAATTACGGACTTTAAGAGGTGAGTAAACATAAAAATAAATAAAACACATTTTGTTGCACACACTGCATCACCAAATGCGATGCAGTGTGTGCAACAAAATTCGTTTTATTTATTTTTATGTTTACTTACCGTTTAAAGTCCGTAATCCATACATTACTACCCCTCACCCTGCCCCTCCCCCTCCCCACATCACTGCCCGGCCGAACTCCCACTACCGGCCGCGGCTACCAGTAGGACAGGCGTTGTGTGTGAATCCAGTTGCATTCAATGTTTTCTGATGCGGCAGGAAAATATATGTTTTTCCTGAGTTGTAGTAAAATATCTATTTTCATTAGTAACTTAATTGTTGTGATAATTTGCTGACTGATTTAGTATCTGAGGAACTCATCAGTGGGGGGCTGCTTATGACTTGCCTAAGTTGGCAAGCAAGCTTTTACAATGAATAAGTAATGACAGTTCATGACGTTTCTGATGAACACAGGAGAAGCGTACCACAGCTGCATCTCTATGTTTCCTCGCCTCCGTGGTACTTAGGACAGTCACTTCTAAGAAGGTCTCCTGGCCATCTCACCCCAGGAAAAGAACATATTTGCCTGCTTATCATACCAAAAGTGTGTATGAGCTCCGTGCTTAATGATAATATTGGCATTTTGTGCACAAAAATGTATGGTAAGTGGTTGTCACAAAAACAACCATGGTATAGGGTGGTACCACTCACAATTTGGGACAATCAGTGAACTTTGATTAGCTTGGTCATTGTCAAGTTGTTCTGTTAACTATTGTTACCTTCTCCTCGCAACACACTTAGGGCCTCATTTACGAGGTTTCAGAATAGGGCAGTGCCACAAGGAATCTTGCTGCGATATCCTGCTTCAAAAGAAAAGGATGTAAACACAATATTTTTACCAAAATCCAGTAGAACTCTTTTTTCAAGCCCCAACCTTTTATCATTTACTCTATACATTAGAAGTTAATATTTTGCACTACTCAATATGAGAAGATGGTCTGCTACGATTTACTTGTCTCCAGTAGTCTAAAGCATTTTATTTAATTTGTAAGTCTTCCCTGAGACAGCACATACACTGTCACTTGCGAGAAATGTTGTTTACTAAAGCCTGTCTATTGCTTAAAATGAATTGGCTTAATTTTCACTCTAATTTGCTGCCTACTAATTGGCCAACAAAGCGATACAAAAGGGGATGATGGACGGAGCTTTTGAGCAAATCAAACACTCACCCCCAGTCAAATGATCTGGGTTTAATCCATCACCATTCTTTAGCTCACTCCGCCACCCCAGTTCAGACATGGCCATATGCAAATCAGTCTGACATGGGAACAGTCCAGCCCGAACTGCCAAGCCATATCTTCCCTGGACCGGAAACAAGCATCCTGGGACCAGTTTCGGATTCATAATCCTCATCAGCCAGGCTATCTTGAATCCAGTGGCAAAGTGAGCAAGGGACTCACGTCTGAGCATACCCTGCCACACTTAGGGCGAACAAAGCGATACAAAAGGGGATGATGGACGGAGCATTTGAGCAAATCAAACACTCACCCCTAGTCAAATGATCTGGGTTTAATCCATCACCATTCTTTAGCTCACTCCGCCACCCCACTTCAGACATGGCCATATGCAAATCAGTCTGACCCTGTGCCTCATGGGAACAGTCCAGCCCGAACTGCCAAACCATATCTTCCCTGGACCGGAAACAAGCATCCTGGGACCGGTTTCGGATTCATAATCTTCATCAGCCAGGCTATCTTGAATCCAGTGGCAAAGTGAGCAAGGGACTCACGTCTGAGCATACCCTGCCACACTTAGGGCGAACAAAGCGATACAAAAGGGGATGATGGACGGAGCGTTTGAGCAAATCAAACACTCACCCCCAGTCAAATGATCTGGGTTTAATCCATCACCATTCTTTAGCTCACTCCGCCACCCCAGTTCAGACATGGCCATATGTAAATCAGTCTGACCCTGTGCCTCATGGGAACAGTCCAGCTCGAACTGCCAAGCCATATCTTCCCTGGACCGGAAACAAGCATCCTGGGACCGGTTTCGGATTCATAATCCTCATATGCCAGGCTATCTTGAATCCAGTGGCAAAGTGAGCAAGGGACTCACGTCTGAGCATACCCTGCCACACTTAGGGCGAACAAAGCAATATAAAAGGGGATGATGGATGGAGCGTTTGAGCAAATCAAACACTCACCCCCAGTCAAATGATCTGGGTTTAATCCATCACCATTCTTTAGCTCACTCCGCCACCCCACTTCAGACATGGCCATATGCAAATCAGTCTGACCCTGTGCCTCATGGGAACAGTCCAGCCCGAACTGCAAAGCCATATCTTCCCTGGACCGGAAACAAGAATCCTGGGACCGGTTTCGGATTCATAATCCTCATCAGCCAGGCTATCTTGAATCCAGTGGCAAAGTGAGCAAGGGACTCACTTCTGAGCATACCCTGCCACACTTAGGGCGAACAAAGCGATACAAAAGGGGATGATGGACGGAGCGTTTGAGCAAATCAAACACTCACCCCCAGTCAAATGATCTGGGTTTAATCCATCACCATTCTTTAGCTCACTCCGCCACCCCACTTCAGACATGGCCATATGCAAATCAGTCTGACCATGTGCCTCATGGGAAAAGTCCAGCCCGAACTGCCAAGCCATATCTTCCCTGGACCGGAAACAAGCATCCTGGGACCGGTTTCGGATTCATAATCCTCATCAGCCAGGCTATCTTGAATCCAGTGGCAAAGTGAGCAAGGGACTCACGTCTGAGCATACCCTGCCACACTTAGGGCGAACAAAGCGATACAAAAGGGGATGATGGACGGAGCGTTTGAGCAAATCAAACACTCATCCCCAGTCAAATGATCTGGGTTTAATCCATCACCATTCTTTAGCTCACTCCGCCACCCCAGTTCAGACATGGCCATATGCAAATCAGTCTGACCCTGTGCCTCATGGGAACAGTCCAGCCCGAACTGCCAAGCCATATCTTCCCTGGACCGGAAACAAGCATCCTGGGACCGGTTTCGGATTCATAATCCTCATCAGCCAGGCTATCTTGAATCCAGTGGCAAAGTGAGCAAGGGGCTCACGTCTGAGCATACCCTGCCACACCTAGGGCAAAAAAAGCGATACAAAGGGGGATGATGGACGGAGCGTTTCAGCAAATCAAACACTCACCCCCAGTCAAATGATCTGGGTTTAATCCATCACCATTCTTTAGCTCACTCCGCCACCCCAGTTCAGACATGGCCATATGCAAATCAGCCTGACCCTGTGCCTCATGGGAACAGTCCAGCCCGAACTGCCAAGCCATATCTTCCCTGGACCGGAAACAAGCATCCTGGGACCGGTTTCGGATTCATAATCCTCATCAGCCAGGCTATCTTGAATCCAGTGGCAAAGAGGGCAAGGGACTCACGTCTGAGCATACCCTGCCACACTTAGGGCGAACAAAGTCCCTTGCTCACTTAGCCACTGGATTCAAGATAGCCTTACTTGTCATGTATTCCTATAGGTTCTGAATCGATCCCCCTATTCCTGACCCTATTCTAGTTAAACAAACCAACAAGTTAACTAGCAGTCAGCCCATGAGGCAGAAAACCCCCATGATGCAGATACCGTTATCTGACGCAGTCACACTACGGCACAGGAACGTGTTATCTAATTAGGTCATAACACTTGCGATCTAATTAGACAAGCGATATTCCTCCAGCCCCTGATAAGGCATACAGAGTTCTCATAACAAATCAAACCTATGACAACCTGGGCAAAACCCTGCGGCCATTGTTTTGATTTCACCGAGAACTTTAGTAAAAGAATGTGCTAACGAGCAAATCGTATGACATCTTTATTGACGTATCTATGTCCATCCTTACGTCAATCTCGGCACCTTAAAGGTATAAATATTACCGATCTTGCCATATGCAAACACACGCGTGGTGACGAGACGGAGCAGCCATACTTGCCGAAGCGAAGAGCAGAGCAGACCCCGCTGGCAGCAGCCCCGCCTTTCTGACGCGCTGAGAGACGCGCTGCTTTCTCCTGCCGAGAATCCAGCACCGGCGTTTCTGGGCAGCCCTCGCAGGCAGCCTGGAATATCGAGACCAGAGAGAGAGATACCATTCCTCATTCATCCTAACTTCCAGGTACAGAACTGAATAACCCCTCACAGAGAATTCTTTAGTTATTCACTTGGCAAAATCAAACTTAACTTAAACTGTAACTATCTATTCCCGCCCACGTATTAGACTTAGGTCAGGTACACGGGGTAGGCGTATCTAGAAACACCAGTTGAGTACGTTTAGTCAAATGTATATGTGTATGTAATATATTTTATTCATTTTAAAACATCTTATGGCTTAGAAACCATATCAATGTTTTTACAGTATTATTTTATACTATTGCTTTTAATGTATGCACTTTACTTAACTATAAGTATTGCAATAATATCGATCCATTTCTCTTGTATGAGAAAAGAGACTGATCAATAAATAACACCTTTTTATTGAACACACCCGTCTCTTCCTTTTCTCTACATTCTGATGAGACTAAGAATGCACGTACTGACTGAGTAAAATAATTTGCCTTTTGTTCACACGACTCTCGAGATTGACTCTTGATTAGGGGAGAGCAAAGTTGTCATGTTCTATGGTTGTCAGAAACTAAATTCCTTCTTGTCTAATCAGGGAAGTTAATTCCTCCTTGAACATTCGAGAAAGTTTCTAGTGAACTCTGAGCTAAGCTGGCAAACCCAAAACTTTAAGTCTAGTATCGACAGTAGTAGACCTAGTTAACGTCTGGCCTAGGCCTTTACTGCTGTAGGTATTATTCCAATGCGCAGAGCCTATTGGGAAGATAGGAACTACACTACATGGCGCCCAACGCGTTTGGAAAGGGCGATAAAACTAACGTAAGACATTTAGAGTAACTCAGTCGTGCTTTCTCACTCAGACCCCTTTTCCCAAATACTCCAAAGACGTCTGGAGTGGGTGAAAGGTTATATCCGCCAGACCTCGCAGGAGGGAACTCCTATGTATGGTTCTTGGTATAGTCAACGTTGAAGGATAAACAGTTCCAAAATATTGTGCATCTAATCTTTGTTTCCATAAGAAACCTGATCTGCAAACAAACAAAATAACCTTCAGGACAGTAAAATGTCAGAAAATGTAGAAGAAAGAGAGGCAGTTAGATTAGCAGCTGACATAGCAGAAGCTGATACTGCACTACAAAATGCAGACCCGGAGATAATACTCATCCCGGTCATCAAAAGGAGATCTATAACTCTAAAACTTATAGAAAATGGACTGACACCTAGAGGTGGCACAGTCATATTCGTAATTGAGGCACACGAATATCGGCAGACAGAGGTATACTATTCATGGATACATTTTCCAGCAGCAAATGCTGTAACAAAGTACTTCCACTATTACAAAATAGAGGAACCTCCTAATGAGTACACTCCTTTCGAGGAGGTGGAAGTACCACTCAAATTCCAAGAGCATTTGCTCTTATTTGATGGCGCCCTAAAACATAATAATCACATCACCAGGCTCGGTCCTTTAGGTAGACCAGGAGCAACGTGGCCGGTCCTAGCCGGATACACACCACATCCAGACATCGACGGGATGTCTGCAGATAACCTGTTAACACAGCTAAAACAATTAATAAAAATTCATAGACAATTAGTCCAGTATGTGATGCGGACTTCAACAATTCAGCCAGCGATTAAACTTCCACAGCTGACCCCTCATCAGGGGAACACAAATAAAATTACATCACAGAACATCCAATCCTGCCTAGGTAAAGTACCGGCTAAACGGGAACAAATACCATTCTGGTTGGCACAGAAAATTACCCAAATTGAGGCGGTGTTTCCTGACACCACCCCGCTAGAAAAACACAGGATTCTGACTATCTGTCTCCCAATGGGAATCGCACCACACATAGAGGACTGTGACACTTGGGGTACAGTCTTTGCTTCCATCTACACAAAAACGCACGGTGTTCCATCCATTTCGGTAATACCAGATGTGCTAAAACAAATTCAAGATGAATATGGTCCTGAACCCGCTTTAACTCTTGGTGTGAAATTACTAAAAGACTTCAAGCAGGTCTCTGCTATATTATTAGCCAACATAAAAGGTGAAGCAGCAAACGTGGCGATCCGCCAGAGGTTAAAAGAGACAGATATAGCAGACCAACCAGCTGAAATTGCCAGAATCATAGAAAAATCCTATGAGGAACTAGGTAGAGATAGTTTAGGTGGAATACCAGTAAAACCGCAACTGATTGAAAGTCCAGAAAAAATATTTTTTAATAATAATTCACCAAAAAAGAACTGGGATGGAAACAAACAATCCAATCCCAAAGAAAAGAAATTCCAGTCCCGAGGAAGGTCTCCTAGGCGAAGAGAAAAATCTCCGAACCAAAGACACAGGTCACCTCAGAGTGACCCCTCTGGGAAAAGATATAACCTTAGAAATAGGATAATATAAAAAAGCCTGATAGATATCAAGACATTGATACACGTCCCTCTCAATCTTTTCAGACTTCCTCGCAGAAATCGGAAAGAAGAGGACGATCAGAACAAAGAGAAGAGCACGCCAAGTCCAAAGACAAGGAACCTGCTCAGCTAAAAAAGAAATTACAATTTCCAAAAAAGAAGGTAGCCAGTATCAAGGTAGTTAACAATGCCGAGAATACTGAGGACACAACTGAAAAACGGAGAGTGGGCTCAGACAATGCTAGACAGCGCAGCAGAAGTGAGCATAGCTCGCAAAGTCCTTATGAATCATCTGGAGACAGTGGACACGAATGAATATCTTCAAGTGGAAACTGCAGACACCAGGGTTAGCAAACCTCACAAGATATACGAGATAACATTACGTATAGAGGGAGATAAGACTAGGAAAATAAGGGGACTATTTTGGGATAATCTCTCCAAGGGCTATGACATCCTTCTAGCTGAAAAAGACTGGCCACCAGAGTTTGTCAGGGAGTGCCCTCATGGCGAAGAAGTAATTATGCCTGCCTTCTCAAATCAAATTCCAATTCATAAAAAATACACACTTGCTAGAAAGTGGGCAGTGGCTCTAGCTCCTGCTTTATATAAAAATCACGTGGGATGGGATGAGGATTCTCCTCCTCACAAAATCCAGTTAAAATCACAACCTACTGCACAAAGGCAGTACCCAATTAAGCAAGAAGCTAAAAAACAGGTAAATGAAATACTAGATCAGCTAGAATACCAGGGGGTGATTGAAACTTGCACCTCACAAATGAACAATCCTTTGTTTCCGGTCTCCAAACCAGACAATTCACATCGTCTAGTTTTGGATTACCGACACCTTAACACATGTTGCAAAACTTTTGCAGTGCAAAACTCACACAGTGCTGCACTAATGAATAACATAGTGCGCAAAAAATACAAAACAACCTTAGACATCTCTAATGGATTCTTTTGTCAAAACATAGCACCAGAGAGCAGATATTTAACTGCATTCTCAGTAAATGGCACTCAAAAACAATTCTGTCGGTTAGCCCAGGGGTACAAGAACAGCCCGGGGGTATTCTCAGCGAGAGTAACAGAATTACTTCAACTATATGATGATGAAGCATTATCTTATGTCGATGACATTTACTTAACAGATGATGACTTGGAGACTCACTTGAAAAGAGTGAACACCATAATACTTGGGTTCGCTGCAGAGGGTTACAAATTCAACTTTAAAAAATCCAGAATTGCCCATCTGACAGTCCTGTTCTTAGGATATGAATTATCAAGCGAAGGCAAAAGCCTGGCTGACAATTTCCTAGAGAAATGTGCCGTACTCCAAGCACCTAGAACACTAAAAAACCTACAGTCGATTCTAGGCTTCCTAAATTTCGGAAGAGCATACATTGCAAATTACGCAGAAAGGGTCAAACCCCTTTATGATCTAATTAAACCAGAGTTTAAAAGATCCAATTGGACTCAAATACACACAGAAATTTTGAGATCCTTACAAACAGACATGCTAATTAAAACAAAATTAGAAACACGTGATAACACACGCAATCTTGTGATTCGAGTCATCCCAGGGAGATGCGGATTCACATACCTGACCTCTAATGAGGGAGAAAAGGTACCAATTGCATTCAAATCACACTTGTACACTAAGGCTGAAATGAAATTTAGCCCAACGGAAAAAATTCTTACAGCAACACAGACAGCTATAGCAAAAGAACGAGCCCTGGCACAAGGTAAACGAATAATAATCGTGACACTAATACCAGCCCTAGAGGCGGTAACAAAGGCAAGCATTCCAAATGCTAAAGCACTCCATCCGAGATGGATACAATGGGCTAATTCTCTTGCTGCAACAGACGTGGTGTACGAATTTGATCCTTACTTAAAAACACAAGAATTTCTCCAATATGAATTTGAATGTCCTCCGCCAACCGAAATTCTGCCTCTAGACCACTACGGCTGTATAATATATACAGACGGATCAGCACAACCCGCAGTGGGGGGTAAGCAAGCTTACAGTGCTGCGTGCGCGATCGTTAAAGGTCGCTGGCACGAAGGAAAATTTAAACCAGCAATCACTAAAACACAATCTTTAGGAGATTGTACAGCTCAGCGAGCTGAACTACTGGCGTTCAAGATGGCGCTTGAAAATACCGATCAAGAATTCCCCAAACTCATAGTGTGCGATTCGTATTATTGCGTTCAATCTTACAATGAATACTTGCAGATCTGGCTTCAGAATGGTTTCAAGGATGCGAAAGGTGGCACAATCAAGCATAAAATGCTCTGGGAACAAGTAGTTCTTTTACAAAAAGAACTACCAAAGACTCACGTGATACATACACTGAGTCATCAACGTGATGGCGTTCACGTTGCAGGGAATTCATTGGCTGATGAGGCCGCGAAGGCAGCTGTGCAAACGGCTTCCGTAGCTGCCGTCACCCGGTCAAAAACAAAAATAGACAGCGAAATATTACAAGCTGTCAGCGCTTCAGAAAAGGATTCGATAGAACCACTCCCTAAAGGCTTTCCAGTAAAATACTCATACATAACTGATGCAAACAATGTTCCTTTTGCTCGAATCCCTGGAGTGGGGGATAGGGCAATTCCAAACATGGAACATAGGTTAGGACTAATAATAGCGGCACACGAAGGGCTTGCTTCTATACATGCTGGCGTCTCAGCCACAGTATCATTATTAAAACAGAGATACTGGTGGCCACAAATGAGAAGACAAACAAGGAACTATGTTCTAGAATGTGAAATATGTCAAAGAATGAAATTATCAACGGTGAGACGTCCAGCTCAGACACCCCTTCTGATCTCGGATAAACCATTAGCATGTGTTTATCTAGACCACTGCGGTCCCTTACAAAGGGATGGTAACTATAAATATATCTTGGTCGCAGTGGATTCATGCACGAGATTCATATGGATGTGGCCCCAGCGAACGGCTGACGCCAGAACTGTTATAAAAGATTTGCGAGTCTTTATCGGCACATACGCAATTGGCATGCTGCATTCGGACAATGGTCCTGCTTTTAGGTCTCGGGCTTATAAGGAGGCCATGGTCAGCATGGGCGTGCAATTGCGGTACTCTTGTCCATTTCACCCTGAGGGGAACGGAATTGTTGAAAGAAAAAACCGTGACATAAAGCAATCTATAACGGCAAAGGTATTAGGTTCGGGAGCTGGGTGGGTCAAACATCTAATAAGTGTCCAACGTAGTCTCAATAACCTGCCAAGAAATTCTCTGAAGGGATTCAGTGCGTACGAATTATTATTTGGAACTAGGATGATGATCTCTGACATTGATAGTCAGACTTCAGTGGTGAAAGAAAAAACCTTTGATATCAAAGACCGTTTGGCTATTTTGCAGGACTTAAACAAAACAAGAAAAGACCTGAGCAACATAAAGTTGAAACAACAGCCAACAACCACTGAAGAACCACCACCTGTCCCAGCAAGACCTGTCTGGATTCCAAAAGTCGGGGATCTAGTCAGGGAAAAGATCGCGGTAAAGAAGGAATTTGGGCCTTCTTACAGAAAAGCAGTTCCTGTCTTGTCTGTCAACGGGACAAGATCAGTTGTACTACCGCCACTTGCTGGAAAAAAGGAGAACCGAGTTGTATCAATCGACCTGGTAAAACCACAACATGTGGCCGATAACAAACAGTAGGCCAAGTGGACTCCCAATAAGTAGCAGAACACCAAGGTTTGCTACCAGTACAGAGGTCCTAACGAAGAGGCTCATCACATTCGAAACGCCTACAGAAGAACAACAAGGACTATGCAACAATGCAATAGAACTAAGACCTCTGAAAACCCAAATAAAAACATTTAGCAGAGACACACCAATCTATAATGAAGTACCAAGTGAAAATGCAAGAAACAGAAATCCTGAACCAATTGGAACAATTGACAGAACTGCATCCGGCTACTTCATAAACTTCGATGATTCCTCTGAGGGCTTCAGCGAATCAAAGACACAGCCATCATCAAAAACCTTTAAAGATAAAGCTAAAGAACTTTTGAAACAACTGAAAGAAACATATCTGATTTCTCCATGGATTGAATTCTGGGTGGGTTTTGGTGCATTTATCCTCATACTTTGGCTCATCATGGTACTAACTTTGGGACGCTTCATTGAGGGAAAATATGCTAAAATGGACACAGCAAGTCAGAAAATCAACTTGATCCTCAAACCACACACATCTTCACACGTCGAGAAAAGAGAACTTTCTTCAGCCAACTTCACAGCCAATCTGATACCTGGTGGGGTAGCTTGGGACAACACTGACTATGAAATGTATGGTCCGGTCGAGATCCTGAAATATCCACACCAAATTAAGATCTCATTGAGTGACTTTGCAAAACCAAACTCATTTGCTGATGATTGGGACTTCGAAAGCATTAATATTATGATGTCTGACTTAGTAATGTCTGCTAAATTTACCAAACATGATTATTTGCAGGGTTCTACAAATTATTTTTTTTTTTTTTTTTTTTTTTTTTTTTTAGTCCTCATATGTACCACCAGAATATATGTGCTCTAGGTGGGCCCCACTGTTGCCTCTTACACTGTTGTTTTACTTCGAGTCCGCCATGGAAACAGTATCATAGCAGACAGGGATCCCCAGAGGTAGGCTGCTTTCCTTATCCTACTCCTCCAGGCCTATTTTAGGCGCCCTAGGCCTGAAAGAGGACAGGACCGACACAACCTCTGGCATAATCACGGGACCGCTCACCTATTTATCCAGACCATCAAATTAGACCAAACATTCTCAGTGTTGGCACTAGTGCCAGCCAAATCCATTTTACATACTTCCATTATATATTTCAAACATGCTGCAAATCTCGGTGGAGACACTGACTTCCACTCCATACAAATTTGTCTCCTTGCGATAGCTATTATGTAAAAATTATGACAGTATGTATTGCTATAACCACTATGGTAACCACTTTTTACATAGATCTGCACAACCTAGAAATGTTTTAAATTATAATCAATGGGAACATTGTGCAACACCTCCAAAAGAACCGTTTACGACAAATATTCATATTTTTCAGGTTTTAACACAAGTAATGCTGAAGCATTTTATTTTAAATTGTCGAACAAGACAGGAACCAAAACCATGATAACCAACACAAAATTGTTATATTCAGACTCATTTTTTGAACAAATGAATACTTTTGGATTTGATTATTGGGACAAAAATGTTGAATTGAAAAGTGTTTGGGGTACAAAAGAATGGCAAGTACAGGGTATAGAAGCTTTGTTTAGAGCCTGCATGATCCCAGAACAAATGATATTTTTAAATGACACTGTTCAACAGACCACCTGTCTTGGCTTAGCCAAAATCAAAGATTTAAATAAACCGTCTATTCCAAAGCCAACAATGTTTAGCAATAACTCTGATACAGATGAAGAGATAGACGTAAACCATATATTAAACCAAAATAGAACACATCCTGATTGGAAACAGTGGTTGATCTGGCCCACAGATACTAATAACTGTCAAGACAGATTCCTGAACAAAACACAGGGGTTCAAAATGACCAGGCCAGACCCTAGATATCCTCAAAGACATCACCCAGGGATAATAACCACCTACAGTGTGGGCAAATGATGCCTTCAGTGGCTACAAACTTCCACACTGGCAGAAATTAAGCAACACCTAACTTTACTTACTGATGGTGCTGACTTGCGTGATTTCACTTTGGGACCACGCAAACAGCGTCAAAAGCGTTTCATAGCAGCCTCTGTATATGCAGCATACAATGAGGCCTGGAAGGTTACTCAAATTGAAACAGCAGAGAGAATACGGGAAATTGACCGTATTAATTTGGAAAAATCACTTTCTGTAGTGGACAATGGGTTAATGACTCTGTCCTCCAGAATTTTTTCTTTGGACAGCATTGTGTCGTCAGCAATCGATATATTATCGCAAGACTTACTGTTATTACAACACGGTCAGTCACAATTGCGTTCTATTGTACAGCTTGGCTGGACGTTACAAAATCTGCGTTCAGGCTATGTGCCTTGGCGTTTAATCAACACAACGTCACTATTCCAAATCTTTAACCTTACTGATAGACAAATCAGTATGGCACAAAAGGGTGCTGATTATACAATCTTGAGCATTGAAAAACTCGAAAGATTACCAGTGACAATGTCAGAACTACCGGTCAGTGAATGGATAATACATGGGATAATAAATATTCCAATCTCAACCTTCAGGTTTCAATACTGCCAAAAATATATACAGGCTGGCATGTACGAGAAATTAGGAAAGGGGTACCTTAAAACAACATGGAACCTGCCCTATTCACATGCATGTGTCAGTAATAAAGGACAGAAAGTGTTTCTTAGTGGCAACAATTGTGCGATGTCACTAAGTGGCACACTTCTGTGTAACGGAATTAGTTTGCATGGAGCCTGTGAAGGGAATTCATACAACCTTTCATGTCACCAACAAGGCGCACCTGCAACAGAAATAGAACCATTCTTTCAAAGACTCTATAATGGGAGTTACATTCTTATTGTAGACCGTAGATGTTGTAGTCTTATGCCCGGGACTCCTTATCTAGTAACTACGACTGCGAAGGTCAAGTGCTGTGGACGCTCATTGTTCCCCAGCTCCTTCCCAGACAGGGAGGCAAGGGCATGGCCCGATTTGAAAATTACTTCTATTCGAATAGATACTTTAAGCAGAATGAAAACAGTCCTTCTTCAGACGCCTACCAGGCTCTCGTCATCAAAAGAAACGTATGATCTACAAGTCGCAAGGATGACTGCAGAGATACATACATTATTATCAACTAATTCCCCCGTACATTTCGCGGAAATCCTGAATGAAATCTTAAATATTTCTGATACCAATGGGGTCTCAAAGGTATTTAAGACAGTATTTTCGATGGCATTAACACCATTCAAAGCCATACTGGGTATTTTTCCAGATTTCGTCCATTCGATTTTTGGCGGACTTCCCCTGATCCTGGGACTAATTGCAGGAATCCTATTCTTAGTCCTTATTTTTCGTTATGGCAACCCATGTCACAGACAAAACTCTTGCGACAAGGGAAGAAACAATCCTAGCCATTGGATACCGGGACCGGATATCAAAAATTCCTGGGACTCTCCCGGCTTAGAGACCTGAACATGACTTGGTTTCTATCATTTCGACCAATGTGGCAAAGATGTGTTTTACCTGTATTGAGGTGTCTGCTATGCGGAGAAGAATGCGTGTTAGACACCTGTCTGACGCTACAATCGGATGCGCCGATGGATGCAGAAACATTGTTGAGCCCGATCAAGGTTCATGCTTTGTGCTGCCCTCAAAGGCTACCAATCCTGATGACGGCATTCGTGGAAGCTTCACCACTATGATTGATGGGTAGTGAAGTTCAAGATGAAAGCAGCATCGAACAGGTACGACCTTCTGTCAGTAATGCAAATCAGAATGTCAATGGAGACAATCATGCGCAAGAATTCATGATTACACCTATTTCCGAGTTAGTGGAACTTTCCCAGGAAGCTGTTGACAGTTTCTTCGAAAGCCTAAATGATATGATGTTCTCACCCGAACAGAAATAGAGACTTTTGAGCAAGCTCGCACACGGCGTTCCCTGAATTCGGCCTTCAACTTTAAAAATAAAGTCACATGAACATTTTCGCTCCAGTTCACGGACAGCAGTTTTTCCAGCAGCCCCAAATATTTTTGCATATTTTTCGGGACACTATCTTCTGCTTAAAGTAAGAACTATTCTTAGAGAACTAAGGTTTCTAAATTTTAGATAACTTATAGACATTAGCTGCCCGCTGGCATGTTCATAGATATTTTATTCTGTGATGGAATGGTCTCGAAACTTTTTTCTGTATTTAAGAAACCATTTCATGTGTAATTCTCATATACCAAATAAGCAATAATGTATACAAATTCGATTACTTTGGCATTTTTCTACAGCTTGAGTGCATACCATATATATATGTCTGCAATTTTTCAGTATATTTGAAAATTTCAAAATGCATTTATGTATTTTTGGGGTGGTAAGGTATACACACTACTCTATAGTATGTTGTACTATGTTATACTATGCCTAGATTAGTAAATATGTCCATAGTTAGCGTGGAGTGGGTGTCATGTATTCCTATAGGTTCTGAATCGATCCCCCTATTCCTGACCCTATTCTAGTTAAACAAACCAACAAGTTAACTAGCAGTCAGCCCATGAGGCAGAAAACCCCCATGATGCAGATACCGTTATCTGACGCAGTCACACTACGGCACAGGAACGTGTTATCTGATTAGGTCATAACACTTGCGATCTAATTAGACAAGCGATATTCCTCCAGCCCCTGATAAGGCATACGGAGTTCTCATAACAAATCAAACCTATGACAACCTGGGCAAAACCCTGCGGCCATTGTTTTGATTTCACCGAGAACTTTAGTAAAAGAATGTGCTAACGAGCAAATCGTATGACATCTTTATTGACGTATCTATGTCCATCCTTACGTCAATCTCGGCACCTTAAAGGTATAAATATTACCGATCTTGCCATATGCAAACACACGCGTGGTGACGAGACGGAGCAGCCATACTTGCCGAAGCGAAGAGCAGAGCAGACCCCGCTGGCAGCAGCCCCGCCTTTCTGACGCGCTGAGAGACGCGCTGCTTTCTCCTGCCGAGAATCCAGCACCGGCGTTTCTGGGCAGCCCTCGCAGGCAGCCTGGAATATCGAGACCAGAGAGAGAGATACCATTCCTCATTCATCCTAACTTCCAGGTACAGAACTGAATAACCCCTCACAGAGAATTCTTTAGTTATTCACTTGGCAAAAACAAACTTAACTTAAACTGTAACTATCTATTCCCGCCCACGTATTAGACTTAGGTCAGGTACACGGGGTAGGCGTATCTAGAAACACCCGTTGAGTACGTTTAGTCAAATATATATGTGTATGTAATATATTTTATTCATTTTAAAACATCTTATGGCTTAGAAACCATATCAATGTTTTTACAGTATTATTTTATACTATTGCTTTTAATGTATGCACTTTACTTAACTGTAAGTATTGCAATAATATCGATCCATTTCTCTTGTATGAGAAAAGAGACTGATCAATAAATAACACCTTTTTATTGAACACGCCCGTCTCTTCCTTTTCTCTACATTCTGATGAGACTAAGAATGCACGTACTGACTGAGTAAAATAATTTGCCTTTTGTTCACACGACTCTCGAGATTGACTCTTGATTAGGGGAGAGCAAAGTTGTCATGTTCTATGGTTGTCAGAAACTAAATCCCTTCTTGTCTAATCAGGGAAGTTAATTCCTCCTTGAACATTCGAGAAAGTTTCTAGTGAACTCTGAGCTAAGCTGGCAAACCCAAAACTTTAAGTCTAGTATCGACAGTAGTAGACCTAGTTAACGTCTGGTCTAGGCCTTTACTGCTGTAGGTATTATTCCAATGCGCAGAGCCTATTGGGAAGATAGGAACTACACTACATACTGATGAGGACTATGAATCCGAAACCGGTCCCAGGATGCTTGTTTCCGGTCCATGGAAGACATGGCTTGGCAGTTCGGGCTGGACTGTTCCCATGAGGCACAGGGTCAGACTGATTTGCATATAGCCATGTCTGAAATGGGGTGGCTGAGTGCGCTAAAGAATGGTGATGGATTAAACCCAGATCAGTTGACTGGGGGTGAGTGTTTGATTTGCTCAAACGCTCCGTCCATCATCCCCTTTTGTATTACTAATTGGCCAGCACATGGTGGTTTCACTGCATCCTCTTTCATTTGGAGTATGGATCAAGTACTGATTGCTTTAAATTTTGATTAGTGTCCTTCTGCTGCATGAGCTGTGATTGAGGTACTATATTTTTCTTTCTTCTTCCACCGTCATTGTTGCCATGTTGCTTCTTCTGAATCACCCTTCCCTTGTCTGTTTTTTTCTTATAGATTGCCCCCCCATTGTCCAAGCGGAATCATCCCTCCCAAACTCCTGTTAGCTGAGCTGCTTCTTCCCTTCCACTCTCCCTGTTGCTTTTAAGTTGTCCATGTTGCATTTATCCCCCCCACCCTCCCATTGTCCATTATGCTTCTTGCTTCCCACCCGTGGTCCGTGTTGCTTCTTCCCTTCCATCTCCCACCCTTCCATTTCTTGTGCTGCTTTTTCCCCCTCCCACCAACCCTACCATTGTCTTTTGTCAACCTCACCAGCTATAAGAAAAACAAGCGCTATGACGTAGCCAGCTCTGGCCACAACATAGTGCATTTTCATCCTCCATCCTCCATTGTCCTTGTTTCTTTTTCCATCCCACCCTCCCATGGTCCCTCTTTTCTTCCCTTGTGTTTGTTGCCCTACCCCCTGCCATTGGAACTTTTAATAACACCATAGTTACTTTTAGCCATGCTGCATAACCACGCTGCTATACAAAATGTTAAAAACACATATCAAAGCCAATAGCTCCTGCATGGATGACCCATGTATTTGATACCATGGCTCCCTCCAAACCACTCTCTAGTAAGCACTTTGGATCCAATGCACCTTGGTATTCAGTGGAATTGAAAGCCAATATATCATGCTGTAACAGGCTTGAGCATAACTGGAGGATGTAAAAAACTAGTGTAGATAAACAAATGCTTAAAGGTGCTCTACGCTCATTACCATGTCAAAATAAAGATAGCACACAGATAACATACTGTCAACAAAATAGACCAGGCAGGCAACTCTTCTAAATAACTATTTAAAATCCTAAACACCTTTGTCAAACCACAGCCATGCTCCTCTGATACTCCAGCTCCTCAAACATTTTGGGACACTTTGGCTACCCATTTTAAAACTAAAATGTAGAACATCTACAACAGTTTTCTCTCTACAATCAATCCATCCACTGTTATACCACAAGATTATATCTCAGTTGTACTAGAAAGATTTGAGCCTATTTCTCAAACCCAGATGCTTGACTTACTAGACAACGCAAAATCAAGTCCCCTTCCAGTCCTTGTCCTCCACAGGTTATTACACTGCTTTCCCCTCTCCTTGTGCCAATCTCTGACTCAAGCCACTGTCCCAAGAATATGGAGAGCAGCTTATGTTACACTCATCATGAAGAAACCACCCGCAGACCCCACTGAACCAATTAATTACTGTCTCACATCTCTCCTCCCTCTGTTGGGAAAGCTGGACATCTCACAGTCAGGCTTCCGTCCATCCCACAACAATGAAACTGTCTCACATTCATTTTTGGTGGGCAAAGAGAGATAAAGTGATGCACCCAGAATCACAGGATGTTGAGCCAATGCCAGACTTGGTTTCCCAGCTCCGAAACCAGCAGCTCTGGCCATTAAGCCATAACCTCTCCCTAGTTGTAGGGTTTGTTGGTTCTGTGTTAGGCTGCGCTAACAGGAGAAATGGGCTGGTCAATGCTGCCTCCTGACTACAGCCAAGGTACTTATTTTTATAAAATTAACCACGTAATCACATCATTTATTTGGCCTCTTGCCACACCAGGCTGCTGTGTGAAGATAGTTGTAGTGGCTGGGAAATTGGCCTTTCCTTACATTTTGCTGTTTTGAATTTGTTAAGAACAGACTCTATAGTAAGTAGCATACAGAGATTGCAAATATATTCAATTCAACATCCAAATGATTTTAAAGATTTTCAGAAATATGGACATTCCAGAGACATCACAGGATGGGACTTTTATCAAGATGGGACTGAAGGTACTGGGACTTCCAGACGATTGGCGGACTCCTGTGTGGTCTCTTTCCAGTTCCCTGCAGTTGTTAACTTTGGGTGATTGCCAGGGAAAGCGAGGTTGATTCACAGCACTTCTGTCCTATTTTTAGGCCACTCTAGGGGACCAACCATTAAAAGTCATCCCTGGAGCTGCTGAATTTCTAGTAACCTGCTTTGGCTCTCATAAAGTTCCTTGGTTTGTACTTTTCCACATTTCCACTCATGCGACTATTTAAAGCAGGACCTAAACGATCACTAGTTCCACTAGTGAATACTTCCTGTAGGTTACACAAGATTTGTTTTACAAAAAAAGCGAATCAATGGCAGCACTTCTTTTCTTCAGAAGTTGTCAAAGGAGCTGCATTGAAGAATTCAACTGATGATTAATTTTCATAATTCA
The DNA here is from genome assembly GCF_964261635.1 of Lissotriton helveticus. Classification (NCBI taxonomy): domain Eukaryota; kingdom Metazoa; phylum Chordata; class Amphibia; order Caudata; family Salamandridae; genus Lissotriton; species Lissotriton helveticus. Next base: position 1,007,830,315 of record NC_136063.1, on the reverse strand, counting down.
AAGTGCTGGTACCTAAGGTTTTGAGAGCGAGGACTGATTCTCACCTCGGTTCTGGTTCATTTGTCAGTGTCCAGAGTGTCTACAACTTCAGTGTCTCAGCGTTATCCTCTGGCTACTTGGGCTTGCTAACTGAATGATAAATGGGCTACATATCAGCATACAGTGTATCTTCTACCTGGAACTAATATGCCTGCTGTTGGTTCTAGCAGACACCCATAGTCTCAGTGAAGTGCTGCTTAAAGGTCCTGATCACATAACTAGCAGATTCTCCATTTTTCCTGGTTCTAGTAGGGACTTTTCTCAGTTCTCTCTTCATTTCATCACACAGATGTGTATAATGGTAGTAGAACTGCTCCCCTTTTAGATCACAATGTGCTTTGGATAAGCACTGCAAGTGCCAGTCTTCATATGGTCATTCTCTAGCACTGTCAGTGAGGGGGAAAGTACTTCAGCGCATGATATGGAAGTGATTGATTTCAGACTGGCCTTCATGTGATATAAGTCTTCCAAAATAAAAACAGCAAAGGCCATCCCATAAAGAAGAATGAAGTATCTGATGCCAGGGACTATAAGCCTGATGTTGTGGGGAAATTTTGCCTGAGTAGATGTACACCAGGGACAAGTATCTAACCTTAATGGATCCAGGTAAGGGTGTCTCAGTGGTGTTATTAATGTCCTTGAAACAGACCTACCCTGAAAAAAACTGCTGCCTGGTTACTGCCACAAACTTTAATGAGCAGTGCTGTTTTAAGAATGTATGGGGCCCTGGGCAAAAAACATTATAGGGGACCCTGTTTGAAACAACTTCAAAATATATTGTCCATTTCTGATAATTTGAGTCCCAGGATGTCAAACTAAATTGAATTATGTGTTAGAGGTTGGGATAGAGAAATGTAAAATAGAGAAAAGTTCAGTTTCTCAAGGGCCCCTTGGAAGGGTGGTGCCCTGGGCAATTGCCCACTTTGCCCATGCCTTATAACATCTCTGTTACTGAGTTATGGCATTTGATCTACTCCTCAATGGAAAGCCTCTGCAGAGACGATTTAAGGCATGGGCAAAAAGGGCAAATGCCTATGGCCCCCACCTTCCAAAGGAACCCCCCTGAGAAAATTAAAGTTCTCACTATTTGTCCCCTGTCCGGGACATTAAGAGGGATGAAAAAACTGGGGTCTCTCAAAGGGGTGTGGCCAATGTAATTAAGGGTGTGGCTTAAGAGCACGTAGGAAAAACATCTGGGCTTAGCATCGTGTGCCCCCTGACTTGTATTTTGATGCTTCTGTCATTGCATCCAGATATACAACAAATAACATTACACCTACACCATGCCAGAATTATTGGCTTTGTCAATGGTTGTTAGTTGCGTAAGATAAATAGGAAACAACTATGGCTTTGTTGTATATAATATTGAAAATACTTCAGTTCTGAAATGATGAGACTGTAAAAGAACTATATCGAGTTTTTATGAAGTTACAGCAAAGACAGTGAAGGGTGGTACTGCTGTGGAGTTAAGATTTTTCTTTTCACCCTGAGGGTGAGGGTAAAAATGGAGAGCCCTATAGGGACCCGTCTCAGCACCTACATTTTAGAACTGGTGGGGCTGAGCACCGGCAGGACCCGGTCCACGTAAAGCCCTGCCCCTGTCTATTGTATCGCTCTATCTAAACATCTCAGTGCTTAATTAGAGCCAGTGGTTTCTGGGGCTCAGCACTGGCACATAATTGTCGGCACCGACTCTAGTGACAAACCACCACATGGTGGTGCTGTCTGAGATGTGCACAACACCTGTGTTTATTAAGTCAAATGGCATTAATAATTAATAGTACCAACCTCTCACACCATTGTTATAGCTTTTTGTGGCCTGAAATAGTATGAATTGTCACACTTGTAGGACTGCAATGGTTATGTGTTATGTTGGTTCTGTCATTGGTAGCACTGGCAGGGGCAATGCATGTTGTAGGCTGAAGTGGCCTTCCAAGAAGAGCCCTGGCACTTAATATTTTACAAATTAAGCACAGGGAATCATATGAGTTAAATATATAGAAGATAATAAATAGTCAATATGTGGAATGAGCATTGGAAAATAATGTAAAGTCTTTATCAGTTTGGTGTGAAAGTCGCCAATGATCTAGCAATTTAGAGATTGAAAGAAAGGTTTTGAATAATGCATATGTTTTTGTAGGGCAAAAGATAACTGTGGAAATTCTAAGAGTGGTTCGGCAATAATATTAAAGTTATCTGATATAATTAGAGGTACAGGGATTATAGCAAGTATTTCAGACATAATTGGTTGCCAAAAATGGTGGTCATCTTGAATGGGATCATAAATATGAACTAAGTGGAGAGAATGCTCATCATTTTGGACATGAGCATAAATTTAGCGGCAATCTGAATCAGCTTTATGGTTCAAAATGGTAAATTGCAGTTTGTGAGAAAAAAGAGTTGCTGTTCCATTTTTCCGACCGCAGCTGGTGAAGAAACTATAATGCTTACCCATTATTTAATCAGTGATGCTAGAATCTTATCATCAGTATGGGTTTCTTGTATAAAACAGATGTAAGTTTTACATTTGTTTAAATATTCTAGAATTTTCAATCATTTTACTTGATGTCTTAGACCCTTAACATGGAGTGAAGAAATTTTAACTTATAACTACTTGTCATGACAAGTTAAAGTGATCAGAAAGGTACAGCAGAAAGTGGGATACATATAAGATGTAGAAAAATAGAAAGGAATAGAACAAGAAAGAAAGCCATAAGTAAGGACCGACAAATGAATAGGACAAACATTTATAATATTTGAAAAACAAAACACATGGAATGCAATATTAACTATGAAGGTACGATCCGGGAATCTGGCATGGAACATGTTGTCTGCTAACAGGAGAAAAGAATAATATTAGTTATGCGGAAACAACCGTCAAGTATTTTTTTGTAGATGACTAAGATTCCATTGCCACTGGAGTATGTAGATCAAGATATACAATTAAGCCAGAAGGTAAGGTGAAGGAATTGGTGATGTCATTTTAGCAGATTCACATTACTTCATGGTCAAATAAATTATGTTTGTATCAGCTTCTCTCAGTCTAGGGTGTAGGTCAGAGAATTGCTTGCGCGTTGCTACAGTCTCTTTACTGAAGTCTTGATGGATATACACTTTGGGGTCTATTCCGATCCGGTAAAAAGCGCTCCGAATCGTCATACGGAGCATTTTTTTCCGTACGAATCGTACCCGTAACCGTCTCCGTACGAACGACGTAGTACGATCCACACCCAATGCAGCTATCCGTACGAATCGTACCAGGGACCGTACGAATGAAATTCCTGTACGAATCGCCCTCGGAAGTCGCTGTACGCGACGTTCATACGTTTCGCGGCTGCTTTTTACGACCCGGCAAGTACGATCCGTGTTGTGTACGCTCCGTACGACCCTTTTTCTACGGGAGCTGGAAACTGTCGTACAGTCAGAGTTCGCCCCGAAACAGGTACGGAACGGCCCCCCCGGGTACGGCGCGTAACCCCATGATCACAGGGGTACGTGGCGTACCCCTGCGATCATGAGGGTACGTGCCGTACACCCAGCGTACATGGGGTACGTGCCGTACCCCATGTACGCTGGGTGTGCGGCACGTACCCCCCATGTACGCTGGGTGTACGGCACGTAGCCCGCATGATCACAGGGGTACGGCGCGTACCCCTGCGATCATGGGGGGGTACGCACCGTACGAATCGCGTCCCGGTCGGCCGATCGGGATCGGAATCGTCCGGTCGTACGGCGTACGTACGAGTCATACAGAAACGGCTCCAGATACGATTCGTACGGACGGGGATTTTACCGGATCGGAATCGACCCCTTTATGTTCTTCAATCAAAAGTGTTGGAATTTCTCTAATAGCCTTCCGAATAACTATCAGGTGATGATGGTGCAAAACATTAACTGTAATTTGTCTTGGTTTGGAGTGATTTGATTTGCGACATGAGAGAACTCAATGAGCATTATTAATTTCAAATTTTTCTGAGAATCTTATTTTCTGCAGTAAAGGCATGAGTGTCTCCCAAAAATATCTGCTATTTTGTCACTCAATATTCACTGGTAGATTGAAAATACACAAACTATATTGGTAATTTCTCTTTTCAAGGTCCAGGAGCTTTTTCTTCATAGGCGGTATAAGGTTACCTTGAGGGGTCATTCAGTCAATCACAGTCTTATTATCTCTTATTTTAATGAAATTGTCAGAGATCTGCATTGTGAGTGCTGCTGTATCACTATGCAAATGTTTAATATCACAGCAGATGGCGTCTGTATTATTATGCATGACTTGTACTTCTCCCAATTTTTGGCTATTGAATCTGCATGTGAATCCACCATTTTGTTTTGGCAGAAGGTGGGGAAGAATCTTGTTTGCATTTATTAGGATGATGTTGTGTGCTTTTTATATCCTTTGTATATAATTATAAAGAAGAAGACTCTGATGTTAGCAAATTTGAATGATATATGGAAGAATTGCAGCAATATTTCTCACTTTCGGCAGTATAAATTAAGAAAATAGGTTAAAGTAAAACTGAATATATGATTCACAGAGAGGAAAGTTTAGTAAAGTCCAGGCTTCATCAGGAACAGACCTCACCTTTTAGATAAAAATCAGAAGCCATGAAGAGTACCTTTAAGAAGCAGCAAGAAGATTGATCTAGGTTTCCTCAGCAACCTTCAGAATGGAGGCTCCTTACTGGAACTCGAAGGAGAAGAAATGTGGACACCGAGGTGTTGTAGACATGGGTAAAATAATCTGGTATGGACCAGGGGTAAAGACAAACCAAAAACAATGCAACCAATAGAGATTTAAGCCGCAATTCAATGTCTTTCATCGTCCTCATTTGCAGATTTTGCTAGAGCTTAAAGCGTGTACGCCATCTTGGATTATGCAGACTCCACCGGTCCATCTGTTTCTTATCTATTCTCCTACTCAGTGTTATCCAAAAGGTGGAGCATTTCCCTTCCCCTCCAAACTGTAAATGAGGTCCAGCGAGTCTGTGAATGCTCAATACTCTGGGTTATCCATGGATTCTGAGTACACTCTGTTTCTCTCTAATTATCTCTTTCTCTCCCCTCAAAATCAATCTTTATTCAGGGTTTATCAAGATTTTCATCACACAATGCAGGCCCGGCTCAAGTCGAAGGTTTTGAGATCCAATTTATCCAAATCATTACTTACTGAAGAACATTTTAGATGTGATTCTCTAAAGGAGTCATTTGGATTGATGACAAACTGCCCAAAATTGGGACATGCCCCATTTGCCAAAATAGTTTGTGGCAGATGAGATATCCACAAGTTTTGGCAGTTCGTCCGTATCCACCAACTCTAAATGACCCTTACATTGATTGATGTTGGAATCAAGAGGAATAGAAACAAGTATTTAATGTGTGATATCTTTACTCACATCTTAACTATGTTCACAGACCTTTTATTTGACATGGCTATTATTTGGAAATTTCTTGTTTATGAAATTTACTTTCTTTATCGACTGTATTTCAACACTAATGTGTAATATTTGAATATTGCAGCACAGCATGTTGTATGGTATTTAATTCACAAAACAAAGATAGGTTGACATTGATAAGTGACGTGAAAGTGAAAAACGTATGGCCATATTACATAAAGCGAGGACTGTGAGGGCTAAGTTTAGAGTCAGTATCTGCCACAGTTATCATGTGTGTGTTTTTAGGTAGTTGAAGAAAATTAGTGCTATTTTACTCTTTAAACAGTAGTAAATGATTACTTGCCGTGGAATTTTAAAGTAATTTGCCACATTTGGCTGGAAATTTATCAACATTTGTTGACATATCTAACATAAACAACATAACAAAATAACTTACACAAAGTAACATAGCAACACATTTAAAACATAACAAGGCAGATCACAACAAAAAAGTTTGAAAAAAAGCAGCTCAGCTGCAGCAATACAATACGACAACATTACATTGCAATAGTCCAGTGCAAAAACATATCAGCATAAAAGAGCAAACATAACGCATCTTCATCAAAACAAAATGGCACACAACAAATATGCACACATGTGCACAAATCGTATTGTCATACATTACCATCACCCAGAATCCTGGTTTCATTATATGGAAGCAAAAGGAGTTTGGAGCATTCTCTGCCATAACTAACCATTAAGGACATGAAATCGAGCAAGTCAAATATGTTTTGAGAGCAAGCCCGTAATTGTTGATTGTTTAGGTTGTGTTCGAGCTCACCACACTAGAGAAACCCAAAATAGTTTCTCTTTGTTTTAAACACAGATGCAACAGAGAGGACATGATGGCTCTGAGCTTATCTAAATGTTGTATCCCAGTAAGCCAACACTGCTCTCGTTCTCCCCAGTTGAAAAACTAAAATAAACCTTCTTTGGTGCGTATTGCTTTCAGTGGCATAAAACAGGTGAAATGTGGTAAAACTATGGGGCAGATTTATGAAGGCCTTGCGCCACGTTTACGCCGCTGTTGCGTCACGCAAGGCGGCGTAAACGTGGCGCATCCCTGCGAACGATTTACAACGTGACGCATCTAGGCAGATGCATCACGTTGTAAAGCCCTGCGCCGCTTGTGGGCGTTCCGGCGCAGGGTGGGCGTTCCGGGGCAGGTGCGCCTCGCAAAAGTGGCTGAGTGAAATCTATAAGATTTCACTCAGTCACTTTCAGGCCAATGCTGCGTCAAAAGCCTGTGCCTGCTTGAAGCAGGCGTAGGTCTTGATGCAGCATTGGTCAGATAGGGCACCCCCGAGCCTTGCTGGAGCTGCGTTGCGCTTGCGACGCAACTCCAGCAATGCGCCGCCTTTACGGCACAGATGCGTCACGCATCTGTGCAGTTTTTGCCCCATGGTGCGCCGCATTGTAAATGCGGCGCACCATGGGTGGCGGAGCTGTGGCGCACTGTGGCGCACATTAACTGGCGCATCCCTGGGGATGCGCCAGTTAACATAAATCTGCCCCTATGTTTTTTAACATTTCAGTGAAGGCTCGGGGCACGGTCCGAAGAGTGGTTACTCTTGGAAGCTCGAACTGAGAGACTGCACACGAACCAGGCATGTATTGATGTGAGACAAAAAAAGGCTGTGTCTGCAACAGCACATCTCTGTTTTGTTCCCAATAAAGCCACTGGAAATGAATCTTGAAAAGATTTCTCAAGCACAAGCTTTTCTCTGCACATCAAAGAACAAAAATTGGCTCAGGTCCAAACTAAAATAATCCAGTGCCCCTGTTCCCCACTGTTTGTGTATCTTGTATATCATTGCCTTTACAAGCAAAAACAGGGAGAAAACTGGTAGAATTCGGGCAAGCGGACAAAAGAAAAGATAACATAAAGATCTCCAAGGAAGGGACCAAAACATGTTAATATATGTGCCCAAAATGTTCAGCAAAATGTGTGCATTCATAATGTGCACTAGGAAATTGTTTGGTCCTGTAAAGGCATCCGGTAGTTCTGATTACAGAAAAGTAAATCAGACATGTAAATGTGGTACTATAATCCCAGCTTGTAATATTGCACCACAGTAAATTTATTATCCATAATTGATTTATTTATAGTATTCTGATTTATGTACTTTAATCATTTGTACAAAATCTGTTTTCTAAAAATATTTATTCAATCTATTGGGCCCAATTAACAAAAACAATTGGTAGAAGTAAAACTATGTTATGTTATGTTAAAGGTATTTGGTACCGCGCACGTACACCAATTGGTTTCTTGGCGCTCGGAGACCAGTGGGCAGAAGACATAAATGGGTGAAGACAGCTACTCGTAAGCAAGACGAAACAGATAAGTTTTCAGGGATTTACGGAAAGGAAAATAGTCAGGGGTGAGCCGGATTGAGAGCGGAAAGGAATTCCAGGTAGACGGAGCAAGAAAGGAGAAACAGGCACCACCATGTTTCTTGCGTTTGAACCTAGGAGTGATCAAAAGATTGTGGGCAGAGGATCTGAGGTGTCGGAGAGGGACGTGAGGACGCAGACAAAGGGAGATGAAAGCCGGGACAGAGGTAGAGAGAGATTTAAAGATAGTGCAACCCATTTTAAAGATGCAACGCTGCGCCACCGGGAGCCAGTGTAAAGACTTCAGCATAGGCGAAACATGTTGGTGTTTGGGTTGCTGGAAAATTAGTCTGGCTGCCTGGTTTTGTACCAGTTGGAGACGGTGGAGATGGTAAGCGGGGACCCCCACGTATAGACAGTTGGCATAGTCTAAACGTGAGGTAACCAGGGCCATAATAACAAAAGTAAGAGCCTCTGCTGAGAGGAACCTTTGGATCTTCCCGATCCTGCGAAGGTGGTAGAAGCAGGCCGAGGTAACAGCATTGATGTGCGGCCGCATAGTAAGGTCACTAGAGATAGTGACTCCGAGGCTCTTCACGGAGTTGCCTGGACAGGGAGGAGGACCCAAAGCAAGGGGCCAGAAATTGGAAGTCCAAGGGTGCGGAAGGCCGCCAATCAGCACCAGCTCAGTCTTGCTAGGATTGAGCTTGAGCTGACTGAAGTTCATCCACTCAAAGATGGTAAGCATTGTGGTTTGGAAGTTAAAACAAGAAAGAGGGGAAGGGTCGATAGGAAAGATAAGTTGCAGGTCATCTGCGTAATTAAAAATAGTAACAGAAGAGAGACGAAGAGAAACTAGAAGGGGTTGCAAATAGAGATTAAACAGAAGAGGAGACAGAGCAGAGCCCTGGGGAACACCACAGGGAAGTGAGATATGGGGAGCAGAAAAAGTGGACAAGTGTACCGATTGGGAACGGGAATGGAGGAAGGACATAATCCAAGACAGGGCCGGGCCCGAGATGCCAGCATTTCTGACACGGTCGACCAGGATAACATGGTCGACCGTGTCAAAAGCGGCCGAGAGATCTAAAAGCACTAAGGCCTGGGCCAAGTTCTTGTCTGCCCCTCGTCTCAACGTGTCCATTACCGCCACCACCACTGCCTCCGTGGAATGGGCCGGTCTAAAACCTGCCTGCTGATCATCAAGGAATTGAGTTTCCTCGATGAAAGTACTCAGGCAGCGGGTAACATAGGTCTCCAGGACCTTCCCCAGATAAGGGAGGAGGGAGATAGGTTGATAGTTGCCTAAAACCACGGGGTCCAGGCCGGGTTTTTTTAAGATAGGTACTACCACAGCGCTTTTGAAAGCATTGGGGACAAAGCCTGTAGAAAGTGATCGATTTAGAAGGTCGAGAGGAGGGCCGGGACAGGCCATAAAAGCATCTCTTAGAATTTGGGGAGGACAGCAGTCATTAGGAGAGCCCGAACCAACGGTCTGAAGTAGTGAAAGAAAATTATCCAGGGAGATGGGAGGGAATTCAAAGAGGGAGTGAGGGTTCGGGGAGGGAAGGGCACTGATCTGAGAAGGAGTGATAGGGGGGATGTTATTTTTTATCGAAGAGATTTTATCGATGAAAAAGAAATTGAGGGAATCGCACAGAGCTTGCGAGGGTTGAGGCTGGGGGGTAACACGATCAGGTAAGGAAAGTTCAGCCACAATGGAAAAAATGTCTTTGGTTTTGGATACGGAGTTGATAACTCTCTGGGAGTAGTGGGAGGATTTAGCCAATATAATAGATTTTTTATAAGATTTGAGTAAATCAGTATAGGTGGACTTTGATAGAGGGTCGTCGTAGTTGCGCCTCCAGCGGCGCTCAGCCTGTCTAAGTAGGAGTTTATCAGCCTTCAGTTGGTCAGTAAACCAGCGCTGGGCTTCGTGAAGGCGATTAGATTTAATGCATTTAACAGGAGCGACCACGTCGCTGGCAGAAGACAGCCATTGATCTAAAGCGACTGCTTGAGAATTCAAATCAGAGTGAACAGAGGGAAGGGAGGAAGCAAGAGTCGAGTGAAAAAGGGAAATGTCGGCATGCTTCCAATAACGTGCAGAGAAATTGGAAACTAAAGGGGAACGAATGGGAACTGAAAGTTTTAAAGAAAAAGAAATAAAGAAATGATCAGACCAAGTACAGGGATAAACCAGGGGAGGGGAGATGTCTAAGTTGGTGGTCCATACTTGGTCCAAAGTGTGGCCCTTGTTGTGGGTAGCAACTGAGATATGTTGTAGGAAATTAAGGCCGGATAGCAAGCCGTAAAATTCAAGTGAAGAGGAGGATTCGTGGGAATCTAGTGGCCAATAGTTAAAGTCGCCAATGATCATGACCCTGGCGGAGTTAATGGCCATTTGCGAGATGAGATCGCCAAATGAGGATGGGAAGGAAGGCAAATGAGCAGGGGGGCGGTACACTAAAACACAACTAAAAGAGAGTTTGGGGGATGATAATTTCAGTGTGAGGATATCAGAGTTCAGAATAGGAGTAGTAATTAAAGAAGTGAATAGTAGGTTGGAGCCGATGATAGCGGCAACGCCACCACCCGGTCTACCAGAAGTCCTATTCGAATGCAAAATATAGAAACCCGAGGGTGTAGCTGCCAAAATATCGGGATAGGAATCCGCATGTAACCAAGTTTCTGCAAGGAGCAAAATATCGATATTGCCGCCCTCCAGGAGCTGGAATACATCAAGTTGATGTTTCGGGAGAGAGCGAGTGTTAAGGTAGACTATTGAAATAGAACGGGTAATAGAGGAACAAGACTTGGTAAATGTAGGAGTAGCAGAATTAAGGATAGAGATGGCAGGGGGGGAGCCCTGGGGATATCAGAAGGGAGGGAGGACAAAATGCCGTTTTTCTGAATAATAGCGGCTATGTGAGGAGCAAGGGGAGCACAAGAGTGTAAGGAGCGGAGTTCATGAGAGGAATACGTAGTGCGACAGGCGGCACGCATGGCCACGGGCCTCGATCGGCCGCGGACGGGCGCAGACGGGCTTGACTTGTGCGCGACATCAGCGCGAAGTCGGCGCTCCCGCTGCGCTCGTCCGCTGCGCTTCCGCCAGACCACCATTTATACAGGGTGGCGTGAGCCACTAGACCGCTAACCTGCAGATGAAGACTCAGGGCGGAAGTGGTGTAAATCAAGAGGTGGCGCTCATGAGAACGACCCTCTGCGCAAACGGCACAATGCCGGGGCGGAACGGGGTCTGGAGCGGAACAGTCAGGTAAGCAGGTTGCTGTGCACCAAACAATACACAAACACTTAGCACAGATTATAAAATGAAAATTTTTAAAATACAGCTAGTAATCAGCTGGCACAATAGTTAAAAAGCGTAATTCAAGCGATAGCGCTATCACACCCACGCAGCCTTACTCGCCGCGTTAGTCTGACCGGGGCAGCCGTTTTCACGCTAGAAATAGGAGGGGAGACAGCAGCCACTAGACCGCTAACCTGCAGATGAAGACTCAGGGCGGAAGTGGTGTAAATCAAGAGGTGGCGCTCATGAGAACGACCCTCCGCGCAAACGGCACAATGCCGGGGCGGAACGGGGTCTGGAGCGGAACAGTCAGGTAAGCAGGTTGCTGTGCACCAAACAATACACAAACACTTAGCACAGATTATAAAATGAAATTTTTTAAAATACAGCTAGTAATCAGCTGGCACAATAGTTAAAAAGCGTAATTCAAGCGATAGCGCTATCACACCCACGCAGCCTTACTCGCCTACAAATGGGCACACAGGCTTACTACTCTTTGGTATTCACACACCTTCCCAGAAGTAAACCTGGAAAGCTGCACCATGTGCATGTTTCCAAGCTTTATGATTGCATCCTGATTAGGTTGTAGAAAACGCCGACCTATGGTTGGGCCGTTCCTTCTATGCAATGCGTCCGCCCAACGTCATAATCAGGGCAATTGTGTTTATGTTGGACGATAGTTTCCTCATTGATATCCTGATGTACAATATTTTGAATTCCTGGCAGGCATAAATGTAGGCTTATCCAATCAATCAGGGGAATTGTAAGCGCGCTACTCATCCGTGAGGGTCTCAAGGCGTTAAGGGGGTGGGGGTCCGCACATCTATTTAGCCGACCGCAGAAACTTGACATTTGTTTATGGCCAAAAATGCCTATGTGAATTGGGCCCAACATGCGGAAATGATAAGCATACTACAAACTCTCTCCTCTTTGGAAAGAAGAAGCTGCACTCTCAACAGTGGCAGTCAATGATTTATTTAAAATACAGCATCGGCAGTCCTGACGCATTTTGGTCACTCTGACCTTTATCAAAGGTAAGCCTTGGCATCTACTGAGTAAGTACCACAAGACGATTGCTTAAATTTGTAGTTTTGGCCCCTTGGTGGACCCCCCAAGGGGCCATTAGCAAAGCATGCTGATACTTGTGGTGCACTATTCAGTATCAATCAACAACCCTCCAGTGGGAGATGCCCGAATATTTCTTAAGATTGCTTGAGTTGTTAGTTAATTATTCATGTTTAAATATTGTATATTTCCGCTCACCACTGCTCAGTAGCATTCCTATTTTCGAGGCTGCTGGAGTCCATACCGAAGTCAGTCTTCGGCGGCTCCCCTGCTATATATATATATATATATATATATATATATATATATATATATATATATATATATATATATATATATATATATATATATATATATATATATATATATAATCAGTCTTCCCCAACAGCAGCAAGAAGTGGAAACCACACGGAGGATTCTTTGAAGGGGTCTTTTAATGCCACGAACACCAGCAATAGGGCGAATGCATTTCGGCATAGTTCAGCCTTCGTCAGCACCATGAGGTGTTGGAATGGAGCAGGCAAGCAAAGTGGTTGAAATACCTTTTCCTTAAACAGTCAGGTGAGAGTTGGCTCCGCCCCCCAGATAGACAGATATATATATATATATATAACAGCAACAATCCTTCTGCACCCGAACACAGGAAATGAAAGGACGGACCACTGGAATCAGGCAGGAAGGTCTTTTTTATTAACGCCCTTCTCCGCTGCGACGCGTTTCAAGCACAGCCGTGCTCTTGCTCACACCAAAGTTTTTAGCAGCAAATGTGGCATTTTAAACTTAGTTTCGAACTGCCCGCCCACAGTGCACACATCACGTGATATGCTTTAAGCAAAAAAGATAGAAGACATACTTGTGCTTTTGCCTCTTATTATGCAAGTGCAGTACTGTCTATATATACCTTCGTAATTTTGTAAGGCATACAAAAATGTAAACAATTTACTCATGTAAACAATGGACTGATATAGATTTCATACTGCTAATCGGCATACATGCCAGTTTGCTATAAAACACTGGATAGATTCAGTATCTCTTGTGCAAAAAATCGCTATAAATAGTATTGTGCATCTCTGTTTTATCAAAGTAATTTCATAATATGTACATATTTTACTAATCTGTCAAAATTTCATTTTCTATATATAAATAATTCTAAAACCATAAATATATCAATCATAATAACATTCTTTAAGCAGATATGTCTTAGCTTAATGACTCTTACTATGAGTCTGTACACATTGAAATGAAATAACTTGTTGCACAACAATGTTCTTTCCTTACATTTTAAGTCCAAAATTTCATTTAAGAATTCTTCTAACTGCATAGAATGCATTGTACTGCCCAATACCTATACCTACTCGAGGCTGCTTAAAGTGCTTATGAAATCTAAAGTGCTTAAAGTGAAGTGCAGAAATCTATCCTTAAAAAATACCCATACATTTGTTACAATAGTTGTTTTTGTTTGAGAAGTTTTGTTTCCTCTCACTTTACATTCTAGCGAAAAGAGAGTTTTAATTTTTGTGATCTTTCTTAGTTACGTTGTAATTCATTATATAAATAAGACATCTAGCTAAAAACCTCTGGAATATAACATGTGCGTGTTTACACTTATATTAATTTCTTCACTTGTGTATAGTTCACAGGCAGTAATGCAGATCTTCTGTACTATTGAGCCCATTCGGGTTCTTGCTGTCTAACTCAATTATGGTTTGAGTTTCCAATCTCCTTAACAGCTTCTCCCCGTCTCCCCCTCTGCGCAAGGGCGCTACTGCATTTATGACAAAATAGGACAAGCAACTTATATCATTATTGTGTGTTGTTCTAAAATGTCTTGCCACTGGATAAGCAGGGTCGTTCTTGACAATTGCCCTAAGATGCTGCAATATCCTGGCATGCACCTGCAGCTTCGTACTACCCACGTAGCGCAGCCCACAGTGCATGCCAGAACACAAACAGCATACTCGGTCCAGCATCCGTAGCTGCCCTTGATAGCTATACTTTTATCAGAAAACGGGGTTTTGTAATGGGTCGTATTTATAACAAACCTGCATGCTCTGCATGACGAGCATTTGTAAAAACCCTTCCTCTGCAGAAAATGTACCCCCTCAGTTTTGATTTCAGGTCTTGATCTGACCAATTGGTTTCTCATTGATATTGCCCGCCTAAAGGTAATAGGTGGGGACTCTGGTAATCTGCTAGCTAATACACCGTCAGTCATAACAATCGGCCAATTCTTTTTGTCGATGGATTTAATTTTTCGTTCTTGCTTGCTGAGTGCAGTTATTAACTGTGGGCATTCCTTGTCACTAATAGCAGATACATTTTTTGGAATCAACAAAGATTTCCTCGAACGATCCTCTGTTTTTTTAAGAGCTCTAGCTATCATGTTTTCTGAATACCCTCTATCACTGTGTTGCTCCATCATTTCCTTTACGCATATTTTGTAATTTTCTTGGCCGCTGCAAATGCGTTTTAATCTAAGCAGCTCTCCTACGGGGATGCTCTCAATTGTGTGCCGAGGATGACTGCTGCTAGCATGTAAAATGCTGTTGCTAGATGTTTTTTTTTTCAAAAAGGGTTGTTTCTAACTTATTGCCGTTAACTAACACTCGCACATCTAAAAACTCTATCATAGATGTACTGATGTTTGATGTGAAGTATAAATTACTGTCATTCATATTCAAGCTCGCTACAAATTCTTCGCACTTGTGATGTCACCCTCCCATATTGCAAAGACATTGTCAATGAAGCGAAGCCAAAATATGACTTTGTTTCTATTTGGGATGCCCTCCAGGATCTGTTCCTCCCACCAGGCCACGTGCAAGGACGCGTAACTGGGGGAGAAACAAGATCCCATGGCTACTCCCCGCTCCTGCTTCCAAAATTCCTTGTTGAACAGAAAATAATTATTCTTAAGACACCACTCTATCAGCTCACATATCTTATTGTGGCTGTAATACTCACAGGGTTTAGTTCCCAAAAAGTGGTTGACTGCACGTAAACCTGCATCATGATCAATACTGGTATACAGTGATTCGATGTCCAATGTTATTAGACACCAATCACTGTTCCATTTAATTTTGCTAAGCCTGTTGAAAAAATCACCTGTATCTTTTATATAACTTCTGAGATACATGATCTTGGAGGTAAAAGTCAATGTATTGGGACACATGTTCCGCTACACTATTTATTGCGGAAATAATGGGCCTACCTGGAATGGTATTAAATATAGGACAGGAGTAACAGGGTGTTCTACATGTAAAAACTTGAATTCTGCTAAATAAATCAGTCCATTCCTCTTGTATTCATGCAGTACCTTCTTTATTTGATCCTTTGATTTTTTGTACTCCAGTCCATTGGATTTCGAATAACACCGTGTGTCTCCCAGTTGTCGCATGGCTTCTTTCAAATATTCATTTCTAGGCCACAGGGGCCATTAGCAAAGCATGCTGACACTTGTGGTGCACTATTCAGTATCAATCGTCAACCCTCCAGTGGGGGATGCCCGAATATTTCTTAAGATTGCTTTATTTGTTAGTTAATTATTGATGTTTAAATATTGTACATTTCCGCTCACCACTGCTCAGTAGCATTCCTATTTTCGAGGCTGCTGGAGTCCATACCGAAGTCAGTCTTCGGCAGCTCCCCTGCTATATATATATATATATATATATATATATATATATATATAATAATAATAATATTGCCATTTATAGAGCGCCTGGTTACACTAAAACAGTGTGTCCCCGCGCTGTAAATTGCTGTAAGACCCTAGAAGGCAGAAGATCGGAGGCAGGGGGAAAGTTAAGCTAGAAACAATAATTGTAATTGGCAGGGAAAAGATGGGTTTTAAGTTTTGAACGGAATCTTGTTTCTGAGGGCTCCATACGAAGATCTATGGGCAGTTCGTTCCAGTGTTTACTTGCCAAAAACCTAAAGGAACGGCCTCCCATCCTGGCCTTGCGAATGCGAGGGAGTTTAAACAGCATTGCTCCGGCCGATCTCAGGTTCCGGATGGGGCGATGGACGGTAAGGAGATTTTGCAGGTATCTTGGGCCCTTTCCTTGGGCAATGCGGTGGGCAAAGCAAAGCGCTTTGAACTTAATACGCTCCCTGATGGGGAGCCAGTGAAGTCTTGACAGAGCCAACTTCCCAGATGCTCTGCGGGGTAGATTGAGAACCAGGCGTGCAGCAGCGTTTTGTACACACTGCATTTGGTGTAAGCCTTTCTTACTTAAACCTAAAAGCAGGGCATTACCGTAGTCAAGATGGGGTGTGACTAATGCGTGGATGAGGCTTCTCCTAGCGTTGATGGGAAGAAGGTCGAGGATTTTGCGAAGAGTTTTGAGTATGCTGTAGCATCTACCCGTGACTTTGCTGACCTGGTGTTTAAAAGAGAGATCAGCATCAAGCATAACTCCGAGATTCCTGACTGATTCCGATGGAGAAGGAATTGCGCCCAGTTCAGTTGGCCACCACTCAGGTGACCAGTCATAGATAGATATATTACCTACTGGCGATAGCCAGTAGGTATATATAGTTAGGACCTAGCTACCATAGGAAATCCTCAACATTCTATTGGGAATAACTTTAGCCCCGGTTGAGAAATTTGCGTGTAATTTTCCAAAATTTTGGCCAGCTCCGCTGAGCTCCTTCCCTGAAAGTTTCGGGGAGATTCGTGAAGTGGGGGCTGAGAAAAAAGGGGGGTCTCAAAACGTGTTTTCCCCATGTTAATTTCCATAGGACGTTCTGACAAGGCTACAGCCCGAACCGCTGAACGGAATTACACCAAACTTGGCAAAATTGTAGGGACTGGTACGCAGAAGTACCTTTACTATATTTTATGAAAATTAACTTCAAAAACACATATGTATCTGGGCGGAGCCTAACCACACATCTCATCGTGAGATCTGATTGGCTGTCAGCACTTCATCCAAGAAGTGTTGCCAGCCATCTTGGGACCAATATACATGATAGCACCTCATTAAAAAGCATTGTAGTTAATAGAGGGTCTTAGGACTTTAGTTACATTTTAAATCATTTGTTGATGGTACCATACTCATTTTAGGAATTGTGGTGTGTTCTAAGGTGATCATTTGAGATGTCATCAGTGATGTCACTGACCATGTCATGAATGATGTAATATGTGACATCATCAGCAGTGGATTGCGGGTGCCCGAAATATAGTTAGTACAACTAACTATATAGGAGCAATTTCTATGGTTTTGTATGAGTGAAATGTCCAGCTAACTATAACACCCCTAAAACTTATAGTTTTTGAGTGAATTTTAAATGTTTTTTAAATGCTAACTCCTAACTATATAAGGCCTGAAACCTATGTTTTTTCAGTGAATATAGATATATATATATTCACTGAAAAAAACATAGGTTTCAGGGCTGGTATAGTTAGCTGGACATTTCACTTGTACAAAACCATTGAAATTCCTCTGTTATAGTTAGTTCTGCTAACTATAGCTCGCGCACCTGCAATCCGCTGCTGATGATGTTGCATATTACATCATTCATGACATGGTCACTGACATCACTAATGACATCTCAAATGACATCACTGATGACATCCAGTGAATGTGGTTTGGTTCGATATTTAAATATGTATTATATATATATATAGCAATTTGCTTTGAAGAATGAGTGCATGTATAAGTGTCTGGATGGAGGATTTAAGAGCAGTGTGATTGACTGTTTAAGTGACTTATTTAAAGTGTCTCACTAATTATATGGGTTAGTGACTAAACTGTGTGAATGTCTGTACCACTCTGTCTGTTGTTTTTTAAACTGCTGCATCAGTTGGTTACTAGCTACATAAAAGTCTATATTAGTTATTAATTAGTTAGCTGAGTGTTTGTATGGGAGAGTGAATGTTTGTGTGGTTGGGTGTGGGGTGTGTGACTATGCAAAATGTGTGAATAGTTGATTCAGTAGGTATATGAGGTTAAGAATGCACGTGGAAACAGTTGTTTAGGTGAGTGAATGTCTTTATGGGTGTGGTGATGAGCAAATATATCTCTCAATGGTACATGTCCAACAAAGTAGAAAAATAAAAGGCAGTGTATGTGACAGTTGTTGTATATAAATAACTATAAATAAGACTCAGTGATTGTATGAGTGACTGTATGAATGACTGTATACTTGTAATAGTGATTTTATAAGACACTAAGTATGAGTTACTATCTGTATGAATAAATTAAGTGGTGTTTGTATAAGTGTGCAGCTGAGTAAATGTAAGTATCAACAATTGTTTGCATAAGTGAGTAGGATGACTGCATAAGTGAGTAGGATGTGTGCTGGTGTGTAATGTCGATATAGATGTATAAGTGCAATTGCTAGTGTTCTTTTGATCACTGACAGCATGTATGAGTGAATCTGTAGGTAAGTGATTAGATGTGTGTGTAAATCTTGGAATCACTGAGTGTGTTTTTAGAAACTTGTATTGGTGTGTCAATGGTTTCAGAATAGTAGTTTATATTTTATAGCGAGTGATCAAAGGTTATACTACTGTATGAGGAGGTGTATCAGATTGTTACGTGGATGATGTCAAGAGTGATGTCATCAGTGATGTCACTGACCATGTTATGAATGATGTAATATGTGACATCATCAGCAGTGGATTGCGGGCGTGCGAGTTATAGTTAGCAGAACTAACTATAACGGAGGAATTTCAATGGTTTTGTACGAGTGAAATGTCAAGCTAACTATAAAAGCCCTGAAACCTATGGTTTTTTCAGTGAATTTCGAAAGTTTTTTAAATGCTAATTCCTAACTACAACATCTCTGAAACCTATGTTTTTTCAGTGAATTTTGAACGTTTTTCAAATGATAATTATTAAATAAAATATTAGTTAAATGTATTTTTATACTGATTTTCTACATATCTTTAACTGTTTATTTTTACATACTTTATTTTTTTTAATTACATTATATATTTTTAACATAAATGGATTTTTTTTTTAAATATTGAAACTGAATTATTTTTTTTGTTTTATATTTTAATTTTTATATATTTATATTATTTTCTTTTTTTCAATTTTTTTGTGGAGTCGCGCACCCAAAGCGTACCTTTCACAATCGGTGTGCGGATTCTAGCCGCCATTTTAGAAATGTTGTGAAGGATCCGCGTACGGTTGCGACGGGTGCGTATTTTCAGAGATGTGCTCGATTGCTATTTGACCGGTACGCAACTCCAGCTCCTGCGCATTCGCGACACATGTGCATTACTGTATGCGACGCTTGTGCTGTGACGAGTTCCGTGTGACGTCATATATGTATTGGACGCGGTGGGTGCGCGACTCCGGCAAATTTTTTATGTAAAAAATTATATATATATATATATATTTATATATATATATCTCACTTCAACTCGTGACATTAACTTCCCAAAACTGCATGAGAAATGACGAGGGCAGACCTTCTTAGTGCAAATTCGATTTATTTCACCAGTGTGCCATCACGACGCGTTTCGGCCGTCCCAGCGGCCTTGATCACATGACAACGTCTAGTTCCCAACCCTCATTTTTAAAGTGCTGGTGCAAGCCTGATTTAGGAAACATAAACAAAATACTACCGCACTTTCGGGGGTCTTATGTGCATAACATGATATTCAATACCAAAATGTTGCTATTACTGCTTAAATGCTCACATGTTATAATACATTTTTTTAAACATATCATATATGTGTTTTAGCAAAAAACATAATGATAGTACATGAAAGGTGATGACAATTATTGCTTAAATGCCTGTTAAAGACCCTAGTTCTAATGCTTCTCTGAAACAGGCTATGGAAATATAAAGTGAAAATTATACATATTAAAATTCTCCTGAACTCGCCTACTGTTTTGATGAACTCATAACTCTTCATTTGAAACTGTAGACTAAGGCCACTAACTCCAGGGTTTCTACCTTGATAATGCAAAAATGACAATCTCTATATTGCATACACTTTAGCATATAAATCCCACTTTGGTCAAGAGCTATATACCTATAGCTCCCTTATTCAGCACCCATGGAAGGAAATCCTATACATGTATCAATGCACATTGGCTGATACTTACAGCCAAATAATTTTGTGAGCAAAAATGCTGTATACCGGAAATTCATCATAAAGTGACTATGTGCTAAGATATCAAGGGGAAAAAAGGTTAAAGTGACTATTGTGCTACAGTACTTGAAGATATAGTGCAAAGAAAGGAGGCTATGTTGATTTTTATCAACTGATGCATCATGGCTGGACAGATCTAAAATCATCAATAGTTCATCTACTCTTCATTTCATTGAGGAAAGGAAAATTTACAGGGAATTCATTCATTATTGTACATACACAATCGATATCCATATCAGGTACACAGCAATAACCTATCTAAAATGATCAGCTAAAAGACACAAAGATAAAACTACCCTCACATCTAAAAACCTATCATAAAAAAGCGGTAAAGTGCTCAGTATCAATATATTTGATTTTCTGATTGCAAGTACTAATATCATCATGTTACTGCCCCATCTCCTCTCCTTATCCTTCTTACGCTGGCAACCCTTATGTTAAAAGCTGACATCTCAGTTCCAGAGGATATTATGTTTATCTTTATCTAAGTCCCTGCAGGTATGCAACAATAAATATGGAATTACCAGTTCCTGAAGTATAGATATCTTATAGGAAGGTATGGAGGTCTTCAGTGGCATTGAGTCCTCCCGGAGACTTAGAGTCAACCTCTAAAGATGTCTAAAAGCGTCTTAGTTTAGCCTCTCTGTCACCTCCTCTTCTCATAACAGGAACGGCTTCAATCGCATAGTACCGCAGGTACTGAGGATTGCTGCCATGTTTCGCCTGGAAGTGCCTTGCTACTAGATATGTCTGATCCTTGTTGGTTATTGCCCTTAGATGTTGAAGGACTCGTTTATGTACTGCCAGTTTGGTGCTGCCTATATATTTTAGTTTGCAATCACATTCCAAGACATAAACACAGTATTCAGTTTTACAGGTAAGATGTTGCTTAATTTCCCTGATGTCATAGGAAAAGGCAGTTTTATATGTTTTGGTATTACAACCAAACTGGCAGGCCGTACAGGTTAGACATTTATAGAATCTCTTCCTGGTGGGTAACCATATTCCTTTCCGGGCACATTCCAGGCTATTCTTAGCTAGCATATTTCCCATACTGACTGCTCTTCTGAAGGAGATAGATGGATTGGCAGGCATCTGATCTCCTATTACCGGGTCTTCCCGGACAAAATGCCAATTACGTCTAACGATATTCCTAAGTTCTTTCTCCTGCTTGGAGTACGTTAGAATTAGCCTCACCGGTTAGGATCCTGTTTGTGAAGCTAGCTGCGGGGTCTGGGCATTGTACACAAGGAGGTCCTCCCTGGGCTTCTCCCTAGATTTATTTTTAGCAGCATCCACTATCTTCTTGCTATAGTCCCTGGCTAGAAATCTGGCACCACGTTCCTTCTGTTTGATTTTCGCATCCTCCGGATCACTACAAATGTGGCGAATCCGGAGCATCTCCCCGTAGGGGATGCTTCTAATGAGATATGAAGGGTGGGCACTCGATGCGTGTAATAGTGTATTCCCCGCAGTCGGCTTTCTAAAATATTTTTATCAACTAAGATCTCAACATCTAAAAAGGTTACTGCACGTTTACTGATGTTAAAAGTGAATTTCAAATTAAAATCATTTTCATTGATTTCATTTATGAATTCCAACAAACTTTCCTCACTTCCCCGCCAAAGAATAAAAAGATCGTCGATAAAAGGCAACCATGTGACTACATTTGTGGCAAATACGTCTTCATGTTTGCGCATGAGGACCAGGTCCTCCATCCAGCCCATAAACAAACAGGCGTAGCTGGGGGAGAAGCTGGCCCATATCGCAACACCCTGAACTTGATGATAAAATTGACCATTAAAGATAAACGTATTGTTTTTAAAGCAAAAGCGTAACATCTCTAATAACAGTCGTGAGTGCTGTGCAAATATCATCGCTCTTTTGCTCAGGAAATACTCCACTGCTTTTAGTCCGTCTCGGTGTCTTATGCACGTGTATAAAGAACACACATCCAACGTTACAAGCCATAAGTTAGAATCCCAGGACACATGCTTAATTTTGTCTAGAAAGTCACTGGTGTCCTGTACATATGACTTTAATTGTTTCATGGGTACCTGGAGGAAAAAGTCAATGTACCTGGATAGATTCTCCAGGGGACCATCGCATGCTGCAATGATCGGTCTCCCAGGTGGTGCGGTCATGCTCTTGTGGACTTTTGGTATGAAATATATATATGGTACCAAGGGATGTTCCTTCTTGGTAAATTTAAATTCATCCAAACTCAATAGTCCACAGCTTTTCAAGGCCAATATATTCTTAAATAGACTGTCTTGTGTTGCTTTATATTTAAGTGGAGTTCTTTTCTGATAACACTGCACATCCAGTTGCCTGTATGCCTCCTTTAAATAGTCTTTGAATGGCCAGAGGACGATATTCCCGCCCTTATCTGAATTTCGTATGACCACCTCTTCTTTCTGTAGTTTCAAAATCAGTTGGTTATAGTTTATTTCTTTATTGGTAAATGATCTTTTAAGTTTGTTGGTGGCTAGGGTTAATTTCTTGATCTGTCCAACCACAAGATCACTAAAGGAATCTAAGCCATCGCGTGCTGCCACAGGAATGAATTTTGATTTGTTTTTAAACAGAGTAACGGGCTTTTTTTGTCCGTAGCCAGATTCTGGGGATTGACTCTCTGCTAGATCTTCGTTTGCTAGACTGCAGATGTCACAATATGTTTTAATATCTGATACCTGTAGTCCTAAGGATTCATTGCTTCCAGCTGAAGACAAGTTAGGAAGAATTTGTTCCACAATGGCTTTTTGTGAATGTAATTTTTTCAATTTCAGCTTGCGTAGGAACAGGTATACATCAGCTCTTATTTGTATGTACTTGAAGTTGGACTCTGGGCAGAAAGAGAGGCCCAGGGAAGGTAACTGCTTTTCTGCAGCATTTTAAGTCAATATTTGCCAAATTGACGATGGTATTTGCTTCCTGCTCCATTGTGACTTTCCCTGGGCCCGTAGTTGGGGGTATTGATCTTATTTCTTGGCTCGCTCCCGGCCCCGCTTCCTTGGTTCTCCGGTTCCTGCGGGCCTGGCGTCTCCCCTGTCTCCTTTGAGACTTTGTTTTGGCACAGCTCCCTGATTTCGTGATCGCAGGGTTTCCCTTCTGCCAAGTTTTAAAATGTCCAATTCTTCCCCCATCGTTAGTTTGTTAGTTATTTTATATATATAATATATGTCTTTAATATACATATTAGGGCCAGACACATCTAAGGTAGTCATAAAAATAATATATTTTTACTTGTAATAAACTTAAATTACTTTTAAATGCAATTTCGCGAAGTCGCTTAGGGTGCTTGCTGCTTTGTGCGAACGGTGCGCGGATTCCCATGTGACCTGAAAAAAAAGATTTGATTGGTTCATTACATTTCCCATTGTAACTATTGAAGGACCTCACTTGTGGGACACCCCCGCGCCGCACGGCCACCAGCTGCTGCGTGTGCCCCCTGCTGTGCCCTCTGCCTCGCTGCCGGCTGACCCTGCTGTTTGCCATTCATTTGCGCTCGTTCTGGTCTTCTTAGTCTCTGCCCGTGCTTCAGCGTTTTTTGCCTGTAATTTGTGCTTGTTTCTGTTTTATTAGCCTCTGCCCGTGTTGCTAGCGTTTTTTGCCTGTAATTTGTGCTTGTTTCTGCTTCTTAGCCTCTGCCCGTGTCTTAGCGTTTTTTGCCTGCAATTTGTGCTTGTTCTTAGGTTTCTGGACGTCCTCCGTCCTGTTTCCCGCCTCCCTCGCCGCCCCCCGCTTCCCGCCACCACCGCCGACCCCGCCCCTTTTCCTTCTGTTCCCTCCCCGCTCCCGCCTCCCAGCTGCCCCGCCCACCCGCGCACTTCGCCTTAAATGGCGACCGTGCGAACGCGCAGCGTTGACGCGCAGCGGGCGCGCCGATTGTGCGCCGAAGGCGCGCCAAAGGTAAGCCCGTCTGCGCCCGTCCGCGCCTGGACCGCGCCCAGTGCCAGGACCCCTGGCCCCCACCGAAGGAATCCGACCCGACGAACCTACAGCGCCGCCGCTCTCATCGCACTCAACACCGGCCGCATCCCAGGATGTCACCGAGCCGCCCCGAAGCACACCCACGGACCCTTCAGCTGCCACGCCTGCAAGTTCACCTGCATCCGGACCTTACCTGCACCCACCAAGCCGAACACCAGCAGCAACCACCTCAAGTGCATCCTGCTCAACACCCGCTCCGTCCACAGACACGCCGTAGAACTCTGGAACCTCCTCGACACCACCGCCCCTGACGTTGCCTTCCTCACCGAGACCTGGATGAACGCCTCCTCAGCCCAAGACATCGCCATCGCCATCCCAGAGGGCTACAAGATCATCCGGAGGGACCGCACCGCCAACCAGACGGGAGGAGGCATCGCCATCATCCACAGAGACACCATCCGCATCACAACCAACACCGACGACACCCTAACCACCGCTGAACACCTGCACTTCCAGATCCACACCAACCCGAAGACCACCCTCAGAGGCACCCTGATCTACCGACCCCCGGGACCACGCACACGATTCAGCGAGGACATCACCGACTTCGTCAGCCCGCATGCCCTCCCCTCCGCCGACTACATCCTCCTGGGGGACCTCAACTTCCACCTGGAGAACAACAGCGACCGCAACACCATCAGCCTGCTCGACAACCTCGCCAACCTCGGACTCAAGCAGCTGGTGTCCACCCCCACCCACCTCGCCGGACACACACTCGACGCCGTCTTCTCATCCAGCAAAGACGTCACCTTCAGCCACGCAACAGGACTCCACTGGACGGACCACAGCTGCGTCCACTTCACCTTCAGTAGAACGACGATCCACCACCACCTGCAACAGGTTGCCCGAAGAAGCTGGAACAAGATCACAGCCGACCAGCTCACCGCTTCCCTGAGCCAGCACCCTCCCGCCAGCTCAGCGAACCCCAGCCAAGCGGCCGACAACCTCACGAAGTGGATCAACAACTGCGCGGACGAACTCGCCCCTCTGCGAACCCCACCCAGCAGACCCTGCAGCAGAAAAACACCATGGTTCACCGACGAACTCAAGAGCTCCAAGAAGAACTGTCGAGCCCTCGAGAAAGTCTGGAGAAGGGAACCAACTACGGACAACATGACCACCCTCAAACTCGCCACCCGGAAACACCACCAACTGATCCGCGCCACCAAGAAAAATACATACAAGGACCGACTGGACAACAACGCACACAACTGCAAGGAACTCTTCAACATCGTGAAAGAGCTCTCCAACCCCAACGCCGGAAATAATGACATCACCCCGACGCAAGACCTCTGCAACTCCCTCGTGTCCTACTTCCACAACAAGATCACGGACATACACAACAGCTTCAGCAACCAACCAACGCAAGCCACAACCGCAACAACGCCACCCACCACCACCCTCCGCGCCTGGAGTCCGATCAGCACCGAAGACACCATCCGCACAATGAACTCCATCCACTCCGGATCTCCGACTGACCCCTGCCCTCACCACGTCTTCAACAAGGCCGACGCTGTCATCGCACCCCACCTGCGGGACATCATCAACACCTCCTTCGACACCGCCACCTTCCCTGAGAGCTGGAAGCACGCCGAACTCAGCGCTTTTCTCAAGAAACCCACAGCAGACCCCACCGACCTCAAGAACTACCGTCCCATCTTGCTCCTCCCGTTCCCGGCCAAAGTCATCGAGAAGACCGTCAACAAACAGCTGGCCGCCTTCCTCGAGACGAATGGATCCCTCGACCCCTCACAGTCGGGCTTCCGAGCTAACCACAGCACCGAGACCGCCCTCATCGCTGCCACCGACGACATTCGAACTCTGATGGACAACGGAGAAACAGCGGCCCTCATCCTCCTGGACCTCTCCGCGGCCTTCGACACTGTCTGCCACCGCACCCTAGTACAGCGCCTCGGCAATATCGGAATCCAGGACAAGGCACTGGAATGGATCACCTCTTTCCTCGACGGAAGAACACAGAGAGTCCGCCTACCACCGTACAAGTCAGAGGCCACCAAAGTCATCTGCGGCGTCCCTCAAGGATCCTCACTGAGCCCCACCCTCTTCAACGTCTACATGAGCCCCCTCGCGGCCATCGCACGCCAGCACAACCTGAACATCATCTCCTACGCCGACGACACCCAGCTGATCCTCTCCCTGACCAACGACCCCGCCACCGCCAGAGCCAACCTGCACGAAGGGATGAGAGATGTAGCCGAATGGATGACGACCAGCCGCCTGAAGCTGAACTCGGACAAGACGGAGGTCCTCATCCTGGGCTCCTCGCCCTCCGCCTGGGACGACTCCTGGTGGCCCCCTGCCCTGGGCACCGCACCCAAACCGACAGACCATGCACGCAACCTGGGCTTCATCCTGGACTCCTCCCTCTCCATGACCAGACAAGTAAACGCCGTCTCCTCGTCCTGCTTCAACATCCAGCACATGCTACTTAAGATCTTCCGGTGGATCCCCACCGAGACGAGGCAGACGGTCACCCAGGCCCTCGTCACCAGCCGACTGGACTACGGCAACGCCCTCTACGCCGGAACCACCGCCAAGCTCCAGAAGAGACTGCAGCGGATCCAGAACGCCTCGGCCAGACTCATCCTCGACATTCCCCGACGCAGCCACATCTCCGGACACCTGAGAGATCTACACTGGCTCCCGATCAACAAGAGAATCACCTTCCGCCTCCTCACCCACGCGCACAAAGCCCTACACGACCAAGGCCCCAGCTACCTCAACAACCGGATCAACTTCTACACTCCCAAGCGCCTCCTCAGATCGACCAACCACGCCCTCGCCGCCGTCCCCCACATCCGAAGAGCGACAACAGGAGGAAGGTCCTTCTCCTACCTGGCCGCCAAGACCTGGAACTCACTCCCGACCGACCTGCGCCTGACCCAAGACCACCTCTCCTTCAGGAAGAAGCTCAAGACCTGGCTGTTCGAGCAGTAGCGGCACCCCCCTCCCACCCAGCGCCTTGAGACCCTACGGGTGAGTAGTGCGCTATATAAATGACTTGATTGATTGATTGACCCATTTCAACCATTCTTCTTTGAGCGTCTTTGGAGAGACATATCTGTGCTTAGAAGAACGCTATTTTCATCATGTTGTTTGTGGTGTTTTTGACAACAAAATGAAGATGGCTGCAGGACAGCAGCCACAGGAGGAGTCAGACATTCTTCTGAGAAAGAATTTTTACCAGAAGCTCCACGCCCTCAAAGGCCTGTGTCGGTGGTATGGAAGTTCTTCACTTTTCCGGAAGGGCAGAAGAAGGTCAACGCCACTAAGGTCACCTACCGGATCTGTGAGAGAGTCTTGCGTTCACACCAGGGGGCCATGATGAGCGCCGCACAGGAGTTGCGAATACAAATTTTTCATAATTTTTTGTTTAGCTCCTACCACTAATTTATATTCCCCCCGGGGACCCCATCCCCCGGGGCCTATATACAACATTGTGGACTGTGGAGGGAGCCCCAATGCCCCCACGGTCCTGCCGGCTCCCCGTGTCCTTCGGGAGCTGGCATTGCTTTCCACATGGGGAGCTGCTAAGATGCAGCTCCCATATGGAAAAGCAATTTGGTTTGCATTTAGGAAGAGAGAGCACGTTTCCCTGCTCTCTCTCTTTCAAAATCCAAACCAAGTTTGCTATATTATTTTTTGGGAGTTTGCATATATATATATATATATATATAAAATATATTTAAACTTTACAAAAACACACAGTCACTGGATGATGTCATCAGTGATGTCATTTGACATGTCATCAGTGATGTCACTGACCATTTCATGAATAATGTAATATGTGATGTCATCAGCAGTGCATTGCGGTAGCACGAGTTATGTTAGCTGAACTAACTATAACCGACGAATGGTGACTGTTTCCCTGCGTCTCCTGTTAGCAGTCGCTCCTAAAAGAAATCGATCCAAATTCTACCATTCCTGTGGCATCTTCCACTGAGGGCTAAAACTCTATTTGGTATATATATATTACCTACTGGCGATAGCCAGTAGGTATATATAGTTAGGATTGTTTTCCATAGGGAAATCGCAACATTCTATTGGGAATAACTTTGGAGCCGTTAGAGGAATCTTCCTGAATGTTTCCTTAACTTTGCCTCGCGGTGCTCCCGTCCTTCCCTGAAAGTTTGGGGGGGGATCCGTCAAGCGGGGGCCGAGATAAAAGGGGGATCCCAAAACGTGTTTTCCCCATGTTAATTTCCATTGGGTGGTTGGACTCACTTTTAGCCCGAATGGCTGAATGGTTTTCCACCAAACTTGGCAAAATTGTAGGGACTGGTAGCCCGATGTGCCTTTGCCATGTCTCAAGATATATGCTCCTGTGGTTTTTACGAAAATTAACTTTGAAAAAATATATATTGGGCTACATTGGGCTATATATATGTTAGAGCCCAAATGTAGCCCAATGTAGCCCAATGTAGCCCAAAGATGGCCACCAGAGACAAAAAAAAACAAATGTAGCCCAAATATCAGCCAGATGTAGCCCAACTATAGCCCAATGACAGAATGTCCCAGAGTGTTCTAAAGACCAACTAGAGCGCTAACAGTCTTACTTATGACAAAAGTATGGCACACCTAAATTCACTGAAAAAAACATAGGTTTCAGGCCTTATATAGTTAGGAATTAGGCACAAGAAAGCAGAAAAACAAACGTGTAGAACACAAAAAGGGGGCAGGGTAGAAACACCCTGACCCCTTAGGGCTGCTCAGGTGGTCCCACTAGGATATTAATATATTTAAACGTTATCCGCTAATAGAATTAGCATTTAAAAAAACCTTTGAAATTCACTGAAAAAAACATAGGTTTCAGGCCTTATATAGTTAGGAATTAGCATTTAAAAAACCTTTGCAATTCACTGAAAAAAACATAGGTTTCAGACCTTATATAGTTAGGAATTAGCATTTAAAAAACCTTGCGAATTCACTGAAAAAACCATAGGTTTCAGGCCTTATATAGTTAGGAATTAGCATTTAAAAAACCTTTGAAATTCACTGAAAAAACCATAGGTTTCAGGCCTTATATAGTTAGGAATTAGCATTTAAAAAAACCTTTGAAATTCATTGAAAAAAACATAGGTTTCGGGAGTTATATAGTTAGGAATTAGCTTTTAAAAAACCTTTGAAATTCACTCAGAAAACTATAAGTTTTAGTGGTGTTATAGTTAGCTGGACATTTTACTCATACAAAACCATTGAAATTGCTCCTATATAGTTAGTTGTACTAACTATATTTCGCGCACCCGCAATCCACTGCTGATAATGTCACATATTAGATCATTCATGACATGGTCAGTGACATCACTGATGACATCTCAAATGACATCACTGATGACATCACTGATGACATCATCCACGTGACAATCACATACACCTTTTCATACACTATTACAATTTTTCATCACTCTTTCTAAAATACAGAGTATCATATTTACATCCATTGTCACAGCAATACAAGTATCTAAAAATCCACTCAGTGATTCATAGATGTATACACACATCTAATCACTTACCTATGGATTCACTCATACATGCTGTCGATGAACAATAGAACACTATCAAAAATACTTATACATCTATATCGACATTAAACAACAGCACACATCCTATTCACATATGAAGTCATCCTACTCACTTATGCAAACAATGGATCATACTTACATATTTACTTAGCAAAACACTTATACAAACACCACTTCTTCTATTCATTTAGATAGTAAGTCATACTTAGTGAATTATAAAATCATTATTACAAGTATACAGTTATCCATACAGTCACTCACACAATCATTGTGTCTTATGTATACTTTTTTATATACAGCAACTGACATATACACTGCCTTTTATTTTTCTAGTTTGTTGGACATGTACCATTGGGAAATATATTTGCTCATCACCACACCCATAAAGAGATTCACTCACCCAAACAACTGTTAGAACATGTAGTTTTAACTTCATATATCTACTGAATCAACTATTCACACATCTTTGGACAGTCACACCCCCCCCACCGAACCACACACACTTTCACACTCCCATACAAATACTCAGTTAACTAATTAATAACTAATATAGACTTTCACATAGCTAGTAACCAACTGTAGAATCAGTTTACACAACAACTGACAAAGTGATACAGATATTCACACAGTTTAGTCACTATCCACTATATTTAGTGAGACATTATAAATTGGTCAAGTAAACAGTCAATTACACTGCTACTAAAGCCTCCATCCAAATATTTATTTATATATATCCACTTATTCTTCAATGCAAATTGCTATATATATAATGCATATTTAAATAACGAAGCAAACCACATTCACTGGATGATGTCATCAGTGATGTCATCAGGGATGTCATTTGAGATGTCATCAGTGATGTCACTGACCATGTCATGAATGATCTAATATGTGACATCATCAGCAGTGGATTGCGGGTGCGCGAAATATAGTTAGTACAACTAACTATATAGGAGCAATTTCAATGGTTTTGTATGAGTAAAATGTCCAGCTAACTATAACACCACTAAAACTTATAGTTTTTTGAGTGAATTTCAAAGGTTTTTTAAAAGCTAATTCCTAACTATATAACTCCTGAAACCTATGGTTTTTTCAGTGAATTTCAAAGGTTTTTTTAAATGCTAATTCCAAGCTTTGGCCGTTTTACAGCTGCCCACGGATAGCACTGTGCTGATCCTATGCTTAAATACTTCGCTAGTGTTGAGGGTGCTCTATAATGGAGCTGCTTTCCACCTAAACTTTATATCTATAAATGTCTAACTAACTATAATGTCCCAGAAACCTGTGTTTTTTTTCAGTGAATTTGTAAGGTTTTTTAAATCCTAATTTCTAACTATAACGCCCCTGAAACCTAATGTTTTTTCAGTGAATTTCAAAGGTTTTTTTAAATTATAATTTTCTAACTATAACATCCCTGAAATCTATGGGTTTTTCAGTGAATTTCAAAGGTTTTTTAAATGCTAATTTCTAACTATTCCTAAGAGGTAGGAAATGTGCAGCAAGAGGAAGAAAAGCGCAGAAAGAAGCAAGAGAAATGCAGAAAGAGGCAACAGAAGTCTAGAAAGACAAAGAAAGTTACTGAAAGAAGCAAAATATATATGTAATGTAATGTAATATAATTTTATTTTTATAAAGCGCAACTTACACTCCATGGAGCATCTTGGCGCTGATCACTCGTGTCCAAGAGGGGTTTGAACCAGTGAGCCAGTGAGGTCTCAGTGGGAAGGATTCTGATGTTTTGGGGTTTATACTAGAGCTAAACAGGCTGCATCTGTGAGTTTAAAAATCCATGTTTTTAGAGCCTTCCGAAAGAGGTTCTCTGACGGAATCTGATGCAGCTGGAGTGGGAGTTTATTCCAGGCTCTGGCACCTAGCACTCCAAGGGATTTTCCTCCTTTCGTGGCTAGTCTGAATTTTGGAGTCACCAATAGGTTCAAGTTGGAGGATCTGAGTGCGCGAGAAGGCGCATATCTTCCAAACCTTTTTGACAGGTAGGTAGGGCCCAGTTGGTTGTAGGCCCTAAAGGTGCTTACTAGGATTTTAAACAGTACCCTCTTGTGGATGGGCAGCCAGTGTAAGATCTTAAGCGCTGCTGGTGCAGATGACTTCCTGGGCCATCTCAGCACGAGGCGGGCGGTGGAGTTCTGGACCATCTGCAGTCTATGTAGTACTGCTTTACTGGAGCCTGCATATAGGCTGTTGCAGTAGTCCAGACGGAAGGTAATGAGAGCCACCGCTACTGTCTTTCTGGCTGTCAAAGGGAGAAGGTCAAAGAACCTTCTAAGGCCCTTGATTATACTAAAGCAGGACCCTGCCACCGTACCTGCCTGTTGTCTGAATGACAAAGCTTCGTCAAATCTAATCCCAAGGTTGCGGGCCGTCGTAATGGGTTTAGGGGGCACTTCTGCATCTTGAGGCCACCATGATTTGGGGGAAAAAAGGTTTTGCTGACCAAATGGAAGGATTTCAGTCTTACCTGAGTTGCATTTGAGGTGGTGTTTTCTCATCCAGTCAAATGTGGAGTCAAGACAATCTCTCAGATTTTCCTCTGCCTTTGTTGTGTTGTTGTCCAGTACGAGGATGAGCTGAGTATCATCAGCATAGGATATAGTGCTGATGCGGAAAGATGTAATGAGTTCTATCAGAGGCGTCATATAAAGATTAAAAAGGAGTGGGCTCAAACTAGAGCCCTGTGGTACCCCTGTTTTCAATGCTTTTTCCTCTGAGCAGTGGTTCCCTAATATCGTGACTTGCTTCCTGTGGCTGAGAAAGTTTTTCAGCCATTCAAGAGCGGCTCCTGCTATTCCTGATTCTGCTAGGCGGCCAATTAATACGGTGTGCGAAACCGTATCAAAGGACGCCGATAGATCGAGCAGAACCAGGACAGCCCTTTTACCTTGGTCCATGGCGGTCTTCAGTGTCTCCACTGTGTGTAAAAGTGCTGACTCCGTGGAGTGTTTGGCTCTGAACCCCGCCTGGTTGGGGTGTAGGATGTCGTTTTCCTGCAGATACCTCGTCAATTGTTTGTTCACTGCTGCTTCCGTAAATTTGAGAAGAATTGAGAGCAGTGAAATAGGGCGGAGGTTTGAAAGCGTGGTGGGGTCTGTTAGGGGTTTCTTTTGCAGAGGTTTGACGGCGGCTAGTTTCCATTCAGATGGAATTGCGGCAGTGGCCAGGGATGAATTAATGATAGCATTTATACTCGGGTTTACGGTATCCACAAGAGCATGTAGCAGCAGAGGGGGACAGGGATCGAATGGGGAACCAGATTTGCTGGATAAGATAGCCAGACTAACTGGAGTAAATTCTTTTAACTGAAGCTTATTATTGTTGGGTATGATGGTTTCTGCAAGGGGCGACTCTGGTGGGTCGGGAAAGTCTTTGGTGAGGTCAGTTATTTTCTGTTCGAAATAGTTCGCTATTGAGTTACATAATGAGAGCGAAGGAGGGATCTCTTGTCTGAGAATTTTAGGATTCATAAAGTTATCAACTATTTTAAAGATTTCTTTCTGTTTGTTGTTAGAGGAGTATATAGCTTCCAGAAAGTAGTCTTTTTTAGCGGTTTTAATCATTGTATGGTACTGCTTCCTAGAGGTTTTATAGATGTTGAGTTCTTCTTTTTCATAGGTACGACGCCATTTCCTTTCCAGGGTTCTTACCTCTTTTTGTTTCTCCTTTAAGGGGGGGAAAACCAAGGGGCAGACCTTTTATTCCGCTTTTTGCTCACTTTACTTTATTTGAGTCCGCTGGCCCACAGAGTTCTGTAACCCATTGACAGAAATTATTATAATCTGTTTCAGTATTTCCAGTCAAGAGGGGTTTAGTCTCCTCAGCGATGAGGTACAGGTTGGGAGTGTCCCTGATCTTTTTCCAGTCTTTCTTTGTCTGGACTTCGATTTTCATATGGTTCGTTTTGGTCCCTTTCTTATCTACAGTTAATTTAAAGGGGACTAGCCAATGGTCAGTCCAGGTCTGAATGCGGGGGGATTCAACTGACAGGGTTTTGGTATTGGTGCAGATACAGTCTAAGATATGTCCCGCTTTGTGTGTGGGTTCTTTGGTCAGTATTGTGAGTCCCAGGACATTAGTTAGGTCTCTTAGCCATATTGTGTTGGGGTCCTCAGCTTTATCAAGATGGAAATTTAGGTCGCCTAGTACAGTGAAGTTGGCGAATTTGAGAGTGAGGTTACTGAGTGCTTCTTCAAAGCTTTCCAGGAAATCATTATGTGATCCTGGTGGACGATAAATTAGGGCTCCTGCGAAGGTAGTCTCCTCATTTATCTGGATGCAGAAGCCCATGCTTTCTGCTCCCTTAATGTCCGAGAGTTTGAACATAGTGCATTTAATAGAGTCCCGGTAGATGATAGCGAGACCACCCCCTCTCTGTTCCTGTCTATCGACTCTTTGAATAAGATAGCCTTGAGGAACTGTGAGGGCTATTACCGGGTTACACCAGGCTTTGAGCCATGTTTCTGTCACGAAGAGTATGTCGATTTCCATCTCCGTAATTAGATCGTGAATGTGCGCCCCGTTTTTGCAAATAGATCTAGCATTAATCAATCTTCCTCGAAGAGGGATGTCTTGTCCCCGATTAGGTGGCCACTGCTCTGGGGTAAGATGGGTTTTACATTTACTGCACCCTGTTGTCCCTAGCCAGTTTTCAACGTTAATGGATTTGTGGCAGTGTTCAGACTTGCAGTTTAATGAAAGGATCTCTTCCCTAGTAAGAGTGGGTATTTGTATTGTGGGTGACATGAGTTGAGCAGCATGGCTAGCCCTAGTCCTGGCCGCGGCACGGACGGGCACAGACAGGCTTGCCTTAGGCGCGCCTTTGGCGCGCAAACGGCGCGCCCGCTGCGCTCGCCCGCTGCGCTCGCCCGCTGCGCTCGCCCGCTGCGCTCGCCCGCTGCGCGTTTGGGAGAGGCACATATTTATGGAGAAAGGACGACGCCTAGCGAGGGCGTGGCCTCAGCAAGGGGGCGTGGCCATGCTTCGCGCCGGTAATGGCGGGGAATGGCTTTAGTTGCTTTTGTTCCCGCTGCAGCGTTACAATCCGCTGCGCGGGTAAAGATAATAGCGTGAAATGCAGGTAGGAGAAGTCTACAGTTTTAAAATACACAAGTTATAGTGACACTCAAAGTTTTTAAAAATCGCTAGACTAGCTCCCGGCTTCTGTCTCAGGAGACACGGTTCTCTAAGTGCCGCTCGTATTCAGCGGTGCTTATGTAGTATCTTTGCAGTGGGCGTGGCCTCAGCAAAGGGGCATGGCCGTGCTTCGCGCCGGTAATGGCGGGGAACGGCTTTAGTTGCTTTTGTTCCCGCTGCAGCGTTACAATCCACTGCGCGGGTAAAGATAATAGCGTGAAATGCAGGTAGGAGAAGTCTACAGTTTTAAAATACACAAGTGATAGTGACACTCAAAGTTTTTAAAAAATCGCTACACTAGCTCCCGGCTTCCACCTCAGGAGACACGGTTCCCGCTGCAGCGTTACAATCCAGAATACTATACAGAAAGAACCAACAGAGGTGCAGAAAGAGGCCTTGTTTCAAAGTCATCCTGTGCCACCACATTTTTGCTGACTGGTACTGGTTGTAACTGACTCTGACTAACCAGGTGCAGAACCAGTGCTATGCTGAAAGACACATAGAATGAAGTGAAACCACCTTCATACTCTTGGGTATACTATGGGTTGGGATACCCCTGTGATTAGCATGAACTCCCCTTAAGGCTCTAGTACCTAATAGGGCAGGGGGATTACAACTACCTCTAAGTCAGAGGTGCCAAAGGAGGCAAGAGAAGTGCAGAAAGAAACAACAGAGGTCCCAAAAGAAGCAAGAGAGGTACAGAAAGAACCAAGAGCAGTGCAGAATGAATCAACAGATGTGCAAAAAAGAGGCAAGAGGGGTGTAGAAAAAGGTAGGAGGGGTGCACTAAGAGACAAGAGAGGTGCAGAAAGAGGCAGGAGGAGTGCAGAAAGAAGGAAGAGAAGTACAGAAACAAGTAGCAGAGGTGCTGAAAGAGGCGCAAAGGGTGCAGAAAGAGGTAATAGAAATACAGAAAAAAGAAACAGAGGTGCCGAAAGAGGCAAGAGAGGTGAAGAAAGAAGCAAGTGAAGTGCTGAAAGAGGCAAGGGAATTGCTGAAAGAAGCAACAGAGGTGTAGAAAGAAGCAAGGGAAGTGCAGAAAGAGCTGAACAGAGGTGTAAAAAGAGGCAAGAGGGATACAGAAAGAGGAGAGAGAAGTGCTAAAAGAAGCAAAAGAGGTGCACAAAGCAGCAAGAGGGGTGCAGAAAGAACTAAGAGATGTGCAGAAAGAGACAAGAGACATACAGAAAGAGGCAAGAGATGTGGAGAAAAAGGAATAAGGGTGCAGAAAGAAGCAAGAGAGGTGCAGAAGGCGGCAAGAGAAGTGCAGAAAGAAGCAAGAGAGGTGCAGAAACAGGTAAAAGGGGTACAGAAAGAAGGAACAGGTGTGCATACTGAGGCAAGAGAGGTACCGAAAGAAGGAAGTGAGGTACAGAAATTTGTAACAGAGGTGCAAAAAGAAGCAAGAGTGGTGTAGAAAGAACCACCAAAGGTGCAGAAAGAAGCAAGAGAAGTACAGAAAAAGGCAATAGAGGTGCAGAAAGATTCAAGGGAGGTGCACAAAGAGGCAGAAGGAGTACAGAAGGAGGCAAGAGGGGTGTAGAAAGAAGCAAGAGAAATGCAGAAAGAAGCAAAAAGAGGTGCTTAAAGAGGAAAGAGTGGGACAGAAAGAGGTGAGAGAAGTGCAGAAAGAAGCAACAGAGGTGCTGAAAGAGGCAATAGAAGTGCACAAACAGGCAAGAAGGGAACGGAGGTGCAGAACCAGGTAAGAGGGTTACAGAAATTTGCACGAGGGGTGCAGAAAGAAGCAAGAGCAGTGTAGAAAAGCAAGAAAAGTACAGAAAGAAGGAAGAGAGTTGGAGTAATAGGAAAGAGGGGTACAGAAAGAGGCATGAAGGATGCAGTTTTTTGCAAAAGAGGTACAGAAAGAAGCAAGAGAAGTACAGAAAGAACCAACAGAGGTGCAAAAAGAGGGAAGAGGGGTGCAGAAATGGGTAGGAGGGGTGCAGAAAGAAGCAAGAAGGGTACAGAAAGAGGCAGGAGGGGTGCTGAAAGAAGGAAGAGGAGTGCAGAAAGCAGCAACAGAGGTGCTGAAAGAGGCGCAAAGGGTGCAGAAAGAGGCAAGAGAAGTGCAGAAAGAAGCAACAGAGGTACAAAAAGAGGCAAGAGAGGTGCAGAAAGAGGGATGAGAGGTATAGAAAGATCCTTGAGAGTTGCACAGAGAGGGAAGACGAGTGCAGAAAGAGGCAACAGGGGTGCAGAAACAAGCAAAAGAACTGCAGAAAGAGGTAAAAGAAATGCTGAAAGAAGTAACAGAGGTGTAGAGAGAAGCAAGAAAAGTGGGAAATGAGATGCAAAAACAGGCAAGAAAGGTAGAAAAAGAGGGAAGATGTGTGCAGAAAGAGACAACAGGGGTGCAGAAAGAAGCAAGACAGATGCAGAAAGAAGAATGGAAAGTACAGAATGAAGCAACAGGGTGCAGAAAGAGGCAAAAGAAGTACAGAAAGAAGCAACAGAGGTGCAGAAAGAGTAAGAAATGTATAGAAAGAGGCAAGAGAAGTACAGAACCGTGCAAGAGAAATGGGAGAATGAGGCAAAAGAAATTCAGAAACAGGCAAGAGATGTGCACAAAAAGAGATGTGCAGAAAAAAACAAGACTTGTTCAGAAAGGGGCAAGAGAAGTGCAGAAAGAGGGAAGTGAGGTGCAGAAAGAGGCATGAGTGGTACAGAAAGAGGCAGGTAACGTACAGAAATACCTCAATCATCACACAAGAGAATGGACACTAGTATCTACAATAACCATTGGTTATTTGTTGACAACCCTCATAGACGCTGAGGTATTATAAGTGCGGTGTATCTTTTATCCGCCCCTTCTCTAGCGTCATGGCATATTCATCGGTTTGACAAACGACGTGCTATATGCCAGCCTCACCCGAGGCAACCTCTGGAAAGAGTAGAAGTGTCCAGAAATAATGAGACCTAGTCCAGAGGGATAGAGTGCAGTGTCACCAAGAAAAAATCTAAAAACAGTGTTACACCAGAACCAAAACAATATTTATTATAAAGAAGGTGCACACTGCAAATTAAAAAGGGAAAATTGTGATAATATTAGGTAATCGAGTTACAGGATTACCATATAACTCTATCAATAAGTCGACATGTTTCAGCTCTATTGGGCCCCAAGGGTCTGTAGAGCTTTCGTCAGGACAAAACAAAAAAACAAATCTGAATACTCACACTATTAGTGTAGTGTTCAATGGACGTGTGAAAATATCACACTCAGATTCCTTAATTATCGGTAAATCCGCATCAGGCGGGCCAAAGAGTCGCTGTACACAGGGCATTTGCCTTGTGTTAGTTGCAATTCTTGCTAGTGCTGACTCTGCCCCTGGGAAATAGTCAAGAGAGATGCAGAAAGAAACAAGAGAAGTGCAAAAAGAAGCAAGTGAGGTACAGAAGGAGGCAGGAGAGGTACAGAAAGAGACAAGAGAACTGTAAGAGATGTGCAGGAAGAAGCAAGAGAAGTGCAGAAAAAGGAAATAGAAGTACAGAAAGAGCCAAGAGAAGTGGAGAAAGAAGCAAGAGAAGTGCAGAAAGAAATAAGAGATGTACAGAAAGAGGCAAGTTAGATGCAGAAAAAGGCAAGAGAGGTACAGAGAGATGCAAGTAAGGTGCAGAAAGAGCCAAGAATGTTGCAGAAAGAAACAGGAGAAGTGCAATAAGAGGCAAAAGAAGTGCAGAAATAGGCAAGTGAGGTACAGATAGAGAAACGAGAAGTCCAGAAATAGGGAAGAGAAGCACAACAAATTGCCAAGAGAAGTGCAGAAAGAAGCAAGAGAAGTGCAGAAAGAGGCAAGTGAGGTGCAGACAGAAGCAAGAGAGGTACAGAAAGAGGCAAGTGAGGTGCAGAAAGAGGCAAGGGAGGTTCAGAAAAAAGCAATAGGAGTGCAGAAAGAGCCAAGAGAAGTACAGAAAAAGGCAAAAGAAGTACAAAAAGAGGCAAGCGAGTGGTAGAAAGAGGCAAAATAAGTGCAGAAAGAGGTAAAAGAAGTGCAGAAAGAGGCAAGCGAGTGGCAGAAAGAGGCAAAAGAAGTGCAGAAAGAGGCAAGCAAGGTACAGACAGAGAGTAGTAAGGTGCACAAATAGGCAAATGAAGTGCAGAAAGAGGGAAGAGAAGTATAGAAAGAGGCAAGAGAAGTGCAGAAAGAGGCAAGAGAAGTGCAGTAAGAGGCTAGTGAGGTGCAGAAAGAGGCAACAGTACTGCAGAAAGAGGCAAGAAAAGTGCAGAAAGAAGGAAGAGAAGTGCAGAAAAAGGCAATAGAAGTACAGAAAGAGGAAAAAAAAGTGTAGAAAGAGGGAAGAAAAGCGCAAAAATATGAAGAGAAGTGCATAAAGAGGCAAGAGATGTGTAGAAAGAAGCAAGAGAAGTGCAGAAAAAGGAAATAGAAGTGCAGAAAAGGGAAATAGAAGTGCAGAAAAAGGAAATAGAAATACAGAAAGAGCCGAGAGAAGTGCAGAAAGAAGCAAGAGAAGTGCAGAAAGAGGTAAGAGAATTGCAGAAAGATGCAAATGAAGTAAAGAAAGAGGCAAGTTAGATGCAGAAAGAGGCAAGAGAAGTACAGAAATAGGGAAGAGAGGGAAGAGAAGTGCAGATAGAGGTAAGAGAATTGCTGAAAGAAGATAGGGAAATGCAGAAAGAGGAAATAGAAGTACAGAAAGAGCCAAGAGAAGTCCAGAAAGAAGCAAGCGAAGTACAGAAAGAGCCAGAAATGTACAGAAAGAGGCAAGAGAAGTGCAGAAACATGCAAGAGAAGTGGATAATGAGGCAAATTAATAAGGAAACAGGCAAGAGATGTGCACAAAAAGGCAAGAGAAGTACAGGCAGAGACAACAGAAGTACAGAAAGAGGCACGCAAAATGCAGACAGGGGCAAGAGAAGTGCAGAAAGAGGGAAGTGAGGTGCAGAAAGAGGCATGAGTGGTACAGAAAGAGGCAAGATACATGCAGAAAAGGGTAGGAGAGGTGCACAAAGAAGCAAAAGAAGTACAGAAAGAAGGTAAGAGAAGTGAAGAAAGAGGCAAGTGAGGTACAGAAAGAGGAAAGAGAAGTGCTGAACGAGGGAAGAAAAGACAAAAAAGAGGGAAGAGAAATGCAGAAAGAGGCAAGAGAAGTGCAGAAAA
The DNA here is from genome assembly GCF_964261635.1 of Lissotriton helveticus. Lineage (NCBI taxonomy): Eukaryota > Metazoa > Chordata > Amphibia > Caudata > Salamandridae > Lissotriton > Lissotriton helveticus. The sequence goes on along the minus strand of NC_136063.1, from coordinate 1,007,790,218 downwards.
AAGAAGGAGTGGTGTCAATCAGTCAGAAAATCTTTATTCGGCTGTATTGCAAGCCATAAAAGAATACTTAAAAAATACATTTCTAATTAAAAAACATAATAAAATTAAGAACAAAGAAGTACAGACATCAAAAAGAAATTTGCCACAATAAGAGACAAATTAGCAAATGTCCAAAAAGCAAACTCTTCAGATTAATATCACAAATGTGGCACAACAATATTTGTGTTGAAAGTAGTGAGGAGACTAGGAGAGGATCTACATACATGATACTTATTAGCAGCAATTTCAGACATCATCATTTATAAGTGCATAAGTCCTGAGAACCAATTAATTATAAAAACATAAAAAATCATTTCCCAACTATGTTCCGAACACGAACTGCAGAGAAAATATATTTGTAGACCATTAAGCAAAGAAATTCATCCTTTAAAAGTTGGAGATAGTGCAAGGCAGCCTGACATTTTCTTATATTTAGGAATTTTAGCAGAAATATTAGGTAGAGACACCGTGGGTTTGTATTATTTGCAAAAAAAATAACGTGCAACGTGATCTCTATGGATATTGAATCACATGGGCATGCATTCAAACTAGCCTCAGAAAATGCATTCCAGGTGTATGCGACCAGTACATGGGAGGTTCCAGCCCTAAACCTTACAAGATAATACAATTTAGCTAAGAGAAGTGCAGAAAGGGGCAAGTGAGGTGCAGAAAGAGGCATGAGTGGTACAGAAAGAGGCAGGAGAGGTACAGAAAGAGGCAAGAGAAGTGCAGAAAGAGACAATCAAAGTGCAGAAAGTGGAAAGAGAAGTACAGAAAGAGGGTTGAAAAGCACAAAAAGTAGGAAGAGATATTATAAAGAGGCAAGATATGTGCAGAAAGAGGCAGGTAAGGTGCACAAAGACGCAAAAGAAGTACAGAAAGAAGGCAAGTGAGGTACATAAAGAAGAAAGATAAGTGCAGAAAGGGGAAAGAAAATCACAAAAAGAGGGAAGAGAAGTGCAGAAAGAGGCAAGAGAAGTGCAGAAAAAAGAAAGAGAAGTGTGGAAAGAGGAAATAGAAGTACAGAAAGAGCCAAGAGGAGTGCAGTAAGAAGCAAGAGAAGTGCCAATAGAGGCAAGAGAAGTGCAGGAAGAGGCAAAGAGGTGCAGGAAGAGGCAAGTGAGGTACAGAAATAGACAAGAGAATTGCAAAAAGAGGCAAGAAATGTGCAGAAAGAAGGGAGAGAAGTGTACAAAGAGGCAAGAGAAGTGCAGAAAGGGGCAAGAGAGGGGCAGACAGAAGAGTGTGGTGCAGAAAGGAGAAGGGATTGGTAAAAAGAGGTAAGAGAAGTGCAGAAAGGGGCAAGAGAGGAGCAGAAAGAAGAGAGTGAGGTGCAGACAGAGGCAAAAGAACTGCAGAAAGAGGCAAGTGAGGTGTGGAAAGAGGCAAAAGAGTTATAGGAAGAGGCAAAAGAAGAGCAGAAAGAGACAAGAGAAGTGCAGAAAGAGGCACAAGAAGTGCAGAGAGAGGCGAGTTGTGTGCAAAAAGAGGTAAAAGATGCACAGATATAAAGAAGAGAAGTGAAGAAAGAGGCAAGAGAAGTGCAGAAAGAGGAAAGAAAGGTGCAGAAAGAAGTATAAAAAGTGAAGAAATGAGAAAAAGAAATGCAGAAAGAGGCAAGAGGGGTGCCAAAAGAAGAGAGTAAGGTGCAGATAGAGGCAAGAGAACTGAAGAAAGAGGCAAGTGAGGTGCAGAAAGGGGCACAAAAAGTACAGAAAGAGGCAAGAGAAGTGCAGAAAGAGGAAAGAAAAGAGCAGAAAGAGGGAAGAGAAGTGCATAAAGAGGGAAGAGAAGTACAGAAAGAGGCAAGAGAAGTGCAGAAAGAAGAAAGAGAAGTGCAGAAAGAGGAAAAACAAGTACGTAAAGAGCCAACACAAGTGCAGAAAAGAAGCAAAAGAAGTGCAGAAAGAGGCAAGAGAAGTGCAGAAAGAGGCAAAATGAGTGCAGAAAGAGGCAAAAGGAGTGCAGAAATAGGCAAGAGAAGTGCAGAAAGAGGGAAGCGAGGCCAGAAAGAGGCAGGAGAAGTACAGAAAGAGGCAAGAGAAGGGCAGAAAGAGGCAATAGAAGTGCAGAAAGAGGAAAGAGAAGTGCAGAAAGAGGGAAGAAAAGCACAAAAGTAGGAAGAGATGTCAGAGATGTCTCCACTGCCACCATCCGTGTGGTGGCCATCTGAGTTGAATCCCCCTCCATTCCCGGTGAAAGTAGCTCGAAAATTGGGCTTTCAAATTGCTATCACATAAAACCCAGATTCATAAAGTAACTTCCGCTTGTTTCGGCAAGTTACATATGATAAAAAAGATCTCCCCCTACCTGCCCATTGATGCTCTAAAGACAGTAGTGCACGCCCTCATTACCTCCCATTTAGACTATTCCAATAGCCTATATGCGGGTGCCCCAGCATATCTCCTACAACGATTGCAGATTGTTCAGAACGCTGTGGCCAGGCTGATTTGCAAGGTCCCCTACCACCATTCTATCTCCCTCCACTTAAAAAACTTGCACTGGCTCCCGATATCCTCCCGCATCCAATTCAAGGCCCTAGTTCTTACTTTCAGGGCATTGAGTGGTAAAGGTCCTGGGTATCTCAGAAGCAGGCTGAAGCTAGTCCATTCCTCTCATAATCCCAGATCCAACCATCTCCGTCTTCTGTTCCCCCGCGCTTCCATCGTGCCAGAAAAGGATGTAGAGCGTTTGCTGTGGTCACGTCTAAACTATGGAACTCTCTTCCGCTCAGCCTTCGTTTGATCGAATCAGAATCCCTGTTCAGAGGCAAATTGAAGACATTGCTACTCTCCAGCTACTAACTTTGTGGTTCTATGCTGCTGCTGTCCACAGCGCCGCGACACCCCCGTTGGGGGTAGCCGCGTGCTTAACAAATGCTATAAATAAATAAATTAATAAATAAAGAGTCAAGATACATGCAGAAAGAGGTAGGAGAGGTGCACAAAGAAGCAAAAGAAGTACAGAAAGAAGCAAGTGAGGTACAGAAAGAGGAAAGAGAAGTGCTGAAAGAAGAAGGAGAAGTGTCAGTCAGTCAGAAAATCTTTATTCGGCTGTATTGCAAGCCATAAAAGAATACTTCAAAAAAGACATTTCTAATAAGAAAACATAAGAAAATTAAGAAAAAAGAAGCACAGACATGAAAAATAAATTTGCCAGAATAAGAGACAAATTAGCAAATGTCCAAAAAACAAACTCTTCAAATGAATATCAAAAATGTGGCACAACAATATTTGTGTTGAAAGTAGTGAGGAGACTAGGAGAGGATCTACATACATGATGCTTATTAGCAGCAATTTCAGACATCATCATTTATAAGTGCATAAGTCCTGAGAACCAATTAATTATTAAAACAAGGAAAATCATTTCCCAACTATGTTCCGAACACGAACTGCAGAGGAAATATATTTGTAGACCATCAAGCAAATAAATTCGTTCTTTAAAAGTTGGAGATAGTGCAAGGCAGCCTGACATTTTCTTATATTTAGGAATTTTAGCAGAGATATTAAGAAGAGACGCCGTGGGTTCGTATTAAGTTTGCAAAAAAACATAAAGTTCAACCTGATCTGTATGGATATTGAATCACATGGGCATGCATCCAAACTAGCCTCAGAAAATGCATTTCAGGGGTATGCGACCAGTACATGGGAGGGTCCAACCCTAAACCTTACAAGATAATACAGTTTAGCAAAAAGAAGTGCAGAAAGAGGGAAGTGAGGTGCATAAAGACGCATCAGTGGTGTAGAAAGAGGCAAGTAAGGTGCAGAAATAGGCAAGAGAGGTGCAGAAAGAAACAAGAGAAGTGACAACAGAGGCAAGTGAGATACAGAAAGAGGCAGGAGAGGTACAGACTGAGGCAAGAGAAGTACAGAAAGAGGCAATAGAAGAGCAGAAAGAGGAAAGAGAAGTACAGAAAGAGGGTCAAAAAGAGGAAAAAGTAGGAAGAGATATCATAAAGAGGCAAGTTATGTGCAGAAAGAGGCAGTAGAGTTGCACAAAGAAGCTAAAGAAGTACAGAAAGAAGGCAAGTGAGGTACAGAAAGAAGAAAGAGAAGTGCAGAAAGGGGCAAGAGAGGTGCAGAAAGAAGAGTGAGGTACAGAAAGGAGAAGAGATTGGTAGAAAGAGGCAAGAGAGGAGCAGAAAGAATAGAGTGAGGAGCAGATAGAGGCAAAAGAACTGCAGAAAGATGCAAGTGAAGTACAGAAAGAGGCAAAATAGTTATAGGAAGAGGCAAGAGAAGAGCAGAAAGAGACAAGAGAAGTGCAGAAAGAGGCACAAGAAGTGCAGAGAGAGGCAAGTTATGTGCAAAAAGAGGTAAAAGATGGACAGAAATAAAGAAGAGACGTGTAGAAAGAGGCAACAGAACTGCAGAAAGAGGCAAGAGAGGTACAGAAAGAGGCATAAAAAGTGCAGAAATGAGAAAGAGAAATGCGGAAAGAGGCATGAGGGGTGCCAAAAGAAGCGAGTAAGGTACAGATAGAGGCAAGAGAACTGCAGAAAGAGGCAAGAGAGGTACAGAAGAGGCAAGTAAGGTGCAAAAAGAGGCAAGAAAGTTGCAGAAAGAAGCAAGAGAAGTGCAGAAAGAGGAAATAGAAGTGCAGAAATAGCCAAGAGAAGTACAGAAAGCAGCAAGAGAAGTGGAAAAAGAGGCAAAATTATTGCAGAAAGAAGCAAGTGAGGTACAGAAAGAGGAAAGAGAAATGCAGAAAGAGGAAGGAGAAGCACAAAAAGAGGGAAGCGAAGTGCAGAAATAGGCAAGAGAAGTGCAGAAAGAAGAAAGAGAAGTGCAGAAAGAGGCAAGAGAAGTGCAGCAAGAGGCAACATAAGTGCATAAAGAGGCAATAGAAGTGCAGAAAGAGGAAAGAGAAGTACAGAAAGAGGGAAGAAAAGCACAAGAAGTAGGAAGAGATATCAGAAAGAGGCAAGATATGTGCAGAAAGAGGTAGAGAGGTACACAAAGAGGCAAAAGAAGTAAAGAAAGAAGGCAAAAAAAGTGCAGAAAGAGGCAAGTGAGGTACAGAAATAGGAATGAGAAGGGCAGAAAGAGGAAAGAAAAGCACAAAAAGAGGGAGGAGAAGTGCAGAGAGAGGCAAGAGAAGTGCCGAAAGAAGAAAGAGAAGCGTAGAAAGAGGAAACAGAAAAACAGAAAGAGCCAAGAGAAGTGCAGTAAGAATCAAGAGAAGTGCCAAAAGAGGCAAGAGGAGTGCAGAAAGAGGCGAAAAAGTACAGAAAGAGGCAAGTGAGGTGCAGGAAGAGACAGGAGAAGTGCAAAAAGAGACAAGAGATGTGCAGAAAGAAGAAGGAAAAGTATGGAAAGAGGAAAGAGAAGTGCAGAAAGGGGCAAGAGAGCCCGCCAGCCTGTAAACCTGCTGCCTGGTGCTCTCTTGCATGAGGATTCAAGTCCCCTTTGCTGCTGGGGACCGTTAGGGGCTGAGTAGCCTACCTGACACCCCCAGTAAGCCCCAGATAGTGGGATTGCTGGGAGTGGACACAGGCCATGCCCCTTTTCTGTACTACTCAGCAAACACGCCTCCTGGCCTGCTCTTGGTTGGGGGATGAAGTCCCTTTGCCTCCAGAGGGTCCCTGGGGGCCAACTAGCACACCAGGTACCTCCAATAAGCGCCAGACAGCTGGATTGCAAAGATGTGGTCCAAGGCCATGCCCCCTTTTCACACCACTCTGCAAATGTAACTCCTGGGGCACTGCTGCTTGGGGGATCAAGTCCACTTGTGTCATGAGGTCCTCAGGACACAAGAGGACCTCATCGCCCTACCAGCAGTGCACAAAGAGGCATGTTTGCAGAGTGGTGTAAAAAGGGGTGTGGACTCGGAGCACGTCTCTGGAATTCAGTTGTGTGACACTTATTGGAGGTACCTGGTAGGCTAGTTGGCCCCAGGGACCCTCAGTATTCAAGGGGACTTAATCCCTCAACTCTGAACGTGCCAGGAGGAGAGTTTGCAGAGTGGCCCAGATAGGGGGCATCGCCTCCGGTGAGATGGCCCCATTCTTTTAATATTTTTGGGGCCCTGGGGACCCCATCCTCCAGGGTGTGACCCCATTTTAAATAAAAAATGAAGAAAAAAACTGGAAGGGGGCCCCCCTCTCAAGGTTGATTTTGGATAACATGCAGCTATCCTTGCTCAAAAGCAATCCTGCTTTGCTTTGTTGAAGAGAGAGCAGGTTTTCCTGCTCTTGCTTCAGGGAAGCAAGGCAGGGTTTGCTATGGCACGCCAGGAGGCGTGCTCCCAACCTGCCATAGCAATAGCCATAGTAATAGCCTTAGCAAACAGCAATGTCAAGGGGTGGGCCCTACGGGACATTGCAGGAGCCGGACCTGGGGGGTGGTGGTCACCATGGTGATCAAGGGCTCCAGGAGGGGCCCCCTTCCTACATTAGCCCGGGAAGGTAGTGATCCCTGGGCAGTGTGTGGGGTACAGGAGCCCCCCACACTTGAATTTTTTAATTAAGCCCCAGGGAGGTGGCAGTCCCCAGGGCTTGGAGGGGCCCATGAAGCCCCACACATATAATTAAACAGTGCCCCGGGAAGGTGCTGGCCCCCAGGGCAGTGTAGGGGGACAGGAGTCCCCACACATTTATAAAACAAAGCCCTGGAGAAGAGGCGGGCCCCGGAGCTGCGGGGGGGGGGGCGCGGGCTGCCCGCATACAATTAACGAAAGCCAAGGGGAGGTAACAATCCCCTGGGCTGCAGTGGCCCCCGTGGGCTCCGCTAATTTACCAGGTATAGCCCACCGGACTTGGCCCACCCGAGGGCTTACAAAGCGCTTTGATTTTTAAAAATGTTCTCGCCAGGATTTGCGCATCTAGCACAAATTCTACCGATTTTTTTTAATGCTTTTTATGGGCGACCCCCTGAGCAGGCCTAGGGGGTCAGGGTGTTTTTACCCTGCCCCCTTTTCTTGTTTTTATCTTTTTTTCCACTATTTTTCTGTGACTTGGTTACCCAGTCACAAGATGGCTGCCAATACTTCCTGCTTTGGAGTGCTGACAGCCAATCAGATCTCACGATGAGATGTGTAGTAGGCTCCGCCCAGATATCAATATATTTTTATTTTTTTATTTCTTAGAAACTACAGAATGGATTTACAACATTTAAAAAAAACAAGACCAACCTTTTTGCCAAATTTGGTGTGATTTTGTTCAGCAGTTGGGGCTGTAACCTGTTTCAAAATTCCTATGGAAATTAAAATGGGGAAAACATGTTTTTGGTCCCCCTTTTTTCTTGGCCCCTGCTTGAAAAATCACCCCATAACTTTAAAGACAGGAGCTCACCGGTCAACCCCATTAGTTTTGAAAAATTTGCGAACATTCGTCAAACGGTGCGAAAGATATTGGCAAATCAAAAAACGCTTTTCCTATGGAAACTAGGTCCCAACTACAACTACCTACTGGCGACTGCCAGCTGGTAATTTTTATATATAGCTTTGTTATTAAATGCGGCCACCCTGCCACGGAGGAGAACCACCCTGAGATTGAAGGGGGGCCTCGTGGTTTGGTACAGAGATGCCCTACTGGAGAATAGTAAGGAGGACAGTAATTTCAAACTGGTGTGTGTCACACCTCATTCCAGTGTAAACAACCAATTATGTCAGATTGTTTGCTCTCAATGGCGTAGCCTTAACTCGGGCCAAGGACAAACCATACACAAACCTGTATTTGCATTCCGCAGAAATAAGAACCTCCGGAATCATCTGGTCCACTCTAAATTTAACACCACGGTATTTCCTTTTCAGAAGTCCATCACAGGTGAGAATCCTATTTATGGTACTCACAAATGTGGCAATTGTCACGCATGTAGTTCAGCAATTGTGTCTGCGGAACTGGTATGGGGTAAGAGAAAATTCACAATGAAAGAAATGACAAATTGTAGGCCGGCCAATGTGGTCTACCTCATATTATGCCCATGCCCTTAAGGATATGTAGGCGAAACCAGCCATGAGTTTAGAATCAGGCTTAGTCAGCACAGGTCTGCCATTAAAAATAACAAAAGAGGGGCTCCTCTAGTGGCACATTGGCCGGAGAAACAACATTCACTGTCCGACCTGAAATGGAGAATCCTTGAGAAGTTCCATAAACCCCAGGACAATAACATCAATCAATCAATCAATCATGCCATTTGTATAGCACACTACTCACCCGGGAGGGTCTCAAGGCTCTTGGGGGGAGGGTTATGCTACTGCTCGAACAGCCAGGTCTTGAGTTGTTTCCTCAAGGCGAGATGGTCCTGGGTCAGCCGAAGGTGGATGGGGAGGGAGTTCCAAGTCTTGGCAGCCAGGTAAGAGAAGGATCTTCCTCCGGCGGTGGCTCTTCGGATGCGTGGTACGGCTGCGAGGGCGAGGCTGGTGGACCGTAGCTGGCGGGTGGGCGTGTAGAAGGTCAGGCGGTCGTTGAGGTACTTGGGGCCCAGGTCGTGGAGAGACTTGTGTGCGTGGGTGAGGAGCCGGAACGTGATCCTCTTGTCGACGGGGAGCCAGTGCAGGTTCCTCAGGTGGCTGGAGATGTGGCTGCGCCGGGGGACATCCAGGATGAGTCGGGCGGAGGCGTTCTGGATGCGCTGGAGTCTTTTCTGTAGCTTGGCTGTGGTTCCGGCGTAGAGGGCGTTTCCGTAGTCTAGTCGGCTGGTGACGAGTGCCTGGGTGACTTTCTTCCTGGTCTCGGTCGGAATCCAGCGGAAGATCTTGCGAAGCATACGCAGGGTGTTGAAGCACGATGAGGAGACGGCGTTGACTTGTCTGGTCATCGAGAGGGAGGAGTCCAGGATGAAGCCCAGGTTGCGTGCGTGGTCGGTTGGCTTGGGTGCGGTGCCCAGGGCTGGGGGACACCAGGAGTCATCCCAGGCGGAGGGCGAGGATCCCAGGATGAGGACTTCTGTCTTGTCTGAGTTCAGTTTCAGGCGGCTGTCCTTCATCCACTCGGTGACGTCTTTCATCCCTTCGTGTAGGCAGGTTCTGGCGGTGTCGGGGTCTCTGGTGAGGGAGAGGATCAGCTTGGTGTCGTCGGCGTAAGAGATGAGGTTGAGGTTGTGCTGGCGTGCGATGGCTGCAATAGGTCTCATGTAGATGTTGAAGAGGGTGGGGCTGAGAGAAGATCCTTGCGGGATGCCGCAGATGACTTCGGTGGCCTCGGAGCGAAACGGGGGGAGGCGGACTCTTTGTGTTCTTCCGGCGAGGAACGAGATGATCACTCCAGTGCCTTCTCTTGGATACCGATATTGCTGAGGCGCTGGACTAGGGTGCGGTGGCAGACAGTGTCGAACGCAGCGGAGAGGTCCAGGAGGATGAGGGCCACTGTTTCCCCCTCGTCAAGCAGGGTCTGGATGTCGTCGGTGGCTGCGATGAGGGCGGTCTCGGTGCTGTGGTTGGCTCTGAAACCGGACTGCGAGGGGTCGAGGGATCCGTTTGTCTCGAGGAAGGCGGCCAGCTGTCTGTTGACGATCTTCTCGGTGACTTTAGCAGGAAAAGGGAGGAGCGAGATGGGGCAGAGGTTTTTGAGGTCGGTGGGGTCCGCTGTTGGTTTCTTCAGGAGGGCACTGAGCTTGGCATGCTTCCAGCTCTCCGGGAAGGTGGCGGTGTTGAAGGAGGTGTTGATGATGTTCCGGAGTTGGGGTGCGATGGTGGAGTCGGCCTTGTTGAAGACGTGCTGTGGGCAGGGGTCGGTCGGTGATCCGGAGTGGATGGTGTTCATCGTGCGGGCTGTGTCCTCGGTGGTCACCATGGTCCCGGTGCGGAGGGTGGTGGTGGTGGTGGGGGGCGTTGGTTCGACGGTGGGGTGCATGGGTGGTGCGCTGAAGCTGTTGTGGATGTTGGTGATCTTGCGGTGGAAGAACGAGGCGAGGTAGTCGCAGAGGTCTTGTGACGGAGTGATGTCGTTGGTGCCGGTGCTGGGGTTGGAGAACTCCTTGACGATGCTGAAGAGTTCCTTGCTGTCGTGGGTATTGTTGTCCAGTCGTTCCTTCAGGGATTTCTTCTTGGTGGTGCGGATGAGCTGGTGGTGCTTGCGGGTGGCGTGTTTGAGGGCGGTCATGTTGTCGGTGGTCCGGTCGAGGAGCCAGGCTTTCTCGAGGGTGCGGCAGGTCTTCTTGGAGTCCTTGAGTTCGTCGGTGAACCAGGATGCCTTCTTGCTTCTGGGTCTGCTGGGAGGGTTCTTCAGTGGTGCGAGGTCGTCAGCGCAGGCGGTCAGCCACTGTGTGAGGTTCCGGGCTGCTTCGTTGGGGTCCGTTGTGCTGGCGGGTGGGTTTTGGCTGAGAGAGGTGGTGAGCTGCTCGGTGGTGATCTTACTCCAGCTTCTGTGGGGAATCTGAAGCGGGTGGTGGTGGGTCGTGGTTCTTCTGAAGCTGAAGTGGACGCAGCTGTGGTCGGTCCAGTGGAGTCCGGTGGAGTGGCTGAAGGTGATGACTTTGGCATATATTAGAAAATACCAAGGCAGTTTTTGGAAAAAGTGACATCAATTGCCCAACGATGTCCTTTAAAAGCATTTCCAGACCTACCCCAGTCAAAGTGCCTAAGTCATTTCCACCACAGTCCACAATTATAAGGTCAGGGTGTGGTAAATGCATAAAGGATTTTACCAATTGTATCAATTGGTGACTCCTCAATCCTCTTTGTCCAATCCATACAATGTTCACATTTGGTAAATCAAGATTGTAAATACCTCTGTTAGTTGCGTATTTTTGAGCCCAGTGGACATAGCTATGACCCACAAACCAGACTTTTGTCATTTTGAAGGTAGGTGTGTGAAGGTAGGTGTGCTTCTAGTCAGATGAGTTGTGGAAATGAAATGGCAGTTTGATTATGATAAAAAAGTGTTTGAGAATCAGTGCAGATGAATAAGTAGAAATGATTGGAGCTTTGTTAAATATCTCCACTGAAAATTACGGTGAATGCTTTTTTTTTTAAAGAAGTAATTTCAATGGTTGAGAAAAAGTCATTTAAAGAAACATTGCATTTTATTAGCTAGTAGATTGAGAGGTCAAGCAGGCTTGATGGATTTTTTTGCAACATAGTAAAATGAACTTGTGAACTCTGTGCTGGTTTTAGAGGGAGTTACCATGGTTACTTGGTGAATGAGCACTGGGGGGATGGGTGAATGTTATGTGAGTTTCAAAGTCTTGAAATCTTCAACCAATTAAAATGTGCAGTTTGGTTTTGAATTTGTGGGGGAACAATTTTTATTGGCTATGTGCAAGAATATGGCTCTGAAATGAGAAAGAATCTGTGCCATTATTGAAAGGCTCCCAGTGAAGGAAGCATCGTTCAGAGGTTCTGCTTAAGAATATCTGTTGACTGTGACTGACACTGTTTGACATCTTCCAAACCATTTTTAAAGGTGAGTAATGATTCTTTTAAAAAAGATAGAGAGTTTAAAGATTTTTTACAAGTATCATAGTGTTTGTCTCTGTGAATTAAGGAATTATATTTTTACCTTTTTCCATAATGTTGGCTGTGTGTTTATAAGGTAGCCTTCTTTATAAATAGTTTTTTATGTTTGGATTCAATGCTGGTTTAGAAATTGTGTAATGGTTTCATTGGAGTTGTAAATATGCTCATTTTTATGAAGCACATTGTGCAACCTGTAGCATGGGTCACTTTTACGCCGCCGGTGCGCCACTTTTTGTGACACAGCAGTGGTGTAAAAATTGCACCTTGTTGAGTTATATTTACAAAGTGACGCATCTAGGTAGCTGCGTCACTTTGTAAAGCCCTGTGCCACAATATAATTGCGTCAGGGGTAATGTATGCAAAGGGGGCATATTGACGCAAAGAAGGGTTGTACAAATGACGCAGTGAAATCTATGAGATTTCACTGCGTCACTTTTAGGACGCTGTTGTGTCAAAATTTTGCACCTGCCTCACAGCAGGTGTAAGACTGACGCAGGTCCTTTCACTTGGGGCTTGCCCCATGTGAAAGGATGCATTGCTGGAAATTATTTTTTTAAATGGCATAACTTGAGATAGAATATACAAAAAAAGAGAGACATATTTACAAGCTGTGTGCGCAATCTTTGACATAGTTGTGTGTTTATAAGGTAGACATCTTTATAAATTGTTTTTTATGCTTCGATTCAATGCTGGTTTAGAAATTGTGTAATGATTTCATTGGAGTTGTAAATATGCGCATTTTTTTGAAGCACATTGTGCAACCTGTAGCATGGGTAGAAGGAGTGAATGTCTGGAGAGGGATAGGAATAGCAGATAGAAAACCATATGAAAGTTTTGGAGAGATGCATAAACACACAGCTATGTCAAAGATTGTGCACGCAGCTTGTAAATATGCAGGCAGACAAAGCAATCTTTGACATAGCTGTGTGTTTATAAGGTAGACTCTCACAGTGATAAGATCTCTCACGGCATTTCATATTCTTGTCTGGGTGTATATTTACAAGCTGTGTGCACAATCTTTGACATAGCTGTGTGTTTATAAGGTAGACTCTCACAATGTTAACATCTGTCACATTACATAAGGTAAGGTCATGGGATTGCCCCATGTGAAAGGATGCATTGCTGGAAATTATTTTTTTACTACAATTTTTTACACTGTTTTTCCCTGTGGTGCGCTTGAGGGCCTCATTTATGAGGCCATGCATCACTTTTACGCCGCCAGTGCGTCACTTTCTGTGACACAGCAGTGGTGTAAAAATTGCACCTTGTTGAGTTATATTTACAAAGTGACGCATCTAGGTAGATGCGTCACTTTGTAAAGCCCTGTGCCACATTATACGTGCGTCAGGTGTAATGTATGCAAACGGGGCGTATTGACGCAAAGAAGGGTTGTACAAATGACGCAGTGAAATCTATGAGATTTCACTGCGTCACTTTTAGGACGCTGTTGTGTCAAAATTTTGCACCTGCCTCACAGCAGGTGTAAGACTGATGCAGGCCCTTTCACATAGGGCTTGCCCCATGTGAAAGGATGCATTGCTGGAAATTATTTTTTTAAATGGCATAAATTGAGATAGAATATACAAAAAAAGAGAAACATATTTACAATATGCGTGCGCAATGTTTGACATAGTAGTGTGTTTATGCATCTCCCCACCAGTGCTGTGAGAGATGTTAACATTGTGAGAGTCTAGAAGCATATTGTGTTTTTGTATGGTGTATATTGGAAATGAATTTTGGAAATAAGTTAGGTTTCTGCTTTGCTTCGTAGTGGTCATTTAAATGGGTTGTGCTCTGTGTTAAAAACGATTTAGTATGGAAAATGTTTTCTGGTAAAAAGTCTGGTATATATATATGATTATAGATAGGTGGCCTGTTTTTGGCCAGTAGAGACAGTGAAATATTATGAGCAGAGACACATATACTGCTTGCAGAGGCAGAGATGGTAAATTACATGTAAGATGCTGCTCATGTGTTTAGATTGACATTGTGAGTCAAACTTCATTTGAAATGGATCTGGCTGAATAATATGCTTACTTGATGTCTTAATAAATATATAAGTACATGTTTTTTAAAGACATGGTATATTACATGTGACATTCTGGTCATCTGCCTAACATCACACTGATGGGTGAATGAAGCTTCAGTCATAGTGTTATTTTAGGCACATGAGCAGGATGTTATATGTAGTGGGCAATTAATGTTATTTGTTGCTTATATATAGGTGGCCTGTTTTTGGCCAGTAGAGACAGTGAAATAATATGAGCAGAGACACACATACTTATTGCAGAGACAGACACGGTACATTATATCTAACATTCTGATTATGTGTCAAAGATCACACTGTGACTGAAGCTTGATTCACCCATTATTGTGATTAAGCATGGGCGTAAAATCCGTTCCGCTCGCGGATTTTGCGGATTTTTGGCAATTTCGCAATCCGCGAACTCTCGCGAACTTGCCGAAAATTCGTAAATCCGTGCGAAGCAGATTTTTTGCTTGGTCGCACTTGCCAACTAGAATACAATACAATTTCGCTGGAGTAAACACTTGCGAACACGTAGATGCGGCGGGCAGCGACAATCTCGCAATTGCGAGATTGCAAAATTTGCAATTTGTCACAAGAAATCCACCAGCAGGCAGCATAAACCTTGAAAATTATGATTTTTATCAGAATAACTCCTCAGGTTGACATTTGCCTGCACTTTTTTTTTGCAAGGAGTCCATTTTGGGGGTGGGTGGGAGGAAGGAAGTGCCCCACAGTCTCCAACTTCCTGTTCCTGTCCAGCAGTCTCCTCCCAGTGCTTTCTGCATGTGCTGGTCACTTTGATTTGGATCTTGACCTGGAAGGATTACTTTTTGTGGATGCTGCTGGATGTTTGGATTTTTGCAATACTGAAAGCACTCAGCAGGTGCAAAAGTTCAATCTTATCATTAGTAACCATTCCCTGTAGTGCTTCCTGAGGGGCCCCTTCAGAGTTCAGTTGCCTACTTGCAACTATTCTATGACCCTGCTCTGTCCCTCACAGCAGGCGGCTCAGAGAATAGCTACAAGTAAACAACAAAGGTCCTGTTAAAAAAATTACACTGCAACAGAAAGCAATTACAGATAAGGAAGCAGGTGCCAGCCTGGAAGTTCAAATTCAGTGACACATTAATCAGCCCCTAATTCATTCATGTCAGTTGAGGCAGGGCAGGTGTGCTTTTCCCCTCATAATCTACAGTGATGAACTAGAGGGTGGCATGGGTGAGCCAGAGGGTGGCATGGGTGAGCCAGAGGGTGGCAGTGGTGAAACAGAGGGTGGCAGTGGTGAAACAGAGGGTGCTGTGATGAACCAGACGTAGAAACAACATGGTCACGACCGTTGCTACCCGAAAAGTAAGTTCGCGTTTGCGAACAGGTAAAAAAACCTTGCGAAATGGCAGAAACACTTGCGAACACAAAAAAAAAAGGAATCCGCAAAATTCGCGAGAGTTCGCGGATTTTGCGGATTGCGAATCTGTAAATACGCAATTTCGCGGATTGCCAATTCGCAAAATCCGCCCATGCTTAATTGTGATGTTAGGCAGAGTCACATATACTGTCAGCAGGGATAGACATGGTACATTATAACTAAAATCCTATTAATCTGTCTAAAATCACACTGTGAGTGAAGCTTGATATAATGAGCAACTAGAGTGCTAACATTCAGAATATATGGCAAATGTGTAACACATCTGAATGCCTTCTTGATGGAACTAAAGTAAACAAGCATTGAACATACAATAGATTTGGTGTGATCTTAGGCACATGTGCACCATATTACATGTCATCTACCATCTCTTTGTCTGCAAGCAGTATATATGTCTCTGCTGATATTATTTCAAATTATTTTCAGGCGAAAAACAGACAACCTATCTATAAACAAGACATAACATTAATTAGTAAATTATATTTAACATTGTGGAAGCGGTTTGTAAGTATGCCAATGAAACCTTTACACTATTTCTGGACCAGCATTAATGCCAAACATTCAGAATTTATGGCAAATGTGTGACACATCTGAATGCCTTCTTGATGGAACCTAAGTAAACAAGCATTGAAAATGCAATAGATTTGGTGTGTTTTTAGGCACATGTCCATGATATTACATGTATTCTACCATCTCTGTCTGTGGAAGCAGTATGTGTGTCTCTGCAGAAATTATTTCTCTGTATCTACAGGTCAAAAACAGGCCACCTATATATAAAGGAGATATAACATTAATTAGTAAATTATATCTAACATTGTGCAAGCGGTTTGTAAATATGCCAATGAAACCTTTATCCTATCTCTGGACCAGCATTAATGTCAAACATTGAGAATTTATGGCAAATGTGTGACACATCTGAATGCCTTCTTGATTGAACCAAAGTAAACAAGCATTGAAAATGCAACAGATCTCGCCCTCGGTGTCACACATACTGTTGGCAGTGACAGACATGGTACATTAAATCTAAAATCCAATTCATCTGTCTGTGTTTATATTGTTTACTTATTGTAATTGCTATGTAATATGTTTGTAGTGGTGTATAATATGTTATTTTTTGTTTTCCACAGATTATAATCATCTATACAAACAAACAAAAAGATGCCTTCTAAAAGAAGAACAGAGAAAAATATAAACGAAAATTAAGGTCTAAGGAAAAAGAAAATCAAGAACCAACCAAAATAAAATCTTCAGAGAAAAAGAAAAATGCTCCTGGTAAGCAAAGTAAAAATTTTGTGATTAACTTATTGAAATGTCAAACAAAAAAAAGTTGTTTACCTAAGAAAAATGAAACACCTGTAAATTCAAAAAAGACAGGATATCCTTCTAAAAATGTTAGACGTGTACATGGAGACAATATCTTACTTAGCAATAGAAGAAGTAAACAATTTTCTGACATTCGTAGACTAATGTTTTACAACAGAATTGTATTAAATTTGTTAAAAAATATCGAAAGATATAAAAAATAGACCGCTTTTTACAAGATAAAAAAAACATAGTTAAGATTGTGGATGAAGCATTTAAAGTGAAAAATAAATTGTTTAGTTTAGTAATGAATAGAATTCGTACACTTGAGAAGATAATCAATGTTTTCAAATCAAAATGTCACTATTCCGGAGCAAACTTAAAACCTGGCTATTTTCTAATGTCTAGATTTCACTGTGTCTCTTATGATTGACTGCTGTCCGTAGCGCCGGGACAGCCCCGTTGGGGGTAGCCGTGCGCTTTATAAGCTTCAAAATAAAAAAAAATAAAAAATGTAAGTGGAGGAGAGTAATTTCTGTGATGTTTTTTCTGGAGAATGGAAGCATAGTTCAAGTTCTGAGCCATATTTTAATGAAGAAAGTTACTTTCAAGATAATGATTTGGTGCATGCATTTGACACCAGTGGTCGAGCATATGAGGTGAAGGATGGTTGTCCGGTTGAAAAAGAAGAGATTGTGTCTCGAAATACAGAAGAGGTGTTAGCAAATGAAGTTTTAGGGAGATGTCCTAAGGCTCCAGTGTATACATGGAATTGTAGTAGTATTTGTAGTGTTCGACAGGAATCAATTGATTTGTTTTGCAATTTCTTACGGACATATACTAAGAAAAGTGTGAAACAAAAAAATGAAAATTTTACAAGAGTTAGATCCTTGTAGACTGAGAGAAAAAACGGGTTTGCAAGGGCATTCATTGGCTTTTCTTTCAAGAAAAGTATGTCAGAGTGTTTTTCATCATTTTAGGATGTTAGCAGTGCATCATAATAAAGTGAGGAAATTAGTGAGAAGGTTGTACTATGCAAAAAGTCCAGCGCTTAAACTAAAACAGTTAAACAGTGCTCTTTTGCATGGAACTGAATTAGATGTCAAAAACATTTGTGATGAAATTGAGTCTTGTTACTTTGGTGAAAAAGAGGTCAGTACAGAAAGTGATACAGGAATAGAAGGTAATGTAGAAGAGAATGAAGAGATTTTAAGTACAGAAAATTTTGAAAATGAAATTATAAAGTTTAAAGTCAATTCAAGTGAAAGGCCTGATTTTTCTTGTGTTTGTTGTCGACGAACTCATTATAAGCATCAGACTAGATTAGTTGATTTATATGTAAAAAGCGAAAAGATAAATAATAATGAGTGGAAGGATTTTGCTACTTATTTGTTGGTTGAAAATTTGGTTTGATTTGGGCTCTGATCAACGTATTTGTACATATTGCTATAATAAATTAAATGAAAATAAAATGCCTGCTAGAGCTGTTCATAATAATATGGAGTTGGTAGACATTCCTTCTGAATTGATGGATTTAAATACCTATGAGTCTATTCTGATTCACTGTGTGCATCCTTTTCAGGCTATTGTTCGCTTGGAGCCTAAGACAGGGAAATTGCCTCCTTCAGATTTACAGAGAGAATTAAAGGGAAGAGTTGTTTATTTGCCTCTAGATTTTAAGAAAAATATTGATACGATTGGTGTTGAAAAAGTAGAAGAGGAACCTCTGGTTATTCTAGTTAATGGTGTTCCGACAAAAAGTAAGAAAATCTGGCAAGAATTAGTGGATGTTAGGAAAGTCAAGAAGACAACGTTGTATTTGGTAAAAAATAATCAGTACTATAGAAATGTGTATCTGGGAGAAGAAGAAACAACTGTAGAAGAGGACACTGATGTCTCTGCTGGGCAAATAGAAAAAGTTGATGTCTCTAGAAGTGAAGAAATTTATGAACATTATAGTGTTCATCCATTGCATTCCAAAGAAGTAATGGAAAATGCTATTGACTTGTTTCAGATGAAAAAAGCCGAAGTAAGTCCCATTAGTGTATGGGAAGAAAGTTTGGAAGCTCGTTGTTTTCCACAGTGATTTCCAACAGGTGAAGGCGGACGATATGTTGACCGACCTGTTCAAATTCCTGCATCTGAATACCGGACTTCAAGATTATATGTAGAAGATCCAAGGTTTCGTCAATGCATTCTATATTTGTTCCATCTACTGTTTGAGAGTGACTTATCTGGACTTTCCTATGCAGTAAACCATATACTGAAAAGTGGAGCACATCTACATAATGTTTCATCAAGGGATTTTATGGATAAAGTCAAACTGCAAGACAGTGTTTTGGAATCTCAGCTAATTAATCTCATGGCATGTCACTAACGAGTATTGGTACCGTCGTCATGGGGAATTGAAATGTATGCTAAGAAACTTAGGAACTCCTACATGGTTCCTCACTCTTAGCTGTGCTGAGTATGCTTGGGAAGACTTATTTGAATTTCTACGAGAGGCAAATAAAAACATTGAAAATATTGAATACAAGACACCTGGAGAACTGTGCTCTTTGGATCCAGTTAATGTATGCAGGTATTTCAATCATAGGCTTGAAGCTATGATGTCTTTTATTACAAACAAAAAAAATCCTCCGCTTGGAGAGGTGTTGGATTTCTTTTGGAGAAAGGAGTATCAAGCAAGAGGTGCTCCTCATATACATATGCTGTTATGGATTAAAGATGCACCAAAATTTGGAACAGATTCAGATGAGAAAGTGATGAGTTTTATTGAGCAGTATTCTACATGTGCTGTTCCGAAAAGTACAGACGAAAACAATTTAAGACAGCAAGTTTTATGCTTTCAAACCCATCGTTGTGGGAAATACTGTCGTCGAAAATACAAATCCAAGCACAAGTTCTACACGAAATGTCGTTTTGCATTTCCACGTCCAGTAACATCGAAAGGAAGAGTCAACACTTTTATGTCTTCTCTGCGACATACTGTGACAAGGAAATCACCCAAAAATACATACAACCTAAGAAGAAATGAGGAATCCAAATACATAAATGACTACAACCCAGTCATTTTGTCCATGTGGAATGCTAACATGGATATTCAATATGTGGCTGACAACTCTATTGCTGTGGCTCGATATGTGACGTCTTACATCACAAAATCAGAAAAGACGGAACTGAAGGAAATGTGGGAGGAAATTTCACATGAAAAGAGTCTAAGCAAGAAATTATACAGTTACAGTCTACGGATGTTGTCGCATCAAGAAATTGGAGCGTATGAATGTTCTGATCGGTTGTCATCAGCAAGTCTATATGCAAAATCTAGAACCATCATTTGAGTGAGTCTAGGTCTTGCAGCAACATGAAAACGAGTTTTGAAATCTGTACAAGAAATTGAGTATTTGGCGGAGAAAGAACCAGACAGTACAGATATGTATGTCGGATACATACTATCCAAATAGAAGTACTCACCTTGAGAACGCTTGTCTCTATGAAGTTCTGCAAACCTACACTTTTAAAAGGAACGTCACAGAAGACATCAATAAAGGTGTATATCCTGTAATTTGATGGGAAGGCTGTTTAGTAAAACAAAGAAAAGGCCATTTGATTAATCATCGAAAATTGAGTTGTGATTCTCCAGACAAAAGAGAATTTTATTACTTAGCACTTTTACAACTCTTTAAACCTTTGCGTAGAGAAGAGGAACTACTTGGAGATTTTCTTACTTATGAAGATTTGTTCAATGCAACCAAAGATACCATAGAATGTCCTGTTTTTTCAAGTTATCTGCAAATGTTGAAGGAGGAAATACAGCAAGAAGCTACAATTGCAGCAGAGATTGCTAGAGACAGTTCTCAAGACAGACAGAGTTCTGCTTCATTGAGTCAGGATCCACTAGGAGGAACAATTATACAAAATGAAGCTGCCACTGCCATGGATGAAGTTGAAAGAGCCATGGAACAAGCTCAGGAGGATGAAGTTGACTTAGAAGATTTGGAAAAAGAACTAAACCTTGAACAGGGACAAATATATGACCAAGTCACACAACAAATTGAGCATGGTTTATCACATGAGAAAAAAGAGTGCTCATGTACATCATTTGTGCCTATCCGACTATATGTCAGTGGAGAAGCAGGAACTGGGAAAAGTTTCCTGATTAAAGTGATTGCAACATATTTGGAGAAAAAAACGGAGTCATCGCTCTATTGTATTGTTACTGCTCCAACTGTGTTGGCAGCACACAACTTTAAAGGAATTACTTTACACCGCTTATTGATGCTGCCAGTGGAGCATGATAACAAATTACAATATCACAAGCTATCTGGAGAAGCTTGTTGTGAAGTTTCAAGAGTACTAAAGAAAATGAAACTTCTTATCATTGATGAAGTAAGCATGGTATCAAATGTAATGCTTGCTTTTGTGCATTTAAGAATGCAAGAAACTCTTAAAACAGAATATGATGTGTTATTTGGAGGCAAACACATCATTGTTTTTGGAGATTTACTGCAACTAACTCCAGTGAAAGGACAGCCAGTGTTTAAAATGCTTATGCATGAAGATACCAGGAAGGGCTTAGGAAGCATTGGAAATGTTAACATATGGCAAAATTTCAAATATGCAGAACTACTTCAAAATATGCGACAGGCAAAGGATGAAGATTATAAAAATATTCCACGAGATGTAAGAATTGGAAAACTAACTGAGCATGGCAAAGAAGCTTTACATGGATGATTAATTTCAAATTTGTTTCCAAAGGAAAATATTCTCCCAGAGAATATTTTTAAGAAAATTCCTGAAAACAAATCTGTCATATGTTACAAAACTTGGAAGCATCCACTGACAGGCTAAGAGTGGTATGGAAAGGGGTCGATAATAAAGATATTTTAGCCAGAGTTGTTAATAAACACCCAACACTAATCGAGAACTGCTTGTCTCTTGATAGATCAGGCCCAGAAGTGGTTAGCTCCTTCAGCAACCTTTGTATGGCCATTAAAGGAGAATCCTCGAAACCAGCCCGGGCTATTAAGGATCGTGGCCCCCGTTGGTTTGACTCTTCCTGCTCTAGGGCCAATAAGGAACTGAGGGAGGCCCTAAAAACTAAACCAAGGAATCTGCTACTCGTCAGAAAACTAAGAGCCAGGTATAAAATCACGTTAAGTATACGTTCTGAGGCCCTAGTGACAGACCATTGGGCATCCCTCGCTCGTACTGCGACACTGAAGGACACCACTGGATTTTGGAGAGAGGTCAAGTCTCTAAGATCCTTTGGTTCCAACACTAAAGCTATCAATTGTAACATAACAGGAGATGTTTGGGTCGACCATTTTTCTAAAATTTATGCTGTACCAGGGTCCCCTACAAGCATTCCTGCTATGACTGCTGGCCCCTTGAACATTGAACTTTCCGAGGTAGAAGACGCTATAATTGAAAGTGCGAGTAATAAAGCTCCCGGGCCAGATGGTCTCTCAATAGATCAAATTAAATCAGAAATTAACTTCTGGGCCCCTTTACTTTGTAATCTGTTTAACAACTTGTCTGACAACTCAATCCCAGAATCATGGTCAAACAGTGTTATTGTACCAATATTTAAAAAGGGCGACAGACTGGATCCTGCGTGCTATCGCCCAATATCACTGATTGACAACACACTGAAGGTCCTGGGGAGGGTAATTTTTAACAGAATGAGGAGCTGGGCTGAGGAGAATAATGTTTTACACCAATGTCAACTCGGTTTTAGAAGCCATGTGGGCACAGTTGAACAATGTTTGAATTTGAATCTGATAATGGCGAAGTACACTCTTGTAAAAAAATCCCCTTTGTACCTAGGTTTTATGGATTTAAGTTCAGCGTTTGATTTCGTTAATCGTTCTAGTCTATGGTCACTTTTGCTTAGTTATGGTTTGGAAGATTCTTTGGTGTACTTCCTTTCTTACCTGCACAGGGACTTAAAGGCCAGAGTGCGAATCAATGCTGAGGGAGAAGTCTCGAATGATATTTTAATTGGCAGGGGTGTCAGACAGGGCTGCGTACTCGCCCCACTGCTTTTTATCTTATATATTAATGGGCTGAGCAGCAGCTTGTGTGCGATAACTAAGGATGTCCCAATTATAAATGGTAACCCAATCCCTGCCCTGCTGTACGCGGACGACGCGGTGCTAATGGGCCGCACACCTAATGCCCTGCGAATTTTTATTTCTGGTTTTGTTGCTTTTATGTCAGGCTTGGGTCTCAATACTAATTTTAAAAAATCTTTTATTATGAACTGTGGGCCGAAAAAGTATAACATAACTTCAATTAAATCAGGCGAAAATACTTTACAATGCACTAGCACTTTCCCTTATTTGGGACTATTATTCTCTAATACAGGCTCGTGGAACCCACATGTCGTCTATGGGAGAAATAAAATTGGCAAATCCATCAATTCAATTCTCTCCCTACGGCAACCCAAACAAGCTGATGTTATCACCCCTCTGCTAAATATTTACCGGACCCAATGTCAACCTACGGGAACTTATGGAGCAGAAGTGTGGGGATATTCTAAGTGCATGTCAATTCAGACAGAGGAAAACAGATTCTGAAGAAAGACCTTGGGGGGAGTTTTCTGTGCCCCAACATTTATCTGCCACAATGAACTAAAGTTGTTGTATATAGAGGATTTTATTCGATCAAGGCCCGCCCTTTTTTGGCTAAAAATTTGGCTAAATCCAGCTGCCCATTTAACCCGCAGTATAATATCTGACTGCCAACAAAGTGAAAGGCCCAATCTTGTACCTTGGTTGAAAGCTGTTGAGAATAGCCTATCTAGTGTGGGCCAGGGCCTCTTGTTTAGCTCCCCGAACACTATTGTCCCTGCACATAAGAAAATGGTCAAACAGGCATTGTATGCCTTGTACAGGGAGGAACGGATGAGATCTGAATACCCCAAACAATCAATTACAAATTACATTTCTTATGCTGAGCCCGACATTGGTACTTCAGTTATACCGCAGAGGTATTTGCTGATCACATTAGGAAGATGGAACAGGAGCCTCCTGTTCCGAGTACGGGATGGAAGTATCGTAAACCTACTAAGCTTTCCCCTTGGTTACAATAAACACCTGGAGCAGCAGGACTGTCCTTGTTCCAAGGGTGGCAAACAAAGTTTGACACACTATTTTTTCTTCTGTGGTTTTTACAAATTGTATTCTTCTCAATATCTAATGCCATACTGTCGTAAACATGATTTAAGGGATTTTAATCTGGCGATGAGAATGTTTCAAATGATGCTCTCAGATGAGGTAATATTCGCAGTGAGTTGTTTTCTCAAAGCAAGCGTGCGGTCACGGGCAACTATGGAATTCGACTAATGAAGAATTGAACACCCGTGCTTTGTAATTCTGTATAATTGCTTCCTGTACACCCAACTTTTGTATATTTGCACACAGACATTCAGTCGCTTGGGCTCAATGGATTTGACTACTGTTGAAACTATAAAGCAAAATACCCACACATTGTGAATCTCTGTAATATTGCTATTTGCACAAACAATGTTTTGATATATAACCACCCACCCGTAATTGTAAAAGATTATTTTTATCTAATAACAAAATCAATTTGCTTTTATCAAAAATTTTACGTTTAACCTGTGTGTACTTTTATGGATGAATTAATTCCGAATAAAGATCATTTGAATTGAATTGAAATCTGTCATGTGCTTGATGCAAACTCTGCAAGAATGTTCAATCTTCAACACCAAAATGTTAAAGTTGGAAAATCAAGAGATTGTGAAACTGGAAGCTATTGATAAAATAGCACATGAAGGAGCCACTATTATTTTGTCAGAAAAGTTGAAAACAAAATTTGATTCTTTAGAGAAGACAATATCTAAAACTGCTGG
Organism: Lissotriton helveticus; assembly: GCF_964261635.1. Lineage (NCBI taxonomy): Eukaryota > Metazoa > Chordata > Amphibia > Caudata > Salamandridae > Lissotriton > Lissotriton helveticus. Next base: position 1,007,766,149 of record NC_136063.1, on the reverse strand, counting down.
TATGGAAACGACTCTGTATGCATCTTTAAATTGTCGTATAATTTTACGATGTAATTTACATGTGGAAAGAGGTTTAGTAAATGGAGCAATGGGTCATGTTGTGGATTTTGTGAATTACCGAAATAGAGATGGAATTGAAATTATAAAAATTTAATTTGATGATATTGAAGAAGTACAAAAAATCAGTCGTTGTTCTGCTCGCTTTTTGCTAGTGAAAGATTTATATGTCCGCAGAAAACAGTTTCCTGTTTCTTTAGCATATGCAGTAACTATGCATAAATCTCAAGGTTTAAGTGCGGAAACTGCTTTGGTGAATATTGGAAATTCTGTGTTCAAGGAGGGCATGGCATATGTTGCTTTATCTCGAGTCAGAACTTTATCTGGATTGTACTTGATTGATTTTGATGAGACAAAGATTAATGCAGATCTAAATTGTGTAAAAGAATATAATAGGTTAAGAAGAGAGTATGCTCCAAATTTACCTCAATATCCTCTGTTTGAAAAGCATGTGGTAGGCCGAAAAAGAAGAAATGAGAAAAATTGTAGTGAAGTTGTAGCAAAAAGAAAAAAAGTAGATGAAACAGTAATTGTAAGCAGAAAGGAAATGGATTCAGTTAAAGATGTTGTTGGATTTCAGTTTGAAAATAGTTCTGGTGTCAACTGCTATGCTAATGTAGTGGTTAATGTTGTTTTCTTTCTCCAAACTGTAAAAGAACAGATTGCTGAAAGTCGTGATCAAACACTTTGTTGTTTATTAAATTCTGTGTTTGGGAAATGTAGCAGTGATAGAACAAAAATACAAAGTGTTTCTGAAATTCGAAAGGTTTTAGACATATGTTTTGGTCTAAATCAATTTTCACAGAATATTCAGCAAGATTGTCAGGAATGTCTAATGTATATGCTTGTTGTTTTACAAGATGAAGGAGTAGATGTAGAACATCTTTTTGGCCTTTCTTATAAATGGCAACATGACTGTGACAATTGCTACTTTTCAAGTAGTACTACAGTTAAGCATGGGCGGATTTTGCGGATCCACGATTCACGAATTTGCGGATTCACGGATCGTGGATCCGCAAAATCCGCGGATTATGCGGATCGGCGGATTTGGGGGCGGGGCTTCCTCGAGTGTGTGGGCGGGGCCAAACGGACGGGGCTTCCATGCGAGCGCGCATGCCGCTTGTGTGTATAAAAGGTCAGAGACCGATCAGAGCAGCAGATTAAGAGACAGAAGCTCGGGCGGGGCCAAACGGACGGGGCTTCCATGCGAGCGCACATGGCGCTTGTGTGTATAAAAGGTCAGAGACCGATCAGAGCAGCAGATTAAGAGACAGACTCGTGCTCGACACACCTGCCCAGCCTCCACAACGCTCACGATTATTTTTGGGCTGATGAATGAGTCACTGAATTTCAGCTTCAACTAGGGCACATGCGTTATTGATATCTGCAAGTGTTTCCTGTTGAGGTTTATTTTTTGTGCCAGGACCGTCGTGCCAGAATGAACCCTGCCCTTCATATTTATTCAAGAAGACACCACCGTTTTTCCCCATGTAAATAATTTACGATGGCGCCGGTAAGCTGCCAGCGCCATCCTGCAAAAGTTACTTAATTAGCTTCAACAGGAAGCTCCAACTGATAAAATAAAGCAGGCGCTCGAGCCCCTGCTTTATCTTATCTGTTAGAGCTTCCTGTTGAAGCTAATTAAGTAACCATTTGAGGATGGCGCTGGCAGCTTGCCGGCGCCATCGTAAATTAGGCATTAGGCTTGAACTTTTGACCGCAAAATCCGCTCCGATCGCGGATTGCGGATTTTCGGTGAATTCGCGAGAGTTCGCGGACCGCGGATTCACCGAAAATCCGCAAAATCCGCGATCGGAGCGGATTTTGCGCTCATGCTTAACTACAGTACACACTGAAAGATTTATATATTTGACTTTACCAGACTGCAAATCAGTGTCTTTTAATAATCTAGTTAGAGCAGCAAATCAAAACATGGTCTGTAGTCAATGTAAATCTGAAATGCTATCAACTTTATTTTTAATAAGATATGGACAGTATGTTGTTTTAATGTTCCAACGATGTAGACCTGATGGGACTAAATTGACAACATTAATTAAAAAAATTGTGGCTTCTCAATTATCAATTTCAGGAAGAACCTTTACAACTGCAGCAATTATTTACCATGATGGTCCTTCAACAACATCAGGACATTATACAGCTTATTTAAAATGTGAAAAAGGTTGGAAGCTCTGTAATGATACTCAATTGACTTTCAAACAACGTTTGCCTTCTGACTTACTAAATTCTTACCTAGTGTTCTTACAACCGAAATTTTAGGGAAGGTAATTGGCTTATGAAGATTGCAGCAGTTAATATAACTTAATTTGCTCTTCAAAATTACTTTCTGAATGAGAGTGATGAAGTGATGAAGTGATGAGTGATGTGATGAAGGTAATAAAAAACATGTAGTTCTCATAGAGATAGTATATGTTTATTATATAAAGTGTGCTGTGAGTATTATAGGAATTATTTATTAAATGTAAGCTAGAGATGGAAGTAAAACTCTTGTTTCATAACGTGAAAGATGTTGGAGCTTTTCTTTCAGAAAGTCGGGTAAATGAGACATTACGAAAACAGTGGACTAATTTACATCGAAAAGGACTTTCCATATACTATTTGGCCTCGTGGAAAAGTGGATGGATCAAAAGTGAGTTTAGATATGGTTTTTAAAAATTTACATTATTTAAGTAATTATTCAATGGGTTTTTTAAACACAATCATTTTGATTGTGTTTTTTTTGCCCCCTGTTATATGATGAGTACTTTTGAAGTCACTGTTTTAAGGGAAATTCAATATATTCTGAGAACAGCAAAAATAAACCATTTAACATGTTGTTGAAATTATTTTGTATTTTCTATTATTAGATATATATTATTTTTCTATTCTCTTATGCTCACTTACCTATTTCCACCCTCTATCACTCTTTTTAACTCAACCTCACTGGCCTTTTTTGACTCTCCCTCACCTCCCTTCCCTTATTCTATTTTCCACACTTATTCTCATTAACCACTCCTTCACGGCTCATTACCTCTCTCCCATCCACCAATTTCCAGCTGTCAGTCACTCTACTTCACTCCCCTTCCCTTTGTTTCCTTTCTTTGTTCCCTCAATAATTCTCCTTCCCTCATTCACCTTATTACACTTCACTCACTTCTTTTCTCACTTCCTCTATCCTCTCACATCCTCACTCCCTTTCCCTCACAGCTTGTCTCTTAGGTTCAGTTTCTGGATCTTCTCACTCTCTCACTCCTCTTCCGTCCTGCTTACTCCCTAAAAATGACCCATACTCCCTTCCTTACCTTCCTTTGCTCTCTTACTCAGTTCCTTTGTGTCACTCTTTCCTTCACTAGCTCTATATTCTCACTCCTTCACTTCGTTTGTCTCAAGCTCACTTGCTTTTATCCTCTCTTTATTTTCCCTTTTTCATCAACCTCCCTGCCCTTCACTCACCCTCACTTACCCTTGTTAATCTCCTACTTTGTCTCTTGTATTGTAAAATATATATTATAAATATTGTAACTTATTTTGTTTTGTCTTTCACAGATATAAATTTAAATGAAAATATAAAACTAAGTTGATATTACTTATAAGGTAAGTTTGATGTAGAATATTTATTTTCTCTATACTATTTTCAATAACCTCACTACTCTTCTTTGATATTCCCACACCTCTGTTTCCTTATAGCGCTTGCCTCACTTATTCTAAATCCCCACATTTACTCTCTTTTTTCACACTCTTCTCTTACTCTCACCTTCTTTCAGGTGTACTCTTTTACTTTCTTTCCTCTGTCTTCTCTTACTTCTTTGTTTTATTTTTTTCCCTTCCTTTACTCTCCTTACTCCACTTCACTAATTCCTTCTCTTACTCCCTCTGTCCTCTTACTTCTGCACTCCCCTTACCTCATTCTCTCTCTGTTAGCCTCCTTCTCTCCGTCTCTTTAGTCTCTCACTCGTCTTCTGTCGAGCTCACTCCCTATAACTTAGTTATAGTCACACACTCACCTTTTTTGATACCTTCTCCTTTACTTACCTTCCTCTCTCTTCCCATCCTTTGCTCTTTCATTCTTTTCCTTTCTCTTACTCTTCTTACTCCACTTCAATAACTCCTTTTCTCAAAACCTCTGTCTTCTAATTTATTCACTCCACTTTTCTCAGTCTTTTTCTATTACCCTCAAATAATTTCCAGCAATGCATCCTTTCACATGGGGCAAGTCCCATGTAAAAGTACCTGCATCAGTCTTACACCTGCTGTGAGGCAGATGCAAGATTTTCACGCAATGGTGTCCTAAAAGTGACGCAGTGAAATCTTATAGATTTCACTGTGTTACTTCTACGACTTTTCCTTGCGTCAATACGCCCCCTTTGCATACATTACATCTGACGCAGGTATAATGTGGCGCAGGGGTTTACAAAGTGACGTATCTATCTAGATGTGTCACTTTGTAAATATGACTCAACAAGGTACAATTTTTCCACCACCGGCGGTGTAAAAGTGACACATGGCCCCATAAATGAGGCCCCGAAGTGCACCACAGAGAAAAACAGTGTAAAAAATTATAGTACATTTTTATTTCAAGAAATGCATCTTTTCACATGGGGCCAGCCACATGTGAAAGGGCCTGCGTCAGTCTTAGGCCTGCTGTGACGCAGTGAAATCTCTTAGATGTTACTGCGTCACTTGTACGATCCTTCTTTGTGTCAATACGCCCCCTTTGCATATATTATACCTGGTGCAGGTATAATGTGGCGCAAGGGTTTACAAAGTGACGCATCTACTTAAATGCATCACTTTGTAAATATGACTCAACAAGGTGCAATTTTTACGCCACTGGTGCGTCACAAAAAGTGATGCACCGGCGGCGTAAAAGTGACACATGTCCTCATAAATAAGGTCCTGAAGCGCACCATAGGGAAAAACAGGCCTTCTCCTTTATTTTCTTTCCTTTCTCTTGTTTTACTTCATTGTTTTATATATTTCCCTTATTTTATTCTCCTGACTCCACTTCAATTACTACTTCTTTTTCTTTGTCTGTCTTCTTAGTTCTACGCTCCCCTTCCCTTAATGTCTTTCTATTAGCCTAATTCTCTCCATCCCCTTACTCTCACTTTTCTTCTGTCACGCTCACTGCCTATAACTCAGCTATACTCCCACACTCACCTTCTGTCAAACCTTCTCCTTTAGTTTGCTTCCTCTCTCTTTCCTTCTTTTGCTCCTTCACTCTTTTCTCTTCACTTACTTTCTTATTCCACTGTACTAACTCCTTCTCTTACTTATTCTGTAATCTTATTTTTTTTTTATTTTTTTTTTAAATCTTTATTTCGGCAAAATAGCCATAAAAGACACATGAATATACATACATAAAAAGAATTTGAATTCCAATTAACAACTCATATAGATCATGCATAAGCATTTTCCTTAAAAAGGGTCACCAATCAAGAATAATTCATTTAACATGATTCAGTTTAGCAACAGAATTGCACTACAGGGTATACCTCTTTGGAGAATCTGATACAATTTCTTAAAACATTTGACCCAATTTTTTTCGAATAAAGAAAACTGTAGTTAAAAATCTGCTAGTACTGAACACAATGAACTGGTCAGTATTCGTTTTAACAATCCTATATGCAATATGACAACTTCTAGTTCCTAGGAGAGCACACATAGGTTTTAACCATTTTTTCCGTGCTTTTGTGTAAGCATTGCATACAAAGAGCATGTGAATTTCATTCTCCAAACAGGAGACAGAGCACATAGGACATATTCTGTTATTGTCAATTGTACTATCAGCATTTTTCTTTGACCATCGTTCAAGGTTAGAGGTTAGCATAAGAGTCCCGTATCTGAATTTCAGGTAAAGGGTCTTAGCCACAGGAGGCTCAATTTCGTCCAGAAATGTTTCAAAACAAGGTTCAACTTTAAACAATAGGAATTCTTTAGTTAAAGTGCCAGTTCTACTCTCGTGTACAACCTTGTTATACATATAGGACCAGAAAACTCTCTTCACCATGGTTTTTGCAGAAGGTGGCAGATTCTCAGGGTGTTCCCATAAAGAATGCAACCCCAGCAATCTAAACCATTTTTGTATGTGCCCATACCATGGGATGGAATTAAAAGTGTCGAGGTTTAATACCTCTTGAAGACAGTTCCTATAATCCAACAATTCTGGGGTGGACCAAACTCTAATCCAGAACATCAACGGTCTTAAAATTGTAAAATGATCAGTTCGTTTAAAATTTAGGTCAAATTGGAGGGGGGTTAGGGGGGTGCTAGTAGGAACCCTTACAATAGATCTCATAAATTTATTATCCAATCCTTGGAAACACTCTCTGGCCCAGGGACCCCATATTTCAGCCCCATATAGAGTGGCAGATTGGATTTTAAATTTGAAGAGTTCAAGAGCAGGTGTTGCACTCTTACTTATACTAGCATTCAATTTACTCATTATAGGTTTGACATTTTGAGCATATACCACCCTACTCTTCTCAAGTTGGGCCTTCCATGTTAGCTTTGAGTCAATTACCACCCCCAGGTAAAAAAAGTTATCAACGACCCCAAGAGTTTGTCCATTTCGAGTCAAAGTCCCTCTATCTGGTCTGCTAGGGTTTAATGCCATACATTTAATTTTGTTAGTGTTTATTTCCAGGCCTTTTTTTTCACAGTAACCACTAAATGAGTTTAAGAGTATCTGGAGGCCCCTCTTGGTCTGGGAGATGAGGATGGTGTCGTCCGCGAAGAGCAACGCAGGTACTCTCTCTCCATTTAGCTGAGGTGAGTCGTTGTTACAGGCATTTAAATGTTCAGGAACATCATTAACAAATATGGAAAATAGAGTGGGGGCCAGGACACAACCCTGACGAACGCCGCGCTCGATTGGAATATCGCGAGACAGTTCGCCGTTTGGTCCCCATCTAATATTTGCATGGTTTCTAGCATGTAACTCAATTATCTGACTTAACAGGCACCCTGGCATCCCGGCTTTGTTTAAGGAGCTCCAGAGCAATTTTCTAGGAACAAGATCAAATGCAGCTCTAAGGTCAACAAACGCTACATACAAATGACCCTTCCTAATATGTACGTACTTCCAGTAAATACAACAGAATCTGAAGACCTGGTCTAGTGTACTGGTCTTAGACCTAAAGCCTGCCTGATATTTAGTAAATATTTTTGACTCCTCCAGCCAGTCGTTCATTCTAAATAATAAATGTTTGGCATAGAGTTTCTGCAGGGTGTCCATTAAGCTAATAGGTCTATAATTAGAGGGATCGGATTTACTACCCTTTTTAAAAATTAGTACAACTTCTGCTGCACGCCAGCTTTCAGGAAACGAACAATCAATAGACAACACATTAAATAAACAATTAATATAAGGAGCCCAAACTTCGATTGCATGTTTGTAGAGGTCTCCAGGTATTTTATCCGGACCGGGGGCTTTACTGCTTTTTAGATCGTTAATTGCCTTCGTTGTTTCTTCCAAGGTAAAATCAAGGCATTCAGGAGGTGGGGGTAACCAAGTGTCCTCAACAACAGCACTATCATATTGTTTATACAGAGATGTGAAGTGGTTTACCCATGTTAGTTCATCCAGAAAAGTGTCCTTGACTGCTCTTCCTGCATGCCCCCCATTAGCAACCAACCTCCAAAAGCCAACATTGTCGTTTGCTTTGGCAGCACCCAGCATATCTGCCCAAAGAAGCTCTTCCCAGGCTTTTTTTGAATCTTTTAGGACGTGCTTGTATTCTTCCCTTGCAAGTTTGACATCCAATTTAGAGCCCTCCTTGATTGCAGTTAGAAGACTCCTTTTGGCCATCTTACACGAGCGATTGAACCAAAGCTTCCCATGGCAACCCATCCTTATGTTTTGCTGGTTCTTCTTTGGCATCTTAGACATATAGATCTTGAGTTTGTCAAAGAAGGTTTTATGCAGTTCAACAAAATATGCATAGTTCTCAGATAGGAGTGGAGAGCCAGCTATGGGGCCAAAGGTTGAATCAAAGAGAGAATAAACAGCTGCAAGGGTTGTGCCATCTGATAGCAGATGCGGCCATTTTAGCGCATGTCTATTATTATTAATGTGAACAGATTCGTATGGTACATCTGCAACTTCAGTGGGCATAGAATCACTAAACATATGTGCTTCAATATGGAGTTCCAGGGGAAAATGATCACTCTCAACCCTGTTAGATACTCTAAAGTCCATCATAAAGTGCCAAATGCTTAATGATACAAGAATAAAATCGAGCCTACTTTCAGACTTTACAAAGGTTGGTTGTTTGGATAGGTCAGAAGGAAGGCGGCCATTACAAGCTCGCAAACCGTGTTCAACTGTTAGCCTTAGAAGTTGGACTGCTAACGTAGTGCACTTAACGTGTATGGCAGTATCAAGCTGGGGGATGTTATAGGCATGGTCTTCATCCTCGAGGGCTTCAGTAATGCCAAGAATCGGTTCAAAATTACAATTCAAGTCACCCCCCAAAATTACTGGGACATCACCGACTACTGTTTTAAGGAAAGAATCCAAAATTTCCAACGTGGGTGAAACTCTAAAGCGACCTATAGGTCTATTGTAAATATTAATAATATAATATTGATGCCCCATTGCAGTAGTGATCTTTAATGCTAGGATATCCGGAGTTCCTGTATCTATGCTTTCAGTTTTTATAGTTAGTGTAATTTTAATCCAAATAATTAAACCCCCCGCTGGCCTTCCCCTCTCTGATTGAGTTGCCACTTTGTCAAAAGTTTTAAAGCCCATCCTATGTGGGGTTTTCATGGCCCATGTTTCCTGCAAAAGGCAAATTTCACCAGAATCAATATAATCCGCCCAATCAGGGTCCTTCAAATTTTTACCAACTCCAGCAATATTCCAAGATAAAAATTTTAATTCAGGAATTAATGATTTATCAGAAGGGTCACCGTTAGCTGTAGGCACTACTAGGGATGGTATAGGAGCAATAGTAATTAAATGTATATTGTTTGTTTTGTTCTCAACATTGGGTGCCACTTTCCCTATTGTACAAATAGGAATTTCATCATGTCGTTCTGTCGGCATGCTGGTACATACTAAGTTGCCTTCAGAACTGGATTGGTTTTGTGGAGTTATTATTCCTGATCTATGGAGATCCTGGCCCACTCCCAATGTACAGTACAGATCATAGAGCGTAGGAATACAGTTGGGCATAATTTTCAGTCAGTCCACTGCGTCCAAACAACTAAATCTATTGAATGTTGGGACCCCAGACCACACATTAAGCTCTGCTTGTCTGGCTGTATTTGGTGCATAGCCATGAAACAGATTAGAAGTGTTCCAACTAGGGCCATGCTTTGGAATTCTAGGAGGAGGGTAAAAAAAAGAAAGGGGTCTAGCTGTAATAGGGAATGTGTCTCCATACGATTTCCATGCACAGATTTGTTCCGCACTATGCGGTTCCTCAAACGAGACAACTATACAGTCGCCCGGAACTGACTTAGTCATTTGCCCAACCCATGGCACTCTGCGTACCATCAGAATTTTGCTTCTCATGTGATTTGGAATCGGTTTGTTTGAATTTAACCAATAAATCACCTTGTTTTTTAATGAAGCAAAATTCTCTTCATTGTGATTTTGTAATTCAGGGACACCAGTGAGGACTATAACAAATGGACTAGCGTCTGGTGGCAAATCTATATATCCTCCCCTGAAGTTATTTTTGGGATAGGCTGTCTGGTGGTTATATAAGTCAGTTCTATGCGTTTGGGACCTATCGTGCGTGGATTTGTTAGAGCCCTGGTGGGGTCTGGTTGTCTCCGCTGGCTTCTGGGGAACAGAAGATTTAGTGGCCAGAGGATTAGTTGTGGAGGTGTTTGCTGGCTGTGGTTTTTTACTTTGAGCAGTCCCAGAGGGCTGAGATGCAGTTGTATTTGCCGGTGGCCCATTCAAAGCTGTAGAAATAGGTGCTATTTGGGTGGTAGTTTTCGAGTTAGAATTATTGTTTTTGGCTACCCCTTCTTTTTGTTTTAAAACGCTAAATGGGTTAGTATTTGGGGTAACACCCACTAGTAGAGTTTGAGCATGTATGGGCCCATCATTACCATTAAGGCTTATACTTGCTAATGTAATAACCCTCTTCTCTACTTCAAGTAATTGGTTTTCAATACCAGCTAACCTGACTTCTAATGGCTTCAATAATACTTTAAGCGTTTCCCACACTATTTTCAAAAATTCTTCCCTGTCCCCTTGTGTAGAATACCTAGATGTAGAGATATTCTCACTCTCTTCTATTGATGTAACCATACTTTGTGCCAGGTTGGACAGCCCTGTATTGTCTGTGCTACATTGGTTAATAATAGGGGGAGTAGGATCAGTCCCTGTGGTTGTGCTAATGGTTAGCTGTTCAAGACCCCCCGAAAAAAATTGGTTTGATGCTACCTTGGCCTTCTTTCTAGCATAAACTGAGAGATTATTGCGTTTGCGTTTGGGTGGAGGTTTAACATTGTCACAAGTAACATTTGGGCCAGTTCCCCCCAGTACTTTGTCCCCCTTGTTGGACTCAATAGAAGGTTCAGGGGGTAAGGTGTTTTCTAGAGCTATACTATCAGATACATCTTGGCTGCATACTTCTATAATATCAGCAGAAGCTACCCCCTCATTGATAGAGTGTATTTCAGCCAAGGCGATTATGGGAACAGGGCCGGTAGCGCGCTCGGGCGTTTTGGAGTTAGCAATATGACCCAAAGATGATTTCTTTTTCAGTGCCAGTTCTATTGACAATTTCCTAGCAGACTCCAGCTCTAGAGAAACTCTGTGCTGGAGCTTAGTAATCTCGTTATCAATTGACAGGCTAGTCCGTGTGATGAAATCATCAAGTGTCCCAGTAGCCTTTTTGCCATTATTTGTGGTTTTGCTTCGTGTCGCTCGAACAGACATGTTGGAGGATGGGAGTGTGGCCCTTAAGAAATTATAATATAGACAGGTTTTACTGCGTTTTGGAAGAACCACAACCAAGGGGGATGGCCCGGTCCGGTCTTAATCGGTCTGTAACGGCCTGAAACGGCCCTGTCTTTGCCCCGTCTTAGCCCGGGCTGCGTCCCGCGCTGCGGGAGTGAGATGGCGTTTTATAGGTAGAGATTTGGGCGGGGGGCGGGCCAGCAGGGAGAGCGGACCGGAAGCTCTTCCTTGGTCTCGCAGGGACTTCTGGGAAATGAAGTCCCTGCACGCTCGCAGCCCTGCTGGTGCCTCGCGCCCCTTACCGCCTTTCCGCTTTGCGTGTGCTCCCACGAAGCTAATGCGCTGGGCCTGACCAGCGATGCGGCACCCGCGGAGCGGGTGCGGCGAGGAGTAGCTGGAACCCTCGTGAGCTGGTGCCAAAGTGCGCAGGTAGTATGGGACGCCTCTTCCGCAGTGCCTCGCAGTGCCTGGACCCTCCTTCCAACAGTGAGTGACCCTCGAAGTGGTGATTGCAGGTGCGCTTTTTCAAAGTCCTTTGGTGGGCGGGGGGCGGGCCAGCAGGGAGAGCGGACCGGAAGCTCTTTCTTGGTCTCGCAGGGACTTCTGGGAAATGAAGTCCCTGCACGCTCGCAGCCCTGCTGGTGCCTCGCGCCCCTTACCGCCTTTCCGCTTTGCGTGTGCTCCCACGAAGCTGATGCGCCGGGCCTGACCAGCGATGCGGCACCCGCGGAGCGGGTGCGGCGAGGAGTAGCTGGAACCCTCGTGAGCTGGTGCCAAAGTGCGCAGGTAGTATGGGACGCCTCTTCCGCAGTGCCTCGCAGTGCCTGGACCCTCCTTCCAACAGTGAGTGACCCTCGAAGTGGTGATTGCAGGTGCGCTTTTTCAAAGTCCTTTGGTGGGCGGGGGGCGGGCCAGCAGGGAGAGCGGACCGGAAGCTCTTCCTTGGTCTCGCAGGGACTTCTGGGAAATGAAGTCCCTGCACGCTCGCAGCCCTGCTGGTGCCTCGCGCCCCTTACCGCCTTTCCGCTTTGCGTGTGCTCCCACGAAGCTAATGCGCCGGGCCTGACCAGCGATGCGGCACCCGCGGAGCGGGTGCGGCGAGGAGTAGCTGGAACCCTCGTGAGCTGGTGCCAAAGTGCGCAGGTAGTATGGGACGCCTCTTCCGCAGTGCCTCGCAGTGCCTGGACCCTCCTTCCAACAGTGAGTGACCCTCGAAGTGGTGATTGCAGGTGCGCTTTTTCAAAGTCCTTTGGTGGGCGGGGGGCGGGCCAGCAGGGAGAGCGGACCGGAAGCTCTTCCTTGGTCTCGCAGGGACTTCTGGGAAATGAAGTCCCTGCACGCTCGCAGCCCTGCTGGTGCCTCGCGCCCCTTACCGCCTTTCCGCTTTGCGTGTGCTCCCACGAAGCTGATGCGCCGGGCCTGACCAGCGATGCGGCACCCGCAGAGCGGGTGCGGCGAGGAGTAGCTGGAACCCTCGTGAACTGGTGCCAAAGTGCGCAGGTAGTATGGGACGCCTCTTCCGCAGTGCCTCGCAGTGCCTGGACCCTCCTTCCAACAGTGAGTGACCTTATTTGTACACTCCCCTTCCCTCATACTCTCTCTGTTAGCCTCATTCTCTCTGTCCTCTTAGTCTCTCACTCCTTTTCTATCACACTCACTCCCTATAACTCGTCCATACTCCTACACTCACCTTCTTTCAGACCTTCTCCTTTACTTTCCTTCCTCTCTTTTCTCATCCTTCACTCCTTCACTCTTTTCCCTTCCCTTACTCCTCTTTCTGTAGTTCAGTAACTGCTTCTGTCAATCCCTCTGTTCTCTAAATTACTCACTCCCCTGTTCTCACTCTCTCTGTGTTACCTCCATTCTCTCTGTCCTCTTAGTGTTTTACTCCTCTTCTATCATGCTCACTCCCTATTACTGAGCCATATTCTCACACTCATCTTCTTTCAGACCTTCTACTTTACATTCCCTCCTCTCTCTTCCCATCCTTTACTCTTTCACTGTTTCCCTTCTCTTACTCTCCTTAATCCACTTCACTAATTTCTTGTCTTACTCCTTCTATCTTCTTAGTTCTACACTCCCCTTACCTTATTCTTTCTCTGTAAGTCTCATTCTCTCTGTCTCTTTAGTCTCTCACTCCTCTTCTGTTAAGCTCACTCCCTATAACTTAGTTATACTCACACACTCACCTTCTTTCAATCCCCCTACTTCACTTCCCTTCCCCTCTCGTCCCTTTTTTTGCTCCCTCACTCATTTTCCTTTCCCCTCTCACTAAAATTAGGACTGGGGACGGCAGCGGTGGTTCTCTAATGCTGAAACAATGATCAGAAAATGTTGTTCACCGTAACAAAGTAGGACATTACAATTTTTGCATTTGATGGAAGCCTCATTAAAAACAGGCTGAATACTTGTGATCAGCTGCTCTGGTCGCCCCCTCACCGATGTAGTTGTCCCGCCAAATGAACTAGAGGCATCATCTCTTGGAGCCTCTCGTGCCAGAGCCCTGACACTCTTCCGGGCATAGTTCTGGGGGTGCCTCCTCTCGACGTGGCGAATCATAGTTGGATTACCAAAATTGTACTTTATTCTGTGGTCTCTTCTGCAAAATATAGTATGGCAGATATTGCATTCCACCTTTGGAGCATTACATTTCACTGTCTTCTGAAAATACAAAAAATGGCGGCGATAGTGTACATTAGAGAGAAATAGTGAGAGAAAGAAGGCATGAGATGAAAAATAGATGTGAAATGCACATTGGAGAAAATATAGTGGGAGAAGGGAAGTAACTGTGAGTAAACTTACTATGTAATACAGAAATGTTGCACTCTATACTTAAAGTCTCACTTTATACCACAATCATTTCACTACTATCTCATAAATTTCAAGTAGAATAACAGAAAAATGTCTCAAACTATTTATAATTTATAAATATAAATTTATTCTTCAGAATTTTCATAATTTAGAAGTACTTCTAGCATTAATTGATCAGGAATCTCCTCATCAGAACTCTTCATAAATGACTCCTGGAACTCAACATAGTCCAAACATTCCATTAATTCAGCATCCAAAGTCTCATCATTAAAATCCTCCATTCCATCTTCTCTCAAAAGAAGGTCTTCTTCATGGATAGTGTTATGAATAGGATCATTTGAGACCTCAATCAAACTCTCCTCAACAAAGGTTGCAGAAATTTCAAAATTAATATTAACGGTGTCCTCATTGAGATCCATATTCTTTTCAAATTTCTTGCTGTAAATAGCAGAAAAAAATCACTTTAATTTATCGTTTTTAGTAATAGATAATATTAAACTAGCTTTATCAAGTATTAAATTCTCCTTACAAATTAACAACTCATCTTTTAGAAAGCTGTAGAAGAGATAATACTGTGTAAATTTCACACCAGAAATAAACAACAAAAATTGCTCACAAATGTACCTCAAAGAGTACTATCACAAAATGGCTGTGTTTCCCTCTCTTTAGAGAACCATTTCATTAGTAGAAAAACAATGAAACTTCATCACACACAAATTCAAAACCAAAGAAACATTTTAATTGGTTGTAAATTTCAAAAGCTAATTGGCTCTTGGGTTTCTGTAAACATTCTAAATGGTCTGCATAGTCCGCCATCTTGTGACTCTGAAGAACAGAGACACAAGAGGTGAAAAATAAATGGAGAAATAATTAAAAAGGGGCAATTTTTTAAAAATGTTCGCGGGGTAAGCGCTGGGTGCACTCTTGGGTACGCTCTCCGGTACGCGCACCCTGAGGGCACCACAGGGAAAAACAGTGTAAAAAAATAGAGTAAAAAAAATAATGTAGAGTGTTCAGAGGAAAGTGATGCATTGCTGGAATGTGTCACAAAAATGACAATGGATCCTTTCACATGGGGCCAGTCCCATGTGAAGGGGCCTGCGTCAGTCTTACGGCTGCTGTTAAGCAGGCGCAAGATTTGGATGTAACAGCGTCATAAAACTGACGCAGTGATATCTCTTAGATGTCACTGCGTCACTTCTACGACCCTTCCTTATGTCAACACGCCCCCTTTGCATACATTACAGCTGGCGCAGGTATAATGTTTACAACAAGGGGTGGTGATGGACAGAGTCTCTGAATTAAGCAGAATACTCTCACCCAGTCAAGAGATCAGGGCTAGATCCAACACCGTTTTTTAGCTCATTGCACCATCCCAGTTTCAGAACCTGGCTGTATGCAAATTAGTCTGTCCCTGGCCTAGTGCATCATGGGAACAGGGCAGACCAGACTACAAAAGCCAATTCTTACACTGGGAAGGAAACAAGCTTCCGGGGACCGGTTTCTGGCATTTCAGCCGTCTTCGGCCCGGCTTGCTTGAATCCTGATGGTGCAATGAGCAAGGGACTCACATCTGAGTATACCCTTCCACGCTTAGGGTGGACAAAAATATTTACAACAAGGGGTGGTGATGAACAGAGTCTCTGAATTAAGCAGAATACTCTCACCCAGTCAAGAGATCAGGGCTAGATCCAACACTGTTTTTTAGCTCATTGCACCATCCCAGTTTCAGAACCTGGCTGTATGCAAATTAGTCTGTCCCTGGCCCAGTGCATCATGGGAACAGGGCAGACCAGACTACAAAAGCCAATTCTTACACTGGGAAGGAAACAAGCTTCCGGGGACCGGTTTCTGGCATTTCAGCCGTCTTCGGCCCGGCTTGCTTGAATCCTGATGGTGCAATGAGCAAGGGACTCACATCTGAGTATACCCTTCCACGCTTAGGGTGGACAAAAATATTTACAACAAGGGGTGGTGATGGACAGAGTCTCTGAATTAAGCAGAATACTCTCACCCAGTCAAGAGATCAGGGCTAGATCCAACACCGTTTTTTAGCTCATTGCACCATCCCAGTTTCAGAACCTGGCCCTTCCTTATGTCAACACGCCCCCTTTGCATACATTACAGCTGGCGCAGGTATAATGTGGCGCAGGGGTTTACAAAGTGACGCATCTAACTAGATGCGTCACTTTGTAAATATGACTCAACAAGGTGTATTTTTTACAGCACTGGTGCGTCACAAAAAGTGACGCATCGGTGGCGTAAAAGTGACGCATGGACTCATAAATGAGGCCTTCAGTCTTCTACTCATACGTCATATTTAATTTATGACGCATTATGTCGCAAGTAGTTACAGATACGTCAGTATTTCACACGTATCTGTAAGCGCAAAAGTGATGCATTGCTGGAGTGACACAACTCTACCAATGCATCCTTTCACATGGGGCCAGGCCCATGTTAAAGGACCTGCGTCAGTGTTACGCCTGCTGTGAGGCAGGTGCAAAAATGAGGCCTTCAGTCTTCTACTCTTATTTTTTCTTTCACTTTCTCTGTTTCTTCACTGCCTTACTTACCTGGTCTCACACTTACTTGTCTTTATCCAGTCTGTATCTCCACTCTTTCCAAAACGTCACTGCTCTTTTCTTACCCTTCCACACCCCGTTCCTTTACTACATTTTCTTCGCATATCCACATTCCCCATGTTCACTCTCCTTCTCCTCACTCTCCTTCCCCACACTCACCTTCTTTCAGTCCCCCTACTTTACTTCCCTTCTCCTCTCGTCCCTTTCTGTGCTTTCTCACTCATTTTCCTCTCCTTTATCAATGCACTCCACTTCACTTACTCTTTTTCATTTTTTTAAGAACACAGCTCTTTGATGAGAATTGGAGGTAGTTCTGAAAATAACATTTTTTTCTTCTTTTTTCCTTTTTTTAGAACAAAAACAAAAACAGGGAATGGGAAACTGCTCAACAGGAGCAAAAAACAAAAACAAATTTAGGGCTGGGAACGGCAGCGATGGTTCTCCAATGCTCGAACCATGAGCAGAACACTTTGTTCCCCATAGCAAAGTAGCTGATCACAGTCTCTGCATTTAATAACGCCTTTATTAAAAGCAGGCTGAATGTTAGGAGTCAGCTCTTGCGATCGCCCCCTCACTGAAGTAGTTGCTCCTCCGGTTGAAGTAGAGGCCCCATCACTGGGAACCTCTCGTGCCAGAGCCCTGACACTCTCCCGGGCAAAGTTCTGGGGGTGCCTCCTCTCGACATGGCGAATCATAGTGGAGTTTCCAAAAGAATATTTCTTGGTGGGGTCACCCCATGACAGGACAGTGTGACAAATCCTGCACTCCACCTTTGGAGCATTTACTTTTTTCTGGTCATTTGGAATAGAAAAAATCTTTCATATGAAGTGTTCTTTTATTTTCGGCTGAGGAACCTCTTCATCAAGAAATCCCTCTGTGTCATCTTCACTGCTGGATGCTCTGGCAGCCATGGTAATCCAAGATATTAATCCAACAAAGATCCGACAGCAAAAAGAGAGGTCTTGTAGTCACAAAAGTGAAAGAAAAAGTGAAGGAAGTGGGTGGGGATTTAATTCTTTGTAAAAAAAACTGTTAGCAACCAATGAAAAGAGTTATTTTAAGGTCACATGACTTGACGCGCATACGCTGTGCGCACCGGAGCGCTTCCGGGGGCGCTCACGCGGCACGAACGTAGGCGGTTCAGGGGGCACTTACGCGGCGCGCCTAAGTGACGTTTCGATAGCTTTCCGGAAATGCTAAATCATTTTCATTTCGTAAATCAAAAATACTGCTTTTATAAGTATGGTACTAAAATGTCTTCCATTATTATTTACTTTTCATACATATTTTTTTTTACGAACGCAGAAATAGCGCTCTCGGTGCGCTCTCGGGAGAGCTTACCGGTGCGCGCACCCTGAGTGCACCAGGAAAAAATGTTAAAAAAATATATATACATTTAACAAATGTTTTTAAAAAAAATATATATAATTAATTGTTGTAAAAAACAGCTAACAAAAAAAATAATCGTAGGTTACAAAGGCGATATACAAATGAATTAGCTTTTAAAAAAACTATGAAATTCACTGAAAAAACCATAGGTTTCACAAACGTTATAGTTAGGAATTAGCTTTTAAAAAACATTTGAAATTCACTGAAAAAACCATAGGTTTCACAATCGTTATAGTTAGGAATTAGCTTTTAAAAAACCTTTGAAATTCACTGAAAAAACCATAGGTTTCACAATCATTATAGTTAGGAATTAGCTTTTAAAAAACCTTTGAAATTCACTGAAAAAACCATAGGTTTCACACTCGTTATACTTATGAATTAGCATTTTAACAACCTTTGAAATTCACTGAAAAAACCATAGGTTTCACACCAGTTATAGTTAGCTGAACAGTTTACTCATACAAAACCATTGAAATTCCCACCTTATAGTTAGTTGGACTCACTATAACTCGCGTGCCCGCAATCCACTGCTGATGATGTCACATATTACACCATTCATGACATGGTCAGTGACATCACTGATGACATCACTGATGACATCTCAAATGACATCACTGATGACATCACTGATGACATCATCCATGTGATAATACGATGCACCTCCTCACACTATATCTAACCTTTGATACACCCAATGTTAAATACAAACTAGTATTCCTGAAATTATTGACACACCAATACCAGTAACTACATACACACTCACTGATTCCTAGGTCTACACACACATCCACTCATTCACCCATACAATCACTCATACATACAGTCACTCATCAATAGAACACTATCATATCCACTCATACACCTATACAGACACTTACATGCTGAAACTCATCCACAAAGTTACTCAAACACCTAGTCAGTTATGCAAAGAATCAATCACACTCCCATTTCCTCAACTACAAACTTATACACACTAAACCTTACTTATTCAAACATATACTAACACATACTAACTCTCTTTTACAATCACTAATACAAGTACACATTGATCCATACAGTCACTTAACGCAATCACAGCCTCTGATGTTTAGTTATTTATATATACCAACTCTCACATGCACTGTGTTTTATATATGTACTTACATGGACATGTAGCACTGATATATCCATTCACTCAGCAACACACCCATGCACACAGTCAACCGCCCATACAACTGTTTCTACATGCACTCTTGATCCCATATACCTAGTGAATCAACTGGTCACACATCTATACACAGAGTCACACACCTCACAGCCACCCACACACATACTCACCCTCACATTCAAATACTTAGACAACCAATCAATAACCCATATAGCCACTCATATAGCTACTGATCAACACATGCAGCAGCTACACAACAACAGACATACTGATGCACACATTCAGACAGTTTAGTCACTAACCAATGCATTCAGTAAGACACATTTAATCACTCACTCATACAGTCAGTCACGCACCTACTAAATCCTTCATCCAGACACTCATACATACACTCATTCTTCAATATGTTAGACACATTTTAACTTTACAGGAACACACATTCACTGGATGATGTCCTTAGTGATGTCATTTGAGATGTCATCAGTGATGTCATTTGAGATGTCTTCAGTGATGTCATCAGTGATGTCACTGACCATGTCATGAATGATGTAATATGTGACATCATCAGCAGTGGATTGCGGGCGCGCGAGTTATAGTGAGTCCAACAAACTATAACGTGGGAATTTCAATGGTTTTGTATGAGTAAACTGTTCAGCTAACTATAACTGGTGTGAAAGCTATCGTTTTTTCAGTGAATTTCAAAGGTTTTTAAAATGCTAATTCCTAGCTATAACGAGTGTGAAACCTATGGTTTTTTCAGTGAATTTCAAAGGTTTTTTAAAAGCTAATTCCTAACTATAACGATTGTGAAACCAATGGTTTTTTCAGTGAATTTCAAAGGTTTTTTAAAAGCTAATTCCTAACTATAACGATTGTGAAACCTATGTTTTTTTCAGTAAAAAAAAAAAAATATATATATATATATATATATATATATATATATATATCTTTTGTGTTCAAATTCCTTAAAAGTGAATAATTGGGTTTATATGATCTTCCTCCTTCAGGGGACATTTGATTGAATATATATACATACTTTTACATAGTTCCCAGGGGGATTATTGGGTTGCCTAGGTGTGTATTTTTTTACTTTTGGAATGTTGGCATTTTCCTTCCCTAAACTATTTGATACCTGCAGCCAGTCCGAGGTCACACAACTGGGCTCAGTTTACAGTTGGACTTTATGTATTCCTCCCAGACAGCCACACAATAGAGGGATTAAGTGTGCATGGATGGACCATTAACTGGCAATATGGGGGGGGCAAAGCTGAGCACAGCCCCACTTGCAAATGAAAACGGTGTGCTCTGCCTTCGCAGAAAGTCCTTGTCATCCCTGCATTGTTCATGCAGCCAACTTGGAGCCAGGGCAGAGGAATCAGAAAACTAAGTACCTAAAAAAGTAATTCTCAAGAAATTTCTACTTCATCGAAGGCACCATGTAAACACTGCCTCCTGCTGTGGCCTGCTGTGTACTAGAGAAGACTGCTTTGCTGCACCTGGAAGGACCGCTTTGCTGCCTGGAGACTGCTTGAACCCTCAGAGGCCTGCCCTGCTGCTTGAGTCCTGTTTCATCACTTGAACTCAGGACTACCAGAGTGACTCTAAGGGCTAGTTAGCTGGTCTCCTGATCAGAGCCTCTGTGACAGAAAAACTTCCAACCATCTGAAAACCACACCTAAACCCAGTCTGAGTGAGTCCTGAACACCAAATGTTTCCCCTCCAGCCCTGGACTCTAGGTTGTGGTGTTAAAGGTGCCCAGATAGCCAAAATCTCAAACTAGGGACCTACAACGTTTTTGGCTAAAAACGGCTTTAGGAACCCAGAGGAGACCTGGATCAAACAACTTGTCTATTTGCCTAACATCCAATGTAGAGTTGCCTGACTTTTTGGCAGTTCTTCTTTGCAGCAGCAAATCCTGTTCCGTGATCCTTCAGTAAAGGGGTACCTGGCATCCTCTTGTTGGATACAACCTCTTGCTTCCTCCCGCTGCAGATTTACAACTTCTAAAAAAAGAGACTAAGTCTAAACACAGGAATCTTCACTGTGACTTAATACAGTGGCTTCCCGGCGATTATGCTGACTCCTTGGACACTGACTTTTAGCCTTGGCCTCCTGAACTTTACATTACCTTTTCATAAAATGTTTCTCAGAATTACTTTTTAGTCTGATGGTGAGCGCCAACTGGGTCCAATCCACCTCTTGTATCTGACTCGCACTCCATCACAGACAGCCATATTTTCCAATTTTGACCCGGTCCTGTGCGAACAGAAGTTAGTGGTTGGCACTTTGATCTTTTAGGTGCTATTTTTTCCTTAAACTCTAAAAATGTATAACTCTGTTTATATTGATTGGATTGTTGTTAAATAATATATTCATGTTTACTCTATGTTTCTAAATTGGTGGGTTTTTTTGTGTACTACTTTCACGTTATTTCTGTTTGTGTGCTATAAAAATACTTTACACTTTGACTCTAAGTTACGCCTTACTGCTTTTGTGCCAAGCTACCAAAGTGTTAAGCACAGGTAAATTTAGCGACCTGTGTGGTCCACACTGACAGGGATTATGGCTGTTGCTTGAGCAAGGTTAACATCCCACTCAACCAGCAACCCAATTTCTTACATTGATGATGAAAGTAACTTCTGCACCATAAACAGCAACTTACATTTGCAATTTTCTAATAAACAAAACACCCAAGAAAAGGTATTAAGGTGCAAAAGTTTCAAAATGACAAATGATGAGACATTATTTTGTGTAACTGCATCTGACCTCTCTACTAACTTGGTATTGAAAGCCATGCGCAGCAGCTAATTCTCAGCTCCAAAAAAAAGAGACACTCTTCCCCACCTCAACAACACACTCAACATAGTACAGCATGTCACTAACCAAAACATGTGAAAGGTAACATCTTTAATCTTGTCTTTTCAATGTGACCAGCAATCCAATGAAAACCTCCCATACACGTGAACTGGAGTTACCACTTCACCATCCCAATCCCCCTTCTCAACATCCTACCAATTAACCAAGGTCATTACAAAAGAGAGGACCAGGCCTTCATATCCTTCAAAGACTTCTCATTCAACAGCATAACTAATGAACTCATGCCTCGCCCTCCCAACTACACATTCAAAGCCCTTCTAAGTGACTTCGGTGCTATTTTAGAAAACTATGTGAACATCTTCACTTCAACAAAACCATTCAAAAGCAAGTCAAAACCTGCAGTACCCTTCTACTCCCAAGGCAACACTGACTATAAATGTTTTTTTCTGCAGACAGGAAATAAGAAAAACAGAAATTGAAATGCCCTCATGATACTCAATACAAGCTGTGCAACATGAAGACAGCTCATCACATCAGTAAAAGCAACATACTAGGTTAACACCATAAATAAAGCCATCAACAAAAGAAGTATTCTTGCTAAGAAAATCAAGCACTGTACAAATCCCTGCCTGATCCACCTATCCCACACTCTACATACGTGCAATGTTATCAAGCTCTTGTACAGTGAAAGATATAATCTGAAAGCATATCAACAACACTAAACATTCTTCTCCTTTAAATCCCACTACTTTCCATAGAATCCCACAATAATCATAATTCAAAACCCTGTTCCTCCCAGATTTTGCTGCCTTACTCTTTTCCCTTAAGGCCACTTCTAATGAAGATGATGTTTTAGCATTGTACTTCATTAAAGTTCTCTCAGGGGAAGCTCTGTCACCCTTTCTCACCATTGTCAATGCCTCCCTCACTCAAGGCATCTTCCAGAAGCTTTCGAAACAGGCCAGATCTTCCCACAAAAATGATATTAGACTATAAAAACTTTGCCAGTGACCAGTCCATCACTCACCTATCCATCTTTGAATGGCAAGATTATTGAAAAAGAAGTCTACACTCACCTTCAAGATTACATCAGTGCTAACCATCTCCTGAATTATAACTGATCACTAATTTACACATCATAGATGACAGCCTCCTTACCACTAATGAAGATGAGCTCAGCCTCCTAATATTGCTTGACATATCAGCTTTGCTCTAAAAGATTGAATATCCAACCCTTATTCACACAGTGGAGTCTCAAATGACATTCACTACCTGCCACTATGTTTCTGTGCTTCCCTACCTACCTTTCAAATTAGCAACAAGTTATGCTCCCATCAGAGGCTAAGTACAGCAGGATTCCATACTGTCTTCTGTCAGGCTTCAACCTCTACAGTGAGCCCTTTGTGGTCCTATTCACAGATACAACATAACATTCACCAATATACCTATGATACACAAATGTAACTAAAAGTCTAGTTTGCTTCAGTCAGTCAATCAAACATATGTCTATTTTAGACCTTAGTTTTATAAACAACCCACCATAAAACACATGTACAACATAAAAATCCATTAGCTAATAACTGACCAAGTGCATAATTAAACATGAATAAAACCACGATTTGTCCTATTCTAGACAGGTCTGATTTTACCTAAAACTTCATGTACAGGCAGTAAAAATTGATCCAAACTAAAGGGTCGATTAGGATGGCAGTGAATCCGCATCCTCTGGGCCGGTGGAAGCCACCGCTGGCCCGGAGGATGCGGATTCACTGCCGCGGTCCCTGACAACACCACCACCAGATTAGGATGGCGGTGGGATCAGCAGCGGATGGCAGGTCCGTCCGCCGCTGATCCACGGGGTGTAGTACCGCTATTTGGTGGCGGTGTCTGCAAATTAGGAAGCGTGTGGAAGCATGCTTTTCCGAAGCGGTTTTTCCGCCGTGGAAAAGCATGTGGACCTTTGCTTCTGGGGGGCCCTTGCGGGTCCCCAGGGTGAAGGGGGGTGGGGGTGCACATGGGGGGTACCTATGGTACCCCCCTGCATTTGCATGCACAAAGCGGCAGGCACCGCGCGGTGCCTGCCGCTTTGTGCATACAAATGCAATGCATGCATTTTTAACATTGTGGCGTGTGCTGCTTGAAGCACCACCCGCCACAATGTTAATGATACAGGATGTGACCGCCAGGGTGGCGGTCACATCCTAATTGGCATGGAGGGAACGCCGCTGCCCTTGCGGACGGTCCCTCCACATCGGAATGGCGGACGGACGCAAGTCCATCCGCCAACCTAATCGACCACTTAATACATAATAAAAACCCTAATCATCCTATTATAAAATAATCAGATTGTCCATAAAATTGTATCCACAGCCAATAAAAATCACCCCACCTCGCAAGTTACATCAAAAAATCTCATATCCAAGAGTAAATTAATTGCTTGCCCCCATCCCATTTATATATTTTTAAGATTGGTTTTAAGAAAGAATTACATTGAGCTAAAAACTACTGACAATCCACTAAATTATGTGTTAAATCTCCCTTCATATTAGGTCCACATTTACAGGTTTTATCTTTGTGTAGCAAAGTACCATAGAAATCAGAGATCACGACATGATTTACCCCACATTGAAATTTCAGTAGACACCGTCGGTATTGTACATGAGGTAATCTCTCCAGGTAGGGAAAATTCTCATCCACTAATTCATAAGGAGGGATAAAGACTTCTTCTTCCTTAGATAGATTAAACCCTCATCTCTAAACACCTGACACAGCATTCTTTTCCCCTCCTGAGGCGGAAGCCGGGAGGTCTCCTACCTTTCCTGTTATTTTAAAAACCAATTTTAATCGTCATTTGTATTTTCTGTGCACACCTGAGTTAAGAGGTGTGTTGAGACTCCCTTGCGCTTTGTGGCGCCTTAGACTCTTTTTCACCCCCTCCCTTCAGCTCCGGACCTGCTCTTGGCTGAGTGTTGACGCCGAGGGCAGGGCTCCGGTTTTCGGCGGCCATCTTGTGTCGGGTTGGGCTGGTGACGCGATTGGCAGCGTTATAAAAGGGGCTGTGTTTGGTGAACAGGCGATACTGACACAGCATTCTTTTCCCCTCCTGAGGCGGAAGCCGGGAGGTCTCCTACCTTTCCTGTTATTTTAAAAACCAATTTTAATCGTCATTTGTATTTTCTGTGCACACCTGAGTTAAGAGGTGTGTTGAGACTCCCTTGCGCTTTGTGGCGCCTTAGACTCTTTTTCACCCCCTCCCTTCAGCTCCGGACCTGCTCTCGGCTGAGTGTTGACGCCGAGGGCAGGGCTCCGGTTTTCGGCGGCCATCTTGGGTCGGGTTGGGCTGGTGACGCGATTGGCAGCGGTATAAAAACAGATGGTGATGACTCCGCGCAGCAGACGCGAACAGCAGACGCGCCGGTCCTGCGCCGGAGTCGTGCCAGAGTCCTGCCCGTCTGCGCCTGTCTCGCCCGTCCGCGCACGACCGGGCTCAGGGATCAGGTACTCTGGCTCATGCATTTCCTACACTGCAAATGACCTCCTGTCACTGAACTCAGACAGGTACAGTCTAAATCCCATCACGCGCTCCATCCTTAAGGAATGTCACATCTTTCGATCCCCTAGCCATAGGAATACTAGCTTTTTATTCCCATTAAAGCTAGCCACCCTAAACACTAGGTCACTACAGAAACATCACTTGGAAATCTTCACACTGTTACAGGATGAGACCATTGACATATTGACACTCACCGAAACCTGGTTGAGCGATGTTTCCTCCCCCGACATCATAGCCGCCCTTCCTAGCGGATATGACATGATTTGGCATAATCGGCCAGACGGTGCCCGGGGCGGTGGCGTAGCAACGATCTTCAAAAAACAGCTCACGGCGACTAAAATTTTAGCCGAAACTATAAATTCTGTTGATCTATTAGGGATAAAAATCACCATGAACAATTCCTGTCTTATCATTTTAACGATTTATTGTCCCCCCAATGTACATTAATGTTTAATGATCTCTTTTTCCCCATAATATCGGATTTATGCACACGTTATAAAAATATCTTGGTGACAGGTGACTTTAATGTTCACTGGGATAAGACAGATAAAGATCTACCAACACGGCAGCTACAGACTTCCATGACCGCTGTAGGCCTGGTACAATTAGTGGAAGCCCCAACCCACATAAAAGGCCACATTCTCGATCTTATCTGGTCCTCAATACCAAAAGTGGCTCTCACAAGTATTACACCTTGTATTTGGTCTGACCACCACTTAATCCTGTGTGATATACCACAAAATAATCCTCAGGTAAAACTTCCGCTAAAAACCAAAAAAGTGCGCCTATGGAAAAAAGTCGACTCAGTAACCTTAACAGAAGCCCTGTCCAAACATATACATAAACCAACGATCCCATCAGATGGCGTAGACCTAGATCTAAATTATGACACTATAGTAGCCAATCTCAGGCAATCAATTGATCAGATAGCCCCAGAAAAGACACAAAAAATCAAAGGTGCAGAAAAAGGTGCCCCCTGGTTCACTCAAAACCTGAGAGATCAAAAAAGAAAGCTCCGTCATCTTGAAAGATGCTGGAGGAAATCTAAAAAGGATATCGACCGTGAATTATATAGAACATCCTTTCAACTGTATAAAAGGCTCATTGTATCAACCAAAAAGGACTACTATGAAACCCGCATGAACAACGCCGTAAATGTCCAGAAAGAAACCTTCCAAATACTGAAAGAATTAAGCAAAAAGGAAGAAAAGGTAGATACACTGATTGATTGTAACACCTTTCAAGGATACTTTCTTGAAAAAGTAGCGACTATACTGTCAGACATCAAAAAAGACAGCTCAGCCATACTCACCACGCCATCGCCCCCTCAAAACCCTCAAAACCCTCAAAACCCTTTGACCCCCATTATTACTAGATTTCCTAACATTGACTCCACCACCCTTAGACAACTAGCTATATCAAACAAATCAGGCTCCCCTGCTGACCCCTGTCCTCCCGAAATTTTACGGCTAGCAATTCCCATTCTAGAGGACCAGATCCTAGACCTCCTAAATAACTCATTAGCTACAGGATCATTACCAAATACCTTTAAAGAAGCACGTGTTAGACCCCTAATACAAAAACCTGGGGCGGATCCAACTAGCCTGAAGAACTATAGGCCAATCTCCCAGCTGCCGTTTCTGTCAAAAATTCTAGAACAGCATGTATTAAAATCATTGTCACCCCTCCTGGAATCACATCATCTACTCCAGGAGCGACAAGCTGGTTTTCGTGCCCACCATAGCACGGAACTAGTAATGCTGTCGGTGCTGGACGAGCTCAGATGCATGGCTGACAGTAAAAAACCAAGCGCCCTGATACTATTAGATCTTTCAGCGGCGTTTGATACTGTCAGCCATGCACTGCTCCTGGACAGACTAGCCATGTCCGGGATAAAAGAACAAGCTCTCCAATGGCTAACAGCCTTTTTGTTAGGGAGGACGCAGAGGATCAAGTTGGCAGATCAGGTATCTAACGTTGGCACCTTGGTTTGTGGAGTCCCACAGGGGTCTGCACTCTCACCACTTCTATTTAATTTATACCTGCAGCCACTGATAGACTCTCTGGCAATCATGGGCTGTAAAGTTTTTAACTACGCCGATGATACTCAGCTGCTGCTGAGTATCGAAAATACAACATCAGCTCAGTCCATGGCCCAAAAGATTTTACGGTTCAAAGTAAACTGGATGACGTCCAATCTATTAAAAATTAATCCAGACAAAACGGAGGTCCTTGTAGTCTCAACTTCTGCCTCCCCCTGGAACGATCTGTTTTGGCCCCAAGAACTCGGACCTACCCCAAAACCATGTCCTACTGTAAAGAGTCTGGGTATGAAAATCGATCAGGAGCTTTCGATGACCAACCAAGTATCCGCTGTGGTTGGATCATGTACCAACCTGATCAGACAGTTGCGAAAGCTTGTCCCTCTGCTCTCAACTAACATGCTTCGAACCATTGTTTCAGCCACAATAGTTTCTAGAATCGATTACGGGAACGCATTATACCTAGGTCTTCCAAAAAATTCAATAAATCGTCTACAAGTAATCTTGAATGACGCAGCACGGCTAATCTTTGGATTACCCAGACGGACCCAAGCCTCCCCCTCTACTTTATAGGTTACATTGGCTCCCTATGAAGCAAAGGGTCGAATTCAAGAGCCTGTGTATTTGCCATAAAGCAATTTATGGGCAGGCGCCGGCCTATATAAAAGAGAGGCTTGAAGTGTATGAACCCAAGCGAGTTCTGCGATCCTCCAATTCTTTTCTGCTATCATGCCCACGTTTTAAAATGGCAACCAAGGGTGGCAGATCCTTTTCAGTCCAAGCCCCCACCATTTGGAATAAGCTACCGGAGGTGCTTCGTAGAGAATCCAATCTTCTCCGCTTTAGGAAATCCCTGAAGACCTTGCTCTTCAGGGATGCGTTTACATCCCCGTAAGATAGGTCGGCAATCTGCATCCCTTCTACCCTTCCTTTTGTTGCTGTACTTGGTCAGAAGCGCTTTGAGACCTGTCTGTGATTTGGCGCGATATAAAACCCAGATACAAATACAAATACCCAGATAACTGTTTAATTGCTCTTGTGAGCTCAGATTTGCACATACCTACCCAATCAATGTCACCTTCTATTTGTAATTTCGGACAACAGTTAAGAATCTTACCTCTGACTACAGATGCCCAGGTTAACTGACTTTGTAATGTTTAATTTTTACATAACATAGACAGTTTCGGAAGCTTCCTACTATCTATACGTATCTAGAAATTTATTGTATCTGCGTATGCTAAGAGGTCCCATCCCATCAGTCATAATTCTATTCTGACTGCCTAAACCATCATGGATGGAGGGAAAGAGAGTAATCTCATCAGCACCTTCCTTCTTCATGGTCCCAACTTGATTTCCCACCGATACAGACCACCTTAGCAACGTACTGAAACTGAGGCCTTATCATACTCTGATGGGCTGCCAACAACGGTCTTTGGGATGGCCCCCACAGCAGCTGTCAAATTTCTTAAGTCCCCCAACAGATGAGCGTGCAATGAAGCAATGAAGCAAGATGTTCCTTCCGCAGTAGATATTCACTAACAATCTCTATTTTAACTTTATTTATATCCCAAATCACCCTTGTCGTCTTCTTCTCTATTGGAAGCATTTTGGTCTTTTCCATTGTTAGACCTGGCATCATTGGCATGAGTCTCTCCTCCATTTTTTCTGTTTGCCTCCTCTGTTTACGATGTTTTTGCTGGTATATGCTTTGGGCACTGTGCCACTGCTGATCAGTGCCACAGTGCAAGTGCTCCCTATGTGAAATTGCTGTATTGATTGACTTCCATGTTTGGCTTATTTGGTTTACTGTCAGTCCCTAGTAGAGTGCACCAGGAGTGCCAGGGCTTGTAAATACAAATGCTGCTAGTGGGCTTGCAGCACATGTTGTGCCACCCACAAGAGCGGCCTAGTAAAAGTATGTCTGAAGGTCTGCCATTGCCAGACCACGTGCAGTCTGACTGTCACGAGGACTGCGCAAGTACACCTACCTGCCAGTCCCTAAACCTTCCCTTAACTTCATGTTAGTCACCCCTATGGTAGGCCCACGGGCAGGGTGCATTGTAAGCATAAGGTAGGACAAGCCTGACAAGGTTGGCATGTCCTAATAGTGAATTACAGCCATAGTCGTTTTTCACTATTGTAAGGTAACCTGCTCTCCATCAGTTAGAATGGGCTGCCAGGATTATTAATGCTATAATCCTAGCAGGCTCGGGGAGCATGGTGCAATGTCGAGTTTGGTATCCCTGAACTCAGGGTTTAATAACGCATCCGTTTGTGTGGATGGTTTTTGGACTCTGTGTTTGAAAATAGCACTTTTAGAAAGTAGCTATTTTCTTGTCTAACTGTCTACCGGTCTCTGCTGGTTCTGGTGTGCGTGTGACAGGAGCTGGGTGGCTCCAGAGAGTCTGAATGAGTCAGTGTGGGATGAGTGGGGCATTTGCATTGAGAGTAGGGGAGAGTAGCTCTTGATAGCCTGCCCTGCCTGATACAATGTTGGCTCCGCCCCCCTGCCAGGCGACTGATGACTCTGTGCTTGCCTGGGACTTTCCTGGCCCGCCTCCTGCCGGGCAGCTGATGGCCCTGCCCCTGCCAGTGACAATGCTGGCTCCGCTCCTGCTGAGCGGCTGAGGACTCTGCCCTGCCCAGTGAATAGGCCAGGTGCTTCGGCCTGGCAACACCCACAACAAACCCAAGATGGGGGGAAACTCCCCTGCATGGACAAAGGGATCAAAGCCAAAAAGGGGTATAAGAGAAGGACCCCTGAACCAAGAATTCAGATCACTTCTGACAAGGAAACCTGAACCAAGGACAAGAAGCCTGCTGATCTAAGGACTGCCTACCCCTTCTGCCAGAGTGCTGTTTGTTGGGGGAATCCTGCATTGCTTCTTTATTTTTGCCAAGGAACCAGGAGAGAGGAACTGTGTGTGTACTCTCACTCTTTGCTGAGAAAATCTCCAAGGGCTGGAAGAGTGCCAGTCTCCTGTTGAAGTCACAGGGCTAAAGGACTTCATCTGCTTAAAGTGCTATTTGCTGGAATTTGTGACTCCAGCACCTCTGAAAGAATCCAGCAATCTCGACGCCGAATCCAGCTCGACATCGTGAGTAACGGCTCCAGTGTCCCGCTTCCTCGACGCCGGCCGCCGGGCCCGATCGACGCCAGCAGCAACGCCAGTGAGTAGTGAGTTCGGCTCCAGCTCCAAGTGACCTCGTGTCTGCACCGCTGCTGATCGCATCGACTTCGAGCCCTCTCGACGCCGTGAGCGCTGCTCACTCTTGCAACATCGACATCGACGACGCCGTATCCTGCTTCATCCCGTGAGCGCTGCTCCCGCCTGACTTCGGTCGACGCCGCTGCAGATCGCCCCGACTCCGAGGCCCGATCGACGCCGAAGACGCGACGCCGGACATCTCGACGCCGCTGATCATCGAGTGCTTCACTTTTCCAAGGTACTGTGTTGTTGGGGTCTGTGCGACTCCGGGCTCGACGTAGCGCTCCTCGCGGTCGACGCCGAACCTTTGGATTAACTTTGCCTCGACGTCGTGTGACTCCCGTGTGGGTTACATTGTTGCCAAGAACTGTGTTTTAGAGAAGAAGAGTTGCTTTTGATACTAAAGACTTTTGTGCTAAGAAGAAACCGTGCTTGAACTATTATTTTTCCTTCCAACAGTATTTATTAAGATTGTGGTATATTTTTGTCGTTATTTGGTCTTGTGCTAAGCCTTATATAAAAATACTTATTTTTATAATACTACTGTGTCGTGTCCATTTGTAGTGTATTCACTTTATTACTGTATGTGGTCATAAATGCTTAACGCACTGCCTCTGAGATAAGCCTGTCTGCTTTGCCAAGCTACCAAGGGGGTGAGCAGGGGTTATCTAAGTGTGTGATCTCCTTGCCCTGACTAGAAAAGGTGTGTCCCTATTTGTCAGAAGTGTATACCTCTGCCAACTAGAGACAGCCGCTTCTAACATTGGTGGGTCAGCGGTGGGATTTTGAACTTTGCATTTATGACCCATGTGCAGTGATTAGTGTGCGCTACATAGTGAAAGCAGACCATAGCGCAGCCACAATCTGTTTTGGTTGGATATTCTATTTTTGTTCTCCAATTTCCTGAAGCTTGATTTTTGAAACTGCCAGTTTTGACCATGAGTAATGCTGGAGGCACTACACCTGTTGTTGAGGAGGAGTTTGATAGGAGTAAGATAAACGACTATCCAGTAAGGAAGCTGAAATCCTTTTGCAAGCAGTTGAAAGTTCCTACCACAGGCATTTCAAAGAGAGCAGATTATCTCAAAGCATTGGAGGCCTGGTTAGAGGCCAGAGGTCCCTCTGATCCGGTGGTGGTACCGACAGAGGAAGAGGAGGAGGAAGTGCCCGTGACTGGGCCTGTATCCCCTCCTGGCAGCAGTGTTTCCTCCAAAGGTCTTTCCCCTGAAGAAAGAGAAGAAAGGGCGAAGGAGCGAGCATACAACATGGAAATGGAAAAACTTAAGATAAATGGGCAGTTGGAATTAGAGAATGCAAGAGGCAGGAGAGAAGCTGATTTGGAGATCAAAAGATTAGAGTTTGAAAGAGAGAAGTTGGCTGTTGAGCGTGATACCAAGTTGAGGGAGTTGGAGCTCCAAGCTAAAAAATTAGAATTGAATCCCTCTGGTGGCAGCATCCCATCTGTGCCTGCAGAAAGTAGGTTTTATTTTCCCAAAGATGTGATCAAAGATTTCCAGAAGAATGAGGATATTGGTCAATGGTTTAAAGCATATGAGTTAGCATTGTTGGCCCACCGGGTCCCTGAGAAGGATTGGGGAGCGGGGTTGTGGGGTCGCTTTGTGAATGAGGGAAGAGATACCCTGTTAGACATGCCTGTTGAGAATAGGACGTCTTATGCTCATATGAAAGATGCTTTAATGTTAAGGTATGGCCTAACCCCAGAAAAGTACAGACAGGCCTTTAGAGAATGCAAGAAGTTGCCTGGTACCACGTGGGTGGAGTATGTGTCATATTTTTGCAGAGCCATGGATGGTTGGGTAAAGGGCAGCAAAGTGGAAAGTTATGATGCTCTTTATGATTTGTTTGCGTGGGAGCACTTGTCTAATAACTGTTTTCCAGAGCTGCGCCAGCACCTTATTGATAGCAAGATATCTAACCCTAGAAAACTTGCTGAAGAGGCGGACCGCTGGGTCAGTACCAGGGTCCACAAGGGTCCAGTGGGAGACTCAGCCAAAGGTGGGCAGGGTCCCCAGCAGAAGAGTGGGGGGGACAAGGGTAAACAGAGGGAGTTCCAGAAAGGGCCCCAAAGTAATCCCCAAGGGAACCAAGGGAAGGGTTCCCAGCCTCCCCCTGTGAAGAAATCAGAGGCCCCGCCAGGTAAACCTGGTCGTAGGGGCCCACTGACCTGCTTCGTTTGTAAGCAGGTGGGACACCGTTTTTATGACCCTCAGTGTCCCTTGAAGAATTCTGGTGCACTACCCAGTGCACCACCCCGCCAGTTGGCTAGTGTAGCTCTGGGAGGGGAGGAGATGGTTGCCCATGGTGGGGAGGGTCCCGCAGAGATGTCCCTGGTCTCTCTAGGAGACATGGAATTGGTCCCGCCACCCCCTCTGCCTAGTAACACTAAAAAATATAGGCAGTGGGTGACCATTAATGGCCATAGAGTGGAAGCTCTCAGAGACACCGGAGCGAGTGTGACAGCTGTCAAGTGTCACTTGGTGTCCAGAGAGCAGGTTGTTCCCCACGCATTCTACCCTGTGATAGCTGCTGACAACTCCCAGAGAGAGTGTGAGGTAGCTCAAGTTTCCTTTGAATGGGGGGGAGTTTCAGGTACTCTTCAAGTTGCTGTAAGGCCCGCCATGCCTGTTGATTGTCTCCTGGGCAATGATTTAGAAGACTCCCCTTGGGCTAAGGTGGAGAGGGAGACACATTTGAAAATGTTGGGTGTGCCAGAGTGGGTGTGTGCAACCACTCGATCCATGACAGCAAGTAAGGGTGTTGATGGGGTTCTGGAGCCTGAAAGTATGGCCCAGGACCCAGCTGTGAAGAGAAGAGGCAGGGGGCGCGGGAAACCGTCCCCCGTAGTTCCCGTGGTCCAGGAGGAGGCAGACCTTGAGGGGTATGCCCTGGAACCCACAGGTGAACAAGTTGCTGAACTGGGAGACCTGCCCGAGCTGACCCATTGGCAGCAGGATGGTGGTCCCTCCAGGGAGGAATTCTGTGCAGAACAGAAAGTGTGCCCTTCTCTTGTGGGTATGAGGCAGCAGGCTTCAGCCCAAACCTCAGGTGATCAGTCAGGGTCACATTTTGTTTACTGGGAGAACGACCTCCTGTATAGCGAGCCTAAGGCTGCTGAGCCTGGGTCAGCCCGTGTGCTGGTGGTACCCCAGCGCTTCAGAGCCTTCCTACTGGGTTTGGCTCATGACGTTCCTTTAGCTGGACATCTGGGGCAGGACAAGACCTATGACAGGCTTGTCACCCATTTCTATTGGCCTCAGATGCGAAGGGACACAGATGTCCATTGCAAGACCTGTCAGACTTGCCAGGCAAGTGGGAAAAGCGGGCGGAAGCAGAAGGCTCCCCTCCAACCTTTTCCCGTGGTCAGTACCCCCTTTGACCGGGTGGGGATTGACATTGTTGGGCCACTGGACCCCAAGACAGCCCTGGGCAACAGGTTCATCCTGGTCTTGGTGGACCATGCCACACGGTACCCGGAAGCCATCCCTCTCAGAACGGTGACTGCCCCCGTGGTGGGACGGGCACTGATGGGTGTTTTCTCCCGAATGGGGTTCCCCAGAGAGGTGGTGTCAGACCGGGGCACCAACTTCATTTCCAACTATATGAAGTCTCTGTGGAAGGAGTGTGGGGTAACTTATAAGTTCACCACTCCTTACCACCCTCAAGGTAATGGGTTGGTTGAAAGATTCAACCGTACCCTTAAAGGCATGATTATGGGTCTTGAAGAACCAATGAGGCGTAAATGGGACGTCCTCTTGCCATGCCTGTTGTTTGGTTACCGTGAGGTGCCACAGAAGTCTCTAGGGTTCAGCCCCTTTGAGCTTTTGTATGGTCACCCGGTAAGAGGACCTTTGAGTCTGGTCAAAGAAGGCTGGGAGCAATCTCCCAGGAAACCTCCCCAGGATGTATACAGTTACATGCTGGCCTTCAGGAACCAGACTAGGCGCTTCAGAGATCTTGCTCAGGCAAATCTGGAGGCCAGCCAGGAGGAGATGAAGCGGTGGTACGACCAGAAGGCCACTCTGGTAGAGCTTCAGCCTGGACAGAAAGTTTGGGTCATGTCCCCTGTGGAACCTTGTGCGCTCAAGGACAGGTGGACTGGACCATTTGAGGTTGTGGAGAAGAAGAGCGATGTCACCTACCTGGTGGATTTAAAGTCTCCCAGGAACCCCTTGCGGGTCCTGCATGTCAACCGTTTGAAGCCCCACTTAGAAAGGTCCGAAGTGGGCATGCTCCTAGCTACAGATGCTGGAATGGAGGAGGAGAGTGAGCCTCTTCCTGACCTCCTGTATGCAAAAGAGCAAGATGGGTCAGTGGATGGTGTTGTCCTCTCTGACACACTGACCCCTGAACAGCAGCAGGATTGTCGCCAATTGTTGGGACAATTCCCTGATCTGTTTTCCTTGATTCCTGGTGTCACTCAGTGGTGTGTCCATGATGTGGACACCGGGGACAGCACTCCTGTGAAGCACAAGGCTTACAGAGTGACTGACAAGGTCAGAGCATACATCAAGGAGGAGGTCTCCAAGATGTTTGCCCTAGGGGTGGTTGAGTCCTCTAGCAGTCCTTGGGCCAGCCCCGTGGTCTTGGTTCCAAAGGCTGCAGCGCCTGGTGCTTCACCGGAACTTCGGTTCTGTGTGGATTACCGAGGACTCAATTCAGTCACCAAGACTGACGCGCACCCCATCCCCAGAGCTGATGAGCTCATCGATCGGTTAGGGGCTGCCCGGTACCTTAGTACGTTTGATCTAACGTCTGGGTACTGGCAGATCGCCTTGACCGATGGGGCAAAAGAGAGGTCAGCATTCTCCACACCAGATGGGCACTACCAGTTCCGGGTTATGCCCTTTGGGATGAAGAATGCCCCTGCCACCTTCCAGAGGTTGGTCAACCAGGTCTTGGCTGGACTGGAGGATTTCAGTGCCGCCTACCTGGACGACATCGCAGTGTTCAGCGCCAGCTGGGAGGAACACTTGTGCCACCTCCAGGAAGTGTTGTTGGCCCTGCGCAGAGCAGGCCTCACAATCAAAGCCAGTAAGTGCCAGATTGGGCAGGGTTCAGTGGTGTACTTGGGGCACCAAGTAGGGAGCGGCAAGGTGGCCCCCCTGCAACCCAAGATTGATACCATCCTGGCATGGGCACCGCCCAAAACCCAGACTCAGGTAAGAGCCTTCTTGGGTCTCACGGGTTATTACAGGAGGTTTGTCAAGGATTATGGTAACATTGTGCACCCCTTGACTTCGCTGACTTCCAGGAAGCAGCCCCGACTTGTGAACTGGACTGACGCCTGTCAGACGGCCTTTGACACCCTGAAAACTGCAATGTGCACAGCACCCATACTCCAGGCACCCGACTTTTCGAAAGAATTTGTTGTCCAGACGGACGCTTCAGAGCATGGCGTGGGGGCTGTTCTAGCTCAGGTGAATGAAGAGGGCCGAGACTTACCTGTAGCCTTCATCAGCAGGAGGTTACTTCCCAGGGAACAGAGGTGGAGTGCGATAGAAAGAGAAGCATTTGCTGTGGTCTGGGCACTGAAAAAGCTGAGACCCTACCTGTTTGGGACTCACTTCCGGGTGCAGACAGACCACAGGCCCCTCAGATGGTTGATGCAGATGAGGGGTGAGAATCCAAAGCTGTTGAGGTGGTCCATTTCCCTACAGGGGATGGACTTCACGGTGGAACACCGCCCTGGCACAGATCACGCCAATGCTGATGGTCTGTCCAGATTTTTCCGCCTTAGTGATGAGGACTCCCTAGGGTAAGGGTAGTTCTCCCCACATTTCAGCTGGAGGGGACACGTGTTAGACCTGGCATCATTGGCATGAGTCTCTCCTCCATTTTTTCTGTTTGCCTCCTCTGTTTACGATGTTTTTGCTGGTATATGCTTTGGGCACTGTGCCACTGCTGATCAGTGCCACAGTGCAAGTGCTCCCTATGTGAAATTGCTGTATTGATTGACTTCCATGTTTGGCTTATTTGGTTTACTGTCAGTCCCTAGTAGAGTGCACCAGGAGTGCCAGGGCTTGTAAATACAAATGCTGCTAGTGGGCTTGCAGCACATGTTGTGCCACCCACAAGAGCGGCCTAGTAAAAGTATGTCTGAAGGTCTGCCATTGCCAGACCACGTGCAGTCTGACTGTCACGAGGACTGCGCAAGTACACCTACCTGCCAGTCCCTAAACCTTCCCTTAACTTCATGTTAGTCACCCCTATGGTAGGCCCACGGGCAGGGTGCATTGTAAGCATAAGGTAGGACAAGCCTGACAAGGTTGGCATGTCCTAATAGTGAATTACAGCCATAGTCGTTTTTCACTATTGTAAGGTAACCTGCTCTCCATCAGTTAGAATGGGCTGCCAGGATTATTAATGCTATAATCCTAGCAGGCTCGGGGAGCATGGTGCAATGTCGAGTTTGGTATCCCTGAACTCAGGGTTTAATAACGCATCCGTTTGTGTGGATGGTTTTTGGACTCTGTGTTTGAAAATAGCACTTTTAGAAAGTAGCTATTTTCTTGTCTAACTGTCTACCGGTCTCTGCTGGTTCTGGTGTGCGTGTGACAGGAGCTGGGTGGCTCCAGAGAGTCTGAATGAGTCAGTGTGGGATGAGTGGGGCATTTGCATTGAGAGTAGGGGAGAGTAGCTCTTGATAGCCTGCCCTGCCTGATACAATGTTGGCTCCGCCCCCCTGCCAGGCGACTGATGACTCTGTGCTTGCCTGGGACTTTCCTGGCCCGCCTCCTGCCGGGCAGCTGATGGCCCTGCCCCTGCCAGTGACAATGCTGGCTCCGCTCCTGCTGAGCGGCTGAGGACTCTGCCCTGCCCAGTGAATAGGCCAGGTGCTTCGGCCTGGCAACACCCACAACAAACCCAAGATGGGGGGAAACTCCCCTGCATGGACAAAGGGATCAAAGCCAAAAAGGGGTATAAGAGAAGGACCCCTGAACCAAGAATTCAGATCACTTCTGACAAGGAAACCTGAACCAAGGACAAGAAGCCTGCTGATCTAAGGACTGCCTACCCCTTCTGCCAGAGTGCTGTTTGTTGGGGGAATCCTGCATTGCTTCTTTATTTTTGCCAAGGAACCAGGAGAGAGGAACTGTGTGTGTACTCTCACTCTTTGCTGAGAAAATCTCCAAGGGCTGGAAGAGTGCCAGTCTCCTGTTGAAGTCACAGGGCTAAAGGACTTCATCTGCTTAAAGTGCTATTTGCTGGAATTTGTGACTCCAGCACCTCTGAAAGAATCCAGCAATCTCGACGCCGACGGACGCCGCCGAATCCAGCTCGACATCGTGAGTAACGGCTCCAGTGTCCCGCTTCCTCGACGCCGGCAGCCGGGCCCGATCGACGCCAGCAGCAACGCCAGTGAGTAGTGAGTTCGGCTCCAGCTCCAAGTGACCTCGTGTCTGCACCGCTGCTGATCGCATCGACTTCGAGCCCTCTCGACGCCGTGAGCGCTGCTCACTCTTGCAACATCGACATCGACGACGCCGTATCCTGCTTCATCCCGTGAGCGCTGCTCCCGCCTGACTTCGGTCGACGCCGCTGCAGATCGCCCCGACTCCGAGGCCCGATCGACGCCGAAGACGCGACGCCGGACATCTCGACGCCGCTGATCATCGAGTGCTTCACTTTTCCAAGGTACTGTGTTGTTGGGGTCTGTGCGACTCCGGGCTCGACGTAGCGCTCCTCGCGGTCGATGCCGAACCTTTGGATTAACTTTGCCTCGACGTCGTGTGACTCCCGTGTGGGTTACATTGTTGCCAAGAACTGTGTTTTAGAGAAGAAGAGTTGCTTTTGATACTAAAGACTTTTGTGCTAAGAAGAAACCGTGCTTGAACTATTATTTTTCCTTCCAACAGTATTTATTAAGATTGTGGTATATTTTTGTCGTTATTTGGTCTTGTGCTAAGCCTTATATAAAAATACTTATTTTTATAATACTACTGTGTCGTGTCCATTTGTAGTGTATTCACTTTATTACTGTATGTGGTCATAAATGCTTAACGCACTGCCTCTGAGATAAGCCTGTCTGCTTTGCCAAGCTACCAAGGGGGTGAGCAGGGGTTATCTAAGTGTGTGATCTCCTTGCCCTGACTAGAAAAGGTGTGTCCCTATTTGTCAGAAGTGTATACCTCTGCCAACTAGAGACAGCCGCTTCTAACATCCATATTGATTATTATTTTCTTCTTCCTACAGTAGTCAGAGAAAACATCTGATTGCAGCTGGAGGCCGATTTCTGTCAAATCAAAATTGACTAAATCATCCACATATAATAGGCATCTTACATGCATATCATATATTTTGGGGCTGATGCTCTTTGAGTGACTTGGGGCCAGATGTACAACCCTTATTTGCACTCGCAAATGGGAGATCAGCCCGATGGCAACCGCAAAAAAGGGTAACAGCATGTACAAACGCTATTTTGCGAGTCACTGACTCGCAAAATGGCATTTGCAACTCTTGGTATTGGGAAGGGGCGACCACTGCCTGCCCTTAAAAAATGAAACTGAAAAGTTTCATTTTTGTTTTTTAAATGCATCCCCTTTTCCTTTAAAGAAAATGGGCTGCATTTTAAAAAAGAGAAAAACGGCTTTATTGAAAAAGCAGTCCAAAACATGGTGGTCTGCTGACCCCAGCAGCCCACCATCCCTGTGTGTGCTAATCACTCCCAATGTTCCACTTGCCTCATGAACATTGAAGAGGCATGCAATTTGCTACCCCATTGGGAATCGCTAACTGTGTCTGTGACACTGTTGTACATTGCATTTTGTGAGTTGCAAAGCAATGCAATTTGCGAGTCGCAAAATGTAAGGGTCGTACATCTAGCCCTAAGTGTATTAGTTAAGTCAGCCGAGAATGTGGAAAACATGATGGCGGCCAGTACACACTCTTATCTCAGGCCATTTCCTATATCTATCCTCCTTGAGAGAGATCCCTCAAGGTCTATTTCCATCTGGGCCCAGTTATCCCTAGGCAGTTCTTGTAAATTAGAAGTAGACCAACAGAAATTCCAATGATTCTTAGTGCCTCCCATTGGAGTCTTCTTAAGACATACAATGCATCATGCACAGCCTGCACTTTGTCCAGGCCAGGATGTCAGATGCCTACCTGAAGCTCAACCCAACCCAGACACACTTCCTGTTATTTGTAAAACACAATAAACACAAAATAGTGAAACCTGTCTCAGTTTCATGAAAATTTTTGGCCTAAAACCCCAGTTTCATCACATGCCAAGTTACTTGTATTCACCTGGGCCACAATCTCACCCGATAAAGAACACATTGCCAAAAAAAACAAAGGCAACCCAGTACCAGCTCTCTTGTCTGAAGAAAGCAAAACCATTTCTTCCAAAAGTGATTTCAGAACAGCTGTTCAGACTTTTGTAATTTCCCATCTTGATGGTGGTAACATCCTATTCAATGCTGTCCAAATAGCATCCTACATGCAGCAGCGCATATCATTCAGGGCTGGAAGAAGCATGATCATGTCATCCCCATCTCAATGGAACTCTATTGTCTCCCTTTTCCTGCCCGCAATGTCTTCAAAACCAGATGCATCATTTACAAAACCATCATAATCAGCACTCTCACTTATCTTGTAACCAAAATCACTGTTAGACCTGGCACCCTTGGCTTAGTTTTCCCCCAAATCGTCTCATTATCATGCCTGCTTGCCTGTTGCTGCCCTGCCCTGCCTCACCAGAACAGTCCACGGGACTGCATCGTGCCTGTCATAGTGCCGGGACTCTCTTTCCCAGGGTCCCTGGAGGCGCCCAACAGCAGCGTCACTAATTAGCGCCAGGAGGCACTTTAAATTCATAGCAGGGATCCCGCAGCGCGGGTCTCATTATCGTGCTGCCGCTACCGCCTGCTTGCCTGTTGCTGCCTTGCCTCACTGGAACAGGCCGCGGGACTGCATCGAGCCTGCCATCGTGCCGGGACTCTCTTTCCCAGGGTCCCCGGAGGTGCCCAACAGCAACGTCACTAATTAGCGCTTGGCGACGCTTTAAATTCATAGCAGGGCTCCCGCAGTGTGGGTCTCATTATCGTGCTGCCGCTGCTGCCTGCTTGCCTGTTGCTGCCCTACTCTGCCTCACCGGAACAGTCCGCCGGACTGCATCGTGCCTGTCATCGTGCCGGGACTCTCTTTCCCAGGGTCCCCGGAGGCGCCCAACAGCAGCGTCACTAATTAGCACCAGGAGGCGCTTTAAATTCATAGCAGGGCTCCTGCAGCACGGGTCTCATTATCATGCTGCTACTGCCGCCTGCTTGCCTGTTGCTGCCCTGTCTCACCGGAACAGTCCGCGAGACAGCATCGTGCTCTTCATCATGCCGGGACTCTCTTTCCCAGGGTCCTCGGAGGCGCTCAACAGCAGCGCCACTAATTAGCGCCAGGAGGCGCTTGAAATTAATAGCAGAGCTCCCGCAGCGCGGGCCGCGCGCGGGTGAAACCCGGGCTAAGGGCGGGCCCATCTGAGGCCGTCAGAGGCGGAAGGATACTGGGCTGGGCCAGGAGGAACATCGAGGGGCAAGGTAATGTGAGTACCCTGTCATAATTGATGTTATTGTGATGTTTGAAGGACTAAATTACCACGCTAGGGCCAACTAGCCATCTCTGCTACACAATGAGTAAGCAGAAAGGGGTAGCCGGAACTCTGGATGACTTTATTGTAAGGGCTGAGTCACTGCTCACCCATGAGATTCAGTTAACAGAAAGAAGACTGTCCCTCAACCCTGCCGCATTACAGTTACGTCTGTCGCTGGGGGGGCCAAGCTGATCTCAGTATACCTGATACACCAAGAACACTACCAGCAATAGCTGGCCCCAGCACCTGAGTCCATCCCTGTCATCTTCACCATCCCTGGTCTCTTTTAACACAGGTGCGCCTTCTACCAACACCCAGGGGAATGCTGGAAAACCTGCCAGACACCACAAATTAGCTGTTTAACCTGCCAAAAGGAAAGAAAATGCTGCTAATACCGCAAACACCAAGCCCAAACCGAAACCCAAAAACATTAACAATGGGGCATTCACCAGCAGTTCTAAAGTAAACGAGACTGTGAACACAACCTCTACTGAAACACAGACAGATGACATCCTAGAGAATAGTTGTAATGTGGAAGACACGGGTACAGTAACTTTGGACCTTATAAGGGAAGGGTTTGAGTCAAGACTGGAATGCATAAAGAAGGAGATTGCTAAGAACTTTGACTTTCTTTGGGGGAAACTGACGCACCTGAACTTAGCTATGGACAAGCTTAATGGGGGAAAGCTGAAAAATGATCTTATTGTTGTAGGGGAGGGGAAACCAACCAAACCTATATCACTTGTAGCGGATAGTCGCGATAGTGAGACGCAACCATTTAGTATCATCCCCCCCATTGATACTCCCTTAGATACCCTATGTGCATTTTGCAGGAAGAGAGGAGATGGCTTTGAGTCCACCCTGACCCCACAGGGAGAGTCAACCAGGTCACATCAAGGTTAGACACCATAAGCAACCAGAATCCTGCCGTAGGGAGTGCTAATTACAATCAGCCCCAGCCGGTTTTTGATGTGGTCGCCCCTGCCAAAAACACTAGAGAGCGTTTTAGAAATCTAAATACAAATCCTAACACCCATGTCCTGAACCTGCCTCCTGCTTCTAGTCCCTGTGTGCTAATCTTGACTGGTGTCCCAAATCTTGATGAGGGCCAGAGAGAGTAGTGGTAAGATCTTCGTAATAAATCTGTAGACTGGCTCCGCAAACATAAAAACTTTGACCCCTCCCTAATGGACAAAATTATCATTGCCAGAAGAGTAGGGTGGGTCGGCCAATCAACCAAGAGTATTGACGGCGACTGTATTGCCCTCAATTTCCGCAGACCACAAATGGTCCGCCGTTTATTAACCATCAGAGAACAATCTTTCACAGTCACAACAGATATTAGTGCACTTCCCTTAGGCCACTTTTATAAACTGTCAGGAACATCAGTAAGGGGCCCCGAAGCACATGTGTCAACAGCCAATTGGTTCCATGCACTTTCCAGCTTGGACACCTAGGACTGACCACTACCGTTTACACCTAATATTCAAGCCCTTGAAGGGCCAAGTCTGGATACAACTCTTAAACCTCATAATATTATAGATAGAGTAGGTTGACCCAGAGGTAGTAGTGGGGCGGTTCTGAGTGTTCTAAGCTGGAACGTGGCAGGGTTACGAACCAGGCTCGAAAACCAAGATTGGCTGCCCATGATAAAGGAACATGACATAGTCATGTTCCAGGAGACTTGGGCCACGGAAGATTTATATATCGAAGGGTTTCATTGTTTTAGTGTGGCAACCCAACCCCCTAAAATGGCTAGACCGTCAGGTGGTCTTTTTTATAGGGATTAATGTGGCTACAGGTGGCAGTTTTAAGGCCCTTCCAGCCAACAGCCAAAATTATCAAGCTGTGCTTTTTAAAAGGCGAGACTGTTTTCACTTGGTGAATTTTTATAATAACGACTTCCGATCTGTTCCTAATAAGAATTTCATTGAGCTTTTTGATTTTATTTCAAATCTGGACACACAGTTTAATATGGGGGGCCCAACAGGGGTTTTGTTGGGGGGTGATTTTAATATCAAATTTACTAGTAAGGGGCATGTCGGGGGACGGGTTACTCCGGGCAATCTGCTCGCAGGAGTGCTGAACTTGCTCTGCTCATAAGATCACATAATCTTATTAATGGTTTGGACCTGGTGGGCAGGCTTAATGCATCTGACCATACGCAACCAACATTTAGGGGAAGGGGTTGTTGTTCGACAATAGATTTTGTTTTCATTTCCCCCTCACTCGAAGACCAACTAAAGGTTGCAGAAGTCATTGCTTTGGATCATGGGGATCATAACCCTATTAAAATATTGCTGAATTACGCCCCCAGACCCGCGTTCCAGATTGAACGTGGGGCAGCGAATCTGACCCCATCGACTGATAACCTAAGACTACACTGGAAGGGGGTCGATAGCGGTAAAGTGCTTAAGGAATTAATTAAAGGAAATATGCATCTTATTGAATCCTGCCTGCCACTGCAACCCTTCCACACAGAGTTAATCAAGGATTTTACCAAATTATGCCAGGCCACAAAAACTCTTTATCGAAACCTGTATCCCAAATGAGAGAAGCCCAGGGTGGTTTGACCGAGAATGCACACTGGCCAATAGGAACTTGCGTAGGGCCTTATCAGCCATTCCAAGGTGTGCCTCTGATGTTCAGTTGGCTAGGAAGGATTATAACATAGTGATTGCAAATAGGAAGAAGGCCCTCCTGACGGAACATTGGGAAATTCTTTCTGAGGCGGCCAGCTCAAAAAAAAAAGGTAACAGTTCACAAATCGCTTATCATAATTCCACCTTGTTATCAAGATCTAGCAGAGGTATTTGATAATAAGAAGGCCACTGTTCTCCCTCCACATAGACCATATGATTGTAGAA
The DNA here is from genome assembly GCF_964261635.1 of Lissotriton helveticus. Lineage (NCBI taxonomy): Eukaryota > Metazoa > Chordata > Amphibia > Caudata > Salamandridae > Lissotriton > Lissotriton helveticus. The sequence goes on along the minus strand of NC_136063.1, from coordinate 1,007,722,148 downwards.
TATATCTCCTCCATGGGGCACACATTCCTTGCAGTAGAATGTATGCTTTAACAGAGAAAGAGACCCAGGTTTTAAAAAAATACATTGATGAAATGCTACACATAGGATTTGTCAGGCCCTCTAGATCGCCTGCCTCATTTCCATTATTTTTTGTGCTATAAAGGGGAGGTGATTTGTGTGCATGCATTGATTATAGAGCCCTGGACAAGGTAATAGTTAAACATCGAAATCCCTTGCCCTTTATCCCTACCATTCTATATGTATGTATGTATTTAATGCTTGTTAAGCGCGACTGTCACCCAAAGGGTATCCTGGCGCTGAGATCAATTCAACCATCAGGTGTATGCTTTAAACTACTCTTGGAAATAAATGGGTTTTGAGATCCCTTTTAAAAGAGAGCAGATCTTGTCTACTCCTCAGCGGCAGAGGTAGAGTGTTCCATATTGTGGCGGCTGCGAAGCTGAAGGCGCGGCCGCCCATTCAAAAGATTTTGCAGTGGTATTGGTCCTTGTCCATGCGAGGCTCTAAAAACCAGGCATACGACCTTGAAAGTAATCCTCTGCTGGACCGGTAACCAATGAAGATCAGCCAAGGCTGCAGAAGAAGAGGCAGAGCGCGGGAGAGATAGAGCAAGTTTAGCCGCCATATTTTGGATCCTCTGCAACTTGAGAATCAGGATCTTTGGGGCTCCCAGAAGTAGTGCGTTGCAGTAGTCTAACCTACGGAGAATGGAGCTACGCACTACCTCTGTTCTGGCTTCCCGAGGAAGGAGTGGTAATATCTTGCGAAGCGCACGGAGCAAGCCCATACAAGTCCCTACAGTCCTGTTCACAGAGGCATCAAGTTGCAAGTTTGGCTCAAACACAACTCCCAGATTGCGAGCCGATTCTGCGGCCTCCACCGAGCCCGGAATGGAGGTTGGCCAAAAATCTTCCGGCAATGCACGGGGGAGTCGATCTAGGGAGCAATGTAGTACCTCCGTTTTCGACCCGTTGAATTGGAGTGAGTTGGCTTGCAACCACTCTGATGTGGCCGACATACACTGGTGAAAAATGTCCCTCGAAACTACCTCGGTGCCCTCAAATGAGAAAATCAATTGAGTGTCATAGGCATAATTGATAACTGATATGCCGAATGACTTTATCAGATGTATCAGGGGTTGGAGATATAAATTAAAAAGGATCGGACTGATCGCAGATCCTTGGGGGACACCTTGACTCACCTGTCATGTGGCAGAACGAAAAGGTGGTAACGCCACAGCTTGTTGTCTATTACAAAGATATGATGTTAACCAGGTTAAGGCCAGGCCAGTTATTCCCACATTCCGGAGACGGCCCAATAAAACCTCATGGTCCACCGTGTCGACCGCGGCCGACATGTCAAGCAGCACTAAAAATGCTGACTTGCCTCTGTCGACACACGTTCGCAGATCGTCCAACACGGTGACCAGTGCAGTCTCGGTACCATGGGCCGGTCTGAAGCCAAATTGGGCTGCATCCAGGCAAGAGTTGGTTTCCAGGAAGTTGGCCAAGGCTCTCGTAACCCACTTCTCCAAGATTCTTATCGCAAATGGTAGAAGCGAAAGTTGCCTATAATTGGCTGAGCAAAGAGGGTCCAGAGTAGCCTTTTTTAACAGAGGTGTCACTATTGCCAACTTCCAACTGTCTGGGACTGATGCTGTAGGCAACGATTGGCAACAGATGGAATGGAGCGGGGGAAACAACTCGTCTTGAAAGGCCTTCCAGATTTTATGTGGCATTGGATCAAGAGGTGAACTCGAGGATACGCAATTGGCCAGAGCGCAAAATTCCTCCAGCGAGGGAGCAGGGAAACAAGACAGCTGGGAGGTCCCCTCCTTGTTATTGATCTCTTCGAATTCCGAATGACAAGGGAATATCGAGGGAAGAAGCAAAGATGGTATACGCTGTCTGGGGACTGTAAGTCCATTCATAATGTTCCTAATTTTCTCCTCAAACGCGAGGGCTAGAGAATCGCAGAGTTCTTGAGACGCCGGAGTGGATGGCACAGCGCACGAAGGATTGGATAAACTTTTAACCAGTTTAAACAAGGTCTGCGATTTATTAGGAGCCTTCGCCAAGGTGTCTTCCAAAAACCTTGCTTTAGCACTCCTTAGCTGAAGCTTATATTCCAGCAGGGCAGCTTTATATGCAGCCCTGTCCAGCTCCTTATACCCTCTCCTCCAAGTGCGTTCCGCCTGCTTACAGAGGAGCTTGGCCTGGCCAAGATCCTCAGTAAACCAGGCGTTTGTCCCTCTTGGTCTATCCCTCACTTTCCGTAGCGGGGCCACCTCATCCAATGACGTCGAGATTTGCTGACAGAGAGCAGCGTAGCTCTTATCCACACTGTCCTCCACTCTAAAAGTCCCGGACAGTAATATGGGTCGAATCAGCTCCCTAAGAAGGCGAGCCCATTGTCGATTAAACTTAGTGCTCCCCAGATTGCTTGATTTTATTAAGGCCGGCTGAGCTATGGACAAGAGAATCAGTGAATGGTCGGTCGAACACTGATCTAAGATTTCTCCCACAATAACCAACTCCCTCTCGGCAAATACCAGGTCCAGTGTATGCCCCTTCGCGTGAGTAGATGACAGCACCAACTGTTCAAGTTGGATATTACTACACGCTTGGCAGAGTTCTCGGTAAGCTAGATCTTGAGGGCCGGAGGGCCAAAGGTTAAAATCACCCAGTACCAAAAATTTGGAATTGGAATTTGAAAGATCATAAATCAGGTCGACCAGTAACTGAAGGGCCGCTGTAGTTGACGAGGGTGGCCTGTAACATAAGAGGCTTGCAATCAGCGTACCCCCCTGAGCAGTAATGGAAAAGCCCATAAGCTCAAATCCCTGCACTTCCTTTACCACTAACTGCAAAAGGGAGATTGATTCTTTAAAAATACATCCTACTCCACCCCCCCTCCCGGAGACTCGAGGAATGTGTCTTATGAGGTAGCCCGGTGGGCAAGCCCAGCCGAGTTCCACCCTACAATCTGCCTTGATCCAGGTCTCAGTCACGAATAATATATCCAGATGGAAGGATTCTATTAGCAGTGCAATTTCCGCATAATGCTTTACAAGGGAGCGGACATTTAATAGTCCGCAAGAGAGAGTCTGATGTTGTTCTCCCTACGTATTATGGCCTAATAAAGCATATGAGTCCTTCTGTGAACCTGGTGAGTGAGAGGAATCCGTAGTATATCAGGTTAAGAATGCTAAAGTTTTCACGAAATTTGACTGGAGAGGGGCATACACCTTGGTACGCACTAGAGAGGGAGATGAATGGAAGACAGCGCTTCGTACTAAGTTCGTCTTGTACGAATATTTGTTGATGTCTTTTGGACTGTGTAATGACCCTGCTGCCTTTTAAATTTCCTTTTTTAAAGAAAGAATATATTTTTATATAGATTGCTCATTATTAAAAGTTAAGTACAGGATTAAATAAAATAAGTGTAGTTATATTTTAAAAACAAAATATTGTTACATTCATTTTTAAACTAAAAAAGGCTATTATAATATGTTATAATTAAATAATAGTTTGAATTTTTTAACTACTTTTTAAAGCATTAAACTATGTTAACTTGCAATTGTACCTATTTAAATTAATTGTATTTAATTTAATTTAACATTATTTCCTGTTGGAATTTACTTTAATACCCTACCTCCATTAGTTTCTTTTGGAGGGTGTTGCAGTACCAGTGGTTTGTTATGTGTGTTGCCGGATCTACTACTGTTTTTTTTAATACTAACTTACCCTCAGATTTTTAGACTGAGCAAAAATTAGAAAACTTCCTCAAAGATATAAATTACCTTCGTAAACAAGGCCCTTGGGGTTCTTTAAAAGTTTCATAAAGGCTAGACATTTGCTTTAGATGTTGATATAATCCTGTAGATGCAATTGTCTAAGTTCCTTTCCCTAGCCTCTGTGAATCAGATACAAAAAGGGTACCGTAGATGGAGTTTAGTGAGTTCACAGTTACAGTGTTTTCCACCTCATTGAATCCAAACTATGGGAGCTTCAATGGTCTAAGGTGTTTTCTTAAATGTTCGCAGATTTCCCGCATTAATGTTTGCGGATGATACCCTGCTGCTCTCGAAGTCAGCAATGGGTATGCAGCGTGTGCTAAATGTATTTGGCCAGTTCTGCAAAAGGAGGAACCTCGTGGTCAATATTAATAAAACTAAGTACATGGTCTTTAATGCCAATTCTACTAACTGTCCACACCCGATGATGGAGGACAGACCCCTTGAAAGGGTACCCATTTTTGATTATCTGGGTATTTCTTTGAACGACAAAATGGGGTGGGGTCCCCAAATAGACAAGGCTAATTTAAAACTAACCCAGGCTGCTGGGGGAATCTTAAAAGTCGAGAAGAAATGTGTTTCAAAGATTATAAGTCCACCACTTGCAATATACAAAGTTCAAGCCAGGTCAGCATCCCTTTATGGGGCGGAATTGTGGGGCATAGTTCTTCTAATGCCCTCACACTAACTGAAAAGAATTTTATTAGACAAATTCTGACCCTACCCAAAAATACACCATTAGTTCCGCTAAGGACGGATTTGAATATTCTTCCTATTGCAGATCTTATCTCGACTCGCCCGTTGCTTTATTGGCGGCGGTTGTGGAGTACTTCTGAGTTGGGATCTTATAGGGAAGACTAACAAGCTGTATTGTCAGCACTAGGGGCTGGTAGCATACCCTGGCTTTTATTTGTAAGACACTCCTTTAGGGAAAAAGGTAGGGAAGACTTATGGATTAACCCAGAAGTCAACAACAAAAGGTACCAGAGGGTCTCGAGGAGTGTGCCCACATGAAACAGAAAGCCAACCTTTCCCGGTGAACCACAGTGATACAACACAGAAGATTCTCAACAGGATGAGGAGAATACCCATCAGTCACCATGTGGATCCGCCCTTCATCATTTGGGATTTTATCCGTACCACCCGTCTGAGGAGCTCGGTGCCACACTGAGAGGTCAACCCGGTGGTAAGGGGGTTCCTCAAAGGAGAATGGCAGTGACAGTGTGGTAGACCACTTGATATTGGTAAGTGGCCCTGGGTGTGGGACTGGGGTGTGCAGTGCTGAAAAAAGTGATAACGTGAAAGAAACCCATATAGTGTATGTTTAAAATTGGTTTGAATAGGCACTTGAAAAAAGTTTATTCCGTGTCTGCCTAACATACCAAAGTATAAAAACAAATATAACCTAAGGCCTTCTCATAAGGTAGACTGCTCTAGGTTAAAGTAGGTCAACTAGTTTCTGCAATATTGGGACTATAGTTCCCTTGCATTCTTCAGGACCAATCTAAATAAAAACTACTGCACCAAGTGAATTAAAAATAATGAGTGAAAAATGACACCAGGGTAACAGTGCAAGTGCTGAAAAGTCACCTGAACGCTCCCGGTGCCTTTACAGTCTGTGTTAATCACTGAGGAGAGAAAAGGTGGGTTAGGTATGGTTAACAGTATTCAGTGGGCTGACCAGAAAGTCCAATTTATGTGGATCAAGCTTTGCATCACATTAACTGTGTTGACATATAGGCAATAAATACTCATATGGCCAGAATTAGAATATTCGGAGAGACAATTTCATAAGCCGAATATATCGTCGTCCTTACCTAGATCTGTAAGGATGACCAGCCTCACCCCACCTGGCAGTGGCTCAGGGGAAAGATGAAGCACCGCTCTATAAAACATGCAAGAAACACGTAAAAAACACAACACACACACCAGGAGTAAAGCACTTCCTCTGAACGATTGCCGACAAGCAGTGGTATCTGTATCTCTACATCAAGGATCTTTATAGTATCCATCACTCGCGGGGCCAGGGCTGTGTCTAGAGGCTGCTGTCGTTATTTAGAAAAACGCGGCTCTGCGCGTTTAAGGGCAGCGAGCGCGAGGTCTATGCTCAGTTTCAGAGTTAAGTAAAATAAAATCAAGGGAAGAACGCGGGAAAGCGCGTGGAACAGCGACATGCTTCGCCTACCTCTCCGTCGGTACTCCGTGCCGGCGTCCTAGCCGACTGGGGAGGTGACGAGAGGCGGGGTAGCAGAAGTATATAAGCCGCGCTCCTATCGGTCGCCGGGTCACATGGGTTGACTAGCGGACCTATGAGTATCTAGCAGAGTGTAGACGAGCCCTCTCATCTCATTGGCTGATGCAGCCTGAGTTGAAAGCGTACATTGGCCAAACCTGCATAAAGTAGTCATGGTGACGCGGGTCCGTACCCGTTGTAAACACAGCACGGACAGGATCCCGCAAGCAGGGTGAACTCCGAAACGTCATAGCGATCTTTCAAAAGAAGACGAATGAATTAGATTTCAATGACTGTCGCCTCCTAAGGCGGCCAAAGAGGAAATAGACACGATGGTTACTATGGTTAGTGTTAACCGAAAGTGCGTCAAAGAGATCTTTCAAGAAGACGAATGAATTAGTTTTTAATGACTGTCGCCTCCTAAGGCTTCCGAAGAGGAAATAGACACGATGGTCACTGTGGTTAATGTTAACCGAAAATGCGACTAGTGTGGCATAATAGAAACATAACGCTACTGTTTTAGGTGGAATAACCTAGACACAGTGATCCATATATATTGCTAGGATCAGTATGATCTGGTCCTGTTTATGGGGACTGCATCCCACGTGGGGTCACGTGGCGATCAGGATGGACAAAATCAGCCACGGGCTGTGGCTCGGCCATTGTGGCTACATTTAAAAGGGACGGAAAAATTCTCATACGTCATTACCAGCCAACAATGCAGGTTGAAACAGTGGGGCCCTGCACTATTTTTCTGGGCAGAGTCATAAGGAGGACCAGGGGATGTCATCGTTCAGACCCCCTCTGTGTGTCTTCAATCTCAGCACCCACCTTTGCTCTTTTTTCAGGAGGTACCTTGTCACATCAGCTGTGTGTTTCGGAATAAATGGTTGCTCCAAAATAGTCCATTGGAAATCCGTGGCTGAGTGCTTAGCTTCAAGAAAGTGAGCAGTTAACTTAGTGGCTTGTCTGGCACACCTGATGGTGCTTTTGTGTTCAGATATGCGTATGCGGACCTTACGGGTAGTCATGCCCACATACCTGTAGCCACATGGACAAGTAATCAAGTAGATCACATGATCACTGCTGCAACTCGTGAATTTGATTTGTTTCCACGGTCTGGCTGTGCCAATGTCTATCTCCTGTGACTTACTAGTTTGTGCACAAGCCTGGCAATTCCCGCAGGGATGATGTCCCTGGACGGGTGGAAGGTTCCAAAGTGACCCTACCGGCCTTGGTGGTTCTTCAAGTGGCCTCGTGTGTACTAGTCTGTCTCTAAGATTTGGGCCTCTCTTAAAAGACACCAAAGGACGAGCGAGTGTTAGGCTTCCAGAGTTTAAGATAGGCCAGTGTTTCTTAACCAAGCTTTGAATGTTGTTAGAAAGACTCCCAAAAGTCTGGACAAAAGTGAGGCGTTCTAACTCGGGCTTCGGAGGTCTAGGTTCCAACAAGGCCTCACGATTATTATTCATCGCCCTTTTCAAAGACCTCTTCACAAGTTTCGGGGGGTATTTCCGTGCCACCAGTTGCATACTTAAGTCCTTTGCATGTTGTTTGAAGGCTGTTGTTGTGGAGCAGTTCCTCTGGACACGTAAAAATTGGCTGAAGGGTAGACTCTCTCTTAATGCTTTTGGATGATTGCTATTAAATAGCAGCAGAGAGTTCCTGGCAGTGGGTTTCCTGTAGAGCTCTGAACGTAGTCCTTCTGGGCCAGCAGAGATCAATAAATCTAGGAACGCTAGTTGGTGGTGCCCGATTTCAATGGTGAATTTAAGATAGTTGTTTCTTCCATTCAACCACTCAAGAAATTCAAGGCAACTCCCACTAGACCCTCTCCACACCACAAAAATGTCGTCGATATACCTTTTCCAGGTCATTAGGTTATCGGCGAAAGGATTCTCATTAGTCAACACGTGACTCTGTTCAAATGAATGAACATATAGGTTAGCCAGGCTGGGGGCATAAACGCTCCCCATGCTGGTCCCCGATGTTTGTAGGTACACCTGTTCTTCAAATTGGAAGAAGTTCTGTTTCATGGCCATGGTGGCACAGGCCATTATGAATCCAACGGGAGTGATGCTGTCCAATTCCCTGGATTCTAAAAGTTGGTACACTACTTCCAATGTCTCATCCTGAGGGATGGAGGTATATAATGCCTCCACATCAAAAGACACTAAGAGGTCCCTCTCTGTGTCGAATTCAATATCAGGTAGTAGCCTCAATAAGTCCGTGGTGTCCTTGAGATAAGTGGGCATCTCCAGTACCAAAGGTTTCAGGAAATGGTCCACGAAGGTGGAAAGGGGTTCCAAGGCTGATCCAATCCCCGAAATAATGGGGCGCCCAGGGGGCGGTCGTTGCTCTTTATGAACCTTTCGTAAGGTATAAAAGTAGGGCATTTTAGGGAATTCCTTGCACAAGTAAAGGGCTTCGGCTGGTGTGATCCATCCCTCAGACAGAGCTTCTTCAACCATGACTTTGATGTCCCGTTTCAAGCCTTCAGTAGGATCATGATTCACAGGAGTGTAGGCATGCCGGGTACTCAATTGTCTCAAGCACTCAGCTCGGTAGACCTCAGTGTCCAAAAGGACAATTGAGCCGCCTTTATCCGCTGGCTTTATGGTTAACTCTTTATTATCTGTCAGGGATTTCAATGCCAAGTGATGTGACTTCGGCAGATTCTGGAAAGTCTTGTGCTTGGTGCTGAAGAGCTCATCCAATTCCTTCTCGGAGAGGTAGGCGAAGCATGTCGCTGTTCCACGCGCTTTCCCGCGTTCTTCCCTTGATTTTATTTTACTTAACTCTGAAACTGAGCATAGACCTCGCGCTCGCTGCCCTTAAACGCGCAGAGCCGCGTTTTTCTAAATAACGACAGCAGCCTCTAGACACAGCCCTGGCCCCGCGAGTGATGGATACTATAAAGATCCTTGATGTAGAGATACAGATACCACTGCTTGTCGGCAATCGTTCAGAGGAAGTGCTTACGTGTTTCTTGCATGTTTTATAGAGCGGTGCTTCATCTTTCCCCTGAGCCACTGCCAGGTGGGGTGAGGCTGGTCATCCTTACAGATCTAGGTAAGGACGACGATATATTCGGCTTATGAAATTGTCTCTCCGAATATTCTAATTCTGGCCATATGAGTATTTATTGCCTATATGTCAACACAGTTAATGTGATGCAAAGCTTGATCCACATAAATTGGACTTTCTGGTCAGCCCACTGAATACTGTTAACCATACCTAACCCACCTTTTCTCTCCTCAGTGATTAACACAGACTGTAAAGGCACCGGGAGCGTTCAGGTGACTTTTCAGCACTTGCACTGTTACCCTGGTGTCATTTTTCACTCATTATTTTTAATTCACTTGGTGCAGTAGTTTTTATTTAGATTGGTCCTGAAGAATGCAAGGGAACTATAGTCCCAATATTGCAGAAACTAGTTGACCTACTTTAACCTAGAGCAGTCTACCTTATGAGAAGGCCTTAGGTTATATTTGTTTTTATACTTTGGTATGTTAGGCAGACACGGAATAAACTTTTTTCAAGTGCCTATTCAAACCAATTTTAAACATACACTATATGGGTTTCTTTCACGTTATCACTTTTTTCAGCACTGCAAACCCCAGTCCCACACCCAGGGCCACTTACCAATATCAAGTGGTCTACCACACTGTCACTGCCATTCTCCTTTGAGGAACCCCCTTACCACCGGGTTGACCTCTCAGTGTGGCACCGAGCTCCTCAGACGGGTGGTACGGATAAAATCCCAAATGATGAAGGGCGGATCCACATGGTGACTGATGGGTATTCTCCTCATCCTGTTGAGAATCTTCTGTGATGTATCACTGTGGTTCACCGGGAAAGGTTGGCTTTCTGTTTCATGTGGGCACACTCCTCGAGACCCTCTGGTACCTTTTGTTGTTGATATGCCTGTTGGGGATTGTACCCAGAGCAAGGTCTGTAAACTTCCCCTAGGTCCCCCCCTACCGTAGTGTTTTGTTTTTAACCCAGAAGTCACCTGCTTAGCCACTTCTAAGAAAACTTTGGCTAGTGCATTAAGAGTATAAACTGTCTAAAATTTTCCAGTCAGTTAACTCTGTGAGCTTAACCTATGGGTACCTCGATTTTAAGTGCCACTATGAATTTGAGCGGGTGTTGGACTCGGTTCAACCAACATTAGCGAAGAAGTTGTTCTTACAATTCAGATACGGAACCTTACCGCTATATGCGATAACAAATAAGTGGGTGGGAGTCTCGAGCCGTCTCTGTCCTGGCTGCCACGCGGAAGAAGAAACTTTTGTTCATGTGTTGCTCTTCTGCGCGGCATATAGACCACCCAGGCAGAAATGGATCATTCAACTCAGTAGAACCTGGGTATTAGGGGTTACCTTGATTTTTTCAGGATCCTAAAAACAGATACTGACGCGGTTCATGTGGTTGCAATATCAACATTTTTGTTTGCTATGTGGCTAATATGAAGGAACCTGTTAAAATTGGAGCAGTACATAAGCGATCTATAGCACTCTTTTTCCTTTACATCAGGTGTTATGACTATTTTTGAAACTCTTACATTTTAGTCATAGGTGGACCGAGGAAGATTAGAGTGTGATCTAGTAGTATGCATTTTGGGATCGGATGTCGACCTTGGGATTCTTATTACAGTTTTTATGAATTCTTATACTTAATTTATATTTTTATTGTATGTTTTAAATATATGAAATTCCCACACTGATGATTCTATTTTTAATTAAAATGTACTATTTCTATTCCATGCCTAGATGCCAATGTACGTTTTGACCTATTAACCTGAATCTAGTTTGGTTCTGTAAATGATGTAATTTTAATGTGCTTTTATGGCTATAAACGGCCGCAATAACGTTTTTTTTAATTGATAAATGTTAAGTAACAAAAGTTATTGTATCATATTTAACAAATGTAAATAAAATGCATGAGAACATTACTCAGCGTAAACATTTATTTTGATTTATTTAGAGTGTTTTATAAAGCGCGCACATGACACAGGGGTGTCAGAGCGCTGTACAGAGGTATGAAGGAAACAAGATGAAAGGTATAGACAGATACATCAAGAGTAAAAAGCCGCAATGGGCTGTTGCACAGATATCACAATAATACAGTCCATTAATATTCCATTAGACTTCATTGTTCTGGCAACTTCGTGGAGGGTTTTTGCTGCTGCTCTGAAACTATTCAGATTCACATACACAGGGGAGAGGAGTGTTCGAGGGTTCTCCTTTAAACAACGGGCTTCTGACCAATCTAGAAGTTGTTGATATTGAGATGTCCCTTGTGCCCTGTCCCTCTGGAAGTCTATGTCAGGAATTATTCATTAGGATCTTTTTTACCTCTTTTTTGAAGAAGTGGGTCAATGGATTTGAGCGTATCTTGGGTGGTAAGGCGTTCCAGATCATTGGTGCTGCTCCAGAGAAGGATCGCTTGTAAGGTTTTTGTTTTCGGAATCTAGGAGGATCAAGCCTGAGAGAGATAGCACTTCTTAGGTAGCTGCCACCACCGGAGATTCAAATCTTTTCTGCAAGGTAACTTGGTTCCTTAAAATGTAATGCTTTGTGTGTGAAGAAGGCAATTTTCAGTTGAGATCTTGCCTCAAGAGGAAGCCAGTTTAGATACCTAAGTTATGGGATGATGTGGTCAAAGCGTCTAGTTCCTCTTGCCAGTCTCGCTGCCCCATTGAGTCGTTTTGAGTGGAGCTGTTATTGCCACATCTGTTCCATTGCTTTGGCATCCCCTCCTCTTCTTTCCTAAGTACATTAACTTTCTTTACTTTTCACATCTATACTTCTCCTTTTAGCATGTTGAAAAAAATATATTTCCATTAGATTACCATGTATTTTTATGGGGAACAAATGAGGCCTGCAAAGGAGTATGTGCACTCCCAGATCACAATCCTACCATGGGTAATCTGATAGCCCTCAAGATCTCTATGGGTACCATAAACACACATTGTGTCAGTAGAAAGTCTCAAGTTGTGCAGCAGACAAAATGTTCAGCAGATACCAGCTAAAATATACATTTGTGAATTCTTTTTATGTAATTTGGAACCACATATAAAATTGTGTCAGGCAAAACAATTAATCACAAAACTTACTGTGGTAAACTGGGGAAATAAAACTGCTCTGGTTCAGTCAAAACACTGCTTTGAGTCAAACTTTGCTCAGCCCCGGGTAAGCCATGACTAAAGAAGCAGGCAATCATTAATGAATTATGTACTAAATTTAAGCAGCACCAAAAATTCCAAAGTGAAGAAGGCAATACAATAAAATTACCAAGCCAATCTGAAAAAGTAGGGAAATATTTAATGAGCAAAAAGACACCAAGATCATCAAGTTGGTTTAAGGGGAACTGGAGACATACATTTTTAGAGTTTTGAGGCCAAAAGGTCCTAAAAATGTCAAGCTCCATAAAAAAAACAGCTCCCAGGGGACAGTGACCGAAGTGCAATTTCAGGCCGACTGTGATGGAGTGGAGATTGGACACACCAAGTGGGTTGTCCTAGTCAATGGTTTTACCTTAACACTTACAACCTGATTCAGATTTTGCCAGATGGCTTACATTGTCATAAACTTTGATAGATGACCTTATTTGTCTTTTTAAAAGTACATTGTATCCTATGGCACATGTAATAAGGAAAACAGGATATCCATCATGTTGGTGACTGTTGGTCCCAGCCAAGCTGTCTTGCTTCCAAGTCTGGAGAAGTGTTTTCCCTTAGGCGGAGGTGCGAGCTGCTGTAGCACCTGACAGCCAGCCGCAGGTGCCCACAAGGCACAACAAAATCCCTCGGGCCCCACCATGATGTTCTCCACAACAAAGTACCTAGTGGCATGGGTCCAGGGAGAGGGAGCCAGTGACCTCAGATAGAGGCCGCGATGTCAGGCACTGCCATCCTCCCAATCTGGAGGTCGAAGACAGGGTCAGCTCCCAGCTCAGGTCCTCCAACACCGCTCGAGCAACACGTGCTCCGACGTGCAAGCTAGTGCAGGTGCCCTGGTTGCAAGCACAGGTCCCTTAGACTCTGCAAGCTTCCCCTACAATCCTCAAACTCCTCATGTCCCAGCACCTCAGATGGCTGCTTATCTATATGGACACACTCCTCTGCACAGTGTGATGGCGGTGTACGTCAGGATGGCCCTTGTCCCAAATGACGATCACTCCCGGCCATTTCCACTGCATCCTGTGCAGTCCTTACAATCTCATAGAAACAGGGAGATCCTTTGTGGCCCTGGGAACTCGTGTACAGGAGGACAGCCAACCAACTCTTGGAGAGTACTTAGAGACCCAGGCCACGGCAGTTGGCAATTAGCTGCAGGCCAGCAATGTCCAGGCAAAATCCACCAAGTGATAGTCTCTCTCTTGGATCACGACCAACTCCAGGCTACCACAAGTCTGCAGATAATCCAGTTGCAGTTCCTCCTGCCCTAATGATTCCTCTTGTCAATGTCCCAGCATTCAACAGCATAATATGGTTCAAAATCCAAAATCTTCTCTACTATCAGAGGCCAGAGCCCCAGTAGTTATACCCACAATGGCCTTTGAAGATACAATCAGTTCAAAAGGCTATCTTTGAAATGCACAGGCCGTCTATACATGTTGTCCTGTCTCCCTTATTACACCAGGAGGTTTAATCACTATTGTTCATGGGTTCAAGATCCTGCCCCTTGGAATGCAGGTGCCAATTCCACCCCCATGTAACTGTCCCAGAAAGGCCCCTCAGAGTCAGAGGTCTGCAGTTTGCCTTGAGCCCTTAGTTTATGTCCTTCTATCAGGAATGTACAGATGTATCGATCCCCCTCACCAGAACCCAGAAGTGAATAAGTGACAGTCCCACAGGCACACAGAGCCACAAGCACAGAAATGCCACCTTTCCAAAAGTGACATTTCAACATACATACCAGAGAGGCTTCACCATTATGAACTCATTGATTTCAAACACTATACTGCTACTATTTTGCCTGTAGGAAATACGGAGCAATAGCCTTTCCCTACATTTTCCCATGCTAATCTAATGTGAGAAGCAGCCCTCGTGTACCGAATACACCATCTAGTGCCATCATGACCCTTGCACATAACGCACACATGCACATGCCCTACCTCTTCCCAACCCCGCAGCCCTCGAACTCTGATATAGCATGAGACACGCAGAACCTTGGCACGTATCTTTTTTAATACCAAACCACGCAACAGTAACCTGAATACACAGGCCCCCCCAGGCAAACTTGTGGCACAATCGATGAGTTAACTCGGTGGATCTCACAACCAGTGCTGCAGGAACACTAAGGAGCATTCAAGGTACATGCTCTGGGTATATGTCTTACCCCTAGACAAGGGACTTGCGGCAAACTCGAATCAGACAATCATGCATACACCAATCACCAGTATGTATATTATGAGAACGTCGCTTTGGTACTGAATGACAGTTTCAAACTCACTCAAAGTCCTGAGCCAGCAAAGCAAGGTCCAACAAGAGGTTGGTAGTCAAAAAAGTCAGGGGAAAGCACACCAAAAGATGCCAGGTTTAACAGTGACAGTATAACCCATCCAATTACCTCTTAAATTGGACCTTATTCTCCAAAGTATGTGAAAGCTTCCTCTGGTCATTCCTGCAACCCTTAGTCCTTTGAGCAGGGTTCTGGGCACCATGTCTCTCATCAGATAGATCTTGTGAAGGGTCTGATTCTCTTTAGTCAGCTGGGTCCTCTTGAAGCCAAGAGTCCTTCTACTTGTTGTGCCCCTGCAACAGGTAAATAGGATTCAAACCACTTCATCCTTGGAGAACAGTCCAAGTCCCTAGGTGTCAGCAGGATTCATGGGTTATTGAGTCATTGTGCGTGTTCTTTTTCCAACAGGAGTCAGATGTCAGATGGAGTACTCCCATGCCCAAGAATATACTGAGGAGGTGTTGATGGATGTGTCAAAATTATGCTTTGCACTTACCAGAGATTGGAGAAAATCTACCATCCAATCCTAATTATTTTCTCTCCCCCACCTCCTTGCTTTACTATAAAATTACACAGATGCCCCCACTTCAAGATGGTGGGACCCAAATGCCATTAGGCAGGCATTTCTTTAGGATCTTGGTCCCTCACTTACTTTAGAGGGCCAAAACTGTTTTCCCCTCCTCTTGTAGATGTAGCCTGGCTGTCCCGGAGGGCCTGGAAATCTCCAAGTCAAAAGGAATAGTGCTAAAATTGCCCTTTGTTCTGACAACTGTTCAAGTCCACTCCCAGATGTTAATCCCTGCTAAGGCATCAGAGGTTAATTCCTATTAGCCATTTATAGATTCAGGGGAAAGTGATTCTCCTCTGAGCCAGAGATGTTAACTCTGCCACTTAAGGGTGTGTATTCCAGCTCTAAGGGTGTGATGAGTAGCAGAACTGGGTTTAAAACCTAAAGTACATATTTGCAAAGTTATACAAAATCAAATTTCATCATTCATTTTTTAAAACTTAGCAAGAACTAACTTTATTTTTAAAGTCTTTATTGCATAAAAAGATTAAACAACACAGCCCAATACAAGTTTTAATTGCAGCATATACATAGTCACATTCTCATTGACCCTTTACAGTTTACAACAGAGTTGACAAAAAGTGTTAGATCTGAAAGGGCGCCATGTCTGACCTAAGCAGCCCGGGTGGAATTTAAAATAAACTATTGGGTGAGTGAGGGCGAGTGTGGTGATGGAGTGTTGTCAGCAGTGGTACTTCCAGCATTTAGCGCATCTCCAGTTGGGGAACCAGATGGTGGGCTATCTGGGGCGGCAAGGCGCTGTAGGTAGGATATGAGGGGGGCCAAAATGTCAGGGGGTCTGCTGGCAGCCGGCATTAAATCCCAAAATTAATTCACCCAGCAATGTCAGGCAATGGGCAGAGTCATCCAGCCAGTTTTTGACCTTGGGTGCCGGTTTACGCCCCCAGTAAATTGAAACTATGCATTTTGCAAGGACCAGAAGCATGGTGGCTAGTTTGCAGCTCGCGTCCGATATGTGATTTACATAGCCTAAGAGGCATACCAGGGGATCAGGGGTGACACGTGTAGGTGTAATGTAGCTGATCACTGCACATACATCCTGCCAGAAAGTGGAGATCTTGGGGCATAACCAGGCTAGGTGAGTAAAGTCCGCAGCAGGGGCAGAGCACCGCGTGCACCTATCGCTTGCAAGTAATCCCATCCTATGTAATGGCGTAGGGGAGTGGTAAAGTCTGTGTAAGTACTTGAAATGGATAAGCTGCAAGCGAAAGTTGGGAGATAAGCGTTTAGTCTGAATGCAACAGTATAGCCAGACCTACCAGGGGAAGGTCTTTTCCCAAATTAGCACTCCAAGCAGAGCGGGCACGGTCAGTGTCAACAGGAAAGGTGGCAAGTGTGAGCGCATAGAGTCTGGTGACTAATTTACGCAGGGAACTAGAGGTGTGGACCAACTCAAGGGCAGCATGCGCAGGGGGGCCTGAGGGAACGTAGGGTTTGCCTCCTTACAGGTCGCTCTGATCTGGTAATACAATAACCTATCCATTGGGCCGGCATTCTCAGATAGGGCGAAGAATGTGTTGTCCGGGTAAATGTCAGCCATGGTGTTGAGACCCAGAAGAGCAGCACGGCGGGCCATGCCCGCAGTCTGTAATGGGGTAAACACTGGGTTGCTGGCAAGGGGCATGGAGGGAGCATACAGTGTGCTGGCACAGGTGTATTTCCAAAGCCCATCCCAGGCCCAGCGTAGGCATTCTACTTTATCTAGCTCACCGTATGGGGCCTTAGGTTAATGAAGAGTGCGGTCTGGAGGGGTCACGGGGCAGCAAGGTCGGCCTCGACCGCTAAGTGGGGTTGAAATGGTGTGGGGTGCAGCCAAAAGTGAAGGAAGCTGGCTTGGGCACATAGCGCGTAACGCTTGAAATCTGGGGCGCCCATCGCGTCCCGGAATGAGGGGAGGGTGAGAATTTTGCATGCTATTCTAGGTTGGCTCCCTGCCCAGATCAGTGTTATGATGTGGGAGCGTAGTTGGCTAAAAAATTGTGATGTAAGTGGGACAGGGATATTTAAGAAGAGATATAAAAACTTTGGGAGCACCACCATTTCGGCAATGGCGATGCGTCCATCAAATGACAAGGGGAGTTTTTGCAACACATGGAGCTTAGCCTTTAGCCAGTCCATCGCCCGACCGAAGACTGTCCGACATAGTTCATCCAGGTCCTTGCTCAGCCAAATACTGAGGTACCTGGCGGGGTTGGATGCCCAAACGAAGGAATAGTCTGGGGTGAAGGGCCCAGTGGCATCAGTGAGGGGGAAGAGGACCGAATTGCTCCAATTTACTTGAACCCCGGACACACATCCAAACCTCACCACCTCCCTTGTCATGAGGGCAATGCGAATGTAAAGTGTGACATCATCCGCATTCATGGAGACGACAAAAGCCCTGGCTGCAAAGCCGATGCCCCTCTGGGTGTGGTGTTGCCTAAGCCGGGCAGTGAGGGGTTACATGGCTATGGCAAAAAGCATAGGTGAGAGGGGACACCCCTGCATGGTGCCTCTCGAGATGGAAATTGGCTAAGTGACCTGTCTGTTTATTCTTAGTCGAGCTGTGGGGAGGGTGTAAAGGAGCTGAATTTTACGCAAGAAGTCCGGACTGAAGCCAAGACGTGGGAGCAGGTAAAGAAGGAAAGGCCATTTGAGAGTATCAAAGGACATCATGGCATCTAAAAGTGCCGCTACGGCCGGGAGAGAGGGGTTAATTGGTGGAGGACAGCCAAAATGGTCCGAAGGTTATGAGACGTGACGCGTCCAGGAATAAACCGGATTGGTCCGGTCGTGCAATGAGAGGCATGAGTGGGAGTAGATGTGTGGCCAGTAGTTTTGCTTAAATTTTATTATCAGTGTTGATGAGGGACAGGGTACGATATGAATCATAATGTTCGGGGCTTTGTCGGGCTTCTGAAGAAGGGTGAGCATAGCTTCACGGAGAGATGGGGTAAGCTCCCTCGTTCATTAGACACATTATACATGGCGGCTAAGAGCGGAACCAGGAGAGACACAAATTGCTTATAGAAGGCCGCGGGAGAAGCCATCGGAATCAGGATCTTTACCCCCCGGGAGGCCCGCAATAACCGCAGAGATCTCCTCCTGGGTGAACGGTTTGTTCAGGTATTCCCAGTGGCTGTTGCTCAAACAGAGTTACGAAACTCTCGAAGTATTAGTCGAGGACCTCGTGAGGGGTGCCTCGCTGACAGAGTATAACTGTGAGTAGAAAATGGAAGCAGGAAATAACTTTGAAGCATTTTTCTAGACCTTTCCTAACTAGAGATGGAAAATAAACATGTTATTCCCACCTAGGCCTGTTATAGAAACTACTAGCAAGGCCATCAGAGTAGAATAGCTTAGGACTTTTATTTTACTGTAATGGCACACTTGACTGAATATGGAATATGCCCTATTTTTATACATTCACACGCGGCCGTGTGGGAAGTTTTTCCTGCCACACGTCAATGCAGTGCTTTTAAACAGCAGCCTAGCCAGAGCAGAGTTGTGCTCGTGGCAGAAATATGTGTTTTTCACATATGTGAGGGGTATAACTATGCACTGCAGCCCACGTATGACATTAAACTTTCTGTGTCATAGATGCACATTAGGCACCATTTACTTAAACGGAAGTTAAATGGGTCAAATAGGGAGTTCCAATGTAGAGCACATGTTTTAGAAGGGAAGCACATGAATGTTATTACTGTTTCAATGTTATAACAGTGGTAAAGTGCACTTAACCCCAAGACCAGGCAAAAATAATGTCCACAAAAAGGTAAAACATTTGGGGTGACGATTCAGAAGAGGTGTATTTGCTGTACTTACCCAGACCAAAACCATGACATTTACCCTAAGCCTTACCTTAGGCGTTACATCTTTTCAAATTGTTTGCCCTGAATTATTTCGATTTTTTTGTAGTCTGGATAATTGGTATTTTTTACATTTGGGCTGCTTGAGTGAGCTATCATGCTCAGCTGCACATGTCATTTCCTAATACTGAAAAGTGATTTTGGAATTAAATTGACATATTTGGACTTTTAGTTAGTCAGTCTATGTGCACACTGATCTTCCAAGCAGGAAAAATGCTCATTTCAGTTTTAGAACTTGTAGAGGAAGTTATTTTTCCACTCATATTCTTGTAAACATAATTTTATTGGCATTTACAGTAAGATAAAAAAAAACATTTCAATAACTAACCCACTAACTCCCCAGCCTCAAAAGTCCAATCCCTATCACATCACTACATTTGCATTGTACCCTCCACACCTACTACACATGTTCTGTTCCTGGTTCACAAAGTACATTTCAAATCTGCAACACATACCTTCATCCTGGCCTTCCTTTTCAGAGGTTATTTGTACTGCTTATCTACGCTTGCTTCCCTCGATTCATCCAACATATCAGTGTTTTTTTAGGCAGTCTAATACGTGATCCCAAGCTCTAACCTTGTCAATTGATCTTCTTTCTTTCCTTACTTCACCATACAACTCTGCACTCTCATAGCCCATCCACTGAATCAGCTCCTCCACCCATTTCACTATCCTGGAGGGCCTAGCTGCCTTCCAAAGCATGGTTATCTACCGTCTAGCAAGTTACAGAGCAAAGCTGATAAGCCCTGTGTGTTTTTGCACCTAGCAGGTCTTGGAAATTCCCCTAGAAGACAGACCACAGACTAACATTCAGTAGTTGTTAATTAATATAGGTGTTAGATTTGGGGGTCTCTAGTTGGCACAGGTAGGTATGTGTGACAAATAGGGACCCTCTCCTCTAGTCAGGATAAGGGGATTACACTCCTTAAATAACCCCTGCTCACCCCCTTGGTAGCTTGGCACGAGCAGCAAGGCCTTATCTCAGAGGCGTTGTAAATTAAGCAGTTGTGACCACATTCAGTAACCAAGTGACAACATTACAAATGGACACCACACAGGTTTTAAATAAAAAAGAAGTAGACTTTATATAGAGTTACCACAGGACCATAAAGGACAAAAATACACACTATGATTACTTTAAGATAGTAGATTTAAGCTTAGTTCAGTTCAGTTCTTAGATGCGACACTCTGCGTCAATGTAGCTTAGGTTGCAATGCGCTGCAACGACAAGCAATGTCGCAGCGATGGGAAATGCAGCAAAGTTCAGATACAAAGAAATAAAGACGTCAAGATCTTTCAGATGCGGCACGCTTCTTGGGGATGCGAGAAGTTTTCGGTTCGATGCGTGGACTGCAGCGGCGACACACTTATGATGAGGCGGCAACATCTCAAGCCGTGACGCTCTTCTCCCACGATGCGACAACTACAGCGGCGACATCCAAGATGTGACAGCAGCAGCTCCGACGACAGCGCGCTTCTTGGGGATGCATGGTGCTCTTGATGCAGTGCAGTGCGACAACTACAGCGGTAACACCCTCCTTTGGAGTTGGGATGGCAGCAGCAGCGACGGGGACACGCTTCCTCTTTGTTGCGGCACACTTCTCTCCAA
Source organism: Lissotriton helveticus (assembly GCF_964261635.1). Lineage (NCBI taxonomy): Eukaryota > Metazoa > Chordata > Amphibia > Caudata > Salamandridae > Lissotriton > Lissotriton helveticus. The sequence continues at coordinate 1,007,701,581 of NC_136063.1, read as the reverse complement.
TCGGGTGTAGTGTGATAGTTCCAGCGGCGACACCCTCCTTCGGAGTTGCGACGGCAGGCACAGCGACGGCGACACGCTTCTTCCCGTTTAGTCGCGCTTCCAGCTCCTTGCGAAACGCAGTTCCTCAGAAGGCTCAAAACAGCAGCAGGCCTTTCCAAAGAACTCTGGGGAGCTAGGGGTTGAAGTCTATTGTCCCTGAGACTTCAGCAGGAGGCAAGCTCTTTTCGAAGCCCTTGGAGATCCTTCACAAGTTGAAAGCAAAGTGCACAAATTTCCTTTCTCCTTCCTTTGGCAGTAAGGCAACCACTGCAGGCCAATCCCCCAAGCAGCACGTCAGTTTGGGAATAGTCTCTCCTCCGTTTCTTCAGGTTCGTCTCCTCAGTAAGGTTTCTTCTTGAAGTCCAAAGTGATCTAATTTCATGGGATCAGGGTCCCAATATTTATACCCCAAAATCCTTTGTTCTCTGAGGGGAGAGGGCCTTTGCCCATTCCAAACCAGTTCTGAAGCACTCTGTTTACCAGACTTCTCCTTTCCTTTCACTGTGCAGAACAGGCACATCAGACGCCCCACAGGAGGTGGAGCCAGCATTGTGGAAGGCAAGTACAGCCCTGGAGCACTTTATTTGCAGGACTCCTTCTCTTCTTTCAGTGTGCAGGGCAGAGACATCAGCCGCTCCCAGGGGGTGAGGCCAGCATTGTGGAAGGCAGGCATAGCCCTATTCAAGGTTCAGGTGCAACTCCTCCCTCCCATCTAGATGTAGATCTCTCTATTCACCACAGGGTGACTCAGCCTGTCTCCTGGAATTCCCCAGCCCTGTCACTCACAAAACCAGACATAGGAATACACAACCAAGCAGAGGCAGGTTTGAATGGTTAGACAAGCAAATACCTACTTTCTAAAAGTGGTATTTGCAAATACAGAATATTAAACCCAACTTCACGGAAATATGTATTTTCTGAGTTCAGGCATACTAAACTTTAATTTCTACCATGTTCTCCGAGACAGTTAGGATTATAAAATGTAATAACTCTAACAGCCCATTCTGGCCTATGGAAAACAGGTAGCCTTGCAATAGTGAAAAACGAAAATGGCAGTAATTCACTATTAGGACATGCCACACACACACGGGCTTGTCCTACCTTATACTTACAATGCACCCTGCCCTAGGGCCTACTATAGGGGTGACTGATATGAAGAAAAGCGAAGGTTTAGGGACTGGCAAGTGGGTGCAATTGCCTAGTCAGCATGACAGAACCAGACTGCACACAGGATCTGCAATGGCAGGCCTTAGACACATTTTACAAGGCTGCTTCTGTGGGTGGCACAACCAGTGCTCCTGGCCCACCAGCAGCATTTGGATTTACACACCCTGGGCACACTCAGTGCACTAGACTAATGTCTGTCAAGTAAACCAAATAGCCAAACATGGAACCCCTAATCAGTACATCAATTTACAATACAGAGCACTTGCATTGTGGCACTGGATAGCAGTGGCACAGTGCCCAAAGCATCTAATACCAGCAAAAATACATGAGGCAACAGCAAAAATGGAAGGGAGACCCGCGCCAATGGTGCCAGGTCTAACAATAGGACACTACCTTCATCCAGTATCCCATCAATGGTGGAAATGACCACAACATGTGTATCATTTTCTGTTCCTTGTTCACTGCAGGTCGGGCATGCCACGGCTATGTCCTGATAAATCTGAACTATTTTCCCCGGAGTTAGATAAGCCCAATGTAGTTTAAAAAGTTAATCAATTTAAATCTGACATTCCTAGACACAGTATTTGAACTCACAAGAATTCTTGCCCAGTCCACCTTCGGAATGGGATGCACCAATTCCTCTTCCCACTTTTCTCTAAGACCTATAAGGGGTGTTACTATATCATCCCATAATGCCTGATTAAGCCATGTCACCGCCTTGATGCGGCACGACTTAGTGCACAGCACTTGACAAGCACTGTGCAGATGAGGCTCCTCTAAACGAATCCCCCAGGTGAGGACCACCCTGGATATTGCCAACTGATGCAATAGAAATTGCCCTCTCAGGATCTCAGAAGAGTCTGACATTTCCTCAAATGGTAGTAGCACCGAGTTTCTATCTTATGCACCCCATGGTTAGCCCCTTCCTCTATCAATCTTCCATTCAGATTATTTTGCTCCAAACTTGTCAAAGAAGTGTTCAGGGCATTAGGCACCTGAGAGTGGGTGCGCTGCAGCGCACTACACCAACGGTGTCGCACACCCCTCAATGCAGTGGGAATTCCCCACACAGGTCTCCCGGAAGCAAAGAGGGTTCTACATAGCACATATGAATCTGGCAACATCTTCAAATGTGTCTCCTCTAGAAAACTGGGATTGGATCCACCATACGAATCACTGCAACTGTGCTCCTAAGTAATAGGCTTCAAGATCTGGTGCGGCTAATCCTTCCTTTGATGTTAGCCGTTGTAATTTAGACAAGACCACACTGCACCAGCCCGTTCCCCATATAAGGCAAATCAACAGTGAATCAAGTTCCCGAAAGACCACAGGCAGTGCTGTGAAAAATAAAGGATTCAGGGCAACACCACCATTTTTGCTACTGCTATTCGTCCTGCCACCAAAGGCGGCAGTGTCCTCCAGAACTGTACACATGCATGTAGGCCTCCTCTGGTAGCCATGCCAATGTTACCTTCTAATAAATCTGTGTTGTAGAATTGCACCCCCAGATACGTTAGGCAAGTTCGCTCCCAAGTAAGACCCCTTAAATCCTCAGGTTGCAGCACATCTTTCAGTAATGGTACCAGATATGATTTATTCCAATTTATGCATAGGCCTGAAGCTTGTCCAAAACGATGTAAGAGGCTAATTGCATGGCGCAGGTCTACATTTGCATCTCTCAGTAATAGCAACATATCATCAGCATATAATGCTGGACGCCCAATATATCGTGTCACCTGTAGACCCCTCCGGTTCTCAGGCAACTAGCAAGTGGTTCAACCACAAATGCAAATAATAATGTTTAAAGGGGGCAGCCACAATTTCTTTCTCTTTGAATTCTGATTCCATAATCACCAGCACCCTCTTAATGTTATGAGCTGTATTTCGCCCCAGAATGAACCCATGCCGATCTGTATATATTAATTAGGGCATTAATGGTAATAGGCGCATTGGCAAGACTCTACTAAGTATGTTATAATTCAAATTCAGCATGGAAAGCAGATGAAAAGCCTGTATGTTCTCTGGAGCTCTTCTCGGCTCTACTAATGGGATTAATATTGCCTCAGCAGGTGTGGGGGGCAAGCGTCCCGCCTCATGGGCAGCCCAGTAGAGAGTGACAAACTTTGTTGCCAACGTCTCCATATAAGAAGTATGCAATTCCACAGGGAATCCATCCAACCCAGGGACCTTCTCTCTCACCATATGCTTTAAAGAAGCCTTCACTTACTAAATGGTATAATTTCCACCCAGGTCACTGGTTTCCTCCACAGATAAACTGAGGTGGCAACTCTGGTGGGGGGAGTCTATAACACCGAAGAATATTCCCTAAATCTGCTGATGATGGCCTTCTGTATATAGCGATGTGCGTCATCCTCAGAATCCACCTCCAAGATCTTTGTGCTTCTCTTCTTAGGATTTGTAAGCCAGGCCAAAGGAGTACCCCCCTTATCATGCTCCGCATGTGCCTTGGTCATATACTATCTGTAGTCAATGCAAAGTAACTTTTCCATATCTACCGCTACTTGCTCCCTGGCATCTAAAAGCTGCTGATTCAGACCCACATTTCCTGGCCTCGTCAACTTGAGTCCCTGCACCACCTTCTCATGCTTCTCAATTTATTTTACAAAGATACTCTTTGCCCCCACTAGTTTCAGTATGCTATGCCCCGAATAACAACCTTGAACACATCCCACACTGTCAGAGAAGCTGAAGCCTTGTTTTCTTGAAAGTATTTTGCCATTGCCTCTCCAACAACGTGGAGCAAAGAACTGCAAAACAGGATTAAACACACCATATTTGAGGCTAGGCTATATAAAAAAAAGGAAGTATTTTTTTCCTTTTAAAAGCCAGCTTCAAATATACCTATAGGGCCACATTTTATATTTTTCACTCAGAGCAACCAATTATGCTGAACTACTTTGCAAGAAAAGTTGAAAACAGAACAGCAGCATAACCTCAAAGATATAGCACTAGTGTTCCTTGCCCAAGCACTGGTGCCCTTTCTGGCAGACGGACCTACTTTTTTATGTGAAGAGTTCTCCATCCCAACTGCAGAGTACAAAGAAAAAAAGAGAGGAAGGGTAAGGAAGGAAAGAGAGACAGGATAAAAAGGGAGGAGGGAAAGTGTGAAGACTAGCAGATGCATTGGGAATTGATGGGTCACTGAGCCAATAGAAGTATGATCAGCAAGTTTATTTAGAAGTCAAAAACAACAATATCAATGCCAGTGACATAATTCCTCTTTCTGACGTTATTTTGGAGTCTCATGATGTCACCGTTGTAGTGTCCTGCTCAACAGGTAATGGTGCTGCCCCTCCACGGAGGCTGCCTTAACCCTCAACCATCACAGGCATCACCAGTCAGATGACCCTGCAAATAAAAGGACCGGGGCCCACATTCGCTGGGCCGGTTACCACCAATCTGAATAGTGTCTGTTTTAATTTTTCTGTCCAACATGAGGGCCTACGACTTTACATCTGTCACGTCTGGCGCACGTTACCCACACAATACATTCTATAATACTGCCCATAATCACAATGAATATATAATAAGGCAGAACACTATGACAAATTAAATCTGAAAACATAACTCGGTATAACAGAAAGATAGAGCCAGAGAATTTGGTGCATGGAAAGAGAGAGATGGGAGGAAGATAGGGGACGGTTTGAACATTTTTTTTACCTGGGTTCTCAGTTCGGCCTTCTACAGGTCTGTTGTCCTGCCTATCTTTTTTCGGCATTTCAAGTTAAAAACAACCACCTAGATACATGGCAATATTTCAGAACGATTACTAAGCTGCAAGAGGGCTCAATGAAAGAACACATTGAAATGAAATTAAATATACACCTCTGATTTTGATCACAACCCCCGTGAGGTTTTGACCATCGTGTTCTACTGATAGTGTCGTCTTTATATGAAAAAAAACATTGCAGCAAATGTTCCAACATTAGGATCGATATCTGAGCTATTATAATGCCAAAAGATGCAGCAAATCAAATGAAAAGGGGGGGCCCTCGGCCCCCCCGCACGCATGGCGGCACGGCGACCGTCTCCCCCTCTTTCCCCATTGTTGTCGCTCGGTGGTGGGGGCGGGCCCTGGGGGGCGCGACCCACCACCGATTGGCCGGCGGCCTCCCTTACCCGGATACCAGGTAGAAGGTCCGGGTCAGGGGGGGCGGGCTACAGGAGGGGCGGGCCGGGGGGGGCATGCCCCCCCCGCCTGGCCCCTTGGAGACTAAAGAGGTGGGGAGCGCCCAGGAGACCCCCTTGTCCCTGGAGGCTCCCTCACTGCACGGTGTGCCCCGCGCTCGGGGCTTCTTTGTTTTAACAAATTCTTGCTTTGTTTTATAGGAACTCGGATGATAGGCGGGAGAGAGCGGTTTCGTGAGATCCTTGTTTGCGGATCAGTATTCAGCGCGGGAAACTTTTTATATATCGCTTTCTTCTAGGCTTTGGACGTTCGGCGTTTTCTACCGGAGCCGCGCTGAGCCAGCCGCGTGGGGCCCGCCGCATCGTGGGAGCTGAGAGCTGCCGGGACCAGCGCTTCGCCGGTCGACTCCTTCAGTGTTTTCGCATGCTCCATTTCCCTATTATCGAATAACAAAGAATAAATATATACATATTTATCTGCCCAGACCATCTCCTTCACAGCTAACGACACATGTTGAGCCAAATTCTCACTCCTGGAAGGTAGAACACCGTCCCCCAAGAGCGGCAATGCCACTTCCTTACCAAGTGCGGGCACCGGGGCCGGCTGCCCATTAGCTCCATCTGGCTGGGGAAGACTGGGACCTGCAAGGGGAGAAGATACAGGCAATGCAACACTGTCGGCGACCGCGGCCGATTTGATTTTTTCCACAAACTTCGCCGCCTCTGCTGCATGATCTGCAGAATTTGGGAAAGCTCCCCCTTTTTGGAGCCAGGGCATCAAGGCCGTTATCTGAGCCAACAATTCAGGGGGCATTGAATCCAAATTCCCACCTGGGACAACAGGTACCACTGGGGTTATGCCCAATGGTACTGGCGCAGTGGGCAAGGCGGGTGCCGGGTGCGGCAAGCCTGTAGCCGGGATTGTGGGCCCCGGTGGGGGGGCTGACCCTGGCGGTACTGCAGGCACCGGCACGACGGGGGCTGAGGGTATAGGCATAGGTATAATAGAAGGTGGGATGACCGCCGGCGGCACGGCAGGTACCGGCTCTACTGGCCCTGGGGCGGGGGCAGCATACCTGGGTTTCTTGGCCTTAGACTTCCCCGGTGGGGTAACAAAATCCCCCCTTGGCAATGGAGCCGCCTTTTGGCGGATAGGCCTACCCGATGGGCCAGGGGCGTCCCCATCCCTCCCATTAATTCGGGCTTCCAGCTCATCAACCTTCCCTAGCCGCTGTTTAATTTCGCCCATTTCCCGCATCATGGCCCGCATCATCGCCTCCATCTTGGACCCCCCTTTTCCACCTCGTGGTCCTGGCATGACAAAACTTGACAAACCAACTAGCTACTCTCCTAGCGTCACAAGGGTCTGTTGTCCTGCCTATCTTTTTTCGGCATTTCAAGTTAAAAACAACCACCTAGATACATGGCAATATTTCAGAACGATTACTAAGCTGCAAGAGGGCTCAATGAAAGAACACATTGAAATGAAATTAAATATACACCTCTGATTTTGATCACAACCCCCGTGAGGTTTTGACCATCGTGTTCTACTGATAGTGTCGTCTTTATATGAAAAAAAACATTGCAGCAAATGTTCCAACATTAGGATCGATATCTGAGCTATTATAATGCCAAAAGATGCAGCAAATCAAATTTAGAGTTGCTTGTCAGGCTCATTATTATAAACAGATGGCCGCCCGTGCACTACAGTGCAGGCCTGCCAAGACTGGCATAATTTCACATTAAAATCTATGATGCTAATGTACATTTCCGAGTCTTCGAGAAGCCCTAAGTATATTAATCTTCTGAATGATGTGCCAACGCTCATGCCGCATCAAGAGTTTTTCACGCACGGTTGGATCTAAAAGGAACACTTTTTGAACGGGAATGTTTAGCATTTACACATCTAAATTGATAAAAGTTACTTGTAATGTCCTAAATTGTTGGCTCTCAAGTAGAAAATAATGGGACATTCGGAACAGAAGGTTTCACATAAATAAATTTGATGTGGCGCAGGTAAAAATAAACGCCATGGTTGACACAACCTAATTGCATCAATGGTTTTTTGTAAAAATGCCACACAGAAACCCCTTGGGCCTCATTTATGAGAAATGACGCATCGCTGCATGAAAGCAGCGATGCGTCACTTCTCAGTGCGCACTCCTTGCGACATTCCTGATGCATCATATTTAATGTATGACGCATCATGTCGCAAGGAGTTACAGATACGTCAGTATTTCTGACGTATCTGTAGGCGCAAAAGTGACGCATTTCTGGAGTGTGTCACAAAAGTGACGCAACTCCAGCAATGTGTCCTTTCGCATGGGGCAAGCCCCATGTGAAAGGGCCTGCGTCAGTCTTACGCCTGCTGTGAGGCAGGCGCAAGATTTTGACGCAACAGCGTCCTAGAAGTGACGCAGTGAAATCCCATAGATTTCACTGCGTCACTTCTAACAGGCTTTTTGAGTGGGAACGCCCCCCCTGCATACATTATACCTGACGCAGGTATAATGTAGCGCAGGGGTTTACAAAGTGACGCATCTGCTTAGATGCGTCACTTTGTAAATAGTACGCAACATGAGGCATGTTTTACGCTGCCTATGCGTCACAAAAAGTGATGCATCGGGTGCGCAAAACTGACGTAAGGCCTCATAAATGAGGCCCCTTGCCTGTAAGAAATACGCGGTTCACAAACTAGTATTAAATCACGGCACCCAATTCAAACAGCTATGCCTATAAGTAATTGCATCTAGCTAATGTCTTAGTTGTGATTTATCCCCGAATCTACCTGACTGATTTTCAAAGCATTTTTGTTGTTGCCTAGCTTCTGTCTTATGTGTGTCTTTTGAGTAGTGTTTTTTTCTGAATGACCATGTTCTAATCCCTGAAATACACAGGAGGGTCGTACCCTTTGACGAATCAATTAAACGAATGACACTCCAAGTGCATTGGGAGTACTAATGTGCCGACCAGTCCTGTAAAAGTGTATACGTGGCCATGGTATTTGTTTGACTGAATAGCACAAAATATCCAGAGAGAGGAGGACAAACAACAATGTTCTGATTAGAATTTTTTGGTATAGCAAAAAAAGTAACTATATGCTTAACAAATCTATAGTTACACAATTAGCTGAAGTATTTGCAATACAATAGATCTCGCATTTACGAGAGTTTCAGCTATTATCATATACAATGGCAATAGCTCAAACTCTTGTAAATGCAAGACTTATTTCGCTTCAAAGAAGCAGCGCCATTGTCCAGAGCTGCTTGAAAGTGAAAGCGGACATGGTGAGGAAAGCACGTCATGCCCGCAGTGGGAGAAACACATTAAAGAAAATAGTGCTACAAACTTAATAATACATGCGGCGGTGCATCCGAACTAAAGGGGCCAGTCGCCATGGGTGTTTACAAATACAGAAAAGGCGGTACTAAGGAGCGACTAACAACCCTAACAACAACTCGCAAACCAGCATTTATGAAGGACAATGACACAAGCCAATGAAAAATATGGGCGGATAGAGGGCGGGGCTTCTCTTACATACTCCAGCACAACAAGTCTCGCAGGGCAGCGCATGCGCAGTAACTCAGGCTCGACCTAAAAATGAGATTGAAGCAAGTACATAAGACATTTAATATACTAATAACAAAATCCTCATTAAATAAATCAGCGACAAAATCAACTAAAAGCATTTTTCGTGAATCAATTCTTTTCATAATACCCACCTCCAGTTCCCAACTAGTATCAAGCTTGTTTAATGATACTTAGCCCTTACAGAGATGGAAAATCTCTCTGTAATCTAGTTTGTTCGTACTAAAGCTCCACACTGAGGCCCATAATTACTGAGGCTATATGCAGGGGTTAGCATGACGCAAGGCAATGCAGAGCACAGTTGGGCACATCATTTGCTGTACCACAGAAATATGGTTTTGCCTTTTTCTAAAACAAAACTGCTTTGCATTAAGGGGTATTAAGGGAGTGGATCATCGCAAACACCCATGAGTTTTAACAGGGCCAGACTGGCCACCAGGCGTGTTGGAATGCTGCTGAGCTGGGGGCTGATTTTGTTGATGGGGACCTGCGTGTGCTGAACGAAATTCGTTTTGCTTTGTTTATTTCAAAGCACACGCAGGTCTCCATCAACAAAATCAGCCCCCACCACAGTGAAGTCAGCCCCCAGCTCGGCAGCATTCCAAAACGCCCGGTAGTCAGTACGGCCCTGAGTTTTAATGCAAAACCCAATCTACTGAGGTATTGAGACTGGGCTTTGTGTCAAAAACTAACCCAAACTTTAAGCAGGTGCAAACAAGAGGAAATGAGTTAGTTTCTCAAACAAATCCCACAGATTACATGTGTTCTGTTAACATCCAATGCATGGCACCCTTCTGAGTTTGTTTACACATAGGATTACTTCTGGAAAAGTATGCCTACAATACAAATCCTACTCTAGACAATTGTCACTCTCATTTCATACCTCTGTGCATCATGCAAGGCAGCCTTGTATGAGCTTCTTCCCAACCTTTTTGATATTTAATTCAGAGGTTCCATTAAAAAATACACGATAGACAGAAAATGGACATTGACTACTATGTTGGTTACCCACTTTAAAGAAATGGGACAAAGTGTGGACACTTTTATCATGGCAGTAATTCAGAAAATACATGGGAGGAGTGACAATATGGAGAAACTGATGTTTTGACTTGCACAAAAGTTGATTTTCAGATTACATACAGGCACAGTGGGTCTGAATGATTCTTTGGAATGGCTGAAACTCTCAATAAATTGAATTCAATCTCATGAGTTGTTTATATTGATATTCTTGTAAGCATTACTGATTTTCTGAATTGCTTATTTGACAATCTTTAAGTCGTCTATAATAAAGGATCTTATATGAATGCTTATACTCCACATCACTTGGTGGATTGTCTTCAGGTTATCTGTTCCATCTCAGAGCCAACGTGTTATCTTCATTCATGTTAACTTGGTTGACACTATTTCACAACATCAATCCACTGCACTTTCTGTGCTGAAGAATTTGATATACCTTGGGCTTTGATAACGCTATCGCACAGTCTGCATTGAAAAGTTTGATATTCTTGCATCAATAACTCTTTTATAATATGGTGGGGGCACTGCTTTTGTTAACCCCTTCGGGGCTGATGACGAGCTGGGCTCGTCATGGCGTAGCCTCCTCGCATGCTCATGACGAGCCCAGCTCGTCATGAGCCCCACCCTCGGGGGAAGCGCCAGCGCTCCCCCCGAGTCTGCCCGATTGTTTTCTTTTCTGCGGGGATGGCAGGGGAAGACCTTCCCCTGCCTCCCCCCGCCCTCCCCGCCCGCGTCATCAATGACGTCAGCGCGCGAGGCGCGCTGACGTCACCGGAGGCTCCTTTTGTTGACCGACGCGCAGGGAAGCCAATTGCTTCCTGCGCGTCGGATGGGAAAGAGGTTTGTTTTGCGGCTGGGGCGGGGGAGATTGCATTTTCACTTCTAACGAGGGAAAGGAAAGGCTTTTCCTTTCCCTCGAGGGCACTTTAGAGGTTTCTTGCTGCACGATCGTGCGATCGTGCAGCAGGAATGTTAGGGATTTTTTTTTTTTTTTGTTTCATGATCAATTTCGTAGTTCGGGGAGCGGCCCCTTGGGGAAGGGTCGCTCCCCTTGTTGGGGGAACATTATCTATGAAGTCTTCTCTTGGCTGCAATGTTGTGGAAAGGCCGTTTTTTCTACAAAAATGCTGATGGGGGTCATTTATAAAGTAAAATGATAGTGCTCATTGTAATGAAGGATGCAAGTGCCTCTGTCCTTCATTACTTATACTGATGTGTGGCTAAAAAACACACCTGTGCTGCCTAGGCAAAGCTCACTAGTGTTTTTGGCCTGATGAATGTTTTTTTTTGTGTGCTGCTTTTCAAACACATGCTTTGTCTCCAGTGACCATGTGTGTTACTATGTCATGTGCGAAGGGGTCCCTTGAGTGAGCTGTCCATCATAGTGGGAAGCTCACAAATGTTTTTGGGCTGTTGATTGTTACCTGAATTTGTGCTGCAACTCTAGCGCCATCTTTGTCTCCATTGACCATGTGTGCGTTACTATGCAACTGCACAAATGTGCGCAGGGGTCCCTTGAGTGAGCTGTCCATCATAGTGGGAAGCTCACAAATGTTTTTGTGTTGATGATTGTTTTCCAGAGTTTGTGCCGCAACTCGAGCGCCATCTTTGTCTCCAGTGTCCATGTGTGCGTTACTATGCAATTGCACAGATGTGCGCAGGGGTCCCTTGTGTGAGCTGTCCATCATAGTGCTTGGGGTATGCACGAAACATGTCGACGATAGGAGTTGATAGGTACATCTGGACACATTACGTTTAGGGCAGCCTATCTTTCCACCCCGTTTATTACCACCTAGAGGCAAGAATAAAGTTTATTGTAAACCTACTGGGCAGGTATTTCACACATCACATAGTCCATTCCTCAAATACACATGCACCACACATAGTCTAATAAAGTGCTCCTACGTAACTTTCGCAAGTCGCAGCACGCCCCAGCCCGTAGAGGACTGGGATGGCCCCAATGATGAAGCATGTCACCGTGGGGCAACCCTGGTGAGGGAGGGGACACCTAAAAGAGGAGCATTTCTCCCCTTTTTTGTACACTACCATATTTTCACAATCGACCCCAGTGTGTGTTGGTTGTTATCTGAATAAACTAGCAAGGCTCTTAGGTATCTGGAAACAGAGACCATTTGTTCATCGTAGTGGGAAGTTCACAAATGTTTTTGGGCTGATGATTGCTTTCCTGAGTTTGTGCTGCAACTCGAGCCCCATCTTTGTCTCCAGTGTCCATGTGTGCGTTACTATGCAATTGCACAGATGTGCGCAGGGGTCCCTTGTGTGAGCTGTGAATCATAGTGGGAAGGTCACAAATGTTTTTGGGCTGATGAATGTTTTCCTGAATTTGTGCTGCAACTCGAGCGCTTGCTTTGTCTCCAGTGTCCGTGTGTGTTACTATGCCATCGCACCAATGTGTGCACAGGTCCCTTGAGTGAGCTGTCCATCATAGTGGGTAAATTTAGGAAAGATGGTGCACTCCGCTAGTTGGTGGGCGTTGCCAAACGGGGATCTTCTGTGTGAGTTCACATGCCTCTTATGTGTATAAATGGTCAGAGACTGTTGAGAGCAGCAGATGGGGAGAAAGAAGCTCCTGGTCATAGGAACTGTTTTAGGATTGCGCTTGTGAAAATCAAGGATGCAAGTGCCTCTGTCCAGCATCGCAGTTAACCACAGTAATTCTGTTGTCCCCCTCCCCATGAGAATCCCTGATGACGTCAGCGCGCACAGCACGCGCCAACATCTTCAGGGATTCCCAGGCGGTCGGGAAGCCATTTGCTTCCTGCGCCTGGAGGTGTTAGGTTGGTTTTGAGATATTTGGGGGGGTTTGCAAAGAGGCATCAGGGGAGAGGTAAGTGATTTTCCTCTCTTCTGATGTCTCTTTGCAGGGCATTTCTGGCACACGGTCGCGCACAGCATTGCGATTGTGCGGTGGAAATGCCCCCACTAGCACCAGGGATTTTATTTTAGATTGTAGGAAGTGACCCATTGGGCAAGGGTCGCTTTCAGGTGGGTCGGATTTTAAATTTAGATTTTCTGGCCTCCCCCCCGGTGGGCAAATCAACCCGTACTTTTGTCCGTTTTGCCCTTTTTGATGGCCCATCTGTGTGGATGTGATTTTGAGGGTAAATTTGTGTATTGTTTATTCATTTGTTATGTTGTTTGTGAAATGTAGTATTAAATTATTTTTTTTCTTCTTTGTTTTTGATCCAGGCTTTTGCTGTTTGTATTGGTGTAGGTTGTGGTTCGGTTAATGCTGGTTTTGCAGCTTGTGTAGTTGCATGTGCTTGGTAAGTAAATGTTTTTTGTACTATGTTTCCTAGATAAATGTGTTGTTATGAAAAGTGAAGTTATTGCTGTTTGTGTGGCTTTGTGTTTCTTGATTGTTAACTTTTTTTTTTGTATTGCTGCTTGATGTGTACTTTGTCTAATCTATACTTTTTTTTTTCTTTCCAGTGGGATTTCCTTTCTTTTTGCTGTGTTTCAGCAGAGTAGGTGCTGGTGAGTCTTCTTATATTTGGTTAGATTTGAATTGTTTTTGAGTGTATTGATTTTTGTGTGAAGACTCTACCTTGTTTACTTCTTCCTTTGCACAGTGTAGGTTGTTGTTCACTTGTGTGTGTAGTCTTCTTGATTTGTAAGGATAATGGCTGCTCGCAGGATTACTGCTAAGCAGGTTGTTAGTTTGCTTTTTGAGTCTTCCTCTGACCATGGTCCAGACACTGACTCCGATTCGGAGCATGAGGTAGGTGCAGAAGATTCAGGCAGTGAGTTTTCTCTTCGCATGGTATCATCGGATGATGATTCTTCTTCTAGTGCTGATGAAGTGCCTGTGGTAGAGAGGGACATTGATGTGCCGGTAGAGAGGCAAGAGCCATGTGAGCGGCAGCCTAGGTCCTCAAGGTTTCCCTTTTTTTCTCGTCGGGAACAGGCAAGTGTGGTAAAGGCTGCTCCCAAAAGGTTTCACATTGCTGTGGTGCACCAAAGGTTATCTGGTGCTGCTAGTCTTCCTGTTGTAGAGCAGCATGAGGCATCTGGTGCTGCTAGTCTTTCTGTTGTTGTTGAGCAGCAAGTGGCATCTGGGGATGCGAGTTCTTCTGTTGATGTTGAGATGCAAGAGGCAGCTGGGGATGTGAGTTCTCCTGTTGGTGAAGAGATGCAAAATGTATCTGGGGATGCTAGTATTCCTGTTGGTGTAGTGAGGCAAGAGGCATCTGGGGATGCTAGTGTTCCCGTTGATGTAGTGCAGCAAGAGGCATCTGGCCTGCAGGCTAGGGTGGTTTCTTCTCCTCATGTTAGTGATGACGTCTGGGTTGCCCCTGGCATGGTGCAGCCGGAATTGCCAGACTTCACTGGTGTTCCAGGGTGTAGAGTGAATACTGACAATTTTTTGCCAATTCAATTTTTTCAGTTGTTTTTTGACGATGAGTTTTTGCATGAGATTGTGGAGCAAACTAATTTGTATGCAGAGCAGTATTTGAGGGACCACAGTGCCAGCCTTAAGCCCCATTCCAGAGCTACCCATTGGTCTCCCACATATGTTGAAGAGATGAAGAAGTTTTTGGGATTAACTTTTTTGATGGGCTTGCTAAGGAAGCCATCAATGTCTTCTTATTGGTCCACTAGTCCCTTGATGGCAACATCTATATTTCCAGCAGTTATGACTCGTGATCGATATATGCTTCTTCTTCGCATGATGCATTTTGTTGATAATGATTTAGCGTTGCCACGCGATCACCCTGATTGTGACCGTCTTTTTAAGATTCGGCCTGTCCTTGATCACTTTGTTGATCGTTTTCCTGAGATGTTTGCACCTGGAAGAGAAATAGCTGTGGACGAGTCTTTGGTATTGTTCAAGGGCCGCTTGGTTTTTAGGCAATACATTCCTAGTAAGAGGGCACGCTATGGCATCAAACTGTATATGCTGTGTGACAGTGAGACTGGATATGTTTATAATTTCAGGGTGTACACCGGTAAGGATTCCAGCATTAACCCTCCTGGTTGTCCTTCTACTTTCGGAGTGACTGAGAAAATTGTGTGGGAACTAGGTAGAGGATTATTTAACAAAGGCCATCATTTATATGTAGATAACTTCTACACTGGTGTGCGTTTGTTCAAGGAGTTGGCCAAAGTGGGCACTGTTGCATGTGGCACGATGCGCAGTAACCGGAAAGGTTTCCCAATAGAACTTGTTTGCAAAAGGCTTGTGCGGGGACAGTCTACTGCATTGCGATGTGGGAAGCTTCTAGCTGTGAAGTTTTCAGACAGGAGAGATGTTTACATGCTGACTACTATCCATGACGAAAGCACTGAAGCTCTGCCAGTTCGGGGTGAGACTGCTGAAGTGCGTAAACCTGTGTGCATTTTAGACTATAATAGGCACATGGGTGGTGTTGACAGAGTAGATCAGAGGTTGGAACCTTATGCTGCTCTTCGAAAGGCTTACGTTTGGTACAAGAAGTTGGCTATCCATCTTTTCCACTTGGCATCCTTTAATGCTTTTGTTGTTTTCCAGAAATCTTGTCCTGAGTCAAAGATGCCTTTTGTTAAGTTTCAGGAGACTATAATAGGCAGCCTTGTACTAGTGGAACAGGCAAGTGTGCCAAGATTTGGAGTGGTGGAGGAAGTGGCTAGACTGAAAGATCGCCACTTTCCAGAATACATTCCTCCCACAACTGCAAAAGACAATCCCACTAAAAGATGTAGAGTCTGTTGGCGAAGAGAAGTGCGGAGGGAGTCTCGTATGCACTGTCCTGACTGTCCTTCAAATCCTGGATTGTGTGTGCCAGCTTGTTTTAAATCGTACCACACACAAAAGAAGTTTTGGGAGTTTCATTGAGCTTGTAAGTGTACTGTCTGGTCTGTTTTCTGTAATATTTTTTTGTTTGCTTTTAGGTTTGCATTAGTGCAAAGCATTTAGGTTTTGAATTTGTGTTAGCAGATTTGTAGGTTTCTACATTTGATTTGTGGTATTTCTTTAAAAAATTCTAATTTCGATGGTGGTGTGTGCAGGATTGTGCTTGGATTGTTGGTGTGCGTGGACTGGCGCTTGGCTGGTGGTGTGCGTGGTCTGGTGCTTGGCTGGCATAGTGCATGGATTGGAGTTGTGCTGGGGGGGTGAGTGGATTTTTGCTTGGCTGGCGGAGTGCATGGTTAGGTGCTTGGCTGGTGGTGTGAGTGGATGGCGCTTGGCTGGTGGTGTGCGTGGTCTGGTGCTTGGCTGGCATAGTGCATGGATTGGAGTTGTGCTGGGGGGTGAGTGGATTTTTGCTTGGCTGGCGGAGTGCATGGTTAGGTGCTTGGCTGGTGGTGTGAGTGGATGGCGCTTGGCTGGTGGTGTGCGTGGTCTGGTGCTTGGCTGGCATAGTGCATGGATTGGAGTTGTGCTGGGGGGGTGAGTGGATTTTTGCTTGGCTGGCGGAGTGCATGGTTAGGTGCTTGGCTGGTGGTGTGAGTGGATGGCGCTTGGCTGGTGGTGTGCGTGGTCTGGTGCTTGGCTGGCATAGTGCATGGATTGGAGTTGTGCTGGGGGGGTGAGTGGATTTTTGCTTGGCTGGCGGAGTGCATGGTTAGGTGCTTGGCTGGTGGTGTGAGTGGATGGCGCTTGGCTGGTGGTGTGCGTGGTCTGGTGCTTGGCTGGCATAGTGCATGGATTGGAGTTGTGCTGGGGGGGTGCGTGGATTTTTGCTTGGCTGGCGGAGTGTATGGTTAGGTGCTTGGCTGGCGGTGTGAGTGGAGTGGTGCTTGGCTGGTGGTGTGTGTGGAGTGGTGCTTGGCTGGCGGCGTGTGTGGAGTGGTGCTTGGATGGTGTTGTGTTTGTGGAGTGGCGCTTGGCTGGTGGTGTGCGTGGAGTGATGCTTGGCTGGTGGTGTGTGTGGAGTGGTAGTTGGCTGTCGGTGTGCGCTGAGTGGTGTTTGGCTGGCAGTGTGCATGGTCTGGTGCTTGGATGGTGGTGTGGGTGGACTGGCGCTCGGCAGGCGGTGTGTGAGTAGTTACTTTCTGTTGGTCAATACACACACTGCTAGTTGAGTGACACTCCACACAGTCCATCATTTTGTGTAGTTGCAGTGTCAGAAATGTGGGCGTGTGAAAGTGATGGGCCCTTGAATGGCGCTGTTTGCTGGTGTGAGTGTTGAAATGTGATGGGTCCGCGGCTGGCGGTGTGAATGTTTTGTATGTGTCACGCGTACGAAAGGTGTATGAATGGCCTGTAAAGAGGTTGGTGCCTTGACGTGGCTTTACAGCTCACGAGCTGCGAGTCAGTGGTTCAGTTTATCATACTTTCAATTATACGCAGTGTATTTCATTTTTGATGAAATTACTTGCGTATCCAATTGTATGTACTGAATCATCACTCACCCTCGTGCCAAATCCAACCAGTATGTGTGTGTGCTTGCGGATTAGATGGGTGTGCAGTAATAATTGTTTTTTTTCTCTTTCTGCAGTAGGGTGTACCTTGCCCCTTATTGTGATTGTTGTTATGTGTTGCTTTTCCATTCGGATGGTGTCAATGGTCTGGTTTGTATCAGGTATGAAAGGTGCGTGAATGGCCTGTAAAACGGTTGGTGCCTTGTCGTGGCTTTACAGCTCACGAGTTGCGAGTCACTGGTTCAGTTTTTATGCATTTATTTATTGACAGAGCATTTCATTTTTTTGAAATATCTTGTTAATAAAATTTTATGTACTGAACCATCACTCGCCCTCGTGCCAAATCCAACCTGTATGTGTGTGTCTTTGAGGAATAGATAGCCGTGCTTGAATGTTTGACTTTTGAGTAACTCTGTTAAGGTGTGGTATCCTTTTACTCGGGAGAACAAGGGGAGCGCAGGGTGGTAGGACTTTTTTGCCGGCACGGCGATCCCACGCCAAAATGTTTGGAAAAGTGCTATTTTTACCTATTTTTAAGGTTTGCAAGGAGTTCTGTGTAGGAAAACATTGGTGGACCCACACATGCCATACCTCCCTGGACTCTCCCGGGTGTCTAGTTTTCAGAACTGTTTGGGTTTGCTACTTTCCAAAGAATACCACCCACCCCAGGCCAAAAACTCAGGTGCCTCCCCCCAAAAAATCAAAGTTATATTGCTTCAGGGTATTTTATATTCACCACTGTTAGATTTGGACCTTTTCCTGTTGCAGCCACTATGGCTACCCACGCAAGTGAGGTACCGTTTTTATCGGGAGACCTGGGGGAATGCTGGGTGGGAGGTAATTTGTGTGAGCCAAGTGATGCCACGCTTTCCCAGTCTACAACGTGTGAAAAAATAGATTTTTTTCTGCTAAAATTGAGGTTTGCAAGGGATTCTGAGTAAAGGAACGTTGGCGGATCCACGCAAGCCATACCTCCTTGGAAGCGCCCGGGTGTCTACTTTTCAGAAATGTGTGGGTTTGGTAGGTTTCCATAGATGGCTGTCTCGCACGGGGCCAGAAACCCAGGTAACCCCTCTTGCAAAAGCAGGTGAATGTAACAATGGTGAAAATCTTAAGTCCACCAGCTTTTGCAAGAGGGGTTACCTGGGTTTTTGGCCCCGTGCGAGACAGCCATCAAGGGAAACCTACCAATCCCACACATTTCTGAAAAGTAGACACCCGGGGGCTTCCAAGGAGGTATGGCTTGCGTGGATCCTCCAACGTTCCTTTACCCTGAATCCCTTGCGAACCTCATTTTTTGCATGGAAAAAATCAGTTTTTTCACACGTTTTAGTGTGGGAAAGCGTGGCATCACTGGGCACACACAAATTACCTCCCACCCAGCGTTCCCCAAGGTCTCCCGATAAAAATGGTACCTCACTTGCGTGGGTAGGCATAGCGGCTGCTTTAGGAAAAGGCCCAATTCATACTGTGGAGAGGAAAACATTACCTTTAGCCAAATAATCTTATTTTTTGAGGGGGTCACCTGAGCTTTTGGCCCGGGGCTTGGCAGGCATCTTTGGAAATTACCAAACCCAAACAGTTCTGAGAACTAGACACCCGGGGGAGTCCAGGGTGGTATGGCATGCGTGGGTCCCCCAATGTTTTCCTACCCAGAAACCCCTGCAAACCTGAAATTTTGGTCAAAAAACCCACTTTTCCATACTTTTTTGGGTGGGATCTCGCTGCCGGAACAAATGTCCTACCACCCAGTGTTTCCCTTGTTCTCCCGAGTAAAATGATACCTCACTTGTGTGGGTGGGCCAAAGGCATGTGACTTAGGCTGGGGTGCTTAATTTGTAAAACGTAAATATGAGTAAAAACTACTTTTTTCAAAATTCATTTTTGGCGTGTTCTGCTTTGGGGCACCCACATAAGTGAGGTATCCTTTTACTCGGGAGAACAAGGGGAAAGCAGGGTGGTATGACTTTTATGCCGGCCCGGTGATCCCACGCCAAAAAGTTTGGAAAAGTGCAATTTGTACCTAATTTTAAGGTTTGCAGAGAGTTCTGGGTAGGAAAACATTGGGGGACCCATGCATGCCATACCTCCCTGGACTCCCCTGGGTGTCTAGTTTTCAGAACTGTTTGGGTTTGCTACTTTGCAAAGAATACCACCGAGCCCCGGGCCACAAACTCAGATGCCCCCCCCCCAAAATCAAGGTTGTTTTGCAATAAGGTATTGTAAATTCACCACCGTACGATTTGAACCGTTTCCTGTTGCAGCCACTATGTCTACCCACGCAAGTGAGGTACCGTTTTTATCGGGAGATATGGGGGAACGCTGGGTGGGAGGTAATTCGTGTGAGCCCAGTGATGCCACGCTTTCCCAGACTACAATGTGTGAAAAAAAATGATTTTTTTCTGCTAAAATTGCGGTTTGCAAGGGATTCTGGGTAAAGGAACGTTGGCGGATCCACGTAAGCCATACCTCCTTGGAAGCGTCCGGGTGTCTACTTTTCAGAAATGTGTGGGGTTGGTAGGTTTCCATAGATGGCTGTCTCGCACGGGGCCAGAAACCCAGGTAACCCCTCTTGCAAAAGCTGGTGAATGTAACAATGGTGAAAATCTTAAGTCCACCAGCTTTTGCAAGAGGGGTTACCTGGGTTTTTGGCCCCGTGCGAGACAGCCATCAAGGGAAACCTACCAATCCCACACATTTCTGAAAAGTAGACACCCGGGGGCTTCCAAGGAGGTATGGCTTGCGTGGATCCTCCAACGTTCCTTTACCCTGAATCCCTTGCGAACCTCATTTTTTGCATGGAAAAAATCAGTTTTTTCACACGTTTTAGTGTGGGAAAGCGTGGCATCACTGGGCACACACAAATTACCTCCCACCCAGCGTTCCCCAAGGTCTCCCGATAAAAATGGTACCTCACTTGCGTGGGTAGGCATAGCGGCTGCTTTAGGAAAATGCCCAATTCATACTGTGGAGACGAAAACATTACCTTTAGCCAAATAATCTTATTTTTTGAGGGGGTCACCTGAGCTTTTGGCCCGGGGCTTGGCAGGCATCTTTGGAAATTACCAAACCCAAACAGTTCTGAGAACTAGACACCCGGGGGAGTCCAGGGTGGTATGGCATGCGTGGGTCCCCCAATGTTTTCCTACCCAGAAACCCCTGCAAACCTGAAATTTTGGTCAAAAAACCCACTTTTCCATACTTTTTTGGGTGGGATCTCGCTGCCGGAACAAATGTCCTACCACCCAGTGTTTCCCTTGTTCTCCCGAGTAAAATGATACCTCACTTGTGTGGGTGGGCCAAAGGCATGTGACTTAGGCTGGGGTGCTTGATTTGTAAAACGTAAATATGAGTAAAAACTACTTTTTTCAAAATTCATTTTTGGCGTGTTCTGCTTTGGGGCACCCACACAAGTGAGGTATCCTTTTACTCGGGAGAACAAGGGGAACGCAGGGTAGTATGACTTTTTTGCCGGCCCGGTGATCCCACGCCAAAAAGTTTGGAAAAGTGCAATCTTTACCTAATTTTAAGGTTTGCAGAGAGTTCTGGGTAGGAAAACATTGGGGGACCCATGCATGCCATACCTCCCTGGACTCCCCTGGGTGTCTAGTTTTCAGAACTGTTTGGGTTTGCTACTTTGTAAAGAATACCACCGAGCCCCGAGCCACAAACTCAGATGCCCCCCCCCAAAATCAAGGTTGTTTTGCAATAAGGTATTGTAAATTCACCACCGTACGATTTGAACCATTTCCTGTTGCAGCCACTATGTCTACCCACGCAAGTGAGGTACCGTTTTTATCGGGAGACCTGGGGGAACGCTGGGTGGGAGGTAATTTGTGTGAGCCCAGTGATGCCACGCTTTCCCAGACTACAATGTGTGAAAAAATAGATTTTTTTCTGCTAAAATTGCGGTTTGCAAGGGATTCTGGGTAAAGGAACGTTGGCGGATCCACGCAAGCCATACCTCCTTGGAAGCGCCCGGGTGTCTACTTTTCAGAAATGTGTGGGTTTGGTAGGTTTCCATAGATGGCTGTCTCGCACGGGGCCAGAAACTCAGGTAACCCCTCTTGCAAAAGCTGGTGAATGTAACAATGGTGAAAATCTTAAGTCCACCAGCTTTTGCAAGAGGGGTTACCTGGGTTTTTGGCCCCGTGCGAGACAGCCATCTAGGGAAACCTACCAATCCCACACATTTCTGAAAAGTAGACACCCGGGGGCTTCCAAGGAGGTATGGCTTGCGTGGATCCTCCAACGTTCCTTTACCCAGAATCCCTTGCAAACCGCAATTTTTGCATGGAAAAAATCAGTTTTTTCACACGTTTTAGTGTGGGAAAGCGTGGCATCACTGGGCACACACAAATTACCTCCCACCCAGCGTTCCCCAAGGTCTCCCGATAAAAATGGTACCTCACTTGCGTGGGTAGGCATAGCGGCTGCTTTAGGAAAAGGCCCAATTAATACTGTGGAGACGAAAACATTACCTTTAGCCAAATAATCTTATTTTTTGAGGGGGTCACCTGAGCTTTTGGCCCGGGGCTTGGCAGGCATCTTTGGAAACTACCAAACCCAAACAGTTCTGAGAACTAGACACCCGGGGGAGTCCAGGGTTGTATGGCATGCGTGGGTCCCCCAATGTTTTCCTACCCAGAAACCCCTGCAAACCTGAAATTTTGGTCAAAAAACCCACTTTTCCATATTTTTTTGGGTGGGATCTCGCTGCCGGAACAAATGTCCTACCACCCAGTGTTTCCCTTGTTCTCCCGAGTAAAATGATACCTCACTTGTGTGGGTGGGCCAAAAGCATGTGACTTAGGCTGGGGTGCTTAATTTGTAAAACGTAAATATGAGTAAAAACGACTTTTTTCAAAATTCATTTTTGGCGTGTTCTGCTTTGGGGCACCCACACAAGTGAGGTATCCTTTTACTCGGGAGAACAAGGGGAACGCAGGGTGGTATGACTTTTTTGCCGGCCCGGCGATCCCACGCCAAAAAGTTTGGAAAAGTGCAATTTTTACCTAATTTTAAGGTTTGCAGAGAGTTCTGGGTAGGAAAACATTGGGGGACCCATGCATGCCATACCTCCCTGGACTCCCCCGGGTGTCTAGTTTTTAGAACTGTTTGGGTTTGCTACTTTGCAAAGAATACCACCGAGCCCCGGGCCACAAACTCAGATGCCCCCCCCCCAAAATCAAGGTAGTTTTGCAATAAGGTAATGTAAATTCACCACCGTACGATTTGAACCGTTTCCTGTTGCAGCCACTATGTCTACCCATGCAAGTGAGGTACCATTTTTTTCGGGAGACCTGGGGGCACGCTGGGTGGGTGGAAATTTGTTGATCCACGCAGATTCCAGAACTTTCCACCACAGAAATGTGAGGAAAATGTGTTTTTTTGGTCAAATTTTTATGTTTGCAAGGGATTCTGGGTAACAAAACCTGGGGGTGGGCAGACGAGTCACCCCATCCTGAATTGCCCTGGGTGTCTAGTTTTCAAAAATGTATAGGTTTGCTAGGTTTCCCTAGGTGCTGGCAGAGCTACGGCGCAAAAACAAAAGGTAGTCTTTTTGTCCGAATCGTGCTAAATTTCACTGGGAAATTGAGGTGCGACCATGCTGCGTTTTGCGCTGTTTCATGTCGCAGCCACTATGCCTACCCACGCAAGTGAGGTACCAATTTTTTTCGGGAGACCTGGGGGCACGCTGGGTGGGTGGAAATTTGTTAATCCACGCAGATTCCAGAACTTTCCACCACAGAAATGTGAGGAAAATGTGTTTTTTTGGTCAAATTTTTATGTTTGCAAGGGATTCTGGGTAACAAAACCTGGGGGTGGGCAGACGAGTCACCCCATCCTAAATTGCCCTGGGTGTCTAGTTTTCAAAAATGTATAGGTTTGCTAGGTTTCCCTAGGTGCTGGCAGAGCTACGGCGCAAAAACAAAAGGTAGTCTTTTTGTCCGAATCGTGCTAAATTTCACTGGGAAACTGAGGTGCGACCATGCTGCGTTTTGCGCTGTTTCATGTCGCAGCCACTATGCCTACCCACGCAAGTGAGGTACCATTTTTTTCGGGAGACCTGGGGGCACGCTGGGTGGGTGGAAATTTGTTGATCCACGCAGATTCCAGAACTTTCCACCACAGAAATGTGAGGAAAATGTGTTTTTTTGGTCAACTTTTTATGTTTGCAAGGGATTCTGGGTAACAAAACCTGGGGGTGGGCAGACGAGTCACCCCATCCTAAATTGCCCTGGGTGTCTAGTTTCCAAAAATTTATAGGTTTGCTAGGTTTCCCTAGGTGCTGGCAGAGCTACGGCGCAAAAACAAAAGGTAGTCTTTTTGTCCGAATCGTGCTAAATTTCACTGGGAAATTGAGGTGCGACCATGCTGCGTTTTGCGCTGTTTCATGTCGCAGCCACTATGCCTACCCACGCAAGTGAGGTACCATTTTTTTCGGGAGACCTGGGGGCACGCTGGGTGGGTGGAAATTTGTTGATCCACGCAGATTCCAGAACTTTCCACCACAGAAATGTGAGGAAAATGTGTTTTTTTGGTCAAATTTTTATGTTTGCAAGGGATTCTGGGTAACAAAACCTGGGGGTGGGCAGACGAGTCACCCCATCCTGAATTGCCCTGGGTGTCTAGTTTTCAAAAATGTATAGGTTTGCTAGGTTTCCCTAGGTGCTGGCAGAGCTACGGCGCAAAAACAAAAGGTAGTCTTTTTGTCCGAATCGTGCTAAATTTCACTGGGAAATTGAGGTGCGACCATGCTGCGTTTTGCGCTGTTTCATGTCGCAGCCACTATGCCTACCCACGCAAGTGAGGTACCATTTTTTTCGGGAGACCTGGGGGCACGCTGGGTGGGTGGAAATTTGTTGATCCACGCAGATTTCAGAACTTTCCACCACAGAAATGTGAGGAAAATGTGTTTTTTTGGTCAAATTTTTATGTTTGCAAGGGATTCTGGGTAACAAAACCTGGGGGTGGGCAGACGAGTCACCCCATCCTGAATTGCCCTGGGTGTCTAGTTTTCAAAAATGTATAGGTTTGCTAGGTTTCCCTAGGTGCTGGCAGAGCTACGACGCAAAAACATAAGGTAGTCTTTTTGTCCGAATCGTGCTAAATTTCACTGGGAAATTGAGGTGCGACCATGCTGCGTTTTGCGCTGTTTCATGTCGCAGCCACTATGCCTACCCACGCAAGTGAGGTACCATTTTTTTCGGGAGACCTGGGGGCACGCTGGGTGGGTGGAAATTTGTTGATCCACGCAGATTCCAGAACTTTCCACCACAGAAATGTGAGGAAAATTTGTTTTTTTGGTCAAATTTTTATGTTTGCAAGGGATTCTGGGTAACAAAACCTGGGGGTGGGCAGACGAGTCACCCCATCCTGAATTGCCCTGGGTGTCTAGTTTTCAAAAATGTATAGGTTTGCTAGGTTTCCCTAGGTGCTGGCAGAGCTACGGCGCAAAAACAAAAGGTAGTCTTTTTGTCCGAATCGTGCTAAATTTCACTGGGAAATTGAGGTGCGACCATGCTGCGTTTTGCGCTGTTTCATGTCGCAGCCACTATGCCTACCCACGCAAGTGAGGTACCATTTTTTTTGGGAGACCTGGGGGCACGCTGGGTGGGTGGAAATTTGTTGATCCACGCAGATTCCAGAACTTTCCACCACAGAAATGTGAGGAAAATGTGTTTTTTTGGTCAAATTTTTATGTTTGCAAGGGATTCTGGGTAACAAAACCTGGGGGTGGGCAGACGAGTCACCCCATCCTGAATTGCCCTGGGTGTCTAGTTTTCAAAAATGTATAGGTTTGCTAGGTTTCCCTAGGTGCTGGCAGAGCTACGGCGCAAAAACAAAAGGTAGTCTTTTTGTCCGAATCGTGCTAAATTTCACTGGGAAATTGAGGTGCGACCATGCTGCGTTATGCGCTGTTTCATGTCGCAGCCACTATGCCTACCCACGCAAGTGAGGTACCATTTTTTTTGGGAGACCTGGGGTCACGCTGGGTGGGTGGAAATTTGTTGATCCACGCAGATTCCAGAACTTTCCACCACAGAAATGTGAGGAAAATGTGTTTTTTTGGTCAAATTTTTATGTTTGCAAGGGATTCTGGGTAACAAAACCTGGGGGTGGGCAGACGAGTCACCCCATCCTGAATTGCCCTGGGTGTCTAGTTTTCAAAAATGTATAGGTTTGCTAGGTTTCCCTAGGTGCTGGCAGAGCTACGGCGCAAAAACAAAAGGTAGTCTTTTTGTCCGAATCGTGCTAAATTTCACTGGGAAATTGAGGTGCGACCATGCTGCGTTTTGCGCTGTTTCATGTCGCAGCCACTATGCTTACCCACGCAAGTGAGGTACCATTTTTTTCGGGAGACCTGGGGCCACGCTGGGTGGGTGGAAATTTGTTGATCCACGCAGATTCCAGAACTTTCCACCACAGAAATGTGAGGAAAATGTGTTTTCTTGGTCAAATTTTTATGTTTGCAAGGGATTCTGGGTAACAAAACCTGGGGGTGGGCAGATGAGTCACCCCATCCTGAATTGCCCTGGGTGTCTAGGTTTCAAAAATGTATAGGTTTGCTAGGTTTCCCTAGGTGCTGGCAGAGCTACGGCGCAAAAACAAAAGGTAGTCTTTTTGTCCGAATCGTGCTAAATTTCACTGGGAAATTGAGGTGCGACCATGCTGCGTTTTGCGCTGTTTCATGTCGCAGCCACTATGCCTACCCATGCAAGTGAGGTACCATTTTTTTTGGGAGACCTGGGGGCACGCTGGGTGGGTGGAAATTTGTTGATCCACGCAGATTCCAGAACTTTCCACCACAGAAATGTGAGGAAAATGTGTTTTTTTGGTCAAATTTTTATGTTTGCAAGGGATTCTGGGTAACAAAACCTGGGGGTGGGCAGACGAGTCACCCCATCCTGATTTGCCCTGGGTGTCTAGTTTTCAAAAATGTATAGGTTTGCTAGGTTTCCCTAGGTGCTGGCAGAGCTACGGCGCAAAAACAAAAGGTAGTCTTTTTGTCCGAATCGTGCTAAATTTCACTGGGAAATTGAGGTGCGACCATGCTGCGTTTTGCGCTGTTTCATGTCGCAGCCACTATGCCTACCCACGCAAGTGAGGTACCATTTTTTTCGGGAGACCTGGGGGCACGCTGGGTGGGTGGAAATTTGTTGATCCACGCAGATTCCAGAACTTTCCACCACAGAAATGTGAGGAAAATGTGTTTTTTTGGTCAAATTTTTATGTTTGCAAGGGATTCTGGGTAACAAAACCTGGGGGTGGGCAGACGAGTCACCCCATCCTGAATTGCCCTGGGTGTCTAGTTTTCAAAAATGTATAGGTTTGCTAGGTTTCCCTAGGTGCTGGCAGAGCTACGGCGCAAAAACAAAAGGTAGTCTTTTTGTCCGAATCGTGCTAAATTTCACTGGGAAATTGAGGTGCAACCATGCTGCGTTTTGCGCTGTTTCATGTCGCAGCCACTATGCCTACCCACGCAAGTGAGGTACCATTTTTTTCGGGAGACCTGGGGGAACGCTGGGTGGGTGGAAATTTGTTGATCCACGCATATTCCAGAACTTTCCACCACAGAAATGTGAGGAAAATGTGTTTTTTTGGTCAAATGTTTATGTTTGCAAGGGATTCTGGGTAACAAAACCTGGGGGTGGGCAGACAAGTCACCCCATCCTGAATTGCCCTGGGTGTCTAGTTTTTAAAAATGTATAGGTTTGCTAGGTTTCCCTAGGTGCTGGCAGAGCTATGGGGCAAAAACAAAAGGTAGTCTTTTTGTCCGAATCGTGCTAAATTTCACTGGGAAACTGAGGTGCGACCATGCTGCGTTTTGCGCTGTTTCATGTCGCAGCCACTATGCCTACCCACGCAAGTGAGGTACCATTTTTTTCGGGAGACCTGGGGGCACTCTGGGTGGGTGGAAATTTGTTGATCCACGCAGATTCCAGAACTTTCCACCACAGAAATGTGAGGAAAATGTGTTTTTTTGGTCA
This sequence comes from Lissotriton helveticus, assembly GCF_964261635.1. NCBI lineage: Eukaryota > Metazoa > Chordata > Amphibia > Caudata > Salamandridae > Lissotriton > Lissotriton helveticus. Next base: position 1,007,674,261 of record NC_136063.1, on the reverse strand, counting down.
AATTTTTATGTTTGCAAGGGATTCTGGGTAACAAAACCTGGGGGTGGGCAGACGAGTCACCCCATCCTGAATTGCCCTGGGTGTCTAGTTTGCAAAAATGTATAGGTTTGCTAGGTTTCCCTAGGTGCTGGCAGAGCTACGGCGCAAAAACAAAAGGTAGTCTTTTTGTCCGAATCGTGCTAAATTTCACTGGGAAATTGAGGTGCGACCATGCTGCGTTTTGCGCTGTTTCATGTCGCAGCCACTATGCCTACCCACGCAAGTGAGGTACCATTTTTTTCGGGAGACCTGGGGGCACGCTGGGTGGGTGGAAATTTGTTGTTCCACGCAGATTCCAGAACTTTCCACCACAGAAATGTGAGGAAAATGTGTTTATTTTGTGAAAATCTTACCTTTGCAAGGGATTCTGGGTAACAAAACCTGGTGGTAGGCAGTCGAGTCACCCCGTCCTGATTTCCCCTGGGTGTCTACTTTTCAAAAATGTATAGGTTTGCTAGGTTTCCCTAGGTGCCGGCAGAGCTAGGGTGCAAAAACTACAGGTAGGCACTTTGCCAAAAAAGGGTCAATTTGTAACTGCTAAATTTAGGTGTGACCACGTTGCATTTTGCGCCGTTTCCTGTCGCAGGCACAAGGCCGACCCACACAAGTGAGGTACCGTTTTTATCGGGACACTTGGGGTAATTCAGATTTGTAAATCAACTGTTATTACCAATTGAGCTTTCATGCATTTCTCCCTTTGAATGAAAGACATTGTGTAAAAAAAAAATCTTTATGAAAAATGACCAATAATTCTCATGCTAGTATGAGTATTCCCAACTTTGAAAATGTGCAATTATATACTGTTTTGAACTCTATAATTTGTACCCAATTCAGAAATACATAGGTGTCTTTCATACAGATTATTCCATGTATACATTTTCCAAGACAAAGTGCACTATACCCAGTAAATGAAAAAATACCATTGCAAGTTGCTGCTCAGTTTTTGGATCTGGGTTCGTCGGGTTCTTGGTGAAACTACAAGTCCTATATATCCCCACAACCAGGAAGGTCTAACGGATGTAACGGTATATTGCTTTCCAAGAGCTGTCAAAATTAGAAAAAGTTATAGGTGAAAACGTTGAGACAAAAGGCTGTTTTTTTCAACAAAATTTCAAATATTCCAATATCTAACTGTTAGTTTCTATAACGAAACCTTCATGGATTTAGACAAATGACCCCTTTCTGAATTCAGAATTTTGTCTACATTTCGAAAATGTAAAGCTTTCCAGGATCCATTATTGCTTTCAAACTCATTTCTACCATTAACTGGAAGGAGGTGGAAAGCTCTAAAAATAGCAAAAATAGGCTATGTCCCAGAAAAATGCCAAAACTGAGTGAAAAATTTCGGTTCTCTGACAAAAGTCTGTCATTCCCTGAAAGCTGAGAAAATGGAGATTTCAGCCCCACAAACCCTTTTGTGATACCATTTTCAGGGAAAAACCCAGAGGCTTTCATTTGCAGCCCGTTTTTCCCATTTTTCTGAAAAAAACTAAAAAATCACTATATTTTGGTTAATTTCTGGGCCCCCTCCAAGGGAATCCACAAACCCTGGGCGCCTTTAGAATCCACATGATGTTGGAAGAAAAGGACGCAAATTTGGCGTGGATACCTTATGTGGTCAAAAAGTTACAAGGGCCTAAGCGCGCACTACTCCAAAACGCCAAAAAAAGCCTCAGCACAGGAGGGGAAAAGGCCTAGCAGCGAAGGGGTTAATATTGTGAGTTGGGACACACTTTAGTTTACTACTGATGGATCGTGTCTTTATAGATAAGGCACATGCTTTTAATCGAGTGCCTCTGCAGGATTTATTTAAAATTTAAATTGTGAAGGAAATGGGACCCGTATTTGTTGTAGTTATCACAATTTTTCTAACATAATTGTTTTAGAATGACTGGTGGCCTCTTTTTTAGAGATGAATGTTGTAAAGTAACAGTTGTTATTAGTCTAAGATTTTTAGGGTTTTCTTTCCATTAAAAATATTTAAATTAAGCTTTGATTTGTCATTCTTTCGACTCTACTACAATAAGGCAGTTGCTGCATCCATGTGCTGACACAGGTACATTGTAACAGCAGCAGATGTGTTTATATAATTATACCGCAAGCATGTTTTGTGCTTAAAACTAATGCAGATATTATGTCTGTGCCTCAGTGTCAAAATCTCGGAAGAGGCACAGAGGTGGTTCACCATTTTGTTGTCACAGGAACTTCACACCCCTTTTTGTTTGAATGCTTATGCATTCTTTATCCTAATAAGCCCTATTTATTTTGACCAACTCATTTCAGTCTATGTATGTTTCACCTATACATAAAATCCCTTGCAATTGGGATGATCTTCTGTGAATGCTTGCCTTATGGGCTCAACTTATGTAATACCTAAAGCTTTTATAAATACTCCTTTATTGATATTTTTTTTACTTATTTAGAATGGATTTAGCCCGAATAATTATTCCCATACAGGGCCGGACTGGGAACAGAAACCGGCCCAGGCAAACTGCTCAGCCGGCACTACCTGGAAGGAGAGGGAGTGCAGCTGAGCAGATTGCGAATGCCGGTTTTGGACGATTTTGTTACAGAGGGCCGATATTGCTGACCCCCGGTAACAAAAACAGCCCCACCCTAGCAGCCTACCGGGCAAATGCCCAGCGCCCGTCTATGGCCCTAATCTAGAAGAGGTGCATTGACTGAACTCGCAAAAATGTAGGAAGCAGCCTTCTTTGCCCATTTTATGTAGTAACAATGCTGAGTGTACTCTGGAGTCCCAGTGTGATAAAAATATTAATATTCAAATGAGAAAAGATTCTGTGTCGCTAGAGGATCCATGTAGGATTAGTGTGGGACATATACTTGGAAAAAATGAGGGCGTTTTTATGGGAGTTGAAAATTGTACTTCAAGTCCCATCGCTTCTGACACACATATTAGATCATTGACTGTGCAGCACAATCAGTCTAGTCCTCCAGTAGCCAAAGTAGGAGTGTCTGCAGCGGTGAAGGGGGAAGATAGGAGGAACTGTTGCCAGGTCCTGTTTTGGAATGTTGCAGGGCTGAAAACAAAGGTGACAGACTACACCTGGTGCGACTTTGTGAAAGGGTTCGATGTATTCGGTGTCCACGAGACTTTGACCCCGGACCCCATACATATAAATGGTTATAGATCCTCTCATACCTCAGCTATTCCATCAACTCACAGGAGAGCAAAAGGGGGGTCTATGTCTTTATGTGTCGAATCTTTTGAATCTGGAAAAAATTGTTTTGATTAGTACTGACACTAACTATTAGGCCCTGTTGCTTGACATTGATAATTTGTTGTGTTTGCTGGTTGTTAATTTTTATAATAACATTTCACCCGATAGATTCGAAGAAGTAGTGAGGTCCATCAACACCATCGGACAAAATACCCAGGCTTCGTCCTCTAGAGACATGTGAATATTATTTGGGGAGGGGACTTTAACTGAAACATATGCAATTATGCAGATTGCGGGTGTTGTGGCATTTCTTGTGATAAAGATCAGTCCTTTCAGTACTTTGTACATAACAAATATGTGGACATTTTAAATGAAGTTATGTTTGAAGCAGACTTGGGATTCGCAAATAAGTTATGCTTTAACCCAGTGCCTTTTAACCCCACCTATAATGGGCAAGGTAAATCCTCAACAATGGATTTTATTTTGATGTCTTGTAGGTACGCCTCTAGCGCGGATATCTATATCCACAAGATTTCTGTGAGTGATCATTTTCCCTTGAGCATATCAATACTGACTAAAAGAAACTTAGATCGCACTAGCGACCAAAAATCTCAAACTATAGGGAATATTACTTTATCTAGGCAAAATGGATATGCCTTAAAATGAGATAAATTAAATCCAGATATGTTCACAGGGAAGGTCATTACAAACTGCAGTGAGGCGGTTAAGGTCTGCTTAGACGGTTTCACACTGCATAAAGATATTATCGATAGGTTTCTGACAATTACAAACTACATTAAGCCGGACTTATTAAGGAAATGTAATGAAACTAATAAGCCCAAGTTGAGATGGTTTGATGCAAAATGCTCCAAGGCCCAGGCCAAACGTAAAAAGACTCTATGGACAGAGCCTAGAGTAGCGGGTGAGGTCAGGAAAGCACGTAGAGAGTATAACTTGGCATTCAAATTAAGGAAAACGACTTTTTAAAAAAAGAAGTCTGGCAGGAGTTTTACCAAGCATCAAAGACAAAGGACTCCTCTGCTTTCTGGAAGGCAGTCAATGTGCCCTTTCTGATGGAGAGAGTCAGGGCGTCGATTGAGATAGCTATTAGTGAGGCAGAGTGGCTGGAGCATTTTGAAAAGCTATATAGTAACTCCATCTCTATACCAGCAATAGAGCTGGCATCTGAAGAGCCCTCTGTAATTACACATTGTAAAGATGTAATTAATTTGAGATTTGAGTTCAGTGAGGTCAATTTAGCTATCTAGTCAAGTTTGGAAGGAAAGGCATCTGGGCCGGATGGTATTCCGGTTGATCTTTTTAAACATAATATTTTATTGTGGGGTTCTCTATAAACCCAAGTTTAAATGCATGTAGTATAACTGGCCTTTTACCCTCTTGGTATGAATCAATTCTGGTCTCCATTTTTAAAAACGGTGACATGTCGGACCCAGCCTTTTACAGGCCGATATCTTTGCTTGACTCGACAATGAAAATTATTGGAAGAGTCTTGCTATCGAGATTACAAGACTGGGCGGATGACCACTCGGTTCTCAGGGGTTTACAGTTCGGCTTTCGTAAGGGCATGGGCACAATTGATCCGGGTCTAAACTTAAACATGATGATCGGTAAATATACCAATGCAAAAAGGGGAAAGCTGTTTTTAATGTTCGTAGACTTAACTGCAGCGTTTGATTGATTGTGTAATTCATAAGGAACTTTGGAGAATTTTAATGAACCTGGGGGTGGAAAGCTCTATAGTATCATTTTTGAGACAATTAAATACAGGGGAAAACGCAAGGATTCGATTCGGGGCGGAAGGGGAGGGGAATGTACTAAGCACTTTAGGGTTAGGAGGGGTGTGGGACAAGGGTGTGTCCTGGCACCCTTCCTGTTTATACTAAATATTAATGATTTAGGAAGAACTTTGGAGAAAGAGTGTCAGGACCTCCCACAAGTTGGTAAGAGATCTATACCCGCATTAATGTACGCTGACGATGCGGTTCTCATGTTGTGCACTCCAGTGGGTATTCAGAGGTTAGTTTGTGGTTTCTCTAAGTATATGTCCAAACTAGGTTTAAATGTTAACATTTCTAAAACATTTGTGATGAAATGTGGGTCAGGCAGCACGAAATGCAGACCTGTAGTGTTAAGTTCTGTTCATTAACACTTTCTCCTACCTGGGGATCCTTTACGACAGGAGAGGGTCTTGTACCTAGGCGATTAAGACTAGGAGGTTGTGTTTTTAAAAGCCGTAGCTGCACTTTTAAAAATTTTAGTAGGAAGTTGGGAAAACAGGTACCAGAGGTTTTAGTACAGATTTAGCAAGGAAATACCTCTGATCAGACCTATACGTTTTCTCCAATGATAATCTTCACAATTTATTTTAAAAAAGGATGCTAAATATCTGACAAAGACATTCACTTTATTCAAAAATATTATTTTTATTTTTGATTATTTTTCATTTGTTTTGTTTTTCTTGTAATCAATACATAGCAATTTGTGTACATATAAAATAAAATTTTCTGTGAATCACTCCAAGCAATAATTTGGAAAAAAGAAGAAGAACCCCAAAAGACTTTTCATACAGTCATACCATTCGTTCCAACATACACACCATTGCATTCGCTACCCAATCTTAAAAACATTATGTGGACATATCATACAGAGAACATTAAGCATACAATAAATCCTTTGTGAGAATGTCCTATGAGTTGCTGCAAGAGACAATTTTGAAATCTATACACTTTACAGCTTGTACATTTTCTGCAAAATTTTTGCTTCACTTTTTTTTTATAGTTATGTACAAAGTAATTTTCTATATGGGGGTCTCAAAAGCGTACGGCCAACGTACGTTTCGGTGATTGCTGATATTTAGTTCACCTTCTTCAGGGCCACAACAGACTAAACAAAACATACAACTACATACAAGTGATGTTACAACCAGGGGGTTCTTGGATTTCTATAACGCTAGAGGTAGCGGAGTGGACCACTCTCCTGCTATTTAGTGTGGCGAAGGGCTCAATTCATTCGGATTTAGCTGATTCCAAGGTAAATCTTGCATATATCGGCTTTTAAAGAACCATCCGTTCCGTCTAGGTGTCTGTTATTTAAAAGTATTTCCTGTCGGTCGATCTGTTGTTTTGTCTGACAGTATAGTAGGTCGAACAAGGGCAGGCTGCAATTCTTTTCCAGATTTTGTAGTTTGTCAGTCTCGATGTGTCACGTTTTAATCGTTGACAACATGTGGCTGTTCGTCCTAGGGGGGTCGGTTTACGGACCGCTACCGGTAGCGGTCCGTAAACCGGAGGACCCCCCTACGCCCTTACGAAATATCAGCAATCACCGAAACGTACGTTGGCCGTACGCTTTTGAGACCCCCATATAGAAAATTACTTTGTACATAACTATAAAAAAAGTGAAGCAAAAATTAGCAGAAAATGTACAAGCTGTAAAGTGTATAGATTTCAAAATTGTCTCTTGCAGCAACTCATAGGGGATTCTCACCAAGGATTTATTGTATGCTTAATGTTCTCTGTATGATATGTCTACATAATGTTTTTAAGATTGGGTAGCGAATGCAATGGTGTGTATGTTGGAACGAATGGTATGAATGTATGAAAAGTCTTTTGGGGTTCTTCTTCTTTTTTCCAAATTATTGCTTGGAGTGATTCACAGAAAATGTTATTTTATATGTACACAAATTGCTATGTATTGATTACAAGAAAAACAAAACAAATGAAAAATAATGAAAAATAAAAATAATATTTTTGAATAAAGTGAATGTCTTTGTCAGATATTTAGCATCCTTTTTTTAAATAAATTGTGAAGATTATCATTGGAGAAAACGTATATGTCTGATCAGAGGTATTTCCTTGCTTTGTGTTTCTTTTCTCCCTCCTCTGGACCTCAAATTATAATTGGGAGTACTCTACTCTTTAACACTTTAGTACAGATTTAGGACAGTACAGTACAGATTTAGGACAGTAGGCAAAATGTATTTCCACAGCCACTTATGGGGCAGGCATTTGGGGCTACGAGAATGTTAACCCATTACAAAGTATTGAGAACAGGTTTTTAATATTTTTACTGATTGTCCCTGATAGCACTTCCACTTTTATTTGCCACACTGAATTAGGTATGACTTATATTGCTGATATATGCAAAATTCAACCTGTACTTCTGTGGCACAGGGTTTGGACCTCAGAACAGCTGGAGTTAAACAGACAGTTACTAAGGGACTGTGATAGTCTGGATGGGGCTCTGAATATTTGATGGCTTGAGTATATTAAAAACTTTGTCTGTAATCTCGGTCACCCTGAATATTAATTGGAGCCCCTTAGTTTACGAGATGTCGAGAGGAAAGATTTTAAAATTAGTTGTTTGAATTACTTGGAAAATAAGAGAAGATACGTAGAATTGCAAAAAGAACAGTAAAAGCTCACCAGCTAATGGTTCCTGCTGACAGAATTCAGCCTTATTTAGGGATGCTAACAAGAGAACATAATAGATTGTTGTTGACTCGTCTGAGATTGGTTTTTTTTCCTAGGCTCGTTACTTTCCCTGCCCAGAATGATTGGACAAGTGAGTTGTGTAAATGTCCATGTGATGATGTGTCCACTCAATTGACCATACATATTTTGTTCTTTTGCAAATTTTATTCCTGTAATAGGAAAAGGTGGATTTTGCCGATTTTAACCCCTTCCATACTGCCGTCGGCCATTGGCCGACGGCAACGCTACCTCGCTGGTGCTGCCGTCGGCCAATGGCAGACGCGGCCCGCCCGTTTTGCAGAAGTGCCGCACTTCCACAAAATCGCGGGCGCATGGGAGGGGTTAAGAAATAGTGGTTTAGGACAATGTTGCCCTGCCTTCCTGTTCCTACAAATATTAGGAGAAGAACAGTTGATTGTATTAGTTTTAATATTTTTAAAGAATGTTTTAAAATGTAGAACTTCAATCATGATGTAATCACATTTTTAACTTCTATTTGCCTCATCTGTTTTGATTTTTTTTTATGTGAATTTTACAAATTTGTGTATACATAAATTGTGGTCAGCCTTTTACTGTGCTTTTATGATTTTTATGTATAAAATCAAATAAAGCTGATTGAATTGAATGAAATTGATATGCAAACATGTCTTTCTGCTGTGGTATACATACATAGATATTTTATCACGATTTCTTTTGATTTGCTGTTTGTTTTTGTTTTAGGAAATACTTAATGTGAGTAAAGTGGTTTATAATATGGTGTGGGTGTGAAAACTCACTGTGTAATAAACTCATGACCTGTACTAGGATAAGTCAGATTACTTTGACATGTTTAGCTCAGCCCTGAGTGCCTGTGGCTTTGAGCAATCAGGTGTTATCAAAGGAACATGTAAAGCATTAAAAAGTACCAAAACAGCAGAATAAGGAAGAAACAAAACTCAATAGAAACAGACGCCAATTTATAAAAATAGGTTATATTTTTATGTTTAAATATAATTCTCAATTACAGAATGCACAGAAGGGTTCAGGTGATATGAATTTGTAAAGGAATACATCATTGTAATGGACTGCGCTCCTGGTCAACTTTGCAAACTTTGGAAAACTTTTAGAAAGTTATAAACTACTACTCTTACCCACTTTGGACGACTAACTTGAGTAGGGAGCGAGTCACAGGGACCAAAGGGTCTCAGGTAAACAGTTACCTTGCAGTCAAAGCAGTCTCCAGTCCAGTTTCAGGCTGAATGGGTGACAGGCCATAGACTTTAATTGAGTGTTTTGATGCAAAGGATAAAGGATGCTGAAAGATTGTGAGGATGATGATCCTATGCGAGTAAGCAGCTGACTTCCTCACTTTTAAATATTTTATTTCTAGTTTCAATCTGTGTGTGAACTTGTTGGGCAGAGGGCTATTGTGGCAGTACATCTCTGCATGTTGCAGGGTGCGCTGCAGGGGATACCGGGGCTCCAGCTCTAAGCTTCAAGTTATTTTTAATCATTTAATGTACTGTGATATGCCTAAGTTCTACACAACTTTAGCTAATTCCGGCACTTTACCTGTTAGATGATTTTAGGCACTTTGTTCTCTAAATCACCTTTTTGCACTGTTAAATGCTGTGAAACGCTGCTTGTACAACGTGTGCTCACCTCTTCTCTGCTCGCAGCACTTCCTTGTTATAGAATACCCTGCGCTGCTTGGCCAGTTCCCACCCAAACATTGCAATGCCCGGAAAGAGCCAGTTGTGCCCCCCCAGGCATTTAATGCCGGCCGCTATGCAGGCGCGCACGGCAGGCATGCCAAAGGCAAGCCCGTCTGCGCCTGTCCGTGCCATGACGTCGCCAGGGGCTCTGCCCCTTCTTGGCTCCCCCGATTGGTTTACTCACTGGATGCTCTGGTGGCTCTGCAGGAAGTGGCAGTCTGTGGAGACCACAGCCTTTCCCAAGAGGCTTGCCCCCCCCTCACTGCAAACATTGCTCTTTAAAGATCAACCCACGCCCGGGCTCGTCTGATCTTGAGCCTAACACCAAGAGCCTCACTATCCTCAGCCTCAACTGTCGTTCTTTAACCAAACATCATGCTGAGGTGTTTCATCTCCTCCAAGAGCAATCGCCTGAGGTCTTATTTTCTAACAGAAACTTGGCTTTCTGATGACTCAGTGGCGATTCCTGCCCCGGCCATGCCAGCTAGGTAACCTTTGAGCAGCCTCAATAGGACCACAGGTTGAAGGGGGTATCACTATTATAAATAAGGCTGCCTATACCTGCAGCCTAGCCCCAATAAGCATTGCCAACAGCGAAAGCGCTCTCTTTAAAATCACCCTAACAGCAAATTTTACGTTATCTGGGCTCCTGATCTATTGCCCTCCTGGACCATCGGCTGCTTTTAGAGAAGCCCTAGCCAATGCCATTTCCCCATTGGCCCTTAGGGCAGCCAACTTTAACATTGGGAGGGGACCTAAATCTCCACTTAGAGCTGCAGGAGACTTTGGATATCCGTGCCTTAATGGATGACATGGCAGCATGCCAGTTAGTTCAACTGGTTCCTGGTTCCACACATATAGCCGGCCATCTTCTGGACCCATTCTTCTCAAGCATTCAGTCCTTAGAGGTGATGCCACCTCTTCCTATGCTTTGGACAGACCACTTTCTTATTCAGATGCGGCTGTCACTAGCAGGCCCTAAACTACAGCCTCACCGTACTCCTTCACGTAGGCACCCTTGGCATAAGCTGGATCAGGCTGCCTTTTTGGCGGCTTTTAGCGCCCAGCGCCCAGAGAGGTCAGCCAATATGGACGAGGCCCTGGTGCATTTTCAGAGGTGGATTACTCAAGTCCTGAACTCACACATTCAGTTTAAACTCACCTACCCTAAACGTGCCTAGGCTAATTGTTGGTTTAATGAATCTTTGACCTTGGCCAGGAAAAACTGTGAAGTCTTAGAGCGGGCCTGAATGTGATGCTATGACCCGCTGGCTAAGATAGAGTATAGAGTGGCGATCAAGGCATAGCATAAATTGGTCCATAAGACTGGGGCTGCACCCTATCCTAACGAGATAACTGCAAGCAACGACCCCACTAAAACTATCTTCTCTCTTCTAAAGGACCTGGTAAAGCCCTCTGTTACCACTGACTGTATTATATCCTCAAGTCTGCAATGTGAAGCACTGGCCAAATCATTTTTGGGGAAGGTTGAACGTATCTACAGTAGCTTCCACCCGGGGGATAGTCCTCAGGGCACAGACCAGCGTGTGTCAGCAGGTACCGAGACCCACGCACTTGTAGTACTTCCCCCGATTACTTATCAAGCCATGGAAGCCCTGTTTATTAAAGTGAAATCGGGATCTCCAGTCGATCCTATGAAACCGGTGCATTCCGGAAATACCAGCAGTGCCTTCTGCCGGAGTGCTTGGAGTTAATAAATCTCTCCTTGTCCTTGGAGGTGGTTCATAAGTCTTGGAAGCAGGCCAAGGTGGTCCCCATACTAAAAAAATACCATATTTAGATATCCCTATGCCAGAGTACTTCCGCCCCATCTCGCTGCTCCCATTTCTGTCCAAGCTCTCGGAATCATATGTTAACTCTCTTTTAACATCCTACCTGGAAGCTAACTCGATACTTGACATCTCTTAGAGTGGGTTCCGGCCTCAGCACAGCACTGAGTCCACTTTGTTGGCAGTCACAGAACAACTACGGACCTCCTTGGACCCCGGCAGAACTACAGCGTTAATTCTGTTGGATCTAAGTGCAGCCTTTGACACGGTCCCCCATGAGATCCTGCTCCGTTGTGGAGATCGGTGTCAGGGGCCTGGCCCTCTCTTGGCTGTCATCTTTACTGGAGCATCAGACCTTTGAAGTCTCTGCCCCTCCATTCCACTCCCACACTCACCCACTGCACTGTGGGGTGCCCCAGAGTTCAGCACTGAGTCCAGCCTTATTTAATATCTATGTAAGGCCATTGGCTCTGCTGGCTAAAACCCGGGGCATCCCCGTGGTGTCATATGCAGATGACACCCAGTTGGTGTTTGCCTTTTTCAACAACCCCAGCCAGGAAAGGGTGAAATTTGGCCAAGACTTGACAGCGATTTCAGAGTGGATGGCTGCGAACCATCTGCAGCTTAAGATGTCCAAATCTGAGATCCTTCTAGTGGGCAGAGATCGCCATCTCTGGGGCAAGGAATGGTGGCCTCCTGCTCTCGGAGTTCCCCCCACACCCAAACCAGTGGTGAAAAATCTCGGCATAATGATGGACAGTGATCTCACTTTTCAGACTCATGCCAAATCAGTGGCTGGGAAATGTTTCGGACTATTACAGGGGCTTAAATCTATACTGGGCCTCTTTGACTCTAAAACTCGGAAATTGATCATTCAATCTCCTGTCCTCGCCAGACTAGATTATTGCAATGTGCTTTTCTTGGGAGTAAACACACCCATTGTCAAAAGGCTACAGCGTGTTCAGAACGCAGCTGCTCACGCTATTTAGGCTCTCCCTAAATACTGTTGTGTCTCCATCTTCCTTCACCAACTTCACTGGCTTCCTTTTGAACAGAGAGTGCGCTTTAAAAAGTTGTGCTTCACCCACAGAATTTTGGTGGACAGCTGCCCCAGAATCCTGAGCGATTTATACTCTCAATATGCCCCCACACGCCCACTACACTCGGCAGAATTGCTTCTGGCCAGAATTCCCAGGATGTACAGCGCCAGAGCAGGTGGGCGCTCTTTCAGGCGGTTAGCCTCTGCCCTCTGGAACTCCTTCCCCATTCATATCCATAGCACCCTGCACCACCTTACTTTTAGAAGGTTGGTAAAGACATGGCTATTTACACAAAGCAAATTTTCCGCGGTTCTGTCATTCATTTTACTTGGCTGTTTTTTAGCGCTGGGATGCCCCGTTGCTGGGGCAGCCAGGCGCTCTATAAATACTTTAACATTAACATTAACTTACCTAGGAAAGTGGGCACAAACTTGATCTTCCTGCTCTTGGCTCCCATGTGGTTGCGTCATCTTTCCTCCAGGGGCTGGAACACATTTTAGGGGCCATTTTGCCAGGTGAGCAGTCTAGCTTTTGGTGACTGGCTATCTGGCGTCTATTTAATGCAACCCATGACACGGACAAGCATCTGGCGCTCCATATGAAAGCCCGTCCGCGTCCTGACTGTGGCCAGCACCAGCTATTCTGGTCAAATTGCTGGAGGTAAGACTGGAATATAGTCACAGAGAATTGATTATGTCTTTAAGGGTTAACTCATGTCCATGTAATCCTCGTGCAAGCTTGGAGGATGACTCTCTGAATATCACTGCCTAAAGTGTGGTTTTGAATTTAACACTTGTGTTGAATCAGGGGGGGAAAGGGAGTGTCTATTGAACTTTCAAATGTGAAAGACACAAGGATAAGAGCCTGCTTGATCAATTGTAAATCTCCACCTAAACATGCTGATGACGTATGGTTGGCTCTGATGGATAAATCAGGGGACTTGATGTTCCTAATGAAAACATGGATTAAGGAGGGCTCCAATCCAGACCTGATCCTGGCTATCCCCCTGGTTTCTGAATTATGTGCACCAATCGGAGTGGTGATAGGAGGGGGGAGGAGTGGCTATTATTTTAATGTACTCCTGGGACATCTCTACATAGAAACTGAATACATTTGGCACATTGATGGTTAACCTTCTGTATTAAAATCTCACCAGTCTGCTCTTTGCTGGACTATTGCTATATAGCCCACAAGACTGTCCTCATACCCTTACGCCAGAACTGTGCAATATCATGTCTCTACTTTGCTATTCTGGAGATTTTAATTTATATGTCGATAACATGTGTTGCATCCAGGCTTCTAACTTAATCTCTACTCTTAACGGTGTCAACCTTACTCAGTGTGTCACTTCTCCTACTCACAGTGGAGGACATACTTTGAATCTAATCTTTTCTAACATCCAAAATCTGGAAGTGGTGTACCCCCTCCCTTTAGCTTGGACCATTTTCTTGTTTGTTTGTATTTTGACATGGAAACCAAGCAATCGCCTAGCAGTAAGCGAAGTGAGTTCAAGAGAAATTGAAGAAAGATAAATTTAGATATACTGGGGTCTACCTTACAGACAACAAATCTCCTGTTTCAATTTATGGATTACAGCCACCCTAGATACAGCGGCGCCACTTAGGTCAGTCACCTCTGTGAGAACTTCAGCGGCCGCCCCCTGGTTCCCAGTTGAACAAAACATGGAAAAGACCAGATGCAAAATGTTAGAACACTGCTAGAGAAGGGATTAAAATCCCTTTGCAAAGGATATTTATACGAATGCACTGAAGGAATTGCATAGAGTGCTCAGGAAACTCAGCAAAAGAAATCTTTAAGATCGCCAGATCATTTACCAACCCGGCAGCATTGGAGAGTATCATCCACCCATCCCCCACCGTCTGTGCAAGCCTGTCAGACTTCTTCGAGGAAAAAATTCAAAAATCGTATTCCTCATTCCTGGTTAGGGCAAAGGCTGTGACTATACAGCATTCTAGTACTTATAACACCTTGAGCTCCTTCACGGTGTTTCGCTGTATCACAACAGAGGAAACTCTGGCCGAACTGCAGAGATGCAAGTCAGCTTCTCCTGGAGATCCTTGCCCCCCTCAGATTTGTAGATCTTGGGCCCCTTTGTTAAACCCGGTCTTGAATAAGTCTAGGCGGTGAACTCCACTCCGCTCGTGGAGTTTGCAGACTTTTCGCACTCCGCGTAGCTCGCGGAGTTTAAAAAAACTCCGCTCTGTGGAGCTCGCAGAGTTTTTTTCCTCGCTCGCACTCGTCAACATCAAGTTGGCAAGCGCTAGCATGGATAATCAACCTCCCGGCGAGATTTCTCAATGCGGGCGGTCGGCTTTCTCATTGGAAGTGGCTGCGTATGCTCGCGACCGCTCGTATTAAGAAACCGTCCGTTCACATTGAAAAAGATGCAGCCCGAGTAACAAATCTACTCGAGCGCCAGAAAGGAAGCAGTACCAGCTTGCGCTGTGCATGGTGCCGTTTGCGAGGATCGCTCAGTGCGGACAAACACCCAGCACTGAAATTCACCACGAATGGCATTTATCTAATGCACTCCGCTGCTTGCGGAGCTCCGTGTAGCATGGCAGAGTTTTTTTTGCACTTTGCGGATAAAGGATGAAGAGTACCTGAAAGCAGAGGGGACAGAGTCTGGGTCACTAGCCAGTGACCAGGAAAGAACCAGGAAGGAACCAGGCGATGTCGCGAAGCAATCAGGTGATGTTGTGAAGCTTGTCTCTGCAGCCACGTGGACCAGGAGGTGTCGATGACAACCAGGAGCTAGATACAGACTATCCCATGAAGGCTCTCGCTGTCTGGCTTCCGGATTGGGGTCAAGAAGCCTTGGCAAAGGCAACCCACGGGGGAATCAAAGATGGCTTCTGGATCAGACCAGCAAGGTCTGATGGGCTTCTCCTTTTCAGGGAATCAGGGGCCAGTCAGGTGCAACCAGACCAGTGGTGTAAATTCAAAGGTTCGTCATCACAGAGGCCACTAGCCAACGGGCAAGTGACCAGACAGACGCGTCAAGCAGGAAAATGCAGAAGGGCCCCACGCAGAACTCGTGGAGTGTGGAGGGCTGATCTTCAGTGCAGATGGTGCTTGGGGCTGGGGCTTCTCAATCCCCAATGCACAACTTCGAGGGTGCCTCAGAAGTTGCACAAAAAGAAATTAGCTGGCTTTCCAAGATGGCCGGTCCCACGTCTCTCGTCGCCTCAACGGGTCTCAGCTTTGCTGTGGCTGTGGATCGGGCTGTTGGAAGTCTGGAAGTCTGGGTCTTGTCAGGCTCTCTACTCGGGCTCCGGCGGGAGCATCGACAAAGCAAACTGTTGATCGCTTGATGGTGCCTGCTTACACAGGGTGGTCACTCCTTGACCTCAAGGGTGATTCTTCAGTCTTCTATCTTCAGGTAGAACGTTGAAGGTCCAGAGTTTCGTTTCAAGTTTCAGTCAGGATAAATCTAAAGTCTTGGGACTCAGCTCCTACCTATATACCAAATTTAGGGGCTGAATTACCTGCTAGGTCCCTCCTATGGGTGGGACCACGGAAGGGGTTGGTTACACCCCTTTCCCTTTCTCCAGCTTAGCTCCAGAGCTGGGGCTGGAGTGCCCCAGCACCGGTTTGAACTGGACTATGCATGGGACACCTTGTGTGCCCCAGGCAGTGTCTCATTTCATTCAGACCTCCCTGCCCCAATACACTATGACCTGTCTGGGGTGGTGCTAGCACCTCCCAAGACAGGAAACCTATTGTCCAAGCCTCTCTCACTAAAAGGACTCCCAGCAGCAGGAGGTCAGACTTGTGTCTGTGGCAGCAGGATCCATTTTGTGATGCTGAGGCTCTGGTTAACTTTAACCGGGATTAGTAGGAACAACATGTCTTCTCCCTCTAGAAGGGTGGAATGCTACCCCCGTCGCCAGAACTGGCAAGGGGTAGTATTCCAAAGCGTATGACACCTTACACGACATGCTTTCATAAAGCCAAACCAAAGTTAGCATTTAACCGCGAGGTTCATAATGCACTTAAGAGAATATGGTATGGCTATATCCTAGAACAGCTATAAGGACATGGTTCCGAAAGCTGCAGACAGGCTCAGCTAATGCTAGAGCCTCATCTCATATAAAGCCAAGCACTCTGCCTTTAGGATTGGTAAGGCCTGCCATAGGAGTGACTTATAGGTGTACATGTGTCTAGATATAAGGTTAGATATAGGAATACTATATCTAAGCAAGGGGTGATTACACGACCTTGCCCCAGCTGGGTGATCAGCCAGTTGTGTCAGTTTGGATGGCCAGCCAGGGGTGGCAAAAGATATGCTGCAGCCCCTGGTAGGCCTTGGGTGCACCTATGCCCTGGGTACCTATGGTATTCTGTACAGGGACTCATAAGAGTGACCCAATGTCCAATTGGTGATGTACCTAAAGTACATGGTGTGAATTTAGAGAGAGAATAGCTGGGCTGGGGGTCTGATTAGCAGGCCCACAGCCACATTAAAGTCGAAAAACCAGTGAAGCAAAAAGTGGGGTGACCATAGGAAAGCAGACCCTACTCTCCTACACTCAGCAAGGCCAAACGCAGGGACATTAGACTAACCTTGACCAGTTGTGTCTTCATGTTCTAAGTGGAAGTACCTGGAGAGACCATCTGCATTGCCATGGTCAGTCCCTGGTCTGTGCTCCACTGTAAAGTCCATCCCCTGTAGGGAAATGGACCACCTGAGCAGTTTGGGATTTTCACCCTTCATCCGATTTAGTCACAAGAGGGGCTTATGGTCTGTCTGAATTTTGAAGTGAGTGCCAAACAAGTATGGCCTCAACTTCTTCAGGGCCCAAACCATAGCAAAAGCCTCCCTCTCCATGGCTGGCCAACGTTTCTCTCTAGGGGTCAGCCTTCTGCTAATAAAAGCAATGGGCTGGTCTTGACCATCTATATTCAGTTGTGAAAGCACAGCTCCCACCCCCAACTCAGAAGCATCTGTTTGGACAATGAACTCTTTGGAGTAGTCAGGACTCTTTAAGATAGGTGCAGAGCACATGGCCTTCTTCAGGTCATCAAATGCCTTTTGACAGCTTACTTTCCACAGAACCTTTAATGGCATCTTCTTTGACGTCAAGTCATTAAGTGGTGTCACAATGGACCCATAATTCTTAACAAACTTTCTGTAATAACCAGACAGGCCCAAGAAAGCTCTGACCTGTGTCTGGGTGGTTGGAGGAGCCCAGTCCTTGATGGTCCGGATCTTACTCTCCAGTGGTTGAACCTGACCCCCACCTACAAGGTGTCCCAGGTACACAACCTTACTCTGCCCTATCTGGCACTTTGTGGCCTTGATAGTTAGGCCTGCCTTCTGCACGGCCTCTAAAACCTTCTTCAGGTGGATCAGGTGATCCTCCCAGGTGGAGCTGAAGACAGCAATATCATCAAGATAAGCTGCACAAAAGTCATCCAACCCAGTGACGACTTGGTTCACCAACCTTTGGAAAGTGGCAGGTGCATCTTCAAGCCAAAGGGCATCACCACAAATTGGTAATGACCTCCTGGGGTTGAGAAAGCAGTTTTGGCCTTGGCATCCTCAGCTAACCTGATTTGCCAATAGCCTGCTGTCAAATCAAATGTGCTGAGAAACTTGGCAGAAGCCAAACTATCAATGAGCTCATTTGCTCTTGGAATTGGGTGAGCACCTGTCCTAGTGACAGCATTGAGACCTCTATAGTCCACACAGAAACTCATCTCTCTCTTACCATCTTGGGTGTGAGGTTTTGGCACCAGGGCTACTGGGCTGGCACAGGGGCTCTCTGATGGATCAATTACTCCCAACTCCAGCATTTTCTGTAACTCAGTCTTTATACAGTCCCTGACATGGTCAGGTTGCCTGTAGATCTTACTCTTCACAGGCAGACTGTCACCAGTGTCCACCTCATGGGTGCACCAGTTAGTCTGACTAGGTGTCAAGGAAAACATATGTCTGAAGGACTGTAGAACTTGCCTGCAGTCCTGTTGCTGCTGGCCAGTGAGGCTGCCAGCTAAGGCTACACCATCAACTGAACCATCATCAGGGTTCTGAGTCAACAGGTCTTGGAGAGAGACACTCTCTTCCTCCTGTCCCTCATCTGTAGCCATGAGCAAGCCCATGTCTGCCCTGTCAACATATGCTTTGAGTCTGTTGACATGGAGCACCCTGTGGGGGCTCCTGGGAGTTCCAAGGTCCACCAAGTAGGTGACCTCCCCCTTTTTCTCAACAATTTTGTAGGGTCCAGACCATTTGTCTTGGAGTGCTGCTGGGGCCACTGGCTCCAGCACCCACACATTCTGTCCTGGCTGGTACCCAGTCAGCACAGCCTTTTGGTCATGCCAAGCTTTTTGAAGTTCTTGGCTAGATTCAAGGTTTTTAGAAGCCTTCTTCATATACTCAGCCATCCTGGAGCGGAGACCAAGTACCCTTGTCCACTATGTCTTGTTTAGGCTTTTTGAGAGGTAACTCCCATCCTTCCTTCACCAGACATAGGGGTCCCCTTACAGGATGCCCAAACAAAAGTTCAAAAGGGCTGTAGCCAACCCCCTTTTGTGGGACCTCTCTGTAAGTAAACAGAAGGCAGGGTAGAACGATGTCCCATCTTCGCCTAAGCTTTTCAGGTAAACCCTTGATAATACCCTTTAGGTTCTTGTTAAATCTTTCAACAAACCCATTGCACTGTGGATGGTAGGGTGTAGTGAATTTGTAATTTACACCACACTCCTTCCACATTGCAGTTAGATACCCAGCCATGAAGTTTGCACCTCTATCTGAGACAACTTCCTTTGGAAAGCCCACTCTTGAGAAAACTCCCAGGAGGGTTCTTGCCACAATAGGTGCTGTTGTGGTCCTTAGGGGAATAGCTTCTGGATACCTGGTGGCATGATCCACTACCACCAGTATAAATCTGTGCCCAGAGGCTGTTTGGGGATCCATTGGTCCAACAATGTCAATCCCTACTTTTTCAAAGGGTACCCCCACCACGGGTAGTGGTATAAGGGGGGCCTTTGTTGTGCCACCTGATTTGCCACTGGCTTGGCAGGTCACACAGGAGCGACAAAACGTCTTGGTATCTTCTGACATATGGGGCCAGTGAAAGTGAGGGACAAGCCTGTCCCAAGTCTTGTTCTGGCCTAGATGTCCTGCTAAGGGAATATCATGGACTAAGGTAAGAAGGAAACCCCTAAAGGCCTGAGGTATGACCAACCTCCTGGAAGCACCAGGCTTGGGGTCTCTAGCCTCAAAATAAAAGAGTCCTTCATCCCAGTAAACTTTATGGGTACCTGTAGCATTCCCTGCAGCCTCAGAAGCAGCTTGCAGTCTGAGGGGTTCAAGAAAGGGACAGTCTAACTGGGCCTGCCTCAAGTCTGCCCTTGAAGGTCCCCCTGTCCCAAGAAACTCAACCTGGTCAGGTTCAAGTTCTTCTGGGACAGTTCCTTCAGGGGTCTCAAAATCAGCTTCCTGAGAAGGCTGATCTTCACTTGTATGCAGGGGGGAGGCACTGCCTTAACCCTACTGCTCTTTCTCTTGGATGGCACTTGGTCCATAGTTTCAGGATCCAAGGCCTCTTCAGTTTGGCACGTTTTGGCCTGTGACCTGGTCACAGCAAGGACATGAGCTGATATGCCTAACATCTCTGTATGAGTCCTATACTCCACTTCGGACCATACTGAGGATTCAAGATCATTGCCCAACAGACATTCGACTGGGAGGTCTGCACTTACCACAACTCTTTTGAGGCCAGTTACCCCTCCCCAGGAGAAGCTAACAACTGTCACACTATGTGTAGTAGTGACATTTCTTGCATTGGTCACCAGGTAATTATCACCCAGTACAATCTGTCCAGGGTCCACAAAGTTAGGTGTCACCATGGTGACACTGGCACATGTGTCCCTGTAGGCCTGGGCCACTTAGTCTTTAATCAAAGGTGTTTGCCTGTACTTGCCCAGAGTACTGGGACTCACAGTAGAGGACATAGCCATGTCCACATTACAGACAAGAACAGCCTGGGTTGGTATCCTGACTAAGCCAGAATCCACCTCAGTACCCATGGTTAACCCCACTGTAGCCTTGGGTTGGGAACTACCACTGTTAACTATACTAGGGGGTGCAGATGCCTTAGGGGCTATAGTGGTAGGGGCTGTACCTTTCTTGGCGCACTCACTAAACCAGTGAGAGGCAATTTTACAATAATTACATCAAGGTTTCTTTGGACCTTCTTTCTTCTTCTTCTCTGAAGTTTGGGACCACCCCTCATTAGAATTTTGGGGGCCTGATGAAGACTTCTGGTCTTTTGATTTCTGATCCCCACCTTTTTGGTCTGCCTTTTTCTAATCACCACCTTGGACCTGGTTTTTCTGCTTAACCCTGGTTCTGACCCACTTGTCTGCCTTCTTTCCCAATTCTTGGGGAGAGGTCAGATCTGAGTCAGTCAGGTGTTGGTGCAACAACTGGTTCTGACAATTGTTAAGTATTTGCTCTCTCATGATCAAATTATACAATCCTGTATAGTCCTTAACTTTACTTCCCAGCAACCAGCCTTTCAGAGCCTTAGTGGCACAATCAACAAAATCAGTCCAGTCCGGAGTCTGTGTCTTCTGGGTATCTCTGAACATCAACCTGTACTGTTAAGTGGTTAGGCCAAACCCATCGATCAGAGCACTCTTCAGGACAGTGTAATTCTTAGCGTCATCATCACTAACTGTGAGGAGCTTGTCTCTTCCTTTTTCTGAAAAGGAGAGCCACAAGATTGCTGCCCACTGACTTTGGGGTACCTGCTGTACTTTGCAGGCCCTCTCCAAATCAGTTATCCATTTGTGGATATCATCCCCCAACTTTGTAGGGGGGCACAATCTTACTCAGGTGTCTATTGTCATAGGACTTGTCTTTATCCTTAGGGATATTGCTGCCACCAGTGGACTTTAGTCTTCTTAACTTTTGTTCCCTTGCCAGAGCAAGTTTTGCTTGGGCTAGGGCAAGTTCTTCCCTCTCTATCCTGATTTGGACTTCCCTCATCCTAGCCTGGTGTTCTCTCCTCTGAGGGGAAGTCATTCCCCTCTGAGAACCCCTTGAGGCATTGGAGTGGAGAGATTCCCCTGAGTGGGATCTTTCCCTCCTATACCTCTGGTTAAGTCTACTGATAGGTCTGTATGGGGATTGCCCCTCTCCAGCCCCATGTAGGCTTAGGTTAGCCTGGCTAATTCTCCTAACTTCAACCTGGCTGCCTACCTCATCTTCAGAATCTTCCTCCTCCACTACCTCATCATCATCTATGACAGTAGGGTCAGTGGCATCATCTGTAGAGTGTAGGACCTCATCTGCATTACCTGTAGGACCTGTGCCAGAGGCCTTGAGAACCTCAGATTCTTCTAAGAGTTCTATCAGGTGCTGAAGGGTAGGGTTAGAACCCTGTTTCAACTTCCTTGTGGTACACAAGTGTCTCAGCTCTCTGAAGTTGAGTATGTCAAATTTGGAGGGTGCCCTTGGAGGGTCACCTCCCACGGGTAGAGATACACTAGGTTCACCTGTGGCTGACATTATCTAGTGAGGTGTGGTGTGTGCACCTACCTACACTAAGTGTTTCCTACTAAACCTCTCTAGGAGTTGTAGTCAGGGTGTACTAGGCCCTTTGGTCTACAACAACTAAGTTCAGTAGAACTTAAGTATTATAAGTCTTGTTATATGTACCTATGGTACCTAATGTGATCTTTCAAACGATATCTCAAAGATTACAATTGGTAAAACAACAGCAAGCTCAAATCCCAACCGCTGCATAACAATGTGAGAAATTGGCCTGATATGTGATGTCCACTATTCTAGTGGGCACCCTGTATCAGTCCAAACAACCCTTACGGTGATGGTTGTAAAGTCAACCTTATAGACCAGCTATCCTAGTGGTAGCATGGACAAAGCAGTCTTAGGCTAAACTAAAGAGGGCATGTGAAACCAGCTGTTTTACCATATGTAACCCCTTTAATACCAAAGGAAAGGACACAACACAGGTTATATATATAAAATATATATGTATTTATTACTAAATTAATCCTCTGAACTCTTTATTAGATCAGAGGCACAAGCACATAACAAGAGACTTAATTATCATACAATAAGTTGCACAAAATACAGTAGAGCCCTAGGGGCACGTAAAACCATATACTAAAATAGTGGTATAAGAACCATGTCACAAACAAAGGATAGGCCTAGGGCCTAGGAAATCGCTGGGGCTACACTGTACTACCAAGAGTTAGGAAGCAGGAGGCCCACGGGATGCGTGTGCAGTGTCTTTACACACATACGAGTTACCATGGAGTTAGAATGGGAACGAAAGAAATGGAAACTAGTTCTTTTAGGGCACTTCCGAATGGACTAGGAGAAAGCTACTTGAAACTTGGACACTAGGATAGTCAATACCCACAGTACCGAAATACTCGTGTTACCTCACCCACAGGAAGCGGATGCATAGGTGTCAAAGTGTGTCGGGTTTCGTCGCTGTATCCTATGGAGCCGTGAAGAAAGATGCTGCAGGCGACCAGGAGGGAAGTGTACGGTTGGATCCAAGGGCGGATCGAGGATGAAGAGTACCTGAAAGCAGAGGGGACAGAGTCTGGGTCACTAGCCAGTGACCAGGAAGGAACCAGAAAGGAACCAGGCGATGTCACGAAGCAATCAGGTGATGTCATGAAGCTTGTCTCTGCAGCCACGTGGACCAGGAGGTGTCGACGACAACCAGGAGCTAAATAAAGACTGTCCCATAAAGGTTCTCGCTGTCAGCGGTATCAGCTTCCGGATTGGAGTCAACAAGACTTGGCAAAGACAACCCACGCAGGAATCGAAGATGGCTTCTGGATCAGACCAGCAAGGTCTGATGGGCTTCTCCTTTTCAGGGAAGCAGGGGCCAGTCTGGAGCAACCAGACCAGTGGTATAAATTCAAAGGTTCATCATCACAGAGGCCACTAGCCAACGAGCAAGTGACCCGACAGATGCGTCAAGCAGGAAAATGCAGAAGGGCCCCACGCAGAACTCGTGGAGTGTGGAGGGCTGATCTTCTGTGCAGATGGTGCTCGTGGCTGGGGCTTCTCAATCCCCAATGCACAACTTCGATGGTGCCTCAGAAGTTGCACGAAAGCAATTTGCTGGCTTTCCAAGATGGCCGGTCCCACGTCTCTCATCCCCTCCAAGGGGCTCAGCTTTGCTGTGGCTGTGGATCGGGCTGTTGGAAGTCTGGAAGTCTAGGTCTTGTCATGCTCTGTGCTCAGGCTCCGGCGGAAGCATCGACAAAGCAAACCGTTGATCGTTTGAGTGTGGGGCCTAATTACACAGGGTGGTCACTCCTTGACCACGAGGGAGATTCTTCAGTCTTCTATCTTCAGGTAGAACATCAAAGGTCCAGAGTTTCGTTTCAAGTTTCAGTCAGGATAAATATAAAGTCTTGGGACTCAGCTCCTACCTATATACCAAATTTAGGGGCTGGATTAGCTGCTAGGTCCCTCCTATGGGTGGGACCAGGGAAGGGGGTGATTACACCCCTTTCCCTTTGTCCAGTTTCGTGCCAGAGCTGGGGCTGGAGTGCCCCAGCACCGGTTTGAACCGGACTATGCATGGGACACCTTGTGTGCCCCAGGCAGTGTCTCATTTCATTCAGCCCTCCCTGCCCCAATTCACTATGGCCTGTCTGGGGTGGTGCTAGCACCTCCCAAGACAAGAAACCGATTGTCCAAGCCTCCCTTGTTGGAAGCACTCCCAGCAGCAGGAGGTCAGACTTGTGTCTGTGGGAGCAGCATCCATTTTGTGATGCTGAGGCTCTGGTTAACTTTAACCGGGATTAGTAGGAACAACATGTCTTCTCCCTCTAGAAGGGTGGAATGCTACCCCGTCGCCAGAACTGGCGAGGGGGTAGTGTTCCAAAGCGTATGACACCTTACACGACATGTTTTGATAAAGCCAAACCAAAGTTAGCATTTAACCGCGAGGTTCATAATGCAACTTAAGAGTATATGGTATGGCTATATCCTAGAACAGCTATAAGGACTTGGTTCCAAAAGCTGCAGACAGGCTCAGCTCATGCTAGAGCCTCATCTCACATAAAACCAAACACTCTGCCTGCAGGATTGCTAAGGCCTGCCATAGGAGTGACTTATAGGTGTATATGTGTCTAGATATAAGGTTAGATATAGGAATACTATATCTAAGCAAGGGGTGATTACACGACCTTGGCCCAGCTGGGTGATCAGCCAGTTGTGTCAGTTTGGATGGCCAGCCAGGGGTGGCAAAAGATATGCTGCAGCCCCTGGTAGGCCTTGGGTGCACCTATGCCCTGGGTACCTATGGTACTCTGTACAGGGACTCATAAGAGTGACCCAATGTCCAATTGGCGATGTACCTAAAGTACATGGTGTGAATTTAGAGAGAGAACAGCAAGGCTGGGGGTCTGATTATCAGGCCCACAGCCACATTAAAGTCGAAAACCAGTGAAGCAAAAAGTGGGGTGACCATAGGAAAGCAGACCCTACTTTCCTACACTCAGCAAGGCCTACCAGTGCTAGGGGTTCGCCCTTCTCTGCACACAAGTCCTCAGACCAGTAAATGGAAGTTGGCAACGAAACTGAAATAGCAAAGAGATATTTTATTAACCTCATGAGGTGCAATTACATTCACACAACACCCTTCGGTAGTGTATGAAGTAGCACAATGAGTAGAAGAACCGTGGGTCTTTTATACCCATACAGGAGCTCAAAAGAAGGTGGTACAAGCACACATAGGAGAGTTACATACATAAATGGTCATACAGAAATGCACAGTCAACAAAGAAGGAGGAGCCAACAGTTGGTGTCTTTAGTAGAAACATCCTGACAGTAACAAACCTAAACAGGTGCAGGGGCAGCAACAAACTTTTCTGCGGATGTATGACATTACAACGTATACTTTTACATCGCATGCCTTTACAACGCGGTTTATACATCGCATACCATTACAACGCATAGTGCTTTTGGGTGTTGGATAGTGAATTATTTAATTTACTATTCCAACTCCAGTCCCCGTGGACGCTAAGGAAGGTGTTGGATAGTAAATTAAATCTATTCCCTATCCTAGAGCGCCCCCAGCGCAATGCGTTGCAATGGTTTGCGTTGTAAAAGTTGCGTCGTAAAGGCACTGCGTGGTAAAAGTTGCATTGTAAAGGTTTTTCACCCTTTTCTGCACATGTGCAGAGTAGCAGAGGTTAAGTATAGCCAGTTCTTTGAGCAAAGCACAAGGGCAAACGACAGAGAAGAAGGAAAGAGTACATGGCGAGCACATGGCAGACAAAATGGCTGCCGGAAACAAGATGGCTTCAGCTAAATGCTAACATCGATCTCTGCCAAATTTCCACACATTTGCCTACTCAAAGTCTAAGAAACTATCCTCATTGGTGACTAATCATCACCTGCAAGGCATTACCACTCAGCTGAATGTAAATTAATAAGGCATCACAGAGGACAGCACACTTGCATGTGTTGCTCTGTGTCTGCTGCTACCAATACTAACTCATTTGTAAGCCACACTGTAGGAAAGTAGGATCTGCTTCTTATGGTTACCCCCACTTTTTGCTTGATGTTGCACTGTTTTTGACTAGTATGACTGGGATCCTGCTAATCAGGACCCCAGTCTATCTGCTTTTTCCCTAGAATATTATGCGTTGTACTTAGGTACACTCCAGATTGGATACTGGGGTACCCTTGTCAGTCCCTAGTATATGTTACACATGTACCCAGGGCATAGGTACACCAGAAGCCTTCCATGGGCTGTAGCATGCATTATGCTACCCTGCCAGCGCAGCCTGTGTAAGCTGGTGTTTACACCAATTACGAAAGATATAGGTTTACTATATCTATAGGTCACTACACTTAAAACCTATCAATCAACCCTTTAGTTGGTCTTAACAATCCTAAAGGCAGGGTGCTGGGTTTTATGTGAGATGGTGCCCATGCATGAGCAAGACACCCCTACAGCCTTCGGAGACCATTCTCCCGGGTTGTTGGTGACGCAGCCAGACATATTGGTAGAGGAGCATTATATGCTTGTGTAAAATGCTATCTCAAAAACGGCTGCAACAAAACATGTTGTATTTTTTATGAAAACACCTTGGAATCATACCTCCACACCGGTAACTGGTGTGGGAGGTATGATTCCACCCTTCTGAAGTGAGCTCAATGGGGTCCCTGGTCATCCTGGTACCAGCCTTCTCGACCCGGGCAGCACAAAATGGTTGCTGCCAACCAGAGACACATTACTTCCCTCCTGCGGCTGACCCAAGCTCGAGCAGGGGAGGTAGAACAATAGGCATCCTGTCACAGAGAGGTGTGACCACCTCCCAGACAGGATTTAATGTATTGGGGCTGGGTGGGTACACTTCCAAAGTGCCTGAAAGTCTGCACGAGGGGCACATTTGGAGTCCACGTGCATAGTCCTGTTCAAACCAGTCCTGGGAGCCGTTACTAACTTGTTTGTAAGCCACACATTGTCATTTCATGTACATGACAGTTTGTAAGGTGAATGCATAAAGAGGGACACAGGATGCAATGGGAATAACTGTTGGACTCATTTTCATCATGGGTGCTAACTAATTTAACACCTTCTTTCTTTGCAGCAGACCAAGGTTATACACAGATGACGTGCATCACGGCACTGGTGAAGTGCCTGCAAAACCAATCCTAGATGACATACAATCGTGCCCTATGCCGTACCAGGTCTATTGTTGAGCGGATCTTTGGAGTCCTTAAGTCAAGGTTCCACTGCCTTAGCGCATCTGGGAGTTGATTACTCTACTTCCCATCCATAGTCTGTAAGATCACTTTGGTATGCTGTATCCTGCATAACATATGCACCAGGACCAATATGCCGTGCCCAGGAAATGCTGGATGATAGAGAGGAAGAGGATGAGGAGACTCTGCAACCTGCATCATCGGTAGGAGCAACAAGGTGGAGGGACAATATTATTAACCATTTCTTCACAGAATAATCATTTACATGATTCACCATAAAAATGTGGGGAAATTACACAATGCACCTCTGTATATGAGTAAACATTCAGAGCACTAATATATTGTAAGCATTTGTATTCAATATTCACACTACACTACTGACATAATACATTTATTCCATTGATATCTGTCACACAGACTAGTGATCTAGCAGAGTCTATGAAACACCCAAGAACATCATCTGGAACAAGTGAAGTATTGTGACTGCCAACTACCTGCAACAGATTGTTCACTATTGGTAGCCACTATGATCTTGGTGTGGTAATGTATATGGTGTCTAACAACTGTGTGTGTCTCTCCTGATGTTAGCCATGTGTTAGACATCATACTCTTACTTAACAGTACAGGCGACTTTTAATACCAGGACTTTGCAGTGTACCACATAGGATGTGCATGGAAACACACTCCAGAAACTACAGTCTAACTATGCTGTTAATGATAACATACTAACATGTCATATCCAGAGAATTTACTCCATTAACACAGATTAACTTTATATATCATACTTTGCCACTACCACAGTGTTGCATATGTACACCCATTGCAATGCACAACCTACACCGTCTTGTTGCATAATGTGGATATGGAGTCATATACGCAGCCGAGTTGTCGCCAATATCTTGGTGAACACACCAAGGTATGCATGGTAATCTACTACACTACAATCACCGTGAATAATGGGCATGGTGGCCATACATGTTAACACTGTCACTGTTTTGAGTGACGTGGTCCTTAGATGCATATGGTACTAATGCAATAAACAAAATAGCCCCATCCAGACTCCCCCTTGTATGTGTGTGCAGGCAATAGTTGCACACTTACACATCAGGATTACTATCTGATGCCTCCACTGTGCTATATGGGGCTAAGTGCCCTTGCACAGATTAGTCGTACATGTATTACACTGACGCCATTGCATAGATTGACTCTTGCATCATAGGTGGAAACACATGCAAGGTCATTGGTAGACATCAAATAATTGGCACACCCATGGAAAAGAGCGCCAATGTACTACCAGCGTGTTTGCACATTATTCATAGTTATAACCATGAGACAGATGATCCCACACATGTGTAGACTTATTTATAAACATAAGACACATGAACTAACAGTGGCCACAGACAAACAATACACAGTACACAGAAAACAACATTCACTGTAAATTTGAACATGAAAAGAAAAAAGATTTTTTTCTCTTGTGTAAAAAGAAAATTAAGCAGAATTTTTTTTTCCTGCTGAACAAAGAAGCATTCGCAATGCCAATTAGTCTTGTATTTGGGACCTTGGAAGTGGTTACCCAGAGCTATTGGCTAAGGTATCTGCTCAGGTTGACCAGGCACTTCACAAGTTCACTTAAGTAAACACTTTGAGAATGTGATCAGGGAAAGAAAGAAAGAGAGGAAGAGAATTGAAGTGAAGGAATCAATGGAAGTGATGGAATGAATGGAAGTTAAGGCTGGGCTGAATAAACAAAAATATTCCAACAGTAACTAAAATGGAAAACAAAAAACACTTTAGACCAATGCATTTACCCAGTTAAATAATTAAAAGAACTGAAATGAAGGATAGAATAATCTTTTTTTTTTGTAAAGATATTTTTTATTGCGAAACCATAAAAGGCACAGGTTCTCATAGCCCTCAGGCCAATCAAAGGCAAGATTATCTGCATGCGATGTTCAGGGTAAAACACAGCCATATGGGCCCACATCCCAGAGGCTGGGCGGCGTAGATTCAGAGCATGTCTCAAGTAAACATAGCCGTACATTAACAATATGTATACATCATTGTATCCGCTGATTTTTATATACATATCCTCTCTCCCATGTCCTTCATATAATCCCACTCCTATCCCTCTGGGCAACTACCTTCTTTTTTGTTTATTAATAGAACACCGTTTTAACATAAAACAACAAACAAACCCCCGTGCGTGGCATCAGTGATAAAGTACGTGAAGAAGTCAGGTTATCCATGCTAGGCCCGAGAAGGTGCAAACATCACACCTAGAGGAAGATCTTCGGGTATCAAAGCAAATCACAGGTATATAAAACAAGGAACATTAGTGTGCGTCTAGCAGGGACTACCCCGGACCAGGGCCCTCCAACCCGTCTCCCACCCCGTCACTCTCGGACCCAGACCCACCAGGGGTGAACAACTCAGCACTGGTGGCATCCGAATCATCATCTGTCAACCCCTCCATACACATCAACCTCCAGGCAAGCAGGTCATCCTGTAGTTTCCCATCACGGCGAGTGCGCTGCAGATGTGTCTCCTCAGCCAGGGACCATTCTCTAGCATCTCTCAGCCAGAGGGCATCTCTCAGCCAGAGGGACATCTCGGGAGCCCTCTGCCCCATCCAAGTTATTGCTACGCGCCGCCTTGCCAAGACCATTAATAATTGTAAAAACTTGTAGGACAGGTTCCTCTTTTTAGGCTTGGGTACCAGGGCCAAGAGACAATGGAGCGGATCCAGAGCAATCCCGAGTCTTGTAGCACGACCAATATGGTCCACCACCTCTCTCCAAAAGGCGGTGACCCGTGGGCACTCCCAGGCTAGATGGAAAAATCCCGCTCTCTCCGCCCCACACCTAGGGCAGTTATGTCGCCTATCTGCAGAAATGCGACTTAGAGAGACCGGGGTCATATAGGTACGGTGGACAAAGTTAAAGTGTATCAACTTGAACCGTGCGTTACACGAGACTTTTCAGGTCAGGAGCCCAATTCGTTTGCGCTGTCCTGGCTCCAGAGCCACCCCCAAGTCTGCCTCCCAGGCCGCCCAGGAGGGCGCGGTCGGTGGGGTCGAATCCCGTCTCATGGCCGAGTACAGCAGGGAGACAAGGATAGAATAATCTTAACTGTGTTTAGAGCAGCAGGGAAGAGGCAGGGGCTGAATCGGGTAAAGTGGGAATGGATAGTAAAAAAACGTTTTTTTAAAAGAACAAAAGAGCCAGACAGGAAAGTCATGTACTCCTATGGAGTGCTTACAATAAATGGAAAAATAATTCCCTCAAGTATGCAGTTGAAGGGTACAGCTTATCCAGTTGTCACACTATTAGACCAGAATGCTCCGTGGCTGGACAAACACAGGAATATGGGGGGAAGCCATTGAATCAAGAGGAGAGATATGAGATGGGCAACAAACCCCTGTAATTATAAGCAAGGGGCTGACCCATGCCGCCTTTTAGTATAATGAGCATATGTATAATTAGGCGCCTGGGTACCCTATCAGGTGATTAGTGCGCTTTACAAATGAATATAACATAACATATAATGGAAACAATGCGTCTGCCCAATAGACAACTTAATATGCCTGTAGCCAAGATGTAAAAAACAAAGGTAGAGAAAAAAGATTCAAAAAATGGTTCCTGTAAGATTACTACGTTTGGATTGCTGATTCCCCTATTGACTGACCCTGTTGGTCTCTTGCCTTAAACTGTAATCCCTGTAATAAATCAACTTAATCTGATCTCTCCCTTATCACTCACCAGGGACCTAATTCACGACAGCATGATAACCAAAAATCCCAAACCTCTTTCAGAATCCAAGAAATACATCCTTTCCTACTAAACGAGCCTATATAATCATTCCTTTAAAATAAAACACAATTTAAAAAAATGTACAAAAATAAGTAACAAAGCTCTGCATAAAAAAGACAAATGTATACTACTAAACTGCCGCATTCTGATAACTAAGGCACAATCTGTTGCTGACACAATCACTAAATTTCTTCAGCAAGACATGACTTGCGCACTCAGTTCACCCACTTATGAGCAAGAGGATTACACAGGGAAATAAAATATTTCGAAAGCATAGAAAAATAGACCATGATGCAGAGCAGCCATAATTCACAAAGAAGACATTAGCTACATCCCCCTTGTACCTCTGTGCTCTCTAGCCTTCAAATGCCTGAAATCTAACATCCAGATTTCAAACTCATGCCTAATAAACACCACTGTAATAAACCACTTCCCCAGAAACAACAAGCCTTCACATAAGAACTGATTAGCTTCAAGACCCCTACATTGCTTTTATAGGACAACTACCTACTATTTTGAGACAGTACTTTTAACAGGAACGATAATTAGGGTAAACCAAAGGCTAATAAGTGAGGTTACATTTTTAAACACTTACTTATGTTGCATTATTCAAAAATCATAAGACACCTGCCATTCAATAGTGCAGACTGCGCAAGGTGCAATAAAAATGCTCAGTGTGTGACTGTATTTACATGTTTACATACACACCAAAACCACGAGGTGTCACAAAATAATCCACCAATCAGTACAGTGTCCGCACAGAAATGTACAGTGTCCGCACAGAAATGTAATTTGGCGTTGGTATAGAAGACAACCCTGACAACCCTGACAGTGTGTCCAAATTTCGACCCAGGTTGAATACATCAACGGCTGTCCTCAGGACGGCGGAGCCTGCCTTTTGCCTCTTGCGTTTACACTACACGATTGAGGTAATCTCCCCTATAATTCGTAATTTTGCGGCAATGTGTGAAAATTCCGCAGATATTCGCCGACCAGCGTGAAAATCTCTGCCAAGACTCCAGCAACCGGAAGTCATAATAATACTACAATATTCAGCCAAACATGGGCCTTTGTGTTTGACCAAGTGTGACTGAATATCTGGGGTGTGTAGATCGTTGAATGATTTTAACCCAGAGTACAATTAAGCATTAGTGAAAAGCAGCCATGCTGTGCAATTGCACACTGTTTTGCTTTTGGGTTTTTCACGTGGGAACATCATTTCCCTTACAGGAATCCACTCCAGAACCCTCCCTTCCCCCATGACACTTAGGGGTGTTTAATGCTCTGCACATCCTTAACCCCTTGGCTGCGGGGCACATTCCCCTGCTGTGCTGGGGGGAGGGGGGGCGCGCACAGCGCCCCGATGCTCATGACGAGCTCAGCTCGTCATGAGCCACGGTTCTCGTGTGCTCATGACGAGCTGATCTCGTCACGACCACGCCCGTTTAATGGAACGCTCAGCACGGCAGGGGAATTAGCCCGCGTGTGAGCGTTCCACGGCTCATGACGAGCTCAGCTCGCCATGAGCACACGAGCATGGGAGGGGTTAAATACCGTTTACTCCTGCTCTTTGAATTAAAGCTTCATCAGGTTCCAGGGTGGGAAACAAAGTGTTGGAAAAGAGTTTGTGAAAGGCGACCAGCTCATGAGTTGAGCTTGTAAAGTCTCAGGGGCATTCATGCCTTGTCCTGCCTACTCCTCACCCCTTACGGGGAGATTACTACTGCCTTATTGTGCGCAGTGGCAGCATGCACAGCACAGTAGTAAATAGATTTACAGTACACTTAGTGGGTGTTTGACAGACGTAAACAGAAAGAGTTTGGTAGTAGAGGTGAATCTGACCCTGAGAGTCCAGTGTTAGGCCTGTCCAGCGCACACATACGTTCTGCTTCCTCTGAGCACAGTAGTGATTCTTGTAGGCACTTACACTTGGCACTTTACAGATGGTCCTATAGGGTATATCGCCCGCTGGACTAGAACGCTATCTTTTTGTTACTACACCAGAGTACCTAAAGACTGCGTGAGGTCGCATCTCACCACCCACCAGCACAGGCCACATCTGTTTATAAAACTCTGTTGTTTTCATGTTTTTTATACTTTCTACATATAGAGGTGTATTAAAGTACGTTTGAAAGACATAAACCTGACCTCCAGTGAGGTGTTAACTTCTGTGCTATACTGTATCCGAGGTCCTGTGAAACCTCTGAAGTAGGCTTTGAGTCTTTTCTGTTACCCACTCCAATGGTACTCATTTAATTGACCTAGGAAGGATGAAAGGCTGAGTGGACCCGCTAGGAGTCGGGCCTGTGGCCATAGAACCGAACAGACATTCGTGCAGTGGGTGCATCAGCCCACTGAGGATCCAGGCCTGGAGGAAACGCTTACCAGCCACCCCCTTTCTTTATCAGTTGAAAGATTACCCTCTTCCCTGCAGGTACAGCCCCGTGTCACCCCCCTTCACAGCCAAAAGTCCTCAGCTGCTGCTCCCTCATGCAACATATATTCCTTCTCCTGGAAAACACCAACAGCAGGAGAATAAAATAATATATTTTTGGGCAGATCAGCCAAGTGCGCCAGGTGGCAGCAAGAACTCGGATCCCATTACAGCGCCTTAATGGGATTCTGCAAGTGTTCTCTCTCTCCCCCCTGCAGCCCTCCAAGGGTGTCCAAACACGCTCACTCCTATTACCCAGCTGGACGCTCAGGCCTGAGTAGTGTGCTGAGGGGGCCTCCTGCAGCTCAGGGTCCCCACGCACCGCCGGGATGCGGGGGCCTGTGTTACGCCCCTGAGTGCAACTATCAAACAAGGCTACACACCTTAAACAAGCTACACTGGAACCCATAATTAACTAAATCTGACCCCACACATTCTATTAGAACATATTTAAACTGACAGTTCTGTACAGCACATTCTTCTCTCGACTAGTGACATACCGAAACTAGAAGGATGAGGGCCAGGACATCCGCCATTTCTTCAGCCCCGGCTGGAGCCTGGTGTCCACGGCATAGGAGGTGCGGTCCATGGTGTGGTAGTGCAAATAACGCTCATGTTTGAGAAGCTGTGGTGCTGGACCCTGGCTGAGGCCACCGACTGCTGCTGGTGGGAGAGAGGGCAGGTGGGCGGGAGAGGCTGCGGTGCACTGCTGGAGCGGGACCTGCTACTAGTGAGGCCGCCTCAGGTACTGGCGGTGCAGCTGGGGCTGCCGCTCCCATGTTTACATACATTTGGGAGCCTTCAAGTCCCTGTTGTTGCTGCCGCCGCCTCCCGGAACAGGCACGCTGCTGCCCCCTGCATCCATGCTTCACTCCTCCTAGCACAGGCACAGCGAATGGAGAGTTGGGCATGGGGGGAGTGAGGGGACAAAGAGGTGAAAGAAAGGGGAGAGGCGGCAAACACGGAGACTAGAGAAGCAGGCAGGGGTAAAAATAGCAATCACACAAGGATAGGGGCAGGAGAGAGTTTAGGAATGCTACAACAAACGAGGAAGCAAGGGTCTTGGGGAGACAGAGTGGACTCGCGTATATCAGGGCAGAGTGCGTAGGCTGCTTAGAAAGTGAAAGCGATTTTGCTTCCGTGTAATGCAGCCATGTATTTCACGAGAGAGGGACAGTTCAGGCAAAATATAGTGCAAATTCAGTTAGCTAATCAGGGGGAAGACAAGCATTTACAAATGCAATGGGGACTCGTATTTACACGAGATCTATTGCATTGTAAACAAAAGTGCTAGCGTCCAAGAAGGCACGAACGGGAGTGGGTGGGGGCGTTGTGGTGGTCAGAGAAGTGACGGACTGCGGGAGGGAACGGGGGGAGGCAGGGGAACATAACAGTTTTAAATGTAAAGGGGCCGATAGCTATGGAAGGAGAAAAATGACGACATGGCCGTCAGGAACCGGGATTAAGTTGAGGAAAACCAATCAGATTGTATCATTTAGGAATTCGGCCAATCAGAACGATAGGTGGAAAGTGGGCGGAGCTTTCCCCACTATACTGTATGCAGCATCTCTCGATGAGACAGCGCATGCGCTGCCTAGGTGAGACCTAAAAATGACACTCTGTTGCAGACGTGCGATATCTACAGTGTATACCATTGCAAGGCCTCTAGTGAAATAGAGGTAATGTGCGCTAGCATTAAAAAATACCACACATAGGGCTGAAAATGTCTCACATCTGCCCAGGAAATGAAGTAATGGAGTAAGGGAAGTGATGTAATGGATCTTGCATGCTGGAAACCAGGAACTGTAATATTGCTTTCATTTTCACAATCACTCACAGTTTATCTGTCTGTGCTTGGGAGTGGTGTGGTGCCTGGAGCTGGAGAGTAGTTTTTGGAGTTTGCTGAGTTTGTGCGTTATGTCTGCTGTCCCTGTTGTGTGCATTTTGTCCATTTGTGTGAGTATAATGTGTATTTTGTTGTCAACTGCACTGTAAAGAGTTGGGTGTTTCTCTTTTCAGGTAGTTTTGTATTTGGGGTATTAGGGTGTATTTAGGGTTTCAGTTACTGTCAGGATTATAGTGAGTAGGTGGGATAATGCCTAGCCCAAGACGTTGTAGGCTGATGAATTCCGGGAAGCTGGGTACTTTTCTCTGGCTGGTGTGTCACTACCTGTCATATATGCTGCAACGTGGGAGCCGTGTTAAAGGTGTACCCTGTGAAGGTCTGGAGGCTGAGGTGGGAAAACAGCAGGCAGCAGATGCTGCATGTGCATGATGTTGACCATGAGACCCCAAAACTGAAGCATCGCTGGGCAGATGATGTGGGCAGGGAGGCTGACCTGCTGCAGTATGGGGCCTTGCAGTTGTTGGATCATTATGTAAGTACATATATTGTTTCTTCTATCTATCGTTTCTCATGTTACCATTGTTAGTTTTAGGGACCATTAACTATGGTTCACTAAGATGTTAAGTGCAAAGTTTTCTTGCGCACATGCAGTGGCTCCTGTGTTACAGTGTGGCCTACACTATTGTCACTATTACTGTAGCTGAGAAAAATGCATCCCAGGGAAGCATGGAGTTGATATGGATTGCCGAGAGACAAGATGGCGTCGGTGTGATCGGAGCTGCAAGCTGAGCTCTGCGAGGTCCTGACCCCTGTACCCTTCTGATGCTGATACTGATGCTGAGCATCGCGTTCAAGGTGATTGATACAATGGGTCTCAAATATTGCTGAATCCAGTGATCTTCTCGAGAAAATTTTGTGGTAATCTCCGGTGAAAGAAAACCCCGTGACCGCAGGAAAAGTGACGTTGATGTACCTCTGATGGAGGGCCCTGATGGAGACAGACAGCTTTAATAAGTAAGCTTCAACAAAATTAACAAAATTAACAGAATTAACGGGCCAGCAGACTTACAAGCTTACAGATATACAAGACAAGACAAGACAAGTAGCGGGCAAAAACAGGCGAAACGGGGCAAAACAAACAGCGGTAAAAATAGACCTTGACGAAGCGGGATCAAAGTGGGATCATACAATTCATATCACACCGAACCCATACCCGTACCCATACCCGTACGTGTGCCTGCACCGTACCTACACCGCACTTGATACTTATGTGGCAGCCCAGGTGCCGTCAGGAAAAGGTTCTGGGCATTTTTCTTTTGAAACATTCTCCCGAGCTAAGCGGGCTCTGTGGGAGTGCCGGGTCTGCGGCTCTACGGCTCCGCAGCAGCTCTCTACTCACCGTGTATGGCCACGCAGCTCCTGGTCACAGCGCTTGGTTCATCGTCTTTCGCTGCTGTCGGGTCCGGGTGTCCTGAGCCTGAAAAAAAAATCCGCTGTCTGGATACTCTGAAAAACAGTCCGGGAGCCGCAGTTTTCACCCTGATTTCACTCAAGCCAAACCTCGAGGCAGATCGACTGTTCCATAGACTCGGCGCTCTGCCGCTCTGCCGCTCTCCCGGCCTTCCGTTGCCAAGGAAACGCTGCAAGACGCTGTCAGCACTCAATGCAGAGCATACACACACGGAATTCTCGAGCATGTTCAGGTTCATGCTCGGTCTTAGTGTGTCTCCATTCAGGTTGCGCCCCCAGTGTCTTTGGTTGCCAGGAAGTAGCGCTCCTGAGGTATGTGTCCCGTTTGGGGAATGGAAGCTCTTTAAAATGGCTCTTTTGCTGGTCTTTGTGCTGGAATTCATCGAGGACAAAGAAGTGCAGGCAGATATGGAGAATCGCTGGGAGAACGGTCTGCTCCTGCCCAAGCTGGTGTGCGGTGGCCCAAGAGAAACTACAGCAGTGCCAGAGACCAACGGTGGAAAAAGTGGCCAGCATGGCTGAAGTGGAGGGGTATGTACCGCGCGAACAGTTCAGTGAGAGTGCTCAGAGCAAGATAACCACGACAGGCACACAGGGGGCAGAAAACCGTCTTGAGGATGCAAACATACAAGGCCCGGCAATTCTAACGAGGTGGCCCGAGACAAGGGGGGCTAAAAATAAAGACGAAAAATCTAAAAACATTGACAAAGATAAGGATAAAGAGAAACAGAAGGAGCAGAAAGATAAGGAGAGGGGTAAAGAGAAAGACAAGGAGAAAGACAAAGCAAAAGACAAACACAAAGACAAAGACAAGGAACATGATATAGATGTGGGTCCTGATAATCTACAGACAGCGGCTAAACTGGAACTATTGGTAAGAAAAGCCAAGCGGCTACAGACTATTAAAAACCTGAAGTCTGCTGCCAAAACCAGCGGTCAGGCCAATGATGCTCAACCCCGGATCTCAACCATCTTTACCGCAGTAATCAAAGGGCAATCCGATCAGGGGAAACTAGCAGAAATGGACAGCAACTCAAGTAATCTGTCCAAAATACCCGGTAATCGGAGTAAGTACCCGGCAGCCACTAGTGGGAAATCCATGACTGGACTAGCGACTGAGATGTACAGTTCTACAATAGTGGAACCTAAAGGACCCACAGAGGATCCGATAGCATTACCACCAGAAGAATCTGTGCAGACAAAGAGCCTTATTGCTTCAACCTCCTTTTTACCACCGCCTCTTAGCTCGATTAGTGCAGAGTTGGAAAATACTGATCATTCCCGCAGCCTTGATTTAAACCCCGGCAATATAGCTCCACTCCCAGACAGGGCTGGATCTGAATCAGAGTCAGAGTCAGCGGCGGAGTCTGAAGTATATGAGACTAGGATGTCTACCTCAAGTGAACCACATAGATTGAGATACGAACAGATAAATTCTGAAAGCTCAGAACCTTCTGACTCCAATTCCAACCCTAATTCCAAAAAGACAGATGATTCTCCTAAAGACAATAGTGCAAGGAAAAAGCAAGATAAAAAGAAAAGAAGAGTAAGGAGACATAATAAATTTATCGATGAAGATACCACCGATCAAGGAAGTTACACTGATCGAATTGATCATCGTCATAGGAATCCATCTACACAATGTACATCAACGTCCGATCCAAAATACAATCCGCTAAGAGATGCAAATATGACCGAGCATAAACCATCCGATGAAGTGGGAGGTCAAATTGAACCTTCCTTGGGCGATGTATTTAACTCAATTATGAAATTCCAAGAAGTCGTGAAACTTGATAATAAGAAACTTCAAGGAGCAATCAACAAGGTGGGGCAAACCTGTGTAGAAATCTCAGATAGAATGGCATCGGTTGAGCTACGGACAGAGAACCTTGAAAAGGATGTTTCCGTCCTCCAGAAACAGGGAAAAGAACACGAAGGAATTGTGCGAGACCTGATGATGAAAGTGGAGGACCAGGAAAACAGGGCCCGGAGAAATAATTTACACCTCTTGGGAATCCCGGAGGGAGCCGAGGGGAACGACTCTAGGGGCTATATGATATCCCTTTTTAAAGAATCTTTCCCGGAACTTACCACTTGGGATTGGGATAAAGAAGTTCAGCGGGCCCATCGCTTTCCTCTTACCCTCAACAAACGGTCGCACTCACCAGAGAAATACCCAAGAGCTATGTTGGTCTATTTTGGCAACTTTCTCCTACGTGAAGCAATATTTGACCTGGCACGTCCAACTCATAAAAGTGAACACAAAGGGTATATGTTTTTAGTAGACCCGACTTTGCACACGCGACTGTGGAAAGAAGATGACGATTGCGGCAACTCTTTGCCCCTTTTGAACAGCTGGGAGCCACTGTATTTTTACAGAATCCTGCCAGACTGAAAATCATCTATAACGGAGTTACCAGAAGTTTCATCAGTGAAATTCAGGCGCAAACTTATCTCGAGGAGATTACAGAAAACAGGGACGGCAAAGAAAAACTTAAAAAAGGAAAAAAACATAACAAATAGTTTGTAACTAAATGCTAATCAATAGGGCACCTACGGCATAAGGAGAAAGACATTTTGAGAAAGGGAGAGGGAGGGGGGTAACATAGGTTGCATAGACAGATGTTATGTTTGTGTATAATGAATATAAGAAAATGTATTGCCTAAAGAATAACTATCCCTCCACTCCCATAGCAACAGGGGTTAGGATGCGGAGAAACCATCTGCCAACGAATCACATGATGCGCACAACCTGGTTTCAAGGGAATCAGGTAGTCTCACTAGATGGTGGAGGGGGGGTGTAGGGGAGGGGGGAAGTAGTAGAGGGGTTTTAGGGGGAGAGGGGAGGGGCAACCAAACAGGCAAAAAAACAGGTCAGAATCTATGACTTGGCGTATAAGCGAAAAAGAAAAACGGGCACTTCGTACTTTTAAAAAGAGCATGCAACAAAATATACAAAAAAATCTTTTTATACCTATAAAGTGGCTAAACTAAAAATCTTGACCATTAATATATGTGGGCTTAATGTTTTAAAAAAAAGACAAAAATAGCGATTGGTCTTCAATCAATTGGGGCAGATATTGTTTGTCTTCAGGAGACCCATGTCGAGGGGTCCCAAAGACATCTATTAAAAAATCTGGGATATAGATTAGTTGTTGCAACAACACAGGCACAACTACAACAATGACCTAGACCCAAGGCAATAGATTTTTTGTAAGACTTGGGTATCTCGTGTCACACTCTTTTATAACAACCACCCATTTCTTAATGTAAAGGGTTGGGGATACACCAGTCAATAGCCCATCTTAAAAAGCCCGTCTCCTTCTATACAACAGTACAACTACCCACACCAACATGTGCTGAAAAAATGTGAACAAGCACGATAGCACCTCACGGGTGCACCACCAATGGGACCCCTGGTAGGTACTCACCAGGACGGCCCTATTATCATCATTGGTGCTATCGCGCTTAACGGAAACGTGTCCAACCAAAAATAACTGTGTTAACAGTGATGGGTGCAGTGGAAACAGTACAGACAACACAAACAATTAGTGAAGTAACACCACATATATATCATAAAACCGCATAAAGCACGAACAGACAACTTTATTCTTGTTCTTGTATGCTATATGCTAACAATTAAAAAAGTGAATGTGGCTACTCCTTATAGAGCCACTTTCTACTTGCCAACATGTTTCATTGCCTTAGTATTTAGCAGGCAATTTCTTCAGGGCATATCGCCGGCTTTCTATCATCCCTCGAGCCATGATAGAAAGCCGGCGAATCTCCTGTTAGCGTGATACATCACGGAAGGAGGGACCACGTAAACTCACGAATGGAGTTCACTGGATCCTGTTTTTAAACACCTCTCGGCTGGTAGAAGAGATATCTGCTGATTGAGGTACCCACAACCCTGGTGTCCAAAGCAGTGGCGAATAAAGATATTCCCTGAAGAAATTGCCTGCTAAATACTAAGGCAATGAAACATGTTGGCAAGTAGAAAGTGGCTCTATAAGGAGTAGCCACATTCACTTTTTTAATTGTTAGCATATAGCATACAAGAACAAGAATAAAGTTGTCTGTTCGTGCTTTATGCGGTTTTATGTTATATATGTGGTGTTACTTCACTAATTGTTTGTGTTGTCTGTACTGTTTCCACTGCACCCATCACTGTTAACACAGTTATTTTTGGTTGGACACGTTTCCGTTAAGCGCGATAGCACCAATGATGATAATAGGGCCGTCGGTGAGTACCTACCAGGGGTCCCATTGGTGGTGCGCCCGTGAGGTGCTATCGTGCTTGTTCACATTTTTTCAGCACATGTTGGTGTGGGTAGTTGTACTGTTGTATAGAAGGAGACGGGCTTTTTAAGATGGGTTATTGACTGGTGTATCCCCAACCCTTTACATTAAGAAATGAGTGGTTGTTATAAAAGAGTGTGACACGAGATACCCAAGTCTTACAAAAAATCTATTGCCTTGGGTCTAGGTCATTGTTGTAGTTTTGACTTATCAAGTGGAGGGCGACCTAGATCCATTTTCCCTCTCAGCTCCAGTGTTTGTTTGCAACAACACAGGCAAACAAAACACGCTGGGTTGCTATTTTGGCACGTGGTTGTGGAGTTCGTTTCACAAGATCTGCTGCAGACTCATGTGGCAGATGCGCAATCACCGAGGGCCAATGTGCTATGGGGAAAAAATTCACGATTTGCTCAGTATATGGCTGTGTTACTGACGATCTGGAATTATTACAGTTCTTATCTAATGAACTTGCACATTGGCCGATACCCATGATTGTCTGCGGCGATATTAATCTTAACCTTCCACCAAACTGGTCCTCTGGTCATAACTTTAATTATCAAGGTAGGAAACCTAAAACTTTTAAAGCCCTGTAAGCGCTTTGCTATACTCACGGGTTAGTAGATTGCTGGGAGATAAAGCACCCATACAACCCTGGCTATACTTTTTTTCCCATCTCCATCAAAAACTAGCCAGACTGGACTATATTTTTGTATCACACACAATTGTCTCTAGCTGCTCTATAGATCGGCTACCTAGGGTTCTTTCTGACCCTAATCCCCTAATTATTAGCATGAATATGGGGACGATACAATCTGATCGTAGTATGTGGACCTTTGAAAGAGCATTATTGCGTAATGAAAAATACCGCATACACATGGAGAATTGGATCCCAGAATTTTTAAAGTTTAATATGGGTAGTGCCCCTTTGGAGGTGGTCTGGGACGCACTGAAAGCAGGTAT
This sequence comes from Lissotriton helveticus, assembly GCF_964261635.1. Classification (NCBI taxonomy): domain Eukaryota; kingdom Metazoa; phylum Chordata; class Amphibia; order Caudata; family Salamandridae; genus Lissotriton; species Lissotriton helveticus. Next base: position 1,007,632,453 of record NC_136063.1, on the reverse strand, counting down.
AAGGGGTGAAACTCTTAGATTTTCCATAAACAACAATAAAGAGGAAAAGCAAAAGCTAAAAAATGTACAGGAAAAAGTAGCCGGAAAGGAAGAAGACCTAGTCAGAGCGGTACAAGGTGGAAACAACATAGAAAGGGAGGTAAGAGAGGTAGCTAACGGACGGAATCTAATATCCGAAATTTTTACCACCAAAGCAATCGGTAAGGCTATAGTGAACAAGGAAAAAACTTACGAATTGAGTGAGCGGGTGGGTCATCAATTAGCTATTCGCACAAGACAACAGAACTCAGAAAATACGATTAAAGCAATTAGAGACCCAATTCTTGGATTAACTCACGACCCCAAAGAAATCAGGGAAGCTTTTAAGCGGTATTATTCGGATCTTTATACTGAGATAGGTAATAGCCAGGTTAATATTGATGAATATTTAGAACTAGTTACCCGGCCCCGCTTATCTCAATCGGATCAAGATATTCTCTCGGATACTCCGGACTGGATAGAAATTCTACTCTCGATAAATAGTCTTCCTTCAGGCAAAGCAACAGGCCGAGATGGAATCCCCGTGGAATTTTATGCCACATTTAGCAGCACACTGAAAGATATTCTAACTAATTTAATGATTCATATTTTTCAAGGTGGACAACCTCCGGCATCTTGGGCCCGGGCAAAAATTATTGTTTTTCCCCCAAAAAATAAAGACCCCACAGAACTTGGGGCATATCGACCAATTACATTAATAAATAATGATTCAAAAATGTACTCTAAATTATTAGCCAGTAGACTCTCACCATTAATACACAAAATTATATCTGTTAGGCAACATGGATTTGTCCCAGGGAGATCTACCACAGACCATATCCAGAGGGTGATCACACTTTTTGACATGGCAGAAGTAGCAGGAGACCCTATGGCCCTGATACTGCTAGATGCAGAAAAAGCATTTGATAGGGTCTCCTGGCAGTATCTATGGACAGCCATGTCAAAAAGTGGGATTGGGGACCATTTTATCAAAGCTGTTCGGGCGATGTACGCCACCCCTGAAGCCGGGGTCATGGTCAATGGGGACATATCAGATACTAACAAAGTGACTAGAGGTACAAGGCAGGGCTGCCCCTGCTCCCCTCTACTGTTTGCTATTTTTATTGATCCATTTATTTCAAGGCTAGAAACAAACCAATTTATACAACCCAGGAAGACCATCAATGGTGAAACGAAGACCTTGGCTTTCGCCGATGATATTGCAATAGTTACAGCCGATCCAAAGGAGGCAGTTAAACAAATGAAAGAAGAAGCGAAAAAGTTTGGCGCGATATCAGGGTATAAATTGAATCAAACCAAAACTCAGATTATAATCAATAGTCAAATCAATTATTCGGACGATAGGGTTGTAGATAATGCATTATATCTCAGCGTCAATATTACCTCAAATTTAAATAATTTAGCAAGCCTTAACTTGAATCCACTCTTAAAAAAGACAGAAAAAAGTTTAATCAGCCTGCATAATCTACATTTAACGATTATAGGAAGATGTAACCTTATTAAAATGTTATTCTTCCCTAAATTCCTGTACTTTTTTCGTACCATCTGTTTAAATTTCGACCCATCAATATTTAAAGCTATAGATAATATTTTTACTCGCTTCATCTGGGGATATGGAAGAACCCGTAGAGCTCAAAGATTCATTACCCTACCAAGGGAAAGAGGTGGTCTGGTGTTGCCCAACTTTAAAATCTATTGGTGGGCTACTATTCTTAAGTACAGTAGAGCGCTTTTAACCCTCAAGCAAGAGTCTAATCCAGATTGGTCAGTCCCAACCCCACAGGAACTCATTCTTGGCAATGAGAGGTGATCATTTGTGGAGGCTAACATACGACTGCCATTTTAAAAAAGTGCGCTTTAAAACACTTAAAGGTATTTATATTGTGTGGAACCACGTGTGAAAACTCTTGGGACTTGGTAGGTTCTCCTATTATAATACTCTAGATAGAAACACTAATCTTCCGGAGATTTTTACTGATCACTGTATGATGAGATGGGTCAGATCGGGAATCTCACAATTCGGCTCCATGTATGACTGTACGGGCTTCTGCTCTTTCGTTTCCTTAAAAACTAAATTTGGGTTAGAATCGCGCGATTTTTATAAATATCTACAAGTTAGGGATTTTATTTTAAAAAAGGGGGGTGGCAGTGTGGCCATGAAGAAAACTCCAGCAATTGAAACATTGGTGCGCACGGACAGGGCTAAAATTGGTGACATTTATAAAGATCTAGTTGTAAATCTTCCAGATGACTTAGATAAACATTTTCTTAACTGGCAAAACAAATTAGACATAATAGAGACTCAAATGCAAAAAGCACTAGAATTTTCAAATTCCTCATTAATGTCAACCAAATACAAGCCCTATTCTACAAGACGTTCTTCCAATTATACTATACCCCAGATAGAATATCTAAATGGAGCACCGGCAAAGGCACATTATGTCCTCGATGTGCGATGCCTGCAGCAGATCTGATACATATGCTGGCCACATGTCAAACCCTAAGTACTATCAGACGAGATATTTCTACGTTTTTATCTGAGTCTTTGAGAGCAATATCGAGATCACTACAGCTGAAATAATACTAGGGGTAGATAGGAATGCTAGACCTGCTAACATGCAGGGATTGCTGTTTATATCAATGGCGGTACTTAGAATTTGCTTGACATCTGCATGGTTGGACCTGTATCCACCTACATTCCAACAATGGCGGGCACGACTCTTAGCTACTTAGAGCCTGGAAATAGCCATTTATAACCATAAGGGTTTAAAAAAGAAAAGAAAAGGATTAGAATTATGGTACCCTATCACACAGTGGATAGGGAGTCCGGATGTGTAATGCTGATTAACTACTATACCAGATATGTTTTTCTTTTTATTTATTTATGCTCTTTCTTCTTGTTTCTAGCTTACTGTTTGTTATTGTTTATGTATCGCCTTATCTAAATTATTTTTTGATTAAGATATCATTAAGAGGATATACGCGCTTAGTTTCTAATGTTGCCTGTATGGGGGGGGAGTATCTTATTTTATTTTTGGGTGGGGTGGGTGGGATAGAACTGTAAAAATTCCAATAAAGAATCGTTTAAAAAAAAAGAATTAATAGAGCACAGGAGCAAGCAGACTCCGGGAAATTGTAGGAATATGTTACCTGCTTGTTCAGGCAGATGGCACCGCAGATGGCGAGCAAGGACATTGTGCTGGATCATACCCACAGTGAGAGTCGACCCGCTAAGTCACCAGACATGCCACAATGTATCCTGACCTGACTACCCTCCTACCAGCGTAAAGAAATAATCATGGCAGCCGTATGTGCCTAGAACACCATTACCTTTGAAGACTTGGCCACGACCTGTCCCCCACAATGCTGCAATGTCGCAGGGGCCTACGACCCGCCTCAGGATGAAGGGATAAGTGGGGACATCCCTTCTACCTCATCTTTGTGTGGAATAAAGAAACACACAGAGTCCACACTCTGGGAGAAGCACACTCTATAAAGGGCTTTGAGACTCTCCCCCCAGAGGATGAGACACAGCAGCCCAAACTGCACTGTCCTCCGGGATTCTCTGTTAAATCACAGCATCTATTATGGGCAGTGAGAAGATACTTTGCCACATCAACTGAATCCGAAAGTTGCACAGAACAAACAGCTTTACTAAGCCAACTACAGTGCTGAAACAGCATATCGGATCCTGAGAATGATTAGTACCAAGAGGCCCATCTACGCATCTCCCAGTGGTCTCCTCAATCAATATGGACCTTCCCAGATCCAGCTCGGCAACCTCGGTTGCCCCACCATTTCTTCATTGGTACCTAAGCTACAGCGTCAGAGCTCCAACTCGACCTCTCGAAGATGACTCACCGCCAACGATATGGACCCCTTTCACACCGTTTGTTGTGTTCAAGAGAGGGAACCTCCCAGTTGTTTATCTTTGTATTTATCCTAAGTCCTCCCTGCTCGACAACTTCAACATAGCTACACTCACTGTAGGCGATATAGGTTGAATAGACATGCTGTAAGGGTGGTACGGCGGCCCGTCTTGTCCCCATGTAGCTGGCCCAAGGACCTTCTAACCCGTGATTAAGGTAATTAGCTTGAATGTATGGGCCTAAACTCTCCAGTAAAGAACCTGGCATTGCTATCCATTCTTAAAGCTTCTAACTGCGATGTCTGCCACATTAGGGAAACCCACCTGCTTGAAGCAGACTGGAATTGTCTACGGTCCCGCTGGTTTGATTACCAATACTTCTCCTCTGACTTGGGAAAGCAGGCTGGAATAGTGGCCCTATTAGCTGTCAAATGAAAGAGAACCCACCGGCGTTAGCTACCAACTTCTTGGGCCAAGTCATTCAGACCCATGCAGATATACCTGGTAGACTGACAGCTTTACGCATTGCAATCAAACACCTACACATTCACCATATCTAACATTTATGCCCCAAATGATCACCAAGAGACCTTCCTCCTGGACACTATGGGGCAGGTGATCACCACCCCTGACACCGAGGTCCTACAAGGGGAAGACTTTAACCTGGTCCTGGATGCCCTCCTGGACAGGTATGTACAGCGGACCATTCACACAGGGGCATTCACTGCAGCAGGCTTTCAATGGTTGATGGACATGGGACTAGTGGACATGTGGTGCCTGGGCCATTCAACAGCAAAGGATTACACATTCTTCTCGGCAGCTCACCACACCTACGCCAGAATAGACCTTTTCCTCACTTTGAAATTCCAAATTGGTATGTGATGTCTCAACATTTTATGAGCATAATCCAATAGGAAAACATTGAAAGGTTACTGATTCCCAAGTTGGGGTGGTAACTCATTCACATATGGGAAAGGGTCCAGTAGAGATTGCTACTTTTCTGTGAATGCAAAGAAAAAAGGTTTGTTGGGGAGTAGTCAGTTAGACAACTGCCAACTCTCAAACAAACTTTTAAAAAAGAATTGTGGCACCCTGAGAGAAGACATTGTGGCCCAAACACGACATGACAGCAGATGTCAAAGACATTAGGAGTGAACTGGGAGACCTGGGCCAACAGATGCTGGAACAAACTAATGACTCAAGTGAGGAAAAACTAGATGAACATCGACGTGAGCTGCTGGATTAGCGGGACGAGGATTTGCAATACCAACTGGAATCTAAAAAAAAAAAAAAGGAGTTGATATGGATTGCCATGCATGTCCTGAAACGTCAAATGATTACATGGCTGGTACTGCACATATGCTCCAAAGATGCTACTTCCGCTGCAAGCATAAGTCATTTCCAGTTTTGATTGTGCATTACAGTACCTATGTCATGCATAAAGGGACTGTTTTACAAAGGCCCTTGCACAGCTGTCATTTCCTGTCTTTCAATGTATTAATATATGCTGCAACTGTGCTAGTGACTTGTGCAGGAGTACCAAAGTAATGGGCCATTGATACTCTTTGGCATATTTCCCATGAGTTAGCTAGCATCTTTGATGTCTGCCATGGCGTACTCTGTTAAGCTTAACTCTATGTGTTATCTGTTTTACTAGGTTAGGGATGCATAGAATAATAGTGTACAATGACATGCACTCAGCAGCACTGACAGGTATACTACTTAAGTTACCTTGTTAACCCACACATATGAATACAGATGTATGTAGGCTAACTATTTACTGGTATTTGTTTAAAGAGGCGCTCAGGATACCATTACCTGAGTCTAGTATGTGAAATCTGTAGATGAACAGCATCATCCAGGTCAGCAACATGTGTGTAGTTAGGTAGTGATGCCACTCAGCATGTGAATGTCCTAAATGACCAATAGGTGCATGTGTAAGATAATCACATGTATGTATGACTCAGTCATCTTAACAAATGTGTATCATCCAGGCATGTCAACTGTGTCATCTGAACACCTACAACCTGAAAGGCCACATGACCAATACCCGTGCATATTTACTGTGGTGTAGTTGCTTCTTATATATGCATATACAAGTTTAATGATCTGCTGAACTTGCTATGCCTTGCAGTTTGACCATCCCCTAACACAGACCCTGAGATGGCAACTTCAGCAACTCAAACTTCACTGGTGAGTGCCTTCAAGTGTAGCGCAAGGAGTGAGTGTGATGTCAGATGTGTAGGGAATTTCCTGATTCATTGTGCAGCCTACTCACAAATTGACTTCTTGAAGATGAAGAATTGGTTATGGGAAGATGTGGTAATGTGCTTCATGTGTATCAGCATCAGACTAGTGTTGAGGAGTACAAGTTGCCTATCGGGAAATGAAAACATAAAGTTGTGTGTGAGGGGAGCCATATTCCAAGTGTCAGACAATCCCAATGAATTGGTAGTGGAAGCACAATAAATCATGACTAGGGTATGATTGCTACAGTATGCATGTCATCTGCACAAGCCGATATATTGTGCACATGTATTCAATGGTGGCATGGTCCACCGTAGAGTGGCATCATGTCAAATATGATATTGTTCATATGTCCCTGTATGTTCTGGGGTACATACCCTGCATCCATTGTTACATGTCATGCCTACAAAGTTATCTGTATAGGTAGAAATGAGCCCTGAAATGGCTTATCTCCCATCAATTCCAAAACTTTGTGACGCAAGAAATGTGCTGTCGAGACACATTCGAATTCGTAAATGCCTAAGGCATACAGGCCATTTTAGGATGCCCAAGGTATACCAATACACAGTCAATGTAAAAATGTTACCATTCCATGGGTACTGAAACATATATGCTTCCAAACATAACCTGTATGGAGATGGTCATTATTATTTCTGCCTATGTTGTTGGTATTGCACACTCAAATGTGTTACCTTTGCAATTAGGCCCATCTACATCAGATATGCTAGGTGTAGGTATGTGTAGTCAATCAAAGCAGCAATGTATATGTTGGCTGTTGGGCCAACTGATGTAGGTGTAATATAAAATATGAGAGTTCATGATGGTGATACCTGTACCTAGTCAGCCTATGATTGACATATGGTGTAAACCTTTTCCACACACAACGTGACCCCTGAGGAACAGCGCAAATTTCACAAGTGTAAGGTTATAAAGTGGTGCAAAAAAATGGGGATGAACCTGTGAAAAGCCATTTCCTCACACTTGATAGTGGTCAACTTGAACCCTTGAATCTTGGTTGTTGATTATTTGATAACACTTTTATCCTAATGGATAACAGTGAATTTTGTTTTTATTATGGTAAAACTAATCAGTCAGTCAGTCAGTCAATATAGCTTTATTCGATTTTGATTCAAAAAATCATAAAAGCGTACAGTTTAAAACAGTTATAAATAGAAGCATACATACAATAATACATAATATCTACATGTTAAAAATGTTTACCCAACCCGTGGGAGTAAGTGTCTTAGTTATAACGTACTATACACAGGTCAAAATTTGATCAACCAACAATTAATAGGGGTTCCAGTACTTAGAACTATAGAGCAAGGATTCCTGACGGTTATGAGTAGGAAAACTTCTGCCCATTAACATGTTGCACCCTGCCTTTAGACTGGATTTGGGGGACCACGACATTCTGGGGTAAAAATCGTGCAAATCCCAGACGGAGATTGGGCTGTTTCCCCCTTGAGGTGCGCAGGTACGCAGGTACGGGACAATATTTCTCTGCCTACATCTAACAAGAACTAGGTCACCCACGATATCTTTTTGGAGAGAACCCAGCCAGCCCACCCTTCTAACACTCATTATTGTACCCACAAGGTTGGGTGGCAAGGGTCTATTGATGGTCAGCCAAAATTTGACCTTGTTCAGCAGGTCGTGTTGTCTCTCAGTTTTGCCTGGGGGAAGTACTGGTACTCCTGCGAGGACACAGACAAAAGGAGCTGCCTCCGGGGGGAGGTGGATGGAAGTAACTTTGTTATAGTGTGCTCTAGGAGCAGCAAGTTGCGAGAGAGTAGGTATAGGGGAGTGTCTGCGAAGTATTGGGGCTGGTACATTGGAGGCTAGTGGTTGGGTTAAGTCTCTTTTGTCTTGCGTGGTTGGCTTTGGGTCTTTCGAAGTGGAAGGTGGGTCAGGACATTTGGGTGCTACAGCACTTTTGTTAGCTGGCAAGTTGGACTTGGTGGACTTGATGGTTTCTTCCAGTCCCGTCAGCCTGTCCCCTAGTGTGTTTATTTTATCTAACAGTGGTGTTATGAGAGAGCTGACCAGTTGTTCAATAAGGGATAATAGATCCTTCTGTATAGGAGATGGTAGAACAACTAGTTTCTCAGCAGTCTCCGGAATCATGTATGGGTTGCTGGCAGGAAGTGTAGGGCTTAAGCACAATTTTTTAGGTTTAGGTTGATTCCCCATGTTATTAGCCCCATTACATTTCCTTATAGCGGATAAGGAATCAGAAATAGCGGGCCTTTGGGTGTTTTGGATGTTATCTTGATTAGATAATGGGAGGGGTTGCCAAGAGCTGACAGTGTCGGGTGATGCACAGAAGCTTTCAGCAAGGAGCGGAGAATCCACAAAAACGTGTGTGGTTTTGCATAGAAAGTTTAACTCATCTAGCCACGAGGGCGCTTGGTCTGCGTCTACTGATTGTAAGGTTTCAATGGGCATAGTTGTATTATCCCCCTTGTAAGTCATATTGTGGTTTAAGTCCTAGGACAGAGGCAAAGTCAGTAGATAATACGGCGAAGAGATGCAAATGTTCTTTACCTCATCTTTTCTTGAACTCACGAAATCAATGTGGACGGCCCTGTCCCGTCCTCCTCAGGCCTCTGAGGGCCACAGAGGGCCCGCCCTTTGCCCGGGCTTAGCCCGGCGTCCCGCGAGGGAGGTCTGATGGTAGTTTTATGCTCCTCCTGGCGCTCCGATTGCTCACGTGGTTCTCTGGGCTGCTGGGGCTTGTAGTTTCCCTAGCCTGCACTCCACGCAACGGCCAGCGCGTCCCCTGTTGGTAGTGGGAGCGGGCAGCGGGAGGCAGGCGGGCAGGCGGCAGGCAGGTGGCAATCCCAGCGGGTCAAGATTGGTCAGCAGTCCTCCACCCGGTCTCCAAAACAACAACAGGCAAGTTCCCGGATGCTCCCTCCGCTCAGCAGGGCTGACGGTAGTATTATGAGCCTCCTGGCGCTCCGATTGCTCACGTGGTTCTCTGGGCTGCTGGGGCTTGTAGTTTCCCTAGCCTGCACTCCACGCAACGGCCAGCGCGTCCCCTGTTGGTAGTGGGAGCGGGCAGCGGGAGGCAGGCGGGCAGGCGCAGGCAGGCGGCAATCCCAGCGGGTCAAGATTGGTCAGCAGTCCTCCACCCGGTCTCCAAAACAACAACAGGCAAGTTCCCGGATGCTCCCCCCTGCTCAGCAGGGCTGACGGTAGTTTTATGCGCCTCCTGGCGCTCCGATTGCTCACGTGGTTCTCTGGGCTGCTGGGGCTTGTAGTTTCCCTAGCCTGCACTCCACGCAACGGCCAGCGCGTCCCCTGTTGGTAGTGGGAGCAGGCAGCGGGAGGCAGGCGGGCAGGCGGCAGGCAGGCGGCAATCCCAGTGGGTCAAGATTGGTCAGCAGTCCTCCACCCGGTCTCCAAAACAACAACAGGCAAGTTCCCGGATTAGTAAAACTAATCAACTTACCAGCAATCACTTAATAACCATTAAAGACAATGAGTGTGACCAGTTAATTTTTAAATGTGCCATCACATACGGGATAATAAAATAGAAAATGTCCTGAACTGTATGATATTTGTAGCTTTTTAGTTCTTTCAACACGGAGGCCTGCACATTGCAGCATATATCACAATACACAATTATAACATACAAGAGATGCACACATTTTTAATGGACAATGCACAGAAGTGTTATTCCCCTCCCCAGATCTGTAGTATGGCACAAGTGTCTGATCGACTTGCACTGAGTCATCAAAAAAGCTTGCAGGTGGTAGATAAAAACATATATTGCGATCTGCTCTATGGTACTAGTGGAATGGTGCTCCTTCTGAAACACTACCCCAGTGAAAGTTCTGGTGGGCAAAGGCAGGGGGTCTTCTGATATTTGCAGACACAAGAGGCTTGGAGGACCGCTGTGTCTATGTTATGGGATCAAATACGTTTTTGTGATCCAATGTAAGTACAGCCACTGCCATAGATTTTTGCGTGTGTATACATTCCCTGAATTACTCCACAAAAATGTTTGGACGTGTATTTAACTCTTGTAAATAGATTTAATATGAATATTGTTCTCACTAATGTAATTATTCTAGTGAGATATATAGTTTAGGTTGAAAATAGTGTGTACCTCTAATCTCCTAGATATGGTTATAGACTTGTTTGTATGGCAGCGCAGGAGATGACATCAGCAGCCGGCGGACCTTAATAGATGTAGTTCTGTGCTTTGTTTTTGCCCATGCACAAGGCTGTGCAGTGCAGCAAATATGAATGCTGTCCTGCGTTGTATGAACAATTAGTAAATCATGGCCCTGGTGCCTACACCCCCAGAGGCTGCTAGTATGTGCAAAGCTTACAAAAACCCTGGAGCTTCTGACTCATAATTAGAACTCTCCCCAAGACTCAATAATGTAACTTTGCTAGTTGCAGCTTCCTTAAATACATGCTTTGATAGGTAGAAACAAGTCCCAGCCCTATTAGGGCCCTACCATATGTGTATTCGAGTTGCCTCTCATTCTACTTCATTAGCTCTGACTTAATCATTTTAACATTTAATCTACCCCTTTACAGTATTAATGAATTCACTGCTTTGCCACATACCGTCACTCATTCACCAAATGAAGCACACATAATTTTCCAATTAAGAAAGGGCAGTTGCTAACAATGCAGACAATGTTAATATATTTTGCATAGGAAAGCAAACAATTACAGTTTTTGTGAAATATTTTCCATTCCCCTAAATATTAGAGGGCAGATTTAATACGGTCTCATGTTAGGGTTGCATCACTTTTATGGGACAACTGAGACTCAAAATCCTTTTAGACATTTAGTAAGCCACGCAAAGCCACTTTGCGTGGTTTAGTAAAACAAAGTAATGCAAGGCATCACCATAGCTTGGCCTTGTGTTACCTTGCATTGGGGAGGCGCTCCATGGGTGGAGCATGGGCGTTACCATTTAACCGCCCATGGATTTTGGCGCATTCCCAGATTCACTAAACCTAGTAAACATAGGAATGCATCAAATAGCTATGGCTCCCTGAAACAGGTGTAATGAGATTAAGTCTAATTTTTCCTTGCTACTTCTTCTTTCTATGTGTCCTGAATTCACAGCACACATAGAAAGAGGATTATGCTTTCAAGGATTTGCCTCCTTCCTCTTCTGTTTCTGAATTCGTTTTTGCTGGTTTTAGGATTCTGGGCACTTTTTCACTGCTGCTGCAGGTGCTCTGTGTCTAAAATGTAATGGCATTTGGTTTCTCCATGATTGGCATATTTGATAAGTCCCTAGTACAGTGCACTACATGTCCCCAGGGTCTGTAAATCAAATGCTCCTTGGAGGCCTGCAGCACCCATTGTGCCAACCGCAAGGGTAGCTTTCAAACCTGTCTTAGGCAAGCCACTGCAGAGCCTATATGTGCAGCTTTAAACTGCCATGTCATTCTGGCGAGTTCTACTTGCCAGGCCAAAACCTTCACTTTTATTACATATATGTCACCCATAAGGGAGGCCCAAGATAGCCCTGTGGGCAGGGTGCAGTATAAGTAAAAGGCAGGACATGTGCTTTTGAGTTTTACATGTCCTGGTAGTGAAAAACTGCTAAATTTATTTTTCACTACAGCAAGGCATATCTCTCCCATATGTAAGCATTGGATTGGCCTTGTAACACTTTACGAGTGTAACTTTCCATTAGGAAAATAGAGTAGGAGAAGGTTTGGTGTCTCTGGACTCGTAATTTGTACACATCTTTTAGTGAAGTTAATTTTTAAATTGCATGTCTGAAAATTCCAATTTAATAAATTTGCTTTTTCTTACTTTAACCATTATTTGCATCTTCCTGTCCCTAAAATACACGTCTGGGCTAGATGACAGCTGGGTTTGGTGCATTTCCTCTTGACAGTCTCACACAGACAGGGAGCTGAGGTGTGCCCTGCATACCCTGATGGCTTCTTGCCTGGGAGTGAGAGGACTGGTCTTTACTCTCTACATCTTGGATCTCTAAAGGTTCTCCCAGGGCTTGTTAGGACTTGGCTCCTGTTTCTGAAGTCTTAGGCACATCAAGAATTCACCTGTAAGTAGTACACGAATACTGGATTAGGGAGCATGGATATGCCAGATCAGATCACATACTTGTGAACACCGGGGGATGTTAATAATAAGGCAATTTACTTTGGTTCTTACTGCCACAGAGATTACAGATCGCGTACTTATGACATAATCAGCCCACATAATCAGAGGCGAGGGACATTTATAATTTCTCAAGATAATTCAAGATATATCGAATGACGAACGTTTTCTGGGTTTGTAGAATTTTACTTCTGACTTATATTGTGGCACGAATTGAGGATCTTCATTAAACTTAAATATTGGATTACTGCCTACATTTGCTAAGCCCTGAGGAAGTCATTTTAGCACAGACAAGTGCACGACGAAACACGTGCTGGCTGCTTCTTCGTTCTTTTTTTCAAAATAAGGAAATATTGTTTTTTCTTTGGAAACTATCTGAAAATAAACGGATGAGAAGACAAGGCTGCTTCTTCGTTCTTTTTTTCAAAATAAGGAAATATTGGTTTTTCTTTGGAAACTCACTGAAAATAAACGGATGAGAGGACAAAAGACTTTTTGAATTGAATTACTGGCACATGAACAGATTGGATGGACTGTACTACAATTTATGTGTGGATCCGATTATATTCCAATGATCTATGAACTTTGATATATTTTGTCAAGAAAAGTAATTTGTAGATCCAGCTGTATCTAATCGGGAGTAAGAGATATTGTTCACATTTCATGTTTTTTCTAACTTCAAGTGACTAATGTATAGTGCTCAGGGAGAAATAATTTTTAGTCATTAGGAATCGCATTTTATGGGGTTCTGTGGGGTTACCCAGTAAAACATATGTTGACTCTCAATAGCGCCCACAAATTGGCCATATTCGTGAGGGAGCCCAGAAGCTTTTTGGACTCACCAATACACTAGGATCTGTCAACAGTGGAAGCAACAACCAAAGAAATTTAACAAGATCGCAGGGATAGAGAAGACAGTTGACAGCAAAAGAGTGACAGGAGGAGTGCAGAATGTGGTGGAGAGGGAGATGCACCCCACCATTTCCTAAAAGGACTGACGGCAAGCAAAGAGACCACTCGCCATTCCAGACACGTTAATAAACTTTGGATCCTAAGAGACACTTAGGCCCTTAGCACCATAGACTTCTGTACCTTTATTGTGGTTCCGGCATGATGAAATGAATTACACATCTCCCATCGTTCAGCTTTTCATGATGTTCCTATGGAAGCAATGGGTAGCAATAAATGCTCCACATTAAGAGGTCCGTTCTCAATTAATGAGCAAGACAGGGGCTCCATCTACTGTGTTTAAGCGGATGCTGGTGTGGGCTTAGCCTGGTGTGGTTGGGATGGGTCTTTATGAGCAGTAGGTGTGTGACTTCATGATTTATTAGGGCATCACCTCAGGCCATGATGGTAGCTAATCTACAACTAGTCTCCCTATGCGTCCAGGGCCTGAATACTCTAGTTAAATATTATACATCTTTTAAAATGACTCCACAAAAGGGACTTTGAGATGGCCTTATTACAAAAGACACATCTAGCGCATTCTGATCTATGTACACTTAGATCTTAATGATTCCTGACACAGTTTCACTCACATGTCTCCATCAAAACAAGGGTAGTGGCCATACACTTGTGGAAAGATTTACCCTTTAGATTAGAAGCAGTGCCTAATGACCAACAGAGTAGGATAGTAACAATCAGAGGTAATTTATAGAAATGAGCCTTTACTATTAGATGCATTTATGAACTCAACAAGAATAGGAAATAGTTTTGTATTTTGTTGTTCCCCAAGCTGGAGAATTTTTGTTTTGGCTTGCCTGGTAATAGGTGGAGATTTTAGAGCAGTACTTGATGTCTGAATTAACAGCTCTGCTTCAAGATCTGGTGTCATTGGCAAGGTACATGACTTGAGAAATGGGATTGAAGGCCTAAGACTTATTGCGGCCTAGTGAACCCCACATGAAAATGAGAAGGACTACTCGATGTATTCTATGATCCATAGGTGTATTATAGAGTCCATTTTTCGTGGTTAAAAGACATATGTCTGATGCCGTGTTAGATACATCCATAGGCCAAAGAGTGTTATCTGACCATGTTCTGGTTACTATGACACTAGGACTCCCAAATTTCAAACCTCTTGACACCAGTACCTGGCACCTGAATGAAGTAGCATTCAGGAACATCAACCTTGGAAACAAGATAGCAAAATCTTTAGACCCCCATTTTGAAGATAATGGCACAGGCAAGCTTCAGCCGGAAACAAAATTGAATGCAGCTATGGCAGTGATGGGAGATGAACTAATTTCTTATCTCTCAGCCCGACTAAAGTGCACTAGAGACCAGAGCATGGGCTGGAGTCCGTCCCAGGTTGTCTCCCTAGAATAGCAATACAAATTAAACAGATCGACTAAAACATATAAAATCCTGACTAAAGTAAAAGTTCTGATACATGAAACCATAAAAAAGATATAGCACACAGTTCCAAAATACTACACTTATTGGGGGTAAGGCGGATAGGCTCTTGCCCTATACTCAACGGTTCAAATCCATATCTATATTCACACAACTGGTAATACTGATGGGATCAAGTTACACTCAAAACCTGAAATAGTAAAGACACTCTGTGATGAATATACTACCTTCTATTGGGGTTGAGTGCCAAACATTCGGTGACAAGACTCTTACTTGGAGAGTTATTCACCTCCATGACTATCGACTCAGGGTATGATTCAATACAAAGCTTCAGAACATTTTGGCTAACTCATTAGCTGAAAAACACACAGAAGAGTAGAACAGGTCAAGATAGTGGTGTGTGACTATATCAGTGACTAGGGTACAGTGGGCTGCATATGCGAACCAATGCTGTTGGAAATTATTGGAAAACAAAAAGCTAGTATCAATCCCATCAGACCACCCCTTCGGTGGAATATACGTCATGTGGGAATTGCTGATCAATCCATGTCTTGGCCGGCCATATAGTGCCAGTTTGGAGCTGGATGTCAGAAGACTAGCCATGATGTTTGCCATACAGTGGACTAGATGGTGTGCAGTGCTGAAGTGATAGTGATGAGTAAAATTGACTACACTGGCTCTGAAAGAGCGTGTATACAGAAGTCCGTGTGTCAAGAGATAAAAACCGCGCCTGGTAGTGTGACTACCTTCTGGCGCTTGTGCAGTACGGTCAACATGTTTCAGCCAAAGGGGAATTACCCCGGCATTCTTCAGGACCTTAAATGTGAATTAGCTACTGCAGCTATAACTACA
Organism: Lissotriton helveticus; assembly: GCF_964261635.1. NCBI lineage: Eukaryota > Metazoa > Chordata > Amphibia > Caudata > Salamandridae > Lissotriton > Lissotriton helveticus. The sequence goes on along the minus strand of NC_136063.1, from coordinate 1,007,616,978 downwards.
AATGTCACGTTAGATGAAAAATAGCGATAAGTTTACTAGTAGAAGGATACATATCTACCAGGAACATTAGTGGTTAGACGTCCACTGGTGGTGGAGAAGCATTTCTTCTTCCTATCAATAAAACAAAACAATGTTGGACAACAACACTGAATTACACATACACAACCACCTGCACTCAGAGAGACAGTATAGACAAACCACACCTGAATGAATAATTGACATTCTGCATATGTAAAATAAGCATAGTAGCTTCATCACTTAGAGGCATTTCCTCACAGTGATACTCACCCAGCATTGTGTGGGTGAAGACCTCACCTCACCCGGCAACCGCTCGGGAGCATGAGGCCCCGCTCTGTGGTGTAGAAAAAAGGACACAGTGAGCTCACAACTCTAAAGTGCCCAAGCCAATTGCTCTACACACAAACCCAACGAACGTGTGATAGGTACCCAACTGTTCCACTAAGGTCCACATACAGCGACCTTCCCCATGTATTACATTAGGGATAGCATAGTACAGACACTATAAAGTGCCTCTGGATCATCTTATGATGGTATTTAAACCTATCATTCAAATATGTACACTTGATAAAATCAATCTAGTGGCCCTAATTGGAGGGGCTGATCATGGTCCGCATTAGAGACTAACTAAGCTAACCTCAATGAGGAGCCCCTTTAGTATCAAGGAGTCTGGGACATCAAAGACCCATTTTATATCACTGTCATAAAAGGAGCCTACCTGGACAAATCTTTCTTACAAAGTCTGGCTAGAGTGAAGAGAGTCCATGAGGACACTCACCTGTCCGTCGGTACCTCTGTTTTTGAGCCGAGCGGGAGTGGAGGCACTCGTAGGACCGCCCTCTGCTCTTAAGTAAACGCCAGCCGGAAGAGGCGTACGAGGCATCTTACGGGACAAAACTATCGCAAACAAACGCGAGGCGAGATACTGCTCCATTGCGCATGCGCATATAATTATTGGAGTACAGATAAAGGTTTGTTATTCAAAGCACAATGCATCCTTCATGAGGGAAGATCAATGGTCAGTCCCTACTACGATATAACGTTTCACGCGTCGTATGGAATTGTAGTCTTATATTTTCTTAAGTACTGAGCCCCGGCAGAACTATCAGAGCAATAGCGAAGAAGACACTGCTCTGTTGCGCATTCGCGTATAGTCAGGAGACGTGGGGAATGATTTGTGTGTTATAAACACACTGCCTTAATCTTTCTGCAGGTAACTATGCTCAATACATTGACGCATGAACAACGTTCCGTCACTTTTGTGAGAATGTAATCTGTTTATCAGTCTGTACGCCCCTTAACACAAGCACTCCTGGCCTGAAAGGGAAACAATCTTACCCATAGCTGGCGTCGGGCGAATGGCACTAAACCAGGCATGTAATTAGTAAAAATAGTCACAGACATGTTTCTTGCAATAAAAGAACCACATAGAACAAAAATGATCTTATTGTAATTATAACACGTGTAAAGCACGTAATGTGTTATCCTCAAGTGTCTAATAAACGGGGAATATGTAGTAGTGACTGGGTGGACAGGAGGGTAACGCACACACTTAAGTTAGGTGAGCTGTTAAAGATGCAAAATAACAGTGTTTGCATCCATCTTAAATGGACCCGCAACTAGAAAGTTGCTCTAAATACTAACAAAAAACAGTGTGTGGAGGGTCAAAGGGAATATTTAACGACCTGTCTGCTCGCTCCCCAATATTCAGAAAAACACACAGAAGAGTAGAACAGGTCAAGATAGTGGTGTGTGACAATATCAGTGACTAGGGTACAGTGGGCTGCATATGCGAACCAATGCTGTTGGAAATGATTGCAAAACAAAAAGCTAGTATCAATCCCATCAGACCACCCCTTCGGTGGAATATACGTCAGGTGGGAATTGCTGATCAATCCATGTCTTGGCCGGCCATATAGTGCCAGTTTGGAGCTGGATGTCAGAAGACTAGCCATGATGTTTGCCATACAGTGGACTAGATGGTGTGCAGTGCTGAAGTGATAGTGATGAGTAAAATTGACTACACTGGCTCTGAAAGAGCGTGTATACAGAAGTCCGTGTGTCAAGGGATAAAAACCGCGCCTGGTAGTGTGACTACCTTCTGGCGCTTGTGCAGTACGGTCAACATGTTTCAGCCAAAGGGGAATTACCCCGGCATTCTTCAGGACCTTAAATGTGAATTAGCTACTGCAGCTATAACTACAAATGTCACGTTAGATGAAAAATAGCGATAAGTTTACTAGTAGAAGGATACATATCTACCAGGAACATTAGTGGTTAGACGTCCACTGGTGGTGGAGAAGCATTTCTTCTTCCTATCAATAAAACAAAAGAATGTTGGACAACAACACTGAATTACACATACACAACCACCTGCACTCAGAGAGACAGTATAGACAAACCACACCTGCATGAATAATTGACATTCTGCATATGTAAAATAAGCATAGTAGCTTCATCACTTAGAGGGATTTCCTCACAGTGATACTCACCCAGCATTGTGTGGGTGAAGACCTCACCTCACCCGGCAACCGCTCGGGAGCATGAGGCCCCGCTCTGTGGTGTAGAAAAAAGGACACAGTGAGCTCACAACTCTAAAGTGCCCAAGCCAATTGCTCTACACACAAACCCAACGAACGTGTGATAGGTACCCAACTGTTCCACTAAGGTCCACATACAGCGACCTTCCCCATGTATTACATTCGGGATAGCATAGTACAGACACTATAAAGTGCCTCTGGATCATCGTATGATGGTATTTAAACCTATCATTCAAATATGTACACTTGATAAAATCAGTCTAGTGGCGCTAATTGGAGGGGCTGATCATGGTCCGCATTAGAGACTAACTAAGCTAACCTCAATGAGGAGCCCCTTTAGTATCAAGGAGTCTGGGACATCAAAGACCCATTTTATATCACTGTCATAAAAGGAGCCTACTAGACTGATTTTATCAAGTGTACATATTTGAATGATAGGTTTAAATACCATCATAAGATGATCCAGAGGCACTTTATAGTGTCTGTACTATGCTATCCCGAATGTAATACATGGGGAAGGTCGCTGTATGTGGACCTTAGTGGAACAGTTGGGTACCTATCACACGTTCGTTGGGTTTGTGTGTAGAGCAATTGGCTTGGGCACTTTAGAGTTGTGAGCTCACTGTGTCCTTTTTTCTACACCACAGAGCGGGGCCTCATGCTCCCGAGCGGTTGCCGGGTGAGGTGAGGTCTTCACCCACACAATGCTGGGTGAGTATCACTGTGAGGAAATGCCTCTAAGTGATGAAGCTACTATGCTTATTTTACATATGCAGAATGTCAATTATTCATGCAGGTGTGGTTTGTCTATACTGTCTCTCTGAGTGCAGGTGGTTGTGTATGTGTAATTCAGTGTTGTTGTCCAACATTGTTTTGTTTTATTGATAGGAAGAAGAAATGCTTCTCCACCACCAGTGGACGTCTAACCACTAATGTTCCTGGTAGATATGTATCCTTCTACTAGTAAACTTATCGCTATTTTTCATCTAACGTGACATTTGTAGTTATAGCTGCAGTAGCTAATTCACATTTAAGGTCCTGAAGAATGCCGGGGTAATTCCCCTTTGGCTGAAACATGTTGACCGTACTGCACAAGCGCCAGAAGGTAGTCACACTACCAGGCGCGGTTTTTATCCCTTGACACACGGATTTCTGTATACACGCTCTTTCAGAGCCAGTGTAGTCAATTTTACTCATCACTATCACTTCAGCACTGCACACCATCTAGTCCACTGTATGGCAAACATCATGGCTAGTCTTCTGACATCCAGCTCCAAACTGGCACTATATGGCCGGCCAAGACATGGATTGATCAGCAATTCCCACATGACGTATATTCCACCGAAGGGGTGGTCTGATGGGATTGATACTAGCTTTTTGTTTTCCAATAATTTCCAACAGCATTGGTTCGCATATGCAGCCCACTGTACCCTAGTCACTGATATAGTCACACACCACTATCTTGACCTGTTCTACTCTTCTGTGTGTTTTTCTGAATATTGGGGAGCGAGCAGACAGGTCGTTAAATATTCCCTTTGACCCTCCACACACCGTTTTTTGTTAGTATTTAGAGCAACTTTCTAGTTGCGGGTCCATTTAAGATGGATGCAAACACTGTTATTTTGCATCTTTAACAGCTCACCTAACTTAAGTGTGTGCGTTACCCTCCTGTCCACCCAGTCACTACTACATATTCCCCGTTTATTAGACACTTGAGGATAACACATTACGTGCTTTACGCGTGTTATAATTACAATAGGATCATTTTTGTTCTATGTGGTTCTTTTATTGCAAGAAACATGTCTGTGACTATTTTTTACTAATTACAAGCCTGGTTTAGTGCCATTCGCCCGACGCCAGCTATGGGTAAGATTGTTTCCCTTTCAGGCCAGGAGTGCTTGTGTTAAGGGGCGTACAGACTGATAAACAGATTACATTCTCACAAAAGTGACGGAACGTTGTTCATGCGTCAATGTATTGAGCATAGTTACCTGCAGAAAGATTAATGCAGTGTGTTTATAACACACAAATCATTCCCCACGTCTCCTGACTATACGCGCATGCGCAACAGAGCAGTGTCTTCTTCGCTATTGCTCTGATAGTTCTGCCGGGGCTCAGTACTTAAGAAAATATAAGACTACAATTCCATACGACGCGTGAAACGTTATATCGTAGTAGGGACTGACCATTGATCTTCCCTCATGAACGATGCATTGTGCTTTGAATAACAAACCTTTATCTGTACTCCAAGAATTATATGCGCATGCGCAATGGAGCAGTATCTCGCCTCGCGTTTGTTTGCGATAGTTTTGTCCCGTAAGATGCCTCGTACGCCTCTTCCGGCTGGCGTTTACTTAAGAGCAGAGGGCGGTCCTACGAGTGCCTCCACTCCCGCTCGGCTCAAAAACAGAGGTACCGACGGACAGGTGAGTGTCCTCATGGACTCTCTTCACTCTAGCCAGACTTTGTAAGAAAGATTTGTCCAGGTAGGCTCCTTTTATGACAGTGATATAAAATGGGTCTTTGATGTCCCAGACTCCTCGATACTAAAGGGGCTCCTCATTGAGGTTAGCTTAGTTAGTCTCTAATGCGGACCATGATCAGCCCCTCCAATTAGCGCCACTAGACTGATTTTATCAAGTGTACATATTTGAATGATAGGTTTAAATACCATCATAAGATGATCCAGAGGCACTTTATAGTGTCTGTACTATGCTATCCCGAATGTAATACATGGGGAAGGTCGCTGTATGTGGACCTTAGTGGAACAGTTGGGTACCTATCACACGTTCGTTGGGTTTGTGTGTAGAGCAATTGGCTTGGGCACTTTAGAGTTGTGAGCTCACTGTGTCCTTGTTTCTACACCACAGAGCGGGGCCTCATGCTCCCGAGCGGTTGCCGGGTGAGGTGAGGTCTTCACCCACACAATGCTGGGTGAGTATCACTGTGAGGAAATGCCTCTAAGTGATGAAGCTACTATGCTTATTTTACATATGCAGAATGTCAATTATTCATGCAGGTGTGGTTTGTCTATACTGTCTCTCTGAGTGCAGGTGGTTGTGTATGTGTAATTCCGTGTTGTTGTCCAACATTCTTTTGTTTTATTGATAGGAAGAAGAAATGCTTCTCCACCACCAGTGGACGTCTAACCACTAATGTTCCTGGTAGATATGTATCCTTCTACTAGTAAACTTATCGCTATTTTTCATCTAACATGACATTTGTAGTTATAGCTGCAGTAGCTAATTCACATTTAAGGTCCTGAAGAATGCCGGGGTAATTCCCCTTTGGCTGAAACATGTTGACCGTACTGCACAAGCGCCCGAAGGTAGTCACACTACCAGGCGCGGTTTTTATCCCTTGACACACGGACTTCTGTATACATGCTCTTTCAGAGCCAGTGTAGTCAATTTTACTCATCACTATCACTTCAGCACTGCACACCATCTAGTCCACTGTATGGCAAACATCATGGCTAGTCTTCTGACATCCAGCTCCAAACTGGCACTATATGGCCGGCCAAGACATGGATTGATCAGCAATTCCCACATGACGTATATTCCACCGAAGGGGTGGTCTGATGGGATTGATACTAGCTTTTTGTTTTCCAATAATTTCCAACAGCATTGGTTCGCATATGCAGCCCACTGTACCCTAGTCACTGATATAGTCACACACCACTATCTTGACCTGTTCTACTCTTCTGTGTGTTTTTCTGAATATTGGGGAGCGAGCAGACAGGTCGTTAAATATTCCCTTTGACCCTCCACACACCGTTTTTTGTTAGTAACTCATTAGCTGGACTTAAAATGTATATAGGAGTGGTGGAGAGGGTTACAGAAACCATGATGGAGTCAACCATCATCATTTTTCTCCAGTCCGACAGAAATCCTTATCTCTGTGGTTGGTACCACCCCATTGCTCTCCTTAACAACGATATGAACATTTTCACTAGGGATCCTGGTCAATAAAATGTGTCAATCTTGGCTTGTAATGATTTTTCTGCTGCAGGCAGGGGTTGTGAATGGCAGTCAGCCATGAAATAGCACACAGCTGAAAGTGAATATTAGCCACCTGGTGAAGAGTCAAAAAGTTCTAATTGTCCTTCTCTCACGTGAAGCAGAGAAGTTCGTTAACAGGGTAGTTTGGAGCCTCATCTTCAAAGTTCTAACTAAAAGTTCCTTAGGCCCAACTATGACTTGTTACATTTTAGCTAATTTTAAGAACCCAAGTCCCTATATAAAGAATAATGGTGAATTATCACAGTGAAACCCACCATCAAAATGTATGAGAGAGGGGTGTCCTTTGGCAGGATTAGTCTTTTCCTTGTGATGGAGATGTAAATCAAAAGAATATATGAAAACCAACTAATCAAGCACTTCACAACTGGGACTGGCACATATAAGTCAGTTGTTTTTTTAAGGTAATATTTCATGCTTTCTAACAGGCCTGTCTTTCTCAATACCAGCACTGGTTGCGGAAATAGAACATTTGTCCAAGCTATAGATACATTTCGCTAAATCACTAGGAATGGGTGTGGCTGACACTGCCTGCACCACTTGCCCTCATCTAGTAGGGGATGGCTTCCAATACACAGAGGGCCTGTTAAAATATCTAGGCATCCAGATAGCAAATTATGCCATAGCTCTATATCTATAAAATGTCCCATCATTGTGAAATATGATTTTTAAGAACCGAAATAGATGGGGCCAGATGCACTTGTCTTGGTTCAGCTGCCTCACTAGAATCAAAATGAACTTTCTCCCCTCTTGCTGTATGCTTTTCAGACACTCCCTCTTAGATTTCCGAAAAATCTATGAAAAGATATTCAGCCTCCCCTCCTTCAGTTTATGTTTTGGGAAACCATCTGAGGATGGGTAAGCATTCCCAGAATAACACATTATATTCTGGCAGTGCAACTCCACCTGCCATTGGAATAAATTAAATCTAAGAGGATTATAATCATGGTTAGTTGTTGGGAGGCGGCCTCCATGTTCCCTTCCACCAATTGCTATGGCTGTCCCAGCATCACAAACTTAAATCCACAGATCTTGTATTTGCTACAGACAAACTTCTTCATCATTAGCTCTTCCTGATCAGACAGACAAAAGCAACCACCTACTTCTCCCATGACTCTTCTCACCTATAATCCGGATTTTCTACCCAAATTGAATGAGCAATTGTTCTTGAACATAGTTTCTTCTCAGCCCTCAGAGGTTTGGGAATTCTTTTAATGAGCAAGAACTAAAATCCAAACTAGAATACTAGGAACTCTTTCAGATCCAGCCCATAGACACCTACCAATGAATTCAAGCCTTAAATACTGAGGCACTGAGACTGGGCGAGTTGGAGGAGGAAGGAAGGTAATGAGAATCAACACCATTCTAGTACAAGCTTCTTCAGTATTCTCCATATCTCACATATACACAGCTCTAGGAATAGGTCCTACACCAATCTGCTATGCCTATCAATCAATCAATCATGAACATTTGTATAGCGCGCTACTCACCCGGAAAGGTCTCAAGGCGCTGGGGGAGAGGGGTACGTTACTGCACGAACAGCCAGGTCTTGAGTTGCTTCCTGAAGGAAAGATGGTCTTGGGTCAGCCGAAGGTGGATGGGGAGGGAGTTCCAAGTCTTGGCTGCCAGGTAGGAGAAGGATCTTCCTCCGGCGGTGGCTCTGCGGATGCGTGGTACGGCGGCAAGGGCGAGACTGGTCGATCGTAGCTGGCGGGTGGGAGTGTAGAAGGTCAGGCGGTCATTGAGGTACTTAGGGCCCAGGTCGTGGAGAGCCTTGTGTGCGTGGGTGAGGAGCCTGAACGTGATCCTCTTGCTGACGGGGAGCCAGTGCAGGTCTCTCAGGTGGCCGGAGATGTGGCTGTGTCGGGGGATGTCCAGGACGAGTCGTGCGGAGGCGTTCTGGATGCGTTGGAGTCTTTTCTGCAGTTTGGCTGTGGTTCCGGCGTAGAGGGTGTTCCCGTAGTCCAGTCGGCTGGTGACGAGTGCCTGGGTGACGGTCTTCCTGGTCTCGGTGGGGATCCATCGGGAGATCTTACGGAGCATACGCAGGGTGTTGAAGCACGATGAGGAGACGGCGTTGACTTGTCTGGTCATCGAGAGGGAGGAGTCCAGGATAAAGCCCAGGTTGCGTGTGTGGTCCGTTGGCTTGGGAGCGGTGCCCAGGGCAGGGGGCCACCAGGAGTCATCCCAGGCGGAGGGCGATGATCCCAGGATAAGGACTTCCGTCTTGTCTGAGTTCAGTTTCAGGCGGCTGTTCTTCATCCACTCGGCGACGTCTTTCATCCCTTCGTGTAGGCTGGTTCTGGCGGTGGCGGGGTTGTTGGTGAGGGAGAGGATCAGCTGGGTATCGTCGGCGTAGGAGATGATGTTGAGGTTGTATTGGCGTGCGATGGTTGCGAGGGGGCTCATGTAGACGTTGAAGAGGGTTGGGCTGAGTGATCATCCTTGTGGTACGCCGCAAATGGCTTCGGTGGCCTCGGATCTGAACGGGGGAGGTGGACTCTCTGGGTTCTTCCGGCGAGGAACGAGATGATCCACTCCAGTGACTTCTCTTGGATTCTGATGTTGCTGAGGCGCTGTACTAGGGTGCGGTGGCAGACAGTGTCGAACTCTGCAGAGAGGTCCAGGAGGATGAGGGCTGCTGTTTCCCCGTTGTCGAGCAGGGATCTGATGTCATCGGTGGCTGCGATCAGGGCGGTCTCGGTGCTGTGGTTGGCTCGGAAACCGGACTGCGAGGAGTCGAGGGATCCATTTGTCTCGAGGAAGGCGGCGAGCTGTCTGTTGACGGTCTTCTCGATAACTTTGGCGGGAAAAAGGAGGAGCGAGATGGGGCAGAAGTTCTTGAGGTCGGTGGGGTCCGCTGTTGGTTTCTTCAGGAGGGCGCTGATCTTGGCGTGCTTCCAGCTCTCCGGGAAGGTGGCGGTGTGGAAGGAGGTGTTGATGATGTCCCGCAGTTGGGGTGCGATGATGGAGTCGGCCTTGTTGTTTATAGATGTGAGTAGGAGCTTGCATGGAGCCTATCAGAGAAGTGGGGTACTATATGGCAGAAGGCAGAGGGAATTTCAATCTATAAAGAGGTGTAATGTCTTGAACCACTGGTACCTTAATGCCAGTTCACTGGATTTATGGAGGGTCAGATCTGTGTTGGAGCGGGTACCAGATACATTGTACACTACTCCATGTTTGGTTAGTGTGCCCATCGGTGAAGCCTTATTATAACTAATAGCACTAATAAAAGAGGTGACTGAAAACCATAGTATTTCTCTTTGGCAATCCCGGTGAGTATAGACTATACCCACTACGTGTTCCCATAAGAATACAGATATGCTGCTTTCTTTTGGCAGGGAGATAAATGCTGACCCACTCGGGAAGCAGAAGTCTCAACCACCCCTGACTGTGGTGGTCAAAAATATGGCATATTTATGAAAAGGAAAATTTTTCATCCATTATGAGGAATAAAATGCATTACTTCGAGAAAAATTTGGACTCTGTTTAAAACATGTGTTAATGGTTGACTAATGGGGTAGGCAGTATGTAATAACTCTGCAGGATCTTGGGCTCCTGCAGAGTCACTGAATCTGAAGAGGACTGGGGTCAAAGGGGCCTGTATGTCCTATCTCAATTGTAAGTGGCTACCAACCCTCATCATTGCATTTAGGGAAAGTGACAAATGATTAACACATTCAAAACATTGTTAGTCTGTCAAGCAAAGTCCATCCCCAGAGCTCTTGTACGCATGATAATGTAGACAGACCATGAATTAACTGATCATGCTATAGTCTATTAAGCCATTTACTTTCTTTGCCGACCCAATTGTTTTCAGTGTTTCCTGGCTTTTTTGTCAAGTGTTTCTTGTTCTTTTTGCCTCCTTATTTCCTCCTTCCTTCTCAATAATCTTGATTGTAATCAGAGGACTAAATTGTATCTTAATTGAATCCACGTTTTTCGGAGCATTGATGGAGGAACAGAAATGGAAATTTGGAAAACGAATTACCATATTGTTTAAAATGTATCAAATTGTAGGTTGTTCTTTAAACAAATGTTCTCTTGTCTTTAAGGATGATAAAGCTCTGATTGTAGACCTCACATCTTCTATTTGTAGTCTGTGTGAGAAGAAAAAAATATGTTATTACTATTTACTATACTATCACTATTAAGTTTCCTTAATATTGATTAAGCCACAAATAGGATTGTATATCATCATAATAAATGTTGTGAAACAATGTGGAAATGAGCAGTATAATCTGAGACAAAGGAAAGAAGATGCAAAGGTGTTCAGGCATCTTTAAAGTTGTTTAAATTACAAAGCCCCTCATTGTTTTCAGTGATGTTTAGATTTAATAAAAAGATTCCCATCTCCTTGATCCACAATTATGAAAAAACATCATTTCGCAGGCATTGTATAATCACATGCCAAGATGCTTTAATTGTTTTCCATTATGTATTTATAGTTTAGTTTTCATTTACAGTTTAGAATATATTATTATTTAGCAAATGCTAAACAATGTAAAAACCTATAACCCTTATTAATATTGTATGTATACATTAATCTATGTTTAAGATAACTACATCCATAATGTATTAATTGTGTGGCCAGAATATTCTGAACCAGATGTATGTATTCACTGTACCAGGAAACTAACTGGAATTTTAATAAATTAAAGAATCAGAATATCAATATTATTCCAAGGACTCTGTTTATAGGTGATGAGACCTTGTGTACTCTAAATAACTATACTTTAGTCTAAAAAAATGTTAGGTAAAGGTAAATTCCTGTCAACATTTGGGGAAATGTGCCAGAAGGATTGGATTAAATTATAAAGTATAATACTGAACTGTCATTTTGTGATTTGACATCCAAAATGCAAATACTTTTACACACTTCCAAAAATATGAATATAAAACTTAGTTGAATTTCTCCTCTGGCATTTAGTTGCAGTTAACCATTGAAAATGTGCAAATCTCTTTCCAGGTTACAAGGTAATGGGTGTCTCATGATGTGCCATAACTGTAAAAATAAACTGATATTACCTCACATGTATTAAACCACTTTGCTCCAATCAACATTAGTGCAATCTAGTCATAATTTATTTTACCAATTGTAGATAATACAAAAACATTTGGGCTTATGTGGTAATATTAAGCATGCCATACATCCCATTTAATGGCTCCAAATGAACATTATTTACATTTTAGAATTTTACAGCAGGTTTGGACGGTTTTTAAGTCCTTGATGGGCATTGGTCCAGAATATCTGAGAAGTCGCATTAAATGGTATGTCCCTGGAAGAATGTTGCGCTCCTCGGTAGGAAAACAAGTGATAGCTCCCCAAGAGAAAAAAGCGAATTGGGGCAGCAGCAGTTTCATAGTCGGTGCTGCTAAAGCTTGGAGCAACCTACCAGTGCAGCTCAGGAATTCCACTGAACTCCTTTCCTTCAGGAAGGGGTTAAAAACATGGCTGTTCTATATATTTCTTGACTGCTTTTGGTATTTTTATATTGTTTAACTCAATCATTCATCATTTTATCTGTTTCTTCTTTTGTGTTTTATGCTTTTATATTGTTTTTCCTTAATCTTTAATAAACTCAAACTTTAAAAAAAAGATGGCTGTTCTCTGAATACGCCTCTGCACCCATGGAAACTGGTTAGACAGTGCTCAGCGCCAGGAAACCCTTGGGTAAAAGCGCACTTTAAAAACTTTAATAACATAACATAAAATAACATATTGATGGTGAGGAAATTTAAATTTAACAGGATGCGGTCATCTCACAAGAGACCAGGTTCATAGATTGCACTGTAGAAAATTTAGAAACTGGCTCCTGTAGGATTACTCATAAATTTAGAGGACATCCTTTTTGTCAATTTGAACATTCATAAAGATGGGATAACACACCACTGAGTCATCATTTTCCAATAGTTACTTATATTTTGTACTGACAATGTGCTGTATTTATGGAGCTATCAATGATGTCCTTACATTTAAATTGTGTTGTTTTCATGCTTTTGTTTCTGCTAAGTACTTTTGCCATTTGCAGTGCTTGGATTTTTACAGTTCATATTATGCAAGATGAGGACATGTTTGTGCAGTGACGTCAATAGATGCTGCAGGATCTTTTATTATGTTATTTGTTCCTGTTTTTGATGTCTCGCTGTATCATCTACACCTCTACTTTGTTGCATTTTTGTGATCTTTGCTTGTACCAACGAAAGACTCTGCAGCCACCTGAGGGCTGAAATGATGCAAGTAAAAATTTAGAGGCTTCATGAAATGGGTAGTGACTTTTCTATTCATAAATACAAAAAAAATAAGCAAAATAATTTTCAGCCAGGCAGTTTGCCCAATAATCCAGTTAACACATTTGTGCAGTCTTAAAACAACGCAAGAGTTAATTGCTGGGCATGCCCCCATAATGTAGTATTGTATATTAAAACAATCAAGCGCATTACGCAGGTTTATATCAGGTTTATTTCAATGCATAATTTCTGAAATATTAATCTTTAAATTCCACACCTTGAAATACAATTTTAACTTTATCTGGACGTGAACGTGGCTGTCCTTGCCACTCTTTACATGATTAAATGGGGACTTGCTGCGTTCTTTGAGGGGGTTTAAAGGTTTGCAGTAATTCTGTCAAAAAGAAAGAGTTGTGGTAATTTTGAGGAAATATTGACAAGGAGCATTTGAACATAAAAGAGTGGAGATTAGGCTGGGTTAATGGCTGCTGCTTAGAACTTCGCATACTTCAGACGCATAAAAAATGAGTTATTCCTTACTAGCAGAAAAGTGCATATTTCCATGTCACACCATGATGTAAAAAGAAATAAAGTATGATTCTAACAAGATTTAAGTTTCTTTTTTTCATGATAGGTAATTCTGCAACACTTAGTTTTAACTTGTATGTACAATTCTGTTGTATTGACAATGTCTTTTGTATAAGGGAGAAAACAGAAAGAATGGCAGAACAATAACTGTACAGCTCTACAACGGCAATGTCCTAGATCCATTAACAATTACATTATGATTTCCTTAAGAAACTCTATTTTTCAACAGGACAGTTTTGAAACTTCATAGCATAATGTTTTGTTTAAGGTTGATAGGCCTGAATTGATGGTCAGTTCTTATTAAAGTAGTGTTCACTGAAGATGTCAAGATTTCTTTCAGTGGCATTTAAGGATGTGGACGGTGCAGCACAGACCATTTCTTTAACCCCATAGATTACATTTCAGTTTGTTTTGCTGACTGAACACTTAAAGAGATATCTGCGTCGGGCTGTCAAAAGGTGTTGTAAATGAGAGGCGGGCCATTGAGAAGCAAGAAGGCAAGTCATTCCGCCTGACCTCCTTCTGACCTTTTCCATTCAGAAGGTCACTCTGTGGAGGCCCTGAGACTAAGGAACCTGACAGAAAAGCATTCAAAACACTATAAAAGCAACACTTCGGTTGGTGGCAGAAAGCTCAAAGCGTCAAACATCTTTACGTTGTTTTTAAAGTGGTTTCACTAGAAGGGTTAATATCTGCCACAGTTTTTAATTAAAGCTCAAAACAAAATACAAAGAAAGCCCTGCCGTGTGGCGAATCCATCCTTTCTGAAGTGTATGAATACGTCGAGGCCTACAGTGTATTTAGAAATAAAGTAAACCATTTGGAACATCAAATATCACATAGTGGTGCTCGTTTTGTGAAAAGCATTTAATCAAATTGCAACTACAAATAGTGAAAATAACATTACTTGTGATTTCTCGTTCCCAATTTATCTCTTTTCAAGAATGGGGCAGGACGAACAGTAGGTAATCAACCCCTAGATTCATCATTGTCCCGTTTTGCGAGTCCTTAATAGAGATTATTAAGGAATTGCTAATAAAGACTCGCAAAACAGGATTCATGTAGAAATCGCTAAATAAATTGCGATTCCTACAGCTACCTTATTTGCGATTAGCAAATTGCTAATCGCAAATAAGGAATGACTCCCCATTCATTCCTTATTTGCGATTATCAATTTGCTAATCGCAAATAAGGATGCGATTTCAAGGGTGCCAGGGGTGTCCAAAGTACACCCTGTAGCACCACTGAAAAGCAAATGTACACAGGTGTTGCACACACACATGTCCAAAGGACATGTGTGTGTGTAACATGCTACTTAGAAAAATGCACTAAAGTGCATTTTTCTAAGTTTTCGCTATTTACCACGAAGTCAGACTTCGCGGTAAATAGCGGCCCAATATTGCGATTTCGCAATTTTTAAAAGGTTCATGAATAGCATTTAAGGAATCTCTAATTGAGATTCCTTAAATGCGATCGCAATTTGATAAATCGCAAATATTTGCGATTTTTCAAATTGCGAGTTCATGAACCATTGATGAATCTTAAATGCCATTTTTGCGGGCGCAAACGGGCGATTTTTGCGATTCGCACCGTTTGCGCTCACAAAAATGCTTGATGAATCTACCTGTTAATGCCTACCTTTGACCACTCTTGTCTGTGTATTTACTACTACCATTTTACTGGTAGTAATGGGGCATGCTGAGATGTTTTTTTTATTTTTTATAAATGACACTGTAAAACTGCATTGCACAAGTGGGCATATTTATCAAAAGTTCAAACAACACAGGAAAACAAACAAAGTTGTTGTCATGAGTTGTGTGAAAGGGAGAGAGTTGAAAAGCACAAACTTTACTAACATATGCCACATATGCCGCTCCTCAGCTCTCTTCGTGTTCTGGTGCAATTGAGGCTGCCTAGTGCCAATCCAGGTACCCTTGCATCTTGAAGCAAGGCTGCTTGTGTTATCAGAAGGATTATTTTTGTGCAGTAAGGGATACCTTGCTGCACAAAAACATTCCAGAGAGGCATGCTCATCTTTTTATGTCTGATGCAGAATACATCACGGAGAGAAAGAGGAAGTGACCAAGACAAATAAACATTTGTCTCCTAATGATGCCTCTCTCTGGTAGGCATCCTAATATCATGCAATTCCAGCTTTCCAAACCTTAGTAAATGTGGAATTGGGTGAAAACCAGGGGCGAATGCATAGGAAAACCCATGCTCCACCCATGGAATGACTTTCACTAAGAAGTGTAACACAATGCAGCACAATCTGCTGTGTTGCATTCAATCTTTTTTACAAAGCCGCACAAAGCCATGTAAATCAGGCCTTGATAGCTTCATAATTTCCAAACAAGCCTTTGCGGCGCCGTGCATTGCTTCATGAGAGTAAATCTGGGCCAAGGTTTTTTAAGAAAAACGTGATGCAAACAGAATTTTGGAGGCACATTTATTATTATTTCATGCAACGTGGTGCAACGAGGGTACTTGTTGTATGAAAGGGAAACAAATGAAATACTCCATATTTTCAAATATATGGAGAATTTCTGCTCTTTGCTAGTACTGGCCCACTGCGGACTGCAAAGAGCCAATGCAGGCACCCTTTCACAATAGTGCAAGGGTGCCTATGTTAGAAGCAGGTTTATTTGGTGCAGGAAGGGACATCATCCTGCGCAAAAACAACACTTAGAGACATATTCCATGCAGCACACAACGAAAGAGGAAGTAACAAGGAGCAATACAAATATTTCTACATGTTATGCCTCTGTTGGGTATACACACAGTTTTGGGGCATACCCAAGTTTTCAAGTTTTAGTAGATCTGGTTTCTCATCAAAATATATGTGTGGATCCATGGGAATGCCCATGCTCCAACTATGTAATTCATACTGGATGCAAAGTAATGCAAAGCAGCATAAGTTATCCACTGCACTGAATTCACATGATATCTGAAAGGTTTTACATTCTGAACCATCAAAATCTCACATATTTGAGAGTGATCTATTTTTTCATAGCAGACAGTGGCCATTGTGAAAAATATTGGTAATTGAGGGTGGTCTAAGATCATTGATGTGCTATGTCAATTTACAATATGTAAGTTTCTCAGGGCATCTTCTAGAATTTGAAACCACTGAATCTTTCAAATATTCCAAACTTTGCCAACATTTCTTTGAACATGGTTACTTTTATTTGGAGTGTTTGTACAATGCTCAAACCATAAATTGCCCTTTCACAGCACTGAGTAGGTGCACTAAACTTTGCCAGACTGATAACTGCTCATAGATTGTGCTGTACTGAGGTGATTACCTTTTATGATTTGTGATCTGAACTTATTGATTGCTATGCTTTTGAATACAATAACACTTTGAAAAGAGGTGGTTAATTGAGGTGTGTAAGGACACCTTTCGGAGGGCCACAGGGCAAGCAGATGCTACTGGACCCGAGAGTAGGGGGAGAGACCTTTTACTCCGGATGACTTGAGACGCAACGTACTATGGGTCCTGAGCAACTGGGCCAACAACTTACCCCTTCAGCACCTAACACTCAGGGGTAGTGCGGGTCGAATTTTCCGAAACTTCTCGAGGGGAGGTGGATGCAAAATGTACATGGGCACAAGACTCCAAGTACATCCAGAAACTCCAATATATGAGTATCTGGCCAGATACTTGTTTTTATGATGAAAGTAGTGTTTACGTATAAACACAAAGTGAAATACTGAGCACAAACAAAAGCACTACACGTAGTCTTCGTAAGATCGGCACTCTAGCGCTGTCCAGACATGGTCTTACACCCCCCTGTCTACTGGTGCTAGTTATTCCTCCTTAACGTAAGGCAAAATTTAGGTTAGGCCCCACTAGTGAGTATGAATCTTATAATTCCCACAATGGCTTTTTAGAAGGCAACGTGTCCCAGCATTGTAGCACTGTTAGTCAAAGCAAGTTGCCCCAGAGGTCTGCAGCCCAGCGTTCAGTTTTACCTTCTCCAACTGGTATTGTGATAGGGAAGATCACAGGAGCATTCAGCAGTATGGTGTTGCAGTTGAGTAGAGTAGGGGTCAGCAAAGGGCTGTAGTTTTGTTGCTGCCGGAAGGGCCAGGAGTCATCCACAGCAATCTCCAATGATGCTGTAAGTTCCTTTGATCCTGATGACAGGGTCTTGGGCACTTACTTGACCTCCAATTGTTGAGTCAATGCTCTGGGTGCAGCCGTCAGAACCCATGGCTTTTCAGGGGTGTACGCAACAGCAGGGCAACAGCCCATGGTCTTCATAGTGGCCATGTTGGAAAACGAGGCAGCATCTGTGAGGCCTGCACAAATAACATGACACATTTGTCCTTCACTGGGAACCAAACACCCTAGGGCATGGCCTGACTCTCAGAGAGTAGTGTTGCAGAGCAGTCTGAGGCTTACTCAAGGGAGGTGGTGTGGGCTAGTAATCATCATTTACAGGTGCGCACAAATAACACTCAATAATTGATTGTCCAGTCTGTACTTTGCTTTATAAAAGTAAGAGTACATTTATTAAACACACACACCACTCAATACTATACACCAATTTACAAATATACATAAGCTGATGGAATTACTTTGTGACATTGCATAACATCTCCACCCCTCCCGCAGGGGGGGTGGGGTCTAGTACCACCACTCCCATGTAGGCACATCATCTTGCCCCCAATGCAATGAATTGGTCTTAACCTGGAGCGAGGGCCCTGCGCACTGGCACCATCCCAGTGGCGACCCCCCCATAACCTCAACAAGCATTAAACAGGCTACAGCTGCCTTGGTGACACATGACCCTGATTGAGCATATCCTACTGACCAAACAGTATGCACCTCTTCATCTTAAGGGCTAACAGTCTGGGGTCTTCACCTAAGCGCAGCAGCAAGAATACATGTTTACTCACAATTTAAAATGACAGTACTCAGCACATTTGGATTTCATTAAAAATGCAGTGCAATTACTGTCCCTAAAGGCATCACAAATGATCACAGGATTAAGTAAATACAGTCAGACACCCTAGCAGGAGTGTCTAGCCACTTAATTCCACTTTGCTTATGACATCACCTTAAAGCATTACTTCAGATGGAACATCAGTCTCTTGAAAAGAAATAACCATTAATAAATGCATTTTATTGCAATTACACCATTTCACGTCCAAGGAATGCCCTTCTGAAGACATCTCCAACTCAGCTCTTCACTCCATGATGCACCTCTTAACACACGCCCAGCTGTAGAACAAAAGTTCGAGCCTAGGAGGTGATGCAACCTTGGCTGAGCCCTTGAGGGGTTATTCTTTTTAAATCCTCATGTGACTTAAGGGGACTTGTCTCTTTGTTCTGGGGGGAGACTGCGCTTCTCCAGCAGCTCCCCCCAGCACCTTGTCACCATTGAGGGTGACCCCCCTCCTCTGGGGGGCCACCACATGCCAAAATGAGATTCCCCATGCCTTGCAAGGCATTATGGGGCGCTTCAGGCTCCTCTCAGTGAATATGGTATGAGTGTCTCTCTCGCTGATGCTGCCGGCGTTCTTCTGCCGGGTTCCAGCCTCGTTGGGGGGCCCGGTCCCACCCGGATCCCCAGGTACTGTCCTGCGGCCCGGGGAGCCCACCCCCAGCCGCTCGTGCTGATTTTTCTGGGGCCCGGTCAAACCCGGACCCTGAGCACCACGCCTCTTCTTGGAGGTTCTTCCAGGGGGTCCCGGTCCCACCCGGGACCCCCGCATGCCTTCTCACTGGAGGGCAGCCTGGGGAGCCCACCCCTGGCTGCCCCCGCCGGCTCCCCATGCGGACAGCACTCTTCTGTGCTGCCGCGGGAGCCGGCTGAGCACTTCTCATCTGCCCGCTCCGGCGGGCAAACGCAGACTCAAGCAGTCCCTTCAGGACCTCGGGGGAGTGCGGCGGCACTCCCCCAGCCTCCTCCTCGTTGCTGGGGCCCAAGGATGGGGTCACGGGCCCCTGGATTTCTTCGGGGGGCGTGACGGCGCCCCCCCTCCTCCACCTTCAGCGGGGGCCAGGGTGGGCTCCTGGCCCTCGGTTGGGCATTTCTGCGGGAAGCGCGATGGTGCTCCCCGGCTTGACTTCGGGGCCCTGGGATGGGTTCCCTCCCGTCCTCTTCGCGGGGGGGCGCCGGCGCCTCCCCACTCAGGGCCCATAGTTGGGCTCCCGGGCCCCTACTCCCACACCTCTTCATGGGGAGCGCGAAGGCGCTTGTTTCAGCGGGGGCCAGGGCTTTACTTCTTTGGGGGGCAGCCCCCGGGACCTGACCCACCCCGGGGGCATCTCTGAGATCGGCAACGGAGCCCCACGTGCTTTGTCGTCGGTCTTCTTAGGGGCCAAAGGTCGCCTAACTTCCGGGGACCATATCTAAGCCCCTGGGGGTCCGATTTGCCCCATTTTTGCGTCTTCTTGCTCCCGGTGGTGTCCCCCAGCCACTGGGAGCACTATCCTTTGTCCTCTGGGTCTCCAAGAGGGTGCATTCTGCAGGGAGCGGTCTTCACTGGCTCCCTGCGCCTCTCTTCTCCCTGCGCTGTTAGGGGCCTGGGTGGCAGTTTGGGATGTCTTCCTTACAATTGCGCATTGCACCAGGCTCCAGCACCTTTCGCCTCTGCAGACCACACCCCAGAGAGAGCTTCTCTTCCTGTGCAAGTACTTTTTAAAAGTTGAGAAGGGGGCTCGCAGGAAGTCTCTGTGTGTCCTATCACACAGCGACACATCACTTCCCTGCCCCTGCTCCCTCCTTCTTGTCCAGCCCCTGGGTTTGTTCAAAATGGCGTCGTCCAGTGTCTCTGGCCACATGGCCTCTGAAACCCAACTCCTTCCCCCCTCAGTGCCTTCCCTCCTGGGTGCAAACTGGTGCCTGGCACCCATCGACAGCAGTTGATGGATTGGCTTTTAGCTCCACCTATCTTTTCTCCTTGGAGGGAAGATCTTCGATTGGGAAGAAAGGTCTTTAATCTAACCTGTCATGGCCAGACCCCAGCCACGGTCTCAGAGAAATATGACATTTCCGGACGACCCAAAAGCAGTACAAATATGACTTTGGGCTTTGCAGAATACACATTTTCCCATCTGCTACACTGGACACAGTGCGTGTCTGGAATCTGTAGGCTTTGTGGAAGTCATTTTAGCCATGGCCCCCCCTATCCCCATAGGGAAATAATAAAGTGAAAACACAGTAAGACACACTGACTTTACCTGGCATGCTTGTTTCCAGTGTATAAAGCTTATTCCATGTCACCACCCAATTCTGCATAAGTCCTGCCACACCATTCACTCTGTAGCTGCTCCTGGACTGCGCACGCTAGGAATCTCCCCTGCACAGCCCCTACAGTAAAATCTCCATGCAGTCTCCTTCATTATGAGTTCACTGTGGGTGAGACCCAGATTATGAGGCTCCCCCACAGTAAAAGCTCAACAATTAGGTGCTCAAAAAGCGAAAAATCCAGGCAGCCCATAGTGTCAGAACCACCTTCTAACAGGCCCCCTCTGGCATTGTCCCCTATGGTTGCACATGGGAAAATGGCCCAATTGGTGCAGTGAAATTTTGGCTTCATGGAGGCCCTCTCTAGCATACAGGGTCGCTGATTTGGGTAGCGCATGGGCAGATGGCTCAATCAGTGCAGCAACATTTGCCTTCATGGTGGCCTCCTCTGGCAAACATGGTCACTGACTTGGGCAGCACTCGAGTGAATGGCTTGATCAGTTCAGCATCACTTATCTGCAAGGGCCCTCTCTGGCATAACAGGTTGTCGACTTGGATAGTATGCAGGTGGACGGCCTGATTGGTGTAGCATCACTTATCTTTACAGTGATCTCCTTGGGCATATGAGGTCACTAACTTAGGTAGCACACAGGTGGATGGCCCAATCAGTGCTGCAGTAATTTTCGTCAGAGCCACATTTTCTGGTATATGAGGTTGTTGAGTTAGGCAGCACCCAGGCAGATGGCCCGATCGGTGTGGTGGACCCTCAAAGCGTAAATCTCACACTCCGCTTCACAGGTCCACTTGCCAGGATCCCTCAATGGCCATCGTGCCATCCAGGCATTCATCTCCTCCTCAAATGGTCCCCTGGTCTCAGCAGGCAGCCAAATGCTGGATCCCCAAGACAAATGGTCATGATTCTCCTGGGTGATGTTCCTTCATCGAGCACAGTGACTAGCAGAGCATGGTCCCTTGTCCTGGTCACAAAAGAAAGCAGTTTTGCTGAGGTTTTCCATGTCGATGTACAGCCAAAGTAATTTACGGATGCAAATGTGATTAGGTTCTTTCTCTTTCAAATATGTGTGGTTAGTGTTGCTTCCTTTGAAATGCTCACTCCTCTTTTCTGTCCTTTATCCTGGAAGTAGTCCGTCACAGCAGGAATGACTCCAAACTTGATAACCCCTAAAAATAGGTCATGGGAGTGCCTTGAGAATCACACCGGAGTGTCGGCCTCATTGATATGTTCCTGTGGAGAAGGTTCAAAAGGTCTCAATCCTGTTCTTTATGATTCCCTGTCTCTGCAGTATTTTCATTATCAGTACCACCCTTTTCATGAGATATGTACAGGCCCCTCTGACCAATGACCTTTCCAGAATCAAAGAGTCATTTGGAAGAGCCAATCCACAATCTATCTTGGAGGGCTCTTCCACCTCCAGATGCCTTGCCGAGACCCTCGGCTATCAATATGGACCCAGGGACATCCATGTATTTTACTATTCACAGACACACATACACTACAGCAGGCACGGGCAAACACATGTGTATTGCAGAGCTTTATCTTCTAACATGACGTAGACCAAGGGCAAGTTATGCTCACAGGAGCAAAAGTTCACATCAGTAAGCTAGTTGGCCCCAAACCAATAGCACAGGTAAAACAGCTTGTCCACAATTATGATTCCCTATTACAAATATTAGGTACGCTAACTCTTGATCATGACGCTAGCCATTTTCCACTATAAGGGTAGCTCTTTGGTCACCTCTCCTAGTCTAACAAGTACCCTGTCTGTGCGACAGGCCCATGTCATAGTGCACACAAATGGTTTGTGGTTACTATGACCAAAAATCAGTACCAAGAATCCAGATATTTTTGCAGCTGTGTCACTCAAAGCATTGGTGCCCGCCTGTCACCATGCAGGGCACTTTCATATCTCAAAAAGGTGTCATAGATTTTGGGCTCAAAGCGACATTGTTATGGGCCTAGTGACATAGAATAGCTCTGCATGAATTCATATTCTAGCTGCTTTCTATTTGTGTATTCTTCTGACACGTGTAAACTACATTTTCCTGTGTTTCGATTTTTGAGTTGATGTTCTTTTTACATATATTTGTCATGTTAAATGACTGCATCTGTTGCTGCTTTTTCCTCTCCATGTCTTAAGGTTTGTAGCCACGTTGTAATGAGACATAAGATGCATCCATAGGAACAAAAACAAATGAAGGAATTATTAGAAAATAATGTAAAGACCAAAACAGCTATTTTCTACTGATTGTTTTGTATCGGTTCTTTGTGGAACATTGTGGTTTCACCATTGTAAAATGTACGGTAAAGTACAATTTGATATCAAAAAGACAAAGGTTATGTGAACGATAAAAAGCCGTATCTTCGGTTTCCTTAATACGTATCAGTGTTTTTAACTGGCGGAATAGTTGCGATGTGAAATCAGGAATGTTATTGTCAGAACTACAAATGAAATGAAATATCACGAAATACGAAGGGATAAAGCACGCCCTTCACCCCCGCGATCCCACAGCCCGGCCCTCTCTATTGAGTAAAGGATAATCCATGCTAACTTCCCATCTAATAGTAAGAAGTAGGAAGATGGCTTTACACGAGATAAACAAGAATACACCTCTAAATTAGCCACACGGTGGTAAACATAATCAACACCAACACCATATCAATAAAACACAGGGCGTCATATGCTCCAGTGAGGTAGACATCAGCTGAAGGGCTGACCTTAGATGCGACAGAACTCAAGCAGGATCAGCGCGTGCAGGCGCCGACGCACTGCCGCTCTCCTGAGGGCCGCCGCGTGTTGATAAGGCGCTTTTGGACGAGCCATCACATTTCTACTGGCTACTGGGACTTGTTAAGCTCCTGAAATTTGTGAAGTGAAGTAAAGTGCAAGACTCACACAACCGACTTTCTGGCATTTTTCGAAATTGCAGGGCAG
The DNA here is from genome assembly GCF_964261635.1 of Lissotriton helveticus. Classification (NCBI taxonomy): domain Eukaryota; kingdom Metazoa; phylum Chordata; class Amphibia; order Caudata; family Salamandridae; genus Lissotriton; species Lissotriton helveticus. The sequence continues at coordinate 1,007,593,423 of NC_136063.1, read as the reverse complement.
GAAGGGTCACACCTTCCTGCATCGACCCGCGCGCCTGCTTGGGTTGCATTCTTCCAGCAGGCTGCCGAGTGGGGAGCAGGTGCCCACGCCGGAGCTGTCCTTAGCTCAGGCACAGAGGCCATCCTAAATTTGGCTCTTCTATTGATCTGCTTTCAGTATACCATGGAGGGAACCTCGTGCTATTCCAATTGCAACACTTATTTCGACATAAGTGCCCTTTGCAGTCACGCCGTATCACACCGCAGTGTACATCTGTTGAGAAAACTCTTTGGCCTTTTAGAGAAAAAACCTTTCAATGAGAAGTGCAGTGCGCTGAAGCGGGTATGTTTATTTTACATTAAGCTGTGTCACTTAGTAATCGATGCCCTAACCTGTTGTTAGTGGACACTAAATTCGACATTTCTATGATGAACTTCCCGATGTGACAGTTTTCTTAGCATTAAGTGCCTCACAGAAAATAATGTTTGTTTGGTGTCATGTGTTTCAGACAGTTCTGCATACATTTTCAGAGATTACATATTTTCTTTAGCGGCCAGCAAGTGGCCGTCAGCTCCAAATATTGCTCCCACTGTTTCATCTTGCAGTATACGGTTTAACGACTTTAGCTAGAAAGCATGCCAGGACCCTGTTGCAGGCAAGGGAAAGAGTCCATTGGACTGCTGTTGGTGGGGTGAAATAAATAGTCAGGGTTCAATGGACTCCTTACGACTGTGGGCCTTGGTGCCACTGCACGTGCTGCACCACTGGTAGCTACGCACCTGTTGAACGATGGACCAGTGTTTCATTTATATTTAACCGGTTCGATGCTGATGACGGAACCGCTCCGCCATCAGCTGCGGTGGCGCTGTGCTGATGACGGAGCGGTTCCGTCATGGCCCGGCCGCCGCGCCTGCGCGGTGCGGATTCCGCGCCTGCGCTGGGTGTTCTATTGAGCGGGCGGTGCCATGACGGAACCGCTCCGTCTTGAGCACAGCCCAACCGCGGCTGATGACGGAGCGGTTCTGTCACCAGCATGCTGCCGCCCCGCCCCCTTAGCGCTGCGGCGGAATAGCCGCCGCAGCGATGTAGTTAAAAAGTGGGACAGCACACAGCTTTTTTTAGAATCCTACCGCTTCTGCTGCTGAATGACGGAGGGGCCAAATGCTACGGCTGCCACGTCTTGATTTCACCTCATGCCTCTTTCTTCCACCCTCACACATAGGGGCATATTCACTAAGATTTCACACAATGTAGCTCAACAAGGGTAGTTTGCTGAGCTGTGCTGCATGAAAAAGGAGGCAGCAGAACTGCACCATATTTACAAACAAATTACTCAGTTTTCTTTTTTTCGAGTGTTGGCACACTTATGGTTGCCTAGTGCCAATGCAGGCACCCTTGCGCCATGATGCAAGGGTGTCTACCTTCCTGCAGAAAAACTATTATGAGAGGCTTTTTCCTGTTTGTTGTTGTTCAGAAGAATGCAACACACATGGAAAGAGGAAGTAACAAGGAGAATAAAGTGTATGGTTGCCTAGCGCCAATGCAGGCACCTTTGTGCCATGATGCAAGGGAATAACAACATCACACACATGACAGTGCATATCTTCTTTTCAATGTAGCCAACTACCTACTTAGGTATACATAAAAACAAGCATGGCAAGGAATCTGTAGTGGGACAAGAAGGAACTGGTCCAGTTAGGAGTGTAATGTCTCAACAATTCCTGATGTGTTCCACCTCCTCCAGTTATGTAATTTGAGAATATAGAATCAAAGAAAATCAAACCCCATACTGATAGAGTCAGCCAAAAAGGATCCTTCTACGTGAGTATCACAACCTTACATTACATACATAGGGAAATAAAGCTATTTACACAACTTGTGGGTCTCTTGATAGCCGCATCACTGTTATGTTGTTTGACAAATCATTGAACAATCTCCAGACCCAATGCCCTCAAATAGGCAGAGGATGGGATTTTCAAAGGAGATCTATACTTAGCTTGAGGAATGGAATTATTGCACACACCAACACAGATAGCACTAGTTCATGTAGCTACAAATTAACGCACATCATTCAGGTGAAAGCTCCTAGAAACATCAGCCCAGATATATAAAAGCTCTGAGTGAACTTGCATGTGATGCAAAGCAATTTAGTGAGATATGTTCAAAAGCATCAATCAACTTACACAGGCATTTTATTTCCGCCAGTGGATGTTAATTTGGCATACAATAGCATTTCATGGCATAGAACACTTCCCCTGATAATATTTACAAAATTGATTTATTTGGAATGATTTGTGAACCAAAGTTGATCAACACTATTTTTCACGTCACCTTAAATCATGTGAGTGCTTGTGTGAAGCTTTAGTAAGTCTTGTTCTAAAAACACATTCTACTTCCTCCTTCCTCAACACTTACAGCATAATCAAAGAGGGCTACCATGGAACACGTCAAATCATAAATGGCACTACCAACAAATCCTTTAAATTGTTCAGAGTGAAATTATTAAATTTCATCTATGGGAATGCAAATGTCACATGGAGCTATAGAGAGAACTCAAGTGATTAAGAATAATTTGATATGCAACATACACTTTCCGGAAAGGGCGGTGAACACGCGGGGCAAGCAGCATAAGGATGTGTGAATTTGATAATGTGTGAAAACTCTCCCATCATAAAAGGCAGGTTAGTGCGCCTGACTATTGATATGAGAGATTAACTCGTTTGAGTGTAAAATAGGCAGACATTCACAAACCAAATCAATACTGCCTAGAAGTGGTACTGCATTGACTTGACTTGTCATTTCTCATACTTATTTGTGCGAACCAATTGAATACAATGAGTACTACAGCATAAAATAAAAAACAAAACATGGACAAAACAAACCTGACCAATATGTTACCCTATCAGAGAATATTACAACAGTTTATTGGTTGGCATTCTCACCAGGCATTACTGCCTTTGGACAAGTTTCTAAACGTTGTCACCTACGCACACTTCTAAAGCTTAGCTTTGCACCCACACTCACATAGAAAGAGTCAAAAAGATAACGTCCCTTGGGGAAACAGTGCTACAGGAGGACCCAGTGATTCCCTTAGGAAATTCTATCACACCCTTTACTCTAAACAATCACCAAGTCCAGATAGGGTTATATGCATTGTAGAGATTTACCTCAAAGACACCACGCCTTGTTTCTGGCAGAAAACTGTATACGAGCCAATAACGAAACTGGAGGCAAAATCAGCCAAAAAAAAGCTCAGATCTGGCAAAGCCCCAGGCCCTGGTGGATACACTAATACAAAATGTTGTGTCTTAAACTCGCACCATGCCTTGCATGTCTATTTAGTGCAATAGGGGATATAGGTCTCCTAGCAGAAGATATAGCTACATTTATCCCAATCCTGGAAAAGAACCCACACAATGCTCTTTGTACAGGCCCATTCACTGCTGAACTTGAATGACAAACATATCACTGGAGTCCTAGGAGCTAGCCTTAGGATCCCTTCTCCCTGATATCATTGTCCCAGATCAAGCAAAATGTGTCCTGAATAGGCAGTATAGGAATAAAATGAACAAAGTACTAAACAGTCTGGAAAACGCTAATACGAAACACAAAATATCCTACTTTTTTCCATAGATGTCAAAAAGTCGTTTGATAGAGTGGATTGAACTTACATGAGAGCTGATTTACATAAATCAGGCACAGGATGGCAATTCTTAAGATGTGCTACGGCAAATTATCAGATGCCTGAAGTGAGAATCAGAGTGATTTGGAGATTATCACAACCAATTATGTTAGAAAGGGGAACCAGACCGGGATGCCTACTCCCACCTCTTATCTTTTCCTTAATGTTAGAACCTCTTGCTAACGGGATAAGAAGCAGTGACAACATAAAGGGAACCATTAATGGCAAAGACACATTTTAAACTCAAGATTTTCAGTGCCGATTTTCTGCTTTAACTAACAGGTCCCCTGATCGCAGTACAGCAAATCCTGGAGGAACCTACAGAACTCCAGGCATTCTCTAAGTCTAAAATTAGGTTAACTAAATCAGAGGTGTTGTTCTTACACCCAACTGCATGACAAATTAATTAGCTGCAGAATCATGTCTCTAACCTTTTGTTATCAGACAAGATTAAATATCTGGGGATTCTAATTGGTCGTAGCAACTTGCAAGTGGTGGCCTTGTACTATGCTGCACTGATTCAAGATTTTAAAGAGACCTCTAGAAATGGTTCAATAGGCAGTTCTCCTGGCTGGGGAAAATAGCTGTGATAAAGATCAGTGTCTTACCCTATATACTTTATCTATTCCAAACAATTGCATTGCCTACACCACACCAGTACTTAAACAGATAAATCCTTTTATCTGGCAAAACATACCACCGTGGATAGCTAGTAAAGCACTCTATAAGCAGGTAGCATGAGGGGGACTACATGAGTTCCTCATATTATCTCATTTTTCCAGGCCACTGAGCTCCATTTCCTCATAGAGTGATAGAAGAAGGAAACATTGAAACTGGTGCTAAATAACATCTGATAACAAGCACGTCCCTCTCGCAATTTCTGTAGCAGAAATCGGACACAACGAAGCTTGGAACTATATTCCTTACCAGTGACTGCAATTACTCTGCTGATCTGGGATAGAGTATCCAGGAGGCCGGAGTTCACCTACTTCCTATCATGCTTCACCGCAATTTCATATGAGACTACATTTACACATGTTCTTACTCCTTCACTGTTTAAGGTATGACATGAGCAAACAATGCCTTATCGATGTTTCACTCTTTGTAAACCAACAGAAAATCCCATTTGAAGACCACAAACAAAAGTGAAACCTACCAGAATTTAAGAGATTTGTTTACACCCATTTGTGCCTCTGGGTATTTTACCCTACATTGAAGGAAGGAGCGTTAAGACACTTAGGGGGCTGTAAACATGGGCGCCACGATAGAGCTCTAATTTCTTCCCTTTAGAAATCTCTTATTGACTCCATTAATGAGCCCAAAACACTGGAGCAAAAACATTATGAATAATATTTTGGGCATGAACCGCCCCCAAAATTGTGGGGAAAGCTCTTCGAAAGAACTCAAACATCTGTCTCAAATGTTTGCCACAATGAAACACTACTGACATACTTGTATCATACTCCTGAAAATAGTGCAGAATGGAGCTCCTCAGCAAGTAATATATGTTGGAGGGTGCATGGTTCAATGAGTACCTTTGTACATTTACTATAGCATTGGCCCAAATTGGGGAGGTACTGGTGTGAGATAATAAGTGACTTGAACAGGGCATTTGACACCGAGCTCCCTTGGGATCCTGGATACTCTACTAGAATATCCTTATAACACTCAAAGATCCCTGAAATCAGCTAGCCACAGCTATAGTGGCCATAATACAATGCCTTCTCACACTCTGCAGTAAAGTTACTGTTCGCATGCTTCCCATATGGATAATCCAAATATGGGACACCTTGGCCATAAATGGAATAGATTTAGCAATGGAAAACAGGTTAAAAGCCTACAATCAGACCGTAACACTTCATGCAAATCCTGGCCAATGATTTCTAAGAACTTTCATGCTCACAAACCTTAAAGCAGTAAGGCTCTTCACATCCTTTAATAGAGAACTCTATTCCTGACATTAACCATTGCAATATGATGACACAAGCCATGGGGGAAATACAATGTTGAAATCTGTTGCATTGTTCTTCTCTTACAACTAGAGATCCTCGCCGACTGGATGGTTGTAGGAAAAGGTATGTGTATTTAAAGCAAAATAAAATATGGGTAAAATAATCCACCAGGACCCTTTACCATCTCCCAGGCAAATCCATATATCTCAGTGTGGTCAACCAATTGACCGGATGTCTGCAAATGTATTCAGACAAAATATTGTAGAAAAATATTGTAAGACACAACAATTGTGTCAAAAATATCATAAAATCAAGAATAAAGTGACAGACTAAAGAAGGTAAAAATATCATGTTTTTACATTTTCAAAACTGTTTTTCTTTAATTAAAGTTGTATATAATATAGATTTAAATAGTCTTTAGTTTTCAATTTTATTTATTGATTTTAACCACAAATCTCCCACAGTTGGTACAGAACAATTATGTAGATTAAGAATATTTAAGACAATATACAAGAAAGAAAATGTCAGATGCTCGTAGCCTTATATTGGAAAGCACAATATACAGAGACCTGAACATTCAGTTCCCATGACCCAATGCCCCCAAAAACCATCCTAATCAATCCCACACAACTGTGTGTCTCCCTTCAGGGGCCATGGCCTAGCTGGGCAAGGTTCTAGCAAGATCCCCCTGTAACTGGCACAATCCTTCAATATCTTGTGATGTTTCTGGGGGCAGCCTCTTGTCAGATATTTGGGGTGCTCCAAACCCATGAAGTGATCCATCCCTGTTGCCCATTTACCACCGGTGGCCTCAGTACTCTTCCGAGCCTATGCAAATTCTTGTTTAGTGATCATCAGGCCGATCCAGAGCAGCACACTTTCAGACCTGTTCCCTTCCTATCGAGGAGGATCAATTTCGGGTATGTAGGGATTGTCCAGCCCAGTAATGTTTCCAGGGTGCCTAGCACTCATTTAAAAAAGCAAAAGAGCGGGACAGTACCAGAATCTGTGGGTAAAATTGCCATTGGGGTCAGCAGAGCACAAGCAACTTCCTATGACGATCAGCCCTACACTGTATAGAAGTGCTCTAGTGAAATATGTATGATGTAGTAGTCAAAGCTAATTAAGTGGCACTCTGAGGCTATCACCGCCTCCCTGGAGGTGACCACGGCCTTAATCCAGTTGTAATCCTCCTGTTGCCCCAGGTCATGCTCCCACAGTGCCCTCACCCCCCTATTGGATAAGGTTGATTAAGAAGTAGAGTCTGATAAATTTGTGTTCCTTAATATTAGCGAGCACAATCTTAACTTCCAAGGCGGAGGATTCAGGTATGGCTGCGACAGACATATGTAAGGCTCTAATGCGCGTTGGAGTTGAAGGTATCATAAAACTTGGGTGTGGTACAGTTGATATTCAGCATGAAGTTCTTGAAAGGACTTCAAGAACCCTTTGTGAAACACATCGCCCAGCCAGTTAATACCTATGTTGTCCCAGGGTGAAAAAATCCAGAGGGCCACAAGCTCTGAGAGCTGTGTCTCTGTCCACAGTGGAGTCTCCAGGGAAAACTTCCTGCCCATTTCATAGATTTCACTCAATTTACCCAGGCCTTCAGCACTAAATTTGTGGCAGATGGGAAAGTGGGTGAGATATTTCCCCTGTAAAGCAAGGGAGGGAGACTGCTACTATCCACCCCTGTGTTACATAGCCCAGCTCCTCAGATACCTCAAACCACCAATCATTCACAAGTAGCAGGTGTGTGGCCATAGAGGAGAATGTCTTGGGTATGTATTCTTCCATCAAAGGTATGCCAGCAACTTTTATTGAGTAAAATCTGGTCTACTCCCCCGTTCCATAGCAAATCGTGAAACAGAGAGGTCTGGTGCATAAAAAATGGGTAGTTCTAGAGCTTATAAAGAAGTCTGGGAAGGGAAACCATATTAAAGATGGCTAAGCGGCCCAATTGAAACAGCGGGAAAGAGGACCAAAGCTTGACATCTTTGGAGGTTAGAGTTGCATGCCCTATGCCCATTATCAGTAACAAAGACTTACACAAATGTTAAACCCAGTGGGAGCACCCACAGCTCAGGTGCTCATGGCATGGTGAGAGGGCAATTGGCAATGGGGTATTTGAAGTACTTGGCCCTATTCATGAGGAGTCCGGAGTAAGATAGAAAGACCTGAAGGATCTGGAGAGCACGAGGTCCCTTCTCTTGTGGATTATTAAAAAACAACAGGACGCCATTAGCATAGATGGAGATCATATTACTCGTGCCTGGAGACCATTGGAACCCACAGAACAAGGCATCCACATGCACCAATGCCACCAAGGGGTCTATGGCCATGACGAACAGCAAAGGGGAAAAGGGACATCACTGTTGGGTGTCTCATTCAATAGGGAACCAATCTGACATTGCTCCTCCAACCCGTATCCTTGTCAGGTTGTTAGTGCAGAGGAGGCGCACAAACGCAATGAATTTGGGACCAAACCGGAATCCGTCCAGAAGGGGACTAGGTAATCCCAGTCAACAGAATCAAACATCTTTCTAAAGTCCACAATAAACAAGGCCTGGTGCCCGGTAGTTGACCACTCAGCTCTGTGGCGTTGTAAACTCAGCTTTATGGCATTGTAAAATAGGCAAAAAAATTATGTCGTGTGGCACGACAAGGCATAAATCCAGATTGGCCTGGGTGCACCAGGTCCCGAAGGAGGTCACCTGGCTTCTCCGAGATCTCAGAAGTAAGGGGAGGAGGGGTGTAGACACATCAGAAACATCCATAAAGTGCCCATAACCTCCACATACTGGCCGAGGCTGTCACGCCACACCCTGGACACTGTCATGCGGATGTGTTGATGGATCAGTATGGGAGTGCCTCATGAGCCCCCAGTGAAGCCCAAATTAAATACCTGGGAGTAGCCCCTGAGGGCCAGAAACGGGCAGTTACCCAAGAGATGCGTTTCTTGTAGTATAAGGTTGACATTTTCCTCATGCTTGATTTTATCTAATATACCACTGACATTCCATGGGAGGAGTGTCAGCTTGTCTAGGGAGACATGCCGCCGAGTCTCAGTCAAGTGTACTGATGTGTCATGCATGGGACTGTGTGATTCATGCTCTCTGTAGAGATGACTCATGTATATGCCACTTAGTATATATGTAATGTACCATCAGTGGGTTAAACCTAAACAAGACCCATTCAACAACATCAATCCACAGCTCCCACCCCATACTCTGCAAACTGGAAGTGCCTGTTGTGGTGCAATATAGAACAGTAGCCAACTGGACTAGACCTTGATTTGAATCTCCCTTACTATACAACCTCCTACCTCAACTACTCTAAAGAAAGACACCTATCCTAGTAGATATCAGAGATATTACACAGGGTCCAGTAAAAGCTCTGGAAGCACAGTAGATGCAGAGTCAGCAGGACCCCCTCTTGACTCAGTAAAGCCCACATCCTAACTGGGGGATCTCTCTGGCCCAAAGGAGTGTGCTCTACGATTCCTATTTTGCTGCTCCATTGCATGTTACTCTGCCACTCACCTGAAGGGACCCTTGCTCCTCCCCTTCCCCCACCCCCTCCAAATGATGATGAGGGCCCCCAATGTGCAGAGCCAGGTGCCCCTTAATCTTATCCTGTACCTTATCTGATACATCAAAGAGGAAGGTATTTTCCTGAAAGATGACCTTCAGGTATGCTGGGAAAAGGAGCATGTATTTGATGTCTGCAGCTCTAACATTTGTCTTCACTTCCTGAAAGGAGCAACACTGCCGATCATCACAGCAGAGGATTGAAATGTCAAGGATTGTGTCTTTTGCACTGCTCCGAGAACAACATCCCTATCTGCCTAATTAAGAACCAGGGCAATGAAGGGGCTAGTAGGCAGTTCACCCACTGGAGGCCTTGCAGTCAGTGCATGGTTTGCCCGTTCAACTATATAGTAAGTAGTAATCTCCATCACGGGCATTCAGCTCAGTAGCAGTTAGAAAAGAAGGAAGTGGTCGGGTTCCACTCCGGCCCCTCAGGGATACCCACAATGCACAGATTGCTGTGCCTTGATCTTCTCACGGCATCCTCCACCTGAGTCTCCAGTTGCCCCACCAGGCAATGCAGGGTTGTGAGGCAAGATTCCTGTAATTTAACCGTGTCCTCAGTCTCCGATACCCTCCTCTCCATCTCAGTAACCCTGGGTGCAGTGTTCCTTAAGTCCTTATGAATCAGTCCCAAGTCCATTTTCAGTTCTCCCATTTTGCCCTCCATCATGTCGTTAAGGTCCTGGATCACTTACAGGCTGGATGTTTTCTATTTCACATAGCCTATTGTTTAGCTAACATACAATTTATTTCATTAGAAGGTTAAGAATGTGCTGAAGAAAGTCTAAGAATCTAAAGGCCTCATACGTACACAAAGTTTTATTAAATGTTTCATACTTCATGATAGTCCCTTTTAAATTCTTAGTTTGGGACTGTGAGAAAGGAGGGGAGAGTATTTATGCTCTATCTCACTCCTCCTCGCGAACTTGAACTCTTCATGGGTTCGTGCTAACACTATTTTCACCCATCTCTAGAATAGGGAATTCTTTCCTTTATGGAACTCGCTTGATGCATTATTTGTTATGATTTGTTCACTCTATTATCAGTTTTTTAATGAAAATAAAACCCAGAGAAACAAATCAAAACTCCCATTATTGACAGAGCTGTGTGATGAGATTTTCGTGATCTTTTCATAAACAGCGCCAAAGATCTGTTGCAGAGAAGTGACCGAAAACAACCAGAGTGGAGCTCACCCCTGTTGGTGGCAGACAGAGCTGGAGTGGGATAGCAAACCGCCCTGCCAATTGTTTCCCACCAGCCCTTGGGGTGGCGCATGTGCTGGCGGGACCACTGCTGCTGCGTTTTTGTTAAAAGGGGCCTATTTTGCATCACGGCCTGCAAAGCCAGCACCCAGTAACAACAACGGCCCCCACCGGGTGAAAACCACCCCCTAACCATCAGGCCCACCGGGATACGCCTGGTGCCAACTACAGCCAGTCGGGCCCTCGTGTGAGATAGATATGTTCAACCATCTCCAGCAAACGTCCATCACTTTGCATACTGTTTCTCAGATTGGAGCAGAAATTGTAAATCCTACGACTTTAAAGTTCAACACTTTGCCTATTGTTTCTGAAACTGGAGTAGGAGTAGCAAATCTGACTCCTCCAAGACAAAGACCTTCTATAATCTTGCTGAGATTGGAGTAGGAATAGTAAATTTGAGCCCACAAAGTCTAACACTTCACCTACTGTTGCTAGGTTGGAGTGAGAATAGTAAATTTGACCCCTCCGAAGTCCTGCACTTTCCCTACTATTGTTAATATTGGAGAGGGAATAATAATTCAGACCCCTCCAAAGTTCAACATTTCCCTTAATGTGCTATTGTTGGAGTGAGAGTAGTAAATCTGACCCTCCAAAGCATTCCCTTGTCCCTACTTCTGTTTGCATTGGAGTCTGGATAGTAAATTCAACCCCTACACAGCCAACCACTTGCCTTGCTGCTGCTGAGATTCGAGGGGAAATAATAAAACTTTTACTTCAAAGTCTAACGCTACTGTTGCTAACATTGGTCAGAGATTAGTAAATCTGACTCCTCTAAGGTGTAACACCTTCCTTATTTTGCTTATTTTATGGAGTAAATTGCAAATCTGACCACTTCAAACTCCAACACTTTCCCAACTGTTTCTTAGATTGAAGTGGGAATAGTAAATCTAACCTCTCCAAAGTCAAATACTCTTCCTACTTCTGCTCACGTTGGAGTGGTATTAGTACATCTCAGGCCTCTGAAATAAATCTAACACTTTTCCACTGTTGCTCAGATTTAGTTAGTGAGAATAGTAAATCTGACTCTCAAAACTCATACATTTTCCCCTTGGTTGCCTTGGAGTGGGAATAGACTATTTAACATTTCCAAAATTCAACACGTTCTCTACTGCTGCTCAGATTGGAGTAGGAATAGTAAATCTAACCCCTCTAAAGTCCAACACTTGCTCTACTATTTCTTAGGCTGGGGAAGAGTGGGGGGATATTTCATCTTACTCAGGTTGAAGTGGGAGTAGTGAATTTTACTTAATTTTGTACAATTGTTTTAATACATATACATATATTGTTTTAATAAAAAGTTACTTTAATGTAAATAACTGTTTAATATTTAATTGTTAAAGTCATTTTTTTAAATTTATTTCTTAAGTTGCTATTATATGCATTTTCCAAAATATTTATTGTTTGTTATAATTGTACTTGTTTTTTTAATTTAAGTTTAAGTATTAATTTTAATTATTAATATTATTTGTGTCTTTCTTGCAATTACTTTAGGGTATTTATTTTAATTTTATGCTTTTAAGTGATATATATTTTATATATATTTCTATATATTCCCGGAGAGCTATTAAAACATTCTTGTTTTAGCTGTCCCTTTTAGGTTTTATCTTTCCTGTTGTGTTATGTTCTCCTTGTCTCTGCGCCGGGACGCTCCTTGGCTGGAGTAGCTGTTGCGCACAATAAATTAATATAACATAACATAACATAACATATTCTATATATCATAGGCATATATTTTCAATATAATATTATTTTTAAAGGTAATACATGTTTTAAGTGAAGATGTTGTATAATAGTTAACATACTGTATATTTAACCATTGAAGAAATTGCCTTTATAGATAAGTTTATTATCGACATTTTTGACTTTATATACAAAGTATATAAAGTCTATATTTTTGTGCACATGATTTTTGTCGCTGATATTTGTGTCAGCAATATTTCATCAGACAACCTACTGCAAAAAAATAAGTACATTACAAGCCTTTAATCCTTGTCTTCAAAGATCTTAACAGTTCATCCCCTAACAGCTTATCTTGTATGTTAACAATGTACAGGCCAAATGTACTAATTTAGGATTCACAAAAATAGTTGCAATTTGTGCACCAACATTTTGCGAGCCTTATGGTAATAGATTTATGTATTTTTAGGTCATTTCACAAAATATAGAATTGCAGTGGATCGCAATTCGACCTCCTTCATGAATATTAATGAAGCAGGTCACAAATTGCAACCCACTACGATATGATGCCATCACAAAGCTGGTGGCCTTCATGGGTCAGCAGGCCACCATGTCTGTGATTGCTTTTAAAGCTAATTTTCTTTTAAATACAGACCATTGTCCTTCCAGGAAAATGGGATGCAATACAAAATGCAGAAGAAAGGTTTTTAAAACAATTTTTTAAGAGTTGGCATTGCTTTAATGGACCACTGTCTAATCCCAATGTATTTTTTTACCATATACAAAGGGGAAGGGGACCCTTCGAGATCCCTTACCATGTGCAAATGCGTTACCACTACCCTGCAGTAGTCTGTAAAATATTAATGTTTTGCGACCAGATGTTGGTCACAAAACATTATCACGTACCATAAGGAATTGCTAATTGGAAAGTAAGTCCTAAACACTCCCTTTCTAAATAGTGAATCCTAATGGTTTCATAAAACTTTTTAGTGATTTGACAACAATATTGTTAATGAATTGCTAAATGTGTTAAGTACGTTAAAAAACACATTTTCTTGTCACACATCCTGCATTTTACTGAATTGCAGGTTTTTGACTAGAAAATGTGTTCATACATCTATCTCTATGTGCCTGCATGCAACCATTTAAAACCTCCATGTGATGCATCATAGTTTACGTGTTTTCATCTACTTCAGCCACACCTCTGGAATTGGCTGCCTCTAGAGCTTGCTACCACCTACATCCTTTTTATTTCAAAATTAATCTAAAGATACATTTTCTAAAACTTGAAAGCACCTACAACTGGTTCATTATTACCTCATAGCCCTGTCCTTCCTTCCTACATAGTCTTCTTTCCATGTGTAATGAGTTAATTTGAAACAGGTATGATTTGTTTTTTGTTGCAATCCTACTGGGTCTCAGTTCACTATTCACTATAATTCATACAAAAAAACTCCTTTAATGTTCATCACTTAAAATGTTTTTAATCTAAAATGCTATATATTGATTCCATTGCAGAGCAATTCTTCTTTCATTTTTTTTGGTCCTCAAATCAAAAATGCAAAAAGAGCACACAAATGTAGTAACAGCATCTTTGTTTAAAAAACGTGTGCTGTAATAATTTAGAGCATGAGCCCTAATGGTATATTGGTCTAAAACTGAGCTGATTTGAACTGTGATACCCTTCCTTCTAGTCTGATTCTCTGATAGTGGTGTATAACCAGTCAGATCTCAATGGTATTCTACCACTTTTAATGTTCCTATTCTCTTTCCATGTTTCTGCTACTGCTGTTCTATTTTGTATACCAAGTAGCCTCATTTGCTCAGACTTGCTTTAATTCTTTTCATATGCTTCAGATGTTCAGTGCAGGTGTCTTTTATGCACACACCAATGCAATCAAATGCTTTACAGCTGACAGTGCAGTTTACTGGCGCCCCTCCCCCATGTTATATGGCCAACCCAGTATGACTGTTTTGCCCTGTACATTCTTAGTTCCTAAAACACGCTTCCCAATATGATTTACTCGAAGACAATATGATGACTGCCATTCCGAGTTGCTCATTTGTTAAGCAAAAGTAGCTTCTTTTGGATTAGTTTGGTCTGAAGTTAGAGACAAAGTTCACTGATCAAGGATCGTGCTAAAAAGGAACCATGTAAACGCAGCCGCGGCCGGTAGTGGGAGTACCTGCTGGGCGGTGACGTGTGGTGATGCAGTGCACGCAACGAAATTCGTTTTATTTATTTATATGTTTACTTACCTGTTAAGGTCCGTAATCCATACATTACTACCCTCCACCCTGCCCCTCCCCCTCCACACGTCACTGCCTGGCAGGGACTCCCACTACCAGCCGTGGCTGCGTAAACGGGCCTAAAAAAATCTAAAAATACCTCCAGCAATAAATGTGAAATCATTTAAAGATGCCTTGATGGAAGAATGATCTTTATTGAGAGTAGCATATAGACCCATAGAACTACTCATTGAGTAGCAGAGATCCAAGTATGAAAGAGTAACACTTGTTCATAAGATAATTATGCATCAAGATGGAGCTATAAGCTTATCTAAAGGACTAACAATATGGCTGCTCTTGGATCTAGATTTCTCAGTGTAAGTTCTTTGAAGCGGCTCATAAATATGATATCCTTTTCTCCACCTGTAAAACAAGATGGTGCCTTTCAAAGCTTGGTGTGGCAGGGGAGGTCATGAAAAGCACAATGGTTGTAGTGGTTCACTAATATTTCTACTACATGGTTAAGCAGTCGTCTCCTAAGCACAGCAGTAAGGATGCTGTTCTCAAAATACTTTCATAGAATGTATTATGTTTACAGCTGTAAAGAACTGAAGGCTCCACATGGCCCAGTGATATCTGGTTTTAAAAGAATGGATCATATCATAGAACCAGACTAAGCTAAAATAGTTGATCATCCAGCAGTAGGTTTTTTGAAAGATATTTATATGATATGTAGGGGTGAGGGAAACTCACAGAGTTTCACTTCGGAGAATTATGCAGAGTTACGAGAAAACTGTGAAATTCTGCGGAGTTCTGCAAACAGATGGAAATCGGCACATCGCACTGCTAGTGCTGATTTTTAGTGACAGGAGCTTGTTTGGTACTGCAAATGGCACCCGGCGGCATGCCAGAGGGTGCAGCTTCTTCGCTGCTACTGAAGTAAATTTGCGACTCGAGCAGCAGCTTTCTCACCATGAAGTGATGCGACGACCCACATTAAGAAAATCTCGCCAAGAACCCGCCTAGCACCCTGAAAATTGGGCTAGGGGATGCAAATTCTCATTCACGATTGCCAACTTTGCGTTGGCAAGCTGTGTGCGAGAAAATGCTCTGCCACATGGCGGTTGGCAGTGTTTTGCTGGAACTCCGCATTACCAGTGTAACGCCAAGTGGCCAAAACTCTGTGACCTCCGTCTGCTTGGCGGAGTTTATCAACACTCCATATCATATGCAAGTCTATTGCAGGATGAGAGAATGAAATACGAATGGGCCTTTTGCCTCCCATACAAGCAACTGCCTTTTTTTTTAAATCTATTTAACATAGGTCTGACTTACTAGTGTGTTTTCACTGGCTTATGACACTCTTATGGTTTGAAAGCTGCCTTAAGCAAGGAAAGAAAGATTTGATTTGCAGAAAGATATGTCCATGCTTTAAATATTCTCGTGATAGATTTTCAACTGCCCATCTTGCAAAGAGAAAGAAATAAGGGGCTCATTATGATGGCGAGCGGACCTCAGTCCATCCGCCATGGCTCGAGATTGGTGCAAGACTTTCTTAAGCCATGGAAATCTCAAGTAAATCAGTCCTTAATTACAAAAGAAAAAAATGTTGAGATTTATTAAATGTGGTAGATGAAGGAGCTGAAGGTTACCTGACAGAGGCATAAATGTCACTCAAGATGGTCAAAAAAGATGAGCCATTTTTAAAGTATCTGTAGAGAGAATCTGTCTCAAAAGAAAAGTGGTTAACAAAGGCGGGGTGAAATTAAGTTATTTCTCATGAAATTTTATGAAATTCGATGAAAATTTCACATAATTATGACTTTGTAGCAAAATACATTTACTTTCATATTCTTTTTTTTTTTTACCTGAAAGTTTCGCACGGTACTGTAGAAGACTGGTTCAAGTAGGCAATATCTCTTGGTGACGCATTTTCTATTCAAACCAGTGTCCCCTGGTATTTTGCAACACTTTTTAATACAAGATGAGTGCCTGGGTAAAAACAAAATGATTCATGCTTCCAGCAAAGGAAATGTTGCCACAAAAGGCCTATTTCACATAAAAAAATTAAGCAAAACCACATAATGTGAAATTTTAAGAAAATGCATGAATTTTGCGGAATGCAAAGTTCTAGAGTTTTTGCAGTGTGTAATTACAATTTCTCCCAGGTCGAGTTAACATGCAAGTGTTTTAAGAAGTAGCAATGCTGTGTACAGGGATGCCTGGCTTAATTCAGCATGTATTTTATAGATCAGATGCATTGTGTTTGTTTTGTTGACCTCTTTTGTCGTCTGGACATTTGCTGTTTCTTGTCATCTACTGTTGCTGGTAAACAATGCAATTGGGTTGCTTCGGTGGCATGCAGTGCCATGCAAACTAAAATGAAAAAATAACCAGACATTGAAATGTACACATTAAATCAGTGCATAATTAGCCGATTATCGTGTGTTAAATAGCTGTATAATATTCTATAAGGGAAGACCATGTGTGTTTAAATCATACTTCTGATTGGCCCAAGGGATTACTCCATGCTTTGATCAGGGAAAGGAAAATAAGATAATAAAATATATGAGCGTATGCCACTGAGTCTACCCCTCATTTTATCTCTGGCAATGAAGATTATATTCTTCCTTCTAGCCTCTTCAATGAACTACAGAATAACATTAAGTCTTTCTCATTAGCCTTTCCTTTCTTTACTTATCAATCTCTTTTTCAGGTTGTCAGGGTCAATTTCCAGCTATTGTTGGAGAGGGCGGGAAAAGCACAATAGGAATTGGTTCTCTTGAAACCGATTCACATAATAGTCAAACTGACAACAGTAACTGAGTAAAAAAACACGCGAGAAAAGAAGGGAATTCAGCGCAGGTCAGAGGTCGAGGCAGTGATCTTATTGTCAGCCTCCTGCTTTTACATCGCGGAATTTGTCTTTCATTGCTCTGCCTGGGTTTCTGGCGGTGAGCTTTCAAAAGGCTCAATTACAGCGCATTCAAATGTTCTGCTTGTGGTGACAAAAAGGCAGTGCTGTAAAGATTGGCTCGGTACATTTACTTCTTCCTGCCTGCACCAACATCGATTTTTGGATCATGTAACTACAAATAACATAAAGAGAGCTAGACACACAGTGCTTGGATGCGTCATTCCTCAGCTTAAATGTACAAATGGTTTGTGTGGTTCACACGCATGTTGGCTCTAGGAGCAGTGCAAGGTTTTTCGGTACTCGAGACTATATAGAATGTCCCTGCCTTTGCCCTCCCTTTGCATTTAAAAAAGGATCCTCAGTTTGACTCCACCGGTTGGTGGCGCCCTCTGGCTACAGCCTGAGCTCATCACAGGAAAGTGTCAGGCCAGACTGGCACCTTTTCACTGGACCATTGAGTCACCTTGCAGCCACCATGTGTTATATCATAATACTGAACTGAATGTGCAATGGACGGCGTGTCCCACATATGAGTACAAGTACAGACTTGCAGTGTAGTGCTATTGTTTACCGTTTGCGCTAATACAGAAGTGGTCATCACACACTGCAGTCGTTTTTGTTGTTTTGCATTCATATTGTTGTGTGTGTTCATCTGAGGCTGCTGAATTGTACACATAACAACAACAGGCCCCATCAACATTTTGACTAGAGTCTCTGTTTAATACTTGAGTATCAAATGTTGTTTTGCATTCAAATTGTTGTGTGGGTTCATCTGAGACTGCTGAATTGTACACATAACAACAACAGGCCCCACCAAAATTGCGACTAGTGTCTCTGTTAAATACTTGAGTATCAATGCAGCCATGTACAGTGCAGATTTCAGACTGCGGCCATTGAGCTTCTTTTGCAATGAAACCCTTCTGACAAGGCTTGCTTCTTAGAATGACAGCAGCCCAATCCTTTGCTGTGTCTATGCAGAACCAAAGATTTGAACCTGGAAGTGGAGAAACTCAGGGTTAGACAGAGACAGAAAGTAGGCCCTGGCACACAATTACATCTGGTGCCCATTAGCAAATCTAATTGCTAAAAAAGTAGCCCTCGTTTGCAAATTGGGGGATTTTACTAGTAAAGATACACTGTACATGCCTTTTGCAAGGTATGGAAGACTGTATACATCTGTGCTTGATGCAGGGAATATTTGAGGTAATATTGGTGAAATGCAGAGTAAATATAGCCCACCAGACCATAAACCAGGCCCAGAAATAGCCAAACACCAGTTCCACACACCGACCTGTCAGCTCATCCTTTGTGGCAATACCAGATTGATTTATAGGCTAGTCCGACACTGGCAAAGTATTGGACCAAGAGAAAAGCAGCACGTCTTTGCTCTAGCAGATCATTTTTACATTCTGACTTAAAAAGATAATACTGTGAAGTTCCCTTGCTATTTCCACCCACACTCTTTCCGATTACATTACTGCATGATCATCAGTATTCCACAAATAGAGCAAAAACCTACACCATCTATTGAATATTTGAATAATTCAGTTTCAAGGCACATTTGACCCCTTCATTTCTAAGCTTGTGATCGAATGATGTAATTTAATTAGATTTCTCGAAGGTGCCTATACAGTGTTGAATAATGAACTAAATTGTTGCCGCCAAAAGTGGAAAGGGGCAAAACTTTGGGGAAATTAGAAAAGGTTTTATGGATAGTTTTCAGAAGTGCAGAATATTTTATATGTACTTGTATTTTTTCACACAAACCAAGCACACTATACGTAAGTTGAATGGTGTGAAGGTGTACCATAAACCATATTATAATATTGCTAGAATCCAGTACATTTCATAATAATGATTAAAATGAACTGCAAAACAAACTTTCAACAGGTTAAACAGAAGCACAACCAATAAATGTAGTCTACTAATATGTTTCACGGTGTTTCTAGAGAGCTTCTACCAATAGTTATATTTTAAAGCAGGAGTAATGTGATCACGTTGTTATGACCTTTCAGCCAATCTTGGCACTGCATGATGCAATGATCTCAAGCAAGTGAAAGTCGATTTAGGAAATCCTTCTAGGATGGTCGGCAGAAGGCTCAGTGAGTTTAACCCTTGCGATTAACATCGTAACATAAGTTCAGACCTTCACGTAGCCACATCCACTTTCTGTGCTTCTGAGATTGGTAAATGTAGTAATTTTTCAATAGGTTATTAGTATCTCCATGGGGTCTACTTCATTTAATTATGAATTTCACGAATCAAGCAGGCAAACAACCTTGTCTTGAACCTTAGCTAAGAGGTAGGAACCTGATTTCTCAGTGAACGGATGGTCAATATCTGTCAAAGTTTTGACAGAAATTTTAAGGGAAGGATTATATTGTCAATGTCCAGTTGTGCATCATGATTCAATGGAAGTTTAGAATGATGAGTATCAGGAAGGACCATTTCATTCTTGGATTTGAGTTATTGTTTATGGTCTTAAGGCCCATGGAAGGGAGTTGTGGTCCTTTTAGGGGAGATCAATATTGTAGGACATGGCCAAGTTGAAAAATGAAGGTTGCAAATCAAGATTCTGTGGTGTAGATTTTGAAACATTTTGAACTGGGTTAGCTTCACAAAAGTGAGGCTTACAAAATGTTTTCCTTGCCAATTTACTTTCCAACGCTAAACTTATTTTGCATTAGAAAGTACCCTACAGGTAATGCAAAGCAGCGCATAGAATTTCTTTTCATTACTTAGCGCCAAGGGGGCATTACATAGGTAGCACATGGGTGTTCTCTTGCAACCACTAATGCCTTTTGAAGCAAAACCCTATCTACAAGCAATTGTAGACAGGGTTTAGCGCTAAAAGCTAATGTCATCTGAAAGGAGGTGCTAAGAAAGGAAATGTTTTCATTTTTCCTTTCTTTTCCTACTTTGCATGTGTGCTGCATTGTGCAGCACACACACAAAGTGGGGAAAGTGTTTGTACTTGTCTAGGCATAGTATTTTGAATAGGAAGAGTACTCTTCCTGTACAAACCTTAAGCTAGATTCAGGCATGCACCTAAGCGCTAAGGTGTGTGCCTGGTGCACAGCATTGGAAAGGGAGGAAAGAGCCATATCTCTATAGATATGGCACTCTCCTGCTCCCCGCCTGTCACACAACGCAACACAGCCTCTTTGGGGGATGTGCTGCGTTGCGTGCCTTATTTTGAAAATCTGACTTCAAATGGGTTTTTACTCTTATGTCCATTGAATTATTCCCATAAGTGCACAGCCGATCATACATAGAGCTTTGAAATTACTATTTGATTGGCTTTCCAAGAGGAACAACAAGTAATATGGAGGCTTTTTATTTATGAGGTTGTCAACTTTGTGGATCAGGACTGAGCAACATTTCATTTAATGATAGCCATGAAATCACTTCCAATCTCCTATCAGCAATGACTACTGGTCTTGGACCTCAACCTATTCTCTATAGCCCTGAAGTAACCCAAACACCATTCTCTGTGCTTCATTTACCCAAAATAGACACATTTAGCAGGAATAAAAAATTCTGCATATTTTTAAAAAACAATTAACTTTTACATTGTAGTTCAAAAAGATTTCTTGAATAATTTATGAGTTACACGTATTTTATTTGTATTGGTGTGTTGCATGATAAGATATGAGTATATTTAGATAATTAGTATTCCTAACAATGTAGGTTGATATTGAAGTCTTGTGTTGCCTTAATTATTTTTTTTATGTGGTATAAATGAGTAACATGTCTCTGCCTGAAAAGACTAAAGAAGAACACGTTGAAAGTATCATGGCTTTGTAACTAGATTTCAAGGCAGGGTGTTGCATAATAGTGCAAAAATGATCCCTGTGCAAAACCTTGTCACTTAAGCGGTTTTGCTACTAGGCAAACCTTTAAAAAATTAGACAATATGCAGTAGTTGTTTTTCCATTTTCACAAAGTACATTTAACCATAATTAGCGATGAGTATAGTTGTATTACACTCAGGGAGTATGATTTATTTAATTTTCCTCCTTACATGGACAAGAGAAATATCAGAACTAATTATCAAAGTACCAAAAATGATTTGTACTCAATGACTTGTACTCAGTGCAGGTAATCAGCACTGTCCTAAAAAATTACTTTAAATTGAATAAAAAGATCACACTTTCCATCTTAATCCGGAAAACTTGCATTATATCTCAGCCAATTGAAATACGTTTGGCCTTCACACAGGGTAGTGTCAAAGCTTCCCAAGGGCTCAACAACTGTGCACCCCTTGTGGCCCAGTCTACTATCTAATTTAAATGAAACTGCATGGGTCGCCTTTACCCGAGTGGCACTGGGTCATCCGTGTCATCATCAGATATTGACCCAGAACAAGAAAGAGGAACTCAGCATGGGGAGACAGTATAGAAATAACCTTCAAGCGTGAGATATAAGAGGCATGAGGTCATATCAAAAATATACAGGTGTTCGGCAGCACCAGAATTTGGCAGTGGCAGAGATAGCCTCATAAGGAAAATCGTGGGCTGCTGTACTATTTAAAGAAAAAATAATAATCAATCACTAAATATTACTGCTTAACTCTAATCTTAATAAATTAGTCATGGACTAAATTTCCGTTCTAGTGCTAATAAATGTGATGGAGCGCGATGCTGCTCTAAAATTGTGGGGATGCATCATACTCATGGATAGTCCGCACCCACATATATTCTTGTTTTCTATTAACTTTGATCATTAGAAATATGTTGTTATAATAAAAATGTGCAAGTGAATGAATAGAAAACTATTTTGTGCCATGCAAGAGAAATGAAATGGCATATATGTTTGGAAAGAGTAACTTTTAGTATATTGCATTTACCTAACGAAAAGCTTATGCGTAATGTAATGCATTTTGATTCAAACGTGCACCATGATGAAGATTGCACGTAGAGATGACGAGTTACGCTTAATGTGTAATAATTGTAGATGTTTGCAAAGCATTAACATGTGTGTAAAAATTGCTGTGTAAAGGCCTAAATGAAATGTTCGCGTTGGTTATATTAGTATATTTTTATGTTAGCTAATTTGTGTAGGCCTGAAAATTTAATTTTCCTGGTAGGCTCTCGCATTTAGAAATTGTCAGCGAAATTCATGTGCATGCAAGGATGTTCTGCTCTCACATTTCAGTTGCAGGTGGAAGAAGTTGCCCTTGTTAGTTAAACTAACGTTTTTTGTTTTAGGAGTTAGGCATGGAGGAGAATAGTTACTTTGTAAATGGAATGTTCTTTCTTGAGAATCAAGATCATCAAGCTGAACACTGGGAGGAGTGTGGAAGATGGAGGAAAACTACCTAGGAGAGGTTTCCGTTGGGATGAGGTGATTTGTGGACGTGTTTTACATCTTTGCATTTCCTATTAGGGAAAGTGCCCTGAGGGAGGAGATGCAGAGAGTGTCAGAGAGGTAGAAGGAGACAGGGTGAGTTAGGGGAAGGAGTTAGAAGATCGATCTGGAAAGAGCATCTAAGAACGAGCTCTGTAGTTTTGGTTACTTGATCCATACAAGGTGAATGTCCTTCTTAGGAATTCTTCATGAGCTGACACCTTTAACTGACTTTGCCTGGGAAATGCTAAGTAGGGATGACACCTTAGAGATAGGGTAGGGGTAGCTTTCTACTCTTCAGCCACAGATGACGTCTGACTTAAATATTGGAGCAGTCCTTGTTTGCGTCTTCTTTTTGGAGCTTTTTATTCTCTTTATGATCCATCGGATTAGGCTCATTCGTAGATATGGTTTTGTATTAGTTCCCATGTACTTTTACAACCTCGTCTTGTTGTTTTTGGCTTTGTAATAAACCCCTAAACTGGAGTTCAGAGTCTGTGATCTTTTGAGCCATAGTTAATACGGACTGTTGACTTGACTAAAATGAATTGTTTCTTCCCTTTACACTTCTCAGATGGTAATAAAGATACATAAAAATTGGGTTCCGTGTTAAATTTTGGTAGTGGAATCTGGCCTTATCAGTTGGTAGCAAGAGGATGGTTACCTCTGTAGTAAGGGGAGAAGTTAGGGAAAGGTTAGTTGAAAACCCCATAAAGCCCAGGAGATGGTTGTCCAAAAGAACGAGAGAGAAGGAGGACGGCGCATGGTGGAGACCGACAGGAGATAGCATTGACAGAGAGAAGACATGGCGTATGACATGGACAAGGATGGACAAGGATGAGGCACAAGCAAAATCTGCAGACACTGTGGGCCCCCTAGTTGACTTATTAAACACCCATAATTCTGCATCTACAGTACCGATAGCCCCCCTGACAAACCCAAAATGTCCCCTAATATTCGGACAGTTTCAGCAACAGAGGGAAATGACTTGGCATTAGACTTCCCCCGCTCAAGAGAAAGTGAGCAGCCTGTAACAAGCCAACGAGGAAGTCTCCACAGACAAAAACTCCATTACAGATTGGCTTAAATCTTGAACAGGTATTGGATGCTTTATTTGTAAGTTTGGAATCAATGACGAAAGCACTGTTAGCCCCTATAGTGCTAAAGGTGGAAGAGGTTGAGAAATGAATTCACAATTGTATTGCTACATGTAACAAATTTACTGTGATGTCTGAGTCAAAGTCAGCAGGGGGTGGTAGAGGCACCATGCTTGATTTTGAAGCAAACCATATCTGGTTGATGTCTAAACGGCCCATTGATTGAGGATGCTCAAAGTGGTAGTAGGCAGTTAAATCTGACTGAGGAACTGAGTATTGCAATCTCAAGGGCCCAGGCAGCCCAATTGAGTAGGCCCCCAAATTCTGAAAAGGGTCTGTCATTCACACATACCTCGTTTCAACCAGTTCTGCCCAAAACAGAGAATCAATGTATTCTAGATTTGCCACCTGCTTCTGCCCCCCTAGTAGCATTTATATTAGAGGTCCCCCCTCTTTCTAAAGAAACCAGAAAAACTTCCTTGGACCTAATACATAAGGTTACACACTGGAGTAGTAAAAATGTTGTAAATGGCCTGAACATATCCTCTGATATTATCATGGCAAGAACAGTGGGGTGGATAGCCATTGAACAAAAAAGGTTGGTGAGGGAGATTGTATAGTTGTGAACTTTAGGAACACTGTGAAAGCTAAGCTGTTGATGGGCTGCACTTACAAGAGCAGCTCTACTTCCAAAATCAGAATAGTCCAGCTACAACATTTCTATCCTCCTAATCAGCTCACATGCCCTACCAACTGGTAATGGCAGTTACCTTTAAACCCAGGTAGGCCTGAAAACATAACCAACAGAGACACAATTCTACCATTGAGTAATCGTTTCCAACCCCTAGCCAGTTCCCAGGGCTTGGATGAAAATGACTGACTATGGTGTGAGCATAAAATAAGTCAGGGCACAAATGTAGCTAACATGGCTCAACACAAATTCCTCTTATTAGACCAGGAACCCATTGAAACAATTGATAATTCCCTCGGTACTCTTCCTACCTTAACCTCTCTCCTGGCTGTTTACCAAAAAGTCCTCTTGTGGAATATAGCAGGACTAAGGATAAAAAGGGGTAATCCATATTGGGAAAACTTTCTCTCTTCATACCATATCATTCCCCTTCAAGAAACATGGGAGGCTAACAATTGTTTTTATCTAGCTGAGTTTAAATCGTTTTGTAAACATGCTATCCCATCGAGTATAGGAAGAGCTTCAGGGGGTTTGCTTCTAGTGTTCTCACTTACACTTTCTTGTAAATCCCGAATGATGAAATGTTAATCACACGTGTTAGCAGTCAAATTATCTTTTCAGAATCGTGCTATTCTGTTAGTGGTACATTTTTATAATTCTTTATCAAGAGGACACCCGTTAGAACACTTGTTGGATTTAGAGGAGTACCTCAAACATTATGAGGAGGGTAAATCATCTTACTATGATTTAATAATTTTAGGGGATTTTAAAATTCATCAGTGCTATTCAAACTGCATTATAAAGCCGGACCAAGGGGAGTCTTTTTCTTCATCCAATCATTTTGAGCACACACCATTTGGTATCTTCTTGGAAGGCACCCTCTCAGCTTATAATCTATATTGCCTTCAGCAAATAGGCAGGCTGGAGTCAGCACCTACTTACTTCTGGAATGGAAGGCCCAGTACTATTGACTATAATGTATTGTCTGCACCATAAGTCCCGACCATTGTGGAATTAACTGTTTCCTGGTAATGTTTTAGTGACCACAACCCCCTCACACTTATGATTCCACTTTCTGCCAATGAATCTGAGGAGACCACTAATTGCATTACAAATACAGATATTAGCGCTAAAGATCAAGCTTGTAGGTTAAAGTGGGAAAGTATCATTCCAGATAGCTTCCTGAATAATTTTTACACTGCTCGTTCCCCTGAAATTCAACTTTGCCTAGATCCATTGACATATGGCCGAACTATCTTAAAAGCCTTTGAAATAAAAGCTAAACAAATATCATCTGACCGTACTATTGTGAGTGGGGTCAGATGCTCGAAGGCCGAATGATGGTTTGATAGCATATGCTCAAAAACTCATAGGAAGCTTTTACAGACCATAAAATGTATCCCTAGAGATTAAGCTGAAATTAGGGACAAAGGAAAGGCTTATAAATTAGCAGTTCAGAATAGAAAGAAGCAGCTAAGAGAGCAGGCATGGGAGGCTCTGGGTCGTTGCCAGTGTGTTGAAAGATAGTGCACATTTTTGGTTGGTAGTCAACAGTCCTTTCTTCTCTGATTCCCCAAATTCAAACATTGATTGTTTAATTCCGGCTGATCAATGGGTACAGCATTTTGGTCACATCTTTAGCGACACTAACTTGGGAAGAATTGAGGAGCACAGGGAAGGTGAGCAATCTAGTACATCTCTCCATTTAAGTATAGGAGAGGTCCACAATGCTATTTTATCTACATCGGGAGGAAAGGCTCCGGGCCCTGACGGGGTTCCAACAGAGTTATACAAGGCTGATCCCAATGTCTGGGCAAAAATCTTAGCACATGTCTTTAATGCTGCGTGTTCACATGGTCTTCAACTATCCTGGGGAAAGGCAGTCATCGACCCCATTTTTAAAAAGGGCGCACAAGATGAGCCTGTTACAGGCCGATCTCACTCCTAGATTCTGCTGCCAAAATAATGGGCAAAGTCATACTAGATCGCCTAACAGCTTGGCCGGACCATTTAAATGTTATCTCTGATCTGCAGTATGGCTTTAGGCCGGGCAAAGGGACCTTTGACCAATTCTTAAATTTACATCTGGTGCTAGGGAAGCACACCATCGCCAAAAAGGGAGTATTACATTTGGTTTTCATGGACTTGACACAAGCTTTTGACTGTGTAAATAGATCTAAATTATGGTAAATTTTAAGTGACATGGGTCTTGAACCAGAGTTGGTGGCCTTTTTACATACTCGTCATGAAAATAACACGGCTGCAGTGACATACAATAAAAATTGAGATTTGTAATCTCTTGGGATGAGAAGAGAGGAGTACGTCAGGGTGGAATACCGCCCCCCCCCTCCTATTTACGCTCTATATAAATCAGTTGGGGGATTCTTTAATAGCTAGCTGTATAGACATCCCTAGGGTTGGTGACAAGAGGATCCCTGCATTATTATACGCAGATGATACGGTCCTGCTAGCCAGAACAGCTGTGGGCCTCCAACAATTTTTAGATGGTTTCATAGTTTTTATGGATTCTTTAGACCTGTCAACTAATTTTAAGAAATCACATGCAATGTCTATCGGCCCTCAAAAGCCCCTGAAGTCCAAATTATTTTGAAAAGGGGTTGAATTAACTAAAGTGCCATCATCCCCCTATTTGGGGGTACGTTTTGATGAGCGCGGGTCATGGGGTGCACAAATTACACAAACAGAGAACACTCCAGCCAGAGCGACTGGGGTTACACTTAATTTTGCCAAAATATTAGGGTCCAAACCTTTCCTTGCCCTGATGAAGATATATAAAGAAAAGTGCATCCCTATGGCAACTTACGGCTGCGATACCTGGGGCTATAAGGCAGGAAAGGATATCCAGAGAGCCGAAGATATGTTTTTACGTAAGCTCTTGGCAGTTCCACCCACCACCCCAGCATTTATATTACAGGAAGAAGGCGGGGTGGGTTACATTTTGGATGAGTTAGCCGTAGCCCCCTTGTTGCGCTGGCTGAGAGTTTGGGCCAGTTCTAGTGCTAACCTAATCCAATTAATAATTACTGACCATGTAGCGCTGGACCGAGCCGTGCATATCCCCTGGATAAAGTATATGGACTTGACAAAATGGCTTGGTTGCCCAGACTTATACTACAGCTCCAAACCTATGGGCAAATCTAAAATTAGAGCCAGTAAACTACAGTTTCTGGACAAGTGCCAGGGCTTCAGGGAAGAAAAGGAGTTAGCAAAACCAACGGTAAGAAGATATATGACATTACCTTTGTATAATCAAGTCCAACCATATCTACTCGGCGTGAGTAATGCCTTTCATCGATTTGTGCTAACAACATTTGATACATTTGGTCCCCTGGCTTCTAGCTGTACCCCAAGGATTTACAAACCTGGAACTTTAATACCTTGTTCTAGCGACAATTTCTCTGAGGAAGATACCTTACATTTTATTTTTTTCTGTGACTATTATGTTTTGTTGCGCAAAAGGTTTATATTCCCATTACTCAGAGAATGTCACTTTACTCAAGTTAGGCCCGCTTTGCTGTACCTCCAAATGTTATCTCCCCTATGGTCTGTTTTGGCGTTGCAAGTTTTTTAACAGGAGCCATTAGGTGCAGAAAAAAATTGTCATTTTAATCATTATCAGCCCCCAGCTGTTTTTTAATTCTAGTGCTCATTTTATGTAAATAATGGCACTTATACACACACTGTTTATTGTACTTTGAATTCAGCACATTGCACTTTATATCATGCCCCGCCTTACCTTCTAACTCAAACTCTGTCCATTGATCAATGCTAAAAGTGCTCTTATTTTAATTTGAAAAAAAGTTTTAAAGTTTTGTCGATGAAATGTATGTTCTTAACATGTTCACTTTTATGGCATTGATTTGCCAAATAAAGTATCTTTTGACTTGACCACAGTGTTTGAGTGACCAACGCAGGACGTGGGTTACTGTATGTGTAATATTGAGTGATTGGATCCTATCAATTAATTATGTGACCGTCCGGCCGTTCGTGGGCAGTTGGTCAAGGGCAGTTGTCCCCTCGTTTCGCAGACAGGCAATTGTCAGATTGAGATAGACAATCACAAGCGACTGTCTGGTCGTTTAGTGGACAGACAGCCGATTATGTGACTGTCCGGTCGTATGGTGGAAAGACAGTTACTTGCTGTATGAGTGAGACGTGCAAGAGTGTTAGAGACGAATTGTGAAGGAGGGAACTGCTGAGTGAGGAGAAAGAGTGACGTTGAAGTGTGCTGCGCTGTGATAGGTCGGTTGGTGTAAAGACACGCTGGTATTGGTGGATTGACATCAGGAAGTGGAATGACAGCATTGTGGGTAAAAGAGTTGATTTCATCATGAAATGATTTAGGGTATTGCAAGATCTTTGTAGGAGAGATAGAGGAGTGGTAACTCAAGTGGGGGAAGAAGCACCGCCCGAGGATACTCCAGCTCATTACATGGCTACGAACGTAGGGCTCCATACTATAATTTGGCTTCAGAATTGGCAAAAGATTACTGAAAAGGAGGTAGGTTTGGCTTTCCCACTTTATGGTTCATTCAGATTTGATCTGTTGTATAACTTAAAGGCAGTGATGACCGCATTGCGACCTCTACCCAGACCAACCCAGTTAGAAGTGCTAGATGCATGGATGAGAGCAGCGCATGCAAGAAAAAGGGATCGAAGTCAGAAATGGGCGAAGAAGTCAATCAGGGCCATTCAAGATGCGCGATGGGACGCATTGGTGAAAAGATGGAGGGTAGGCACCATTGAGGGAGACAGACTGCTTCCTTTATTAGAAAAAGTGGGAGATGCCGAGAAGAAGAGGAAGATTATACTGACACAGTTTACAGTTTATTGGAAAGGTTACTGGCAGATCCTCCACCTCCATATAACCCAAGTTCGGAGGAGGGAATGAGAGCTCTTACTGAGGAAATTGGGGCAGCGCAGACAAACTCTAGTGCAGGAGTAAGAGGAAGGATTTCAGCAGTAATGGAGAGAATGGGGACACAACCACTGAGCAGAACAGAGATGAAGGGTAATATCGTTACGAGATTACCGGAAGCTCTTATAGTGCCGGTCACCATTGGTCCCATAGTGTCAGTATACGATCCAGATCAAGCAGAAGACGGGAGCCTAGTGTGATCAGTAAAGGGAGACGGCACTGGTTCTGGAGGGAATGGGACAGTAAGTGGAAGCGGTAACCCTTCAAGGCCCATAGAGTCAAGTACACCTTTGCCAGCCACTGCAGATTCTTCTAGAGGACAGGTGGAGCAGAGAGCAGCGAGGACAGCTTGGCTGATTCATGCTCTGACTTGAGGATGTGGGAACCCCCAGTAGGAGGTCCTAGTGGAAGGATGTTAGGAGGTGACAATGGTCAGAGAATTTCGGGGAGTCAATCTGTCTCACAGAACATAATGGAAGGGAATCAGTGGGAGGATCAGTGTAGTGAGAGTGGAGAGTCGAGTAGTGCGTCAAGTCGAGGAACAATTAAAGCTGCCATGAGGGCAAGAGTGTTGGATGTGGTGAGATTAAAGGTAGAAGTAGAGGAGATAATCAGTGGAAATGTGCCTTTGGAAAGGATGGAACTTTATGAGCCAGATGAATTGATGTTTATGGTGAAGGATGTAACTCGCAAGGCGAGGAAAGCACATGAGAAATTGACAGAGTTGGCACAGAGGTATGATGTAGATTTGTCCAAGACGAAGATGTTACAGGGAAATCACAGGTTAAATTACAGTGATCAGAAACGAGAAGAGAAATGGGTCATAGGTCTGAAAACACATATTCGAGAATTGATTGTAGGTATACGTTGGTGGAGCATGCTTGACGAATGGGAGGAACAATGGTCAAGAAAGAAGAGTGCCAAGAAGAGCACAGGAGAAACACCACCTCCAGGAGGAGGGGCGGTAGGAGTAGAGGCTTATCCATTGTGAGAGGTACCGAGTGGAGGGTACGTGCATGTGCCTTGGAGTAGAGGTGATTTGGCGGCGTTTACCAATGATTTTCCTCGGTTGAGGGAAAAACCTGTTGAGTGGTAGAAACAAGTTGATTGATTTGTCAAAATATCAAAGGTGCTGTGGATTGATTTGAATACATTGTTTGATATTGTGGTACCAAGTGATTTGTGGTCAGTCTGTGAAATTGCTGTTGATTGGCCGTCTTCGGAACCTGAGCAAGATTCTGTTACACATGGCCCTTCACCTGTGGTTATGAAAAAGTATGCGCATGTAATCACATGGTTGCAATCCAAGATTTCACTCCAAGATATTGATTGGGTTAAGACAGACAGACCTGTTCAGGAGCCAAAAGAGACTGTACATGCCTATTATGAGAGGCTCTTGCAAGCCTTCAAGCAGTACAGCGGGTTGGATACTCTTGACCCAAAGGATATGGGACAGTTTGTTTCTAACTTTGTTCTAGGATTGAGAACAGAAATTAGCCTTATGATTCAACAGCATTAGATTTGCTGGCAGAATATATACGTGAATGAGAGTCTACGGTATGCCAGGTATTGTGGTGATGAAGTGGACTCATAGCATAAGAAGCTCAAGGACAAGCTGATGCTGGTCCAAAAGCAGAATACAGAAAAGGAAGATCAGTCACTGTCAAGTGGAGGAACGTTAGGAAGAAGACAAGGAACAATCAAGGAGGGACCTGGAATGCATCAGGTCAGGGAAGGGGGAAATCCTTAGACCCAAAGACAGGAGTAAATGTTGCCATGCTAAAGGAAACCACTGCATGTCATAATTGTCACACGATTGGGCATTGGAAGCACAAGTGCAGATCAAACCAGTTAATCGGATTCAAGAGGAGGAAGGGGTGCCGACACCTTAGGTCATCAATACAGTGACGAGACCCAGATCTGTACAAGGGGGGACAATAGGTCCACAGGTACAAGTTCCCCAGCCACCAAGAATCCCACAGCGAAATCAAGCATACCAACAGATGCCCTTTATCGAGACCTGTGAGGAATTAGATTCAGACCAATTGCAACAACGGTGTCTGAGGGGAGAGGAAGGATGTACCCTTGGAGCAGACTTGGAGGTAGACCAGAGAGGACCGTATGTAGAGGCGGATGTTGACGGTCACCCTTCCACCTTTTTGGTTGATACTGGCGCTACCCGATCTACTGTGAGATCTGCAATAGTTACCAACCTACCCCTTTTGGGACAATCAATACAAGTTGTAGGAGTGGCGAATAAGAGAATGACTTATCCATTAACTGAAGAAATACCTGTGAGAACAGGAACCTTTCACGATCGACACCAATTTGTGGTATGTGACTCAAGTCCAGTCTGTTTGTTGGGCCGTGATCTCTTGTGCAAATTGAGAGATGTGAGAGTATTGTTATGGGTCATCCACTTACTTTTTTTGTCCCACATTCAGTTGAGCTCCTGATGACGAGAACTAAGACACAACATATGACAAATAATAGAATCACATGTTATGAGCAGGTTATACTTGCTTCGGAGAATGTGACTTTGAAATGTTGTTCTGTTTTGAACCCTGCAACTTTGATGCCTTTGCCAAATATAAGTGATGAAGATTGTGAGGACCATGACTGTCTCGATGTGACTGAACTTTGCACAAGGCCGAGACCTGACATTGTTGATGAACCTCTACCTGAATCTGATGAAATCTTTTTGTAGAAGGTTCATGATTAAGAGACAATGTGGGTCACTTGAGAGCAGCATTTGCTGTGTGTACCATTTCTGGAATTTTGGAAGCTGCTTGTTTACAGGGAGAATACTCCGCACAGGTAGCTGAAATCATTGCTTTGACTCTGGCCTGTTTGGTTGCTGATCAAATCCGAGTCACCGTCTACACCGACAGTCAGTACGGATTTGGTGTGGCTCATGACTTTAGACAGCTATGCTCACAGAGGGGTTTCTTAACATCATCAGGATCTCTCATCAGAAATGGGGAATATGTGAGACAATTGTTAGAAGCTTTGCAGCGTCCAGGAGAAATTGCTGTGGTAAAGTGTGAAGCTTATGGGAGGGGAAATGACTTCGTCTCTCTGGGAAATAGATATGCAGACAAAGTTGCACGTTTTTGCGCGGAACAAGGGTGCATATTTACTGGAGATTATACAGGAGAGAACCAAGCTCAGCATGATGTTAGCCATGGCAGACACCTGGGATGAGCTCAAGCGTCTGCAGGGAGAGGTTTCAGAAGAGGAAGACGCTGTGGGTTAGAACAGGATCTGAGAGAAGGGATGATGGTATTTGGGTTTCAAGTGATGGTCGACCAGCATTATCAGTTGATTTATTAAGTCCTATGGCAAGACAGATTCATAGAGCAGTGCACCTTGGAAGGGATGCTATGGTGCGAGTGTTCAGAATGACGTGGTACAGTCCATGGTTCCGTGCGTTTGCTGAAGCAGTGAGTCATAGGTGTGTTGCGTGTCAACAAATGAATGCTGGAAAGAAGAATGTGGTTGCATTGAGTCATATTGGGAGGTCTGGAGGGCCTTTCAACAGAATACAGCTTGATTTTATACAGATGCCTAGGTGCAATGGCTTGAGGTACATTCTGGTTGTGGTGTGTGTTTTCTCACTGTGGTTGGAAGCTTACTGGACAACAAGATGTGATAACCTCACAGTAGCAACATTTTTACTTAGGGAGTTGATTTCGCTATTCGGATTTCCAACTTCATTGGAGTCGGATAAAGGCACACATTGCCACAGTGAAATTATGAAGTTACTTTGTGCTGCCTTAAATGTTGATCAAAGACTGCATTGTAGTTATCAACCAGAGGCTTCTGGTATCGTGGAACAGATTAATGGGACTTTGAAGATGAGGATAGCAAAAGTGTGTTCGTCCACATCTTTTAAATGGCTGTATGCATTGTCACTGGTGTTGATGAGTGTTCGTAGTACCCCTTATAGAAGAACTGGCTTTTCACCAAACGAGATCCTGATGGGGAGGGCTATGTGGTTACCAGCAGTGCCATCCAGAGCCTTAATAAACATCACAGATGACTTGATCCTTGACAATTGAAAAGGATGGGCTGATGTGAGGCATTCTGTATCTCACCAGGTGGAAGCTGCAACTGCCCCGTCCTCAAGGGACCTCTGCCATGACCTGTGTCCCGGTGGTAGGGTGCTAGTTTGCAAGCATGTGAGGAAAGGTTGCCTTGATGCATGTTGCAGAGGCCCTTACCAAGTGACTTTGGTGACGGATACAGCGGTGAAGTGCAGAGGCTTGCCGAACTGGATACATGGCTCCCACACTTGCAGAGTTGCAGAACTTCTTGAAGAAACAGCTCCTCTCATAATAGAAAATCCAGCTGTGGCAGCAAGGCCATTCAAGAGGACAAGCCAAACTGTGGGTGTTGCTGATGAAACTGGTCCACCAGAACAAGCTGAGGGGGGTCACGCTACACAAGACCCAGGTATTGACTCTGAGGAAGACGGTAATGTTGCGAATGTATAGACTCAGAATCGGCTGAAGTAACTGGTGCGCAAAGAGGTCATGGGTGAGGAGGAAAGCTGACACTGCAGAGGAATCGTGGCCTGGTAGACCAAGAAGGCTTAATCTGAGACTAACTCCAGAGAGAGATCTTGCTCCTGTGTCAGAGACATCTGAATTAGAACTGAGTGAAGTAGAGCAAGCTCAAGAAGGTCCAAGAAGGTCGATGAGAGTAAGAGTGCCTTGCCAAAGATATGCTGCCCCTGAGTGGACTTATGTGGTCACTAATGCCAGGAGTAGTGAGGACAGAGAGACTGAGGTCTTCACAAGTGATAAGCCGAACGCCCGAGCTGAAAATCAATGTGGGATTGATAGTTCCTGGACTAGAAATAGAAGGAGTGCTAACGATAACTGTTCTGAGACCTCCGATATTGACCAGAGTGCAGACTCTGATCCTTTAGGAATTGTTCTTTCTGAATTTTGGGTATCAGCCACCAGCTGAGGAGATCGCAGCTGTTCGTCTTGAGATTTTACAGCATGTGCTAATTGAGCTTATAAGAGACAGTGAGTGAACTGTGAACTGTAAATAAATGTTTGAAAGAAGATAACCTAGATCTAAGTTTAGGGTTTTCCATAGAAGAAGAAAGAGGGCTAGGGTAGTTTCTTTGAACTGTGTAAATAAAATCATAAGAAACAAACTGTTAAAGAATTTCCAGCACTTCAGTGAACTGTGTTTGAACTGTTTGAACAGCAATCTAAGGTGAAGAAAAGAGACTTTTAGTGTATCCTCTTGCTGAACTAAACTAACAAGTTAAAAATGGAGTCTGTAAATTCGAACAGTAGGTCTAAGTGTGTGATAGGTACACTTATTGTAGGAGTGATAGTTGTAATAGCAGTAGTTGTTATTGTATCTGTAAACATTTCACACAATGCAGAAGTTGGGAGAGTGGGAGTACAAGGGACGTCCACACCTACTACTTCTAGCACAAAAGAGGGTATTGTAGGAGCTGAAAAGGCTATGCTAGATCAAATAAGTTGTACGTTGCTTGTAGATTTGTCTAGAGGTGATAATATACGCTTAATGCATATGCAAAGCTGTTATATGAATACGTGACCACCGTTGGCGAGTTCAAATATATCATGATAAGGTATTTGTGGGAGAGAGTGTATGTGATCATACTTTCACCATTGAGGCTACAGCGAAGATGTTTTTGCAAGATGCAGTACAAGTGGTGCCAAACGTGTACTTTGTGAGTGGGAAAAATGCCTATGTGCGGGTGCCATTGAATTGGTATGGTATGATACGTGCTATGTGGCAGTAGTGTTTCCCAAGATGTATCATGTGGAGGATTTGGAGCATTTGGAAGGTGGATTCCTAGCGGGAAGTGAGGTGCAAGTGCAGGAAAATTGTAGGAGATGTTTTGGAGCATTGATACCAGGTTTAGCAGTGGTGTTGAATGATGTCAAGATTAGAAAGTTGTCGACTATTGTGGACAAATTGTCAGCAAACAGCTCAATCGTTGTTGCTTGTAGATGGAGAGATGATATCGATAAGAGCTATGGTGATACAGAATTCTCTTGCTTTAGATGTTCTACTGGCAAAAGAGGGCAGAGTCTGAACAATGTTAAAAACCAAACAGAGCTGCACTTATATACCTGACAACAGTAAATATCTGAAGAAGTATATAAGTAACATCTCTGAAATTCATCATGAATTACATGATTTAGCCACAGAAGGAGTTTGGGACAAGGCTGGAAAAGGATTTGGTAAGGTAGGAGGTTGGTTTGATTCCCTTGGAAAGGGAATACTTGGTTACATCTTGAAGCTTATTATCATAGTGTTAGTTTGTGTGTGATTATATTGTGGGGATTAGTTAGGGTTTACAAGTGGCATAAAGCAAACCGAGTTGAGAGGTCACTTAGAGAGCAAGAGAGAAGGATGGAAAGACTGCAGGACAGTCATATGAGAATATCAAAAGCCTGGAGAGGTTCAGAAAGAGAAGGATGGCTACAATCTCTGTTTAGGTCGGTTCTTTCTCCAGGGAGTGTGATTTGTTGTGATGACACTTCTCATCAGAGGGGGGAACTGATGGAGCACAATGGTGCTCTAAAATTGTAGGGGTACATCATACTCATGGATAGTTCCCACCCGCATATATGCTCGTGTTCTATTAACTTTGATCGTTGGAAATGTGTCGTTATAATAAAAATATGCAAGTGAATGAATAGAAACGTATTTTGTGCCATGCAAGAGAAATGAAATGGCATATATGTTTGGAAAGAGTAAATTTTAGTATATTGCATTTGCCTAACAAAAAGCTTACGTGTAATGTAATGCATTTTGATTTAAACGCGCACCATGATTAAGATTGCATGTAGAGATGATGAGTTGCATTTAATTAGTAATATTTGTAGATGTTTGCAAAGCAAAGCATTATTAACATCTGTGTAAAAATTGATGTGTAAGGGCCTAAATGAAATGTTCACGTTGGGTATATGAAAGGCCTGTTTGTTTATTCTTATGTTGGCCAATTTGTGTAGGCCTGAAAATGTAATTTTCCTGGTAGGCTCTTCTATTTAGAGATGGTCAGCGAAATTCATGTGCATGCAAGGATGTTCTGTTCTCATGTTTCAGTTGCAGGTGGAAGATCCTGCTTTGTTTTAGGAGTTAGGCATGGAGGAGTAGAGTTACTTTGTAAATGGAATGTCTATATTTGGGAGCCGGTGTTCTTTCTCACCGAGGAGGCTTGGGAATCATGGTCATCAAGCTGAACACTGGAAGGAATGTGGAAGATGGTGGATAACTACCTAGGAGAGGTGTCCGTTGAGATGAGGTGATCTATGGGAGTGTTTTACATCTTTGCATTTCGTATTAGGGAGGAGAAGCAGAGAGTGTCAGAGAGGTAGAAGGAGACAGGATGAGTTAGGGGAAGGAGTTAGATGATTGATCTGGAAAGAGCATCTTAGAACGAGCTCTGTAGTTTTGGTTACTTTATCCATACAAGACGAATGTACTTCTTAGGAAGTCTTCACGAGCTGACACCCTTAACCCGTTTACCATGGTGGACATTCCGCCGCGGTGCGGGCGGTTGACGTGGAGGGCTGGGCTGCGTCGGCCGTTGGCCGTGCGCAGCACCTGGAAGGTAGTGCTCGCATCGGCCAACGGCCGACACGAGCACGCAACGGGTTAACTGACTTTGCCTGGGAAATACTAAGTAGGGATGTCACCTTAGAGATAGAGTAGGGATAGCCTAATGCTTTCTACTTTTCAGCCACAGATTAAGTCTGACTTAAAAATTGGAGCAGTCCTTGCTTGCGTCTTATTTTTGGAGCTTTTTATTCTCTTTATGGTCCATCGAATCAAGCTAATTCGTAGATATGGGTTTGAGGTGCTTATAAATTCAGTTGTTTTTGGCTTTGTAATAAACCCCTAAACTGGAGATCAGAGTCTGTGTTCTTTTAAGCCATAGTTATTACAGACTGTTGAGTTGACTAAAATGAATTGTTTCTCCCTTTACACTTCTCAGCAGGTTATAAAGATACATCAACATAGGGTTCCTTGTTAAATTTTGGTAGTGGAACCTAGCCTTATCAAATGGATCATGAACATTCTAAATTAGCTTATTACACTCTGATTGAGGATGCTTTTTCATTCATATCAATCATATCTGAGACATGTTGCAAATTTCACACTTCCGTACTCCTCAACAGCTCTTCTTCCAAAACTACATATCTAGATTTTTGTTTAACCACACAAAAATGAATGTTTACACTTTGCTTTATGACTGCTGAAGTATAACTGACTTTAAAGATGAACTAATTCGTTCAAATCTTAGGGCCTCTATGTAGCACTGAAACAGCACTGGAAGAAGAACACTCTCCTACATTCACTTAGAAATTCACCAAATACTTGTGTTTTCTCAAACCACTGCAGGAAATGACGATTCTCCAATTATCATACTGAGAGAATCTTGATTTCATTAAAGACAACGGAGGCTGACATTATGCAATAACTTTTATTGCTGCCCAAGAAATGCAGCCCTTTAAAGTGTAACAATTAAATCACACAAAAAAAATATTCCAAACAGCATAACAAAGTGCCATGGTAACCGATTATCCTCCTCTTAGAGCTGCAAGGGTAAAGTAACTGTAGGTTGAACTTCTTCCATATTAAACGGTATTTGGAAACCTTACAAGGAAGACAAATCTGAAAGAAAAAAGGGGGGAAAGTAATATTTGTTTGCGGTTATGACAAATAGATTAAAGATTAAGGAGAACAAATCATTAATAACAAGAATAAACATTTTATAATGAAAACATTCCTTAACAAACCATCCACCAGAGAGTTGTGGGAGGGATAATGTCAACCTCCATTGTCTTTAATGAAATCAAGATTCTCTCTATATGATAATTGAAGAATCGTCTTTTCATTACAAGACCGGAGGCTACATTATGCAAGTTTAAAGCTTTTTCAATGCAATAACTTACATGTACTACAGGTTGAAGATCAAATTTAACAAAAGTTGAAGCATTTGACCAATCTGCTGCTTTAAGAATATCTGAAAGGGATCCTCCACCCCAAAATACTTTACTGTCCATAGCACCATGGGAAGGGTGTGCGCCGAATTTGGATAAATCTATCCCTGCTTCAAACATCACTGTTTTGACCCATCTCGAAATTGTAGCAGAAGAGACTGCCTTTGACAAAAGAAATTAGTAATTGTTTTTCATTGCTAGGTCTAAAAATACTCATTTTCTGTTTATATACCTTCATGCAACTACCCACAAATAGTTTGGAAAAATCTAAAAAAATAAGGGTAGAAAATGTTCTCAGACATGGTCTTCGTCCTTTTCCATATTTCGAACAACACTCCATCCGGGGAATAAATCCCGTTGCATATCTCTAACGCCTTAACATGAGACACTCTTCTGAAAGATGTAAGACAAAGTTATGTAGCTAGTTTAATGGATAACTGTTTCCCTGAAAGGAAACAGTTATCTGGCCAGGATGAAAATAGATCGAAAATAAGGTTTACATTCCGTAAGGAATTATATTTGGATTTAGGGGGACGTTTAAGTCTTATACCCTTCATCACTCTATGAATCAAGGGATCGGTACCAATAGAAAAGAATGTCCCGCAGAAATTTATGATCTGTAACAATTTACTGTTCTTTAATTTAGTCCTGAATTAAAAAGGTCCGCTAAGTAGTTTGCTACTTCTACTACAGGTGCATGCACGGGATCCATATCCCGTTCCAGGCACCAACTACACCATTTTTTCCATGCACCGGTGTATCTTCTCCTTGTTCCTGGAGCCCATGATTCATCCAATAGGCTTTTAGCCTCTCCTGAAAGGCCTGAGTATCTTCTTGAACCTCTGAAATCTTCCAGGCAAGAAGGTTCATGTCTCCTTCTAAAGGAAGAGGATGTATTTCTCTTTCTAGACCCTGAAGGAGATCTAAACTCTCTGGAATGAGACGTGGAACCTCCATTGCTAATTCCATCACCCCTGGGAACTAAATTTGGGAATTCCAAAAGGGAGTAATTAGAACAATGCGGCAACACTCCGTTCGAACTTTCAAAAGAACTCTCTGGATTAGAGCGAAAGGGGGAAAGGCATAACAACTCAGTATGTTCCAAGGTTGGAGAAGTGCGTCCACCGCAATTGCTAAAGGGTCTGGTCTCCAGCTGAAAAAATCAATCTATCTAGAAGGTCAGTCTGCTGGCAAAAATATCTATTTCGAATGGCCCCATAGGTCTTGAATTCTCTGGAAGACTAAAGGATTCCGTTTCCAATTGCTCGAGTATCTCAGGAATCTTGAATTCCAATCTGCCCTTGTGTTTAGATGGCCCGGAATTAATTCTGCTCTGGGAATTATGTTCTGACTCCAGCAAAAGTACCAGATCTTCTTGGCTAGATATGCCAGAATCATTGATCTTGCTCCACCCAAAGTTTGATATAGGAGACGGCCATAAAATTGTCCAGTTTGATCAGGACTACACAGTTTTTCAGAGTTGACTTGAAACTCATTAGAGCGTTCAAGCTCACCATCATCTCTAAACAATTTATATGAAAAGTGAGTTCCTCTTCTAACATTCCTAATCTGGCGCCCCAGCCTAAATTGCTCACGACGGATTCCAAGATGTGATCCAGAGTATTTCTGAATATCGCTTTCCAATTCCAACTGTCTGGGTAGTTCCGCCACCATAGAAGGTCGTCTCGAGCCTCCGGAGACAGGAAAATGTAGTCTGAGTACCAAAGACCTTTCTTCAGCCCGAGGATTTTAGTCTGTGTAAAGCTCTGTGGTGAAGAGGTCCTGGTGAAATCACTTGAATGGATGAGGATAAGAGTCCTACAACTCTTGCTAGTTCTCTCAAGCTCACCAAGTCTTTGGATAAAACATAAGAAACTTCCTTCTTTATCTTTGATAATTTTTTTAAGGGGAGTTGTAACAGGGCTGAAGATGTGTTTAGTTGAAAACCTAGGAACTCCAGATTTTGTGAAGGAGTAATGACTGATTTTTCTATGTTGATGATGAATCCTAAACTCTCTAGAAGGTCCACAGTCCATTTCATGTCGATTAGTAGTTCCTCCTGGCTTTGAGACATCAGTAAGATATTGGCCAGGTAGATAATCAATTGGACTCCTCTTCTCCTTAGGGAGGCCACAACAGGTCTCAGGATCTTGGTGAAACACCAAGGAGCCGAGGAGAGATAGAAAGGAAGACACCGAAATTGGTAGGTTATGCCCCTCCATAAAACCTTAGATATTTCTGAGATTCTGCATCCATAGGGATTGTAAAATATGCGTCCTTGAGATCTAGTTTTATGTCCCCGAGAAAATGGATAACTTCCATCTTGAAGTGTCTGTACACAAGAAATGAGTTCAGAAGCTTTAGATTTATTATGGGACGCCAACCCTTGTCTTTTATCTTAATGAGAAAAATTGTACTCACAAAACCGAGGCCAGTGTTTGAGACAATGTAAATTGCCGCTTTGGCTAGCATTTGACGAACCTCTTTATCGACCAGAGTGGATTGTTCCTGGTCTAGAGTAAGTTCTCTTGGAAGTGAGGTCTGGTAAGGAAGGGTAATGAAGTCTATTTTGAAGCCTTTTACAGTTTCCAGTTCCCAGGCATCGTTTTTTATTGATAACTAATTTTGGCTGAGAGTAGAGATCCTTCCCCCTACCTCTTGGGAGGGAAGAACCAAAAGGAAGTGTCCTTACCTTGATTTCCTTGTCCTTGAAATTTTCCGCGGTTATTTCCACCTCCTTGAGTGCGGTAGCTGCGGCCCCTCTGAGGGAAGAAAGAATTGTTCCCCCGGAAGTATCGTCCATACCCACGTTGGGTCAGTTGATAGAAGGAGGACCTGTTGTATCCTCGGCTGGCAGCCGATCCTGCCCCGATAGCCCTTCCAAAAAATCGACCCCCGAACATACGTCTCATATTACTTTTAGGCCTTATTGAATGCAGAGAAGGTGGATACGTATTTGCTAAGTATTATAATAAAGGATCCGCCGAAAAGTAGCCCATTCGGGTCTCCCTCGATGTCTTTTTTAGCCAGTCCCCTAATTTGGGGTACATTCGCATTAGTATGCCTCTTCGCTTTTTGGACGTAAGACTAGCATTTTAATTTCCGAGGAGACATAGGGCGTGTTGACTCCAACCTCTTAGCAGTTCGGTGTCAACTGGAATACCATTCATTGAGGACTCTTCTGCAAGGTCTAGAATTCTGGCAAGAGGGCCTAACGTGTCTAGTAACTTGTCTTGACACTGCTTAAGGCAGCGTTCAAGTCCCTTACGAGGACCCCTTCCAGTTTTAAAAAGGAAGGTCAATAACTCAGGGTCTAGGTTGGGGGTCATGCCTGACTTGTTGTCCAGGAAGTGTCTAGGACATTTGGATCTCATTAGGTTTCGTGAATCCCTCTCAAGGGGTTTCCTGATCCAAACTTAAATGAATTTTGCAACGTGATCTAGGGGCCACCAGTCAGATCCTCTAGGATGGGTGATTTTGGAGGTGTTAAACATCTCCTTCCCTGATGGGTCCTTAATGGACCTGGAATTGGTGGGTTGATCTTAATCCCCGTCGAGTAGATCATCACATTTTTCTAAAGGATCAAAAACGTACTCATCATCCTCAACATCAATATCGTTTGGGGATAAATAGTCATAATCGTCAGTAGGAATGATGTCTCTTGTGCCGCGAAGGACACCTGGTCTCTGTGTGCCGCGAAGGACACCTGTACTCTTTGCGCCATGAAGGTTGCTCATTCTCTTTGTGTCGCTTTGGACACCTGGTTCACTTGTAGTGCAAAGGCTACCATGAGGTTCAAGGTGCTTTGACTCTTTTAACACCTTGCCATCTTTTTTAGGGAGTGGGTCCTCCTCCTCAGAAGAAGCTATTGTGTCATCTTCAGGGACGTCCCTTTTCCTTTTAATATGAGGTGCTTTAACCGCCTCCTTTAAGGAGGATTTTAATTGTCTCTCAAAGAGACTCATAAGAGGGTTCTCTGTGACGGGGGTCTCGTTAGAAGTTTGCTCTATATTGTTCTGTGACATTTCCCCCTTTTTTTTTTGAAGGACTGGTTATTGTCCTTAAGTTTTATAATTAATTTCCTTGAGTTAAAAATATATAAATATATAGCAAGGCCTTAAATACCTTTAAAAGTCCTTCAATAGTGCCCTTAAAATCGCTTTCGCCCTTAAAATCAATTAGGCCTGGTTAAAGTGAGCAGCTGATGTAAAAAACAGCTTGTCCGATGTCTCTGTGCTGTGATTTGTCATGGAGACGCACAGTGCGAACGCACAGCGCGAGCCGAAATAGCCCCTCTCTCAGGTTCTAATTTGGGCTTTGTGGTTCCCAAGGGGAGGGGTCGGTGACGTTGACGCCGCTCATTTTTGTGAGCAGGTCACCTTGTGGAAATCCGGGGAAGTGCGTGGTAGAAGCGTAATGCCGAAAAAAGAATCAAGGTATCTGTTCGTCAAAAAGATTATGTAATTTAAATAAAATTAAAGTTAAAGATGCATATTTGAGGCGATCGTAGATCGTATATTAGACAATGGTAATAATAAAAGGATGATTATTGTCCGTTCGCTCCAGAGAATGCGGACACGTTTTTTTGGGTAATGTGAAAGTACTCAGTAGAGTTTTTTTTAAATAAAACAGAGGAAGGGAATCCAACCATAAATTGGAAGGGTGTCAATGAACGGGAGGTGATAACTTACCTGCTACAGGGTAACAAGTCAGGAGAAATGGGCTTGCCAGCTGAATCAGCGAATGGGCTGGTCGGCTGAGTATTTTAAGCGCTCAGT
This sequence comes from Lissotriton helveticus, assembly GCF_964261635.1. Classification (NCBI taxonomy): domain Eukaryota; kingdom Metazoa; phylum Chordata; class Amphibia; order Caudata; family Salamandridae; genus Lissotriton; species Lissotriton helveticus. The sequence continues at coordinate 1,007,550,270 of NC_136063.1, read as the reverse complement.
ATTACTATGAAGAGTCGCTAGCAATTTGGACATGACGATGCCTAACTTTTCCATTTCTTTCCTGTTCATTAGTATGCCTGCAAAGGGGGCATGGGTGTCGGGACACACGTTTGCACCACCCCGGATGGCTTGGTCTTGCAGGACCACACGGCGGACATGGTGTATTTGTGGTAAAGGAAGATGCACAGTCCAACTGTGTATGTTAAATAATCCTTTATTGTAGGTTCCTTCTAGGATAGGCAAGTAGAAGAAGATAGGAAGTATAGGTAAAACCCCACCAGGAGCCAGCTGTTAGCAGCTCAGCCTGAGTTGACCAACTGCCACAGTGAGGTAGAGAGAGGCACTGTGAGCCAGAGAGACACCCAGGCATTCTATGATGTCACAGATGTTATAGTACAGTCTATCTAGATGAGGACAGTGGAGAAGTCATTTACTACAGTATTGAGTATGATCACGAGCCTTGAAGGTGTCAGATAGGCGACTCGATGGGGAATGGGCCAAGTTGTGCTCAGTGAAGGGCCACTTGTGCCATATTCCGCAACAGAGGATGACGGGAAGTATGCTGTTCCATACGGATTGTGTGCATTTATTAGGCTTGGCCAAGTTGAGCTCAGTGAAGGGCCGCTGGGGTCATGAGCCGTACCAGAGGATCACGGGAGATGTGATGTGCCTTCAGGATTGCCTACATTATCAGACATTGGCACAGATATTGGGATCGGAGGAACATGGTCTTTCCTGCAGAATTTGTCCTGTGGTGGGGAGGGTGAAGTACCTATGGGCCCAGGTCACCCTTGTGGCGGAAAAGAGGCCACAGAACAGTGACATTGAGTTACAAAGTTAACAGGAGTCCTCCTTACGTACTCCCTAGGCCAGCACTGAGGGGAGAGACGGTAAGCTCTCCGCAGGGAGAATGGGGCCACCGGCTGGGGAGGCAAGGGCTCCAGGTCACGAATTAGGGCAGGGCGCAGCGCCCCCTTGGTATTCCCTACAAGCCTCCTGGGTTCCTGGTCAGCCTGGTGGTAGAGGGGTGGGACCCGAATATGGCAGACAAGGACCAGAGGGCTGGGGCCCACCACTCAAAGGCGCAGGTCGGTTGCACCTTGTGTGGGTTCTCAGATTTGGAGATGCGAGCCAGATGGCCCCTTAGTGCTGGGAAAAGTAATTAGTCATAATTGATGGTTATGATGATTTCTAAATGTTGATATTAAAATTGTGATATTAATTGCATCAATTTTAAAATGTACTGTTTTAGTCATGTTTATGAATTTTGAAAATTAAACATGGCCGTTTTACTCCCACTTTCTGGTAGTGTTGATGTGATTGTGGGATGTATGTATCACTTGACTTGGCGGGCGGGGCAGGGGAGCATCCTGGGGGGTCCGGTCCCTATGAAAAGGTGTAGTCTGAAAAGGTGTAGTCTAGGTTGATAGGCTAATCTAAGTGAAGCCTAGATGATAGACTTACCTACCTTCCATGAATCCTAAAAAAAGTAGGTTAGTTGGTATAAATTACTCAAAAGGACATTAAAGTATAGGAGGTAGGAAGAAGTTGTACTTAACTTTCCGGTGAACAGCAAATAAAAGAGGAAGATAATCGATTACCATGGCACTTTGTTATGCTGTTTGGAATGTTTTTATTTGTGATGTAATTGTTACACTTTAAAGGGCTGCATGTCTTGGGCAGCAATACATTCTTTTGCATAATGTAGCCTCTGGTCTTGTAATGAAATTTGAAAGTTCTTGTAAATGTACATTTCGCTATGATACATTGACTTTCGATTTTGTAATAATTTTACCATAAATGTCTATTGGTCACCAGTGTTATGTCTTGCAACAATGCATAATACCGATCATTTCTTCAGATATGTTGCAAACAGGATGTTTAAAAGTGAAAAACAAAATGAGAAGCAAATAGCTAATCCTTGTTTTGATTTTAGGAAACATGATTGTCATAGACATATTTCTTTATAGTAGTGGTGCTCGAGAAATGTGGGTGTCTGAAAACCTCTGGACTGCGGGCCAGTCACTGCATCTCAGTTTGTGCATGTTATTTTTCATCTCTGCTTTCTTCCTTTGTTTTCCTACGATCCTCTTCCTCCTTTTTCATCCTTTTTTTCCTTTCTCTCCCTTACTCTGCGTCTAAAGTATGATCATGAAAAATAATCCTCAGTCCCAAATCTGAGTGTCCGTGACCACCATGTGTACACATAAGCCACTGCTTACAGTATTTAGAGACGGCCGAAGTGTGGCATGTATCACTATGTCAAAATAGTTATTTTTCGCTAAAGAAGAGAAAGGATTGATTCCATTAAATATTAATTTCAAAGATCAGTCAGAGCTGAAACAACCTAGATGGCAATATAAGCTCTTCCTTTTTCTACTAAACCCACGACCTGCACTATTCAACTGACTCCACTGTGAAGATAGTGATTTGTTTAGTGCAAGCAGATTTGTTTAGGGAAAATTAGTTGTTTGCACAGTACTAAGACATCATTTATATGGGTATACAGGGAAATAGAGATGAACTGACAAGACTGATGCCACATTTCTCTATCTCGCAGGCCCCATGCTCTGAGTGAAGTTTCAGTAATGGCATTAGGGTGTCACTTTCCTTTACTTTGCCCAGGGTAGTAGTTGCCATACACAAACCTGAAGCAGGGATAGTTGACATAAGGACAATGAGAAAGTATTTCTTATCCCTCAGTCCTGAAAGCACTGGGAAGGATTGGGACTGTCGGTTTAGAATGAGAGAGGAAGGGTATAAGACCAACTCCTAGGTATACAAATCTGACTGCATTTTAACCCAGGACTCTCTGTTGCATTGAAAAAGATTCCCTGTGCCTGCAATGCCAGGATTAATAGCTCGGCAGCCCACCAATGTTAACACAAGATGAGTAGTGCATCTATTGTACATCGTTATTGGTTACTTAACAGGGAGCCAACCAGGATAAAAGCTCAAAAGACTTTAAACATAAAATACAAAGAATTCAGTGTATCTGAAATAACGAAGGTGAAAACAACAACCACTTCATGCTGCAAATGCCTCGCCCTGTACTAGTGCGCCCATGAGGGTCAGTGTGAAGTCTTGGCATTTAGCATCTAACATGATGGTGCACCGACAGGAGGTGACAACACTCTATGGGGCACCCCGCTGCAGTGTTCCCCTAAGCAGCCTTTGCAGATCTTAGATCAAGACACATGTGGGCCTACCCAGTTTTTGACTTAAACCATGAATGAGTACCCTTATGTGACCTTCACTCAATTAAATTCACAGTAAATGTACAGGCAATGCTAACTGCAAGTGTCTGTCTTTTAAGATAAGGGTGGTGCTGCACAGCTGAGTAAGAGGCGCTGGGCTGGTTACATATGGATACATGAGCACGTGCATGTATGCACTTGTGCAGGATGAGCTTATGGGGCTAATGTCTTGTACAGCTCTGTATCTGTGCACAGGTACTTTGTCTGAGAAGGGACCCACCAAGGATTGGTACTGGGCTGGGGTAGGGCTTATGATGTGAGTGGGCATTCACAGTGTAGGTCTGCATTGCTTACTGAAAGTCTGTGGTGCTTACCTACATACCACATTATAGACAAAATCTGCAGCAATGTACAGCTTTGTGCTCCTTAACAGGGTTCAATTAGGTATCTTCTAGTGGGAAACATAGATACTGAGTGGATAGTCCCTTTAATAATTTATGCACTTCCTGTGGCACTTTAAAAATTGTCATATTTCCCTGGCTCAGCTCATAATCAGGTGGCAGCCCTTTTCCCCCCTTAATTACTCTACTGGCTAGTGTGAGGATCAAAGGCCTCCCTACAAAATAGAGAAATAACACTGAAAGAAGGGATAGTTAAAATTGTCCTTTATTGTTTTCAGAATGTAAATTGCTATACTGACACCCCTATGCAATAGGGACAACTCTAGAATATATAGAGTGGGTGTTTGTTGTTTCCAATGACATAGTATATAGTAGGCATTTATCATAAAATAACCCTGCCGTATTTAGGAGAAAAATATAATGCTTCAATCCTGGATATCAAATTATTGCAATCATACAATTCATAACTCACTTTTGTTGCAATACTAAGCAGTATGATTAAGCAACCAGATGGCCTACCCCAGGACCCTTTTACTGCTAGAGGATATGTAATTGAGAACCTGTTTATTTTGAGGTAACAATACTTATTTCTCTTTTGGAAACATAGTACACCAAATTTGCTCATAAAATTATTTTAAACACGGTCGCCCAATTTCTTCTAAATCTGATGTATTCCAGTTCAGAAATTATATTCCAGAGCCTTTAAACTTCTTACCTTCGGAATTTGTTCTTGAATATCACTGTCAATCCACTGCACCCAAATTGTAACAAATCACATTAGACACCTCCCTTCTCACAACCAATTCACCAAGTGTTAAGCTGGAGAATAGTGGCTTCACCCTTTCATCACGACCTGTCAATTACTCTTTCACATTAAGCCTGGCGGGTACTCCTAGAGACTGGAAGAACTCAGGAGATGCTATTGGGTCTCCTGTTGCTTAGGGAAGCAGCCTGAGCACCTTTAAGATGGAGGTATAGCTCCTGTGACTCACCGCGGGGACCGAGAGGGTCGGAGCTCGATGAACAGACTGTTGCGACAGCGCAACGTGGAGGGTGCCCCTGCGAGGACTGGCCACCTGTGGTGTGGGCGGAGACCTGAGAGTTTTGCCGAGTGGCCCGGTACCTCAACAGAGGCGGGAGCCTGAATGGGAAAACCTGCGTGAGAAAGGCCCAGCGGAAGGTGAGGCCCTACGATTAAGAAAACAGTAAGGAGTCGGGGCTGCACACTGAGTTCAGACTCAGGGACAAAAGGAAGCTGAGCACAGAGCAGCAGGACAAGCCAAACCGGGGCAGGTAGCCGATCTCATGAGGCTGAAGTGTGTGGGTGGCCTCTGTATTTAAACTGCAGCCTATGCGGTGGATCAGATCCCAGAGAAGTGGCACAGACCTGTAAGAGTGCCCCAGCTGAGACCTGTGGTGAGCCTGGTGGGGTGTGGGTGCATGTTGAGGATCCCCTGTCTGTGGGAGCGGATCACTGACATAATATAGAATGACAAAATATAGACTTACCAAAATATAGTCACCAAAATATAGAATGCCAAAATATCGAATTCCTATCTACAAACAGGTAAGTACAAAAATATCAAATCCAAAATATAGTCTGTAAAAAATATAGTCAGTCAAAATATCGATTTTTTTTAAATGTCTTAAAAGTAATTTAAAATTAATGAAATAATAAATATAATTAACTAAAACATACTTAAAAATACTCAAATAACCTTAAAATTATGATATAATTAATTTAAGTTATTAATAAAAAATGTACAATATTTTACCGTAGGATAGCAGGAGGGTAACATTTAATATTACCACTCCAGTGAGTGCAACAGTAGGGAAAGCGTTGGATAGCGTAGGGGTAAAAAATACTATTCCCACTCCAGTGAGTGCAACAGTAGGGAAAGCGTTGGATAGCGTAGGGGTAAAAAATACTATTCCCACTCCAGAGAGTGCAACAGTAGGGAAAGCGTTGGATAGCGTAGGGGTAAAAATTACTATTCCCACTCCAGAGAGTGCAACAGTAGGGAAAGCGTTGGATAGCGGGAGGGTAAAAAATATTATTCCCACTCCAGTGAGTGCAACAGTAAGGAAAGCGTTGGATAGCGTAGGGGTAAAAAATACTATTCCCACTCCAGAGAGTGCAACAGTAAGGAAAGCGTTGGATAGCGTAGGGGTAAAAATTACTATTCCCACTCCAGAGAGTGCAACAGTAGGGAAAGCGTTGGATAGCGTCGGGGTAAAAAATACTATTCCCACTCCAGTGAGTGCAACAGTAGGGAAAGCGTTGGATAGCATAAGGGTAAAAATTACTATTCCCACTCCAGAGAGTGCAACAGTAGGGAAAGCGTTGGATAGCGGGAGGGTAAAAATGACTATTCCAACTCCAGAGCGTGCAACAGTAGGGAAAGCGTTGGATAGCGTAGGGGTAAAAATTACTATTCCCACTCCAGAGAGTGCAACAGTAGGGAAAGCGTTGGATATTGGAAGGGTAAAAATTACTATTTCCACTCCAGAGAGTACAACAGTAGGGAAAGCATTGGATAGCGTAGGGGTAAAAATTACTATTCCCACTCCAGAGAGTGCAACAGTAGGAAAAGCGTTGGATAGCGTAGGGGTAAAAAATACTATTCCCACTCCAGAGAGTGCAACAGTAGGGAAAGCGTTGGATAGCGGGAGTGTGAAAATTACTATTCCCACTCCAGATAGTGCAACAGTAGGGAATGCTTTGGATAGCGTAGGGGTAAAAATTACTATTCCCACTCCAGAGAGTGCAACAGTAGGGAAAGTGTTGGATAGCGTAGGGGTAAAAAATACTATTCCCACTCCAGAGAGTGCAACAGTAGGGAAAGCGTTGGATAGCGGGAGGGTGAAAATTACTATTCCCACTCCAGTGAGTTTAACAGTAGGGAAAGTAATGATTTAATATATTATTAAAAATAAATTAAATATCAATACCAATAAAACATTAATTGAAATGAATAACCAATTTAATATTATGTAATAATTAATTAGAAATACAACTACATATTAGTTATTAAAAATTAATAACCTATTCATAATTATTTAACAACTAATTAATTTTCAATAACAAAAACTAATTAATAATGATTAATACCAATTAAAAATTAACAGTAAATTAATTATCAATACACAAAAAGTATTTTTAATATGTAATTAATTATAATTACATTACTTCCCACCCTATTCCCCTATAAACCCACATCCCACTACAGAAAATACATTAATACAATGATCATAATTATCAAATATTTAATTAATACAAAATAATTACCAATTAATAAAAATTAATTGCCAATTAATAGAAATTAATTACCAATTAAAAATTAATTAACAATAAATTTCAAAGCAATACCAATAAATGAAAAAAATTATTTACTTAATTACAATTAAATTACTTCCCACCCTATTCCCATATAAACCCACAACCCGCTACAGAAAATAAATTTAGAAAATTAACATAATTAACAATTAATCAATTAATACAAATTAATTGGCAATTAATAAAAATTTATTACCAAATAAAAAATAACAATAAATTCAAAATGAATACCAATAAATAAATAAAAATATTTAATTAAATTACTTCCCACCCTATTCCCCTATAAACCCACAACCCGCTACAGAACTAAAAAGCAAAATTTAATTACAAATTAATAATAATTGCTAAAAATTAATATTTAATTTTATATAATTAAATTACTTCCCACCCTATTCCCCTATAAACCCACAACCCGCTGCAGAATTAAATTACGCAAAAATTAAATAAGATAAAATTCATTACTTAAAATACATTAAACATACATTACAAAAATTAATATACACTTTTCACACATATACTAACATACAAAACACTTTAAAAAAATTGATATTATTACAAAATCGATATATTTAATGCCTATATTGTATACTTCGATATTTTGACTTCTATAGTTTGAAAATCGATATTACTTACCTTAAATTCGATATTTTTAACCACTATATTGTGTCCATTCGATATTTTGTCCATTCTATATTTTTACTTTGATATTATGTCCATTCTATATTTTGGAATCGATATTATGACTGTTTACTGTGGGAGCACCTGCAGCTGCTGACCCAGGCCCTAAGACAATGTCAAGTGGCCATGGACGTCCCTAGAGGGAGCCCCTGGGCTGAACACATGTGAGCTAAGACCACCAGATAATTGCAGAGTGTGGCGTGACCAGTGGAAAAAGGGAGCATACACCTCACGAAGCACGAGTCTCATTGACATTCACCCAGTAGAGATTACACGAATGACACTGGAGCTAGAGTACTCTGGGTGGCATTGTTAATGGAATTGGCCTGCAGCTGTGACTTCTTAGAACTGGGTATTTACATACTGATGCCACAAGAGGTGAATCATGACAACACATTCGAGAACCTACGGGCACTGTATGTAGAGTTTAGGCAGATGCTTACAAGAGTCATGTGTCTGCGCATTGGAAGACATAACTGAGGCATGCCACAGTACTGGAAAGTGAACCTGGAGAATAGTTTCCAAGCCGCCTCAGCATAGTTGTGCGGCGCTCACTCAGTTTTTGCCGAAATGGGCAAACCAAGAGCAAGACAAACAGGGGCCACCCAGAAATTAGAAGAAACCTCACAGGAAAGAATGCAGAAAGACTCAGATGACCCAGTGCAACAACAGCTGACCAAAATACTGGAGGCCAATGGTGATACCAAAGCCACCCTGCATCAAGACATCAGTACGGTGTCAGTGGGAGTGGGTCTACTCAGAGAGGAGCGCAAGAAACAGGCTGAGAGAGTTAAAAACACTGAATTTAGCATTGCAGACCTCGAACGGGCACAACAGTCCTCAGCATCTCAGGGAGGAGACCTCACAGAGCCCACATCCTACAGCGGATAGCAGAAGATGCCAAAAAGCGAATAGTAGGTACAATATCAGGGTTCTTGGCCTGCCCGAAGGAGTAGACGGCAATGACATGCTGTCTTTCCGAGACCAGTGGCTCAGAAATGTGATGACCCTTGAAGGCCTATCAACTTTTTATACCCTTGAGAGAGCACCCTGTCTGCTGACCAGACCACCGGCTCCTGGCCGACCCCGTGCCCGGGGGTGGCCAGACTCCTCCACTTTCGAGACAGGGATACTCTCCTACACAAAGCCAGGACAGAGGGGCCATATAATGTGGAGAATAGCAGAGTTTCCATCTTCCATGACTACATACTGGACTTCTAAAAGTGGTGAACCTCCTTTTTGGAGGTCAAAAAAGCATTGAGAGAAGTGGGCCTCCAGTATTGTTAATCTTTTCTGCCCTCCTACGTATACATCTTGATGGAAAGGCACACTTTTGCGAAGATCCAAAGTCAGCATGGGAGCGGATAGAAACGTACAAAACCAGACTCCCCCAACCTGCTCATGCAAGTATGACGCAACCTGGGAACAGGGAGTCCAGAAAGAGATCCAGGAGACGCTCTAGACGTGGTGCGCCAAAGAGGCCAACATCCTCACAAACTGAAAGGGAGAGAGTGAAGGCGCTACAAGGAGTAGCAGAATTTATGCAAGTCAGGAAGTCCCTCTCGGAGGCTGCAACTCGCTCCTCGAGTGAGACTGAGGGGATCGAATCAGACTCTTCCTGCAGTGGCAGTGTAGTATTACAAGTGGTGACCCCTAAAATTCCTGATGAAATTGTATGATTTTTTAAAAGGATTTGTGACCTTTGTGAACTTCTTGGAGGGTGAGAGGGCTCCTGATGCCTGCTCGGTACCTGAGTTGGCCTACACTGACCTGGGCCAGTGCTCCGCAGGCAGTTTACATGTCCTCAATTATACCTTTGATTTTGCCATCCTCCCCTCGAGATCCTTACCTGATTGGGGTTGGGCCTCATCTAGTGTTCAATGTTCTACATGCAGTTTGGCTGGATGGCCATTGTCAGACTGCCTTTGGGTCGGGGAGTTGTTCAGCAAAAGGGTTGTTTTGTTAGTTTATTCATAATGTTTGCAGAATAGAGTGGCCAAGCATTATTTGGGGGGGGTGGGAGCAGGTGAGGGCCTGTAAAGTGGCTATCAAGAGGTAAATCGCCTCTATGCCACATATACACAACACAATAAGGTTTTTTACCTGGAATATACGAGGGATGGGCTCAATGGCTAAACGCCACAATATTTATTCCTACTTAAAATGCAGGGACATACAAGTAGCCCTCCTTCAAAAGACGCACTTATCCAAAGCTGAAGCTGAGAAACTCCCAAAACGGTGGAGTGGTCAGGTCTGTCCAACAACCTTCTCGGCCTTTTCGAGGGTGGTATTAATAAGGATACGTCCCGGGGTCCCCTTTACTTTTACTATTGTTTCCGGGGCTGTCCATAGCTCAGGCATGCCTATTTTAGATGGTAATTCATGGCTATGGTTCAGCCAAGGTATTCGCAGATATGTATCCAGGGCCAACAGGTCTTTCACGCACTCTCTGTAAGGTGTCAGTTTGTGTCTGGTCCATAGTCTGATCCAGTATATCAAGGGTTTTAAAACAGCTGTTAGGTGGATAGGGTTAAGAGACAAATTGAGATGTGTGGGAGTGGGAAGGGAGCTTTGGTGAAGTTTAAAAAGTGATTTGATAAATCTATTTCAGCTTTTCTTAACCTCTCACCATCAACATAACCCCAAATCTCAGCTCCATATAGTGCTGATGCCACTTTTGTAGTAACTTAGGGCCATGTGTATGACCCTTTCATTTAGAGCCTTGCAATTTTCGACACATTGCGAGTCCTAAATTGCGAGGCGCTAAATGAAATGTACAACAGTGTATTTACACTGTTCTGTGATTCCCAATGAGGTCGCAAATTGCGAGGCTCATTAGTATTAATGAGCCTCTCGCATTTTGCGAGCCCATTGTGAATGCCAGCCCTCCCAGGGATGGTGGCCTGCTGGGCTCAGCAGACCACAATGTCTCCATGTCTGAGACTGCTTTTTAAATAAAGCAGCTTTTTTTTTTAAATGCAGGAAAACGGGATGCATTAAAAAAAAAAGAAAAGTTTTTGTTTCATTTTTTAAGGGGACCACTGCCTGCCCTTAAAACATTATTCTGCATGCATTTGCAAAGGGGAGGGGGTTTCCTGGGGACCCCTTCCCATTTGCAAATGCATTACCACCTACTTGAAGTAAATGGTAATTACAAGTGTTTTGCGACTGCAATTGCGGTCGCAAAACATTAGTACATTGTTTTGAGACTCGCTATTTGGAAGGGAACGCCCCTTCCAAATAGCGAGTCACAAAACATATTTAGCGAGTCGGAAAAAAATTGCAACTTGCTAAATAGGCTATGTACATGGCCCAATATGTTTTTGCATGCGCAAACGGTTTTGCAAACCCGTTTGCGCATGCAAAAACAGGTCGTACATATGGCCCCACTTTTGAGTAGGTTTACTACTTTTTGGTATTAACAAACTGCACTTTGTAGTAAATTATACTTTTGTAATAAGTCTCTATCTCCACTGAATTCTACCGGAGGGTGTTGAAGTATACCAGTGGTTGGCCATGTGCAATGCTAGAAAAGTACTTGTTACTGTCAGTCTTAGGGTGGTCTTCCCCCAAATATTTTGCCTCATCGCCTCTATTTTTTCTGAACTTATTTTTGTTGACCTTAGTGCAATTTACCCCTGCCAACCAGTGCTCAAGTGCTTGGGCTCACTCCCCAAAAACATGGTGTAATTGGCTTATACCTAATTGAAATATTTCAGTGAATAGTGTATACCATATACGCAGGGGCTGCGAATTGAATGCTACCAGTGGGCATGCAACACCTATTGTGCCAACCACTTAGGTAGCACTCTAATAAATGTCCCAGACCGGCCATTGCAGCTGGAATGCAGTTTTAAACTACCATGTTGAATTGGCATTAAAACCCCCTTGCCAACCATAAAACTCTACTTTTATTAGATATAAGTCATGCCTAAGTTGGGCCCTAGGTAGCCCATGGTGCAGGTTCTATATAATTAAGAGTTGATCATGTACTTTTGTTACTGAGGGTGACTGAGTACGTTTGTATCAAACAGCATCTCTTTATAATATTTAAGACTAAGCTTATAGTTCACTTTGTCAGTGATGTTTTAACCACTTCTCCAGATTCGCTCTAGTTTTTTACAAGCTAGCTTCTGCTGTTTGAACTTATCAGAGTACTACGGAGCTGAAGTATGAGCTCGCTTAGGAGTCCAAATTTTTACAAGCTGAGTTCATCCAATCAGTATAAGCTTCAGCGGTTTTATCAATCTCAAAAGTAGGAAGAGGTACTCCTCAATGACTCCTCTAGTTGTGAACCCTCTAAGTGTTTCCACACCCTTTTTTTCCAATGTCTTCAACTGGGCCTTATTGGAAATTGGGTCTAATGGCTCCCTCAACTCAAAAGTTATAGCACTGTGGTCAGACCAATCCAGAGGGAATACCTCGGAACAAGATTTTAAGGGTTATTAGAAATATCCCATCTAAGGTGTGTCCTTTGAGATGTGTGAGACCCACAACAAGCTGCTTGAGCTCCCCAGCTTCCATTACTCTTTTCAGGTTGATAGTGTCAGAATCATTTAGGGCTAGATGTAGGTAATCGGAATTTACCGATTCATAAATACCGAATTTTACCGATTCGGTATTTATGAATCGGTAAATGTGAAGGGGGAGATGTAGGTATTTCCAGATGTTGAAATACCGAATCGTTAAAATTCTGTATTTACCGATTCGGTAAATACCGAATCGGTATTTCCTATTGATTCCTATGGGCTGTGAAGCCCATAGGAATCAATGGGAAATACCGATTCGGTAATTACCGAATCGGTAAATACCGAATTTTGCAAGGGTGCAGGGGGTGTCACTTTGACACCCTCTGGTACCCCAAAAATAGGCATGTGCGCCATGTGGCACACAGACATGCCCTAAGGGCATGTCTGTCTGTCACATGGCTAGGTGTGCATGAACACATGTGCATGCACACCTGAATTCGATATTTTAACACCCAATTGGATTGGGTGGTAAAATACCGAATTTGTAGGGCCTTTGGGACTCAGAAGAGTCCCACCTACATCTGGGATTTACCGAATCGGTAAAAATACCGATTCGGTATTTTACAGAATCGGTAAATTTACCGAATCGGTAAATTTACCGATTCTGTAAAATTATGCCCCTACATGGCAATTCTTAAATACCGGTCGGTAACGGCCAAAATCGGCCGTTACCGACCGGTGTTTAGGCTCCTACATCTGGCCCTTAGATCCTCAAGATAGAAATTGAAATCACCGAGAACCGTGAAATGATTTAAGCTCATACCATCTTCAAGCAGGGTGCCTATCAATTCCAGAAACCCCAGTCTAGGGCCAGGCGGACGATAGAGAAGCACCCCCTTGAAGATACCGTAGTCCTGAGCATTGATATTTAAAGAAAGTGCTTCACAGAATGTGTTAGATGCAGGATGGAATACTGCATCCAACGTGTTATGGTAGATAACAGCTAAACCTCTGCCTTTCCTCAGGGGTCTATCTAAGGAATAACAGGTAAATCCTGGAGACGACGTGGCTTTCACAATGTCAGGCCCAGTGGCTTGATCCGTCCAGGCCCACGTGATAAATGCTAATTTAATATTGTGTTCTTCTAAAAGAAGTGCACATTCTGTACTATGCTTGACTAGAGACCTAGGGCCAGATGTAGGTAGAATGGATTTACCGATTCTTAATTACCGAATTTTACCGATTCGGTAATTAAGAATCGGTAAATCTGAGGGGTGGATATGTAGGTATTCCAGATGTGCTGGAATACCGAATCTGAAAAATTCGGTATTTACCGATTCGGTAAATACCGAATCGGTAATGCCCATTCATTCCTATGGGCTTTGAAGCCCATAGGAATGAATGGGCATTACCGATTCGGTATTTACCGAATCGGTAAATACCGAATTTCACAAGGGTGCAGGGGGTGTCACTTTGACACCCTCTGGCCCCCCAAAACAGGCTCCGGTGCCATGTGGCAGGCATACATGCCCTAAGGGCAGGTCTGCCTGTCATATGGCATAGGTGTGCATGCACACATGTGCATGCACACCGGAATCGGTATTTTACCATCAAATTGGATTTGATGGTAAAATACCGATTCGGTAAGGCTTTTGGGACTCAGAAGAGTCCCACCTACATCTCAGATTTACCGAATCGGTAAAAATACCGATTCGGTATTTTACAGAATCGGCAAATTTACCGAATCGGTAAATTTACCGATTCTGTAAAAAAGTGCCCCTACATGCCAAATCTGTAATACCGGTCGGTAACGGCCGAAAATACCGATTTTCGGCCGTTACCGACCGACCTACATCTGGCCCCTAGAGTTAAAAAGAACACATTTAGTGAATCAAGTATCATTAAAAGGATTAGAAGAGGGCGTATTATGAGGATCATAAGCAGGTTGATCGAGAAGGGTAGGCAGCTGTAAGCCACAAATGTCACACACCTCAACTGGTCGATTAACTCCTTGTTCCACAGTGAACCTGGGACATCTCTGTGTGCTAACTCCTGGCATAAGCCCCGGTAACTCCTGTTAAGTGTACCTCCTTATATCTGGGGACCTATGGACAGGGGGACTAGCCCTAAGCCCGGTCCGAGCGCGGACGGGCGCAGACGGGCTTGCCTTAGGCGTCCGCTTCAGCATGCCTCTTTTGTAGGCAGCGTAAGACGACTAGACCACAAACCTCAGCCTCCCTAATATGGTCGCCCCAGCAAGAAGAATAATAAGTGCAAGTGCAAATCTAACCCCCAGGCTAACAGGACATAAATAAGAATTAGCAGCAACAGTTTGAAAAAGGTTTAAAAGTAAATCTCAAAGCCCAGGTTAAAAATACCAAACAAATAAAAAAGATAGTTAAACGCAGCCCCAACATTAAGCTTCACAGCGCGTCCCCGTCAGCATGCCTCTTTTGTAGGCAGCGTAAGACGACTAGACCAGAAACCTCAGCCTCCCCAAAATGGCCACCCCAGCAAGAAGAGTAATAAGAGCAAGTGCGAGTCTAACCCCCACGCTAACAGGACATAAATAAGAATTAGCAGCAACAATTTGAAAAAGGTTTAAAAGTAAATCTCAAAGCCCAGGTTAACAATACCAAACAAATAAAAGAGCTATTCCTCTGAGTGACCGGTAGGGTTTTAAATGCAGCTCTGATCAAAACCAGGTAGATCTACTTTGTGACTTCCCGGGATCTCTGGCTTTCACCACATGGCCTCATAGCTCTCTGTGGAAAATAGTCCTCTCTCCCCAAGGCTGGAATGTCTTTTGGTCGACATTCCTGTAGCTAGGTTTTTTTACATTGTGGGGTAGCTAGCCCCACGCATAACCCCCCTTTCGCAGGTGGGTTTTTGACCGGCCATGGCAGAGTTGTAACAAATTTCAAGTCCTGCAAGAACTAGAGGATGACAGAGTCCCAGTAAAAAAACAGTGGGAGAACATCAACGAACCTGCCAGGAGGTACCTGGTACCAAGAAACTCCAGCATAAAGGATGGCTCTCCACTGAGTAAAATGCAATGCTAGTAAGGAAAATAAAGCTGCAATTAACACCAGCCGAGCAAGAGCAGAAAAAGCAAAAGCTCAAGGTGAAAACACCAAAACTAACAAGGAAGCAACGATAAGCTTAAGAGCAGGCAAGCAGAGATTAATCGATGGTCTTGCCACAGAAGCCCAGGAAGCAGCAAGCCATGTAAACTTGAAAGAACCTTACGACATAAGAAGGAAACTCTCTGGCAGATGCATCAAGTCAGAAAGATCTGTTAACAACAAAACTGGATAGATAATCATGGGTAACAAAGGCCAAAAACGAAGATGGGTGGAGCACTTTGAAGAACTGCTAAACCAGCTCATACCGCAGTCTCCACCAGACATGCTGCCAGCTGACAAGGGCTTCCCATTTGGCAGCACCAGACCACAAAAAGGAAGAAATACGGCAAGCCATCAAACATCTGAGAACTGGGTAGTAACCCCGGGTGGGTAACTTCGCTCTGCCACTGGAGTTTGTGGAGTTTTGCCTACTTTGCGCTTCATTACAAACTCGGAGTTTAGGCAAAAACTCCCCTCCATGGCAGAGCGGAGTTAGCCAGTTCCTCCACCCTCCCAAATTAAATAAAAATTTAAAGAGAAGGCACTTGCCTGCGTGGCTGCCTCCTCCTCTGCCTGGCCGCTCTCCTTCCTGCTCCTCGCCATTCTTTTCCTATAAAAAAACACTAAGGAGTGCAGACCCAGACGTAGTGTTTCTTTCATAGGAGAAGGACAGTGAGGAGCAGGAAGGAGAGCGTCCAGGCAGAGAAGGAGGCAGCCATGCAGGTAAGTGCCTTATTTTTAAAATTTTTATTAATTTGGGAGGGGATGGAAGCATAGCGTAGTGTATTTCCATGGAGTTTTTTCAAACTCCATGGAAATACGCCCGGGGGCACTACACCTGCTACTTCCAGCCTTAATGGGAAGGCAGCAGGACCTGACAACATTCCCGCCGAGTCAGAGAAGGCAGACATTGAAAAATCAGTAGGCGTGATCTACCCCATGTTTGGAAGGATCTGGGAAAAGGTAAAGGTGCCATCAGACTGTAAGGAGGAATATATAATCAAGATCCATAAGAAAGGTGTCCTGAGTAACTGCGCAAACTACTGAGTGATAACATGTCTATCAACCCCAGGTAAAATGTTCCACAGAGTCATCCTGAACATAATGAAGGAACAAGTCAATGCTCAGTTACGATGCCAGCAAGCTGGCTTCCACAAAGATAGACCCTGCACAGACCAGATTGAAACACTGTGCATCATCATCGAGCAGTCCATGGTGCACTTATCTCCCACATACCCACATAAACCATCATGGTTTTTTTTAACTAAATGACCTCCCCTAAAGAGCCCTCTTGCGGGGCTCATGGGGTATTGCAGTGACAACCTCACAAGGAGCTAATCCTGAGGATGAAGCATGATACCCTCACTGGTGTGTGAGGAGACTACTTTTTAATAAGGAAGACCCCCTTCCTCTGCTACAAATCTAACCTGAGATACGCTACCACAGGAACAGATACCCTTATTATTTACACAAATACTTTACGCATTTCCTCTAAGTTAGGTCTGACTACTCTGTGCCAAGCTACTAGAGGGTTGAGTACAGGTTAATTTATAGTAGGCTTCTACCTCACCCTGACAAAGATTGCATTTACTGCTCAGCTACAGCTCACACACCAGTCAACCAACAAACCAATTTCTCTCAGATAGTGCATTTGCAGATACTGAAAAGTAGTAAACTTACTCAAAAATGTGAACTTACTCAAAAGTGTAAGTTACCTTTCTGAATCAGGTCCATAATGAGTGGGAGACTTGTGTATGGACAGACCGCCGAGGCTCATGACCAGAACCTCAAGGATGTTTTCAAAAGGCTGATGGATGCAGGTTTGACAGTACAGAAATCTAAGTGCCAGATCAGAGTGGCGTCAGTGGAGTACCTGGGGCACTCCATTTCAGAAAATGGTTTTAGACCAAAAAAAAAACTTGTTGAAGGCGGTGAGAGAGGTCCTGTATCCCAAGAGCAAGGAGGAGTTTAATCAATCTTTTACTAGAGTATATGGCAAAATACATTAGAAACTTCTCAGAGAAATGGGAACATTTATGTGATTTTTTTTTTAAAAAAAAGGAGTTTGAGTGGCAAGAGAAACACAGGTGCACTGCAGATGCATTGAAAGAGGAAATCAGCAATTCTCCGGTGTTGGGCACGTTTGGCCCAAGGAAAAAAACATTCTTACCACAGATGCCTCTAACAATGGCTTGGGAGCGACCCTCTCTCAGAAAGAAGGCAGTGAGGAAAAAAAAATTGCTTTTGCCTCATGATGCCTTACCATAGGGAAGAGCAACTATTCAGCAGTGGAGAAGGAGGCCCTAGCATGTTACTAGGCGGTGAAACACTTTAAATTCTTCCTGTGGGGGTGAATTTCACTATCCGCACAGACCACAAGCCACATACCTTCATGTTCACGGTTAAAGGTATGGAACACGGCACACCCCGCATTTGCAAATGGATTGTAGGACTTGAGAATTTCTACTTTAGGGTGGAGTATGTTCCAGGGGAGAAAAACAAAATTGCAGACTTCTTGTCCCGTTCACCGTTACAATGTCAACCATGTGAAGAAGTGCTAGACAGTCCCATTCTAGCCTTGACCGATCCTGAATTAACAGAAGAAGAGTGGGGTAAAGGCATGGAAGAAGATAAAGGGCTGTGTAAATTAAAGAAAATGATGGTAGAACGGTGTCCCAGCAAATGCAGTGAGGTTGTTGAGGAAATCAGAGACTTTTGGGAGGTGAGGTTTGAATTGAGCACCATAGGAGGGAAGGTTTTTTGCAACAATAAAATTGTACCTTCAGAAGGGTTAAGAAAAAGAATTGTGGAACTAGCCCATGGAGGACACCTGGGGTGGAGCATGATAAAGAATAGGGTTAGAGTCAACTTTTGGTTTCCCAAGATGGACTCCCTGTTTGAACAAATGGTAAAGGACTGTCACAGCTGTACAAAAAGTGACAAGTTGAGGACTACCCACAGAGCCCAGTTGTCCCCGGTAGAGGTACCCCTCAAACCATGGAGCAAACTGGCCATGAACATAATTGGGCCAATGCACAATTTAGGAATGCACAGAAGGTTCATATTGGTACTGGTTGATTAAACCCCCCACTGGGTCTCACGCAAGTTCGTCCATGGGGTCAACACTAATGCTCTCTTAGATTTCCTCAAGGACGTATTCTCACTGGTGGGAATTCCATCTACCCTTGTCACTGACAACGGGGTACAGGTTACTTTCCAATTAATACAAGACTTTCAAGGAAATTTTAATATTAAACACAAAAGAACAACACTGTATTGCCCTAAGGCAAACAGCCTTGTTGAAATAGCCAATAGGCTTATCAAAGAATCAATCAATCAATCAGTCAAGGGATTTATAAAGCGTGCTACTCATCTGTGAGGGTATCAAGGCACTGGGGGAAGAGGGGGCGTGCAGCTCTGTTTCAGTCGAAGAGCCATGTCTTGAGGTTCTTCCTGAAGGTGTGCAGGGTCAGGTAGCGTCTGATGGTCACTGGGAGATCGTTCCAGGCCTTGACTGCGATGTAGGAAAAGGCTCTTCCGCCTGCTCTGCTTCTGTGGATGCGAGGGGTCTCTGCCAGGGCCAGGTCAGTGGAGCGAAAGTTCCTCTTGGGTACGTGGAAGGAGACTCTCTCATTAAAGTATTAGGGTCCGATGTTGTGGAGGGATTGTAGGTGTGGGTGAGAAGTTTGAAGGTGACTCTCTTCTCGACGGGGAGCCAGTGGAGGTCTTGTAGGTGTTAGGTCATGTGTTCATGTCGTGGTGTCCCGAGGACGAGTCTGGCTGCGGTGTTCTGGATGGTTTAGATCTTGTGTAGGAGAGTTCTGTTGATTCCGGCATAGAGGGCGTTGCCGTAGTCCAGTCTGCTGGTCATGAGTGCGCAGGTGACGTTTGTTCTGCATTCGGGGGGAATCCATTTGAAGGTCTTGCGGAGGATGCAGGGAAAGTTGAAACTGGTGGAGGTGATGGAGTTGATCCGGCGGGTCATGCTGAGGGAAGAGTCGAGGATGATGCTGAGGTTCCGTGCCTGGTCCATAGGGGTGGGTGGACTCCCGAGGGCTGAGGGTCACCAGGTTCTGTCCCAAACGGAGGTTGACGGTCTGAGGATGAGGTCCTCAGTCTTCTCTGAGTTGAGCTTCAGGCAGCTGTTTTTTATCCATGTTGCGACGTCCTTCTTTCCTTCCTGGAAACAGAGTCTGACGATGGGGGCGAGGCAGACCATGTAGGTGTTGAAGAGTGTGGGGCTGAGAGAATATCCTTGGGGTACTCCGCAGTTGATCTCTTTGAGTTCGGAGAGGCAGAGAGGCAGTCTGATCCTCTGGGTTCTTCTCGAAAGAAAATATCAAATCCAGTTTGAGTGCGGTTCCTTGTATCTCGGCCTCATGAAGTCTGGCTGCGAGAGTGCAGTGAGAAACTGCAAAGGCTGTGGAGAGGTCTAGTAGAATGAGGGCCGCGGTGTGGCCCTGGTCGAGTAGCTTGTGGATGTCATCGGTGGCAGCAAGGAGTGCGGTCTCAGTGCTGTGGTTGCTGCAGAATCTGTACTGGGAAGAGTCTAGGATGGAGTTCTCTTCGATGAAGGCGGTCAGTTGAGCGTTCACAAGTCTTTCGGTGACTTTGGCAGCAAAGGGGAGGCGAAAGATGGGCTGGTAGTTTTCAGGTCCGTCGGGTCAGCTGTGGGTTTCTTGAGGAGAAGCTTGACCTCAGCCCGGTTCCAGGCATCTGGGAATATGCCGGATTTAAAGGAGGTGTTGATGGTCCATCCTAGTTCGGGTGCGATGGCGGCGGCCCTGTGGTAGATGTGCGGTGGGCCGTGGGGGCTCCTGAGTGGTTGTTCTTCATGGTCACGGTGGTGTGTTCCACAGTGGCAGGGTTCCAGGCTGTGATGGCCGTCTCTTTGTCGATGGCAGTTGGGGGGTAGTGTCTGGCGGTTGTTCGCAGAGTTCCTGGGATGGTGTGACGTCCTTGGCTTCATGGGGGGTTTGGTGAATTGCTGTATGATGTTGAAGAGTTCTTTGGCGTTGGTTGTGTTGTTGTGGATCTTATTCTTGATGACAGTCCAATTGGTGCCTCTTATGAGCTGGTGGTATTCTTTCAGGGCGTTCCTGGAGCTGTTCATATCTTCCGTGGTTTTCTGGTTTCGCAAGGTATTCTCGAGGCATCTGCAGGAGCGCTTGCCTTCTTGGAGTTTGGTGGTGAACCAGGTGACCTTTAGGGGGCTTTGTTTGGCGGGGTGTCGGACGGGTTCGAGTTTGTCGGCGCAGCTGAAGAGCCAGCGGTGCAGTTCCTTGGCTGTGGAGTTGGCGTCGGTTTTGGCGCAGGTGGCGTATAGGAGGAGGGTGCTGTTGAGGTGTTCCTCCGTGATCTTGCTCCAGTTCCTTCGTGGCTGGCGTGGGGTGGGTTTGGGTGCAGTGGTGGTGTTGAAGGTGAAGTGTACACAGTGATGGTCGATCCAGAGGGGCTGTGAGGTGTGGCTGAGGTGGATGTTAGTCCCTCCTGTGAAGATGGGGTCCAGGGTGTGTCCTGCTCTGTGAGTGGGTCTGGTGATGAGCTGCTTCAGTCCGAGGTTGGAGTGTTTGTGGAGGAGGGTGATGGAGTCTGGGTCGCTGCAGTTGTTGAGGTGAAAATGCAGGTTTCCGAGTAGGATGTAGTCCATAGAGGTGATGGCGTGGGGTGTGATGAGGTTGGAAATGGTGGTTGCGGACTGGGTGCGAGGTCCGGGGGGTCACTAGGTGAGGGTGCTGCATAGCGTGGTTCTGGGGCTGGTCAGGATCTAGAAGTGGAGGTGTTCTGTATTGGAGTTAGGGATGCTCGTACTGGAGGTGGATAGTTAGAAGGAGGTCTTATGTGCAATGGCGAGGCCTCCTCCTGGGAGGTGGGGTTGGTCCTTTCTCTGGATCTTGCCTCCATCTGGGATGGCGATGGCTATGTCGGGGCAGAAAGTGGTGCTGGTCCAGGTTTCTGTGAAGAAGGTGACGTCGGGTGAGAGGGTGTCAAGCAGGTCCTAGATCTTTACAGCATGTCTCTGTAACGAGCATACATTGAGGAGGATGCATGTCAGGGCTTTGGTGGTGCGGGCGTCCTTTGGGCCATCGGCAGTTAAGGGGACGATGTTGATGGTGAAGGATCCTCAGCAGTGTCTGCAGAAAAACTGGCCGTGGGTGCTGTTCAGTGTGGCACTATTTCAGTCGTTTTGACTTCCGGGGTTGAGTGCGCGGAGGGCGGCGGAGTCATATCTGCAGGGTCCCGGAGATCCAGGGTTACTGGCGCAGGCCTTGGTCGGGACGTGGACGGGCACAGACGGGCTTGCCTTATGCGCCCCTTCAGCGCTCCCTTCATTAAGTAGGCGGATGGGGAGGGGGAGGGGCGTGCAGCAGCTGGGAGGCGGGAGCGGGGACGGGAACGGTGGGAAAAATGCAAAGAGGGGAAATGGAAGGGCACAAGAGAAAAATTACAAAGTAGGCAGCAAATAAAATAAAATGCAACGTAGAGGCAAAATGAATACAATTAAGTGAATACAAACTCAGAGACACAGCATCTACCGGCATCGGGTCTCGAACCCTACCAGCGTGGGGCTCTGAACCCGGCGCAGTGGCAGGGCACAGCAGAGCGGATGCGGAGAAGAGCGGGCCTGAGACCGAGGGTCAGAGGTCTTGCTCCCAAAAGAATACATACAACTAGCTGTGGTAAATGATCATGAATTTAAGTCATCCTTACGGGATTGCTCATGTGCCTTCCAGACATCACCCAACATCATCACAAGGGTGTTCCCGTTTGTTGCCCTCAGAGGAAGAGAACCCTGTACAAAGTTTAACCCCACCTGGTTGAGGGGTGGTAAGGCGGTTGAGTCAAATCTTAAGGAAGCTGGAAATAAACAAAGCTTACACCAAACCAAATACAAAAAGTGGTACGATGGTAAGAATGGGGTGAAAGAGCCCAAGTGGAGGGTAGGAGATTTGGTAGAAGTCAAAAGGAGCGTTAAAGACCATCAGAGCAAAAGCAATTATTGTGCCCCTTGTCGTGTAGCCAAGTCCTACAACAATGTGGTGCTACTGGAGCATGGACAAACGTGGAGTTGTGACAGGATCGTCAAATACAGTTATGTTTAACCATGTTATGTTGGGGAGGTGTGTGGTAATCTCATTTCCTGTACTTGGTACATCCCCTCCACTCCTGCCCCTGTTCCCCAGTGGATTTTCTCTTGGGAGTCTACCATAGAATGTTGGGAGTCCACAGTGTTGTTACGGACAGTGGATGGCTAATAAAGAGTACCTGAAGATCCTACCTTGTTTCTCTTCATTACTTTTCAATAGAGAAAATCTTCCTATTGTGACTTTAATAATTCTTCCTTGAAATGTGTAGAAATAACAGACAGGGAGCATGCCCTAAAATGTCTAGTGTAAATAAAATCTTAATGAACAGATTGAGTTTTGCGCTTGGAACCTAAAATATCTTGACCAGGATCACAATGTTATATTTGTGAAGGCATTTGCATTCCAAACACAGTGTCCTTTTTAAGAGTGCAAAATCACTTTCCGAATGTACAAATGTTGGGTTTGCTTTAATAAAATGATTAATTAACAAAAAGATTTTCGTATGAGTAAAATTACTTATAAAAAGTGCTCGAATGACAGACTATTGTATGTGTAAGTGTGACTGGCATAATCATGAATTTCAGAAGTAAGTCAAATGTAAGGAAGGGAATGGGAACACCCCCAAAAATTAGCCGCGGTATATGTGTTTCTCCACAGGTTAAACAATGTTGTCCCTCATGAACAAACAAGCATTGGCATAGCCAGTTGGTCTCGGCAATGGGAGTGTCAACTTGCAGAGAAGTTCTGAGAATGAAAGGCCCCTGCTCTGAGAGTGATAGAAGCATATTTTGGTGGAAATTATCAAGCACAAGTGATATTGCATGAACTGCCAAAATACATTATATGAATGCACAGCTTGATTCCAGGCAGCGAGCGCTGAAGGCAAGTATGTTACTTGTTTCTGCTCCTCCGTATGAATATAGTAAGTCATGATTGCTTGTTTTAACCTACATCAGGCTAATAAGAGCTGGCATTCATATAGTGTATTTTGGAAGTTTATGCAATTTTATCGGTGCGTGATCATTTTCACCAAAATATGCTTCTGTCACTCTAAGGGCAAGGGCGTTTCCTGAATATCTCTCGGAACGTCTCTGCAATCCGGCACTCCAGTTAGCAAGACTAATTGGCTATACCAATGCTTGTTTGCTTCAGGACTAATGATTTCCTATCGGAAATGAATATTGTGCTGCACATGGGCAATATGAATACACTCCTGGATTTTCTGCGTGTGGTGTGGTGTAGCTGACCTATTCGCCTCCTTGGTGCTGGCTGAAATCCCTACTGTTTGCTGCCTGCCTCCTCTGCCCCGCGCGCTGCCCAGGACTACATCTCCCAGGAGGGCAGCGCGGTCCCGCGAGAGGCGTGAGGCATCTGTCCCGCCCCCTGGCCTTCAAATTGGAGTGCAGACTCCCGCGGCACGGGACGCGCACGGGCGAAGCCCGGGCCAAGGGCGGGCCAGTTTGAGCCCGTTTGAGACAAGAGAGGCTGGGCTGGGCCACCCCTCGAACATCGGTGACCGCGTAAACGTAAGTGGATACCTGCAATTTACCATTTACACGATCTTGCTGTAACCATATAAGCCTGTAATGGCTGGGCGCTCAGGAAGAGGGAAGATTGCTACATCCGGAGGCTCTGTGGCAGGAACTCTAGATACATTCATTGTAGGAGCTGCATCGGTATTAGCCCGCGAAATTGATCTAACTGAACGCCGCCTTTCTTTAGATCCAGCATATAACAAACGGTCTTCACTGGGTCACATTGCACTGTCTGCTATCCCAGAAGGAAGTGTAAATACAGATACCGTTAATGATACAGCAGCCATAGGTTTAAATAGTGACTTAACAGCAGAGACTACAGCTACCGTGGATGACGGAACTGCCAACACATAGACTCCAAACACAATGGACATAGTGATAATCTTGCCTGATGGAGAATCCACCCGTGCACAAACGCTGGCGGAGAAAGGGGGTATTCCTCAAATGATGGGACAAACACCAGGAGCAATACCTAAACAGAAGAAGGTGGTGGGCACGAAAAGGGGCAGACAACAAAAAGCAGCAGAAGTTAATAAAGACATCTTGCCATCTGTTGTACAAACTATGCCTGACATGCATGTATCAAAAACAAACACTATGTCCGCCAATGTTTCGGCTTGCCCCATGGCGCTTCTGAAAGAGGGCTTTTGGACTAAATTAGGTGAAATCCTAACATCTTCTATCCGGCCAATCACAGACAGATTAAAAATCATGGAAGAAAGACTCAAGAAACTCGAGCAGTTGACTTTATCGAACCTCGAGCTTAATAAGAAGCTACACTCTATAGTCCTGATTATGCCAACAGTGACCCAAGAGAAACCGCTCCCACTAAAAGAGATAAGGAATGCCCTGGCGTCATCTTCCATACCTCAGACTCCTGGACTTGACCTAACAATAGGATCACTACAGAGAAATGCCGAAGGTGAACTGTGTCCAAACAACGTTGAAAATGCTCCAGGAAAAAGGGACTCAAGTCATATGGCGGGGGGAATAGCTAAACCCATGGAGAAGGGTGGGAATAGTACTGATATAAACGGCGACCAAGGGAGCCTGCTACCAATCATAGACCTGCCCCCGGAATCTATCCCCTATGTTATCATTCTGACAGGGGTCCCTGAATTAGGGAAAGGCATCTCGGAATCATTTGTAGACCTGAAAAACAAAACCATAGATTGACTTAATGCTAATAGACCCCTTCCTCCACATATTAATAGTAAGATCTTGCTTGTACGGAGAGTCAGCTGGGTTGGGAGGAGCAGGAAAAACATCCCTGGGGACTGTATCATCATAAACTTCAAAGATACGCAAGTTCCCCAGCATATTTGCGACGGCTGACCCTATATGACAAACACAAGAATACAGCCATTTGACCTTACCTATTTCTATAGTCCCAAAATAATTAGATGAAATTATGCTTCACAGGGAATAACTCGGGAGGGGAGCGCAGGACTAAATCATGCTAGAAACAGGACACACTTTGAAGGCTATGGGCTGGAAATGGGTTTTTCCAACTAGCAATAGATACAGTATACTTGATATGGTGGATTGACTTATTCCTAACATCTCTATCCCCAATAACTTCAGGCAAAAGAGTAAAGAAACTAAAATTGGTGGAAATAACCCTGAAAAACAAACTTCTAATAGGGCCTTGAGCGGGTTGGAAATACCTCCCGTCCAGGAAAAAAACACTGAAAAGGATATAGGTCCCTACCCTGATATTATTATAGAAAATGCCCAAAACGCATTGAATAAAGTTGACACTCATCAAAGTTTTACTTAACTACAAACTTAACACTAAGGGAAGTATCTTCGACATTTAACGAACAGGTTAGGGACCATAGCGAGCATCAACCGATATCTCAAAGTAAAACTGGAAACACAACGGGTGATGCATCTGTACATACAATTGACAGGATAAAAGTTGCTACTATAGAGATAGAAGATAATATCCGACTGATGTCCTGGAACATTGCGGGGCTATCAGCCAGGATGAGGGATCCCGCTTGCATGTTGTCTATGCAAGAATATTCAAACATTTGTTTACAGGAATGCTGGGTAATGGAGGCTGTTCACATAAATGGCTATCTCACCTTTCATACTCCCGCAATTCTTACGATAAGGGGAAGGAACAAAGGAGGTCTTTGCACCTACGTATCAAATCTTTTAAGTGGTATTACAGTAAAATTTGAACCCATCTCTGAATATTATCAGATACTACAGATGACGGTTGGGGGAAATCAAAGAATAGCCCTGATAAATTTTTATAAAAACATCCCAAAAGCAGAAATAACCAAGATTGTAGATGAAATGTCCCAAACCCTTAAGAACATCGAAGAGAAACAGACAGGAGATAGATGTATCATATGGGTGGGCGATTTCAACGGTTTCCTATGCCCACATAGCCATTTGAGTATCTGTGGCCTGGGCTCAGGCAGAGAAGATTCATGCGCACATTTTTCCCATACGACCCTTGGCAATTTTTTAAATTACTTAATTTTTCAATTAGATCTGGGTTTCATGAATGAATTATGCTCTCCTCCGGTCCCTTTTGAGCCAACATTCATTGGTAGGGGATGCAAATCTGTCATAGATTTTGCACTTATATCTAAGCAGCACTCTTGCCACGTTCTCACTCATAATATATGTGAGGTGGCAATGAGTGACCATTTCCCAATTAGCCTATCCCTTTCTTTTCCAAGGTGCCAAGGAAAAGCAAATAGGTTAATTGAAAATTTATATAGCTATAAACTAAGCCTGGTGAGGAAGCCTGGATATGTTATATAATGGAACAAAGTAGAGCCAGTGGCCTTCTTTGCAAGTCTAATTAAAAATAAAACCAGGGAATTTGAAACATGTCTCACTGTAAGCAATGGTCATGCCATAGTCAGTGAGGCTTTCCTTAAAATGACCCAGGAAATACGACAACTTCTTACAAGATCGCAGGCAAATGGACAAATTAAGACGCAGAGAAGGTTTAAATCAGAGTGTAGCAAGACCCATGCACATTTGATGGCAACACTAAAGAGAGAACCAAGAAACCTGTTTGAAATAAGACCTGTCAGAACTGCTTATCAACATGCACTTAAAAATCGTAAGAGAGAGTTGAAACAGGAGGCCTGGCAGGCGTTACATTAAGCTTGTCTGACTAAAGACAATCCTGGGTTTTGGAAGTCGGTAAATGCCCCTTTTTTTTGGAGATAACGAAACAGACACAATAGAAGTGGCAATTACTGAGGATAAATGGGTAACCTACTTCAGCGAGCTTTATCAGGCAGAAGATTCAAACGAGGTCGCGAGTTTAGAACAAACTGAAAAAGTAGTTGTCGTGGCTCAAGAAACCTTCCCTATAAATATTGAATTTTCACTGTTAGAAGTCCTAACGGCTATTAACAATAGTGCTACAGGGAAAGCCCCAGGACGGGATGGGGTGCTGGTCGATGTATATAAATCTAATACAGACTTATGGGCCCCACTTTTAACCAATGTCCTAAACAACTGTAATAAACATGGGTTTTTTACCACATGGCAAGAGGCCATTGTGGTTCCCATTTTTAAGAAAGGTGACCATAGTGAACCAAAATGTTATCGACCAATTTCTCTATTGGATTCACTTATGAAGGTTGCTGGGAGAGTAATACTAAATAGACTGCAACTTTGGGTGGAAGATAAAGGTATATTTTCACAGTTTCAGTACGGGTTTAGGGCAGGACTTGGCACAGCGGAGCAAGGCCTGAACTTAGCACTGATAAAAGCCAAGTATGTAGCGGCTAAAAAAGAAAAATAATTTTTAACTTTCGTAGACCTAAGTTTGGCCTTTGATTGCTTGAATCATGACAAACTCTGGACCACTTTACTGCAAATGGGAGTGGAATCAAATCTGCTAAATTGTATAAAGGAATTATATCAGGGGGCAGGGGCGAGGGTACGGTTCGGTAACAAGGGCGAGTGTACCTCTAAATTTGATATAAAAAAGGGAGCGAGACAGGGATGTATACTTGCACCATTCCTGTTTCATTTATATATAAACAGTGTTGCTTCTCATCTCACTGAAGACAAACAGGATTACCCCAGAATTAGGAACAGCTCAGTCCCCATTTTATTATATGCAGACGATGCAGTAATTATGGCACAGACCCAAGTCGGCCTCCAGAGAGCGCTCACTAAATTTTCACAGTACATGAGTGATAGAGGCCTAAATATAAACATAAGCAAGACTTTCACCATGTGCTGTACTACGAAGAGGACTCCTACATGTAAAATCTTTCTTTCGGACACAAAAATAGATACAACTGATACATTTTCTTACCTGGGTATTAATTTCGACAAAAAGGGAACTTGGTCTCTGGCAGCTAGGGCTAGTGGCCTTCTCACGAGCAATCTGGGCTGTCCAAAATGTTTCTAATAAGTTGGGGGGTCGTCGGGTCCCAGTGCTCGTGGACATATACAAATCCAAATGTGTGTCCACGGCAACATACGGGTCAGGGATATGGGGGATAAAGGAACTTCATAACTTGCAGCTCAGCTAGAACGAATTCCTCCGCTACTTATTAGCTGTCCCGGGGTCGACTTCCACCTTGGTGTGCCACCAAGAACTAGGTTTACATTACATCTCAGACCTTATTAAAATTAATCCCATCTTACTGTGGCACAAGGTCTGGTCAACTGACGAGACAGGTCTAAATAGAGATGTAATTGTAGATTGTCTTAGCCTAGAGCGTGTCTCAAGGATTCCCTGGATCATGTATGTAAAGAGGTTTCTATTTGACATTGGTCACTGAATATTTCGCCTCCCCGAGCTGCCTAGTGACTGTCTCGAGGAAGAGCCTGAAAGAAACCTGCCTGCACTTTTTAGAGAATAAACGATGGATGGCAGAAAAATCTAAGAGCTCAGTCATGGAGAATCATTTGATTCTTCAAGGACAGGGCATTCAGCCTTATCTGATTCAGGTGCAAGTTGGTATTCTCGCATGCTACTTACACGATTCGGGGGGGGGCTTTTTTAGATTGGTTACGTTTTCCGATTTAAATTGTTGGTCTAAAAATTTGCCATTATGCCCCTGTGACGATGTTTCTATTCAATCCACGTTACACTGTACACTTTTTTGCAGATTTTACACCCTGCCAAGGAAAAGATTTTAAATCCCAGTGTTAAGGAAGTAGGGGTTGCAACAATGTTGGATTGCGTTTATGAGACTGCAAATACTAGAAGATGAATCTTTTATGTACCTTGTGTCATCATTCCTAAAAACCATAATCAGATCTAGGACCTCAATGAATTGATTTAATATACATTTTAAAATCATTGTAACTCTCCCTCTAAGATGGATTTTATCCTTCATATTTTATTATATACATATGATTGATGCAAATTAATTTTTAATGTTTTTATTGTGCTTTTATGGTTTTTTACAATCAAAATCGAATAAAGCTGTTTTTGACTTTGACTTTGACTTTGAATACACTTGAATGACTTTGAGTACAATCTAGAATTTGAGAGAATCTGGGAGCAAACTCTTCAAACTCTTCAAATAAAAATAAAATGCTAAGTGCGAATCTCCAATTAAAGTCTGGCTGCAGTAAAGATGACATTTAACTTTTGACTGAGTGAAGACCTGGAACTCAGGGATCTCGGAGGACCCACTCTGTTGGTCATTCTCGTAATTAGCTTCATAGAGGTGTTGAGACAAGAGGTGTAAAGGCCATGAAACCCATGATAGCAACATAAAAATAGAATGGCCTGCATACCCTTAACTTTGCTCTTTTTCTCTATAATGACTTCCTGCTTTAGCCTGATTTACGTTGTAATTGGAGACTTTACTTCACACAGTTTACAGATGTTGCTCTTCGAAAATTAAACACAAAACACTATCCTATGGAGTTAAATGGCTCCTAGACCTAAAAAAGAGAAAGGTGTCGATGCGTCTGACACACCTGTGTTTGGTATTAGCTTTGAACAAGTTGGATTATAGTTGGAAAACTACAGCACGATTCTAGTGTTTGCATGGTTGTTGTCATTCACTCATATAAAGAGTGCTACGCGGAAAAAGCAACACAACTCTCTTCATGCTATATGTGCATCTAAAATATTAACCAATTATTCTGCATCTCTCCACTTAAATAATAATACATTTTGTTTATATAGTTCCTCATGTTTTCTATGTAGTGCCTCCAGGTGCTGCAATCTGTTTAAAATTACCCTTTTTATTACAAGTAAACAACAGTACAGGAAGCTGGGTTGATAAATCGGGATTTGAACTTGCGATCTGTATCTCGCTGCAGATGTTAGAGATGAGCATTCACCTGGTAGAGCTATTTTGCTTGCATTTGTACTGTAATTGGCACCTCTGTGTTTCGAGGCACATGTCACATAATTCGCATTTGTGCTTTCGGGGCTAAGAAACACACCATTGAAGATATGTGCACATTCTGATTATTGCATGTGCCCCCCGTGCCAACCTACACGAGTAAGTCAAGAAATTTAGTACAAACCAGCGTGTCTATTTTGTCTGAACGCTTGTCTGCCATTGGCATGTGGTGAAGGGTATGGAATGGGCTCAGAGTGGTGGTGATCCCAAAAGATGGGGAACACACAGTGTTGTATAAATGCCCCTCACACACCAACAGGCCCCTTGGTGTCATGCTTCATCATCGGGGCCTTCGCACCCCTCTACGGGATGCGGCGTGCTACGACTCGCGAATACGCAGGAGCACTTGAAAGTGAACTATGTGAGGGGGTGTGTCTACAAAAGTGTGAGTGAGGTGAGGTGAAAAAATGGTTAAAAAATACCTGGCACGTGGGTAAAACAAATTTATTAAATCCCCGGCTGGTATTATTAAAAAAGTGCAAGGCGTGGTTGAAGAAATACAAATTAAGGTATTACAACCACTGTGAAAGGTGTCAACATGTTTCGGAACTCAGAGGCTCCTTCTTCAGGACAAGGATAGCACTTACCCTCCCCTTACTCACATGTAAATGTAAAAGTGTAAAATAGATTACAACAATGTGTAATATACCTAACAATGTTATATATGTTGGTTGATGTTGTTGCGCCCAATTGGCGATGAAAACCTGTGAAAAGAAAGCATACATAAACACCTTGGTCTAAGATGCACAGGCCCAAGGAGAAGAAAATAACTTCCCAAAATATAACTTCTCAAAATACAACAGGGTCAGTCCAAAAATAGTGGAACCCTGTGATGAATGTAAAAATGAAAAAAAATTTTTTAAATTAAAATACACACACCAGGACATAACACAACGCTCACAGATATGTCTATGTATATATATATACAAACACAGAACACAAAATAAATCTCTACTCTGATGGAAATAGAGCACACAAAAGATATTTTCACAGCTTACTTAAAGTTTTCAAAATCTAGACCTCATGAGCCTGTGCGTGTTATTGGGGGATCCTTCCTTTCTGTTCAGAAAAAGACCTATAACAACATTAATATATGGGATTCAGTTTGTTGTAGGTACAAATGTACCAAAGCGCCATACTCAAGCTCCTTTTTCAACCCAAAACTCACGGTTACTGCAATGACTAGTTGCCTGCCTTCCCTTAACGCGGCTCATGTGAAGTGAGCGTGCATCGCGTTAGTGCCCTTCTTTATACTCTGCCACTAGGTCATTATTGGTGGCTAATTGAATAATGAGGCCCGGACGAAGCCCAAATAGGGACTTGGTAAACCGAGGTGGTCCGGTGTTGCGCGTTCTGTTACCGCTATACCCTGCGCATGCGCCTCCCCCGCCGGACTGATGTTAACTGCGCATGCGCGGAAAAGTGAAGTAACCGCGCATGCGTCAAGGAGCAGCACTGCCGCTGATATCGGTACGCTTGCAGAAGAGACATGGAGGTATCTTGAGCATGCGCACTGCGGCGGAACATTACAGAATAAGAGCTTTTATTCAAATGTACCAGGAAGAGTGCGAAAAAAGGCTATATGGGGGTTAATAAAACAGTAAATATCCATACAATCTGGAAGTGGTAATTGGTTTCTATGTGGGAACAGGAGGCATACTGGATTGGGGTGTGTCATTAAGAACCCTGACTGAGTAATAGCCCCATCAGCTATCTGTTGTTCATCATTTAAAACGGCAATTACAAACAAGGAAAGGATTAACCTATTGGTGATGATATAATTTGATACACCCCAACATAGGAATTCTCAGATTCTATGAACAAGGTCCAATGAAGTTCATCTCAAGAGGTTCCAAGGAATGGAATCATTGAGCCCAGTGACATCAGTGCCAAGACGGTACACCCATCTTTGCTCTTTCTCCAGGAGGCCCACATCCGAGGGCAGTTGTTCTATTACCGTCCACTGTAATTCGTTGACACAGTGTTGGTGTTCGATGAAGTGGGCAGACATTTTTGTTGTAAGTTTTTTGCACCTGATATTACTTTTGTGCTCATTGAGTCTGATTTTAACTTGTCTCGTAGTCATCCCCACATACTCTTTTCCACAGGGGCACGTGATCAAGTATACAACATTCTTACTGTTGCAATTCGTAAAAACACGTTGGTCCCACTTTGTCCCGTTCGAAAAAGTCAAGGACAGGCTTTTTTTGGTGAGGTGACAATTGTTACAGTTGCCACATGGATGGTGGCCGTGAATGCCCTGTAGTCTTGGCTGGTCACTTTTTTTAGGCAACGGTCTCGTGTGGACAAGCATGTCTCTTAAGTTCCTACCCCTTCTGTGTGCAAACAAAGGTTTTTCCAATGTCAGACTTCCGCTCGTCAATATGCGCCAATGTTTATTGACCAGTTTAGTCACCTGGTTAGTAACTGGGCTATAAGTTGTGACACACACTGTTCTTTCCCCTTTGTTGTCACTCCTTGGATTATCCTCCAGGAGGGCCTCACGGTTGTTATTTCTTGCCCTTTTCATCGCTTTTTGGATCACAGTTTCCGGATACTGTCTCTGTCTCAGTTTTGTACTGAGGTCTTTTGCCTGGGTTTTGTATGTGTTGATGTCGCTACAATTCCGACGCAAACGGAGGAACTGTCCATAGGGTAGATTCTCCCTCAGATGACGCGGATGAAAGCTGTCAAATCTGAGTAGACAGTTCCTGGCCGTCGGTTTGAAGTGGGTCTCTGTTTTTAGAATACCCGCTTGATGATAGATGTTTAAGTCCAAGAACACCATGCTCTCTTTCGACACCTGATGTGTGAATCTAAGAAATGCATTCTGGGTGTTCAACCAGTGGATGAATTCAGACACCGTAGTCTCGTCTCCTTCCCAGATGACAAAAATGTCATCTATATACCTTCGCCAGGTATGAATCCTTGCCCTGTGTGGATTGTCTGGATGCAGAATCTTAGTAGATTCAAGATGATGGACATATAAACCCGCCAGACTTGGGGCGAAGGTGCTGCCCATACTCGTACCATGTTTCTGCCAGTAGAGGGTGCCCTCGTACTTGAAAAAAATTTTTGTAAGGGCCAATGAAATACATTCCAGTACTACACTCCTGGGAGTATGGTATTCCCAATTGGTAGTGTGCAGTACTTCCTCCATGATTTGTAGGGTCTCATCGTGTGGGAGGCTGGTATAGAGGCTCTCTACGTCTAGACTCAGGAGCATTTGAGAGGTGGAGTCAAAAGTTTGGTTTTGTAATAGTTGGAGTACCGCTTTTGTGTCTCTCAGATATGTGTCAGTGGCTTGTACAATAGGTCTCAGAAAGGCATCGGCAAACTTGGACAGAGGTTCCAAGATTGATGATATGCCCGACACGATGGGCCGTCCTGGAGGGTTGTCCAGGTTTTTATGCACCTTTGGAATGGTGTAAAAATAGGGAATACGTGGATTATTCTGAATCAAAAACTCAGACTCTTTTTTGGTTATCCAGTCATGTGCAACAGCCTCTTCTACCATACCAGCTATTCGCACTCGTAGTGATTCAGTGGGGTCTTCAATTAAGATCTGATAGTTCCTATTATCAGAGAGCAATCTCCTGCACTCTTTGTCATAGGCCTGGGTGGTTTGGACAACCACTGCCCCACCCTTATCAGCGGGTTTTATGGTAAGATTTTTATTCAGCCTCAATTCCTTGATTGCCTCGTTTTCCATTCGAGTCATGTTTTGAAAAATCCTTTGCTTAGTTTCCAAACATTTCAGTTCTTGCATTATGGCTTTTTCGAAGGCCAATACCTCCACCGGGAGTTGGTGATCCATCGGTGTAAAGGTTGACCTAGGTTTCAAACCTGTATCAGAAGTGTCTGTAGATGGTTCCTTGTCTTTGAAAAAGGCCCTCAACTTCACTGTTCTGATGAAGTCCTGCATTTCTTTGTGCAGTAGAAAGAGGTCTGGTTTATTGGTGGGGACATACCCCAGGCCTTTGTTGAGCACCTTGTTTTGCAATTCAGTAAGGGGCCATGGGGTTATGTTAATGACTAGGTCCCCCTGCTGCTCGTAGACGCCTGATTCGCCGTCATGCTCCTTGTCGATACCCGTTGGTCTGCCTCCTCTATGGGATGCCAGTTGACGTTGTTGCCCTTCTTGTTCCTCCCCCTGCGGGGTCCCTGGCCCCAGGATAAAAAAGGCTGAGCATTCTGGGGTGCATCGGTTTGGTCTGGGACCCATTGGGGGTACATTTGTCCCATTTGGGGGGGAACGAACTGGTACTGTGGGAATTGGAAAGGCGGCTGGTAAGGGTTGAATTGAGGACCCTGATAGCCACGCCAGCCTCTTTGGCGGGGGAATTGGGCTCTTCTTTGTCGAAAACCACCTCTTTGTTTGTTCTGTTGGAAACCTCCTGACTTTGTACTTGAGTTACTACCATCCGAGTTCACACTGTCTGTGTCGCTTGTGTTATCTTTCATAACATAGTCAGCCCGTGTATATGGGTAGGCTCTTTCAGGGGTGAAACGATCTTTGTCCTTCTTTAATTTGTTGAATTTACTTTGTTTCAAGGTTGTTTCAAAGTCTCTCATTTGTTGGTTCAGTTCCTCTAAACCCTTCTTTAAGTCTGCTGGTGAGATGAAGGATTTTAACTGGACCTCTAGTCTTTGGATCTCTACTTTCAATTCCAGGGATTTTCTAGCGGCAGTTTGGACTATAAGCACCAACCAATCCCTGGTGCAGTGCCACGAGATAAGTGACCATGCTTTTTTAAAAACCAGATCATCTTGGAAGATGAACGGTTCAGTTTTTACTAAGAGACCCTGCGGGGCCATTTTGTTTCGTAAATATTCCCTCATCAGGAGGCCATGGAGAGCTGTTCTGATCTGGGTTTTACGCACGTTCATTAATTCATCCCAGTCCGCCACAGCAGGGCCAGGGTCGCTGTTGCTAAGGCCTTCAAAGGGATTGGCATCAGCTAAAAGCCGATCGATGTCATCCTCACTGAAGGTCAATCCATGTTCATCCTCCATGATGTTAAGCAAGGAGGAAGGTATAAAAAGATGATGTTCTGTATTGGTATGTGTGTGTGTCTGTGTATGTCCAAGGTGGGTAAGTTATAATGGGAAAGGGGCTCCCACAGCTGCGCGCTGTCTAAAGACACAAATTTAACAAGAGGGGGGAGAGAGAGAGTCAGTGGATTCGGCCTCCCTAGTTACATGAATAAACAAAGTAGAATCCACTCAGAGTGGTGGTGATCCCAAAAGATGGGGAACACACAGTGTTGTATAAATGCCCCTCACACACCAACAGGCCCCTTGGTGTCATGCTTCATCATCGGGGCCTTCGCACCCCTCTACGGGATGCGGCGTGCTACGACTCGCGAATACGCAGGAGCACTTGAAAGTGAACTATGTGAGGGGGTGTGTCTACAAAAGTGTGAGTGAGGTGAGGTGAAAAAATGGTTAAAAAATACCTGGCACGTGGGTAAAACAAATTTATTAAATCCCCGGCTGGTATTATTAAAAAAGTGCAAGGCGTGGTTGAAGAAATACAAATTAAGGTATTACAACCACTGTGAAAGGTGTCAACATGTTTCGGAACTCAGAGGCTCCTTCTTCAGGACAAGGATAGCACTTACCCTCCCCTTACTCACATGTAAATGTAAAAGTGTAAAATAGATTACAACAATGTGTAATATACCTAACAATGTTATATATGTTGGTTGATGTTGTTGCGCCCAATTGGCGATGAAAACCTGTGAAAAGAAAGCATACATAAACACCTTGGTCTAAGATGCACAGGCCCAAGGAGAAGAAAATAACTTCCCAAAATATAACTTCTCAAAATACAACAGGGTCAGTCCAAAAATAGTGGAACCCTGTGATGAATGTAAAAATGAAAAAAAAAATTTTAAATTAAAATACACACACCAGGACATAACACAACGCTCACAGATATGTCTATGTATATATATATACAAACACAGAACACAAAATAAATCTCTACTCTGATGGAAATAGAGCACACAAAAGATATTTTCACAGCTTACTTAAAGTTTTCAAAATCTAGACCTCATGAGCCTGTGCGTGTTATTGGGGGATCCTTCCTTTCTGTTCAGAAAAAGACCTATAACAACATTAATATATGGGATTCAGTTTGTTGTAGGTACAAATGTACCAAAGCGCCATACTCAAGCTCCTTTTTCAACCCAAAACTCACGGTTACTGCAATGACTAGTTGCCTGCCTTCCCTCAACGCGGCTCCGGTGAAGTGAGCGTGCATCGCGTTAGTGCCCTTCTTTATACTCTGCCACTAGGTCATTATTGGTGGCTAATTGAATAATGAGGCCCGGACGAAGCCCAAATAGGGACTTGGTAAACCGAGGTGGTCCGGTGTTGCGCGTTCTGCCACCGCTATACCCTGCGCATGCGCCTCCCCCGCCGGACTGATGTTAACTGCGCATGCGCGGAAAAGTGAAGTAACCGCGCATGCGTCAAGGAGCAGCACTGCCGCTGATATCGGTACGCTTGCAGAAGAGACATGGAGGTATCTTGAGCATGCGCACTGCGGCGGAACATTACAGAATAAGAGCTTTTATTCAAATGTACCAGGAAGAGTGCGAAAAAAGGCTATATGGG
This sequence comes from Lissotriton helveticus, assembly GCF_964261635.1. Classification (NCBI taxonomy): domain Eukaryota; kingdom Metazoa; phylum Chordata; class Amphibia; order Caudata; family Salamandridae; genus Lissotriton; species Lissotriton helveticus. The sequence goes on along the minus strand of NC_136063.1, from coordinate 1,007,513,451 downwards.
GGTTAATAAAACAGTAAATATCCATACAATCTGGAAGTGGTAATTGGTTTCTATGTGGGAACAGGAGGCATACTGGATTGGGGTGTGTCATTAAGAACCCTGACTGAGTAATAGCCCCATCAGCTATCTGTTGTTCATCATTTAAAACGGCAATTACAAACAAGGAAAGGATTAACCTATTGGTGATGATATAATTTGATACACCCCAACATAGGAATTCTCAGATTCTATGAACAAGGTCCAATGAAGTTCATCTCAAGAGGTTCCAAGGAATGGAATCATTGAGCCCAGTGACATCAGTGCCAAGACGGTACACCCATCTTTGCTCTTTCTCCAGGAGGCCCACATCCGAGGGCAGTTGTTCTATTACCGTCCACTGTAATTCGTTGACACAGTGTTGGTGTTCGATGAAGTGGGCAGACATTTTTGTTGTAAGTTTTTTGCACCTGATATTACTTTTGTGCTCATTGAGTCTGATTTTAACTTGTCTCGTAGTCATCCCCACATACTCTTTTCCACAGGGGCACGTGATCAAGTATACAACATTCTTACTGTTGCAATTCGTAAAAACACGTTGGTCCCACTTTGTCCCATTCGAAAAAGTCAAGGACAGGCTTTTTTTGGTGAGGTGACAATTGTTACAGTTGCCACATGGATGGTGGCCGTGAATGCCCTGTAGTCTTGGCTGGTCACTTTTTTTAGGCAACGGTCTCGTGTGGACAAGCATGTCTCTTAAGTTCCTACCCCTTCTGTGTGCAAACAAAGGTTTTTCCAATGTCAGACTTCCGCTCGTCAATATGCGCCAATGTTTATTGACCAGTTTAGTCACCTGGTTAGTAACTGGGCTATAAGTTGTGACACACACTGTTCTTTCCCCTTTGTTGTCACTCCTTGGATTATCCTCCAGGAGGGCCTCACGGTTGTTATTTCTTGCCCTTTTCATCGCTTTTTGGATCACAGTTTCCGGATACTGTCTCTGTCTCAGTTTTGTACTGAGGTCTTTTGCCTGGGTTTTGTATGTGTTGATGTCGCTACAATTCCGACGCAAACTGAAATGTTTGGAAACTAAGCAAAGGATTTTTCAAAACATGACTCGAATGGAAAACGAGGCAATCAAGGAATTGAGGCTGAATAAAAATCTTACCATAAAACCCGCTGATAAGGGTGGGGCAGTGGTTGTCCAAACCACCCAGGCCTATGACAAAGAGTGCAGGAGATTGCTCTCTGATAATAGGAACTATCAGATCTTAATTGAAGACCCCACTGAATCACTACGAGTGCGAATAGGTGGTATGGTAGAAGAGGCTGTTGCACATGACTGGATAACCAAAAAAGAGTCTGAGTTTTTGATTCAGAATAATCCACGTATTCCCTATTTTTACACCATTCCAAAGGTGCATAAAAACCTGGACAACCCTCCAGGACGGCCCATCGTGTCGGGCATATCATCAATCTTGGAACCTCTGTCCAAGTTTGCCGATGCCTTTCTGAGACCTATTGTACAAGCCACTGACACATATCTGAGAGACACAAAAGCGGTACTCCAACTATTACAAAACCAAACTTTTGACTCCACCTCTCAAATGCTCCTGAGTCTAGACGTAGAGAGCCTCTATACCAGCCTCCCACACGATGAGACCCTACAAATCATGGAGGAAGTACTGCACACTACCAATTGGGAATACCATACTCCCAGGAGTGTAGTACTGGAATGTATTTCATTGGCCCTTACAAAAAAAATTTTCAAGTACGAGGGCACCCTCTACTGGCAGAAACATGGTACGAGTATGGGCAGCACCTTCGCCCCAAGTCTGGCGGGTTTATATGTCCATCATCTTGAATCTACTAAGATTCTGCATCCAGACAATCCACACAGGGCAAGGATTCATACCTGGCGAAGGTATATAGATGACATTTTTGTCATCTGGGAAGGAGACGAGACTACGGTGTCTGAATTCATCCACTGGTTGAACACCCAGAATGCATTTCTTAGATTCACACATCAGGTGTCGAAAGAGAGCATGGTGTTCTTGGACTTAAACATCTATCATCAAGCGGGTATTCTAAAAACAGAGACCCACTTCAAACCGACGGCCAGGAACTGTCTACTCAGATTTGACAGCTTTCATCCGCGTCATCTGAGGGAGAATCTACCCTATGGACAGTTCCTCCGTTTGCGTCGGAATTGTAGCGACATCAACACATACAAAACCCAGGCAAAAGACCTCAGTACAAAACTGAGACAGAGACAGTATCCGGAAACTGTGATCCAAAAAGCGATGAAAAGGGCAAGAAATAACAACCGTGAGGCCCTCCTGGAGGATAATCCAAGGAGTGACAACAAAGGGGAAAGAACAGTGTGTGTCACAACTTATAGCCCAGTTACTAACCAGGTGACTAAACTGGTCAATAAACATTGGCGCATATTGACGAGCGGAAGTCTGACATTGGAAAAACCTTTGTTTGCACACAGAAGGGGTAGGAACTTAAGAGACATGCTTGTCCACACGAGACCGTTGCCTAAAAAAAGTGACCAGCCAAGACTACAGGGCATTCACGGCCACCATCCATGTGGCAACTGTAACAATTGTCACCTCACCAAAAAAAGCCTGTCCTTGACTTTTTCGAACGGGACAAAGTGGGACCAACGTGTTTTTACGAATTGCAACAGTAAGAATGTTGTATACTTGATCACGTGCCCCTGTGGAAAAGAGTATGTGGGGATGACTACGAGACAAGTTAAAATCAGACTCAATGAGCACAAAAGTAATATCAGGTGCAAAAAACTTACAACAAAAATGTCTGCCCACTTCATCGAACACCAACACTGTGTCAACGAATTACAGTGGACGGTAATAGAACAACTGCCCTCGGATGTGGGCCTCCTGGAGAAAGAGCAAAGATGGGTGTACCGTCTTGGCACTGATGTCACTGGGCTCAATGATTCCATTCCTTGGAACCTCTTGAGATGAACTTCATTGGACCTTGTTCATAGAATCTGAGAATTCCTATGTTGGGGTGTATCAAATTATATCATCACCAATAGGTTAATCCTTTCCTTGTTTGTAATTGCCGTTTTAAATGATGAACAACAGATAGCTGATGGGGCTATTACTCAGTCAGGGTTCTTAATGACACACCCCAATCCAGTATGCCTCCTGTTCCCACATAGAAACCAATTACCACTTCCAGATTGTATGGATATTTACTGTTTTATTAACCCCCATATAGCCTTTTTTCGCACTCTTCCTGGTACATTTGAATAAAAGCTCTTATTCTGTAATGTTCCGCCGCAGTGCGCATGCTCAAGATACCTCCATGTCTCTTCTGCAAGCGTACCGATATCAGCGGCAGTGCTGCTCCTTGACGCATGCGCGGTTACTTCACTTTTCCGCGCATGCGCAGTTAACATCAGTCCGGCGGGGGAGGCGCATGCGCAGGGTATAGCAGTGGCAGAACGCGCAACACCGGACCACCTCGGTTTACCAAGTCCCTATTTGGGCTTCGTCCGGGCCTCATTATTCAATTAGCCACCAATAATGACCTAGTGGCAGAGTATAAAGAAGGGCACTAACGCGATGCACGCTCACTTCACCGGAGCCGCGTTGAGGGAAGGCAGGCAACTAGTCATTGCAGTAACCGTGAGTTTTGGGTTGAAAAAGGAGCTTGAGTATGGCGCTTTGGTACATTTGTACCTACAACAAACTGAATCCCATATATTAATGTTGTTATAGGTCTTTTTCTGAACAGAAAGGAAGGATCCCCCAATAACACGCACAGGCTCATGAGGTCTAGATTTTGAAAACTTTAAGTAAGCTGTGAAAATATCTTTTGTGTGCTCTATTTCCATCAGAGTAGAGATTTATTTTGTGTTCTGTGTTTGTATATATATATACATAGACATATCTGTGAGCGTTGTGTTATGTCCTGGTGTGTGTATTTTAATTTTAAATTTTTTTTTTCATTTTTACATTCATCACAGGGTTCCACTATTTTTGGACTGACCCTGTTGTATTTTGAGAAGTTATATTTTGGGAAGTTATTTTCTTCTCCTTGGGCCTGTGCATCTTAGACCAAGGTGTTTATGTATGCTTTCTTTTCACAGGTTTTCATCGCCAATTGGGCGCAACAACATCAACCAACATATATAACATTGTTAGGTATATTACACATTGTTGTAATCTATTTTACACTTTTACATTTACATGTGAGTAAGGGGAGGGTAAGTGCTATCCTTGTCCTGAAGAAGGAGCCTCTGAGTTCCGAAACATGTTGACACCTTTCACAGTGGTTGTAATACCTTAATTTGTATTTCTTCAACCACGCCTTGCACTTTTTTAATAATACCAGCCGGGGATTTAATAAATTTGTTTTACCCACGTGCCAGGTATTTTTTAACCATTTTTTCACCTCACCTCACTCACACTTTTGTAGACACACCCCCTCACATAGTTCACTTTCAAGTGCTCCTGCGTATTCGCGAGTCGTAGCACGCCGCATCCCGTAGAGGGGTGCGAAGGCCCCGATGATGAAGCATGACACCAAGGGGCCTGTTGGTGTGTGAGGGGCATTTATACAACACTGTGTGTTCCCCATCTTTTGGGATCACCACCACTCTGAGTGGATTCTACTTTGTTTATTCATGTAACTAGGGAGGCCGAATCCACTGACTCTCTCTCTCCCCCCTCTTGTTAAATTTGTGTCTTTAGACAGCGCGCAGCTGTGGGAGCCCCTTTCCCATTATAACTTACCCACCTTGGACATACACAGACACACACACATACCAATACAGAACATCATCTTTTTATACCTTCCTCCTTGCTTAACATCATGGAGGATGAACATGGATTGACCTTCAGTGAGGATGACATCGATCGGCTTTTAGCTGATGCCAATCCCTTTGAAGGCCTTAGCAACAGCGACCCTGGCCCTGCTGTGGCGGACTGGGATGAATTAATGAACGTGCGTAAAACCCAGATCAGAACAGCTCTCCATGGCCTCCTGATGAGGGAATATTTACGAAACAAAATGGCCCCGCAGGGTCTCTTAGTAAAAACTGAACCGTTCATCTTCCAAGATGATCTGGTTTTTAAAAAAGCATGGTCACTTATCTCGTGGCACTGCACCAGGGATTGGTTGGTGCTTATAGTCCAAACTGCCGCTAGAAAATCCCTGGAATTGAAAGTAGAGATCCAAAGACTAGAGGTCCAGTTAAAATCCTTCATCTCACCAGCAGACTTAAAGAAGGGTTTAGAGGAACTGAACCAACAAATGAGAGACTTTGAAACAACCTTGAAACAAAGTAAATTCAACAAATTAAAGAAGGACAAAGATCGTTTCACCCCTGAAAGAGCCTTCCCATATACACGGGCTGACTATGTTATGAAAGATAACACAAGCGACACAGACAGTGTGAACTCGGATGGTAGTAACTCAAGTACAAAGTCAGGAGGTTTCCAACAGAACAAACAAAGAGGTGGTTTTCGACAAAGAAGAGCCCAATTCCCCCGCCAAAGAGGCTGGCGTGGCTATCAGGGTCCTCAATTCAACCCTTACCAGCCGCCTTTCCAATTCCCACAGTACCAGTTCGTTCCCCCCCAAATGGGACAAATGTACCCCCAATGGGTCCCAGACCAAACCGATGCACCCCAGAATGCTCAGCCTTTTTTATCCTGGGGCCAGGGACCCCGCAGGGGGAGGAACAAGAAGGGCAACAACGTCAACTGGCATCCCATAGAGGAGGCAGACCAACGGGTATCGACAAGGAGCATGACGGCGAATCAGGCGTCTACGAGCAGCAGGGGGACCTAGTCATTAACATAACCCCATGGCCCCTTACTGAATTGCAAAACAAGGTGCTCAACAAAGGCCTGGGGTATGTCCCCACCAATAAACCAGACCTCTTTCTACTGCACAAAGAAATGCAGGACTTCATCAGAACAGTGAAGTTGAGGGCCTTTTTCAAAGACAAGGAACCATCTACAGACACTTCTGATACAGGTTTGAAACCTAGGTCAACCTTTACACCGATGGATCACCAACTCCCGGTGGAGGTATTGGCCTTCGAAAAAGCCATAATGCAAGAACTGAAATGTTTGGAAACTAAGCAAAGGATTTTTCAAAACATGACTCGAATGGAAAACGAGGCAATCAAGGAATTGAGGCTGAATAAAAATCTTACCATAAAACCCGCTGATAAGGGTGGGGCAGTGGTTGTCCAAACCACCCAGGCCTATGACAAAGAGTGCAGGAGATTGCTCTCTGATAATAGGAACTATCAGATCTTAATTGAAGACCCCACTGAATCACTACGAGTGCGAATAGGTGGTATGGTAGAAGAGGCTGTTGCACATGACTGGATAACCAAAAAAGAGTCTGAGTTTTTGATTCAGAATAATCCACGTATTCCCTATTTTTACACCATTCCAAAGGTGCATAAAAACCTGGACAACCCTCCAGGACGGCCCATCGTGTCGGGCATATCATCAATCTTGGAACCTCTGTCCAAGTTTGCCGATGCCTTTCTGAGACCTATTGTACAAGCCACTGACACATATCTGAGAGACACAAAAGCGGTACTCCAACTATTACAAAACCAAACTTTTGACTCCACCTCTCAAATGCTCCTGAGTCTAGACGTAGAGAGCCTCTATACCAGCCTCCCACACGATGAGACCCTACAAATCATGGAGGAAGTACTGCACACTACCAATTGGGAATACCATACTCCCAGGAGTGTAGTACTGGAATGTATTTCATTGGCCCTTACAAAAAATGTTTTCAAGTACGAGGGCACCCTCTACTGGCAGAAACATGGTACGAGTATGGGCAGCACCTTCGCCCCAAGTCTGGCGGGTTTATATGTCCATCATCTTGAATCTACTAAGATTCTGCATCCAGACAATCCACACAGGGCAAGGATTCATACCTGGCGAAGGTATATAGATGACATTTTTGTCATCTGGGAAGGAGACGAGACTACGGTGTCTGAATTCATCCACTGGTTGAACACCCAGAATGCATTTCTTAGATTCACACATCAGGTGTCGAAAGAGAGCATGGTGTTCTTGGACTTAAACATCTATCATCAAGCGGGTATTCTAAAAACAGAGACCCACTTCAAACCGACGGCCAGGAACTGTCTACTCAGATTTGACAGCTTTCATCCGCGTCATCTGAGGGAGAATCTACCCTATGGACAGTTCCTCCGTTTGCGTCGGAATTGTAGCGACATCAACACATACAAAACCCAGGCAAAAGACCTCAGTACAAAACTGAGACAGAGACAGTATCCGGAAACTGTGATCCAAAAAGCGATGAAAAGGGCAAGAAATAACAACCGTGAGGCCCTCCTGGAGGATAATCCAAGGAGTGACAACAAAGGGGAAAGAACAGTGTGTGTCACAACTTATAGCCCAGTTACTAACCAGGTGACTAAACTGGTCAATAAACATTGGCGCATATTGACGAGCGGAAGTCTGACATTGGAAAAACCTTTGTTTGCACACAGAAGGGGTAGGAACTTAAGAGACATGCTTGTCCACACGAGACCGTTGCCTAAAAAAAGTGACCAGCCAAGACTACAGGGCATTCACGGCCACCATCCATGTGGCAACTGTAACAATTGTCACCTCACCAAAAAAAGCCTGTCCTTGACTTTTTCGAACGGGACAAAGTGGGACCAACGTGTTTTTACGAATTGCAACAGTAAGAATGTTGTATACTTGATCACGTGCCCCTGTGGAAAAGAGTATGTGGGGATGACTACGAGACAAGTTAAAATCAGACTCAATGAGCACAAAAGTAATATCAGGTGCAAAAAACTTACAACAAAAATGTCTGCCCACTTCATCGAACACCAACACTGTGTCAACGAATTACAGTGGACGGTAATAGAACAACTGCCCTCGGATGTGGGCCTCCTGGAGAAAGAGCAAAGATGGGTGTACCGTCTTGGCACTGATGTCACTGGGCTCAATGATTCCATTCCTTGGAACCTCTTGAGATGAACTTCATTGGACCTTGTTCATAGAATCTGAGAATTCCTATGTTGGGGTGTATCAAATTATATCATCACCAATAGGTTAATCCTTTCCTTGTTTGTAATTGCCGTTTTAAATGATGAACAACAGATAGCTGATGGGGCTATTACTCAGTCAGGGTTCTTAATGACACACCCCAATCCAGTATGCCTCCTGTTCCCACATAGAAACCAATTACCACTTCCAGATTGTATGGATATTTACTGTTTTATTAACCCCCATATAGCCTTTTTTCGCACTCTTCCTGGTACATTTGAATAAAAGCTCTTATTCTGTAATGTTCCGCCGCAGTGCGCATGCTCAAGATACCTCCATGTCTCTTCTGCAAGCGTACCGATATCAGCGGCAGTGCTGCTCCTTGACGCATGCGCGGTTACTTCACTTTTCCGCGCATGCGCAGTTAACATCAGTCCGGCGGGGGAGGCGCATGCGCAGGGTATAGCGGTGGCAGAACGCGCAACACCGGACCACCTCGGTTTACCAAGTCCCTATTTGGGCTTCGTCCGGGCCTCATTATTCAATTAGCCACCAATAATGACCTAGTGGCAGAGTATAAAGAAGGGCACTAACGCGATGCACGCTCACTTCACCGGAGCCGCGTTGAGGGAAGGCAGGCAACTAGTCATTGCAGTAACCGTGAGTTTTGGGTTGAAAAAGGAGCTTGAGTATGGCGCTTTGGTACATTTGTACCTACAACAAACTGAATCCCATATATTAATGTTGTTATAGGTCTTTTTCTGAACAGAAAGGAAGGATCCCCCAATAACACGCACAGGCTCATGAGGTCTAGATTTTGAAAACTTTAAGTAAGCTGTGAAAATATCTTTTGTGTGCTCTATTTCCATCAGAGTAGAGATTTATTTTGTGTTCTGTGTTTGTATATATATATACATAGACATATCTGTGAGCGTTGTGTTATGTCCTGGTGTGTGTATTTTAATTTTAAATTTTTTTTTTCATTTTTACATTCATCACAGGGTTCCACTATTTTTGGACTGACCCTGTTGTATTTTGAGAAGTTATATTTTGGGAAGTTATTTTCTTCTCCTTGGGCCTGTGCATCTTAGACCAAGGTGTTTATGTATGCTTTCTTTTCACAGGTTTTCATCGCCAATTGGGCGCAACAACATCAACCAACATATATAACATTGTTAGGTATATTACACATTGTTGTAATCTATTTTACACTTTTACATTTACATGTGAGTAAGGGGAGGGTAAGTGCTATCCTTGTCCTGAAGAAGGAGCCTCTGAGTTCCGAAACATGTTGACACCTTTCACAGTGGTTGTAATACCTTAATTTGTATTTCTTCAACCACGCCTTGCACTTTTTTAATAATACCAGCCGGGGATTTAATAAATTTGTTTTACCCACGTGCCAGGTATTTTTTAACCATTTTTTCACCTCACCTCACTCACACTTTTGTAGACACACCCCCTCACATAGTTCACTTTCAAGTGCTCCTGCGTATTCGCGAGTCGTAGCACGCCGCATCCCGTAGAGGGGTGCGAAGGCCCCGATGATGAAGCATGACACCAAGGGGCCTGTTGGTGTGTGAGGGGCATTTATACAACACTGTGTGTTCCCCATCTTTTGGGATCACCACCACTCTGAGTGGATTCTACTTTGTTTATTCATGTAACTAGGGAGGCCGAATCCACTGACTCTCTCTCTCCCCCCTCTTGTTAAATTTGGGTATGGAATGGGCACACAGTGATTAGGAATAAACCTCCGACAAGGGCCAATGAACTCCAGCTTCTTCTGAGTCTGGAAAGGGTGAATCCATGAGGTTTGTCTCACATTTCCTTCTGACACTCACCAGTCCGTTCGTGTGACGCATGCATGCCATGCCATGGACAAATGGGGAGAATGAAGAAAGGAGCGATGAAGGCGCCAGCAAATGGAAAATGGGTGAGCTGAAACCCACAAAGTAGATGTAGCATATTTCTTCGATACAGCGCATGCGCTGTATGCATCCACGATCTAAATAGGAAGAACATGTTAGCAAGTTAGCACGTATTTTTGCAGTTTCACAGCAGACTTTCGTGTGAATATCTATACACACGAATATTTGCTCAGGGCGGCCTTAGGCATGTGCAAGCTGTGCAACTGCACAGGGCCACCTAACCCCAAGGGCACCACGCCAATATATATCCTTAATATAATAATGCTCTGAGGATGGATACATATTTGCGTGGTGGCCCCTGGCAGTGATTTGGTGGCCTCCGGCTCTGTTCCACTTCCAAACACCCTGACCCCCCCTCTTTACTGCCCCGCCCGGACCCCCTCTTCCGGGGCCCCCTACCTATGCTCCTTGACCAGGGCTACCATGAGCCTAGAGCCCCCCTGATTTGCTCATGTGAAAATGGAATTCAAACCTTTCAAAGAGTATGCCACGAAATTTATGATTGCCACAGGTTTTGTTGCACACTTCTAGAAAATTGTGTGAATTAGTCAAAATTGTACATTTACACCAACGCAAGGTTGTAAACCTGTGTGGTTGCAGATTCAGGACTGTCTTTACGAATCAAGTTCAATGTGTTGTGAGCCAGCACCTGGGCGCCTATAGAACTGGGCTTTAAATTGCACATGTTGGGATGTCTGTTACAGAACTATATAGTGAAGGTTTGCACCTCCAGTCTTTGTGCAGGCAAGACAGCCATCCTGTTTCATTTTGTAACCAAATAGTCCGATCACTATGCGTTTAAATAGGTGATATACAAAGCCACATGAAGGGCCTACCTTTTTATTGTCATCACACTTATCAAATCACTCATCCTTCCCATTCTTGAGTGCAAGGCAAAGGGACGGTGCACGCCATAAGAGCCAATCAGTCACTGCCCGAGTTTCAAGAATTGTAAACATATTTCAAATACGTCTTCCTGTCTAGTTTCGGAAACATTTCTGTGGAGCCTGAAGAGTGACGTCTCTTAGCAAAACGGGCAACAATAATTATGCTCGTTTATTATTTTCCACATAATAATGTTACTAAAATTGTTGAACGATTCTGTTCTGGAAATTCTAGTCAAATGACCAACATCCACAATAAATACAGACACCAACGTATGCAACTCTCATGCTCATTTACTGGACACACACCCACACACGAACACATATGTATATAAACAGATATATGTATACACATACATAAAATTGGGCGTGGGTTTATACATGCACATATATTTATACATATAGATATGTATACACATTCACATACATATTCATATATATATATATATATATATAAACACACGCAGACATTCACACACATATATCTGCTTACACCCACACGCATATGCATGTAGCTATCTATGACAAGACTCGTTATTGCTGACTGTAACATATATATGTAAAAGCCCCCCCCCCCCACACACACACACTTATCTAATTAAAGGGATTCATTTTGAGCCTTCCTCGTCCATATTCCTTACCAGTGTCCATTCGACAGAAGTGACCTTCCTCCTTCCTTGCTCATCCATCATGCACTGAACTTTTCACTCTTCTCCACACTCATTTCACCCTGGCCGGGGAACCTTTGTCCAGATCCCTGCCCAGCACCCACCAGGGATTCTCTTTCTGTAGACATGTGTATCACAGACCGTAAGAATGGAGGGGGGGGAGGAGTGAAAGCAGTACAGCACCTCTCCAGCTTATTGAAGAGGGTTCCTGCTGAATCCCATCCATCATTTACACCTTCTCCTGCACTTTAGCTAATAAACCTCTTTCATTTTGACGCATCTACTTAATAGAACATGGCGGTCATATTGGTGGCGTTGAATAACTTGCATCATTTGTTTCTCTAGTCTCGTTAGTTGTAATGGGTGTCAGAGGCATGGAGAGAAAGAACATTTTTCAGTAGATATGACCACACCAAAAAGAAAACATAGGACAAAATATGTAAGTATGATTAACCGATTTTGGTAGGGCCTCTGCGGTGGGATAGCTCCGATCTATGAAACAATACTTGCAGGTTTGTGAAAAAATGCAGAACTGTGGTATGCCAGAACCTGTGCTTTCCAACAGGCCGTGGCATGGATCGCAAACACAGGGGCAAGTTCTGGAATGAAATAACATCGGAGGCACATTTTACGTTAGTACGCTGGCCACGCTGGGAAGATACAGCTCTGTTACAGCCCTCAAATATCCAGCACTCACTGCAGAAGCTCCACAATAATCCGGGCATTTCTGTCTTCTGATGCTTTTCAGCAGCTGATTTATGGCTGCTTCTGTGGTATGCGTGTTATATTCCATAGCACTATTTAGACTATGTATATATTTTCTAAATAAAATGTGTAGAAGTCCTTTCCAAGTAAAGCGAAAATAAAATTGTAGCAAATCACAATCAATTAGGAAATGTATGCATTGTAAATTTAAGCTTACAATTTGAAGACATATTCTAATAATTCTCAAAATGTAAGGACTAACCGTGCACATTTAGGTGGCTTCCGGATTTCGCAGCACACTTCTATTCCCACGCACTTACTCCTATGGACTGTCTTGATTACAAATAATCTAAATGTGGAAATCTGGTGAAAATGTTTGTGCACATATTTTTTACTCTTTTCCCGATATGGATAACAGTTTCAAAGGAGAGTAAGGTTTAGACCCTTAACCTAAAAACCACCTTCTGCATGCAGATGATGGTTTCCTCTGCAGCTCCAGAAAAATCGTTCTTCAGCGACTGATAGACACCCTATCTAACTACAATGGCAAACAAGCATTAGAAATGCAATAGGTCTCGCCGTTATTTAAGTTAACACCTTCAGCGCCCATGACGAGCTCAGCTCGTCATGAGGCACAGTGGTGCTGTGCTCATGACGAGGTAAGCTCGTCATAACGGCTGTGGAACGCACACGCGGGAATAATTCCTCTGCTGTGTTGGGTGTTCCATTAAACGGGCGTAGTCATAACTAGCTGAGTAAACACAGCAACACCGTGCTGCATGACGAGCCAAGCTCGTCACAAGCACCGCGGCGCCACGCTCGGCCCCCCTCCCGCTCACGTCGCGGGGGAATTAGCCCCGCAGCAAAGGGGTTAAAGTAATTTGCTTTGCTAATGGTATTGTATAGCAAAGCAAATGGCTTTAACTTAATGAAAGGTGAGACCTATTGCATTTTTAATGCTTCGTCAATATTACATAAACGCCATAGTTGCTGCTTATTTATCTTATACAACAAACAACCATTGACAAAGCCAATAGTCCTGACTTGTTGCAGGTATGATGTTACTTGTTGTATCGTATATGTGGATTCAACGACAAACAGCAAAATACAAGTTGGAGGGCACACTATGCTAAACACAGATTGTTAGTTTATGTGTTTTAGGCCACACCCTTAATTACATTAGCCACGCCCCTTTGAGAGACCCCACAGTTTTTTTCAACTCCCTTGGCAAAACATAGTTGGGTCTAGTAAAAGGCAGTGTTAGCCAAAGTTGTCAGACACATTACAATCTGGTGCACGCTGCACATCCATGCAAGTAAAATACAACCTTTCTTACATGCAATTACCCTCTTAGTATTTTCAATATCATCTGTGATCACGATCTCCAACTGTCATCAACTGAATATCTTGTAACCAGAATTCAGGAACCACGAGGTAAACAAATCATCACCATACATGAATAATAAATATTCAAACCAGTTTAACCCGTTGGCTGCTGCCGTCGGCCAACGGTCGTCGCGAGCACTACCTCGGTAGTGCTGCGCACATTCGTTGGCCGACGCGGCCCCACCTGTTTCTTCAAACGTTCAGCACTGGCGCAGGACGTTCCAAGCAGCCAACGGGTTAAACAATATAAAATAAAACATGATGGATCAGGATGCAACTGTAAGGTTTCCCATGAACGTGACCAGCCTCTAACACGTACTTACCCTTCCACAGGTGCACCTCAATCCACTGGCAGTACTCTAATCTTGTCTCCCACATGGAACAAGCAGGGTGCAATTCACTGGAAGCCGTAGGCATGCACAGTTTACAAATGTCAGATGAACCAATACGACAAAAGAAAGGGGTCTGTCCAGGAAATAACCAATCCACTACCAATACATCGGTCCTCACAACACTCATCCGTCAACTGCTCCTCCAATGACACATGAGAGTTAGGAAAAGGAAAGCCAATGGCGAACCACCATTACTTAGCCCCAGGTTTAGGGTAATCCAATCAGGTACAGCATTGTCCACGCGACAATGTGTCGATCAATCCAGCTAGTGATTAACTGCTAGCGCGGAGCTAGCGCGATCGCCTGACTGGAGAAAAATATTCAATTTTCTGGTAAATCAGGAAGTTAATTGCTCACTCATGCTAGTTGGGACTCACAACTGCTCTGCAACAATGGGCACTTTCTTGTTTCCTTTTTTAAGTGACGTTGTTTGTTGCGTAACAAAGGCTGCAAATATGTACGTATCAAACAACTTTGCGTCTCCTAAACCATTACTTATATTTATTTATTTTTATTTATTACTCACACCATTTTGCCACAGAGTGTGTCTTTATTTGTTCAGGCTTATCGTTAGTAAAAAACGAACATCTGCAATGAGCTATTGAATATTTCAAATCGTGTTCCTGAGTATAGGAAAAAAAACTTCTTTAATATGGCGATTGTTTTGTAAAATTCAAAGAGGAACCTTAAATGCCAGACTGGGTGTATGTTTCCCTCGAAGGTCAGCAGCCATATTGGGCATAAATAAGATAAAATCACAGCCAATTAGAAGAACGACTGTGTATGAAAGTAGTAGATGAACACTGTGACGTTCAATTGGAGAAAGAACCTCCCAAAACCACAGATTCTCTTTATTAATTACACCACTTATGCCCCTGTCTAGACTCGCATTTTCATTTGAGATGAGCTGTCTAGCTTTTTTTGCAGAGTTGTATTCCACTATTGGGCTTCTTCTTCTGAAAGGAGAATCTGCTGATCAGTTGCCTCCACTGATTTTGCCACAGAATTGATTGTCGTGGAGATTGCCCCAGCAGTAATAAAAGGCAGAGGAGGGCTAGGCGTTTGTGCTCTCATAGCTCGTAAAGCTATAGGGAGCCGAGGATGGGCGGTGAGTGCTTGTCTGCTGCACAGCTGATAGGGTTTCAGAGAGGGATTATGTAGAGGTTACTGAATGTCACAAAGCTGCACTACCATTAGACTGTGCCAGCACAACCTAGCGCCACAGGAAGTCTGTTGTAGTGTTGAAGTGACCGTCACTGTTCCGCCTTTCTGAAGTGGTTTATTCTAACCAATGGCTTATAAATAACAAGCGTGGTGCGGTCCCGAAAGTGAAAGAGGACCTCTTGTCTTTATGGGACCATGTGTTTAAACACATGGCCCCATAAAGATAAGAAATCGCTTACAACAGAAGGAAAGCAGGTGAGCCAGTCCAAGTGGGATGGCACAAAAAGCCAAAGGGAGGAAACATAGATAAACGGTGACGCCAGCCAATGGAAGTGAGGGGTGGGGCTTCAAGCCTGTGCGCAGCAACGCTAAGCGCGACATAAAAAAGGCTGGAAATCACTAAAAGTAAGTCAAAAGTTATATTCATCACAAGACGCTCAAAGAAGGGAATGTGCCTCCTGAAAAAGCACCTGTCAGGATTGCCCCTCCCGATCCCTCAGTTACATTTAGACCTGCTAAGACAGGGGATGTTACTGGATTGGTAATGGTTCTGTCAAGCCTGCAGCGACATGGTTTCGGGCGAGCCATTTCAACTCCTGCCAAGCGCTGCTCACAATTAGTGCATAGGAGATTGGTACGCAGCATTTGCAAGAATCCTAAGATGGCCGCCGGTTTGCCAAACCGGTTGCCGGTCTAGTTGTTCGTCAGGAATCACAGCAGTTGTTGTCGCGCGCTTACTGATTTTCATCTACGCACTTCAACTGTTCGTTTCCCCGAAGCGGCTGTCTATCCTCCGGCGGCGCTTCAGTTTTCGTATTTCAGGCGGTTCGTGAGTATAATTTTCCTCACGAGGCAATTCCTGCTTACAGTGTAATGGTGAGATATTCCTGTAATCTCGTTAGGTGAATTTGTATATATTTTCTTCGACAAAGAATACAACAGTTCGTCACAGGAATTCTGGCCAAATTGAACTCAACTCCCAGTGACTCTTAACTAGAGATAATTCGAAGGCCAGTTACTAAGTTAAATCCAGAGACTCTTGTACTCGCAACTATAGAGACTTATATTCAAGTTTGGTTGACATTCTGAAGAAGACACCAGTCCAGTAAAGTATCTACAAGTAGGTGTGCATTATATATATATATATATATAAAGATACTTACCACCTTTAGAGAAGACTCCTCAACTCTACGTTTTCTGGTGTTGAATTTCAAGGTTCCAGTTTAAAGACTATTAAGACTTAGTTTAGGTAACCAGATTTTACATCCCATGCAGTAAGGTCAGCAGTGAAAGCGAGTGGAGAATAATCAGGTGTTTTATGTTCTAGGTACACTACCACAGAAAGTAAGACAAAATTCCAGTACAAGAACTCAGTAGAGATTCGCTAGCCACCCTGAAGGTTAAGGTAACATAGATATAAGGTTTAGAGTCTAATCTTAGAACAACGAGTTCCCAATATTTGAATGCATGAATTTGGTTGCATAATAACTCTTTTGACAGGAAGAAGAACAAAGCTGATTCCAAACTCCCTTCAGGCAAGAAGACGTGGCGTGTTTCTCTCTCTCTCAATCCACTTCCCCTTTCCCCCCTCCTTGCTGTCGGAATCTGTACGATTTCGACATCGAGGTGTGGGAGTTAGAGGCTTAGCATCGGCTCCTGCGGAACTCATCGTTGGAACTCAGGTACTTGACAGATTGAAGTGCCAAAAGAACCAACTTCCGCTTGAGCAGGATGGCTGAAGGGATTGATTTAAAGTCGTTAGCCACAGTTCTAGATGGTATCCAAGCCCAATTGAATGACACAATGTTAGAAAATCAGGTCCTAAAGGAAGAGATAAAGAGGTCCAATCAAGAGACTCAGTTTTTGAGAAAGAGAGTAGACTAATTATCGACTGCGTCAGTAGTGGGTCACAAGGGCAGTAAACCTCAAGCTTTTGCTCCAGCCCCCTCAACAACAGAATTAACCACTCAGGTAATCCATGCTATGTCCCCTACTATACCCTTGGCTGCTCCAGAGAGGTTCAATGGGGATCCGCATAAGGCCCAGATCTTTCTCACACAATGTTCTTTGCACTTTCTTTGTAAACCAGTCATATTTTAGGAAGACCAATCGAGGGTGGCGTTCATGTTGTCCTACCTGAGCGGCGATGCAGCGTCTTGGTCATTGCCATTAGTGAATAAGGATGATCCGATTCTGTATAATTTTGATAACTTTAAAAAAGAATTTCTGCGAATTTTTGATCGTCGTTCAGTATCGCAAACCACTGACAATGAGTTGTTAGACCTAAAACAAGGCAATCGAGAGCTGGTGGCCTATCTGGCACAATTTAATAAACTCATTGTAGAGACAAATTGGCCGGAGGCGAAGCGAGCTTCAATTTTTTATCGTGGTCTCAAAGATGAACTGAAGGATTGCCTGGCTCAAATAACTAGCAGGCCTACAGAGGTTTCAGAGTTGATTGACCTGGTCTTGCAAATTGATCAGCGACAGGGAGAACGAAAAGGTGAAAGAAGGAAAGACGGTAGAATCTTTACTCCTCGTTTTGATCGCAGCAAGTTCGAAGGCTTGAGGACCAAGGAGGTCCAGTCTGAGGAAGAGCCAATGCAGATAGGTTCAGTTCAGGGACCCCTCTCTAAAGAAGAAAGAGAAAGAAGACGGGCTGGAAAGTTATGTCTATACTGCGGGGATTCAGGACATTTCCTGAAAGATTGTCAAAAGAAACCCAAGAGTCAAATTCCGTTAAAAGACAGGCTCCACCAGTAAAAGGGGTTGCCCTGGTGGAAGCGAAAGAAGAGTCAACTCCAGAGACACAATCGGCAGCAAATACATTGCAATCAGCAGCTCCCCATTTAATTGTGTTGAGCAGAATTGAGTTTGGGGAAAAAGGTCAGGAAGACATTTCAGTAATGATAGATTCCGGAGCAACGGGAAATTTCTGTGACATTGGGTTTGCAAAGGAATTGGGAATTCAATTTATCAAGAAGGAGAGACCGGAACCAGTTCGTGCTGTCGATGGCACCAGTTTGTCCTCTGGACCAATTGTTTATCATACAGAGGAGATTCGTTTGTTTGGTCCAGGGGAGCATGAGAGTGTTTTGAATTTTAGTCTCATTGATGCTCCTCAATTTCAGTTCATTCTGGGTCTTCCATGGCTAACAGAACACAATCCAAAGATAGATTGGGCAAAGAGAACTATTCAAATGGATTCAGAATATTGCTTAATGAATTGCAAGCATGTGAATACTGAGAAGGTTCCAATGTCGTCATGTTGTTTGCTTGCCAGTTCGGCTTCCTCCATTTGTTCTGTTTCAGTTCAAGAAATTCCAGAGGAATACGCTGATTTGTCTGCAGCTTTCGATGAGGTGGAGGCTAATAAGTTGCCGCCTCATCGGGACTACGATTGTAAAATTGAGCTTGAACCGGGAACTTCATTGCCCTGTAGTCGCATCTACGCACTCACAGAAAAAGAAAATCAGCATTTGAAGGAGTATATTGATCGATACTTGGCAAATGGGTTTATCCGACCTTCCACATCTCCTGTTTCTTCGCCGTTATTTTTCATTCCAAAGAAGGATGGCAATTTAAGAACTTGTATCGATTATAGAGCGCTGAATTCTGCAACTAAGAAAAATCGATATCCATTGCCTTTGATCTCAGAGTTGCTATACCAAGTAAAAGGGGCCAAATATTACACCAAATTAGATCTGCGTGGTGCTTACCACTTGGTCCGAGTAGCTGAAGGAGATGAATGGAAGACTGCTTTCCGCACCAGACTGGGGCTTTTCGAATATCAGGTCATGCCTTTTGGTCTCTGCAACGCTCCTGCAGCTTTTCAGCACTTTGTGAATGACGTATTACGGGAGTGTTTGGATCGATTTGCAGTCGTCTATATTGATGATATTCTAATTTTCTCTGAGAATTTTCAGGAGCATATTGAACACG
The DNA here is from genome assembly GCF_964261635.1 of Lissotriton helveticus. Taxonomy (NCBI): domain Eukaryota; kingdom Metazoa; phylum Chordata; class Amphibia; order Caudata; family Salamandridae; genus Lissotriton; species Lissotriton helveticus. Next base: position 1,007,494,361 of record NC_136063.1, on the reverse strand, counting down.
TACGATGGGTATTGAAGAAATTATTGGAGCACCAGTTATTTGTCAAGTTGGAGAAATGTGTGTTCAATGCTCAAAAGGTGGAATTCTTGGGGTTTGTACTCTCTCCAGAAGGTATTGCTATGGACGAATCTAAGGTGAAGGCAGTGGAGAATTGGCCGTCTCCTCTCTCAGTGAAACATGTGCAGAGTTTTATTGGCTTTGCTAATTTTTATTGACGTTTCATCGAAGGATTTTCGGAGAAAGTTGCCCCTTTGACGAAGTTGTTGAAGAAAGGAGCTAAATTTGTTTGGTCCGAGGAAGCCGAGAATGCCTTTAAGAATCTCAAAAGCAAGTTTATCTCTGCTCCGATACTACGACATCCCAAACCTGAAGAACCATTTTTTGTGGAAGCCGATGCTTCAAATTCAGCTCTAGGAGGAATCTTGTCTCAAGGAGACAAGGTTACCGGACAGCTTCATCCTGTGGCCTTTCGCTCTCGCAAGTTGTCTCCTGCAGAGTTAAATTATTCAATTGCAGATAAAGAACTGCTAGCAGTGAAGGATGCTTTTCGGGAGTGGAGGCATTATCTCTTGGGTGCCAGGCATGAGATCACAGTATATACAGATCATCGAAATCTTCAATTTTTGAAATCGGCTCGAACTTTGACTCCTAGGCAACTGCGATGGTCACTTTTCTTTGCAGACTATAATTTTATTCTCACTTATAAGCCTGGGTCTAGCAACGGAAAAGCTGATGCCCTGTCACGTTTAGATATCAAGGATAACGCTTCAGTTCCACAGACTGAGTTAATCATTCCTAGAGAAAAAATTATTGGATTGGTTCAATTTGCGGATCTCGAAGAACGTTTAAGTCAAGAATTTGCCTCCTTAAATCTTGCAGAATGGGAACAGCAAAGTGAGAGTCATGAGATCAAGGATGGTCGGCCTTTCGTCCAAGGGAAACTATTTGTTCCAACTGAAGAATTACAAACTGTGATCATTCAGCACTTTCATGATGAACTGTTGTCTGGTCATAAGGGTACAAAGAAGACGCTGGAATTGATTCGACGAGAATTTTGGTGGCCATCAATGGAAGCTCAGGTGGGACAATATGTGGCCTCTTGCGAACAATGTTTAAAGGGAAAAACTGTCCGGCAGGCTCCCCAGGGGTTGTTGTTACCATTGCCATCCGCACCATACCCTTGGCATACAGTATCCATGGATTTCATTGTTGAACTTCCCTCTAGTTAGGGTTTTACAGTAATCTGGGTGGTGGTAGACCATTTCACCAAGAAGAGCCATTTCGTACCTTTGCATTCCCTTCCCAATGCACCTCAATTAGCTGAACTTTTCACTCAACACATAGTCAGAGTGCATGGTATTCCTAGAGTGGTTATTTCTGACAGGGGACCACAATTTGTATCTCGATTTTGGAGATCTTTCCTGAAAAGATTAGACATCGATTCTCGTTTGTCTTCCAGCTTCCATCCGGAGACTGATGGTCAAACGGAACGGGTGAATCAGGAACTGGAGCAGTATTTGCGACTGTTTCTGATGGACCATGAATCTGAGTGGCCAGAAATCCTTTGGGCTGCTGAATTCGCATATAATAATGCGGTTCATGCTAGTACTGGGTTTTCCCCTTTTTACCTAAATTTTGGTAGGCATCCAAACACCATGATAGGTAAACAAGACAGTGAAGCCCCTGCTCTAGAGGAAGTGATACAGAATCTCCAACAAGTCCATAAGCAGGCCACAGTTAATCTAAATAGGGCCAAGGCTTCTTATAAGAAGTATGCTGACAAGAAAAGACGTCCTAGTCCTAGGTATGAAAAGGGAGATCAGGTCTGGGTTTCTACACGTAATCTGAGATTAAAAGGGAATAGAAAATTTCAGCCAAGGTTTATCGGTCCTTTCTCGGTAGAAAAAGTGATCAACCCTGTCTGTGTGAAATTACAGCTTCCCTCAAAATTTAAGATTCATTCGGTTTTTCATGTTTCCTTATTAAGGAAAAGTCCTCCCAACTTAAGACAGAAAGGCCCACCAGATCCAGTGCAGTTTCAGTCTGAAGAAGAATATGTGGTTAAACGGATCCTAGACTCCAAGATTAGGAAAAATCAGTTATTTTATCTAGTGGATTGGAAAGGGTTTGGTCCTGAGGAAAGAACTTGGGAACCAGAGGACAATATTCATGCACCCAGATTGTTAAGAGAGTTTCATAAAAGACATCCATTGAAACCCAAAAGAGCAGAGGGAGGAGTTTTGGTGGGGGGTACTGTCAGGATTGCCCCTCCCGATCCCTCAGTTACATTTAGACCTGCTAAGACAAGGGATGTTACTGGATTGGTAATGGTTCTGTCAAGCCTGCAGCGACATGGTTTCGGGCGAGCCATTTCAACTCCTGCCAAGCGCTGGTCACAATTAGTGCATAGGAGATTGGTACGCAGCATTTGCAAGAATCCTAAGATGGCCGCCGGTTTGCCAAACCGGTTGCCGGTCTAGTTGTTCGTCAGGAATCACAGCAGTTGTTGTCGCGCGCTTACTGATTTTCATCTGCGCACTTCAACTGTTCGTTTCCCCGAAGCGGCTGTCTATCCTCCGGCGGCGCTTCAGTTTTCGTATTTCAGGCGGTTCGTGAGTATAATTTTCCTCACGAGGCAATTCCTGCTTACAGTGTAATGGTGAGATATTCCTGTAATCTCGTTAGGTGAATTTGTATATATTTTCTTCGACAAAGAATACGACAGTTCGTCACAGGAATTCTGGCCAAATTGAACTCAACTCCCAGTGACTCTTAACTAGAGATAATTCGAAGGCCAGTTACTAAGTTAAATCCAGAGACTCTTGTACTCGCAACTATAGAGACTTATATTCAAGTTTGGTTGCCATTCTGAAGAAGACACCAGTCCAGTAGAGTATCTACAAGTAGGTGTGCATTATATATATATATATATATATAAAGATACTTACCACCTTTAGAGAAGACTCCTCAACTCTACGTTTTCTGGTGTTGAATTTCAAGGTTCCAGTTTAAAGACTATTAAGACTTAGTTTAGGTAACCAGATTTTACATCCCATGCAGTAAGGTCAGCAGTGAAAGCGAGTGGAGAATAATCAGGTGTTTTATGTTCTAGGTACACTACCACAGAAAGTAAGACAAAATTCCAGTACAAGAACTCAGTAGAGATTCGCTAGCCACCCTGAAGGTTAAGGTAACATAGATATAAGGTTTAGAGTCTAATCTTAGTACAACGAGTTCCCAATATTTGAATGCATGAATTTGGTTGCATAATAACTCTTTTGACAGGAAGAAGAACAAAGCTGATTCCAAACTCCCTTCAGGCAAGAAGACGTGGCGCGTTTCTCTCTCTCTCAATCCACTTCCCCTTTCCCCCCTCCTTGCTGTCGGAATCTGTACGATTTCGACATCGAGGTGTGGGAGTTAGAGGCTTAGCATCGGCTCCTGCGGAACTCATCGTTGGAACTCAGGTACTTGACAGCACCCTCTGGACAATGTGGAGCCATACAAATAACTGGAAGTCATGATAAAAGAAAAAGGTACCTTCCTGCCCAAAAAGACAGTTACAAATAAGAACAGGAAACATGCTCATTGCAGGTATCTGTACTCTCAAACAATTACAGTGGCTCATGTTCTCAGCCACTGGCAACTGTCATGGTGGCAGAATTTAGGCTTACAGAAGAGTTTTCAAGTTTCAAAAATACACGTTCCCAGCACAAATTCAACTTGTATTTGGCCTAGCACTGCAAATGATTACGAGGCAGATTACTTTTATTAGGTGCTGCTATAGACTGAGGTGTGTCTGTGATACCTCACTCAACAAAATACTTTGGCCAGTGATAGCAACTCCTTCGATATTGTCATTCAAGTCTTTTTTTGACAGTTCTTTGGTAGGCCTCCAAGTGCACGCATTATGGGACCAGTCACTGCCATACCAGACCTTCAAAAGGGCTATAAATGCAAGTGACTAGAGAAAATCTCAGATTGAGGGAAAATTAGCCCTGAGAAATAGATCCAAGGTGTGGATGCTAGTCGAGAGCTACAAGCAGCTCAAACAGTAATTACACTTCATTCAAACACACACCAGTATATAGAAGGGACATGTTTTGGGCATTCCTTCCAAATGGCAGTTCAGAATGGGATGCATCAATGTTTTGGGTGCAAAATCAGGTCGTAAAACATCAATAGATTACTCTGTACTCAAAGGTAGTGGTACTACATTCACAAACGGGAAATAGTCCCTCCCTAGTCTCCTAGGGAGGGACTCCTTTCCCTTTGTGAATGTTGACAAAACACTTTTTAAGAGTAGGCAATGGGCCCATGGACCACAGACTACTCCTAAAAAGTGTGTGTTGACATATTAATTGTTTTTTAAATGCTTCCAATTTCATGTAAGGAAAACGTGCTGAATTTTAAAACATGTATTGCTTTATTTAAAAGCAATCACAGACATGATGTTTGGGTGGCCTCAGCATGCCTCCTTCCCTGTGGTAGCTGCAAATCGTAGTGGGTCGTAATTTGCGACCTACCTCTTTGTCATTCATGATGTAGGTCAAATGATGACCCACTATGATTTGGTATTTTGTGAACCGACGTTTTAGTTCAATTCAATTCAATTTGACTTTATTCGGTTAAAAAGTTGATAACCATAAAAGTACATATCAAAAGCAATTCATAATAGTACATTTATCAAAATCAATACATAAATTAAGAAAAAAGAAGTATTCTAATAAAACATGAATTACATTTAAATTCAAGTACAAATTGATTTGCGTAATCTAAAAACATTAATAAGAAATTCCGAAATACAGGCAACATTGAAGATGACATCTAATATCTGGAGTTCCAAGAAGGCTTCCCTACAACGTCTCACCCCCATTTCCCTTAAGATTGGGATAATCAGTCTTTTCCTGGGTAAAGTATAGTATTTACAGAAAAAGAAAATATGGATGTCGGACTGTTCCGATTGGTCATCGCATGCACATTTAGTAAGGTTACGGGACCTGCAATTCATTACAGGGAAGCTTAGGGCCCTAAAAAGGATGCCTAGCCTAAATCGGGTCAGAGTGAATCGCGAAAACTCTGACAGGGAGAGGGTCAAGTATGGTTGGATTTTCCTTTGAATTAATAAAGGTAGATGGGCTAAAACAGTTTTCTTCTTATATTCCACTGTAATTCTACATTCTTCCAAATGTGTCATACATTTAGTTTTTAAAACTTTTCTCGTAATGTTACACATGGACATGGGATTGTCGTAATAGCCCCTACAGCCAATTTTTGCCAGGAATTCCCTAATGTATGTGAACCATCTTATCCTTCCAGCATAATCCAAGCTTAGTCCATCAGTTAAAATAGCACGATTCAGTACACAACCATCACTAGTCCAGGCCCTATGCCACTGTAATACTGGTTGAATTCTAATTAGGTCTTCTATATAACATTGGCCCAATTCCGTGTGACAAAGATAACTAGAGGCACTCTCAGGTACAGCTAAGATGTGTCTCAAGAATTTATTTTCGGCCACTTGTATAGATTTGACTTTTTCGTACCCCCATAGTCCCGACCCGTAGACTACAATAGAAACACAGGTAGCATTGTAAATTTTTAGGAGTTCTAATGTCGGTTTTTCCCCATCTTTTTGGCAAAAATTTTCAGGGCAGTAATAGATTTACAGAATAATCCTTTCCTTGCTTTTATCGCCTCTGTCCAGATCCCATCTTCGTGAAATAAAATACCGAGGTAAGGAAAGGTGGCAGTGTAGTCTATAGGACTTGCATTAATAAACATCCGCCTCCTTCTTCTGCTAGCACCTGGACCACAATTCATGGAAAATGTCTTGGAGCAGTTGATTTTCAAGTCCAGATTGCCCATGAATTTATTAAATGATGTTTACAAGACATTGACCGGGGTGCGTGCCATTAGGACCGCATCATCTGCGTAAAGTAACGCAGGGATTGATCTTTTGGCAACCCTAGGCATATCACAGGTTGTTCCCAATAGCGCATTCTCTATACCATTGATATATACCAGGAAGAGAAAGGGTGCTAGAACGCAGCCCTGGCGCACCCTGCGCCCAATGTCAAAGGATCTAGTGCGTTCACCTTTTTTGCCATATCGCACTGTTGTGATGGCACCAGAATACAAATCTTTAAGAAAGGTAATTAAGTTTCCTTCTATACCAAGAGATTCCATAATATCCCATAATTTGCTGTGTGAAACACAGTCAAACGCTGACGTCAAGTCAACGTAAGTAAAGTAAATGGATTCACGTCTTGCCTTGGTATATTTCTGGTGTAGGATAAATAAATTCAGGCCCTGGTCTACTGTCCCCAGCCCCTTTTGGAACCCGTATTGTAGGTCGCTAATTATAGAATTGTCGTCCGACCATTCTTGCAGCCTGCCTAGTATGACTCTCCCTAATATCTTTACAGTACTGTCCAGTAGGGAGATGGGGCGATAACAGGTAGGGTTTTGTCTGTCCCCTTTTTTAAAGATTGGAACAATAACCGACATAAACCACGATGGAGGTAAGTTCGTCTTTAGGGATGCATTAAATAGTTGCACTAGTAAAGGAGCCCATAAATCATGATTATTTTTAAACAGGTCAGGAGGTATGCCGTCTGAGCCTGGGGCTTTACCGCCCCGTGTTGCATTGAGGCTCTCAGTAACTTCTTTTAAGGTAAAGTTTAATTCCAAGCCATTCGCACTTATTTCCCCCTTGTTAGCCATTAATAATGGCAATGGGGAAACCTGCTCATCCGTTGGGGTACTATACAGGCTAGAATAATGGCCCACCCAAGAGTCCTCAGTAATGGCAATTTCAATACGTGCTTTTCCCACATCAAAGAAGGGAGCATTTACTGCTTTCCAGAAGGCGCAAACGTCCTTACTTAGTGAGGCCTCACAAAGCTTTTCCCAGGCTTCAGTTTTAATTGCCAATTTTCTTCTTTTTAGTGCATGCTGGTAAAGTTTCCTCGCCTCCCTAACTCTTAGGGGATTGCGGGGAACAGCATGTAGGGCTTTCTTAAGCTCAGTATTGGCCTTTGTGCACGTACAATCAAACCATTTTCCCATCTTTTCCTTACTTGATTTAGGAGTAACCCACAGATTGCCCTTAATTTGTGCAGCAATAACCTCGAAATGTTTAAGTATCTCCTGGCTAGTAGCACTTTCATCCAAGATGGACAAAAAACTAGGCAAACACTCGTTTACCAGATTGGATAAAAAATCACTTGGGATTACCTTATCCCACTTTAATGCATAGCCATTTTGTTTTGCCATGCTAATATCAGTAATATTCTGCATAGATCTTTTCTCTATATCCGCTGCCTGGAAGGGATTTCTAATCTCCGTTATTATCGGGTAGTGATCACTAAGTGGGGTGTCTAAGGTCCAGCACCTCTTAACCATGTGTCTATGCCTAGCAGAAGTTATTACAAAATCTATTGTAGACAAAATACCCCTACCGTTGAATGTTGGAGTAAAGGGGAGCTCTGTTAGGGCAATTTCATTTGCAAATCCTAGCTCTTCCGTGTGGAGAATCTCATTTAACAGATCTCCACAAATGGAGTGTTTAAAATGAGTTAACTCAGTATCCGGATCCAGCAAAAGACCACATGCGCCTTTCTGGCTTTTCTTGCAAATAGTACAGTTAAAATAACCCCCCCAAACTACCCAAACATCTCTAGTGTTTTTATCGGATTCTTTGTTCAGATCATTACCTAACATCTTTAGGGTCAGTTCCAGGACAGCAGGAGAGATGTTGTTATAAAAATTTATAATTAAGAGACACAGTTCCTTGCTTACATTGATCCGCACTAGTTGATAGTACGGGTTATTGGAGAGTAGATAAATCTTCTTACAATTTAGGGTGTTGGATTTGAATGTGGTCAGTCCCCCTTTAGCCCTACCATGATGAGCCTCTACTGCAGATGTAAAGAAAGTTTTATAGCCTGGAAGATGAAGGGGTTCAAGGGTCCAGGTTTCCTGAATACAAAGAATTTCCATCTCTTCAATTGTTTTTAACCAGATGGGGTTCGATAATTTAGACCTAAGGCCAGCCACATTCCAATACATTATGCTGACAGTGTTAACAGTTTCCCTATTAGGTAAATTAGGTGGTAAGCATTGGTCCTTATTTTGATCTAAATTATTAGTAGTAATTTCTGATCCCTGTGAGAATGGGTGCCCCGGGGCTACAGTAGGGGAAGTTACAAAAGAAGAAATAGGAAGGGGACCAGTACCAGATATTACACCAGGACCATTGCCAGAAGTATCTGTATTAGCCTCAAGAGTTGGAAGCAGTCAATCAACCCCATCTAGTCCATTTAGACAAGTAAAACGATTGTACTCAAAGAAAGGTGTGTCCGGAGGTTGATTTAAGCATCGTGCAGCATACCTCCGATGTCCAGCCCTCCGTTCAACCCTCGTCCAGTTTCCTTTGGTCGATTCAAGGTGCATATGGTTAGGGGGGAAGAAAAAGGACACTGGCAAAGTCTGTATGGTAGAGTCTGAAGATCTATTTGACCCTGCACATATATGTGAAACAGTCCTAGGGTCTCGAAAGCTCACCATAATACAGTCCCCAATAATTGATTTTCTAGTTTTCCCCAGCCAAGATACCCTTCTCACCATAATGATTTCGTTGTTAAGATGCACCGGGAGAGGTCTATTCCAGTTCAACCATTTGATAATTTTCCTTTTGAGTGAGTGGAAGTTTTCTCCTTCACCTACTTCAAGAGGAGGAACACCCGCCATAACCACTGTTAGCCTATTAGCCTCAGGTGGCAAGTCTGGTCTCCGTGGTCTTGGGGCGGGCTTCTCAGGAAGCGGGGAAGCGACAGTAGTATTGGATACAACCCCATCTGGAATGATCAGAGGGGGAACAGGGCCTACTGGTTGTAAAAAAAGGAATATTTGGTTTTCTAGATAGTGTTGGGGCTAAGTTGGCCAGGAGAGGTTGTGGATGGGGTGCAGCGATAGGAACCAGGGGAAATCCCGCAGTTACTGAGACATTTTGGTTATTGGGAAGATAATTAGGAGGGGGAGTATTCTCAGGAGGACTACCCGGTTTAGTAGCCGCTGTTTTCAGGCTACTAATGGTTGCCTCCAAAATAGTGAGTCTGATCTCCACTTTTTTCAAACTGTCACTAATAGGCAAAAGCAGTGATCTAAGTAGAAATTCAATATTCCCTATAGAGGTAGCGGGGGGAGATGTATTGTGTGGAATTTCCCCGGGGACATTTACTGGGTCCATGGTATTAGTGCCCTTATCAGGAAGAGCTTTGTGGGCATCCAGTGTTATCCTATCAGGAAAGGAAGAAAGCTTAGAGGCTTTTCCAAAATCAGAATGGGGAATTTTACTTTTTCCCTGCCCTCCCCTAAGTTTCCTTCTGCGCTTGTTTGGTGGTGGGCAATGCACCTCAGCCACAACTACTTGCTTTGTCCTAATTATCTTTGTTCTTACTACAGTAGGAGTTTGAGTGACTAAGTCAACAGCCAAAGTGCTGGAACTGGGAATAGGGGTGACACCAGAAGTCTGTTGAGTAGTTAAGCTGGGGTTTACAATATCATCCCGTAATAGTATGGGAACATCCTCCTGTGATGATAAGAAATGGGATAAGGGAGGATATCTTCAAGGGGCCTATTTTTCATATTTTCAATAGAGCGGCGGCGCTCTGCTCTACGCTCTGACATAGAATTATCCTTATCCAGGTCACCCTGAGCCCTTGAAAAATAGTTATCTATAGTCCCATTTCTAAGTCCCCCCGCTTTCACAGGTGTTACCTCCATAGCCGACGATCGCATGTCCAGTACTTATATCAATGTCCACAACAGAAAAACCGTAGGCAAGCAGATGAAAGAGAGTGGACCCGGCCCAGCCTACTCCGGCCTACGAGGGCCTTAGAGGGCCCGTTCTTCGCCCCGAGCTGCGTCCCGCGCTGCGGGAATCGAGATCTAAGATATGGGGAGGTTACGGGCTGTGGGCGGAGCAACAGGGAGAGCGGACCGGAAGCTGGTAATCGGTCACGCAGGGACTCCTGGGAAATGGAGTCCCTGCAACGCTCGCAGCCCCGTTGACTACCGCAGCTCAGTTCCCGCAGTCCGCAGCCCCCTCTCTGCAAGACAGGCAGTCCTCCAGGCGATGCGGCACCCGCGGAGCGGGTGCGGCGAGGTCCGTGGGTCAGATGGGTCAGATGGGTCAAATGTACAGGTTCTCTCCCTCGGCGTAGCTCCTTTCAGGTAGGGTCTTAGGAAATAGACGTTTTAGTTTATAGGTCGGTCCTGAAAATATCGCTTTGGTCTCAAAAATACTGGTCACAAATTGTGACCAATATTTTGTGACCGGTGCTTAGTAATCTAGCCTTGGGACCATAAAGTTGCATTTTCATCTGTGTGAATATTGAAAATCTCTTGGCCATCCCCCTCAAATGTGCTGAAAAAACTCCAATGGTGTAGAATCTCTTTCCCTGTGTTTGGGACGCTGCCACAACTAATTTGCCCAGTCGTTCCAGCATTATTTCCACTAAAACTGTGCGGCTTATTTATGAGAGAACTGTGGGGTCCATTAGGATGTCGGGCGGTGGCACTACCGCGGTGGTGGCGGGGCGGTAAAACAGCTTTTTCCGCCCGCGAGCAGCGGAACTCACGTCCGCCACATTAGGATAGGTAAACACAGGTCATTTCCCGTCCGCCGCGGAGCGCCGCGCCCCGCCATCAAGGTGCGCCTGCCACCACGGCGGCGGGAGCCAATCGAGACCCTCCGCCGCGCCCGATGACGTCCGCCCCGCTCGACAAATTAGGATGGCCCAAACAAGCAGACGCACCGCAGCGGAGACACCGCACAGCTGAAGCAGGCGAAAAGTCGACAGCGGAGCACGAACGCCGAAACCCGACATGATCCCCATGGACCCAGCCCTCCACATGCATCCGGTCATGTACCTGCTGCAACACTATCGCCAGATGGGCCACCGCGGATGCCGCCGCAGGTACGCCACTACACATATGCACCACACAACACACATGCCGACACAGGGCCCAAGCACAACACTGGCATCCTGCTGGGGGGCACAACACATCCACATAGGCACCCACACATCACCCACCTCACAACAAGGCACCCCACGGCATCCAGAACACACAAGGTCCGCCAACCTGCAGCAACGTCACGGTCACGGACACGTCACCGCCGCGGTCAACACATGCGCACTATGCAGAAGGCAGGGCCACACCAAGGCATGGGCAGGGCACAAACATCACAGGGACACATCACCCCAAACAGCACTGCACCCCACCCGAGCTAGTCACAGGCCAGGTGCCTATCCCGTGCACCTCCATGCACACCAACAAGCACTGTAACAACAAGCACACTACACACACACTTCAAAACACAGCACACAACCAGGGACACAGGCACTGCAGGATTGGCTGACAAGGAACACACAACACCAGTGCACTCCCCACAGCCCACACAATTGCATACAATCATCCACACAGGGCAAGACAAAACAAACAACAGGCATACAACTCCTGGCTGACACATGTGTGTCTCACACCATACAGGGGCACACATACATACACTACAAACTAACACCCTTCACACTGCACACCTCTGCCACACCCAACACCACACATGCTATGTAAGCCATGCCACCAGGACTAAGGGCCAACACAAGATGACCATACACATACACGCCTGGGCACACAGGAAGGAAAACACATACATACCTCATGACATCACAGACAGCTTCAAAACCACTGAACAGCTGCACACCCTGTGCTGCCAGTGTCCCGCAAGGTGACCTGTGAACAGTGTATGCAGCACTACCAAAACACCAACAAGAAAACTGCATGGCCTGTAAAATAGCCATCACAGAGTACAACATCAGCAGGGCCAGATTGGCTGAAGACCCTGTCACCCCTGTCTAAAAATCAGATGGCCACAAAGAGCCATGCAATGGTGAACTTAAAAATGGAGCATGGTACTCAGTCAAACAAATGTCAATAAGAAAAGGACTTTAATCAGCAAGGAGAGTGATAAAACACACATCAGAAGTATCTGTATGTATTCATATATTGCACAGATGTAGCAATACAACATTAGTATACAACAGCAAGCCACAAAATCATGTACAGATGGTTGAGACTATGCACAGGTCAAACACAAACAGGAAGTGCAGAGTCCATGGCAGGGGAGATCACAGCACATCAGAGCAACAGGCCCAGAGTCCTTGGCAGGGGAGAGTACAGCACATCAGAGCAACAGGCCCAGAGTCCTTGGCAGGGGAGAGTACAGCACATCAGAGCAACAGGCCCAGAGTCCTTGGCAGGGGAGGGGAGAGTACAGCACATCAGAGCAACAGGCCCAGAGTCCTTGGCAGGGGAGAGTACAGTACATCAGAGCAACAGGGCCAGCAACACACCCAGATTGCAAACAATGGTCTTGACTAGCACACCTCTGTGTGGCACAGGCGTATGAGGGTGTTGACAACTCACTCCTGGCTGTCATGTGGAATGGGACCTGGCTGTGTGTCAGGGACAGCAGGTCCACTTGACTGGTGTGACAGAGGGGCATGTGAGGTGGTAATAACAGAGGGCCTGCAAGGTGGAGGGCTGTGCGGACCAGGTGGCACCGTGGCACGTGGAGGTGGAGTCATGCTCACCCTTGACACAGTGTGGGTGGGAGAGGTTGGAGGGGTGCCCTTCCACTTTTTTGGAATATGAAATTGCTTCCCTGTCGTGGGGTTGATGGGAAGTGGCGTTGACACCACCGGCACACATCCCAACTGTCCCACATCAGGGGCAGACACTGGCACTCCCTCTGGAGAAGTGCTTAATCCTGCTGAACGCTTGGGCTGGCTACGCCTCCGGACCACCTTACCCTCTCTGGAAGGTGTACCCCCTACAGTGACCACCTTCCCACTTCCCCCAGGGGTGGTGTCTACAGTGCCCTCCTGTCCCTTCTTGCCAGGGCTGCTCACTACACTGCCCTCCTCTACCTGAGTCACTGGCCTGGACACAACACTGCCCTCCTTTTCCTGAGTCACTGGCCTGGGCACAAAACTGCCCTCCTTTTCCTGAGTCACTGGCCTGGACACAACACTGCCCTCCTTTTCCTGAGTCACTGGCCTGGACACAACACTGCCCTCCTTTTCCTGAATCAGTGGCCTGGACACAACACTGCCCTCCTTTTCCTGAATCAGTGGCCTGGACACAACACTGCCCTCCCTTTCCTTAATCACTGGGCTGCTCACAACAGGGCTCTCCTCTGCCACAATGACTGGGCTGGTCACAACAGGGCTCTCCTCCACCTGCCTCGATGTACTTTGTTCTGGGGTTGATGTGGTGGGCAGTTGTGTCCCTGTGCTCTCCCCAGGTGTAGCCATGACATCCCACACATTCTCTGTGGGCATAGCTGAGTCAATTTCTGGTGATGCCTCTGCAGCATGTGAGCCTGATGTCTGCCACAATGATCTTCTGGCCTTGCTCTTCTGTGACTTCACCTTCTCTGTGCATATTGGGGGGGCCCTGCTCTTCTTTGGGGATGGAGTCTGTGGACGGGATTGTTTACTTTGGGTCTGACCTGTGCTCCTAGTGTTGTATCGTTTAGTTGATGTAGGTCCCAAGTGGTCACTGTCATCTGATGTGGCCACTGAATGGGTGGACAACACAGGCACCTGAGCTGCAATGGGAGCATGTGCCTGTTGGAGGGCTGACGTGACTGTTGCTGACAATGACTGGAGTGTACGATGTAGCCCACCCACGTTAGAGTGTATGCCCTCCATGAATGCCAGAACCTGGCCTAATTTGTTATCGTGGGCACTGAAGGCATTGAGCAGGGCGGTCTGGCCCACGCAAAGTTGGCGCAGGAGCTCTACGCACTCTGCACTGAGGGCAGCAGGGGGGACAGGTGCAGGGGCAGCGGTGCCATGTGTGAATGTTACACATCCCCTCTTAGTGACACGGATACGGCCAGCCCCAGAGGAAGTGGATGGGAGGCTGGGCAGTGGCCGCTGGTTGTCAGATGCTGCAGCAGACTCCCCATCCCCTGTGGCTGCTAACAGGGACGCATCCCCCCTGCCATCAGATGAAGTGGTAATCTGTGTCTCAGCCACAGATTCCTCATGCATACTCCTGTCACCCTCAGTAGCGCTGGTGTGGTCAGTGTCACTTGGCTCAGTCTCACTTTGCTCCGCTGCCGCTGTCGTGCTGGTCTCGCCACCACTTTCAGGATCATGTACCGCCGTGGTGTCTTGCGAATCTGCATTAGTGAGAGAAACAGGGTTGTGTAAGTATCATCATCTGGTCACACGATATCAGATCAATGCAGCACATGAGAGGCCTAGAGCTACATGGTAACCACCACACCCTCCAATCACTGTGCAGCTACACACTATATAGACCACAACAGTGCCTGTCATGCAGACAAACAGCCAGGAGTGGAGCAATGTCGATGCCACACAGCACTACACCCTGCCCATGGATGGTGTTCCCCCAGCCCACATTGACCTGCCCCATGGACATGATGTAGCCACAACACACATCACCACTTACAGCCCAAAAGGGAACCAGAGGGGACCACACACACCTGTATTGACTACACATGCCACATTGCCAAATAGGCCATTCCAATCACCATGTGCCAATCAGGGTTCACATTGTCGTCAGATGTGTGGGCCTCTACCATCATGGTGCATGCAAAGTAGACAGACATGGTGTCACACTCATTAAGTGGACACAGCTGTATGGCAGAATATTGACTCCACCCACCATCCCAAAGAAGAGTGACCATGTGGACACCAAACATCTGTCAAGGACTGAAAACTGCAGGCAGGAGCAGCACAGTAAGGCCATGGTGGCCCAATGCCTCATACAGACACACATCACAGTTGCCACTCACATCACATATCACAGCATGGCAGCACAAGCACATCACATGTGTCACCGCTGCCACAGGCACTGTACACATGCATCCACTCCCAGACAAACTCTCCCTCCCCGGATACTCACCATCTCTGTCTTGCTGCTGATGCCCCTTCAGACGTGCATCCAGGTCTGGATTGGTCACTGCCAGTATGCGTCCCATCAGCGGAGTCATGGTGCGCTGTGTGTGGTACCATCCCCAAGGTCATCTCTGCCACTTGCTTAGCCAGCCGGCTGATGTCGTCACACCTCTTGTGACAGTGTGTGTGTCGTCTGTTTGATAACCCCAGGGCTCGCACCTTTGCTGCTATGGCCCTCTAGACAGCCTTACGTTGGTGTACCTTGAGCTGCAAGTATGAGAGTAAAGAAGGCCAAATGAACAATTACACAATGTCATATGTCAGCATCTATCAGTACAGCAGCCAGACACTGACTCGGGACTCACAGTAACCTCCCTCCCTCCAGAACTGGGGGGAACCCTCATAAGGCCACTCTGCATGGCATAAACATTAGTGAATGCATGCACACATTGAGGTTACTAGTCTCCATGATAATCACACTAAAGCATGATGCTTCAACACAAATGCATCGACAGCACTGTGTAATTCAGAAATTGTACAGGGCACTGATGGGGCATATCCACTAATCATTGTGAAGCAACTGTAGCATGTAAGTTGGCTGATGTTCAACGTTTGGCTGTGCAGCCACTGAACCTACTCTGTGGGTCACACTGACTATGACTACAGGGGCACCCTGAAATGTCATCACAAGCGTACACTGTCCTGGCATCTACAAGGCTAACAACCGTTGGTTATGTCTGCCCGAAAAAGTAGCACAACCCACTCACACATACAAGTACAGACCTAGGAAAGAGTCACAGTGCAACACACACACTCCCACGACCTGGAAACAGATTGTCTGTCAGTGTTTGTCAGCACCCCACCTCCCAAAGCACATACTGCAGCATCATGACTACACGTCTGACACCACCCTGCCCTACTGCTCCATTCATGGTGACTTACCACGACATTGGGGCCACCAAACAGGCGTGGGTACTGTGCCAGCACCTCGTTCACAAGGACATCCAGCTCCTCACTCGTGAATGGACTGGCACAGATCTTATCTGTTCTTGACATCCCTGTGGATATGGCAGACCTGTGGCTGAAGTGAGTTGTGAGGGGTCCCAGGCAGCAGGCACTTGAAGCAGCAGCAGGACAGGGTCCCAGGCAGCAGGCTCTTGAAGCAGCAGCAGGACAGGGTCCCAGGCAGCAGGCTCCTAAAGCAGCAGGACAAGGTCCAAGCCAGCAGGCTCTTGAAGCAGCAGCAGGACAGGGTCCCAGGCAGCAGGCACTTGAAGCAGCAGCAGGACAGGGTCCCAGGCAGCAGGCTCTTGAAGCAGCAGCAGGACAGGGTCCCAAGCAGCAGGCTCTGTGAGCAGTGGAAATGTGAGGCTCACTCCCACATATTTATAGCCCCCTGGGGTCGTCCAAAAGCTTAAAAGATGCAACAATTGGTTGTCTGGGTCTGCCTTATTCAAAAGCATCCAATGACCGCCTCCTCGGTAGCGGAGCACAGCTTCCGCGATTTTCAAATCTGCATCATGCCACCGCGATCATCGATGCCATTGGCTGTATGCAATGCTCCACGGCGGTGACGCACCGCGGGTGCCCGGGGTGCGCTACCGCGATGGTGCATCATTCAAAAGCACCCAATGACCGCCTCCGCGGTGGCGGAGCACACCTTCCGCAATTTTCAAATCTGCATCATGCCACCGCGATCATCGATGCCATTGGCTGTATGCAATGCTCCACGGCGGTGACGCACCGCGGGTGCCCGGGGTGCGCTACCGCGATGGTGCATCATTCAAAAGCACCCAATGACCGCCTCCGCGGTGGCGGAGCACACCTTCCGCAATTTTCAAATCTGCATCATGCCACCGCGATCATCGATGCCATTGGCTGTATGCAATGCTCCACGGCGGTGACGCACCGCCGGGGCCAGGCAGTAGGTACCGCGACTCATGCGGCGGAGCATACCCACCGGCATGTACACAAGTCCATGTGCCAATGGCTACCTTGGCTGGGTAGATGGTGGTGCTGGGGTCACACTGCCGGGGACCGGCGGTAGGTACCGCGAATTTTGCGGCGGAGCATACCCACCGGCATGTACACAAGTCCATGTGCCAATGGCTACCTTGGCTGGGTAGATAGTGGTGCTGGGGTCACACCGCCGGGGACCGGCGGTAGGTATCGCGACTCATGCGGCGGAGCATACCCACTGGCATGTACACAAGTCCATGTGCCAATGGCTACCTTGGCCGGGTAGATGGTGGTGCTGGGGTCACACTGCCGGGGACCGGCGGTTGGTACCGCGACTCATGCGGCGGAGCCTACCCACCGGCATGTACACAAGTCCATGTGCCAATGGCTACCTTGGCTGGGTAGATGGTGGTGCTGGGGTCACACCGCCGGGGACCGGCGGTAGGTACCGCGACTCATGCGGCGGAGCATACCCACCGGCATGTACACAAGTCCATGTGCCAATGGCTACCTTGGCTGGGTAGATGGTGGTGCTGGGGTCACACCGCCGGGGACCGGCGTTAGGTACTGCCATTTTCATACATATTGTTGTGTATGTCAATCCTGGACACTGTATCAGCACCCTGCAGCTACATGGTGTAGGGCACATCATTGTACACACGATGCCACATAGCCATGTCATCCACAGGAGGACGCATGTTCAGTGTGAGCCACTTTTGCCTGTGTTTCAGCCATTTTAGTAAGGGTTTTGATGGCTGATGATGAATGACAGACGTCAGGTGCTCTACATTGATGTCGTGACGTTTAATGTGTTGTTGGTCAGTGCAGACCTTGACCGGGCTTGTGTCACTGCATTGTATCGTACCTGACTTGTGCATTCAAAACTGATCATGCACACAACCGGAAGTGTCCTTGCTACTGTGATCATTGTGTTAATGAATGTGTGCCGCACTTACATGATGCATTGAGGTGTGGCAGGTACAGCAGATGGGTATGACAGACATGTTAAGTCACATTACATTGGCGGGTCTTGTTGCACCATGTCTGCACATGTCAAATGTTCAACCATTATATCCGTATTCACATTCCCCGATGTGTTACTGTCACTTGGGTATTGTCACTGGAGAGGCCTGGCCTCTGTGTGTAGCTATTGGCCAGCCATGTAACCAGATGTGCCATGCATCTCTCTGGCCCTTGTTGTTTTCCCATTACATCATTGATGCTTTGTGCTATGGCCATCTCATGATGCTTGTCACTGACATATTCATTTTACTCCTCAACTAGGAGGAGACCGAATCTCCTACGTCACTTGACTGTGCTTGAGGACATGGAGAATGAGGCAATCATCAGGAAATTCAGGCTGGCAGACCAACATTGAAGATCGTGTGTGATCTATTGGAGCCCCACCTGCAGCCTCGCCGTCACTATCCTACGGCATTCACACCCACCTACAAGGTGATGGCAGCACTCCACTTCTTTGTGAATGGTTCCTTCCAAGAGACCGTGGCTAACGCTGGGGGGATGTTGCAGCCCATGTTCAGCATGGTGCTGAGGGATGTACTTGAGGCCATGATGACATATCGCAATCGCTACATACATTTCCCCAGGGGACGTGAATTGGCTGCCGTTAAGGGGGACTTCTATCCACTTGGGCGCATCCCACATGTAGTCGGTGCCATAGATTGCACCCATGTAGCTCTGGTGGCACCGCAGGCGACGGAGCACATTTATCGGAACCGCAAACACTACCACTCCATGAATGTGCAGGTGGTGTGCCTTGCGGACATGACAATATCACATGTGTGTGCAAAGTATCCCGGTTCGGCCCATGATTCGTACATTATGAGGAACAGCATGGTGCCACGGATGATGGAGAATCTGCATCCCGAACGTGCCTGGATTGTGGGTGAGTATCACTACTGCTATCACGTGCTGTGTGTCACTGGCTTTACTGTGGCCATACAACATTGCAATGGGTGTTTATCATTCACAGGTGACTCTGCATATCCCAGTAGGCCATGGCTGTTGAGCCCACTCTGGAATCCCCGGACACCAGCAGACATCCGCTACAATGAGGCCCATGGCAGGACACGACGGGTAATCGAACGGACTTTCGGCCTGCTGAAGTCAAGGTTCCGGTGCCTTGACAGGACCGGAGGCGCACTCGCATACTCGCCTGGGAAGGTGTGCAAGATCGTTGTGGCATGCTGTATTCTGCACAACCTGGCCATCCACAAGGGGGTCCCCCTGCTCCTGGACGATGGTGAGGAACCAAGGCTACAACCTGCTCAGGGACCAGAATCCAGTGATGAGGACAGTGGAGAGGAGGAAGGAGTTGACCTACGCCAGCAGCTAATCCAACGCTACTTCACTTGAAGGTGGGTGACGAGTTACAACGTGTACATAGTCTGGTGTGGTTGCTTTTGTTGTAAATGTATATGCGCAGATGTTCCTGATAGGCACATGTTCTGTCACCTATGTATGGTATAGGTAGAATTGACGTTACGTACGGAGATGTATGCTGGACCGTATTTGTGCGTATCTGCTAGACATTGTGTAGTATGCCTGTGATCATTTGGATAATTTTGGAGCAGTGATCTGTGTGTGTTGCCACAATGAGACCAGTGACTGTAGTTCTGTTGTGTCTCCCTAGGTGCTACAGAGTGTTCCTGCCCTGCATACTGTACATCATGTTTACACATCATGGACATTATCAACAATGTTAATATTGCACTAAAGAATTCACTACACAAAATCTGGAGTGTCAGGTATTTTATTTTGGGAGTGGACATGTGAATTGTGCGGGAATATTTACAGGAAGGTGGGGAATGAGCAGTGAGTTGACAGTCATGGTCGCAGAGATGCAAGAGTAGACACCACATTGATGTGGTGACCCAGTCCAACAGAGAGAGGTGCCATTGCCAAGGCAATGTGAGGAAAGACAGTCCAAACAGTGAATACAGTTGGGAAGAGGGTTGTCTTCATGGCTGGCACCGTGACTGGCGTGTGGCAGGTGCTTTGCCTCCAGAGACTCCCAGGCTCTTCTTTGGACGTCCCCTAGATCTTTTTGGTGGTGGGGGGCCTGCTGAATGGCCAGCGGCGTCAGAGGACTCGCCCCTCTCTGTTGGCGCAGGGGAGGATGGTGGACTGTCATCCTGCTGCACAACAGGAGGGGATGGTGGTGGTGGTTGGGACACAGGCCTGACCCTCTGCAACGCCACTTGCTGGCCCATGAGGTCCACCATCTGTCCCAGGCGGTTATCTATGGACCTCATCAGCAGGATGAGCTCCCTTAATAGTTCATCCGACCGACCACTTTGTCCCTGGACCTCTTGGTAGGCCTCCACGACTCTGGTGAAGTGGTCCATGGATGGTGTCCACTCCTCCCGAGGTCTGGTGTTTACCCTGGCCCTCCCACCTGCTCTGCTGCCATGGACCTCTTCCCTCGCCACTGGTGCGCCACGCACTGCCTCCCTGCCCTCCACAGGTGTTGCTGTGGGCTGGTCATCCCTAGGGACAGGGAGGGTGCTGCAGGTGGTACTGGTGGTAGTGGTGGTGTTGGTGGCAGTGGCGGTGGTGGCGGTGGTGGTTGCGGTGGAGGCAGAGGCCGGGACAGCAGGGGTCTGCTGCATTGTTGTTGCAGCAGAGGGGGTGTTGGCGAGGATGGGGGCCTGGGACCTCTGGGTCTGTGGCACACCAGATGGGCCGGGCTGGAGCTCATCATCCAAACTGTCCTGGGAGTCCGCATCTGTGAGTCCATGTGCCGGAGGTGGAGACTGGCTCTGCTGGTCGTTGGTGTGGTCCTCAGCAGTGAGTTCTTCATCACCTGTGGAGTAGATGGGGAGTGATCAGTGTTTCCGCCATCTGCGTATCATCATCTGTCTGTACACTACTTATATATGCTGTCATCAGTTGGACAATTCATGGCAACACCGTGTAACATTTCTTAGTGCAGAGTGACATCATGGAGTCATACATGTTGAATGTCAATGCATTGCGTCTAATTGTTATATGTTTTCTGCACACACACTTCCTGAAGATTTATGGTTGGTACGTACCTGTAAGGTGTGTGTGCAGGGTGGAATGTCTGACACTTGCTCCTGGGAGGGGGTGGCCTCCATGCTGCTAGGCTGTGGGCCAGGGGGCATGCTGGGAGTAGTGGTACAGGCCTCCCAACCACAAACACCCTCCAAGTGAAGATGGCTACCTACCTGTAAGTTTGTTTGTTAAACAGTGCAATGGCTGACACTTGCTCCTGGGAGGGGGTGGCCTCCATGCTGCTGGGCTGTGGGCCAGGGGGCATGCTGGGAGTAGTGGTACAGGCCTCCCACCCACAAACACCCTCCAAGTGAAGATGGCTACCTACCTGTAAGTTTGTTAGTTAAACAGTGCAATGGCTGACACTTGCTCCTGGGAGGGGGTGGCCTCCATGCTGCTAGGCTGTGGGCCAGGGGGCATGCTGGGAGTAGTGGTACAGGCCTCCCACCCACAAACACCCTCCAAGTGAAGATGGCTAATGTTGGAAATGGGATCCCTGGCTGGCCAGGGCTTTCGCCAAAGTCAGTCAGAGACCACCACTCCCAAGTCAGGGCAAGGGAGTTACACGCCAAGATAACCCCTGCTCACCCTCTAGGTAACGTGGCGCGAGCAGCAAGGCTAAACTTGGAGGCTTTGTAAGTTAAGTATTTGCGCACGCACCCCAGCAACAACACCCAAAGGCCCACCACAAAGGAAACTCCACACAAGGTTATATAAAAATAGCCTTTGTATTACACCAAAACACATTAGAAAAAACACACTTTACAATGTGCCAGAGGCACGGGCAGAATTTACAAGGGATTATTTACAAGACAGGGCCACCTGGACCACTGCCAGGAATAGCACTTTCTGAACGTAGAATACAATACTTATAGGCCTAGAACTTAGAACATAGCCTATCAGACAGTACCTTCCGTCCTGGTTGCACGGGATAATGCGAGTGATCTCCTCAGTAAACTTGAGCGGGCGGCCCAGCGAAGCGGCGCGGCTCAGGGGAGAGCGGCGCGGCTCGAGGCTTGGACGGGCGGCCGGCAAGGTACAAGCGTTTCTCTGGGGCGACCAATGTGTGCGGCTCAGAAGAGGAGGGGGAGGCAGGATGCGGGCGGCCCAGCGAAGCGGCGCGGCTCAGGGGAGAGCGGCGCTGCTCGAGGCTTGGACGGGCGGCCGGCACGAGCTGCCGAGGGGAACGAGCGAGGCACACTTCAGCGAGGCCCCAAGGGCCCAGGGAGATCAGACAAGTCCCAGCAATTTGGCAGGGAAGGCACCATAGAGTCCACTGGTCCTGGGACTCTGGTCAGGGGGCAAGCTTAGTATCAAGCCCTTGGGATCACTTATAACAGAAGATCACTGTAACACAAAATAGGACATAAAGCACACAACCAGTACCCACTGGTAACTGGTAAGTACCCCCTACGCAATCCTAACCACCCTAGGAACAGGTCACGCAGGGAACCAGGACCTTACTAGCACCACCTGCACTAGCAAGAACAACCAACTCAGTATCACAATACAAGTAGGGGCATAGACCTGGGGACAAAACACCTGATGCAGAACCTACATTCAGCGGTGTAAGAAACACATGACGCATCAACACACGTTCAGCGGTGTAAGGAACAAAGCACATGATGCATCAACAACACATTCAGCGGTGCAGCAAAGAGCACTTTGCAGAAATCACATTAACATGAACTTACATCAAAGTCCAGGGTCCAGGTTGCGCCACTTGCGCCAGAACCTAAACGTAGCAGCTGCCCACAAAGTGCTGGGCAGCTGAGGGACAGAACAGGGGGCCTAAACGCTGCAGCTGGCACTAAGTGCTGCGCAGCTGGGGAAAGGCCAGGGATGAAGGAGTGCGCCTCACTCCTAAAGTCCAGAGTACATGTCCCTAAAAGAGAGAGACCTAAACGGTGCAGCTGCCCACTAATTGCTGGGCAGCTGGAAAACCAATCTGCGACAGGGGCCCTCACTGGCCCCTCAGGAACAAAACTGCGACAGGGCCCTCACTGGCCCTAGGACAAAAACGGCCACCTGTGGGAGCCCTCTGGCTCTAGGAATGCATATTGTGCGTTTTGGAGCCCACCAGGCTCTGGAAGCAAATATGTCCCCTTAACACTGAAACCTGGGCCCCTCTGGGCCCGGTTGAACTATTCGGTTCTCCAAATAACGTTCCCCAAGGAGCCCTCTAGGCTCTAAAAATCATGGGGGGGGGGAGGGGAGCCATCTAGGCTCCTGAAGGAAACATGCCTCCTGTCATGGGAGCCCCTCCCGGGCTCTAGGTGACCACGGGCCCCCGGGACCTCCATGGGGCCCCTGGTAGAGATGTCCAATCGTTGGAGCGGCCCACTGAGCACACGGGGCCGCTCTGACTCTGTGCCTGCACTGGCACAGTCAACACTGGGTCTCACGGAGCTCCCCCCCCAGCCCTTCCTCACTCACCGGGCTTCTCGGGGGGACTCCTCTTCATCTGGTGCGGCTGCTCGTCGGAAGCGGCAGGCTTGCGGGGCTCTCCCAGGCGGCGGTTCCAGCGGGGGGGTCCTCTCCTCTTCTTGAGGACTCCAGCTCTCCGCAGCACCACCAGGGCTCCCAACAGCTCAAGGGAGCCCCGGGCAGCATCTCGCCATCTTCTCTGCCGGCGGCGGAGCGGGCAGCCAATCACGATGCAGCGGCGTGCTGGACTTCCCCGCAAAACCAGAAGTCCCGCCCCGAGTCAGGCACCGTAGTGCCTGGCTTCCTGTTTTGCGGCGCTCGGGCCGCAGCGGTGAATCTCGGGGGCATTTAAGAGGGGTGGCACCCTCGAGATTAATTAAAAACCAAAACAGCGAGGTGGGCACTCGCTGGGGCCCAGGGGCCCTTCTCAGAACGGGGCAAATGCCGGGTGGGCACCGGCTCGAATAAACAGCGCTCTCAAGCGCTTGTGGGCATGAAAAATGCTCTGCAGCGCTAGGGGGTCAAGGGACAGCGCTCCCAGCGCTATAAGTGGAAAGTAAAGCGCTCTCAAGCGCCAGGGCAGAGATGAAGCGCTCCCAAGCGCTAAGAACACGAAGAGCCACAAAGTCCTTCAGAAATCCAGCATCTCAGCAGTCCAGGGGCTGGGCAGGGCAGTCCAGGGGCTGGGCAGGGCTCAGGGAGGCAAGCCTTCCCCTGAGCCCAAGCAGCAGCACGCCCCTGGCAAGATTCAAGTTGAGAACAAGAACATTTTTCAAGAGGTCACAGCCTCTTTTTATACAGACAAATCCTTTGTCTAAGGGTGCAGGGTGGGGGAGAAACCAGTCGCAGCTGGTTCTTGAGTACTCTGTTTACCTCAACCACCCTCTCTATTCACTGGCAGGGCTTGGGTCATTAGACGCACCACAGGGGGGCGGAGCCAGCATTGTGTGGGGAAAACCCAGCCCATCCAGGACACAGGTACACTCCTCCCACACATCACTCATGCTAATCTCACACTCACCACCGGGCAGACCCATCCAGACTTCCTGGAGCCTGGCATGCCAGCCAGCTCCAGCCAATCACGCTCCAGCACCCTCACTGCACACATATCTCAATGTCCAGAAGTAGCACTTCCCTTCTAGACACATACATGCCGCATACACCATCTCGCAGCATTCACTCTCACGAGTTCACACACACTAAACTCGAGCCTGCACTCCCCACGCATCAGGAACTACCAGGGACACACACATTCCCCATGCATTCCTATGGGAGGGCAGGCCTATCTCACACACGCACTCAGGGAGCAAACGCACTTTACATTGCGCCACAGTGTCAAAGTGCGCAAAGACCAGAAATCACTACACTTCAAGGCAAAAAGTTCAGGGGTGAACCTGCCACAAGGCCCAAGTCCAACACAACCCCCTTCCAGCCAAAACGCAGGGTAGGCCAATCACCACCGTGATGGACTTCCCTGCTTGGGGCGATAGAACAAGAACGCGGGCCCGCACTGCAGGGACACCCTCCGGTTCTACGCCACGTTGATCCATAAGCCAAGCACATACTTAAAAAAAAACAGGCCCAACTAGGCTACCCCACTGGTACTCCTTAGCTGTCCACGGCTAGGACCAGGCCCTAGGCCACCCAGATACCACTGGTCCATGCCAATCCACAGAGTGGGGGGTAGTAACCCCTGGCCTACATAGCCATTCTCCACTCCCTTTCTCAGTGTAGTTCCAAACTACCACTGATCCTTCAACCTAGGGTCCGCACCCTCAGGCTGACCAGAGGTCACGGGCAAGAATGCCCCACCCTACCTCTACTTCTGAAGCACCCTCCAGAACACAACTCTCCCACCAGTTTAGGACCTGACTTCCTCAGCAGCAGTGACCACAGTCAGACCAGCACAAGAACGGTGTAGTAAGGCGTTGCACTTTGCGGGTTGCCAGATGCGGCGCAGGCGGCGGCTCACGGACCGCGTCGAGACGGGGACGGCGAGCGGCATAGACTGCACGGCCGAAGGCAGACGCGGCTCCGTGCGGTGCCTACAGGACACCAGGCTGGTCAAGACAGAGTCACAGCTCCCTTAACTGGTTTACCACCTGGGATTCAAATTCACCGGATGCACAGGGGTCAGACTTCCTCTGACCCCCTTCCAGAGTTCTGCACCCTCCCACTGTAGAACAGGGTCCCTCCACTTAAGGTAGGCCCCACCTGCTCTCAGGGTAGTACCACAACACTCAGCCAAGAACCCTAAAGATCCCTGCTAGGCCTGTACCACCCCTTCTGGGAAACACAGGGTCTCTTCACTAAAGATGAGCCCCACCTGTGTTCACAGGGGTACCCCTAGAAGACAAACCGGCCAGGACACTGACTACAGTCGCCCTGCCGTCCAGGACAGGCAACACCTGACCCTGGCTCCCCAACCTAGGGACGCTACCCTTTTGGTTAGATGCCTGGCGCACCAGGACTTCTACAAGTTGAAAACAAAAATCTAAGACTTTCTCTCCTCCTTCAGCAGCAAGGCAACCACTGCAGGTCAATACCCCATACAGCTTACCCGGTTCCTTCTCTTCAGGCAGGAGTTCCCTCTTGTAACTTCAGGACACTACATACAGTTGCCCTTACGTCCAGATCCGGAAACACCGGCTACTGGCTCCCCAACCGAGGGACGTACCCTTTGGTCAGATGCCTGGTGCACCAGGACTTCCTTGAGGGTGACACAACTAATGTGTCGTGTACAAGCCTGCCTGACACTCAGGACAGAAGTGGCATCATCATGGTCACTCCCTGGCGACACAACCCTTCTAGTTGGCCCCTGACCCACTGGCTCTTCCACTGGGGACCCTATCCCCCTCGCACCCCTCCATCTGGACTTCTGCACCCTCCCAACTGGAGCGGTACGGCCAGACACCAGAACTACTGGAACCCTGGTTACAGAGGTTCCACGTTCTCCAGACACTCTGGAAGATCCTCCTCAAATGACCTATTGGTACAGCCTAGGCCCCCGACCTGATGTTCCCTTCAGAAACATTCCAGGCCCTGACACTGGGTTTCGGGCACCTGGAGACATGCAGTCCCACCCACTCCTTCTCCTCTTGAGACAGGACGTGAGCCCCTACACCGAGACCTAGCTGGGCTACACTGAACCTCTTCCACCACGCTGGGCTGGAAGACACCTCAGACACTCCTTTTGGAATCACTCCATCCCCTATGCCTCTCTCCTCCCAGAACATTACCAACTCCAAAATTCTGTCTCTCAACAGACCACAGAAATCAAAAAGCAGGCTCCACTATCTGCAGACGTTCTTGGGAAAAGTTCAACACACAGGACTTAAATATCTGAGCAAAACTAGCATTCAGCAAGCTCCCCATCCAGAGAACTCACAAACACGTCCAGTGCCACACACCATTCATCCACACACACCCCTCCCCAGACTGGTAAGGCAGTTTCTACCACCCCTGACTTCTCAACCTGACCACACTTGACACAGGTACCATTACTCCAGGGCAGGGATGGGGGACACATGCACTGGACACACTTATGCTGCCACCACTGGATCCCACCCTTCTGGTGAATCCAGAAAACACACTGCACTTAGGGGGATGATCTACCCTCCCGAGCTAGGGACACCTAACTCAAAGTGCACAAGAAACACATTTCCACAGAAATGACATTTACAGCAAACTTAAAACAATAATCCCCAAAATGTGATTCATCTAAAATGCAGAGTTTTGTGGTGCAGCCGGCTGCTACTGTGGTAAAACGCAAACACAAATCCTTATCCCACCGCTTGCCGCCAATGTTGGAAATGGGATCCCTGGCTGGCCAGGGCTTTCGCCAAAGTCAGTCAGAGACCACCACTCCCAAGTCAGGGCAAGGGAGTTACACGCCAAGATAACCCCTGCTCACCCTCTAGGTAACGTGGCGCGAGCAGCAAGGCTAAACTTGGAGGCGATGTAAGTTAAGTATTTGCGCACGCACCCCAGCAACAACACCCAAAGGCCCACCACAAAGGAAACTCCACAAAAGGTTATATCAAAATAGCCTTTGTATTACACCAAAACACATTAGATAAAACACACTTTACAATGTGCCAGAGGCACGGGCAAAATTTACAAGGGATTATTTACAAGACAGGGCCACCTGGACCACTGCCAGGAATAGCACTTTCTGAACGTAGAATACAATACTTATAGGCCTAGAACTTAGAACATAGCCTATCACACAGTACCTTCCGTCCTGGTTGCACGGGATAATGCGAGTGATCTCCTCAGTAAACTTGAGCGGGCGGCCCAGCGAAGCGGCGCGGCTCAGGGGAGAGCGGCGCGGCTCGAGGCTTGGACGGGCGGCCGGCAAGGTACAAGCGTTTCTCTGGGGCGACCAATGTGTGCGGCTCAGAAGAGGAGGGGGAGGCAGGATGCGGGCGGCCCAGCGAAGCGGCGCGGCTCAGGGGAGAGCGGCGCGGCTCGAGGCTTGGACGGGCGGCCGGCACGAGCTGCCGAGGGGAACGAGCGAGGCACACTTGAGCGAGGCCCCAGGGGCCCAGGGAGATCAGACAAGTCCCAGCAATTTGGCAGGGAAGGCACCATAGAGTCCACTGGTCCTGGGACTCTGGTCAGGGGGCAAGCTTAGTATCAAGCCCTTGGGATCACTTATAACAGAAGATCACTGTAACACAAAATAGGACATAAAGCACACAACCAGTACCCACTGGTAAATGGTAAGTACCCCCTACGCAATCCTAACCACCCTAGGAACAGGTCACGCAGGGAACCAGGACCTTACTAGCACCACCTGCACTAGCAACAACAACCACCTCAGTATCACAATACAAGTAGGGGCATAGACCTGGGGACAAAACACCTGATGCAGAACCTACATTCAGCGGTGTAAGAAACACATGACGCATCAACACACGTTCAGCGGTGTAAGGAACAAAGCACATGATGCATCAACAACACATTCAGCGGTGCAGCAAAGAGCACTTTGCAGAAATCACATTAACATGAACTTACATCAAAGTCCAGGGTCCAGGTTGCGCCACTTGCGCCAGAACCTAAACGTAGCAGCTGCCCACAAAGTGCTGGGCAGCTGAGGGACAGAACAGGGGGCCTAAACGCTGCAGCTGGCACTAAGTGCTGCGCAGCTGGGGAAAGGCCAGGGATGAAGGAGTGCGCCTCACTCCTAAAGTCCAGAGTACATGTCCCTAAAAGAGAGAGACCTAAACGGTGCAGCTGCCCACTAATTGCTGGGCAGCTGGAAAACCAATCTGCGACAGGGGCCCTCACTGGCCCCTCAGGAACAAAACTGCGACAGGGCCCTCACTGGCCCTAGGACAAAAACGGCCACCTGTGGGAGCCCTCTGGCTCTAGGAATGCATATTGCGCGTTTTGGAGCCCACCAGGCTCTGGAAGCAAATATGTCCCCATAACACTGAAGCCTGGGCCCCTCTGGGCCCGGTTGAACTATTCGGTTCTCCAAATAACGTTCCCCAAGGAGCCCTCTAGGCTCTAAAAATCATGGGGGGGGGAGGGGAGCCATCTAGGCTCCTGAAGGAAACATGCCTCCTGTCATGGGAGCCCCTCCCGGGCTCTAGGTGACCACGGGCCCCCGGGACCTCCATGGGGCCCCTGGTAGAGATGTCCAATCGTTGGAGCGGCCCACTGAGCACACGGGGCCGCTCTGACTCTGTGCCTGCACTGGCACAGTCAACACTGGGTCTCACGGAGCTCCCCCCCCAGCCCTTCCTCACTCACCGGGCTTCTCGGGGGGACTCCTCTTCATCTGGTGCGGCTGCTTGTCGGAAGCGGCAGGCTTGCGGGGCTCTCCCAAGCGGCGGTTCCAGCGTGGGGGTCCTCTCCTCTTCTTGAGGACTCCAGCTCTCCGCAGCACCACCGGGGCTCCCAACAGCTCAAGGGAGCCCCGGGCAGCATCTCGCCATCTTCTCTGCCGGCGGCGGAGCGGGCAGCCAATCACGATGCAGCGGCGGGCGGGACTTCCCCGCAAAACCGGAAGTCCCGCCCCCAGTCAGGCACCGTAGTGCCTGGCTTCCTGTTTTGCGGCGCTCGCGCCGCGGCGGTGAATCTCGGGGGCATTTAAGAGGGGTGGCACCCTCGAGATTAATTAAAAACCAAAACAGCGAGGTGGGCACTCGCTGGGGCCCAGGGGCCCTTCTCAGAACGGGGAAAATGCCGGGTGGGCACCGGCTCGAATAAACAGCGCTCTCAAGCGCTTGTGGGCATGAAAAACGCTCTGCAGCGCTAGGGGGTCAAGGGACAGCGCTCCCAGCGCTATAAGTGGAAAGTAAAGCGCTCTCAAGCGCCAGGGCAGAGATGAAGCGCTCCCAAGCGCTAAGAACACGAAGAGCCACAAAGTCCTTCAGAAATCCAGCATCTCAGCAGTCCAGGGGCTGGGCAGGGCAGTCCAGGGGCTGGGCAGGGCTCAGGGAGGCAAGCCTTTCCCTGAGCCCAAGCAGCAGCACGCCCCTGGCAAGATTCAAGTTGGGAACAAGAACATTTTTCAAGAGGTCACAGTGTCTTTTTATACAGACAAATCCTTTGTCTAAGGGTGCAGGGTGGGGGAGAAACCAGTCGCAGCTGGTTCTTGAGTACTCTGTTTACCTCAACCACCCTCTCTATTCACTGGCAGGGCTTGGGTCATTAGACGCACCACAGGGGGGCGGAGCCAGCATTGTGTGGGGAAAACCCAGCCCATCCAGGACACAGGTACACTCCTCCCACACATCACTCATGCTAATCTCACACTCACCACCGGGCAGACCCATCCAGACTTCCTGGAGCCTGGCATGCCAGCCAGCTCCAGCCAATCACGCTCCAGCACCCTCACTGCACACATATCTCAATGTCCAGAAGTAGCACTTCCCTTCTAGACACATACATGCCGCATATACCATCTCGCAGCATTCACTCTCACGAGTTCACACATACTAAACTCGAGCCTGCACTCCCCATGCATCAGGAACTACCAGGGACACACACATTCCCCATGCATTCCCATGGGAGGGCATGCCTATCTCACACACGCACTCAGGGAGCACACGCACTTTACACTGCGCCACAGTGTCAAAGTGCGCAAAGACCAGAAATCACTACACTTCAAGGCAAAAAGTTCAGGGGTGAACCTGCCACAAGGCCCAAGTCCAACAGCTAACTACCTGTAAGTTTGTTTGTTAAACAGTGCAATGGCTGACACTTGCTCCTGGGTGGGGGAGGCCTCCATGCTGCTGGGCTGTGTGCCAGGGGGAATGGTGGGTGCAGTGAGACAGTCCTCCCTCCCTGCCTCCCAGCACACACCCTCCCAGTGAAGATGGCTACCAACCTGTAGGTCTGTTTGTTAAACAGTGCAATGTCTGACACTTGCTCCTGGGAGGGGGTGGCCTCCATGCTGCTAGGCTGTGGGCCAGGGGGCATGCTGGGAGTAGTGGTACAGGCCTCCCACCCACAAACACCCTCCAAGTGAAGATGGCTAACTACCTGTAAGTTTGTTTGTTAAACAGTGCAATGGCTGACACTTGCTCCTGGGTGGGGGAGGCCTCCATGCTGCTGGGCTGTGGGCCAGGGGGAATGGTGGGTGCAGTGAGACAGGCCTCCCTCCCTGCCTCCCAGCACACACCCTCCCAGTGAAGATGGCTACCAACCTGTAGGTCTGTTTGTTAAACAGTGCAATGTCTGACACTTGCTCCTGGGAGGGGGTGGCCTCCATGCTGCTAGGCTGTGGGCCAGGGGGCATTCTGGGAGTAGTGGTACAGGCCTCCCAACCACAAACACCCTCCAAGTGAAGATGGCTACCTACCTGTAAGTTTGTTTGTTAAACAGTGCAATGGCTGACACTTGCTCCTGGGAGGGGGTGGCCTCCATGCTGCTGGGCTGTGGGCCAGGGGGCATGCTGGGAGTAGTGGTACAGGCCTCCCACCCACAAAAGCCCTCCAAGTGAAGATGGCTACCTACCTGTAAGTTTGTTTGTTAAACAGTGCAATGGCTGACACTTGCTCCTGGGAGGGGGTGGCCTCCATGCTGCTGGGCTGTGGGCCAGGGGGCATGCTGGGAGTAGTGGTACAGGCCTCCCACCCACAAACACCCTCCAAGTGAAGATGGCTACCTACCTGTAAGTTTGTTTGTTAAACAGTGCAATGGCTGACACTTGCTCCTGGGTGGGGGATGCCTCCATGCTGCTGGGCTGTGGGCCGGGGGGAATGGTGGGTGCAGTGAGACAGGCCTCCCTCCCTGCCTCCCATCACACACCCTCCCAGTGAAGATGGCTACCAACCTGTAGGTCTGTTTGTTAAACAGTGCAATGTCTGATACTTGCTCCTGGGAGGGGGTGGCCTCCATGCTGCTAGGCTGTGGGCCAGGGGGCATGCTGGGAGTAGTGGTACAGGCCTCCCACCCACAAACATCCTCCAAGTGAAGATGGCTACCTACCTGTAAGTTTGTTTGTTAAACAGTGCAATGGCTGACACCTGCTCCTGGGAGGGGGAGGCCTCCATGCTGCTGGGCTGTGGGCCAGGGGGCATGCTGGGAGTAGTGGTACAGGCCTCCCACCCACAAACACCCTCCAAGTGAAGATGGCTACCTACCTGTAAGTTTGTTTGTTAAACAGTGCAATGGCTGACACTTGCTCCTGGGTTGGGGAGGCCTCCATGCTGCTGGGCTGTGGGCCAGGGGGAATGGTGGGTGCAGTGAGACAGGCCTCCCTCGCTGCCTCCCATCACACACCCTCCCAGTGAAGATGGCTACCAACCTGTAGGTCTGTTTGTTAAACAGTGCAATGTCTGACACTTGCTCCTGGGAGGGGGTGGCCTCCATGCTGCTAGGCTGTGGGCCAGGGGGCATGCTGGGAGTAGTGGTACAGGCCTCCCACCCACAAACACCCTCCAAGTGAAGATGGCTACCTACCTGTAAGTTTGTTTGTTAAACAGTGCAATGGCTGACACTTGCTCCTGGGAAGGGGTGGCCTCCATGCTGTTGGGCTGTGGGCCAGGGGGCATGCTGGGAGTAGTGGTACAGGCCTCCCACCCACACACACCCTCCAAGTGAAGATGGCTACCTACCTGTAAGTTTGTTTGTTAAACAGTGCAATGGCTGACACTTGCTCCTGGGTGGGGGAGGCCTCCATGCTGCTGGGCTGTGGGCCAGGGGCTATGGTGTGAGTTGTTGTACTGACCTTCCTCCCCCATACAGGCCTCCTCAGCAGAATGGCTGGCTACATTTTGGGTAGGGATGGACAGTGTATTGGTGGTTGGGTATTGCAAGGAGGTGAAT
Organism: Lissotriton helveticus; assembly: GCF_964261635.1. NCBI lineage: Eukaryota > Metazoa > Chordata > Amphibia > Caudata > Salamandridae > Lissotriton > Lissotriton helveticus. The sequence continues at coordinate 1,007,461,653 of NC_136063.1, read as the reverse complement.
CTCAATGTGGTGTTAAACATTTGTCTGTACTTACCAGCCTCCGCTCCCCCGGCTACTCATGTGAGACTCGCAGGTAGCAGGATGGGAAGCACCTTCTCCTCCCATGGTGTGAATGTCTTTGGTGGGATGGGAGGGCCACTGCCAGTCGTGTTTGCCAGAGTCCAGTTCTTGCTCCTCCTCTCCTTGACAACCCTCTTGAGATCATGCCACCGCTTCATGAGCTCCTTCCTGGATCTTGGGGTGGCCCCAACTGCATTCACCCTTTGGACTATCCTTTCCCACATTTGTGTCCTGGTGGCTAATGGTGTCTGTTGGACCAGGTTACCAAATAGTTGTGGCTCTACTCTCACAATCTCGTTGACCATGACTGTCAACTCACTCTCGGTGAATTTTGGCATTTTTTGTGATGTCATGGTGTGTGGGGGTTGAGGTGTTTGTGGGTGCAGGGGTGTTTGGGTGCAGGGGTGTGGTGATGAAGTGTGTTGTGTGCTGGGGTTTGTTTGTGATGGTGTGATGGTGGTGTTGATGGTGGTGGTGGGTGGGTGGATGCGGTGTGCTCTTTTGCCTCTCATGTCAGATGTGGTGTATGGCCTTCTGTTCTGGAAAGATGCAAAGGATTGTGGTGAGTGGAGGGGGTGGCTTTGTACTCAGCTGTGTGGGTGTGTCCAATTGGATTGTGGTTGTCAGGTGTGTTGTGGGTGTGGTTCGGTAGTTTTGTATATTTGTTTTGGTAATTTATGTATCTGTGTATGTGTGTTGTGTATTTTGGGGGCAGGGCTACTTCGTTTATGCAATGTTAGGCATCACTGCGGTGCTTTCACATCGACCGCCATGTATTTCATGTTCGTCCGCTGCGGTGGCTTTGCAGCTGCTTGACCGCCATTTCTCCCATTCAATCCTGGCTGCGACCGCGGCGGTCGTTGTCGGCGGTTCCGCCCGCGACACCCTCGGGGATATTGTAATTTCCCGTGCGGTGTCTCCGCTTTCCCTGTGGACGGTTTTGTCTTTTCCGCTGCTTTTCCGACCGCCGCGGTCGGAGTTTTGGCATCACCGCACACTTCGGGCAGTTTCATTTTCACCGCTACCGCTGCGGTCGGTCTGCAGTGGCGGTGGATCCTGATTTGAACGCCGGTTTATCTGCAGTCATGGCGGGCGGTTGTTTTCCGCCTCTATGGCGGGCGGGGTGGTTTTCCGCCCGCTATCCTAATGGGCCCCTGTGCCTCTTTTGCACCACATAAAGTGGTACATATGTGACGCAGGGCTCTCATAAAGATTTATGAAGCCACACACACCACCCAGCATGGCTTTGAGTGGCTTCATAAATCATGAGTAAGGTGATGCAGCATAAATCGCTGTGTTGCCTTACTCTGCACCCAACAGGCGTTTCATGGGCGTTGCAGTGAGTTTTCCCACACAACACCCATAGAGTTTGAAACTGCCCTAGATTTACAAAGTGATGTAAACCTGGGGAAGCATCAAAACCTTACTCCTCCCTTGGGGAGGCGTAATGAGGAAAAATATGTTTATTTCTCCTCGTTTTTATCATCTTGCCATGTGTGGTACATTCTGCAGCACACATAGAATGTGGAAAACGCCTTGTAGGATTGTTTTTGTGCACAAAGGTGCTCACGTTCCTGCACAAATCCAATCCTGACTGCAGCTGAGGCACCCTTGAAACACGCTGCAAAGTGGCCAACTTTGGCTCTAGGCAGCAAATTGTGTGCCAGCACAAGGGGAAAAGACAGGTATGCACCATATATCATAAATACAATGCAATTCTACCCCTTCACACTGGTTTGGGGCAGCCCAGCAAGAAGACTTGTAGCACTGCCCTGCGCCAATCTCTCATAAGTGATGCCCTGAATGTGCACAGGAATCAGGAATGTTCATTCATAACCCCAAAAACTGCAATTTTGTGAACGTTCATCACATTGTTTTGACAATTTACCTACATCACATTTGGGTTAAACCCAGGTTTTCACGCTCATACATACAAAAAGTATTTATCATTATGTATCCATTTTCTGTGCTTGTAAATGAGATTTAGAATCAGATGATTTCTCTGATCCCTATTTTGGAATTAGAATTGACAGTTCAGACCCTAAACCTAATATTTGTATGGCAACTGTAGTTCACAACTTCAAAATTCTTAGTGAATCAGACTCAAAATTACCATTTGGGTAGTTCTTCCGAATTGGTATGTCCTTCCATTATTTTGACTCTGTCACATTGAAGGTTTATGTACTGCTTCTCCCTCAGACATCACATTTTTGCTACTCAAACTCTCCATCTTGAAGGTCATATGACCAGGAGAATATATAGGAACACCCGCATGAGATTAGTATGTTTTTTTTAAGATTGGGTCCGACTACCTTTATTTTAGAATGTATACATTATGAATAGAGCCCTAAATATTAACTGCACAGTTAAAAAAGTGAAGTAGCGCAGACGGTAATCCCAAACACTAAACCCCGAATGAGCCACAGCTATCAAATGAGCCTTCGTTCCCTTAACCAGGTTATTTGGAGACTGATGCTGATACACTACTTTTTATTTGACCCTTTGGACAGTCTCTTTATGGCCCTATTTTGTTTAAGATGTTCAGTTTTTATAACTAGGGTCCTTCAGGTGCTAAGGTGCTAAGGCCACAGATATCAAACATGTAATATATATATATTTGGAAAATATTGCCCTATGTGCATCATTTTGGCTCACGTTCTGGTATTAGGTGTAAATAAATGATTTGTTTCACCTAACTTTAGTAAATAGCCACTGCTTTTTGCAATATGTTTTTGAACATTTGTATTTACAGGCGCTTTGTAGAAGCCATTGGAATCATCAGCGCAATACGCAGAGCATAAATGAATAAATACTTACATCAATAGATAGCTAGATAAACTGCACAGTGCAATCATAAACCTTTTCATTATTAAGATATTGCTCAAATGTTTTGAGCGCCTAAACTGACTTGAGTAAATATCTCAATTTAGTATGCATCTCCTCATATCGAAAAAAAATATGTCTCAGTTTCGAAAGGATTTGAGTAAACAATGTCACTGCGCTTCATTAGTTTTAATACCTACACAGTTTCAGCAAGAGCGTTATGTTCATCATTAATTAAAAGTATTCCAATTATTCTGCAAACACTCAATCGGAAGATAAGCTAGTGTTGCAGTCAAACATTATAATAAACACTCTAATTGCAATTTTTCATTTATGGAATCATATGAAACGCCCCTCCAAAAAGGTGCCAATATTTTTCTTATCAACAACCCTGAAAGCAAAATAAAGGCTGCTTTTTGTGTTATCTCATTCTTCAGAGTTATTCTCAATTCCCATCACACAGAGGGCAATATTTACAGCATTCCAATGAAGATCATTGTATTGCATGAATGTGAAAGTATGCTTTAACCTATATCACATTTTCAGCATGTTATTATGAGTTTCATAAATTGCCTACACGTTGATGTTGTAAATATTACCGACACCATTATTAAATCTAAAATAAGTGGGGAAAAAATGAAAAATGTGCTTTGAAAAATAAGCAAATTAATGTAAACAAACTATTTAGGACAGTATTCTTGTTATTTCGACAGCAGACAGGACTTTTGCAGGATGCATCCTTCAGCGCATTTTCCTATGTACTATTCTCTAAAGATCATAATAATATTGAGCAGATATGTGACTTAATGGTGAAAATCAAAAGTATCATATTTAAGGGTAAAATCAGTATGTAATCACAAATTCTAGTACTTTATAGAATAGGGAAAGCTCTGTGTAGGCACAAATAGATAGTAGAATAAAAACGTCATTAAATAACCTCTGAGTGAATGCTTCCTCTGGTGTTACAACAAGGGCAACAATCAAGAAATGAAAGACATACTTCTTTAAATTTGTGAGAGTGATTGTTATATTCATGTAGTACCTTATTAAGACATGATGAAGTCACTCTGGGTGTCACGACTCACCACACCTATTATTCTAGTTGTTATTGTTTATCCTTTCTCACTCCCCCCACCCCAATTGCATTTAATTTCTCAGGTTAATTGTAACATGTCCTTACACCTTTTTCTAGTAGGGCTATGGAAAATCACAAATAAATAGATAAGTTCACAGAAGCAAAATTGAGCAATTCCATGTTGTAATGTGTTATTAACTTTTTCAAGGGTTCATCACAATAACAATAATAGCAATAACAATTAGTAATTTATAATAGATAAGTGAATACATTAAAATGCGAAAAAGAAATACATGTAATAAGTACCATATGTTAATAAATAGAATATACATAAATACATGAATATTCGATTAATGGTTAAAACGTTTAAAAGTTAAATAGTTGAGAGAAATATAAAAGAGAAAGAAGGGAGGGAAAAGTATATAGAAATGAGGAACAGATCACAATAGAATTGAATAATTACATGAATTAAATCATTGCAACCGTAAGTCGATGATAGTAGGATACCTTTCTTTATAGTTCTTGAATAAATACATTATAATGAAAAGAGAGAGTGACCCAGAATTATAGAATAGATAATTTAGAATAAAATAGTTTATGTAAGTTGCAGAATACATTAAAATAAAATAAAAATAGGAAAGAGTATGAGATATTATAAGTCATAATAAGATTAAATGAAATATGGTTAGAAAAAACATAGTTCAATAAAATGTAGCCAAAGATTGGGGGATGGGAATTAGAGAGGATAAGTAAGCGTAATAGCACTAAAGAAAGTGCTAGGGATAAGGTTAGGGGTAAAGATTAAGAGATAGGAGTATATGTTGTGGAAACAGTATCAGAACTATCACTATCACGATTCATATTTATAAAAGGTGACCAGGCCTGGAGAAAAACATTAGTTTGATTTTGGAGGTTGTAAATTACTCTTTCATGTGATGCTGTTTATATCATAGTTGTCAACCATTCTTCTGATGAGGGGGGGATGCAGATTTCCAATATCGCAGTATGCTTATTTTCGCTGCAGCCAAAGCTGTATCAAAGAGAAGGTGTTGTGGTTTGGAGATCTTTGGAGAGAGTCGTAAATCATGAAGAAGAATACTAGTGGGTGTAAGTGGGAGGCATAATGGCATTGTGGAGTGTAAGACTTTACCCACATATATCCAAAAAGACGGTATCATTGGACATTCACATATTATGTGAGTTGTGTCACAGTTAGTATTAGAGCATCTCCAGCAATTAGCATGGGAGAGTAGTCCAGCTTTTTGCAGTTTTGCTGGAGACCAGTGCCAGTCATGCAAGATTTTGAAGAGGCACATTTTTAATCTAGCTTCACGAGCTCCTGTGTCTAATTCTTCCACCAACTCTTCCCATTCTTCTGTATGTAAGATATTGAAAGGCGAGCCTGCCTTTTGAATTGTAGTGCATGTGAGAGAGGTTGAAAATAAAGGTGTGTTGGAAGAACTGTATAAAGACCAGAAATTACTCCTTTATGTCTGCGTCAGGTGTTAAAATATGATACTATTTGTGAATATTTGTAGTGACCAAAGAGATTGACCTCATTGTTTTTTCAAGCATTGTTGAAGTTGGATATATTTCTATTATAAGATTAATGCATCGGGAGACCAACTTCTTCTCCTATTAGTGTAAATGATTTAAAATCATTGTTATGAAACATTTGATCTAGGGGTTGTATGCCTGCTGACTGCCATAAGTGCCAAGATGATGTTTTTCTATTGATGCAAATGCTGGTGTTACCCCAAATAGGTGCCTTTTCATGAATATTTGGGCCTATGCCTAATAAGCGATGTGCTCCCCTTGCCAAGATTTATACATAGCTGATAAAATTGGGTTTTTGGGATTCCGACGATTAGGTCCTGTACCATATAAAGCAGAAATACTTGAATCCGAGTATAATAGGTGTTCTACATGAACCCATTGTGGGACATCAGAAATCTCCGGCAGCATATATGATAATTGAGAGATTTGTAATGTTCAATTGATGGAAGACTCCCATGAGAATGATGAGCTCTTAATTTCGCCACAGCTAAGCGAGGTTTTGTTGATCCCCATATAAAAGTTTTAATTTTTGAGTTAATAAGTCGCAACGTGGACAAAGGAATATGAAGAGGAAACATACCTAGAGTCTGTAAAAAATGTGGAAGAATTACCATTTTACCAGCTTGAACCCTGCCCCACATAGAGAGATTCAAAATCTTCCATTTATCAACATGTCACTGCATTAAAGCGATCAAAGAATTCAGATTGTCAGTAATCATGTATTCCATACCTTTAGTAACCAGAATTCCCAGATACTTAACGTGTGAAGGTTTCCAATGAAAAGGGAATCCATGTATAGTACCATCAGAGATAGGTAGCGCTTCACTTTTGTCCCAATTTATTTTATAACCTGATAGGGAAGAAAAATTGTCTATAATTTGAAGTAGAGATGGTAAGGATTGAGGAAGATTAGTAAGAGTGAGTAAAATGTCATCAGCATATAAGTAGAATTTGGATTCACCCTTAGGAAGATGTTTACACATAATTTCTTATGATTGGGGAATAGTGGTCACGAGGGGTTCCATAGCTAAAAGGAAACGAAGTGGGGATAAAGGGCATCCCTGACGAGTGCCTCTTCGGATTGGGAATGGGTCAGATAAGAAGCCTTCACAATTTACTTGGGCAGATGGATTGTCATATAATAGTCACACTTCATTTATAAATTGATCGTCCAATCCAAAACCTTCCAATACTTTGAAAAGGTATTCCCACTCAATGCTATCAAACACTTTTTCGGCGTCTAATGATAAAGCTAACGCATCTTGTGAAAGGTTTTTTTCAGACCACCATGTGTGCACCAAAGTACGTAAATGATTCCTAGATGAACGTCCTGGAACAAATCCCACTCTGGTTGGATGTATTAGGGAGGGTAATACTTTCTTGAGACGAGAAGCTAAAATACAGGCAAGAATGTTGATATCACAATTCAAAAGTGAAATAGGTCTGTAACTGGCGCAAAGTAAGGGATCTTTCCCGGGTTTAAGGAGTACCGCAATAATTGCTTTGTTAGAAAGGGGGCCCAAGGAATTGTCACGGTCTGCCTCTTGGAATGCAGGATGTAGAGAATCGATAATATTATGCCCAGTCCACTGATAAAATTCAGCTGGGAAACCTTCTTCCCCTGGGGCCTTAAGGTAGGTAGATTAAAAACTGCATATGAAATTTTCTCTTGGTTAATCGAAACTCGAAAAGAGCTCTACCTTCGTCAGAAAGACGGAGAAGATCTACCTTCGAGCGAAAGTCATTCAATCTTTCTGAGTCTATTTGAGTTCCTGGCGTATAAAGAAACTTATAAAAAGAGGCAAGTTAATGTATTACATCATGCGGCCTGGTAAGTATACTACCTTGAGATGATTTAATTGCTGGTATGGCCATAGCTGCTTCCCTTTGTCGTAATTGCACCACCAATAATCTGCCTGCCGTCTCTCCTTGTTCATAGTGTCTTCCCTTCATGCTTTGGAGTGTGAATTCTGCCTTGGATGTAAATAGCCTATTTTATGCCATTCGGGCTTGTTCTAATGATTTACGATTTTGTGGGGTTGGTGTTGAGGTATATAAGTGAGTATAAGATTGTATGTCATACACTAATTCTTTTTGTCGCGCAGCATTTTTTTTATTGGCTAGCGCTGCTTCACACATTAGTTGACCCCTAATAGTAGCTTTAGCCGCAGTTCACATTATTCTAACTGAGGACACAGACCTTTATTTGAAGAAAGATGTTCTTGAAAGTGGGTTTGTAAATGGGATTTACCCTCAGGAGAATTTTCATGCGCCAAAGTTTGCATCTTGGTCTAGGTAATCCAACTTCCAAAGCTAAGGAAACCGGGGAGTGATCAGACAATGCAGCATCTAAAATGCATGTTACTTAAATTAGTTGTACAAGTTTTTGAGATGCTAAAAAATAGTCTAAGCGGGATAAGGTACCATGGGTAGGTGAAGAAAATGTATATTCAGTGTCAGAAGGATGGGAGGGACGCCAATGATCAGTTAATCCATGGTCTGTCAATATGTCATTGATTAGTGTTCTATCTGCAGCATTGTTTTTGTCTAAAGGACCTGTTTTATCTAAAGTTCCATCTCTCACTATATTCCAATCACTGCCTATGAAATATTGTGAGGTGCCTATTTCTGTTAATAAACTATTCAAATGGAGGAAAAATGATTTTTTTGTTCCTGTTGGAGCATAGATTGATCCCACACAAATGTATATATCTCCTATGCGCAACTTGGCAAATACATAACGCCCATCAGGGTCTGTCCATGACTTTGATATCATGACTTGTAGCGATTCACGGATGAGGATTGCTACTCCACATTTACGAATAGGCCCTGTGCTTGTAGATTCATTTTTCTGTACACTACTATGAATCTCCTTGCCTACCCAATCTCTACATACTTTTTCAGATTCCAGTGCATCCAAATGTGTTTCCTGGATTAATGCCACATCCGCTCGTTTTGATTTAAGATATGAGAGTACTTCTTTTCTTTTGATGTAGTGTGTGAGACATTCACTTTCCATGTTAATGCAGGTAGAGGGTGTGTAATGGTCAAATTAGACATGTCAATTAGGAAGATATATTGAAAAGTAGGATGAGAAAATGAGGAAAGATATAAAAAAAAGAGACAGGAACAGAAAAAAGAAAGAAAAAGACAAGAGGAAAAAAAAGGGAGAAAGGGGGTGGGGGAACCTTGCCTCTGAGAAAGATAAGAACAATCAGTTATATAGAAAGTATAAGAATAAGAAAAAAGGAGAAATTCGTAAATGTAGTAGGAATATAAAAAGAAATGTGAGTAAGATGCGTAAATTAATGCGTTATATATCAAGCACTAAAAATACTAACCTGTTAACCGCGGGTCTATTCCCCCTAGGGCATTACCGCAGAGAGGAGCCCCGACAAAAGGATAATAAATAAGGCAAATGCGAAAAGATATATAGCTTACTTATTCTATAAAAATGAAAAACTGTGATAAAGTATTAAAGCTATATGAAAACATGAAATATAATTGCCTATATAATATGAGGGAAAAAATGAGATAAAGTACATTAACAATATCCTATACTATTACATTATATATCATCTTATAATATGATATAATTTAGTACAATATGATGTAAAATATTAAATATAGCATTCAATTGTACGAAGATTGAGTACTTTCTAATTACATATCCTGCTTTGAATAGACTCTTTCTGGATGATCAACTGCTGCGCCTCACTCATTTCTCAGAGAAAAGACTAGCCATCCTAGCTTATAGGTTCAGCTCAATTCTGTTCTTTAGTACCATAATCCCATTTTCTATAATTCCACGCTGTGAAAGAAATCATATGCCCTAGAGGTTGCTTATAGCAAACCCAACCAGAGCACTATCCAACTTAAAATCCCTTGCTCAAACAAAGCTTATAACAGCTGGAAATGGATTAAATGGTGCTACTTTACACAATCAGTGTTTGAGATCTTCTTGTCCAACAGTTACTGCATTACTTGGGCATTGGTCCACGGTCAACCTCTTAGTTAGAACTCTCAGGCCAACGGTCAAGCATTCTTGGTTTACAAAAGAACTTATGGCTCAGAAAAAATTGTTAACAAGGACCTAAGACAATTCAAATCTTCAGCCACAAATGTATTCCTGCTGCTGGAAACAAATCCCCTACGCAGCTCCTACAAAAAAAGAAATCCGGCAAGCAAAACAAAAGTATGGGAAATTGCTAAAAATCAAACACTTTCTGGCCTGTTTCAATAAAAACCCGAAAGAGTTTTGGATCATTATCAACCTCTTGCACAGAGTGTCTGATATTGCAAGTGTAAATGAGATCAACGTTGCCCCTGAAGACTGAATCACACATATCAGTTTACTTTATGGTGACTCAGCAAAACAACCTAAATTACCTTGTAGCAACAGCAGGCAAAATACTGAGGATATAAGCTTCGAGGCGGACGAAGATCAAAGTTATGTATATGCCTTAACCTTTACGGCTACAAGGATTAGTACATTGATTCAGAAAAGCAGAGCAGATAGGGATCCCTACACCAATGGCATTCCTGCATCACTTTCTTGGCAGGAGGCCGAGTTCTGGCCCACATCATTGAAAAAGCTCTTCAGAAGATGCATGGCAATGGAATCCATCCCATCATCTTGGCAAGGCTATCTTTTACATCCCATCTACAGGAAAGGCCCTGTGGCAACCACTGACAGTTACAGCCTTATTGCCCTTTTGAATGTTGAGGCTAAATGCTTTCTCTCACTCCTGCTGGAGGATCAAAACACATGAGTAAATTCGAGGACCTTAATACCATTCAACCAAAACCGTTTTAGGCCCTTCTCTGGCACTACTGATAACCTGGTGGCCATGATGTTGCTTGTAGCAAAACAAATAAAGGAAGCAGAGCTTCCCTGCTGCTGTTTCATAGACTTCAGAAATGCCTTTGATCATGTAAATGGCCAGTTGCTCTGTTCCAAACTCATTGCCTGGCAATACTATCACCACTATTATGGAGCATTCAACTCCTATATTCTGATCAGTGGGCCAGAGTAAAATTAGGAAATAACAATTTTATCACCAATAAAATCAAGATCAAACACGGTATCAAATAAGGCTATGGACTGGCCCTAGCCTTTTTTAATCTGTATATTTGTGACCTGATACCTGAAATGGATACTGTTTTCAGCCATACTCCAAAACGTATGAATCAATCCATAGCCACTCTGCTATACGCAGACGATGCAGCCCATTTAAGTTAAATGGCGAGTGGGCTACAAAGATTGATTAATGCATTATACAAATATTGCAGCTCAAAGGCAATGGCAGTAAATCTAGAAAAAACGAATATTTTAATGTTTGGCAGAAAAACCAAAACAAAAAAAGCAGTAGTCTGGTACATGAATAATCACAGTTTGACTAAATCTAACAAGTTTTCATTTTTTGGGTGTTGGCTGGATGACAAAGGAGGCCACTTGACACATCTCAATTCACTGAAGGCAAAAATTGCATCTCTTCAATTTGCCTTTCAAGCAGTTCTTAAAACTGCAAAACGCCAATCCATCTTTGAAGATAATTGGCAAAAAACGTATTCCCACACTGGCCTCTGGCATAGAGGTATTTCCAGGGCGATTCAGTGCCTTTTTGAAAAAAGAACAGAGAACCATCTTTAGGTCCTTGTTTCAGCTGGCATACAATACATAACTATCTCTAACTTGGATGGAATTTAAATTAAATGACCAACAATTCATCCAGAAAGCTAGTTTCCTGAAGTATATGCACACACCACAAGTGGCCCAAATCAGAATCCTTAAAGAACTTGGGGTCATATTATCAAAACAGGCGATAACATTTTCGCCGTTTTAGCGGTGAATATCTGCCGCTATAAACGGCGATAATGGGCTTGATGTTATGCTCTATGGAATTCCAATTGAAGCCCATGTTAAATGTGAAGGACATCTAACATGGGCTTCAATTGGAATTCCATAGAGCATATATCAAGCCCATTATCGCCCTTTTAGCGGCAGTTTTGATAATATGCCCGTTAATTTGGTCCGAAGTAATGTCCTCAGGCAGTTCACAGGCACATAACCGCTTGTTAAATGTCCTCACCAAAAGCCTAAAAATGAAAGGCACAGCTGCCCTGTGAAATAAACATCACCCTCACCATCAATTTAAAACAGCACTAAATTAAGAGGTACACAAAAAGGGTCTTTTATGATGGATCAACACAATTTTAAGAAAAGAAAATATGCCCACTATTTCATCGATAGCTACGCGCAAACAGGGATTCAAAATTAAAATAATTGAGCCATTTTCTATCTTTTACAAATTTAGGTTCTGCCAGCTAGAGATGGGATGCTTTTCCTCATTAGATTTACTGCCACCTTGGGAGCTCCAGCCACCTACAAACAAGTGTTGTTTATGTGGTATATAACAGGAGACGCTGCCACACATTCTTTGCATCTGTCCTCATATAATAAATTAACAAAGATTCGATGGACCCTGATTAATCAGGGGCTACAATCGGTTTAGATGGCCACAGTTATTTTTCTGAGAGGAGCGCATACACAAGTAATAGCAAGCCAAATAAAATACCTGAATACAATGGATAAAGGATTAAGGAACACAGCTTCGTCAAGTGTATCCCTAGGAACCTAGCCCATCCCAGAGCAGATGTCATTCATAGAGCAAAGGACTACGCGTGGACACAGCAGTCAGGCTACTAGAGATAGGTTGTCATTTGTTTTTCTGATTTTACATGTAAACAACGTTGGATGATTGTTTTAATTGGGCAACCTTAACTATCCTGCCACCGTTAGCAACACAACAACTAGTAACTGTTTACTGAAGCATGTCTAATTATTTTAGCTTGAGTCTACTTGTTTTGGAGCTGTACATTTCAAAAGTTTCTGTGCTTGTTTTACATTAACAGCCTAGCTCTGTTGTGATTGAAGATTGTTCTACGAGTAAAGCATTTAGCAATCTTATTCATACAACAATATCAATGGTGAATATTAAATTCTCCTACCTTTCTTTATGTAGAACAGTCAGTTGGCTTGCAAAATGCATATCTATACTATCTGTCTTGCACTAGATTCAGCACTTTATCCTCTCAGAGCACAGCACTTTATACACCCTTGTGGTAGTTGAAATATCCATTGCTATTTTATGCAAGCTTTTTTTCTTGTAGGTTCTGATAAGCGGAATTAAATGTTTTTATGTATCCTTAGAAACATTAGGTCAAAACAGTGGAACTGTTCTATGCCCTGCTGATTATTGATGTATGACAATTAGATGATTCTGTCATTTGCACTTTACACTTGTAATTATATTGAGGTTCATCTGTACTTAGTATATCTCACTTAAAAAACAATTATGATTGTGTAAATTTCCACTTTACACTGGTGAGTATATTGAGGCTCACCTTCTTTAGCATATTTTAAGAATCATGCTAGATTTGTACATCCATTTTTTTTACTATTTTGCTTGCACTTTCATGGAGTTGACTGTCTAAATCAGGTAATTCTGCCTCCAATGGGGTCTATCATGATCTCCTGATTAAGAATATAATGCTTGTTTGCTCAGGGAGAGTCCTCACTCACCAACCTAGTTGGTCATGATAATATAAACATGTTCTGCTCTTCTACACTGAGTTGTAAACCTTTGAGTGGGCAAAGACTGAATAGTCTATATAGTTGTTTATAAAATAATTATCATGCTAAATAACTTTTTGTTGACACCTCCTAAGGAATTACCCGTAAGGCTAGTAATTACAAGTGTGAATCTAATAGACTACAAACATGTTGCTAAATTAGGTTACATAACACTGTGTTATATTGTGTTCTGTTCTTATTAAAGCATATAATGTGTGTAACCACTTGTAGGGTCTCTTGGAGCTAGGTAGAGGATCAAAATTGACCAACGTTTTAATGGATGACACTGCAAGCTTTATTACATTTTATGTTACACTGGTTTTGTTTTTCACTTCCTCGGAGCAAACAAAATTCAATCAAAGCACTTGAATGAAATAGAAATTCAACCTTGTTAAAAATGTAAGTGTTCTCAATACTATTACAAAATCTCTTCGGTAAAAGTAGAGCTCCACATTTCTTATTGCTTATTCGAGCTATATGTAGTAACTATGTAAAAAAACGTAATATGGGATAGATGAGCTAAAAATATATTCACAAATAATGTTTGCTGTTGTAGTAAAATCCCTTAATTTCCGTTGTTAAACATGTGTTTTGATCCTTCATTCTCATAGTTGATTGAATCACAGGGACTTAGTATATTTTTAAAAGTTCTACCTCATTTAATAGTTATCAGAAATCTGTTCTTAATAAGGTATTGCAAATAATGCCCAATTTGAGGAATATGCCAGTGTCTATTCAAATTGGAAAAAATCGAACATCTCTCAGCTTATAATTAGCATGAACTTTTTAGTCATTCCTTGCACTCGCCTGGTCTTACACTTAGTAAATAATTGACAGAGGTTCAGCTTATGTGTTTTATTTGCTTATTTATTAGGAGTGCCCAACGTTTAACCTCTCTCTGTAAATTTAGTCAACATGTTCTTAATTGACATATCATAATTTTGTCCCCTTACTGACTACATATTTTTAGTCCTCAGGGTCTGACTATACAGTATATTGTCGTTGTGATATTTTGGTTGATTTAATTGAACATGTAAGGGGTTGTTAGCATTTGCTTATTGAAGCAGTCCACTCCAAAGTTTTACTTCTGACATGAACAGTATTGAAGAACATAATGTTAATGCTTCACTGTTGTAACCTAAAATCTAAATGTAATGGATTCTCATTCAGTAATGCTAAAACTCTGTCTTAGTACATTTCCAAATCATAAAATCTTAATTTGTGAATCTGCAAAATAGGGTCAGTTTGGGTTCATGAATTGTCACATCTTCTCTGCTCATTTGCTCATAACACGGGCTACATAAGAGGGAGCAAAGCAAGAACTAATTGTTGTTTCTCTCCTCAGTTTCTACAAGATATTTTGATAACGATAGTAAATACAATTTAAAATGTTAACATACCTATGTGTAAAGTAGTTTGAAGTAAAAAAATATAAAAAGTATATCCAACTTTAGTTTTTTTATTAATTAGATGATAAGATTGGGAAAACTTAAATTTCTTCAGCAAGGTTCTACTTATACTTTATTTTAGTGCATTGATTGGATGTGTTTATCCTGAAAGAGTCTCTTTAATATAACAAGCTGTGCATTCACAAAGACAAATTTATTGTATGACATTGATTTCATGAAATAAAGTTTATTTTATACTTTACTTTTCTGCTTTGATCGGGTGTTGTTTGGCTTGAGGGTGGACTCTTTAATATCCGAAGCCTTATGTTGGCAAAGATGGATTGAATTTATAAAGTTGATTTAATGAAATAAAGGAACCCTCACTATTGAACATACAAACTGCTTACAGATTGGGTGTTTGAATATTCCCTTAGAAATAGGAAGTTAGGCCTGAATATTTTTAATAAAGGTTTGTGATTACATATTAAGCAAGAACACACGTCATACAGTAAGAGGGGAACCAGACAACAATCATTATATAGTTGTCCTTTGAGTTATCATTAATATTAATCATATAGGATTTTGGGGGTCCTTCAGAGTGGGCATTTTGTACTGTGACAGATTTGAACATCTGATGATAAGTATCAAAGGGAGAGGAAGGAAAGGTACTGGATCCAGTTCACTTCCCCTGGTATAAACGTGTGAATCAAAAGGAACTAGCTCTGGAGTGGATGCTCCTAGCGTTTGTATGTATTGGCAGGGAATACATTATGTTTTCAAAAAAGCCCTCACTCCCCACCCTAGTTGGTGACATGCTTCATCATTGGGACCCGGGTGCACCTCGGGTGTGCTACAATGCCTGCATACAGCAGAGAGGGTATTGTTTCGTGAGAGTGCAGTGAAGATGGTTGAGTGAATGTTAAAAAGACTGTTCTAAGGGTCCCACAGGAGAGAAAAAGAGTATTGTAATGTGTGGGCCCTAGGCAGCAAATATAACCGAGACACAGATATTTTAGGAGGTCTAAGGTAGCTCCAATATCCTAGTCGGCCACATTTCAAAGTGGAGGATGGGTCATAAAGAAATTATTGTGCAAAATATATTAATTGCATTACAGTTCAAATTTCATACTATGGGTCCATATATTTAAATACTTAAGATAAAGGATGAGTAGGTCCCATCTTAATGGGCTCACAGGATGGATTAGATAGGTCTACACTCTTACAGGCTGCCAACAGTTCTGTTTTCTTCACATTAAACTTAAGCCAGTGTTCATTTGTGTATTCCTTGACTTCAAGATACTCTGAGCTATTTTTGAATCACATTGTGTCCACTCACCAGGAAGAGGCAAGAGTTTCCTCAATATAAGCTTAAAAGCCGCCTTGAAAGTAGTTGACAACTGCCACTAGTGTCATGTATACATGAAGAAAGAACATTTTGAGACTAGACTCTTGTGAAATAACACACAGGATTTTAGAAGGCTGAATGCCCTAAGTAACTTTCTGGATACTGCCTGTTAAAATTGAACAAAACACAGAGAAGAAACGTGGACATCCATTGTCTCAATGGTATGATATGGGGTGGAAACCACCAGGATTTTTATCAAAAATGTTGTTAGACTCCAAGCATGTACTTTTTACAGTCAAGTGGTGTTCCAGACTCTTTGCTACTATCAACAGGAGGGAGAATGGTTACTAGTTTGAGAGACTTGCCGGGTGAAGGCAAGGTTTTTATAGAATTTGAATGGCTATCATTCCTTGATGTGGGAGAAACTGTACCTTATTTGAGAGAAGAGTTAATGGTACAAAGAGCAAACATAATGATCTGACAAAGTAGGGAAAACAAGGTACAGGGCGGGACTCAAAGGGAGGGGCTCAAAGGCACAGCTCTGTCCAAGTGGGGGAAGGCACAGGACAGAGGGAATATGCCATAGATTTCAAGGGACCAGCACTGCTTGAGCAAAATGTATTACTAGCATTCTAGATGTCCATTTTAAGTGAGAGGCAGATCACATGGCAATATTAGGAGATGGCGCCAGATGCCATGTTTTCTCTTTCCAAGGAGTAGACATTTTTCAATACCTATAAACAGGTACTTTGGTCACCTAAGAAAAATAAAGAAAGCACCCAGAGGGCCCTCGTTAATTTTTTGTCCCAGGACTTGCAAAGACCTCTGACAAACCTGTAAAAGCAGCCTGGACTTGGAGTAGTATATGGGTTTTAGGTGTTTCATATGGGCAATGAGGAAAAAGGTTGCAAAAACAACAACATGGATTCAAAGAGGATTGATGAGGATTTCTGTTGCTATAATTGATCTATTAATTTCTTTTTTTTAAATGATTACTGTAGGCTACTATATCAGAAAGTGTGGGAGTATAAATTAGGCAGGCAGGGGGCCTCATTCATAAACTGTTCTTTTAAGTAAGCTTGCACTTTTGAGTATATTTTCTACTTTTTGGTATTTACAATCTACTTAAGTCTTTCTCTAAACTAATTTTTAAACTTAACATTCTCAAGTTTCAAATGTTCCCCTTCATAAAAGAAAATTACAATGGGTCCATCTTAAAAGTCACAGTAGGTCCTGAGAAAATGTTTCCACGTGAGTTCAATCTTTTCAACTCAGCGTTTCAGAAATACAGTTTTCAGATATGATCATTCAATAGGATAAAATCATCTCTTATATTTCTTTCCTCAGACCTCCAACTGTGAAAGATGGACAACAGAGAAATTACAATACCAGTTAGGTACATGTCTCCTGCACGTACTTCATGTGCCTGATATTCTACCAGAACAGACCCCAAAAACAGCACTTCACATAGGGCATTTGTTTTTACAGTCTCTCCACATACAGATTCATCTGTCTGTCACAAAAAACACATGGTAAACAATTATTTGGTATTGCTGAGTGAGAGGGTTAAATCCGTCCTTTTTCCAATATTTGAATATTTTCTTGCCTACTAGTATTCAGTGCTCATGATTTGGCACCTCTCCTCCCTATTCCTGTGTTTGACCCGCCCTTGGAACATTTAGACCAGATTTACAAAACGTTCATGCAGCGCAACTCCTACACAAAAACAATCCTCTAAGTAATTTTCCACTCTCTATGTGTGCTGAATAATTCAGCACATGAAGAAAGAGGAACAAATGATGAGAAATGCATTTCTCCATATTGTGCCTCCCCCAGGAAGGCACACCATTTTGATGCATTTCCACATCTACCACTCATAATAAATCTTTGAATTAACCAAAGTCCATGACTATATGCATGGGAATACCCATGGTCCACCCATTGAATGCCCCCCTGGCACAGAGTAACACAAAGCAGGAACTTGTCCTGTCTTGCATAACTCCAGATTTACCAAGCACCGCAGGACCTCGCATGGTGGCCTTGTTTTGTTTAGGAAATTTGACTTTAGTCTGCGTGGCTCTTGTGTTACCTTGCATGATGCAAGGGCAATGCAAAGCTATGGTAGATCTGCCCCTTAGATTCTATCCTGTTTTTATATTGATTGTTTGACTGTGTACTTCATCTGCTGACATCTGGGACATTTTTTTCTTTCTGCATGTCTCTCTGTGATTCCACCTTTAGCACCAGGTGCGGCCAAAATTGATTATGCTTGCAAAATTCATGAAATTATGAAATTTCATGTTATACAAATTATTTGAAATTATGCATCGTGCCATTGTCTTTACCTGAGAGTGCTTCTTGCATTACGAAGTCTCAGGAGATACTATCAGGAATCTAGTTAGCACAAAAACTGGGATGCCCAGAGACATTCTTTACACAAGCCAGCATACTGCTCATATTTTGTGAAAATGTATTATGCAAGGTACATAGTCCATTAAAAAGGGTGACAATAAATACTGGCAAATTACATTTTTCTGCAAAATCATAATTTTGCAAAATTGGCATGGAATTTTGTAACATTTTTAGAGAGAAAATTATACAATTTTGCTCAGCTCAATATGATTGCATGCCTGGCTTTTTCAGCTCTCTATTATTCTGCATCTCTCTCTCCCCATCCTGTCCCCCCAATCATCCTCGATATTCCCCCCACACACACAAAGCATTGATATCAATATTTCCACCATTCCATTTGCCACGCACTCCACTGACACCAAGTTCTAATGTCGCTCAGTGTCCCCCTACAATCTCCACTCACCCTCTCTCTCTGCCCCATCCACCACCTTTTTACTTCTCCTTCCTGAAAACTCATGTGCCACCATGCAGTGGTGTTGTCAGCTTCACCAGGACTTGTAGAATTGCACTACAAGCCTTGGTCAAGCCATTAGTGCTGGGTGGCCATCTTTGAATAATTTTATATGCTTCCCAAGATGATCAACAAGTTGCATCTGCATGCAGTTATGCAAACATTGGCAAAGAGAAAACAGATAGCAAACCAGTTTCATTTGCCAATATTTGTTTTAATCTTGTAAATAAACAATGGGCATATAATCAAGGGCCTGATTTAGAGTTTGGCGAATGGGTGACTCTGTCACAAACATGACGGATATTCCGTCCCCTGTATTACAAGTGAATCAAATCCAGTGGCACTTGTAATATGGTGGACCGGATATCCATTGTGTTAGTGATGTTGTAACTCATCCATCCAACTCAAAATGAAGCCCCAAAATCTTAATCCTGGCCACTGTCACGTGGTCTTTCACTCAATGATCCCCTCAAATTTCAATTGCGGAAAGTTTCTACTTGCTGAACTACTTAAGACATTCTCAACAAGCTCAAATGTATCCTCCACTCTTTAGGCAGTAGGCAACTAGAGAAAAAAATGTCAGCAAGTTCACTCATGAATGAAAGTCAAAGTCTACCTTTAGATATCAGGATTATCTTTGACGTCCTCTTTTTCATGTACAAGGCCATTACACTCATCAACCCTCATGCCTCCACAAAAATCCGACCTTAGTTGGAGGTACGCTATTTGCAAGAACCAAATAGTTAAAACCCTTCAAGCTTCCAAATGCAAAACAAATCGAGTTTTCTGCACCTTTACACCAATGTCGAGTAACTTTTTAAAAGAGGATATTAAACCGTGCCCATCACTTTTTAGCTTCTAGCTTCTACAAGGTGCCAAAGATGAACCTCTTCATGGAACCTATGGTGAAAGTCCAAAAATAAATCTTTATGGCCAGATCTGTCACTTCCCAACACTGTGATTTTTTGACAGTTTGACATTGTTACTCGATTGTGTTATGTAAAGTATTCCATCGGGTGAGTTTTTTTAATAATAGCTTAATAAATAAATAAATACATACAATTTTAATGTTTACTTCATTAATGTAAGTCGGGTTTTAAAGTGAACACTGATGCTGTGTGCTGAATTTAATTGCTTCGATTCTGTATCATATGTAGAGGTGCTTTAATGAAGGATTGCTATATGTATTGTCCAGGTGCTATATCATGGGACTAGCCTTTCACTCAATCATTTCAATTTCCAGATCGCACAAGAGTTACTATTTGCCTAGAGGGAGAGAATTGTTTTTTGTTGCAGTTTTTTAGACAGAGCAAACTCTACCCGAAGGTATTGGAGGACTTTACATCAGCACCATAAACATTAGACAAGGTCACATTATTTTTTAGGCATGGTGAGATTAAGTGATATGCCCAGAATCAGAGGAAGTTCACTGTGCCTGAGTGGGTCCAGGACTGAAATTCTGATGAAAGCTGCAATAGAGAGAAAATACCATTTGAATTTGAAGAAGTTCCAGCATTAGACCACAACATTCAGAGGAAGGGGTTGCGCAAACACCATCGATTATATTTGTATCTCCCCCGCCCACAGACTTCTTTGTGAAAGCTGCTGTCATCCCCTCACTCCACGGCGACCGCAACCCGGTCCAAGTAGTGTTTAAACCATGGGTACTCACAAACTTTCTCTCGGGGGCCAAATTTACAGTGTGGTTTGTGGCCGAGGGCCACACCGGTGGAGGCGGGGTCAGTGGGGGAGGGGGACGGGGCTAGAAAGAAAAAACTGTGACCATGAAGTTGAACACAGGCCCCTGCAGTTGACGCGTTCATCCACTGAGCCAACAGACCAGCATACACACACATCTCTCTTTCTCCCTCTCTCTCCCTATCTCTCCCTCCCTCTGTCTGTCTGTCTCCCTCCCTCTGTCTGTCTGTCTCCCTCCCTCTGTCCGTCTGTCTCCCTCCCTCTGTCTGTCTGTCTCTGTCTGTGTTGTCTCCCTCTGTCTGTCTCCCTCTGTCTCCCTCTGTCTCCCTCCCTCTGTCTATTTCCCTCTGTCTGTCTCCCTCTATCCCTCTGCCTCCCTCCCTCCCTCTGTCTCCCTCACCCCCTCCCTCCCTCTGACTCCCTCCCTCCCTCCCTCTCTCCCTCCCTCCTTCCCTCTGTCTCCCTCCCTCTGTCTATCTCCCTCTGTCTGTCTCCCTCTATCCCTCTGCCTCCCTCCCTCCCTCTGTCTCCCTCACCCCCTCCATCCCTCTGTCTCCCTCCCTCCCTCCCTCTCTCCCTCCCTCCTTCCCTCTGTCTCCCTCCCTCCCTCTGTCTCCCTCACTCCTTCCCTCCCTCACTCTCTCCCTCCCTTCTTCCCTCTGTCTGTCTCCCTCCCTCCCTATGTCTCCCTCTGTCTATCTCCCTCCCTCTGTCTCCATCCCTCCCTCTGTCTGTCTGTCTCCCACTGTCTGTCTGTCTCCCTCTATCTCCCTCTGTCTGTCTCCCTCCCTCTGTCTGTCTCCCTCCCTCTGTCTGTCTCCCTCCCTTTGTCTGTCTCCCTCTGTCTGTCTCCCTCTCTCCCTCTGTCTGTCTCCCTCTCTCCCTCTGTCTGTCTCCCCCTGTCTGTCTCTCTCTGACTGTCTCCATCCCTTCCTATGTCTGTCTCCCTCTCTCCCTCTGTCTCTCTCTCTCTATCGCTGTCTCTATTGCTGTCTGTCTCTATCGCTCTCTGTCTCTGGCTGTCCCTGTCTCTGACCCTATCTAGCTCCGTCTGTCCCTGTCTCTATCTGTCTCTGCCTCTATCTGTCTCTATATGTATTTATCTGTCTCTATCTCTATCTGTCTCACCTCACCCAGCTCTCACTCCCTGCTGCCCTCTGTCACCTCACTCCCTGCTGCCCTCCACCTCCCTCACCCAGGCTCTCACTCCCTGCTGCCCTCCACCTCCCTCACCCGGGCTCTCACTCCCTGCTCTGCCCTCCACCTCCCTCACCCGGGCTCTCACTCGTCCCTGCTCTGCCCTCCACCTCCCTCACCCGGTCTCTCACTCCTCTCTGCTGCCCTGCACCTCCCTCACCCGGGCTCTCACTCCCTGCTGCCCTCCACCTCCCTCACCTGGGCTCTCACTCCCTGCTCTGCCCTCAACCTACCTCACCCGGGCTCTCACTCCCTGCTGCCCTCCACCTCCCTCATCTGGGCTCTCACTCCCTGCTCTGCCCTCCACCTCCCTCACCCGGGCTCTCACTCCTCCCTGCTCTGCCCTCCACCTCCCTCACCCGGGCTCTCACTCCCTGCTGCCCTCCACCTCCCTCACCCGGGCTCTCACTCCCTGCTGCCCTCCACCTCCCTCACCTGGGTTCTCACTCCCTGCTCTGCCCTCCACCTCCCTCACCCGGGCTCTCACTCCCTGCTGCCCTCCACCTCCCTCACCCGACTCTCACTCCCTGCTGCCCTCCACCTCCCTCACCCGGGCTCTCACTCCCTGCTGCCCTCCACCTCCCTCACCTGGGCTCTCACTCCCTGCTCTGCCCTCCACCTCCCTCACCCGGGCTCTCACTCCCTGCTGCCCTCCACCTCCCTCACCCGACTCTCACTCCCTGCTGCCCTCCACCTCCCTCACCCGGGCTCTAACTCCCTGCTCTGCCCTCCACCTCCCTCACCTGGGCTCTCACTCTCTGCTCTGCCCTCCACCTCCCTCACCCGGGCTCTCACTCCCTGCTGCCCTCCACCTCCCTACCCGGGCTCTCAGTCCCTGCTCTGCCCTCCACCTCCCTCACCCGACTCTCACTCCCTGCTGCCCTCCACCTCCCTCACCCGGACTCTCACTCCCTGCTCTGCCCTCCACCTCCCACACCCAGGCTCTCACTCCCTGCTCTGCCCTCCACCTCCCTCACCCGGGCTCTCACTCCCTGCTGCCCTCCACCTCCCTCACCCGACTCTCACTCCCTGCTGCCCTCCAGCTCCCTCACCCGGGCTCTCACTCCCTGCTCTGCCCTCCACCTCCCTCACCCGGGCTCTCACTCCTCCCTGCTCTGCCCTCCACCTCCCTCACCCGGGCTCTCACTCCTCTCTGCTGCCCTGCACCTCCCTCACCCGGGCTCTCACTCCCTGCTGCCCTCCACCTCCCTCACCTGGGCTCTCACTCCCTGCTCTGCCTTCCACCTCCCTCACCCGGGCTCTCACTCCCTGCTGCCCTCCACCTCCCTCACCTGGGCTCTCACTCCCTGCTCTGCCCTCCACCTCCCTCACCCGGGCTCTTACTCCCTGCTCTGCCCTCCACCTCCCTCACCCGGGCTCTCACTCCCTGCTGCCCTCCACCTCCCTACCCGGGCTCTCACTCCCTGCTCTGCCCTCCACCTCCCTCACCCGACTCTCACTCCCTGCTGCCCTCCACCTCCCTCACCCGGACTCTCACTCCCTGCTCTGCCCTCCACCTCCCTCACCCGACTCTCACTCCCTGCTGCCCTCCAGCTCCCTCACCCGGGCCCTCTAACCCTGCTCTGCCCTCCACCTCCCTCACCCGGGCTCTCACTCCTCCCTGCTCTGCCCTCCACCTCCCTCACCCGGGCTCTCACTCCTCTCTGCTGCCCTGCACCTCCCTCACCCGGGCTCTCACTCCCTGCTGCCCTCCACCTCCCTCACCTGGGCTCTCACTCCCTGCTCTGCCCTCCACCTCCCTCACCCGGGCTCTCACTCCCTGCTGCCCTCCACCTCCCTTACCTGGGCTCTCACTCCCTGCTCCGCCCTCCACCTCCCTCACCCGGGCTCTCACTCCCTGCTGCCCTCCACCTCCCTCACCCGGGCTCTCACTCCCTGCTCTGCCCTCCACCTCCCTCACCCGGGATCTCACTCCCTGCTGCCCTCCACCTCCCTCACCCGACTCTCACTCCCTGCTGCCCTCCTCCTCCCTCACCCGAGCTCTCACTCACTGCTCTGCCCTCCACCTCCCTCACCCGGGCTCTCACTCCCTGCTGCCCTCCACCTCCACCTCCCTCACCCGACTCTCACTCCCTGCTGCCCTCCACCTCCCTCACCCGGGCTCTCACTCCCTGCTCTGCCCTCCACCTCCCTCACCTGGGCTCTCACTCCTCCCTGCTCTGCCCTCCACCTCCCTCACCCGGGCTCTCACTCCCTGCTGCCCTCCACCTCCCTCACCTGGGCTCTCACTCCCTGCTCTGCCCTCCACCTCCCTCACCCGGGCTCTCACTCCCTGCTGCCCTTCACCTCCCTCACCCGGGCTCTCACTCCCTGCTCTGCCCTCCACCTCCCACACCCAGGCTCTCACTCCCTGCTCTGCCCTCCACCTCCCTCACCCGGCTCTCACTCCCTGCTGCCCTCCACCTCCCTCACCCGACTCTCACTCCCTGCGCTGCCCTCCCACCTCACCCAGCTCTCAGTTCCAGCTGTCCTCTCCCCTCCCCCCTCCCACCCCCTCTCCCCTGTGCGTCAGCCTGGCTGACACAGCCTCCCGGGCACCCCAGTACTTAACAGGTCTTTAAACGACCATTTGTTTGTTAATGAGGCTCTGTTCACCTCTTAGCGCCCCTGCAGCTCCACTCTTGACTGTGGCTGGAATCGCCCGGCCCCCACAGAGTAGTGTCTCTGACTCGCACTGCTGCTTCCCGAGGTGTTCACTGAAGTTAAAAAAAACACACACAGGTGGGATGTCTCCAGCTCTGCGGGCCGCCACTGAAGGCTTGCCGGGCCGCTAATGGCCCGCGGGCCGTACTTTGAGTACCCCGGGTTTAAACTGTCCCAGAGGCCGAAGTACAAAATAGAATGTGGTGCGAAGGATTTGGCACCCTCAACAGACAAATTAAGATTAGTGTGGCGAGGGGTTAACAGTGACGGTGTATTCCACATGGTATTTAGGAACAACTTGGAACTTTTTAACTCTTGTTTGCCCGGATGGGAACCCAATCCTGAGGTTATTAACGCATTTGCTAAACTTTGTGAGGTCATAACATCTGCACTATCGAATCCTGCTGCAGCTTGGACCTAGAAGGTTCAATAGTGAGTGCTCAGCAATCAAAAGACAACTACGGAGTGCCCTATCAACTAAGCCAAGGTGCCCATCTCTAATTAAGTCACTCAGATAGAAGTACAAGCTGATTATATCTCGTAGGAAGGACAAATTATTATCTGATCAATCGACATTCGCCAATTCTGCCAGCCTAAGGAATGGGAAAACTTTTTGGGCTGGTGTTAAAGACATGAGAGCAATGGGACAACCTCTAACACTGATCAGTTGTAACATAACCGGTGAGGCCTGGGAAGCACACCTTTCAAAGATCTATACAGCCACCCTTCAGGAAGAAGACCTGTTTGGGCCTCAGGCCCCGATTGGGGTATTAATATCACTACCTAAGTTGAGGTAGCCATACATCAGAGCCCGGGCAATAGAGCCACTGGCCCAATGGGTTACCAATTGACCTCATTAATGTATAATCCCGATTTTTTGGGCTCCACTCTTACTGAATGTTTTACCAGTTTAACCCATGCCCCATTAAGTAGTACTTGGTCAACTAGCATCATCGTCACAATTTTTAAGAAGGGTGACCGCTCCCAGCTCAGTTGTTATAGACCCATTTCCCTGATTGACAATACTCTGAAAATCTTAGGGCGGGTTTTATATAATGAGATTAAAACTTGGTCCGGGTGAATTTTATTTTACAACCAGTTTAGGAGTAAAGTAGGCACCATCGAGCAATGATTAAACCTCAACCTAATAATTGGGAAATACTCCATTGCACAGAGGTCACCTATTTATTTGGCTTTCATGGACCTGACCTCAGCTTTGATTATGTAAACCGGTCATGACTGTGGTCAATCCTATTAGAATATGGGTTAGACAAGGCTTTAGTACATTTCTTAGCATGTTTGCACAAGGATCTGAGTGCTTGAGTTAGGATCAATATTGGAGGTGAGGTCTCTAATGGCATCAGGGTTGGCAGAGGGGTTAAGCAGGGATGTGTTCTGACTCCCCTACTCTCCATCATATATATTAACAACTTACATAAAACACTGATCGAACTAACCAATGATGTCCCTTGAGTTAACAGCAATATACTCCCAGCCCTATTATATGCAGATGACGTGGTATTAATGGGCCGCACACATAATGCCCTACGTCTTTTAGTACAGGGTTTTGTCTATTTTATGGCCACCTTATATCTTTGCACTAAATTAAAAAAATCTTTTAGAATGGCTTGTCGACCGAGGGAGCGCCTTTTAAACTCTGTCTCCAAGGACAATCAAAGTTTACAATGCACTAGCACTTTCACCTATCTGGGGCTGTTTTTTGCTGCTAATGGTTCCTGGTCTGACCCCATGGCATATTTTAGGAACAAGTTCTCCAAAGCTACTAACTTGGTTCTTAGTCTACCACAACCTAGGATGACAGGGCTGTCTTAGCTATGTTTTTTTTTTAACTCCAGTGCATTCCCACGGCAACCTATGGCGCGTAGAACTGGGGCTTCTCAAGGAGCTGCAGCATCCAGTGTGAAGAAAATAGGCTCTACCAGAAACTTTTAGGTGCCCCCATCTCCACGTGCCAATAACCTTGCCATAGCTAATTGAATTTACACTACATCAAATACTATATACAGGCACACCTGCCCTATTCTGACTAGCCATTTGGAAAAACCCAGCGGCGACCCTCACACGAGAGATTATAGGAGATTGCTTTCACTGTGAAAAGGGAATACACATCCCATAGCTAACAGAGGTGCGTTCAAGTCTATGAAGGGTTAACTAGGAACACATTTTTGTAAGCCCAAATGAGTCAGATACTGTCAGCAAAAAAGAAGTTTGAACGGCACTCTGTACGCATTACAGTAAGGCAAGATTAGACAGAGAGTCCAAGAAACCAACTGTAGTTGCTTTTATGTCAATCAAGAATATTTTTTCACTAGCTGGTTAGCTACATTACAAAACCTATTAGGTGTTGGGAGAGGGGACTCCTTTTTCACTTAAGAGTGGGCACTGTGACATTTTTCTCAGTTTTTCCCTCGGTTTTCATGCTAATCTCAAGCTTTTGCCTTATTCTTTTGTACGTTTTATACAAAGTATGCTAAAGGGCTTTGCCCAGTCAAGGATGTCATAGGGGCTGTGCCCTACCTCCAATTTGGGCATGCATGCACCTTGATCACAAACCACTGTGCATTCAACCCCCTTGACACCTTCAGCCATGTGCAGTGGAGGTTGGCTACTAAATCCGGTGCGTGACGAGGCCATGTGCTCAACCCACCATGTGACCCACTCGCACTGCGGTCACCCTTTGGAATGTAAAGCAGGGGTGGCCTCAGACCCTCCACTTCCTGTAGCCAGACCCTGCATCCAATCTCCGGCATGGCCAAACCCCCATGCAGCAAACTCCATCTGTGCATGCAGCTGCAAAGCCTGCTATCTAGGTATTACATCTTTTTTTTCAGCATGTATTGTGGGCTCTGGACACAGGCCTTAGCATATTGTCAGGACCTGTGCCTGTCCCCTGCCTCTAAAATATAGCTCCGCACCAATCCCTCTGATAGGCAGTCCCTATGCAATCAAACTAGGTTTGCATGACCTCCAGCTTTGTGCAGTAGAATCTGGGCACTGAGACAGGCCTGTTTTAAGTCCTGCACCAGACCCATGTGCACTGAACTTGGCATTCAACATCTATGTGTAGTGGGCTGATGGCAAGCACCTGTCCTGCAGCAGACCCTGCACCAACCTCTGTTACTACTAAATCAGCTGGACATAGCATCATTTCTACACTGGGACAAGAACGTCCAGAATTACCATGCCCTTCCCCTTTTGATAACATACCACTTTTGTACTGGTAGAAATTTTTACCTCCCTGGAGAAATATTTTGAATCTTCTGCCAGAGTCACGCTCAGAAATTAAGCTAAATGTCCTTCGATCTTCTGGATATTATAATATTTAAATAGCATCAAACTTTCTACTGGTGTATTCGTTTTGAAAGAAAGTGAACTATTTACATTTTTCAAGCATTATTCTGATTTAGGGACAAACAGTCTTTCATGATCGTGTCCACTCCTTCTAACCCTTAGATTAAATGTCACCTCTCTCTTATTTCAGGTCAATTTCTCTATTCTGATCTCAAAGATATAATTCACCCCCTCACCTCAATTCACTTCTTAGAGCACTCTAGAGGTGGTCGCCTCTGCGATAAGTGAGGCACCTTTCAGAAATCTCAGCCAGGCACTGAACTCCAGCGGTTTTCAATATCTCTACTCCCATTATTCCTCATTAGGGAGCTCTAGGCTCACCCTGCATAAGGAGGCGCGCGCTGCTCTTGATCCTTCAATTCTCTTCGACCTTACCATACATATTGTAAATATATGCGATTCTCAGACTCTATCCCTCAAACTACATGATGAAGACGAAATTGACTTCTGCAAAAACCATTATCGGGATTTATTGACTTGAGAGGATATTGTTTTGCAAGGCAAAGCTGAACATGAAAGAGAGAAAGGCTAAATAGCTCAGGTCCTGAGGGCCCTCGTGCATATTTTGGTCACCAAGGTTTCGCCTTTGCTTTTAGCCTAATTTATTCACCCCATATCCATAAAAATATTTTTGAATTCAACCTTCAGACAGCCCTTTGTTTGAATACAGTGACTCAAAGAGTATACATATAATATGCCGCTGTCACGCGTTTGTCCTTTAGGCATGGGAATGGCATAACTCGATTTGAATTTCCAAGAGAGATTATATCCACTTTCTTAAAAGCTTTAACTTAAAGAATGATTCAACTCTGGCACATTAGGCAAAATGAAAGCTATTCTTCAAGCCCTGGATAGGAGGGAGTTAATAATTGCGAAGTAATATGTTATGAGCCCTTCAACCTCCATACTTATCAGACAGAAAGAGGAGGCTTCTCTTTGCATAAAAGAAAATCTCTCTTCCTTCACCTATGTACTCTTGTGTCATTGCAACAAGAGGACACCCCACGAGGCGTACACCCTTGACAATTTCATCTTTACTGAAAGGGACATTTTTAAGTACTGTGTAACTTCCCAAAGATAACAAATGGAAGCTACGTTTTGCTTGAAACTGCACACACAGGTTGTTGCTAAGTTTATTTTTAAAAGTGCCCCTACTTTTAATAATTGAAACATAGACATAAAGACACATGCAACTGCAATAGAAACAAAATAGTCCTTGCTGTGTCAAAGGATGTTTTTAAATGTGTGCCATTGTATTTACTTTAATTAAAATATAGAGAAAACATAAAGGACAAATATGGCAGGGAAAAATCCAAAGATGCACACACAAATAGTCAACTATGTGATCACCTTGTATCAGAGCAAATACGGTGAAAGGGAAAGATATGAACTCGATAATAAAATAGTTAACGTACATTTTGAGAGTGCACTATGAAACAATGATTTCTGCAATCATAAGACTTTTTTCGCTAGCGAATGTTAGTGTTAAAAAAACAATTCACATAACCATAAATATGTAACATATGCATGCATAAGTGCGATATGTAAAATATGACTGACACCTTGAACGTGTTATATACTCATTAGTAGTTTTTAAATACAAGCCAAATACAAAGGTATATTGGGAGTGACAGGAGAGCCCTTGCCCTTTGCTGGGACTGAATATGAGCCCGCAATCATGTAAGTTCAATGAGGGCTCCCTTCTAAAATTGATTGTGACCACAGGGGGCAGCCAAAGTGCAGCAGATGTCCTGTCTAATCAGGGTTGTATCGCTGGTAGTGGTGACTGAGTGAGTGCTAGTGAAAGGAAAGTCCATGCTATATGTTTTCAGTGGTAGATGTTTACTGGCCTCAAATGTAAAAAGATTATCATTCTCCCATAATCAGTTTTCACTCACATATGATTGGGATGTGTGCAGAAGATGTTTACATGTCATGCGTGAACTGTGTGTTCCAATGGAGGAGTACAGGGTGAAATCCATATTGGTGTTTGATATGTGTGTGACAACCTAGGATAATCGGACAGCACTGCCCAAGGCTGACCAGGTCATTGATGACCTTGTGGCCTACCCTTGTGCATTCCCCTCTCCTCCTCAGTTTCTTCTGGAAGGTGAAACAGCATTGCTGTGGATTGCAGTTTTGTGGCCTCATCCCTTTAATGCTTGCTGTTCTGTCTTCCTTATCTGTGTCTAGAAAGACTATGGCTGATTGGCTGGTGAATGGCCCACATCAATATTCTTACATAGGAAGAATAAAATCAGCTCAGCAGATACTCCTGTTGTTAATTCACCTGGCATGATCTTATAGTGCAGTGTCATATAGGATTTGATTGTAGGAGCCATTTTAAAGTCGGACTATGCAAGAGAACTTGTTTGTCAACCTTGAGAATAAGTAAGGCGAATGTCCCCAATAATTTGTCATCGGATCCTGCATGACGAATGAAGGAACTGAGCACCAGAGTTGAGAAGGACTGAACACTAAGGGCCATATGTATGAAGCAAATTCGCATTCGCAAATGCCGAAATTCGCATGTATAAAGGAAAATCTGGTGCAAAATATGGAATCGCAAAATTTGTGATTCCTTATTTTGCAATTGCATTTAAGGAATCGCAAATTTTGCGATTCCTTAAATGCAATGCATGAAGCAAAAAAATTTGCAAATTGTCCCTAAGGAATTGCAAATTACCTCCAACTTCAAGTTGGTGGTAATTTGCGAATTCCTTGAAAAATGCCCATTTTTGTATTTTTCAAAGTGCCATGTGACGCAGGTACATGCCCTTAGGGCATGTGTGTGCACCACAAGTGCACCTATGCTTATTTCAAGGGTGCAACAGGGTGTCCTTTGGACACCCCTGCACCCTTGAAAATCTTCACAATTTGCGATTTTCAAATTGCAAATCGCAAAATTGAGAATACCTTCCCACTCATTCCTATGGGCCTCCTGGCCCATAGAAACGAATAGGAAAGTATTCCTTAATTGCATTCGCAATTTGCTAATCGCAATTAAGGAATACTAAGAATTCGCAAAAAGAATGTGAATTTGTACATACATACCAATTTGCGATTCTGAAATAGCGATTTCTTAAAAATAGCTATTTCAGAATCACAAATGGGTACCTTGATACATATGGCCCTAGGTCTGAGACTGCCTGACAGCCAATCCCTCTGCCAAACTAGGACGAAGTCTGAAGCAAGAATCCTTCTGACAGTGCCACTAAACTGCCTTGCCGGCTGTGAGAGCAGTGTCTGGATTGCGTCTTGCAGAGAAGAGCCTGCAAAGAAGAATGAGCTCATCAGCTGAGTGGCAAATGAGGATGTGGGGGGAGCTCTAGTGAGGTCCCCAGGTCTCTAGGAACACAAGGTCACCAAGCTGCTGTGCAGAAGGAATACGCTACATCATCAGCTTGGATTACTGGGTCATATTGGAAAAATCATTAGCGTCAATGGTAGTTGATAAGTCTTCTTTACTCCTGACTTGCCGGTACAGAAGAGTAATCTGTGTGTGTCCTGCAGTTGTCTTCAAGATAAACACAAGAATGTGTTTGTTTTTTTATAAAGTAGTGTTTGGACTGGTGGCAGTTCAACTTTTTCTGAAATTGTAACTGTTAGTGCCTTTGCTTTCAGCAAAACTGTACAATTGTCTGTCAGACACTGACTGGCGGTCATGGGGCAGAGAGTGGCTAGCTGGCCCCAACCGTGGTAAATTAGGCTGTTTGCCACATGTGTCTTGGGGTCCATCCTACTATGCCTCTGCAAACCGGGACAACTTGGGTAGCGAGGGCAAGGAATTACAGACTTCTATGGGAGGTAGAGTGAGGGTAACAAAAGCTCAGAACTCAAAAACCAACATACAAAGCAAATGTTATGTATCTATTATTATCTTTTATTTTTAAGTATTTATCAATAATGGATAGCTGTCTTCTTGGTCTGGTTCTTAACATGTATATTTAATGTGAATTTCAATTAAAAAAATCAACACAAAAAAGCCAACATGCACAATAAAGTAGTGCCCAGCTAAGTGCTTATCTTTAATGAAAAAGTATTTTAATCACGCAGCAATATTAAATGCTACACAGAATGAGAGCATAATACAGGGTTGAAATCAGTTGCATCTGAGAGTAAAGCCCTTCACCTCCTTTCTACCTAGCACTTCTCTGCTTCCAGTTATGGTGGAGTTTATGGCCCACATGCATCATTGTTACATTTTGCACTTCCTAATTTGCGAAAAATAAGGAATCGCAAATTAAGAAGTGCAAAATGCTATGCATCATTATTTTCGGTATTCATTTGTGATTAGGTAAAAATCGCAATTTTTACCGAATCCCAAATGAATACCGAATTCTTAAGTTAATTTTCGCAATTCCTATTGATTCCTATGGGCCAAAAGGCCCATAGGAGTGAATGGGAAGGCATCAGCAAATTGCGAGTGGCACTTTGAAAATTTCATGGGTGCAGGGGGGGTCCAAAGGACCCCCCCATGCACCCCTGAAATGTATTTTTCGCATCATGTTTCACACACACATGTCCTAAGGACATGTGTGTGTGAAACATGAATGTTGAAAAAAATACATTTTCAGCATTTTAAACACTTTTTCCAAATTTACCGAGTGGTTCAACCACTCGGTAAATTTGGCACCCTAATTGCGAATTTGCACTTCTAAAAGTAATGATGCATTGCTTTTAAGAAATCGCACATCTGCGACTTCTTAAAAGCACCCGCAATTTTAGAACTCACAAAAATGTTACGAATTCTAAAATTGCTTCATGCATCCCAAAAAGCACTTTTGCATTCGCAAACGGCCGATTTTAAGGAATCGCACCGTTTGCGACTACAAAAATGCTTGATGCATGTGGGCCTATGTCTCTGTGGTTCCCAATGCAATACAGAGTAGGCAATGTTAGGCACAGGAGCAGATAACTCAAACAGTACCACTCGTTAAAGGAGCAACTTTGTTCTATTTCTTTTTCAACCCTTGGTTAAAATGTCTTAAGAGGTGGCGATCATGTCCATACATCAGTCTTTATTCCTGTTTGAAGACAAGCCCCAGGTTTACCTTGTCTTGATTCTTTTGTATTTCAAGCTGTATGGCAGGCACAGGACATGCTCCAATCCTTACAGCACTAGTCTTTTCTTTGTGGGGGCCGTAGCACCACCCTTGTCCAAGTCAGGGTCTGCAAAGCTGACTCGCTGGGCAGGTCTGCACAGTTACACAGTTACACTAATCTTCAGCAGTGTTGTAGTTGGTGCAGGCCAGTGATCATATGAAGAAATTGCAACTTCCAAACCAATCAAAGCATCCCACTTCAGGGGCGATATTGATTTTGTTTTCTCTGCCCGCAGTTGATTATTGGGTGAGACAGAAATATTCACACTGTTGCAGTCATCATGCAGTTCACTGTACGGAGACCAGCGGTCCCCTTTGTTGCCGGGGTCACTCCTAGTTTGGTCTCTTTGTCAGCTTCCTCCAGATGCTGCTCATGCCAGGAATGTGCCTGCCCTCGCCTCCTGAGCAGTCTGTCATCCTGCAGGGCCAGGAACACTCCTTCCCTCTCTTATCAGCAAGCGTCTCGGATCTTTAGGGAGCCCACCAGCTCTTCCAACAGAAAGTGCAGACGTATGGTCATTTCCCCTCATCTCTTGTGAGGCTGGATGTCAGGCAGGCAATAGAACTGATTACACAGTAGCCATTCAAATAATCTGCAAAACTCTCCCTTCCTTGGTCAATACAAACCTTGGATGGGAATAAAGTAGGGTGGTATGTATCCTATTTTTATAAACATTTTCCGACTACAGATGTGGATCAGATTTCTACAGTTTGTGAAATTGATTTTTTTTTTATAAATGTAATTTCCAGGCAGCTCTTCAGGCACCAACTTAGTGTAAAGTGATGTTACTCACAGCACATAGCAATGGCGCTTGTTATAATCTGGAATCTCCAAAACATGGGCACAATTAAGCGCAAGGTCTCTGCAACTATCTCTCATCAGACTTCGAAAGTAGTATTCAAAGACAAACAAAAATGAAAGATCTCCCTACAACTTCCAGAAATGATCAAAGGGAGCCCTGTCTCCACCCTCCTCACTTCAGGAAATGGCTCTCCACCCTTGAGCCACAGGAATACAGGCAATATACTTCCACTGTCTGGGAAATTGAGCTTTATCCTCCATCTTGTGCCATGCCAAAACACAGGCATTCAAAACGCATCCCTCTGGCCCCAGTACACAGACTAACACACATGCATGCACACTACCTCACATGTACTTCACATGCACCTCACACACACTCAACATGCTCATGGGATGCAAGCTCAATATTTTGGGTTTCCATTATGAGGGGAACCTCAAACAATATGTTTTATTGGACTGTACTATCACAGACACCGAGGAAAAGGTCTGGTCTACTATAAATTCTGAAAACACAGTATGCTACTACCATTTTACATGATGCACCTAGTGCGACCACAGTAATTCCACATTCTAGTATAAGGGCATTCTTGGTGCACCACTCCAAATCACAAAACTAGTTCTGAACTTCAAATTCTCAGGGATAGGCCGGTGCCACTGCACACACGCATACTCAAAATAAAAGTCAGAATATCAGTTTTTTACAGGCTGTCAGGCATTCAGGCACGGCAAGTCATATGTGTACAATGCAGAGTTCATTCCCATCAAAACACCAGCTTCAGGAGGAGGAGCTTGGCGGGCATCCGAGATGGCCGCGTGAGCACAGCGCTCCCCGGACCCCCGCCACTCCCGGCATGATATCCTGCACTTATCCTGACTTTTTACGAGGATTTGTATAGAGGACACTGGGCTGATTGCCCTGGACTTTTTGGAATTCGATTTGGACCCGGGGTTCCGGAGTTACGTCTGTTCGAACTTTCGGGCTCCGCTCTCGAGGTACGCCCGGGACTGGGTGAGGCTCAGTGGCCGTCTTGAAGTTGAACAACAACGGCAGGGGGATTCGACCTGTGGGTCCCCCTCTTAAGTTTCGGTTTCGTTTCTGCCTCAGACTGAGACATCTGGCAGAGGAGCCTGGTCTGGGCTGCAGTCGGGGCACGGAACGGCTGTCGGGCCTTTGGCTAGCTTATTCTCCTATCTGTTGGCCCTTCTACTAGTGGTGCCCTAGCTGCGGTTCTTTGGTCCCGAGGCCCTACTTTCCTGTGGCCACTCCATCCAGCCTGGTTAATTACCTGGTGACGCAGTTCTGATATGGCGGGCAGAGGGGACCGAGAGACTCGGAAGACCAAGACGCCCCTGCGTGGGGGCCCGGTCCAGTCTAACGTGATGGACCGCTACACCCATTCCAAGGGGTCCCCCGGAGCCGCCCTGCCCGGAGCCAGTAATGCTGATCTCACTGTGGACGCGTCAACGGAGCCTTCTTTGCAGGACATCATGGGCGCCATTTCTGCTATGAAGGAGTCGATAGGCCAACAATATGAAGCTTTGGCCCACAAAATCGACACCGTGGCCATCGAGGTCAACTTGATTCGTGCTGACCTGTCGAAAACCAATGAGAAGGTGAAGTCACTGGATCTTAAGTCATCCAGTCTCACGGAGGACGTTTCGGAGATACAGACGGAGGTCGGCAACCTTCGCAGGGTGAACGACTTCATGACCCGGCGCTTGGAGGACTTTGAGAACAGGGCACGTCGCTGTAATGTACGAGTGGTCGGAGTTCCGGAGAATCCAGAACCTCACTCTGTTGATCTCCTTGTTGAGGATTTGATCCAGAACCACCTCTCTCCGTCTGGTCTGACGAAGTTTTTCGCTGTGGAACGTGCCCATCGTGTTCCGGGGGGCAAGGGTAAACCAGGTGCCCCGCCGAGGCCTATTGTTGCGAAACTCTTCCATTATAGGGATCGGGACGCTATCCTGCAAGCATCGCGTGTGAAGGGCCCGGTGGCCTTTGAGAACGCCACGGTGAACTTTTATCCGGACTTTTCTCAACAGGTCCAGAGACAGCGTATGGGCTTCCGTGATGTTAAGAAACGTCTCCGAGACATGGGGCTTCGCTACGCCATGCTTTTTCCGACCAGGCTGCGCGTTGAGTACAACGACCGAACCTTCTTCTTTGATCGGCCTGATTCTGTAAATGACTGGATGGACTCTCTGCCTGATCGATCTCCTGAGACTGAGTCCGCCGCCCACCCGGGTGGTGCTGAGGGTGGTGTGGAGAGCTGAACAATCCGCCTACGCCTGGGCCCTCGGCTAGAGTAAACTCTTCAGGGATTTGATGCCTCAGTGCCTCTACTGTTTGTGTATTCTCCTCATTATCTGTCTTACTCGGGGTGGCGGGTGGGCCGGAGCCTTTCCTCCTCCGGGGTTCTTTTTGTAGAATGGGGGTCTCTGGGCGACAGGCACACTGCATGTTGGGGTGGCTATTTAGCATTTTGCAGGGGTGCAGGGTGGGGGGTGTTTTCTTGATTGTTGGGGGGTGGGTGGTTGGGATGTTCGATGTTTTTGTGTTATGTTTTCAAGGCGAATCAATCTGGCTTCTGCTCCTTTTTATGTCATGCTCATTGCGGGGGGGTTTCGGGGTTGCTGTGTGGGATGGGGGGTAGCGGGTTGAGGCTTGTTTCGTGGAATGTCAATGGTCTGGGAGATCGCATTAAGCGGAGTGTGGTGTTAAAATGTCTACGCCGTTTATCTCCCGATATTGTTTTCTTGCAGGAAACTCATTTGGTGGGCAATACTTGTCGTGCGATGAATAGGTGGGGGTATCGCCTTACTGCACATTCGGGGTTTACCACGGGTTCCAGGGGGGTGGGTATCCTTGTTCCCTCCCCCTAGCTATCGATGATGTGATCCTTGATGATCGGGGGTGTTATGCTGTCCTCGTGGGTCGCTATGAAGGTCGTACCCTCTCCTTGTTTACTGTTTATGTGCCCCCCGGCCTACAGACTTCTACCTTTGCCGATTTGGGCCGTGTGTTGTTGGACCTTCCTGATAGTACTCTTTTTCTTGCAGGCGATTTTAATTCTGTGATCTCCGGTCTGCAAGATCGCTACCCCCCTAGGGATACTCCTTTAGCCCAACAGTGGTTAGGTGGGTTTTTGGATACGTTTGGTTTGGTGGATTGCTGGAGGCTCCTGCATCCTACCCAGCTTCAATACACTTTCCATTCGGGGGCCCACGGGAGTCTGTCTAGACTGGATTATTTCCTGATGCCCACGGCGCAGACGCCGGCGGTGCGTGAGATCAGACACCTCCCCCGGGGCATCTCCGATCATTCTCCGCTCTGGCTTTGTTTTGAGTTGGGGGTGGAGGCGGTGGGCCGAGTGGCTCCAATTAACCCCTGGTATATTGCCTCCCCTGAGACCCGGAACCTTTTGACTAAGTCTTTAGATGCCTACTTTTTGGACAACGAGGGGTCGGTTTTCTCGGCGGTATCCCTGTGGGAGGCCTTTAAAACAGTGATTCGTGGGCAGGCCCTTTCTCTAATTGCTGAATCCAAGAAGGCTAGGAATCGGGAGGTGGTGGACCTTGAGATAGAGATTGCTGAGAGGGAGGCCGACTTAGAGTCTGAGATCACCTCTGATAAACTCCACGCCCTGGGTCTGAAACAATTTGCTTATAATCCTTGGTCACGGATGCGGCTAGACTGATGTTCCGGGAACAGTAGGGTCGTCTGTAT
The DNA here is from genome assembly GCF_964261635.1 of Lissotriton helveticus. NCBI lineage: Eukaryota > Metazoa > Chordata > Amphibia > Caudata > Salamandridae > Lissotriton > Lissotriton helveticus. Next base: position 1,007,424,338 of record NC_136063.1, on the reverse strand, counting down.
GATGTGGGGGACAAAGCGGGTAAATTGTTGGCATGGTTGGATAAGAAAGAGAGAGCGAATCGTGTGGTGCCTGTGATTCAGTCGTCGAATGGTATCGGAGTGACAGACCCGGTTGGAATAGTTGAATGTTTTGCTGAGTATTTTCGTGTGGTGTATGCCCCTGTGTCTGGACGAGATGTGGCTGACTCTCGCCTTTTGTTGCGCGATATAGCTTTGCCCAGTGTTTCCGATCTGGACCGTGTCTCGTTGGAGTCCCCTTTTACTACGGATGAAATAGCGACTGCCATTCGTTCGCTCCGTTCGGGCAAGGCATTGGGCCCGAATGGGTTGCCAATTGAGCTGTACAAGCTACGCCCTGACAAGGTGGCGCCCTATCTTCGTGCCATGTTTTTGGAGTCCCGGGAACGGGGTATTCTCCCGTATGACCAGCGTCTTGCCACGATAGTCGTTATTCCCAAGGACGGGAAACCGCGGGACCTCTGTTCGTCTTATAGGCCCATTTCCCTGTTAAATGTTGAGCCTAAGGTCCTGGCTAAGCTCCTGGCAACCCGCCTGCTGACGGTCATTAGCGACTTGGTTCATCCGGACCAGTCCGGATTTATCCCGCATCGCAACACGGCTCTTAACTTACGTCGTCTTCACGGCGCTGTTGCGAGGGCGGGGCTTCTGACGGAGGCGGCCATTTTGGCCTCGTTAGACGCCTCGATGGCTTTTGACATGGTTGAGTGGCCCTATCTTTGGGCAGCTCTCGAAAAATTTGGTTTTGGACCTGAATTTATTGGATGGGTGAAGTTGTTGTATGTGGAACCCTTAGCGCAAGTGGTGGTGAATGGTAGAGTTTCTGTCCCCTTTAGCCTTGGTAGAGGGACCCGTCAGGGTTGCCCCCTGTCTCCATTGCTTTTTGCGCTGGCCTTGGAACCGTTAGCTGCGTGGCTTCGATGGGAACCCTCCCTCAAAGGGATCTGTTGGTCACCGGACTTTGAAGACCGCGTCTCTCTTTACGCGGACAACATTCTTCTTTATTTGACATCCCCGCGTAAATCTTTGAACGTCTTATTTGATGTTCTTACTTCGTTCGGTGCTAACTCGGGCCTTGTTATTAATTGGGCTAAGTCCTGTGTGTATGTTCTCTCGGGTGTTTTGCCCTCTTTGCCGGCCAGATTCCCTATCCAGGTGGTCCAGTCTGGCTTCAAGTATTTAGGGATTTTTATTACCCGGGATTCCTCCCTCCGGTTTGAGCGTAATCTCCTCCCCCCGCTTCTTAGATTGCGACTGGATGTGGCCCGTTGGCGTAAGCTGCCCCTGTCTCCTCTGGGTAGGGCTGCTCTCTTTAAAATGATGTCTTTGCCGCGGTTCCTCTACGCCCTTCAGAATTCTTTCGACGATGTTCCTGCTACTTATTTCAGAGAAATCGAGAGTCTGCAAAGACAACTGATTTGGGATGGGCGTCCTCGTATAGCCCTTGCGAAACTTACTATCCCTTGGTACGACGGGGGCATGGCACTCCCCGACATCAAGAGGTACTACTGGGCAGCCCAGCTATCGGCCATTAACCATGCGATGTACTCGCCAGGTCGCGATCCGGCGTTTGAGATGGATAAGCTCCAGTTGCCGGGAGGGGACTTTAATAGAGCGCTATACTCCAGATCGGCCGGGCGCCATCTTGTGGGCCCGACCAGGGCAGCGGTCAACGTGTGGCGCGCAGCGAATGTGAGTTTGGGATGGGAGAATCGGCTGATGCTGGCGACTCCGCTTTATGCCTCTGAACGTTTGGGATGTCTCTGGTCTTCTAAGGGCTTTGACCGCTGGGATGTGATCGGGATTTGTAAAGTGGGTGACGTTTGTGTGAATGGTCGCGTGAAATCATTCCAGGCCCTTAAGGCGGAATACGACTTGAGTGATAGAGAGTTTTTCCGGTATCTGCAAGTCCGACATGCCTTGGCCTCGGTTCTGACTCCTGATGTGGCCCTGCCCGAGTCTTCCCCCCTTGAAGATCGTATGCTAGATGGACACTTGCCCGACAGCACCATCTCTCTCATCTACAAGAAGCTGATTCATAATTGCGCTGATTTGTTGGTCCGACTCCGAGAAATGTGGGTAGGTGATGGCTTGGAACTAGATGACGAGGACTGGCAGTCGGCACTCTCCTCCCCGAAGGAGGTCGCCATTCCCGCCCGTCTTCGTTTGGTGCAACTTAAGATCCTCCACCGGGTGTATGTGACTGGTCCGCGTCTGGTCGTGATGGGTTTTTCCCCGGATGGCTTGTGTAAGCGTGGCTGTGGGATGAGCGCTACCTTTATGCACATACTTTGGGAGTGTCCTGTGGTGGCAGCTTATTGGGTGGATGTGCTTGCGTTGATGACTGAGGTGACTGGTGTTGACCTGCGGCCTGAGGCCCGTCGATGTCTGCTGAATGTGTGGGAACCCTCCGATTACTCTGTGGCCCAGACTAGATGGGCGACCCTGGGTTACATGGTCGCGAAGCGTGACATTGCGCAACTCTGGGGCGCATCCCGACCTCCTGAGGTTTCCGTGTGGGAGGACAACATGGACTGGTCCATGTTCCGTGAGAAGACAGTCTACATGGCTAGGGGCAGGCCGGGGGCGTGGACGAAAATTTGGGGTCAATGGAATGCGTACCGTGGAGAAATTTGTACCCCTCCCTTGGTTGCCACCTCCGATGTTACCCTGTCTCCTTAGGCTGACGTTCCCGAAATTTTTCGCTCTGTTCTAGGATTTTCCTGTCCTCCCTGCTTCCCCCCCCCTCACGGCCTTCCCGACTCTCATTGATGTATTTTTGTTCTCCTGTTTCGTGACCTCCCCCTCTGCTATTTGGGCTGACTTGATTATTGCACTCGCCTTATGTTTGTGTTGAGTATTTTTATGTTTTATATAGAAAATTGCTGTATCCTGTTCTATGTCTGTAGCAATTTCGTTCTACGATTTGGCCTGACCTAAGAAATGATTGTTTATTTCATGTGTCGTACTATGCGACTTAGCGGCCAGCCCGTGTGGTTGTGGGCCCATCTATGTAATTTTACGTGATTGCTCAATAAAAGTTTTTAACCCAAAAAAAAAAAAAATTAAAATAAAAAACCACCAGCTTCAACACCTGCCTCTTTCAATTAATTGGGTACTGTTTTCTCCCAAATGGATTTTGTGAACACTAACCTGTGCACAAACTTTTGTTTGTACTGGGGTCAAAAGTTGTGTGGCATTTACCACACCCGGTAATTACTATGTGCGATAAGAACTCACCCTTCACTAAATGGCAGAACAAAGCTGGGGGATTTAAAAGGGGAAACAGTATATGGAAATTACCATAAAATGCAAATTGCAGTGAGGTGTGCATCAAAATGCATCAAAATCCACATGTGTTTCACCCAAAAATATATATAATTATTGCATCCAATAAATTCCCAATATCTCAGTGTCAGATTTTTATTGACTGCAATAACTATTGCATCTACCTCAGGCCACTCATAATCAGGCTCAAAATTGGTCTGGTTCTGTGATCGTAAAGTTAAGAAGTGATCATGAATAACACCATGGGTCAAAATTTGCCAGCATTGGCCTGTGGATGTTAATTGTAGAAGAAAAGCTAGCACCTAGTGCATAGCACCTGTAAGTACATTTTGAGTAAGATCTAGAACTAGAGATTTGTGATTTCCTTTCGATATCTGTATCTTATGAGAATTATTAAAATTTGCGTATGGAAATTATTTTCTTTTTAACAGTTAAAACAAGGAATGGATTGAAAATATTATTGAGCAATATGTCTGTGCCTTACTGTGTTATGAGTGTCCATTCTACCTCATTGCCTTGTGTAAGCCTGGCACAGTTCTGCCTCTTTAACACTGACTGTCAAGTGACCAAGGAAAGTATATAGGGGCAGATTTTGGGTTTATTTCACAAAAGTGACACAAACCTGTGCAAATCCTTTTTTTAAATTTACTTTATGATGTGAAACATGTTTTGTGCTGGAAATTTGCCTGAAAGTAACGCAAAACAGCACTACGCACTACTTTGCGTTACTCTGCATCAAGGGGGTGTTCCACGGGTTGTACATCGACATTCCTGTGAAATCATCCCTGGTTTTGTGCACAACCCAATCTACTAACAACAGTAGACAGGATTTTGCATCCAAAAATAATCCTACTTGAAAGAAGGCATTAAAAGGATTAAATGCTTGTATTTCTCCTGAAAGTTTGCACTTTGCATATTTGCTGCACTGCCCAGCACACAACAGGGATTCTGCTCTTTAAACAGAACGGAGGGACAGATTTATGAGGCCCTTGCGCCTCTTTGCGCCGCAATTGCGTCACTTTATTTGACGCAATGGCGGCGCAAACAATGCGCCCTATTTACAACGTGACGCATCTAGGAGATGCGTCACGTTGTAAAGCCCTGCGCCATCAGGAGGTGTTTCTGCGCAGGGAGGGGCGTTCCTGTGCAGGAACGCCTCCTAAAAGTGGCTGAGTGAAATCTATAAGATTTCACTCAGTCACTTTCTGGCCAATGCTGCGTCAAAAGCCTGCGCCTGCTTGAAGCAGGCGTAGGTCTTGACGCAGCATTGTTAAGATGGGGCACCCCCGAGCCTTGCTGGAGCTGCGTCGCGCTTGCGACGCAACTCCAGCAATACGCCACCTTAACGGCACAGATGCGTGACGCATCTGTGCCGTTTTTGCCCCATGGTGCGCCGCAATGTAAATGCTTCTAAAAGGGGGGGCCTTGTAAATGCGGCGCACCATGGGTGGCGGAGCTGTGGCGCACTGTGGCGCACATTAACTGGCGCATCCCTGGGGATGCGCCAGTTAACATAAATCTGCCCCTAAGTGTTGTAATCACAACATGACAAGGAAACAGTGGCTAGATTCCTCACATTTATTTCTCCTAGCACATAAAATCAGCGCGCCTCCTCCTTCAATCAGCAGCTGTTCAACTGACAGGACGCGAGCACACAGTTACCTTTAGAACGTTGACATTCCTCGCATTCCACTGAGGCACGCGTCACGTGGCAGCAGTGACAGGAAGATCACAACATACACGCAGGTAGAGCAATGAAATAGAGAAAAAACAAAGAGAAGAACAAAGGAAAATAGACCAATAAAATAACAGTGAGCAAAACCAACCCAAATGAATATAACCACAATGAGGGCAAATCACCCCACCATGAAATCTTGTAAGTGTTGAGGGAGTCTCCTAGCTCGTTAAGGTCTTTGACACAGCTGAGTTTCTTGGGGACCCTGAGAAGCTGGATTATTAACATTGAGCCCAAGGTTGTTACTCAACTTGTCGCCACTGGGACCTGCCACTCTCAACTTTGCATCAGTGCGGGAACTGTTGAGCAATTGGTGATTGTGAGCCAACATGTATCCCTAACAGGAATTCCTGTTGGTTGTGACTTTAGGAGGGTTGTCTCTTGAGTGATACTTGGCTACCCTTTGTAAATTCCACTTTTCCCCATTTGCCAACACAACATACAAAGGATGCATCTCTTGAACTTTGAAAGGACCATAAAACGTACATAGGCCTTTGATCCAATGACTAGATCTGACTTTGACCCATTCTCCAACAAGGAGGTTGGCAGAGGACTTGTCTTGGGAATGTACGGGAGAGTGTGCATGCATGGGAGTACCCTTGTAACTGCCATTCACAATCTTCCCTTCCAGCAACCCTCTGACCCATGAAGGTATAAGTTTGGAAGAAGGTTTTCTACCTCGAATGGCAATGAAGGGAACAACACCAGTAGTAGAATTTTCAGTGGTACGGTAAGCCCACACTAATTCATTCGAGGTTTCATCAATGTCCAGGTTGTTGGTGAGAGCCAAACCAATATCCCCTTTAATCATGCGGTTGGCTCTTTACACAATACCATTAGATTGAGGATTGTACAGTGTGGTGAGGGAATGTTTAATGCCACACTCATGAAGAAACTCACACATTTCTCTGGAAGTTAATTGAGTGCCATTGTCCATAATAAGGACTGTAGGAAAACCTTCCTCTTTAAAAATGGTGTGCAGCACTTTAATGGCGACTCTAGTGGTACTCTCTAGAAGTAGATACACAATAAGCCATCTAGAGTGAACATCCATTACAACCATGCCAAATCTTTTGCTAGGGTGGACTCAGGGCATGGATCCAATGAAGTTAAGGCAAATGCTATGCCACACCACACCAGGATCATGGATGGAACTCAGGACAGACTGTGGTCCAACCTTGAGTCTCTTCTCGCATTCTATGCATTCACTGCATCTTGCAACCCTACCAACCACCTCCTTATCCATTCCTGACCGCCAAAATTCATTCTGCAAACGTTTTTTCGTCATAGTCTGCCCTAAGTGTGCTTCATGGACTTAGTTGAATAGTCTTTTGCGAATGCCAAACAAGGGAATAATCTTGTCGCCGCGCATGATAATCTGGTCGGCGACAATGGATAGTTTGTCAATGACAGCATTAAGGGGTCTAACGCTGGTGGGTAGGGTACTCTCCCTATGCCTACCTTTAAGGATGAGGTTGAGAACACCTTTAAGGACCTCATCTGGTGACATGGCTTCTGCCCATTCTTCTCTACTGACAACACCACAGCTCCACTGAACAACATCATCAACGCTGGAAATAGCTCCTTCTCTTTCACTCTTTGACACACCACATTTGTCCGCTTGCTCCCAGTCTAATGGCAGGCGTGACAAACAGTCAGCTTGAACATTATGCCAACCAGAAATAAACTCAAGGTTGAAGTTATATTCTTGCACCTTGGAGGCTAAGCGAGCTAGTCTAGCTGACCCTTTTCCAGTTCCACCAGGTGACAGAATTTTAAGTAATGGTTTGTGGTCGGTGCGAAGGAAAAATCTGCGCCCCCCCCAAACATATGTTCTGAAATAATCTACATCCCACGTGGCAGCTAGAGTTTCTTACTTTTTTACAGAGTAATGACGTTCAGTAGAAGTCAAAGTCCGGGATGCGAACGCTATAGTCTATTGATAGGTACCATCATTCTGAGATAAAACAGCTCCAATGCCAGTATCACTGGCATCAACAGTGACATTAGTTTTTGCATTGACATTGAAATGAACCAATATTCCAGCATTACAGATTTCAAGCTTGATATTGTCAAAACAGTTTTGTTGATCAGTACCCCACATGAAATTGATACCTTTCCTCATGAGTACTTTTAACGGTTCAGTTTTACTTGTGAAATTCCTCACAAACTTTGAGTAGTACTCGATTAAACCAATGAAGGAATGCAGCTGGTCTCTGTGATTGTTAACAGGAGCCAATTTATAGATTCAAGTAAATCTCTTTTGGGTTTAACACCTTCCGAAGAGATGGAGTGTTCTAAGTACTCCACCTCTGTGGCAAGGAAGGAACACTTTTTTCTATGTAGCGTTAAACCAGATTCCAAAAGTCTGGCAAGAGCATCTTTTAATGCTACATTATGTCTGTTCACAGTATCACCAAAGACCAGGATATCATCTTGGAAGTAGATTATATTTTTTAGACCTTTAAAGACTTCTGAGACCATCCTCCGAAAAACACTAGCAGCCGATGACAAGCCGAAAGGCATCCTGGTAAATTGAAAGATACCTTCTGTGGTGATAAATGTTGTTAAGTGTTTAGAGGAGTCATGCAAGCGTTTTTGGTGATAGGCATGATGAAGGTCTAGTTTAGAGAAAATGTTTGCTTCTTGTAACGACATCATCAATTCATTGATACTGGGTAGAGGAAAATTGTCAGGAATGATACTCTGGTTTAAACTCCTCAAATCAACCAGGAAACACACATTTCCATCTGCCTTCTCTGAAATAACAATGGGAGAAACCCAAGGGGAGCACTCAACGGGCTCAATGACACCGCTGGATAACATTTCATCTAACATTTTCTTTACTACCACTCTCACCATGATAGGGACTTTCCTAAGCTTATGTTGAATGGGGATGGCACCCTGTATGAGTTTTATTTTGTGGCCATAACCTTCCAAATTACCTAGTTTCTCTCTGAAAACTCTTTACCTCCTTCCAAAATGCTGTCAACTGAGAGGTCATCTACCACCATTACCTGTTCAATAGCGTGAGGGTCAATCCTATTATAGAGGTCATACTGGTGATACCAACCAAGTATGGGAGGCCCAGATTCAGCTACATAAACTTTTCCTTTGACAGACCTGTTTTTGAAAAAATTGTCTGTTAAAATGTAACCCAGTATGTCTCTGTGCTCACCTTGATACCCACTGGGATTTATGTCTTTGGGTAATAAATTCATATGGGGCCATGCCTGTTGGTATATTCTCTTAGGTATGATGGTATATAAGGACCCCGAACTTTCTTGTTAGCAATAATAAACTCAGCTTTTGGTCTACATCTTCTTTTATCATCCAAGGTGACAGGATTGGTGAAAAGGACATCTTCATTACCTACGTCATCAATTAGGGAAGGTTCCACAAAAATAATTCTGTCTGCTCTGAATGATCATTCACCAATGTTTGCCGCCTCAGACAACATTGCCACCTTTCCCTTGTTAGCATCTCTACACATCCTAGCAAAATGACCTTTGCGGTCACACTTTCTACATTCTTTGCCAATGGCCCAGAAATTTTTGGAGTCCAACGTCTTGTTGCCAAACTTACTAGGATACAACTTGCTGCCATAAGTGCCCCTCCCACTTTTAAACTTGGTAGAGGCAGCCACATCCCCTTCACCACCTTCTACCACAGATGTTTCACATTCATTTGTAACGTTCAGTTTAGAATCTCTGCAATCCATTTCCTTCATACAGAACTCACATTCCTCAACGATTTTCGCAATGTCAATTGCATCTTTGAGCGAAGGGTCTTTGGCAGCCCATACGCGTTCCCGTGTCTTTCTGCTTCTACAATGCACAATGAGTTGGTCTTGTATCATATCTTCAGGCATGGGACCAAACTTACATTTTAATGAAAGTTCACGGAGTCTTGTAACAAAGTCATCTATGGATTCACCTATTTTTGGGGGTTGAGTATAAAACTTGTTTCTCCTCATGACTACGTTAGACTCCTTAGCAAATCTGACCTCCAACCTTTTACTTGCTTCCTGAAAAGCACCTTCAATGGGTTGACCAAGTTCATTTGTGACCACAGGCAAGTATTTGAAAATATGTTGACCTTCTTTTCCCAAATTGGTGAGCAAAATCCATTTTTTCCTATTTGAGCTGTAATCTTGAGCATCCAATGCTTCCAAGTAATTGTAAAACATTTCTATCCACTCATCCCACTCTATGCTGGGACTGCCTGGTTGACTGAGAAAATGCAGAGGAGAAGAGACAGCTGATACGTCTGTTGGTGTGACATCCATGTTCACTTCAAAATTATTGATGTGCTTTGTTATACACGAATGATTCCTGGCATGAAACGAGCCTGAGGGGTGTGCTCCCGACCTTCCACCAGCAGATGGCAGCGTCTATCTCCTCAACTTTTGACTGCTACCGCACTTGGAAAGTGACATGTAGGGGTTAATGAGCTTGTTGTGAGGGAATGATCGTAAGGTGTGTCAGTTCCCAGTCAGGTGACTGCTGCTCACACTCTGCAGTCAACTCGGCATGCTCTGCTGTCAATTCAGTGTCATCCCTCTCTCAGAGTCCATAATATAAAGAGAAACACCGCACTCGCTGAAGTGCAACAATGATGGTGCGATGTCGAGCTGTACAGCTGAGACACCGGTATCACTGCACTTTCCACGCTCACAGGGGCAATGTGCAGAAGTTCGTTACGAGCGTCTCCTCATGTAACATAGAGTGCACAAAGTCAAACCTCCCGCCAAAATAACGGACACACCATTTGTTTCACCCTCTATTGCACGTCGCGTTGGGGTTAACTTCATGCGTCTCTTCGCACAGCAAACTGTTCTCCGACACCACACAACACACAATTTGGGGAATTCACTACAAGCATCTCTTCACCCTTCACCTCATGTCGCTCAAAACACCACAGAGCACTGGTTTTACTCACAGTCAGAGTGTTCTTTTCAGGGTGTCATTCACGTGCGATATGTTGAGGGTTCACTATAGGCGCTTGTTTATTCCGCTGTACATATCGATCATTGACTCCTCACAGCACTTTATATATTCCCAGTCAGGTTGTGCTGTGCTAGACGAAGGTGTTTTCTTCGAGTGTCAAACATGATAGCTAAGCGTAAATTTATCCCGATAGGTGTCTTGTCATGCAGTGAAGTTGTCGTTCCTGGGCAAGTATGACATCCGACACTCGCTGAGCACACATGGATTCTTCGCTGTATGTTACGTGCACCGCTGACCGAAGCTCATCGCCAAAAACATGTTGTAATTAATCAAAACATGACACGGAAACAGTGGCTAGATTCCTCACGTTTATTTCTCCTAGCACATAACATCAGCGCGCATCTTCCTTCAGTCAGCAGCTGTTCAACTGACAGGACGCGAGCGCACAGTTACCTTTAGAACGTTAACATTCCTCGCATTCCACTGAGGTGCACGTCGCGTGGCCGCAGTGACAGGAAGATCACAACACTATCCTTGGGACCATTGAACATCAGTATGTAGGAACTGAGTTACCATATCACCTCGGTATCCATGAGACATGAGGGAAGTTTAGAATATTTATTTAAACTATTGTGCTCTGAATTGCAGTATTCATGCCACAATTAGAAAACAAATACTTACTAAAAATGCTGTTAGCATGGGTAATAAACTATATATCATGAAAAGCCATGTCATTATATAGGACCGAGTAGCCTACACCCCCCTAACCAGCTACTGAAGCTGGATGATTATATATAAAAGATCTGTGAGATTAGTGACAGACCCGTACATTAGCATACACAGATGGAGACACTACGTCTCAGCAGAAGCAGTAATCTTGTCTCAGAATCCTTGCTCAGTGTTTGCTTAAAAGCCTTGTGCTCACAAACAAATGTTATATGACTAGACATGTGTGTTCACAAACAACAGCTGCATTCTCTATTTGTGTCGAAGTGCAAGAACAGAACATGAAAACATATGCAGGTTCCGTGTGAAAGTATGTGGCAGAAAAGCGAGTGTGTTTATATAGTAACATGTCCAAAAGAAAATGTGGCATACAACGTGCAGAATTAGGCTAATATAGGGAAAACTACAATAGGCCATGCAGGAAATATACAAAACAACAAATGTGGGCAAAGCTTTAAAATGTGTCTAGGCATAGTATTTTGTAGTGGAAGGTTACTCTTCTAGTCGAAAACCTATGCTAGACTCATGTAGACACCTTTGCACTATAGTGCCAAGGTTGAGCTGGCACTCTTCAGCCTAACTCTGCACCAGTGCTAGGGAGAGAGCAGGATAATGCCATATCTTAGTACATATGGTGCTTTCCTGCTCTCTCGCTGTCACTCACCCAGCACAGCAATTTTGAGTGCTGCGCTGTTTTGTGTGGCAGATTTGTAAATCTGAGTCTTAGTATTCAATTTAGGAAACATTTATATAAAGGGCCCAGGACACATTGGCAAATGGCTTCCTTCTCCCAATTGTTGCCTGATAACCCTGATTGCACTAGGAATACCTATGCTAGGCCTCACAAGAATGTAAAACAAGTTTTGTAAATTCTCACGCATGGTGTCATTTTGTGTGCCCTATTTTTTGGTGAGGAAATAGCACATTTCCGTAAATACCAATGCCAGTATGTGGATTATTTAGCATGTGCGATATAGTATGCAAATTGAGAGATCTGCACTACGGAACTTTAGATAACCGTGTTATCACATGCCAGGTTTACTAAGCTCTTGCACCTCAAAAACATAATACAAATCAACACATAAAAATTGTCTTGCACAATGCTGCTTCAAAAATTATTTTAATGTGTGCAAGGTCGGCATGTCAGGGTGAAACCAGCACCAACACTTTGTAAAGCCAATTGCGAGTGACCTACTATCTTCAACAATCAAAATCACACAAATTAGCTCCAGCTAGAGCTGCTGACTTCGGATCTGGGGAACCAGGTTCGAGCCTCGGCGTCGGCTCAAAATCCTGTGATTCTCCGCAAATCACATAATCATCCTCTGCCTACCAAAAATGAATGTGTCCTTGTGTAATGTAAGTGGTGCTCATGTAAAGCACTCCAGTACCTTCAGACCGAGCTTGCGCTTCATAAAACTGCAAAGAAAAAAAGCATTGAAAATGGTACAAGGTCAGAGTAGGTGCAAATTCAGAGGTAGCCACACCAGCAGTATATAGGGAGCAGAAAACAACACTTCTTCCACTGGAAAACGACCATGCAGATTGTTATCCTGCAACATATTCAGCACCTATTTTAACATTGCCAAAAGTAGAAAACAGAGAAGGAAAAAGGTCTCCTTGCAAAAGATTATAGTCCTTGACCAAAGAGATGAGGAAACCATCAGGTTTTGCACACTCAACAAGGACTTGGCCACAGCTTCTTTGACCAAATTGGACAGACCCCACCCAACCACAGCCACGTCACAAGCCATATCGGCTCAGATCAAGTTCTGGGATGCACTCCATATCTATGCCCATGGATTCTTTCAGAGCACACATACCAAGGTGGCATACACCTCTAAGGGTTCACAATCTGTATTCCTCCCATCTGTCCTGGACATCATCCTGAATATCAGGCACCAGAACCTGAACTCCCTAAAACCTAGAACTTACAGACACAGGTAAAGCAAAGCATAAACCAGATAGCCTAAACATTCCATGTACTGGGTGCAATAGACTGCAATGATATGACACTGATCCCTCCAGCACCCCCAACTCACTTCTACCGGCATTTCAAGCACACCTCCACATCAATTTGCAGACCTTATGCAATAAACAATGCTGCTTCACCAATGTCTTGTAGAACTACCCTTTGAGAACTCAAGTCACCTGCATCTTTTAACACTGTACCATCAATCACCAGTTTGAGAGCGGATGTGTGGAGATGATCCACTGCTTATAAAGTGGATAGTGAATATAAATCTTTCATAGAAAATGTATTTTACCTGTACTGCTGCAGTGGGTGAATTCATGAGAAAGCAGGAGCTATAGAGATTATTATAAATAATATACTGCATGTTATAAGCCCTGTGAAGCCTGGGTTCATCAGAGACATTACCACTGTACAGAAATTACATGCACCTATTTCAAAATAAAGAAATCATAATGCAGGAAACAACTGTGCTGGCGCCCACACACAGCCATCTCGAGGAACAGGGAGTCAACACACATAGAGAATATTGGTACCAGGTACCATGTAACAGCTTTAGTGGACACAAACATGCCCAGGGAGACAACGTCAATCTCATATCTATTCACATATGTATATGTCTTCACATGCACTGAACATCAGTGAAATTAGGGGTGTCAAACTCAGATGCTAACACAATGATTGTAGAAAAAGAAGGTGGGCCAAGAATGTTTTCGTTTGCCAAACTGACAGCAATCAAGACTCATCTTTCGAAGCAAGCATCTGCAGAAGAACTGACACCATGTGTGCTTGCTGGCGGTTGTATACATGAAAGTCTGATGTCATAAGATTAAATACATTTCAAATGAAGCATTTAACCTATCAACAGTACAACAAAAAAACAACTGAGTCCTTCAAGGGGGCTTAGACAATGTCACATTTGAAAACATATTAAAGTCTCTGCTATTGATTGTTTGAATATTTTACTTCTAGCTTCTGTCCTCCCTTACAGCTCAGACAGTTTGTATGGATTCCAGTAAACCCTGTACAGTGAGAAAAGTTTGTTCCCTTAAAACAGAACCAGTTTCACTGTGTCGTACAACATACCAAAAGAAGTTTACCAGACTTTCTCCATATCAACACCAGGCAGTCTTTATTTCAACACCTTATAATATGGTGGTGTTTACTCCCCTTTAGCTTGTCATAGTAGCCCATACCAAGTGGCAATCGCCCTAGTAACATTATAGGCCTGAAAAATAAGTTCAATATCCTGCCTCTTTTTAAAATCCTCACTATTGTCTGACAACCAATTTGTAAGTACTTAAACTTGGTTACTTTGTCATTAGTGTCTTTTTTGAGTCTTCCCATTACTTTAAAGTTGAGCTGTCTAACAGATCACCTCATCTTTATATTCCTGCAGCATGGAGTGGGGCACAAAGACTGTCCTTGAAACAATCAGGAGTACGTGGAGAGTCCCAAATTAGAACAAAGGTTGAATATTATGGGATTGCCCATGTCTTTCTCAAGTTCGATCACAGCATCTTACGGCCTTTAGACACGTTTTATAAGTTCCTCTGGACTCTAAATTCATAAAGAAATCCTTTTGTTACTCCCTGGTTCTCTAACATAACCTTGAATATCCGTACTTTGTCAGTGTCACCCCTCCCCTACTCTGGAAAGTTCAAGAGAAAAGCTGAAATGCTAAATAATACAACTGCAGGTCTGGAAGATACAGACCGCCTTTCCTAAGCCTCTTAATTTCTTCCCTCATATCCTGGCTTCAGTAGCACCCATGTAAAGATAATAATTCTCCACTGTATTTTATAGGTAGAATATATATCAAACATTAATGGGACGCAGTTAAATAGAAAGGTCACTCTTAGTAAGATATTCATTTTTACCAAATTGACTCTGCCTAAAATGGTCAAAGACAGATTTCGGCAGCTTTGAAAAGTTGACTTAATTTCACTAAATACTAATTTCAAATTATTTTTTGCAACAACATCCAAATTAGGATATATCCTGACTCCCAAGTACCTTATTTCTCTTTTCAACAGGCTATTTTGCAGATCCTGATTCCAGAGCATTATTCAAGTCTTATCCTGAATGATTGTGTACCCTAATAGTGCTCCAAACTCATTAGCTAGTACTTCAAAATTATAAGGGGATTATATTGCCCTGGAGGTAAACACTATCACATCATCTGCATGGAGGGTGAGTTTTTTGCTAGTGCCCTGCACCCTGTAATGACTAATTGCTGGTTCATCCCATACCCTCTGCAAATTGCACAAGGTATAATTTGAAAATCAGATGGAACAGTGGGCATCCTTGCCTAGTGTCTACACCAATACTAAATTCCACAGTCAAGACCACATTGACCAACACTCTAGCTGGGGTGTTCACATAAAGGGATTTTATCTCTTCTATAAAAGGCCCATAAGTACTCCCACACAATCAAAGAATGGCTGGAACTTAGACTCCCACCCCGAAGTTCTGGGGTTGCGCCTTTAATTTCCAGAGAGGGCAGTCTTGTCTCACAGCAGCCAACAACACCATTAACCAGAACAACAGCAACAACAGCAACAGAAGGACCGTACCCAACCTCTGCATTGTATTGGTTCCAATCAGCAGGGCTTAAGTCCAGTGCAGAGGGGATGGCAAAAGAGGTTTAGCAAGTGGAATCACCAATGAAAATCCACAGGATGTTCCAGGAGTAGCTGGATGATCCAAAGAGGTCTATGTAGATAACAACCTATTGATATATTGGTATAGAAAGATGTGCTAATGGCCAGAGCTCAGCAGGCTAGCAATAACGTATCTGGTTTCTCTTGTGGCAGATGTGTCTGCTGCGTGTGTGTTCAGTGCAGCTGGTGCAGTTGTTACAGTGAGAAGGGCCAGTCTCTCACCTCAATATGTAGAGAGATTAACTATGATCAAAATGAACCAACATTTCATACCACACAAATACAATGTTCCTAAAACAGCGCAGAAGGAGGAGGAGGATAATTGGTCAGAATCAAGTGTGTTAGCTGACCAACCTCTGGGTGAACCACATGACTTTGAGAACAAACTCTACTTCCCAGACAGAGTATGTCAGTGCCCCTATAGAACTTACTTCATTTCTCTTTGAACTTCTATCTTTGCAAAAAGATAAAGTAGCTAGTGAAAAATTCTTATTTTTGTTTCAGATGTATTCTGCCTCACCATTTTTTTGTCACATATATTGCCCGATCGCAGTTGGACCAGTGTTCATAGAGGAAGCCTCCACAATCCTTTATGACATTTTAGACAATGCCTGCCCCCCTTCGCATGCCTATCCTTTATTCCTTTTTTGCATCATGTAGCATTAGCAGGACTGCCCAAGAAGATTGTTGATTTACAAGAGAGCAATACCAAATTCCAATGTGTTGCCTGTGTCAAAAAGGAATTGTGTACCCATTACTTAACCTACCTGTGCCTGAATTAGAGTTTGGAAGAGGTAACCACAACTATTTAAATGGTGAGTGAGTGATTGTGTGAGTGATAATTTATGATTCATATTGTGGCTGAGAGGGAGGGTGTTGAACTGTGATTTGGGAACTTGCTTGAGTTCATTTGCTTTGTTTGGGGTTTGAATGATGGCCCAAAAAATGTCCCTGGAGGTCATTGCCCTTTACAAACTAACTTAGCGAAAATGAATTACCTGTACGGTCCACTTCTATGATCTTTCAGTTTTTTCATCTCCTAAGAGTGCTGCTCTGTGAGATCATTTGATTTACAAAAGTGCCACATCCCAATATGTTGCTTGCATCAAAGGGAAGAAAGTGTGCTTGCCGCCGTGCTTGGATTGGAACAGGTAACAATTGCACCAATGAGGGATATGATTTTTGAGTGATTGGGAGTAATGATTGCTGATTCATGTGGTGCCCAACAGTTAGGGAGGGAGTTGAAGAGTAATTTGGGAACTTACTTGAGATGATTTGCTATGTTTGGGGCCTGAATGGTGGGTAATAATTTTTTTCCCTGGAGGTGATTGGCCATTTCAAACTTCTATTTTTCCAACTTTATTTTTCATTTTCCCCATAAAAAGGTGTCATGTCCATAAGTTAAGGTCATATACATAAATACAGAGAATATGAATATATCCATGTATCACACATATTTCATATATAACCTACAGTAAGTTCAGGGGTTCCAAGGAGACATAGCACCTCATAGTAGTAACATCCCATTACGGTGTTCCCATCTGCTGGGGTGATGGCTCCTGCCTTGCTTGCCCATCCAGGATGGGATCTAATGTGAGAAAACAGGATTGTAGTGGCTGCCAGATATCGTGGGGTCTAGAAGTGTGGGGTGGTAGAGCATGCTGAGCACGATTTTGTTTAACGTCGTGTATCACAGGATCTTATCACGAGATATTGCGTTATTATCAACGCGTATCTCCACGGCAATAAAAAATCCTGCAATAGCGGCGAATTCAGTGCACATCGCTGGAAATCCAGTGTAAAACCGGCAGCGATAAGCTAATCCTTGGTGATAGGAAGATGTGGACTCAGCCGTACAATCCACTACCCATTATATGTATGGCTAAGTCACAAATTTTTTAGACGTTAAATACCTGCGATGAAGGGTGAATAGCGCGATTTTCCTTGTCGCTTTTCAGGTCTGCTGCAGGCTTGTTGATACAGCGAAGCCATGTTAGCGACTATTTCCATGTTGTTTTGCTCCGGAACGCCTACTTTGCATGTCAGTGATGGCATGCAGGGCAATAAAAAACTGGCAGCTAACTCATGGAGACTAGCGCTAACATGGGTTAGCGCGAGCTTGTAAATAAGGCAATAAGAAATTACCTCGTTAGTGACACGAAAGTGCCACTAACGCGGCGATACCTCACTTGATAATATGCCCCAAAGTGTAGTAATTTGTGTTAGTGGTTCATGGACACAAGTTTCATTTGCACGCAGCATGCATATAATTTCTGGTCTGCCAGAGGGTATCCCGAATACTGCTCCCATGCAGCTCATATGTTGGTATCATGGGTGGGGAGTAATGCTAGGCTTGCATGATATAATTTAGAGATGAGATTGTCCATACTTGTGTCAGTTATAAGCATGGTCTGTGGTGGGAACTCTTCTGGTTTCTAATGGGTAGATTGGCATCTGAGCCCTGATCGCTCCTTCTAATCTTCTCAGGACGAAATGGTTTATCAGGGGGGCGTTTTGTAAGCAGGCTTCTGCAGTACTTGAGAATATATGTCCTTCTGGAAAAAGTTCCCTAAACGTTTTCTAGGAGTACCTGGATAAGGTTAGTTGGACGAACGCTTCCAGCGTAATGGGTACCCACGGGTTGGCAGCTAGTGAAAGTACCAGGGGGTACAACCTGTCCTCCCGTCATGCAAAGTTGTCTCATACATGCCCAACTACGTGTTAGTATGCCTTGTGGATCATATGTCAGGCCCATGGCAATGTAGTAGCTAACCTGTAGGGGAGGCAAAATCTGCCTCAGGTTTGGCGTTGGGTATTCAAACATCTGGGTGATTCCAGTGTCTCGAGAAGCAGTACTAGGCCACTAAGTAATAAAGATGCAAGTTGGACAAGCCAAAGCCTCCACAGTCATATGGGAGGGTCATCCTATGTGCAACTGCTTGTTCCTCCACACCGCTCTTGTAAGAGTAGTGCAAAGCATCACAAAGAATATGTTTGTTAACGGTTTGGGAATATTTTGAAAAAAGTATAGAAACTGGGGCAAGACAACCATTTTAATAATGGCTATACGGCTTGCCAATGACAGGGTGAGTCTGATCCAATGTTCTACCAGTTCAGCCAGCCTATTCACCGGTGGGACATAGTTAAGCTGCAGTATCTGTTCTTTCTCTCTATGTATGTGTATCCCTAGATACTTCGTACAAGAGTCACTTCAGACCAGAGGGAACTCACAGTCAACGGGTTGCATTGCTACTGTCATTGGGAAGCGTTCAGACTTGCCCCAGTTAACATGTAGACCTGACAAAGCCCCAACATTTTTTATCAAGTATTGGTGGCAAGTTATCATTTGGGTGTCCGATATAAAGGGTGAAATCGTCTATGTATAACATGATCAGCAGTGGGTTTGGCTTGAAATGTAGTCCCTTGTGCATATGTTTCATCTGCGATTGCCATAATAATGGGTCAAGTGCTAAAGATCAGTGTAGTGTGCAAGCTCTGTGGACTGGATACTGATGGTGTCGGTGAGATGTGTGCTGTCAGGATGCCTAATAGCGGAGATGTAGGATTGCCCACACAGTGGGTGTAGTAGTTTAGCAAGTGTGCACCCAGGTCTCTCCTCCTCCCCCACCATCTAACCACTGCATATTTTCCCAGGTATCGAGCCTCCCTCTCAGAGGCTCCTCAAAAATCAGCAAGCAGAGCCACACATGTCTTAAGATAGTTTGGAGTCTGGCAGCTGCATTGTTCGCAGTCCAATCCAGTCAGTTCATCCTCATTTCAGGCCAAGATGTTGCGTAGGTCTCATAGTATCCCCAAGTTCTTGGAGATACAGACCACTCTGGTGTAAACCCTAACGGCTTCCCATAGTGCAACCCACAATTTTACAGTTCCCTTATTAATTTCAAAGTAGTCCACTACGGCGGTTTGGAGTTCCAAGCAGAACACAGCAACCTCCAGGGCCATACCTGGGAATCTCCACGGCCTTTCGAACCCCTCCACCCAAGGGACCTGCAGCTTAAGTATTACTGGAGAGTGGTCTGATAACGTACACAGAAGGTGAATTATGTAGGATAGCCATGGAAGAAGGGCAGGGGTTAGCAGCCAGTAATCAAGATGGGTCGTTGTGCCATACTGTGCTGAGTGGTGTGTGAATGCAGTTTGGAGTGGGTTATGTTGGCTCCAGGCATCCGCCAATGTGAACACATCGCAGAGCTTCTGCAGTGCTCGTCTTGAGTGGGGCTTCATAGAGGGGGCGTGTGTAGTGCTATCGAGATTGGGTTCAAGTAATATGTTAAGGTCCCCTCCCATGCAAATGTAGTTGGCCGCAAGCTTGGTCATTTGTAGAGGAGTATAGAATTCTGGGCTATCAGTGTTTGGAGAGTACACAATTACTAGTAGGACACAGTGGCCTAGGAGCTGTCCCAGTACTAGTAAGTACCGTCCTTCCACATTGGGGGTGAGCTCCAACAGATGGAAGGGTAATCCTTTATGAATCAGTATGGAGACCCCCACAGGCATTTGAGCTATAATTAGAGAAGAAGCAGTGTTGGCCCCATGGTGAAGCAAACATGTGCGTTGTCTTAGAGGGTATCTCCTGTAGGAATACTATGTCTACCTGATGGCATTTGCAAGTAGCGCAACACCTGTTTGACTCTCTGTTGGTTATTAATCCCCCGGATATTCCAGGTTGGCAGTGTGAAGTTGGCAAATGGGTTTGTGTTATCGCTCCTTGACATGGTGTGATAGATGTAGTAATGGCTTAAGACTTTGCTCCAGTATCATTAATGCAATTGCAAAGAGAACCAATGTAGAAACAGAACCCATTCCCTTTCCCCTTTCCCCCTCCCATCCCCAGATTCTGTAATATGAGGACAACCCCCAAAATAAAATCAATAGAAACATCTTCATTCATAACAGAGCAAACGTGTCTAGTCTGGCTCTGTGTGTAACTACACCCAGGGGTGGCAGCGCTGTGCCGGACCCCTCAGTGTGACGGAGTTGTGTTCTGAGGAGAAGCCCTGGCATTGTCAAAGATGTGTGGTTTGCCTTTCACGTCCACCGGAGACGTGCCAGGTATATAATTCCTTAGCATAGTCCCAGGTTCCGGAGCGTAGCCTTAACTCATGTGTATTCGCGTTGGGCCGCCTGGACCACTACTGTGAAGTTGGGGAAAAGGATCAGTGTGGAGCCTGCCAGTTGAGCTGACCTTTTTCTCATGGCAGGTGCAGGGCTGTGTCCCGGTCCCTGAAGTTCAATTGGTGGGCGATGAGCAGTCTTGGCGGGCATCCGGGTTAGGCCTCGGTCCAAAGGAGCGGTGAGCCCTCTCCACCATGAATGTAGATGTGAAGGATTCTCTTCTGAAGAGGTCTGTCAGCAGGTTTTCCATCAACTGGTCCAGCCGGCAGTGTTTGTAGTCTCGGGAAGTCCAAGAATTCGGATATTATTCTGTCTCTCCCTCGCTTCCAAGTCATCGTTTTTTAGAGCCATTATTTTCAGGACTTATTCTAGACATTCCCCCTCCTTGTAGTTTGTGTCACCCCGTCCTCCAGATCAGATATCACAGCCTCAGCAGCATTCAGTATGTGTTCATGACAGTCTATGCGCTCACCCATTGCATCCAATCTCCTGTCTAGGACGTCGAAGAGGCCCTCCATTGCTCGGAATCCTTATTGCAGTTCAGCCATATGGGGCATCAGTTCCAGTCAATGCAACATGGAGGCCTCTGGCTCCCCCCTTCTTCTGCCATTGTGGGCATTGGTGTGGCACCCAAGACTTCAGTTTTATCGAAGGTCATGTGGCTTTGTTTGGGGTCTCCGTGCACCACAGTATTGACCCAGTGGAGGGGGGACGTGTGGGGAGGCGATATTTTGTAAGGCAGTTTATATGGTTCAGATACACACATATAATGCTTGCAATACCACCAGCAACCTAGTCTCCCTCCAGTGTGATGACTGTAGGGTCCTCATGCATTCCAGCAAGTCAGGTTCACCATTATTACCTTTCACAGGTAGATAGGTTCTGCAAGACCCAGGGCAGTGATTTCCCCGTCCATCCGCCACTAAGGGCTATTTGTCACCAGTCTATGCCTAACCATCGGGCTGCACCATCGAGCATCAGTCAGAATGACAGGGTGATGTTGCCAGGTGTCTAGAGGGTATGTGGTTCAGTAGTCCAGGGTACGTGTGACCGGATTACTGGAGGGAGGCATCAGGGTGCACACCAATGCTTCAATACTTGTGAAAGATGGCACAGGTGCAGAAATCAGAGGAGATATCACAGGGGTAGCATTTCATCCAGATATCAGGGGCTAGCCGATGAGCTCTATTAGGGCTGCGCCTGTCCATAGTCCCAAAGGCCAAGAACAATCCACGAGTACCGCATCAGCCCTGGTCACAGCTGATGCCCGTAGTGAAGGGCGCAGCACTTAAGCAGCAGCAGAGAGCAGCGCTAATATGAGGTAGTCGGCCCATTGCGGCTAGGTCATCTGGCTCCTCAGGCTCACCTGTGGTCCCTGTCACCACTGGGCCTCTGTGGAGAATACGGGCTAGATTCATCTCCTTTCTAGGTGATCTTCAAAAGGCCTCCCACAGGCTCGACCTCCTTCTCCTCATAAGCCGGTGGCCCTCTGCAGCTGCAGGGCACTTCGCCCACTTCTTCTCCCATGGTGTGTCTCAGACGGGGCCTAGGTCCATCAACCCAGTGTCCCAGCCCCTCAAAGAGCAGCCCCACTCCGCATCACCACCTCAGGCAGCCCCACCCAACAGCAACACATCAGCATGCCCCAGGCACACCTCACCTGGCCTTGGAGGGTTTGCCACAGATGGCTGCGCAGCAGCAGTAAAATATAGATTTTGGGTCTCTTTCCCCTCAGCAATCAGTTTCCCGCTGTGGTCAGCAATACTCCCCAGGACTGTATTGTGAGGATGGTCATGTAGGAGCTCAGGAGTGGTTAGGATTACAGGGGTTGACAGCAGAGCTGCACGCCTACTCAGCCATTTTGGTTGGCATCTTGGCCACGCCCACAGTCTTGGTCATTTCACACTTAGCCAGATTCATTTGCAAGGTCCTCTCCATTTTTCTGGTTCTTCAGATACTTCAGAGGTTATTCAACAAGCAAAAATCTATGCAAAATACTGCAATTCTGTTTCTTTACTTGTTCTTCAACAGCAGGGCACTACAAGTTTAACTTGCTTGGGTTGTGACTGGTCTAGGACGGAGTTACTCGAAGTCAGTAGGAGGATGGAAGAACTCAGGGTGGGAGTTGCAGGATTACCTCATCAACAGCTAGAAGCAAGAAGTTATCAACTTCACAGGTGAATCTGAGGCCTACTACTCAGCTCTGTAGAACGGGGAGACGTGTGTTGATTTGTGAAATGCTGCTGTGTGTATGTGTGTTGCACTGGTAGCAAAAGTGAAAGTCTGAGTCCCCCTCTTTATTTTGCTCTGGCTCTAAGTCTTCTTGATACACTCCTCATAAAGCTTTCCTGTCTTCTGTTCTTCGCCTTGACTTTAAAATACAGTTTCTGTTTTATAATCTGCAGGCCTTCTAGTCTCTTGCATGAATGAAAGGCGAAAGTTGAGTTCAACACTCCTGCTTACCTACCAGACCAGTCCAGACAGGCACCCAAGAGGGATGGACATTCCCTAGGAGAATGCAGATACACTACCTAATTTTACAATACAGTATAATTTTTCTTTTAACAATCATATTTGTAGAACTTGGTGGGTGGTTCACTCTCAAACTAGAAGATAGAACATTTAAATATCTGATAACTTGGGTTTTGGGGGCAGAAGGGCTATTTGCAATGCATTTAACTGTAGTGTTGCATACTCTTTCCTTCCTTTACTTCCACATCACATTGATGAAAAATGACTTGCTGCTAGTTGCCCAGATGAATTTTGTCATTATGTCTATGTCAAACCTTTCCCCAAGTCCCCTTTCCCATCCATTAATTAAACTCCTAAAGCTCTTTCTCCAGGCTGTGTGATTTATTGAGGTGTGGTTTAGTTTACACCATGAATTAATCACAAACTCGGTGGGGTGGATGTGGTGAAAGCAACATCAACTCACTGCAGGATCTTCTAAGGAGTAGCCCACACTGGCCCCATTTCCCAAAATGTGGTCCATATTTTAGATATAGAATGAAGAACATAAGTCGTCAGCATCATTATTCAGGCTTTGTGTTGCGTAACGGTAAACGCCTAACTTAAGCTTGTCCATTCCAGACTTTGAGATCATTTTTATGACTCGAGGATTTAATACATTTCTAGTAGCTCCCTATTGCTGAAGTTACTGCAATTGCTTTTTTTGGTTATTTTATCAATAACAGGAATTCTTGGTGTGTCATCATGTAGTAGTCTGGTCGCAAATTCTTTGTAAAGCTTTGATATCACATAACCCATTAATACAGTGTATTTATTTCCAGTTAGTTGCCTGCGATGGATAATTCTTCTGATTAATATTACAATTGAAGCTCACCTGGGTAAAAGTGGGACCTTGCTTACTAAGTTGTGATGCCTTCCCTGTTATTGGTTCATCTATATTCAGGTAACACAACTATGGAGCGTGGAGAACTAGTTTAGTTACTAAGTAACTAACTAATTCCTACTGGAAGTAACTGCTTATCAAGGTTGTTATAGACAATATATGGCATGGCAGCATCTTCCCCAAATGCAGAGATAATTGGAGAGGCTTATGTCTACAAATAAGCAGTACACTCTTAGAAGCACATAAACAGGCAGCGTAAAAACTAAAGGCAGCAGTGCAAAGTAAAAGTAAAACAAAATGCTTTAGGCATATATTTTGATAACATATGATATTTGTCCCCTTAAATTCTTTTTAAAGCAAACCTACCTTCTCTACTCACAACAATCCCACCCCTCGCCCCAAACAAATCACTGGGTCCCCAAGCAATGCCCCAAACAAATGTCCAAAGAAAACAAGTCCAAAGCCCAATCCATTTCTAATTCCCACCCTCCCCCCACAATATGTCCCTGCCACCAAAACAAAACATAAAAACAGGACTAGAAGAGGGGATTCTGCATTTTTGTCTGGAGCTGGTCCAGTCTCTGCTCCATCAAGGCGAGCCGGCTCTCTATAGTGTCCAGATGCTGCAGGATGTGCCCCAGCAATGCTGTTGTCAGAGTGGGAGGTTGAAGCAGCAGTTGGTGTCAGCTGGCAGTGCAGCGGTGATGAGATGGCCGGGAGACTGGAGGCTGATGGGGACCAGCTGCAATGGGGCTGGGCTGAGACTGAGCGGCAGCTATTTCTGTCTCTTCTTCCTTCAGGACCACCAGCCACTGGTATTCATGCTGGATTCACTCCAGTCTCTGCCACCACAGATGGGCCGCTATCACCTGCCTGTTGGATGCAATGATTGGACCAGCAGGAATAGCTATATTGAGAAAAATAATAACAAAAAGAACAAATTGTAAATAATGCTCTGTGCAAACAATTGTTTGAAATTTGTGGTTGGCACAGTAGCAGTACATTGCTGGTCCTCTAGGGCCATTGGAATTTGATTTGATTATGATTAGGAGAGTCAAAGGCCTATTTTATGTTTTATCTACACATACCTTGCATAAAAAACACTGACCGTGTGGCAGAAAATATTAGGCAGAATAACACCAGATTAAAAAAAAGTGATTTAATTTTTTTTTGCTTTTAAGGGCTTTTCAAGTAAGTAAACAGACACTTTGAGTGGAAAAATAAATTACCTCTCATTGATGAGTAAAGCATTCTGAACTATGGAGTACAAGTTGTGTGTAGTGCTAAATCAATGGAGCCATGCTAGTTTCTAAACAGAGCGTCTGCTATTTTGATACTGTCTGCAGCTGGAGCAGATGGAGTTGACACTTTACTATTTTTACTTTCAATGGCCTTGCTCTTCTCCAAACGTCTTTCTCTTTCTACTCTGATTCCAATGAGACAAATAAATAATAAATGAGATACCACGTCACACACCTCATGTATAAAATGCCAGTATTATCCTGTCAGCCGTAAGTAGACGCTGGGGAAAGGGATTCACTGCACTAAAGGGAAAGGAGCAGGCTATATACATTATATTTGGCACATTCATCACAGAGTATCCCATACGCCAAACCTGCACTTACTCCCACTTTATTCACTGGTCTCACCCACCACGACATATTATTTCCAACAAATTCTTTCACTGCACAATAAGGAAAGGAAACTTCACTCACTCTACTTCAGGATAGTTTCGAGATATTAGGCGGGGAAGGTAGAGCTTTTGATATAGAATAGAAGGGTTACTACCTGATCATCGATTTGTCATTGTTGGCTTATTCAGTCACTGTACTAGTCAACCTGAAGTCAAAAGAGAAGAATCTGAACAGGAGCAAAATAAATCTGTTATGGGTAACCCTAAAATATATTTTGGAATCACTTCTCTTGGCTATAAAATCAAATGTGTTACATACCACAAATGTATTTTTCAATTTCTTGGTAAGCTGGAATGGTAAAAGGAGTGAAATACTAAGAGGTGACTGAGTGGGTGAAATTAAACACACCTTGTGTGTTCGGCTTGCAATGCATTGAAAACTTTGTAAATGCTGCATTAACTGAAGCTGACGCACATTGCACAGCCAACACTGCAGTCCCAAATTGAACCTTACAGCCCTTCAGTCATGGGTGGCAAAATGATATGGGCGGGGAGGGCATGATGAATGATGGATGGGATACATCTGCCTCACTCAACAAATACAGTGAGTCAAGGGAGTAGAACGAAAAATTTAAAATATACCCGCCCTTTTGAATCATAGCTTTGATACATAAACAAAGTAAGCAAAGGAGGTGAGCAGCATGCCCCTTTCCATGAGAATAGCTGCATTGCATATTCATCCAAGCAATACAAATAATCATTCATCCTTTCATTATAATTCACCCATAGCCACCATGATTAAGGGCTACTTTCTCTCATCCAGTGTTTAACCAAAATTTCCATTCATTATCTATCCATTCAATGTCCACACTTTCTTCCAGACATCCTTTTGCCCATCCATCCATTTACCCACTCATGCACCCTTTCACCCACCCTCCATTTCACTCATATACCATTTTTCTTTCTTTTAACCTTCTGTTCGTTCACGTTTCTCTCAAGTCATGATCGCTCCTTATGTGAGCTTTTGGTGAGTTGCGGATAGAAGAGGCCATAATAACTCAACTATCGCTGTAGCTGGTAAATCTTGGGGGCTCACGTCATGAATAGATGAAGTCATGGTACTAGTTAGTGAGTATAATGTAATAGTAATTGTCAATAAGCAAGCAATTATGTGACTTACCAGTGCTGGTCCCGGACGCTGCTTCTCCCCGAGCCACTTAAGCCAGCATCACTGGTGGTCTGTGAGGCTAGAATGAAACATAAAAACATACGACACAATATTTTAGATGCCAGATACTCCACCCCTCGATTCTTTTTTTGCAGTATCTTCTAATAAAAATATTACTTTGGGCAAAAAAAGTTTTGTAAGAAAGAGGGCGGAGCTATAACCCATGATGATCATGAATCGTGATGAGTTAGTCATTGAAGCATACTTGAAAGGGTGGAATGAAAGACATATAATGTTGGTTGGCAAATAAAATGAGACTTCATACTTTTTTTCAGCCATGCAGTACTGTTATGGAAACTGCTGATATACTGAATAAATGAATGACACAGCACACAACATTGGGGGAGTGGCCCATGACCATGGCCACTTACTCGTGAACTGTTAGAGCATGAGCAGGAAAAAGAAAACCTTCTCAACAAACATACATGGTGAATATTATAATAATGGCTTACTTGAGCCTGCAATCTTCACAGTAGCCTGTATAGTACCA
Source organism: Lissotriton helveticus (assembly GCF_964261635.1). Classification (NCBI taxonomy): domain Eukaryota; kingdom Metazoa; phylum Chordata; class Amphibia; order Caudata; family Salamandridae; genus Lissotriton; species Lissotriton helveticus. The sequence goes on along the minus strand of NC_136063.1, from coordinate 1,007,397,148 downwards.
AAAATGTGTTCTGCTTAGTCTTACTTCTACAGAAGCACGAGATATATAGAAGAGAGGGAAAGATTACCCACAAAGCAAAAGATAAGTGAACTAGAGACTAGAGATCGGAAAAAGTCAGCTACTAAAATAGTAAACTATGTAACAGAAGGAAAAAAAGATAACGCAGGGGTAACAGGAAAGAAACAAAAATTAAATCCATTGTGTTTTGCACGAGTGGGTTCATATCCCATCCTCGTCAACTCACCACGTGGATGGAAGAAGGCAGGTAAGGGTGTCAGAGCAAATGTATTTCTCACCAGCACCTCCAGGCAGCAACTCCCCTCCTGGAACCCAACACCAACTTTCCAATAACCAAGATTCTACCTTAAGCCCACAATAACCATAAAACCCAAAATTAGAGAAATAATAATAATAATAATAATGATAAATAATAGGACTTACTGGGGGTTAAAGCCCTTGGCAGCAGTGCTGGTGGTCTGTGCCTCCTGCTGACCAGCTACTCATGGACCCTCTACAACATCCCTCTTCTTGCCCTTGGGTGCTGATTTAAGAAATGAAGAAGATACAAAATAGATTAGTGATTCAGTTAATCTCCACAACATTATTATGACAGGCAAATCCAATCACATAATTGTACTTCTCTAAAACAGATCACCTATTGTACTAGTTACAAGTCTATCGACTATTGTTGAGTTGCCCATACTAATTCTAAAATCAATTCCTATTGGAACTAATGCATTGCAGTGAATGATCATTGATTCTTATCTTATTGCTCAACCCCTTTGATGGACCAACTCTGTCTCCCTTTTTTGCAATGTATAGATACATACTATACATCGCTGAGAAATAGCTTTGAACTGTATGAGCTACATAAACAAAATCATGGAGAGAACGCTAACTCACTGCTATCACTGATTCATTATGGTGACAGTAGGACAGACTGCAATGACTTCTTATTTAACCAGCCAAATCAGGTGCCAATGATGAGTACGATTAGGTAGCATTGAGTGCACTGAGTACCTGGCTAGCGGAAATTAGAACTTGTATCATGTAATAATAATATTCTATTGTAAACTAAATGTAACTTACCTCTAAGTGTGAGCAGCATGCTATTAATATATGGTCAGTGGCACTTAAGGTAAGTGCCAACTCCTTGAGCACAACGTAGCAATATCAAAAAATTGCGCTTTACGCCAAAGTTGTATCAACTATTGTTCATATTTAATTCACATGAATTCAATGTCATTCATTGTATTTTATCATTCCAATGTTTTATGTACGAAATCCATTATCATATATGCATGGTTTCACCATTTCCCTTCCCGATGCATTTCGGACCCATGGTCCTTCGTCAGGGGAATCCTGCAAAACAATAATTCGATCTAAGTATTGTGCCCCGAGGTCCAATCAGGATATACAAACAAACAAGTACGTGCAAAATCAATAAATCGATTGGACGATATAAAAACATTACAATCATAGCTCCTTAAAGCAAGGTCGCGGTATGCTGTTCAAAACGGTTTGTATACACCATAATGTGTGAGTATCCTTGTGATTTACGATGGTCCTAACGACTCCACCGCGTCCCGTGTCATTTTTTTAAAAACACACTCTAATTGCAAATACAACCACCTTCAAACCCAAAACTCCGTGCTACGCAAAGTTAATGCCCAAAGTTGTCGTCGGCATGCAGATAAGTTGAGTACAATAACTTACGAGAAAGGTAGAGTAAGAACCCGTGTCCCCCTCGTGCGCCCAAAGTTGTTGTCGGCATGCAGATAAACGAAGTACAATGACTTACAAGAAAGGTAGAGTCATTGTACTTCGTTTATCTGCATGCCGACAACAACTTTGGGCGCACGAGGGGGACACGGGTTCTTACTCTACCTTTCTCGTAAGTTATTGTACTCAACTTATCTGCATGCCGACGACAACTTTGGGCATTAACTTTGCGTAGCACGGAGTTTTGGGTTTGAAGGTGGTTGTATTTGCAATTAGAGTGTGTTTTTAAAAAAATGACACGGGACGCGGTGGAGTCGTTAGGACCATCGTAAATCACAAGGATACTCACACATTATGGTGTATACAAACCGTTTTGAACAGCATACCGCAACCTTGCTTTAAGGAGCTATGATTGTAATGTTTTTATATCGTCCAATCGATTTATTGATTTTGCACGTACTTGTTTGTTTGTATATCCTGATTGGACCTCGGGGCACAATACTTAGATCGAATTATTGTTTTGCAGGATTCCCCTGACGAAGGACCATGGGTCCGAAATGCATCGGGAAGGGAAATGGTGAAACCATGCATGTATGATAATGGATTTCGTACATAAAACATTGGAATGATAAAATACAATGAATGACATTGAATTCATGTGAATTAAATATGAACAATAGTTGATACAACTTTGGCGTAGAGCGCAATTTTTTGATATTGCTACGTTGTGCTCAAGGAGTTGGCACTTACCTTAAGTGCCACTGACCATATATTGATTACCACACCTTCTTGTCAGGGGGTGATACCTTGAGGCACACCACAACTTAATCAACGCAGATATAAGGAGGAGTGCGTGACCCATACCACATTCGCAGCATGCTATTAAGAAATAAAATGTTTGCATTGAAGAACACAAACACAACAAATAATGTATACTCACTGAGCCCTGGAATCTCGATGTCTAGCAGTTCGATCAAGTCGTTTGTCAATCATAAAATTAAATGGTTTGCTGCTGATGGTTAATAAGTATTTAAACCTTTCAGGTAAATATTTTTATTCTGTATGGATTTTGTAATGTTTATGGTTTTAATTGACTAATAAACTACCTTATTCATTCATTTTATTCAGTGTGATTAAATTCGAATATGCTCTTTTCAATTTTTTCTAAGAATGCCTGCGCATCTTTCATTGCATCTGACTCTTTAATTTGTTTCTCTAAATCACTAATTTGTTCTAGGTGTTTCTTACTATGTTCAATTGCAGTGTCCATTCCCAACACCATCCAGTGATGAGCGCAGGTAGTGCCTATAAAACTAAGGGGCACATGCATCAACCTAAATACCGAACGCAAATGGACCGATTCGTAGACTGGGAAGGCATTCCTTATTTGCGAATTGCAATTTGCGATTCACAATTAAGGAATGTGTAGAAATCGTACATATTTTTGAAAAACCTAAATGCATAGATAATTCTGATTCCTTAATAGCGATTCCTTAATATTCGCTGTTAAGGAATCGCAATTGCCTAGCTTGATGCATGTCCCCCTAAAGCCCTGTCTGTATTATTTATCTTCAGTAAATACTCCTGGCACATTACTGACTTGCAGTCAGTTAGCATATTTATCATTAGTTGCATAAGTGCATTTTTCTTCTACTATTTTTCCAGGTGGTCCAGAAGGCTGGTAGTAGAATTTAATGAGTGGTTAAAGTTATGTGTAAAGAGTGAGGATCCCTCTAGGATCTTTTCAATATAGTCATCTAAGTATACTGGGGTAAAATCTGACATACTTAGTGAGTCTTGCACTGTGTGGTCCAGAAGTTAGCTAATACATGGTAAAACCCCAAAACACTAGAGAACTGCCGGTGCTTGAGGAAAAGACAAAAGGAGTAAACAAAATCCTTCCTATCATTTGACTGCTCAATTGTAATATTATTTCAACAAAAGGAGACCCAAGGATCACTGTGGACCTAGGGTAATAACTATAACAAAAACATGCTGGTCTCTAGTAAATAGTACTTTAGAAACAAAGAATCAAATGGCAACAGAAAATGTATTCAAAGGAGTTTATGAAAAACAATTTCAACACACATAGTGGCGCAGTGAGTACTGGTGCAAAATAAACATGCTCAGTGCTCTCTTTAGAGGTGATCCACTCAAGTGATTAATCATGATAAAAAACCGCAGAAAGCACAGTCCTTTACTGCAAATTCACCACAATCATATAGTGACCATGTTTTAAAACTCTTTAGTGCACTGCTGTAACTGTGGAAGACTACAGCTGTGTACTCCAGAACAGTGTCCTTGTGCTCGAGGCCTGCCTTGTTTCTCAGAGAGCGCCCTGCTACCCTGCTGCTTGAGTCCTTCCTTGTTCTTCAGAAGACTGCCCTGCTGCTTGACGCTTACCTTGTTTTTCAGAGGACTGCCCTACTGATTGAGGTCTGCCTTGCTGATGAAGGAGAGAGGACCATCTCCTTGAACAAGGACTACCAGAGTGACTCAAAGGGTCACTTGACTGAACTCCAGTTCTAAGCTACAGGGACACAACAAGAGGGATCCCTTCAACTGCTCAGCTGGATGGATGAATCGGGCTCTGCCTGAACCTGCAACTGTTCCTGCCAGGACCTGCAACTGGACCTGTCCGAGCCATTTTTGGTGTATTATATGGCATGGTTGTGCAACCTTCCCATGTAATACACCCACAAAAGCTGGCTAGGGTCCAGTCAGGCTTGTTTGCAAATCCTTTAGCTCAACACTGGGTAGCATTGGCTTCGAGCAGCAAGTCTTAAACATAGAAACTAGTGTAAAGCATTTAATAGCACCAACCAATGAAATTAGAAAGTCACATAACACAAAACAACACCAATTTATAAAAAATAGGTTATATTTTTATAACTTTTTAGAGTCCAAGATGAACACAATCCACCAGAAGGTTCAGGAGAAATTCATTAAAAAAAGTGAATCTCAGTTCAACTGCAAACAAGCATTGGTAACATGTAAGAACAATGCGCCCGACAGTGGATCCCTTCAATCGGCAGCACCTGAATTGCTATCCCTTCGTTATTCTGACCTCATCTATACTCATGAGGATATGTTTGCACACTGTATCACACCCACTGCCACAATGCTATTCCCAACGGAACTCAACAATTTCAAACAAAAGCACAGGTGCACCACTTCTCAATATGCAGGGAAAACAAATATACAATTTATTACCAAGCAGCAGTGTTCTTCCAAAGTTTTTTCAAAAAGATTTATAAAAACAAGGTCATAAGCATCACTTGTTGAAAGTAGGCACAGCCAACGCGTTTCGTCCTTGAAGCGGACTTCTTCAGGTCAATGGTTGTTCCCATATCATATAAGAGTAACTAGGTTGACTGATATGTGGATCCAATTGCAAGGAGTCATAGACAGCAAAGTATCAACTTTGAATTCTCAAATAATGGTGATCCATAGTATGATCTACAATATGATTGGATCTTAAACCAAAGACTGCATGTACCTTGTCATTGACAAAGTTTGTCAGCTTATATACACTTCCTTCCAGATTTCTAAATTATTTTTGTTCGATGGCACTCAATAATATGAATGGTTTCCCCATGTAAAAACAGCATCAGGAGCAAAACTATCGATCACACCGGACCAAATGCCTTATATATTTTCCGGGCAATACCCCGTCAATTGTTAGCCTGCAGCCAATATTATGCTGTCAGGCAAGCCATCAGGGGTCCGTCAAGGTGCCAGGCGTCGAGACTGGAGAGCAGAGACAGGAAACCAGGACTACCAGAGTGACTCAAAGGGTCACTTAACTGAACTCCTGTTCTGAGCTACAGGGACACAACAAGAGGGCTCCCTTCAACTGCTCAGCTGGCTCTGCCTGAACCTGGATCTGTTCCTGCCTGGACCTGCAACTGGACCTGTCTGAGCCATTTTTGGTGTATTATATGGCATGGTTGTGCAACCTTCCCATGTAATACACTCACAAAAGCTGGCTGGGGTCCAGTCAGGCTCGTTGGCAAATCTTTTAGCTCAACACTGGGTAGCATTGGCTTCGAGCAGCAAGTCTTAAACATAGAAACTAGTGTAAAGCATTTAATAGCACCAACCAATGAAATTAGAAAGTCACATAACACAAAACAACACCAATTTATAAAAATAGTATATATTTTTATAACTTTTTAGAGTCCAAGATGAACAAAATCCACCAGAAGGTTCAGGAGAAATAAATATTTAAATAACAAGCAAATCTCAGTTCAACTGCAAACAAGCACTGGTAACCGTAAAGTTTGAAAACTTTTGTAAAAGATTGTAAGAATTGTGTTGGCTTCTCTGGCCTGAGTGGGGTGATCAAATCCAGCAGAGAGAAGTTTGGGGAGGCACTAAGGAGTATTTGGACAGTTACCTGGCCACCAACGCTCTCTCTAGTTCAGCTCTGAACCTTACAGCATAACTGACAAAGACTTCGATGGCATGATACTGATGCTGCTGATGCAGGAGATGGAGGATGCTCAAGGATGGATTGGGTGCTGTGCATGGGTATGTCCTTGTGGTTACTCCTTGGTCCAGTAGATGGGTAGCTGCTGCTGGGCTACCAGTCTCTGTCCATAGCGGTCCTAGCAGCATCCTTTGGTGGAGGCTGGTGTCCCTCTTGAGTGACCAATCTGGACTCAGATGACATTCATGGGTCCGGCAGGCTTGACTGCAACTTTTGACCATCGAGGGTCAGTCTCTTGGGGTGCCCGGTGGAGGTCAGCGGTGATTCGTCAGAAGTGGATAATGACTTACAGAATTTGAATACTTCAGCTTTGATGATGGCCCTGGTGCTGGTTCCAGGGTGTCAGCTGACTGATCCTTGGAGTCACTTCTTTGGTTTGAGGCTTGGGAGTGACTTTTCCTCAAGCCATAAGCCACAGACACAGTCCTCACTTCGCTAGCCCCAGGTGTGACAGTTGCAATCCAGCACAGAATGCAGCCTCTCTTTGCCAAGTCCAGGGATCTGCAGGGCTGTTCTTCTTCAGTCCTCTCTGCAGTTCTGTCATGATCTGAGGTTCACGGTGCCAGTGGTGCCATATGTATGCCCAGAAAGTGCCCTGGGGAGAGGATGCATTCTCTAGCCAATGGGCTTCCAGGATCCCACACGCCCTGTGATGACTTCAGGCTACGTGTGACATATAGAAATCCCAGAGCACACTATTCTGCCCACATCCCCGCACTGTAGGTGCCTGGTAGCCCACTCTAGGGGTATGGTTACCTGTGGGCTATAGACTTACGGTGTAGGACGCTGACTCTTTATGTGATAGATCTAAAATCTAATGTATCATGCAAAGAGTTTAGGGGTTACCTTATGAGTGGACAGGTCTTGTTATGCAATCTCAAAGTGCTTTGTTAGGGGGTTGTGTGTTCGAGCAGCCTTAGTCTTAGCACAGATGGGGAGGTTGTGGTCTTTATTGAAGGCAGGCAGTCCTCCCAGGTTTTGGAGGAACACAGCTGCAGGACAAGTCATCTTTGGGGCAGGGTCGACAGAGAATGGCAGACAGAACAGCAGTACTGGGGTGAAGGCAGGTGCTCTCCTCAGTCTTCTGCTTTTGTGACTCTTCATGTTCTTCTTCACAGGTCATTAGCTTCTGCTTTGCTGGATTTGCCTAATTACTGAATTTAGCAGCATGAGGGGAGTGTAGGGTAGTAGCCAATGGACTACTGACCCCTGGAGTCCTAACACCCCCTATATGACCACTTTAGGTGGAAAGCAGGCCTAACCCTGTCCCTGAATTCCTAGGTATGCCAGCATAAAGATGGCTACTTTAAAAAAATTGTGTCCACCTTATAGTAGCCCGCCTTAGGGGTGGTACTAGACTGGAGGTGGCACGCCTACCTGACTAGATAATTGTCCCACCTGTCTAGGTGCCAAGGCAGTCCTGTACAAAGTGGTTGGCTTTCTCTCTTGTGAGGGGGAGCCAGATTTGTATTTCAACTCCAGCAGCCCTTTGAGGCTTGCTGCCCAAGAAGGCTAATCAGCAGCTCATCTGGTGGGACAGGGTGTTACGATCTATTCAAATGATGGCCACTGAACACTGATAATAGGAGAAGGAAATATCAGGGGAAATTAGTACGCAAAAAGCAGCAAGGAAAACAAGATTCTCCAATTATTTTCAACAGGTATAACTCAAACGATAATCAGTCAGGAGACAGACCTACTCAGAAGCGTTTTTTATTATTTGGTACATACTCATTTTTTATTGCACAGCTCTTCAATTTTTGTGTATCTTATGCTCCCTATCAAAACAAAACAAGCTCGAAAACTTAATCAAACATCGAATCAACCATACACAGGCTACATCAAACCAATTATACAAGTAATTCTAGAACAAACCCATTCAATCCATACATTAAAAACTTTTTTCAGTATCCAATACAGTCACTGTTGTACATTATTTAGGTAATTATGTATTGACTTTGGCATCCATTAATTTATATCACAATAGATACAAAATAAATCTTCATAGTTCATTCAATACATATCTTATATACTTGTTAGTATCTTCAATATATTATTGCTAACAGTTGTTTTTAGGAAAAAGGAGGAATGTTGCACAGATGCGTGTATTTCGGTGAGAAGACAACCACCTTCATCAGAACATAGTATTTTACAAGGTGGTACAAGCCATCCAAACAGAAAAAGTAGAACCTTCAGGGAGTCCATTTCCAATTTTTGTTAGGTCTGAGTCACAAACAAATGACAATAAATACATGTACACATAAGCATATGGTGGAACCAAGGTGGGACCCGACAATGATAAAAAAAACCTATCATAAGGAACTCCGAGTGTCAAAAAAGATTCCTTAGTGTGTTCAATCAAGAAAAGAAGGCGGTAAAATAATTATGAACACTGTTCTCCAGAACCTGTGGGCCTGGGCGCGCGCGCACTGGAGTCACCCCGAGCGCGTAGTGTCCTCTATTTAGCGCGCACTGCACACAGCACATCCGATGAGACTCTTCACACCGCCCTTTTCAATATGGAAGGAGAAAGGAATGCAGTAGATTTAAAGCATGGTGCGTGCTTTCAGAGGGTTGTGAAAGCAGACATCGTGTTCAAAACTCTACATTTCTTTTATTAATTGTGCAGGGCTGATTGTGGGCCTTTGAGATAGAATTCATGTTAATTACAGCGCCGTGTGTGCTGCAATTTACATGAATACTATCTCAAAGGCCCACAATCAGCCCTGCACTATTAATAAAAGAAATGCGGAGTATTCAAACAAGACATCTGCTTTCAGTGGATTCTGAAAACCAGTGGCAGCTGGTGTAACTTTACAAGTTGGAGGGTGTAAGACAAGACCTTTTATTTGTCTGACACATCGAGCTCAACACACAGTATATTGAAAGCAGATCAGTGGGCACTCCAGAGTTTCATTTCAATATGGAGAGGAAAACAGGATGTCATTTTTATTGTGTGCTGTCTTGAATCGAACTCTTGCTTTGAAATGTGTATTTCAGGGTGTAGTGAGTGGCGACATCATTTTTGACATGTGTATTGTTCACTATTGCCTTGAAAACATGTTTAATATGATGTACACTCATAATGGATAAATATAGGGTTACATGGATACCACTTGCATTGAGCTATAGGGCAGCCTGAAAGCACATTTTTGAAAAAAAGAGTAGTTGCAGAGACGATTCTGAATCTTGGCTTTATTTGGTAGGGGGTGAAATGGAGCCACGCTGTCCACTACTCTTGCTTGTAAAGTGGTGAGGTGACAGTTAAGTGTTGTGTCCTTGATGATCGTGAACACTCTTCTCTCAGCTGACAGCTACCCATATAAGGAATTCTTTTCAAAACCCTTTCTACTTTTCAAGCAAGAGCTTCAGGTTATTCCATTTTGAACTTTTGTACAAAACCAGTGCTCCAAGCATTCAACAAAGTAGTATCCATATTATCAACATTGAAGAACGGAAGAAAAAGCTGATGCAGACAAAATTCAATCCTGTGATTCTAGGCAAATCACTTACTCTCCCTAGTGCCTAACAAAAACGAATGTGTCCATCTGTAACGAAACTGGTGGTCATGTAAAGCGCTCTGATACCTGATATCTTTGGGTCTAGTTTGCGCTATATAAAACTCTGTCCTGCTTTTTTACGCATGTTTCTGACCCAGAATGATTATTGATGATGTCAGACAGGAGCATCCTCTCTTATTGACATCAGCATCTGGCAGCAAATGGCTTAAGCTTAAAGCAAGGGTGTTCTGCGTCACAGGAGGGTGTGGTCACAGGAACTAGGGCTGGAAGTAGGTGTGCCCTGGATAGCCTGCAACATGGCACATGGGCACCAGTTACTGTGCCCATCAAAAGTGCCCTGACTGCCCAACCTTCGGGCAGGATGAGGGTCCTGAAAGTAAAATTAGAGTGATAACGAAATCAAAAAACAGGAGGCAGGAAGTAGTGTGGGGGGCTAAGCCCCAGGTCAAATTAATGAACCGCCCATGCGTGAAAGCAGACATCGTGTTAGAGACTCTGCATTTCTTTTATTAATAGTGCGCGGCTCAGGGGCTGATTCCTGGGCCTTTGAGATAGTATTCATGTAAATTGCAGCGCCCGTGAGCTCTGCAATTTACATGAATACTATCTCAAAGGCCCACATTCAGCTCACAGCCGCGCACTATTTATAAAAGGAATGCAGCAAATCTGAAGCACGACTTGTGCTTCATAGCTGCCAAGGTTTCACTTTGGCATGTGTGAGATACAAGGTTTCCCATATAAACTGAATAAAAATAATACCTTAGTGAAGTATTGTTCCATGCAGGTCCTGCTAGATTTACAGATAATTGTTATAGAGTGAGTGTTAATGAAAAACATTCACATTGTCAGTGGTTAACTTGAAAACGGACGTTGTTGCCCAAGAGTGGCTTTGGCTAGCATCTGATTGTGAATATCAGGATTATGATGTAGCAGAGCTTTGACTATAACACATGCCACTTCTACCATACTAGTACATCCTCACACAAATTGAAGAAAATTGTGCAAATAATTTCAAGACCTCTTCTTTTGGAACACTGCCATTTGACTTTATACTGGAATGGATATGTAGCGACCTTGATAGAGGGCTCCAGGCACAGCTACACTAAATTCCTGACATAGGCATTTTCTTGATCAATTTGTCAAGCTTCTACATTTTTGCAGTGAGTATCTCAATAGTCACTCCAGTCAACTTCCAGGAAAGAACGCACAAACTCAACAGTCAATATCAACGAGTCCATGGTAAAAGAGCCTACATGCCCTTCACAACTGACAACCTACAAGACCACCTTTCTGGCCTTCACACTTCTCACCAAACATCTATCATGTTTAGTAGCATATAAGTAATTTGAAGATTCTCTTTCTCAATTTACAACTAGCCTGGTATCATGGAGGCCTTCCAGAAGGCAGTCCCATATTGCACCTTGATACATGATTAAGCCTATAGGTATGAAACTAAATGGAGAGCCAAAACTAATCACAGGAACAACATAGAGTGCCAAGCAGGTGATCTACCTGTTACTACAAAAAACATAAACTAGCTATCACTCAGTAATTTTTTTTTTACTGAAAACATATCAATAATAAGTCAGCGAACTTTCAGCAGCTTTAAAATACACCTCTGTGGACATAATAATCTGTCCTACTCAGACTCTATGTGACCAAGTGCTCGGGTTGAGGATCTTTAGAAAAATCTTATTATGGTACCATCATTGGAGTCCTGTGCTTTTCTAAACCCAAAATTTACTTGCTTGTGTAACTAATTCATGTCATGGCGTGTGTATCTAAATTGAAAACCTCCGTTAAGACTCTTCATGTGGTGCTACATGTGTGGAAATGCACCATCTTTTCACTTTTTTAAGCAAAAGCTTTGGAGTGATATTTGGCGCTGCATCCACACGCGCGTTCTGGTTCCTTGGGCACATAGCCTTGGTTGCAGCGTTCAGAGCCCTTACACTGCCGCACACAGAGGAAACAAATTAGAGGGAACATTGATTATGAATAGAGAAAATATTTAAAAGTTATGAACTAAAAAGTATAGGAAGCTCCTCAGTTGTGAAACCAGTGTAGATCACAAAACACAAAGTGCTCAGTAGACAAATGTGCACATTGGGATGGTGATCTTAGTCCGATAGCAGGGGTTCAATAGGAATTACAATAAAACAAAACATTTACTGTATCAGGGTATGGATTGCTTGTTTAGCTCTCCTTAATAGCTATATCAAGGGTAGGTAGTGCACAGTACACCAGCCAATGTATGGTATGGGTTCTGGTCAAGGTACCCAGAGCAAAAGAGGAAACACCTTTCTAAATTGCTAGTAGAAACAAAAGATTAAGTAAATTCAAAATAAGTAACAGGATGAAAACATCTATATTTTTGTAGGACATTCAGGGCAGGAGACGTCTAGATATAAAATGCTTACCCATGAAAAAATCCAGATAAGGGAAGAAGGTAGTAGGATTCAGGTAGGACGAAGATCAGTATATCTATGTCCACCCCAACTGCGATAGTCCTTGCACATAAATGTCCTTAACGAAGAAAGGAAGCAATCCTATCAAAAACACATATTTATAGAGACCAGGTGTTTGGGCATCAGTTAAGCAATGCAGAGAAAATTGGATTTCTTGCTGCTTTTGGAGGGGGTGTTGAGCCCTCTTCCAGACAGGCATTTGTTCTGGGTCTCCTGAGAGCAGAGTCTCTCACCCTAGGAGGTCAGAACAGTGTCTCATGTGGCAGGCTGGCAAAAACCAGTCAGCAAGGACACCAGAGGCTGGTAGGTTTATTAGAGTGCATCTCTAAGGTGCCATCTGAGTGCATGTATTAGTAAATCTGACACTGGCATCAGTGTGGGTTCACTAACATGAGAAGTTTGATACCAAACAGTCCTATTTTCAGTGAAGCTATCATTTAGTTGGGGAACTTTTTTTCACCAGTGTCCAGCATATGTTCTAAAATGGCTTCCTTGGTATTTTACATTGGCAGTAAAGGAACTGACCAGCGCAGGGGCATATCTGCTCATGCAGGTACTCCCTCACATGTAGTACTAGGTAACCTGACTTAGGGCTGTAACGCCTGCTGTAGGGATGACTTATAAGTCTGCACTGAGACACACAGCCTGCCATGGCAGTATTGCATGTGATTGGTGAGGAGTCCCTTAGGGTTGCACAATTTGTTCTGTAGCCCTTAGGGATCCTCCTTAGTACATTAGGTCCTACGAACCAGGGTACCATTTACTAGGGACTTACAGAGGGTGCTGAAGGTTTTGCCAATTGAGTAATCAATGGTACACTTTTAGGGAAAAAACACTGGTACTGGGAACCTGGTTAGCAGGAAGGCGGTACACTTGAGTCAACGTTGCATCAAAAGCCATGCAAAATGTATTGGGGGTACTGCAACATAGTAAAACCGGTTTGGGCACTGGTCTCCCCTTTCTGTTACTGCTGCCAGCCAGTCTACCTGAACAAAGGGGCAACCCTTCAGGAGGGTGATCGCCATTTCCCCACCAAAGATGGCTTTGCCTTTGAAGCTCGGCTTTTGGGCCAATACTCTGAGTGGCTTCCTGATAGAGGGAGCTAACACATCACCTGCAGCAGGCTGCTATTGTTTCTGAGCATGGAAGTCATTCATACTACTCGTCAGGAGGGCAGAAAGCTGTCTGGTGGCCATTGACCATGTAAGGCCACTGTTCAAAGTGAGTCAGAGTGGCAACTTTCTGAAAATGTTGTTTTCATAAAAGTGACATTAAATTTGAATTGGGCTTTAATTAATACCACATTAATTTGATACCCTGAAGTACCTATCATAGCAGTCCCATTCAGAAGTTAGCCAGGCTGCGTATTCAGCCTGTAACTCTATGCTAGCCAATGGGGCTACTAACTCTTCGTCAGCAAAAATATCATTTTTGAAGCTTTGCTGTTAGGACATATAACAAATAGATCTCCCACCTAATAATATACTGCAGCCTGCCTTTGGGCTCGGTAGGCCTTCCCTAGGGAATACCTAAATATATTGTTACGGGAGTTGGGGGGCTTTGCCCTTTGTTTAAAAGGCAAAGTTGAAATAGCAGTTTTAAAACTGCCCTTCCAGTCTGCAGCGGCAGGCTGGGGGCATTTTGTGTACTTTGCCACACACAGGGTGGCACAATCAGTGCTGCAGTCCCGGTGGACATCCTGCCTTACATGCTCTGGATACCCTGGGTACCATAGACTAAGGGCTTATAAGTAAAGCAGTCTCTGCCAATTGGGGAGAGCCAATTTCCACATAGAGTTTGTAATGGGTTAGAACACTGGCACTAGGGTCTGTTTAGCAGGCCTCAGTGCGTTTTCAGCATTGAAGAAACAGCAGGTAGTAGTCCAAGTGGTGGTAAAAATTGTGGGGGTAAATTTGTAAAAAGCTGTTTCCGTACAGTTCCTGATCCCTAGGAGGTGCCTCTCTATGCCCTAAACCCTTGGCTGACGTCAGTTGAACTCCTCCTGTCCAATCCTAAACAACTCTGCGCATCAAAATTTCATGCGGTAACTTTTTCAGCAGGACTAGCCGGATCCCTCTCTCTGGCAAGCACCTCATCGCTGTCAACCTGAACTTGTGACTTTGTCCCGGTCTAGGTCGACCAGAAACCCACAGTTAGAGCTTTCTGCTTCTTTGCACTAATTTTACATAAACCTTTAAAACTGCAGATCTCATGTTCCACTGATTAGATTTTTGTCACTTTTTGTCTCGTTTTATTTATTACATTTCACTCCATTTTTAAAATTGGTTTGGGATTTTTTTATTGTGTTTAGTTTTCCCTTGATCACTGTTTGTGGGCTGTATAAAAACTTTACACATTGCCTCTAAATTAAGCCTGACTGCGTTTGTGCCAAGCTACCACTGGGTTAAGCACAGGGGAGGTGTTCACCCTCCTTAATCAGAAACCCAAATTTTCACAGGAACATTTTGAAAATTCTTATGAATTAAAGCACCAACCAATAAAGTGAATCAATGTGTATATTATATGAGCTGAAGTCCAGAAGAACTCAGTATGCAGGTCTGTACAATACTGCAAGGACTCACTTTCATTCTTAAAGCTGAAGATATAAAAGATATTGCCAAATATCACGCCAAACAGTTTCTGTACTGAGCGATCACCCCATCACCAAAATGTGTGCTTTCTTCCTTCAGCTCCAGGGACACAAAAAGTTAATGAACTAAGATGCTTACAAAGTTTCTGTGGAGCTGGTCTGGCATAATTTCTTCCTTCACTGACCACTGAATTAGAGGACATATAAATGTATCTTTTTATAAGGGGATAATTCAGGAACCTTTCAGAAGGCAACCAGGGCTCACTTCTCAAAAACCTTCAGATCACCCCATGTTTCGTTTCAACCATAGGCCTATCTCAAATCCTATATGTACAAATATATTCTCAGAAAGGGAATATGCCTGTCAATCTCAGGAGTAGGTAGAGGCCACAGCCTGATTCAAAAAGCACTTGTCATGGTTTAACCCCATTGAGATGAAGAACCCATAATCGAAAAAATATTCAAACATCCGCTCATCACTATGGATGAATGGCACCAACCAACTTTGAAGCTTCTTGTGAGGTTCCATAACCTACGACATTGGAGACCATGATATCCTGTTTTCAAGACTGAAAGATTGCGAAATGGAATATTAGGGGCAGGTTCATACAATATCCAGTTCTTCCTCTGCTGACAACTGCCTGAATCAAATTTGTAGAATTCATGTCAGGACCAGAGGCTAGCTTTATGCAAAAAAATGTTATTGCCAGCTCCTTGCAGCTCCTTGCAGCACGTTAAAGTAAAACATCACCAAACCCCAAAATTCCAGAAATTAGCATGTCCCTTAAACCTATGTAAACTCCATCACAGTAGCCATCTTCCTCTTTTATCTTCCTCTTTTATCTGCTGCTTCTTCACAGATTAGTATCACTATTATGATCTTTTATAGTAATTTATGTACCTGAATATAGATGAATGTTTTTCAAATTTATTGTATGGTTATGATGTGTGGAAATTTAAATGTATTATTTCTATGTTTTTTTGGTGATTGTAATTATAAGTTGACGTTTTTAAGCTGTTAATGTTATGTTAGTAAATGTTTACCCAATTTATGGGTTTTAACTATTTAGCTGGTTAGTTTGTGATTCACAGAATCTTCTTAGGTTAGTAGGGTTATTAGAAAAGAATTGGGTACTGTTACCACTGGGGTGCAAGTGAGTGATTTAAGCTAAAGCTCGTCAGCGATACCGGTAAAAGGAGACCGACCAGGGCTGCTTGAGATGTTTTTCCGTGCTTGCCCACCAGGGATCGGGTTCACTGTGTTAGGTGCCTTGGGAACAGTTTGTTCCTCAGGCGAGTCTGTAATCGAAGCAAAGCGTTGTCGCGCATATGTGCATGACAGCATAACGTGGCCGCCATATTGGAAAAGTGATGGCCGAGGATTATTAGATATGGTGTGAAGCCATGATCGCCATTTTAAAAAAGGTAATAACGTATGCAATTTTGATCAACAGCCAAACAGCTGATTCTGCTATTCTTGAAAGTCTGCAGTGTAGGAGGCTTGGCCATTATGAGGGAAAGTGTTGTTATACATTAATTACATTTTGAAGTTTGAAGGAATTTGAAGGCTTGTTCATTGGGTGAGTGACAACAGGTTATTGAAAAAATAAAAAATCGAAATTTTGAAGAATAATGGAGATGAGTGTGGGAGGTGAAACCTCAGGCGTTGGGGATGCAAATTTGAGGAAATTAGAGCAGGAGGAGGCTAGGACTTCTGTAAAGAAGGTTTTAGAGAATATTTTAAGGAGAAAAAGAAGGGCAGTAGAATGTTCAGAGGATGAATACTTGTCAGTAGAGGAAGATGAGGGAACTAAAGAAAAAGGATTTGGCAAGAGAAGAAAGAAAACTAACAATGTTAAAGTTGGTGTCAGGTTTCTGACTTAAGATAAAGGTGTGCCAAGCGCAACAAATGAGGATTGTGTCCTTAGCGGCATAAATCAGAGTGAAAATACACATGAAGGTGATGATGATGATGAATTCTTATTGAGTGACTACTTTGGTGATGGTTGGGACATGGATATGGACAAAGTGGAGAAGGAAAGGCAGGAAAAGGGGATTGTTAAAGATTCTCAAGGTGAGGATATGTTCAGTCCTGAGATGATAAGACATCCCATAAGTGCAGACTGGTGGCCACTTATTCACGTGGCAGACTTTTTAAAACTATGGGTAAGAAGACCTTTAGAGAAGAGGCCAGGGCTGTGATGAAGGCAGAGTGCTCTCTGCTGGTGGTTGAGAACAAACTTGTTTGACACCTGATGTGGATCCTGGTTTAATCAGTTTCCTGTTTAAGATGGGTCGGGATCCACGTTAAGGATTAGAGAGGGCACTAAAGCAGTTATTGGATATTTTGGGGCTATAAGCCTGAATTCTGGACATGGCGGAGGAAGCAAAAATTAAAGGTGTTCAAGTATACATTGCGTTGCTGCATGGATGATCGCAGAGTGCAATCTGCTTCCTCAGGAACGCAAATGCTGATTTAACAGCTGAGAGATAGAAAGCAGTTTTGATGAAGGTAAGTCCCAAAAGGGGACATTTTTCCAAAAAGAGCCTTCCGAGGACACAAAGGATTATTTATTCAGGGGAGAATTGGTGAAGAGAGTTGAGAAGTATGTATATACCTTCACTAGTCTGGACAAGACCCAGTCCTCTTTGTGATGGGTGTTTGGAAGAGGTGTTTTTGATCGGTCTGGGGCAAGGGTCCGTTTCCCTGGCCGGTCATTCACAAGGGCACATTATCAGTCCCAGGGTCATGGGACATACGGAAGCTTTCAGTACGCCACAGGGTTTTTTCCCCAGAGAAGTAGAGTGGGCAGGATACACCAATCAAGAGGAAGAGCACAGTTTGCTAATTCAAGGTAATTATGAGGACTGCTTTTGGTTCTATCCCAAAAGAGGTAGGGGGAAGGTTAAGGTGGTTTGTAAACAATTGACAAATGATCATTGGGTTCTTTTCACAATTAAAGGTTATGTTTTGGAGTTCAGGAAGGAACCAATACAACTGAGAGTTCAAAGGCAGTTGGGTTTTCCTCAAGAGTTTCAGGTTTTAATAGAAAAGTAAAGGAGCTGTTACAAAAAGTAGCCTCTAGAGAGAGTATCCGAGGAAGATCGGGGGTTTGTAAGTATGATTTTTTTGGTCTGGAAGAAGGACAAAGGTTGGAGACCCCTGATAAATTTGAGAGGGTTGAATCAATTTCCCATTTAGAGGCACTTCAAGATGGAAGTAATCCATCTATTGAGTGATATTTTGCAACTGAGAGATTGGTTAGTGAAATTGGATCTGATGGATGTGCATTTTACAATTCCAATACCGGAAGAGAGTCGCAGGTTCCTTCAGTTTAGATGGTTAGAAGTTCTATCTCAGTTCTCATGTCTCCCGTATGGACTGGTGTTGGCACCTTCGTGTTTTACAAAGGTTCTGAGATCAGAAACGAAGTTCCTCAGGGAGAGAGGTAAAAGAATGATCATGTATCCAGATGATTTTTTATTAATGTCGCAGAGTCAGAGGAAATTGGAGAAGCAACTGCATGTAACTATAGATCTATTGGAAGGACTGGGGATTCTGCTCAACAGGGAAAAGTCTGTACTGATACGCAGTCAATGATTGGAAATGTAGGTCTTTTTGGTGAACACAATGGAAAAGACTCTGAGCCTGCCAGAAAAAGGGTGGTAAAAATAAAATTGGAAGTAAAACGTTTGTTGAAGAAGGAAGACAATATTTTGAGGGTGTTGGCAAGAGTGATTGACTTGCTTTCTTCTTCTATTCAGGCGGTTTTGCCTGGTCTGCCTCATTACAGGGCTTTACAGAGATTAGAGATAGAAGCTTTGAGGAAAGGCTTGTGGTTTGGAGAGGTCAGATTTCTCTATCAGAAGACGTTCGAGAGGAGGTAGTATAGTGATTGGACAATCTGGAGGCTTGGAATGGCCATGTAATTTAATTTTTGTGTTTGCCGGATTTTGTGATAGATACATAAGGGAGCCGCTTTGGTTGGGGGGCTTGCTTAGAAGATCAGGAAACTGGTGGGAGATGGTCTTTGGAGGAGAATTCGGAACTCATAAATGGTTTGGAGATGAGAGCAGGTCTGTATGCTTTGCAAAGTTTTGGGAGAAAGCTAAGGAGCTTCAGAGTTTTATTGAAGATGGACAATGTTTAAGCGGTTCCCTATATAAACCGCTTGGGAGGAAGCAGATCGAAGAGTTTGATCAGATAGCAAAGAAGATTTGGAGTTTTTGTCTAGAGTTGAAAATAAGGTAACAGGCAGAATCTTTCCAGGGCAGGAAAATTTTGTGGCACATTGGAATTCGAGATATGTCAGAGATTTCAACGACTGGAACTAAATGTACACATTTTTCAGAGAATATTTGAGGTTTGAGTTCCTCTAGAGGTGGATTTGTCTGCATCAAGACTAACGTTCCAGTTAGATCATTACTAAAATTGGAGACCGGATCAGTTAGCTGAGGAGGTGGATGCTGTTCAGCAAGATTGGAGGAAGATTCAGGAGTATGCATTTACTCGATTTACAATGAAACAGAGGGTATTGATGATAGTGAGGAGCCAGAGGTATCCATTAGTTCTTGTGAAGCCTTTCTGGGCAAGACAAGCTTGGTTTTCAAGGCTGTTGGAGATGGCAATAGAGGAACCATGTTTAGTCCCACAATCAGAGGTTGTTCTATTAGAGGCAGAAGGAGTTTTATATCCTTTGGTTGTGATTTCAGGGAAGGAGTGCAGTTCGCAGGACTTTCACAGCAGGCTCAAGAATTACTCTGAGAATCTTGGACACCAGGTAAAAGAAAGCGATGAGTTGGTGCATGGAAAAAATGGGTTTGTTGGTGCAAGGAAAGGTGTTTGGATCCCGTGGAAGCATCTGCCATAGAATTATAAAAAAATTCATTGGCTTTATTTCAGAAAGGACTAAGTTACAGAACTATAAATTGCTATAGATCTGCGGTTTCAGCAGGTCATGGTTTAATAGGAGGTTGTTCCATAGGTTGAAATCCTCTAATTTGCAGAGTAATGAAGGGTATTAAGTTGCAGAGACCACCCAGACCCAATTCTTTGTGGGATGTGAGTTTACTTCTTCATTTATTTGAGGCTTGGCCTATGAATAGGTTTTTGAGTTGAAAGCTCAGGGTAGATGGAAACTTTAATATGCACCTGATATCTTTCAGGAGAGTTTCTGGTGTAAAAGCTTTAGAGATTGTAAATAGATTGTATAATCCTGATAGACTCATTTTTTAACATAACTAAAAGAACGAAAAGCATGTCATCCTCTATATTTTATCCAAAGTTGAATGATCATCCTAAGTTGTATGTGGTGAGATGTTAGAGAGAGGATGAGAATAAAATGGAAGAATTCAGAAGGGATGGAGATAACCATTTGTTGAATTCTTCTATAAATTCTTACAGACCAGTTACTTCAGCAATATTTGCCCATTGGGTAAGGTCTTGCATGTTTGAAGTGGGTTTTAATTTGCAGGAGTATGGAGCGCATTCAGTGAGAGCACCTATGGTGAGTAAGGTTTTCTTGTCAGGTGAATGTTTGGAGGAGATTTTGCGAGCGGCTGATTGGTCTAATGTTGAGGTGTTTGCACAGTATTATTATTAAATGGAGCATTTGTTGTCTGTGGTATTAACACATCTTTTAACATGCATGATGCTAGCCTCCGGTCTTGACATGAAATGTAGATTCTTCAAGTAGGTAAAGAGGGAATCTGGATTTCATGAAAGTCACGGAGGATAGCATTATCCCTCCCTCCCTCCCTCCAAGGTGAGTATTTGGAGAGGGAGTAGATGATGAATAGAATGTTTTCAATATGAAATAAGATTCTGTAGGACGTGTCATTATAGGATCATTTTATATTTTGAATTGTTGTTTGTTTCAGATACACAATAAAAGAGGAGACAAAGAATGTAGTTACCATTTGGATGATATAAACATTTCAAGTTGTGGAACCGGAGCAGCTTAAAAGAGGATGATGGCTGCTGTGATGTAGTTCATATAGGCTTGAGGGACATTCTAAGTTCTGGAATTTTGGTATTGCTGATGTTTTACTTTAAAGTGCTGCAAGGAACTGGCAATAACAGTTATATGCATAATGATAGCCCCGTGTCTTTAATGAAATCCAGATTCTCTCTTCATCTACTTGGAGAATATACATTCTTCACAATAGTAGAAGTCACATACTCTATCACTGAGTTGTTCTGCATACACATGCACATGGTTTGACTAGCTCACCTAACAAGAAAAAGCAATCTGTAATTTCAGAAATATGTGATTGATATGCAGATTGTTCTCAACCTGGAAAAGTAACAGGAAAGGCAGCAACACATCATACAGTGTTGCACCACATCTACCATTGAATTAAAGATATAATTCTGAGACCCGGTGCTGAGGACTGTCAGAGATATGTCAACCACATTCCTATGAAAACACCTTCTGATGTACCTCCAAACTAAAGCATCTGGAGCAAATCTCAGAGCTGATCTACTCTCCCTAAGTAAATGCAATGTCCAAGCTGAGTAATTTCCTTCTATCTCTGCTCCCAAAAAAATTCTAATTCCTATATGTGTGGAGCTCATCAGATTATTTATTAAAACAGTGCTGGATTATTACAATTTAATCTATCATGGGCCTTCTGAAACATGAAGGCAGAGCTCCAAGAAGTGCAGATTCAAGCAGCAAGGGTGCCTCTTAAAAGGAAAACACAGGGGCATATTATCAAGGACCAGTGTTAAAATTATCGCAGTTTTATCGGCAGGAAACTGCCGATAAAACAGCGATAATGGGCTTGATAATACGCCCTTGTTAATTCCCATAGAAGCCCATGTTCTAGTGTTAACATGTGCTTCTATGGAAATTAACAAGGCCGTATTATCAAGCCCATTATCGCCGTTTTATCTGCAGTTTCCTGCCGATAAAACGGCGATAATCTTAACACCGGTCCTTGATAATATGCCCCACAGTTCTTGAACAAACCTGCACATAAAGCAGTTGTGCAGCTTTCGGTGAAATCTGTGATCACATTTAAATTCTTTTTCACTATTGTTATGAGCAAGAACTATAGAAAAAAGATATAAAATATCTTCAGAAGCTTACTCTTCACTATGCAGTAACCAGAATGCTCTGCTCACCTAAAAAGGCAAAATTACTGGAGAAATAATTTGGAAGAACAAGACCCTAGAATATGTCACAGGTGCAAACTAATATAAGGCCGAAGGAGAAGGAGGAATGAGAGACTAGGTCGCCCTCCAAATATTTAATGTACAATAAGTAATCCAAAGTATTGGGTTCCGAGACCTAGCTCATGTCAAGGTAACTGACCTGAATGATCAGTGGTACCAGCCAAGAAAGAAAAATTTCTTTCTAGTGTCCCCTCACTCACCGGGGTTGCCCCACGGTGACATGCTTCATCATTGGGGCCATCCCAGTTCTCTACGAAAAGGGGCGTGCTGCGACTCACGAACTACGCAGGAGCACTTTGAAGTGAAAGACTATGTGTAGTGCAAAAAAGTGGTGGAGTGGGTGTGGGTGAATTAAAAATACCATGCTTAGTGGGCCTCAACAGATTTAGATCGATAGTAACTGATGCAAATTAAAGGACGTGCCCCTAAGTGCGCCTAGCATCTGGATGCCTTTTAACTTCATGTTAATCAAAAGGAGACTAGCTCACGATTTAATGAAAAGTTTTAATAAAAAAGACTCAAGTATGTTTCGTCACGGGATGGGAACACCTGGTGAGTGTGTTCAGAAAGCCCTCACCCACCAACCTAGTTGGTGGCATGCTTCATCATCGGGCCCACCCAGTGACACCTAGCGTGTCCCGGGTGTGCTTCGACGCCTGATTACAGCGGAGCAGGTATGTTGCTGAGTGTGCAGTGAAGGGTGTTATGGTAGTGAAATTTAAAACGGCTAGGCGGGGGTCCCAGTACCCGAGGGTAAATTAGACTTTAATACCTGGGCCACCGTCAGCGGTTAAAAATAAGGCTGTTGGACGTTAGACCGGTATGCGAAGGAGGCACTACAGGCCCAGAGCAGGCTCTGCCCAGCAGTACTGGCCAAGCCCCTGCCACCTCTCAACCTTGAGGTCCAAATTAGCTAAAACTAGTGTGTTCTTGAGATGGGAATCCCCCTCTCACACATAGATAAACACCTTAGGGCGTGTAGACACATAGTCTGAACTACACTCCACTAGTTTAACTGCACTCACTTTTTAACTTAGGTCCTGAAGAAAGCCAGCATATACATAAGGCACTGGCTGAAACATGTTGACCCACCGGATGATGGAGGTCGTAACTCGCCTCTAACGTCCAACAGCCTTATTTTTAACCGCTGACGGTGGCCCAGGTATTAAAGTCTAATTTACCCTTTTGATTAACATTATATATAACCCAGGGGATAAGGACTAGCTTTCTGGTCCTCTCTCTCTCTCTTGATTACACATTGCCTTTTAACTTCAGCATTAATTATGCACCTTTATTACTGATCACCAAAAATCGATAGACGTTACTAGCTACATCCTCTCAATTGTTAATGCACAATTTGACCTACTCTCTAGCTGCCCAAAACTACCTTGTTACGAGTCTCAAGAGCACTTTAAACTCCCCTCCATTAATCGTTTAAAAGATAGATCATCCTTTGGGCTCTTAAACTTTCTGTACAGGATTTCATGTGTAAAGTGGTCTGAAATTGGACTAATTTAAATGCCAGCTTACATGACTTATGATATTCAAAACAATGGCATACACTCTATAGGATATGAATATGTCCATTAGGAAATAAGAAATATTAGAACACCTAGCAATGGTATGATTAGTTCAGATGGTTAAATTAGTTCAGGATGTATTTTTTCATGCATCACTCTCAGATTCTGACATAGACCGAAAAAGCACCATGAGAGGCACCCTCACCTACAGACCACCAGGAAGACGTCCCAGCTTCTGCAAGGCCATTCCTGACCTCCCTGACCCTATTGCCATCGACTCTGAGCACCACATCTTCCTTGGTGGTCTCAACTTCCACCTCAATGACCCCTGCGATACCAACAAAACCGACCTTCTGGAAAGCTTGAACATCGTTGACCTCAAGCAACTTGTCACTGATCTTACCCACATAGCAAGATACATGCTTGACCCCATCTTCACATCCAATGACAGAGTCAAGGATAACCACATCACACACCTCACCTAGACTGACCACTACAGCGCCCACTTCACCATCTCACGACCTACCAACACTGGCACGTGCCACCCAACTCCACATGCAGAGACTGGAAAAAGGTATCTGAAAACCAGAGGATCAACGTTCTCAACTCCCACCTCCCATAGGCAACATCCGACCCAGAACAGCCTGTGAAGAAATCTCCCGGTCGATCACAGAATGCACCAGCACAATTGCAGCTGCCAAGCTAACTAAGTGCAAAGGACCTACCAGAATAGCCAGCTGTTTCACTGCAGAGTTGAAATCCACCAAAATGCAAATGCTAGCAATTAGAAAGGAAGTGGCACACCAGCAAAAAAACAGAAGACCTTACCACCTTCAAGACAGCACTCAACCAGTATCACCACCTACTGAAAGATACAAAAAAGAACAAACTAGCAGACCGCATAGAAGCCAGTACAAGTCGCAATGAGGAGCTCATCATCGTGAAGGAGTTTTCCAACCCTGCAGCCACTGTAAATGACAGCAACCCCCCTCAGCCAGATTCATCAAGCCCAAAACGGCTCGCAAAAGGCCAGATTCTGAGAATCTGGCCCTTTGCGAGCGCTATTTTTGCATTTGGGATTCATCATCCCAAATGCAAAAATCGCAGTTTTAGAAATCGCTAACTTGCGAATAATTGCATTTAAGGAATCTCAATTTGAGATTCCTTAAATGCAATTCATGAACCGTTTTAAATTTGCAAATTCGCAATCTGGGGGCGCTATTTACCGCGAAGTCTGACTACATGGTAAATAGCGAAAATGTAGAAAAATGCACTTTAGTGCATTTTTCTAAGTTGTATGTTACACACACACATGTCCTTTGGACATGTGTGTGCGCAACACCAGTGTACATTACCATTTAAGGGGAGCTACAGGGTGTCCTTTGGACACCCTTGAAATCGCTTCCTTATTTGCGATTCGCTAATTGCTCATCACAAATAAGGAATTACTCCCCATTCATTCCTATGGGCCTTTAATAAAATATAGCGATTTCTACATGAATCCCATTTTGCGAGTCTTTAATAGTGATTCCTTAAAAATCGCTATTAAGGACTCGCACAACATGAGCATGATGAATCTGGGGGTATGTGACACCCTGATGGACTTCTTCCATAACAAGTTCTAAGCCATCTATGAAAACTTCAAACCCCAACTCCTTACCACCAACAGCAGCCGCCTGCGTACACCCATGGGCACAAAACCGAACACCTGCTCACCCACTGAGATCATCTCCCAGCTCAAGCCACAATCACCATCATGAACTCCACACACTCAGGAGCACCACCAAGTCTTCAACCTTCGGAGCAAGACAATTGGTGACAAGCTCTAGAAAGTCTCTTGCCCTGTTCCCATGATGCACTGGGCCAGGGACAGACTAATTTGCATATAGCCAGGTTCTGAGCTGGGATGGGGCAGTGAGCTAAATAACGGTGATGGATCAAGCCCTGATCTTTGGACTGGGTAAGAGTAGTCTGCTTAATTCAGACACTCTGTTCATCACCACCTCCTTTTCTGAATCAAGAAAGTCTCTTGAACACCTCCATCACTTCAGCCTCTTTCCATTAGGACTAAAAACACAGAGGATCGAGGTACCTCCTGAAAAATCCATGGGCTGACACAGCAGACCTGAAGAACTACCAGTCCATCTCCCTGCTCCCCTTTACAGGGAAGGTTCTCAAGAAGGCAATCAAGCAGAAACTCACGAACACCTGGAACAAAAGAACCTTCTGGACCCCTCTCAATCCAGACCCTAAGACAACCACAGCACCGAGACATCCCTTATCGCAGTCACTGACGACATCAGGGTCCTCCTGGACCACAGCAAAATTGCAGCCCTCCTCCTTCAGGGCTTTTCCGTCACCTTCAACACCATCTCCCATCACATCCTGATCAACAGAGCCCACCTTATCAGAGTCCAGGTAGATGCCCTTAAATGGATTCCCTCATACTACCCAGGAGGAACCCAGAATCTATCTCCCACCATTTACCTTGGAATCCAGGAAGATCATCTGAGGCATGCCCCAAGGACCATCCCTCAGCCTCACCCTCGTCAACACTTACATGACCCCCCTGACCAACACCATCAGATCACATAGACTCAACATAATTTCCTACAGACATGACACCCAGCTCATCCTCTCGCTGTCAGAACACCCGTCCACCATCAGAGCCAACTTCCAAAGAAGTATGATGAGCATCATAAAATGGATGAAGGACATCTTCCTCGAGCTGATCATAAACAAGACAGAAGTCCTCATCTTTGGGAACAAGACCTTGCCATGGAACGATGGATGGTTGCCTGTGGAACTCAGCACCCCCCACCCCAACAGAACATGACTGCAATGTCCACATCATCTTGAACAGCAAGCTATCTTTGAAGCAACAGGTAAACACAGTCTCTTCCACCTGCTTCCACACCCTACACATGCTTTGCAAGACATTTAGGCGGCTCCCAGTTGACAACAGAAGAGCTGTAATAGAGGCCCCTCATCACCAGCAGGCTGGGCGAATGGAACACGCTCTAAGTAGAAATCACCACACGCCTCCTGGAGAGACTACAGACAATACAGAACTCAGTGGCAAGACTCATCCTCGGCCTCCTCAGACGGACCCACATCACACCCTACCTTAAGAAGCTACACTGGCTCCTTATCCAGAAGAGATGCCAGTTCAAGATGTTGACTCAAGCATACAAAGCCCTGCAGAATGAAGGACCAGCATACATCAACAAATGCATGACCTTCCACCAACCGACCAGGCTCCTACTGTCGTCTAGTTCCCAGGAATCCCCAGGACCTGCATGTTTTGGATGACCTAAATTGAAAGCTTGGTGTCTAAACCACTTCTGGACACCCCCACAGGATATGACAGCCATTAGATCAGCTAGCTCTACAGTGCCACTACCACACACCTGTATCTTACAGGGGTGTAGGTAGTTTCTGGCAACCATGAACATGACAACCATGTTTCCTCAGGGATCATGGAAAACAGTGCAGTACTTTTCGCTCAGTCACTCATGCTTACTTATGTTCAGAAAATACACAGGATGGTGATTAGGACATTTCAATAAGTATTTATTGAGCCAGCGTTAGTCTTGTGTAAAACATATTTGCTGCAGCAATCAGGAGACAGAAGCATGCAACAGAAATCATGCTCCAAGGATGAACCCTGCAAGGGATGTCAGACCGCTGCATGTCGAAGATTCAGCATGCAGGACCCCGTGTCAGAGTGGAAAGAATTATCCTCTAGTTTTCAGAGGAAGATAAGTGTCTTATATACTAGAGTGGCCACTCCAGGGTTTCTTCTAGAATCAATATGTTTTGAAAACAATCATAAATGTTTTGAAAACAATCATAAATGTTTTTCCAAACAAATGCGATCATGCACAGCAAGCCTGTTGGCCAAGGATGAAGAAAGTGATGACCTTTATACAGAATAAATATACAGTGCCTGAGGACATGTTTACGTACATCAGGTACAGGGATTATGATGAAATACTAAGAGCCTGGTGTTGAAGAGACAGGAGCGAGTTACTAGCTGAAAGGACAATTGTTCAGAACTGTTATTGTCATGTGGATGGGACTATATATGTAAAAAGGGGTATACATGACAGGACTAGCCTAAAGGGAATGATGCTAAGATCTGCCTCCCTTTTCTTCCCAGACACTACACCCACTGATCGGCCAAGCTAGCAGTACAGAACTCTACTTGACATCTGGAGGCCACAGCTTGGAACAACATTCACCTGCACCTCAGCACCATCTCATTGCTCCAGAAATTCAGGAAAGGTCTCAGGAGCTGGTTGTTCGAATCATCAGACCACCACACAGCAGCTAGCAACTCCAGGGTCTACAGACCCTCCTGTGTGATTTGCTGTGCTTTATAAATGATTTATTGATTGATTGACTGTGGAAACAATTCAGAAACCTAGCAAATAAATTAATTTCAACCATTCTTAACATTGCTACAAATCTCATCAAAAGCAGGCCCTATCATTGCATATCACTTCTGGATAATACGATCAAGACTAATTCCTACTATTTAACATCACATTGAACCTTGGTTGCTAAAGCTTAAACATTCAAAAGCTAAGAAGGACATTTTCTGACTCCATTTATCCCGCCTAATGGTGGCAAAACTACCCACGTACATCATTTATTTTTTAATTGATGCCTTTAAAGTACTTGCATCTTACGTTTTAGGCAGTTCAGACGCATTTGGCTAACTGTGTCTAGAAAGAAATAAGGTGTGTCTGTGCTCAGTTGTAAGACAGAATTATTTTTGGGTTCCATCGAATGTTGTCTTGGAATTTATCTTGAGTAGGGGATTCTGAAACATCTAATACCAAAGACTGCCCGCTTTCTATTGCCAGGACGAGTTGTAATTTATATTCAGGATTTAGTCATCCCTTCTTGCCAGTTGTTGAATGTCAGTGCCTATTACAAGATGGTCTTGTTTAATGGCTGTGTGAACAAAGGCTTACCAGAGGAGCAGATTTTCAGCAACTTTATGACTCTCCTGTAGTTTGTTTGGTCTCTGAAAAGGAAACCTCTTGTTCAAGGATTGGCCTTGAACTTGTATCTTCATCCCCCATGTCTCTTCCACCTCACTTCTGGCTGGCCATTTGAGTGTTTCTGGCTACAATAATGGTGAGAGTCACGTGGCTGGGATCTTCACTCCTGAAGAAAATTTTGCAATAAACAGAATTCTGAAATCAGTTCCTTGCTTCACCCAGGGCCGTTTCTACCATTAGGCAGGACTAGGCGGCCGCCTAGGGCGGCAAAAAGGGGAGGGCGGCAAAATAACATAGAACCGGCCCTGCGTGAGGTGCAGAAGAGGGCAGGGGTTGAGGTCATTAAGCCCCTCTCTCAAGGTGCAGGGATACCCAGCACTGTCAAGGGAGTGTACATGTGAGGCGCAGTAAGGGGCTCACCAATTATGCCACTATCAGAGCGCAGGGACCCTCAGACTGGCCTGGGCGGCAAAGTGCTTGGCAGAGGTCTTCTTCTGGTTGTGCTCCTCGCGCGCACGCTCAGCCCGGGTTCCCTCTTTTGTCTTAGTTATTCGCATTCATTATTAAAAGGTGCCGGAAACGAATGTATCAGAAATCCGGCGGCAAAAGTGGGTTGGTGGCCGGGGGAGGTGCTATACATCCGGCTCGGGATGGACAGGGATGAAAGAGCTCTGCGGCACCCTGGAGCTGCGCGGCGTCAGTAATTCAGTGCGCCAAGAAGATTATACCAGTGGATCAGGAGTGAGGAGCCATCAGCCAGGCCCTTGCTACTGGTGTTTTCTGGTTTTGTGGCGCTGTTAATAATGTTAATAACATGCTACTAATTCCCAAATGGTTTTAGCAAGTAAGTGCTTATCCAAAATTATTGTAGTTTTTGCATTAGGTGGAGATTGTTCGTGCTATGATTAAAGTAAAGTAACTTTTATAGCGTTGTTCTAGGTAGCACCCAAAATTACCAACTGTGTATATAATGTAATGGAGCAACAGTGTAAAGGCTCCTTCAGAGTGATAAGAAGCAATATATACATGTAAAAATATGGTAATTGCTATAATAAGTATTCAATAACGTGTTATGATACTTTTTTCATAATATTAATTACAAAGGAATGCAAAAAATGTACAAACACGATTGGTTAATTCATAAAAAAAATAAAACTGTGAAATAACACTTTATCAAAATATGTTTATCACATCCCCAGTACTAAGTAAACTATTACTTTTATTGTAAAAATAGTGTAAAAAAAGGGAAATTAAATATATTTTTTTTAAATTATTTTCTAACAAAAATATCAAAGTATTTTATTATGGCGAGAGTTATAAAAATAACAACTTAAAAATACATTCAATTGCAGTAACTTTAACACAAAACCAATGGCAAAGTTGGGTAATACTTTTATTGGCATACTATTAAACAGGCGAAAAGAAAAAGGGAAGGCCGGATTTTTGTTAGAGCCACAACAAAGTGAAATTACACTTTCAGTGAAAGGAGCAGAAGATATTCTCTGTCGGATACTTGATAGTAGGCATCGAGTGTAAATAAATATAATATTCACTGATGCATATACAGCTTGAATTATTAGTAATAATATTAATTAATTATTCATTCTCTCCTTGAATACATTTCTCCTTCCCAAGTTGAATATTGAAATTAAATGTTACCGCATCAATCTATTTATCCATTACATCTTACAGTTGTTGAATTCATAGCTCAAACAGATAGACCTTTAGTAAGTGCCTCATGAAACCCAGGATCAGGCAAAAAGCGCCTGGGGCTCTGCAACTTGGCTTCCCATGCACTAGTGCACTGACTGACGCTCTTCTTTCTGGTCACTTGATCGAGCGAAGATTATATCATGTGATGTCACAGAATGCAGCTACCCGCAACCATCCCCCACCCCCGTCCTTTTGCCACCCCGCAAGCAAAAATAATAGTTATTTCCCTATAGCGCTTTACACGATATGTACACAGTTTCCAAAGGATACAAATAACAGGAGTCAAGATTGCTCTATTTACCTACCACGGCAGGATGGAAGACCGAATGTGCTTAGCAAGGATTACGAACTTTTAGCTGATGAGTGATGGTAGTAAAAGGGAGGGGGCGGCATTTTTCAACTCTCGCCTAGGGCGGCAAAACCCCAAGAAACGGCCCTGGCTTCACCAGGAGTCCTAAGGGAGTCTTTAAGGATAGGGCCTCTTAGTTCTTTTTCTTGACATTCAAACGGCTTCTAAAAATTATATTCTTTTTTTCGACTTCTAATCAATACCTGTAAAAATGGTGCGGCAATAGTATGTAGATGTTACATTAAGGACCCTTAAGAAATCGAACTCCTATTTTACTTACAGTGGGCTTATTGCTTTGAAAAACATACAGGATGTGGATCGCTGAGAAGGTTTAGAAATTGGAGCCCATTTTTTAACAGCTGATTCCAAGATGTTAGCAGTTTTGGTTTAAATGTTTACAGGACAAGTCCTACATTCAAAGATCAGCTATATGTGTTTCTTTAGGATGTGGAGGAAAAATCCAGTTATTTTCCAATGCATAGGAATAGCACAGGGGAAAGGTGAGTAATAGACAACCCGCACAAGAGGAGAATAAATACCCTGACATGCAATGACCACCTAAAGAGGGACAGCCTATTGAGTATAATGCAATAGTGTGTATACAAATAGATGAAAGAGTGGATATACAGTACTGCAAAAATTTCTAACACAAGATGGTTTTTATTGACTTAGCTGATACAAATCATTATTTAGTGCTATGATATGTCAATAAATACCACCTTGAATTACATTTGCGTGACTTCATGTATCTAAATATGCAGAAGGTACAAAGTTTAGCAGATGTATTTTTAATTCGTTTATTTTGGCTAAATATTCATTTGACATTTGTAGGATATTCGTTAGATTCTCAGTAAAAATATAATGTCATATATAGTTGATCCATGTTTAATTATTTAAACACCGTGTTAAACTCTAAACCTAGGTCAGAGATTTCCACATTAATTTTACTTTCCTTTCAAAATGCTTGCTATGAACTCTACAACTAAAACAATGTTTTATGTTGTAACATTTGCCTTTGACAGTATGTCTTAATGTTTTTAGCCGCATGAAAGAAAAGGTCAGGTTTTAAAAGTTCTGTATTGTTTTGAAGCAGATCAATACAGTGAAGGTCAAGCTATCCACAATACACATTTGAATGTTTTATTTATTGAATTTCCAACTTCACAAATTACACATATGGGATGCTACAACTCTTTAATCCCATGCCATGATGTTTTCGAAATAGCTCTTACTAAGATCAACGAGAATTTAGATATTGTTTTGGGAAATGCTTGTTCAGAAATTATGATCGATCTGCTTTTTGCATATAAAAGACTATGTTATAAAACAAATAAAAGTTCATGTCTTCTTCTTTGTAAGTTATGGTTTGCATATCTGATGTGTAAGTTAAGGATTGCGATCCTAACCAGAACTTGCGAATTCCAGTGTTTTTTCGTTTTTTCCAGTGTAAGTCATATATATATATATGTTATGTTTTTTGTGCAATGTAGCTGTGCACTTACAAAAGTTGTAATTTTTTTTGCGGTTTTATGTAGCGTGAACTCGGCCTGAAGGTACAGGAGCGCTTTACATGAGCACCAGTTACATTGCACAGGGACATATTCATTTTTTGTAGACACAGGGAGATTAAGGGCTAGATGTAGGTAACTCTAATTTACTGACTCATAAATACAGAATTTTACCGATTTAGTATTTATGAATCGGTAAATTAGAAGAAGGGAGATGTAGGTAATTTTTTATTTTGAATTACCGAATCTGTAACATTCGGTATTTATCGGTATTGCCCAATGATTCCTATGGGCCTTGAAGCCCATAGGAATCAATGGGCAATACCGAATCGGTATTTACCGAATCGGTAAATACCAAATCCTGCAAGGGTGCAGGGGGTGTCACTTTGACACCCTCTAGTACCCCAAGTACAGACTTGTGTGACATGTGGCACACATACATGCCCTAAGGGCATGTCTGTGTGTCACATTGCACAGGTGTGCATGCACAGATGTGCATGCACACCTGAATTCGGTATTTTACCACCAAATGGGTTTGGGTGGTAAAATACCGACTCTTAAGGGCCTGTGGCACTCTTAGGAGTGTCAGCTACATATGGATTTACCGAATCGGTAAATATACCGATTCGGTATTTTACCGATTCTGTAAATTTACCGATTCAGTAAATTTACAGAATCGGTAAAATATAGGCCCCCTACATCAGAAAACCCTAATACCGGTCGGTAACGGCCGAATTCGGCCGTTACCGACCGGTATTAGGGCTCCTACATCTGGCCCTAAGTGATTTGCCCAGAATCACATGATGTTACCCTAATGCCGAGACTCAAACCTGTTTTCCCAGCTCCAAAGTCAGCAGCTCTGACCCTTAGGCAATAAAGGGAGAGAGCAAAACAGCGCAATATATACAAAGATATAGAACTGTTACTGTCTCCCATCATGCTGACGCACATTAGATTGCCAATTGCCAAATGCACAGACCGATGAACGAAAGTGCAAGGTTGTATGCATGATGTCAAGCATAGGTTTTGTACTTGAATACTGACCTCACAGTACAAAATATTATGCTTTGACATAGTTTACATCGTTTACTACTTTGTATGTGTGCTGTACAATGCAGCTCACTTGCAAAATCAGAAAAGTTAGTGAGAAAAGAAAAAAGGTTCTGTAGCTTTTCTCCTGATTCCAGAAGGCATACATTTTGGGAGCAAAGTCCAAGCTACTCTTACTAGATAGGACTTTGCATCAAAATCCATAGGTAGTTCCATGGGAATGCCCAAGTACCATTCATGGTACACCCCCTTGACTCACTTTATATATGCAGATGCGCAGAGTGCACTATGCTATTTATTACCATCGTTGATTGTAGAGAAGGGCCATGACTCACAAAAGCAAAAACTGCAATTGATGGACAGAATGCAGAGCAATGTCATACATTCACCCCAGTACAGAGATCTGGGCCTAAATCCATCGATTTTTGCTCACCATGCCATACCAGTTTGAACCCAGCCATATGCAA
Organism: Lissotriton helveticus; assembly: GCF_964261635.1. Classification (NCBI taxonomy): domain Eukaryota; kingdom Metazoa; phylum Chordata; class Amphibia; order Caudata; family Salamandridae; genus Lissotriton; species Lissotriton helveticus. The sequence continues at coordinate 1,007,363,556 of NC_136063.1, read as the reverse complement.
AATAGTCTTGACCCTGTGCCCAATGGGAACAGTCCAGCCCGAACTGCCAGGCCAGGTCCTCCCTGGACTGGAAATAAGCATCCTAGGACTCACAAAAGGCAATTCCTTGATTGACTCATGATGCATCTCCCCTCCCTCAACCATGGTAATAAATAGTATTATACTCTGGACATTTACAGACATGGTTTTGCCACAGTATTTTGTTATGTATACTTGTTTAACAAAATATTTTTAACCAACTACAGGATGCAAGAGGTTATATTTCTGCATTATGGCAAAATCATATTATCATTGCCTCACTTTTCCTTCCCAAATCTAGCCAGAGTGATGCACTGCAAGGGGGCATGATGCCTATCGTAATATTTATAAAAGCCCAAATAAACGTCAGCAGTAAGATAAAAGTGCACAGATTCGCTTGTGTTGGCAATATGTTATTTCCACCAGCCTTGTGGCATCTCTCCTCATTTCAGCCTTTATGGCCTTAATACAATATCAACATTGTAAATTGCACACGTTTTAATTGATGAAAAAAAATAACATAGACAAAATTCCATAATATGAAAGACATACAATGTTTAGAAAAGGTTACAGCCCTACTGGAAATTTTAAATGCCTTTATCAGTCAATAACGGACACCCATTAGTAGGCTCGTGTACATGCATTTAATTTGTGCACATATGTAGATACAAAGGATTATAGATAGCATTTGAGAAAATTGTGCGCAAGATGGATGCTGTTAACTTTAATGCCATAACTCCTCTGGCAGCTGCAAGTAACAGCGGTGGGGCGGTAAGGCCGGCTGGGGGGGATTTTGAGAGACGACCATGATGGAAAATAAATGATTTATTTCATTTTCCCTTGTGGTAGTCTCTCGAAATCCCCCCCAGCCAGTTCCACCGTTCGTACCTGCAGCGGCCGCGGCTGCACTCTGGTATGCTAACTTAATCCTGTTATACTAATAAGTACCAGCCATCGCTTCAGCCATATTGGAAAATTATGAGAGCACCACACAATGAATTAACTACCTAATTTAGGGCTGGCATACATAAAATATATCTGCAATCAGCTTCGACTTAAAAGAGTGTATAAGCATCATTGCAGAAAATCAAGTCCAAGTGGGCTTAGGAGACAGGATATCAATTTATCTGCTATATTGTGTAGTGTACTTTTCCTAAATATGGTCTAATATGATCTGTTCAAAACGACCACCTCTTGTATATGGAATGACTGAAGAATACATCAAAAATATAATAAGGTGACAATGACCTTCTATCTAAATATGTAAGTAAATAATATTGCAGCTTATATAAAAAATTGAAATCAGTAGGACAATCTTTACTTTTTTTCCAAGTAAATCTAGCCCCAATGGTCAAACTAGTCCATCACTTAAAAAGTAATTGACAATACAATACAATACAATATAGATACACGTGCCTTGGGTCCCATTCTCACAATGCCACTGAACTCGGGCTAGCCTGGCTGATGAGGGGTGAGACCCTGAAACAGGTTATAGGATGTTTTTCTTTCTGCTTCAAGGAGGACCTGGCCTGGAAGTTCATGCTGCACTGTTCCCATGGGGCACAGGGTCAAGACTGATTTGCATATGGCTGGGTCCAAACTGTAATGCTATGGTGATCAACAAAACAAATGGTTTAGGCCCAGATCTCTGTACCAGAGGTGAATGTTTGACATTGTTCAACATTCCGTCCATCAACTCTTCTTTTTGCATTACTTATAAGATAAGAAGACAATAATCAAAACCCACTCAGACTTACAAGCATCTTCATATGTAGGGGAAATCGCATTTTACTTGTAGGGGTGCATTATAATCACACATATAGACCACATCCACATATAATGCTTTGTTGTGTTTACACGAATTGCTGGAATTGTGAAATGCATTAACCTGAAACATCAATTATTCTAGGCCATTGAAATGTAACATGGAGATTTAACTGAAAAGGCAAATTTATCTAGCAGGAAACATTGACGTGAAGAACACGTGTTGTGAAGCTGACAATTATTTATGTACTAAATGTGTTTATTAGCAGTGTCATTTATATGTAGGTAAATGCATTAACGGAAGGTACCTTATTTTCTATGCAACTTCGTGAATTTCCTATAATGTTTCCTTATGTTTGCTAAACTTGTAGGCCTGAAATGTAGTTCACTGAAAACTTGTGCTTTAGGATTAACAGTTCGAATTTCATGTGCATTGTGGAATTTGTTCTCTCTCCCGTTTTGTGTTGCAGGTGAAAGAAGCATTTTGTCAGCTAGAATAATGTCTTTGTTTTAATAGTCAGGCAAGGAGAGAGGAAGTTACAATTGTGTTGCTTGATTCAGTAAAGGGAGGTCATCGTGCTTCTTACAGGAGAAGACCTGGGAACCAAGTAAGAGTGGGTGCAAAATCCATTCTGCTCGCGGATTTTGCGGATTTTCTGAAATTTTGCGATCCGCGAATTGCGCAAAATTGCTGAAAAATCCGCAAATCCGCTCTCGGGCGGATTTTTTTTATTTTTTTAAGCATCTTCGTGTATAATGCAGGCAGGATTCATTCTGGCACGATGCTACTGTCACTAAAATTAAACCTCAACAGGAAGCACTTACAGATATAAATAAAGCAGGTGCCCGAGTTGAAGCTCAAAATCAGTCACGTATTATAATCAGCCCAAACAACTAGTGAGCACGGTTGTGGCTAGGCAGGTGTGCTTCCTGTGACCAGATGGCTGCTTCCTTCTCATCTCTGCTCTGCTCGGTCTCTGACCCTTAAAGAGGCATGTGAACTCGCATGGAAGCCCCGCCTGTTTGGCCCTGACACAGACACACTAGGGTATGCAACGTCTTTGTGCCCTTTCCTCACAATGATGGACAGCTCACTCGAGGGACCTCGGTGCCCAAACAACTAGTGAGCACGGTTGAGGCTAGGCAAGTGTGCTTCCTCCCCATATTTACCGCCTACAATTAGATGTAATCCTTGATGGAGGTCTTTGCATCCACGAGTTTCTCCAGCGCAATCCCTGTGTACTTCCTGTGACCAGGAGGCTGCTTCCTTCTCATCTCTGCTCTGATCGGTCTCTGTCGCTTAAAGAGGCATGTGAACTCACATGGAAGCCCCGCACGTTTGGCCCCGCCACAGACACACTAGGGTATGCAAAGTCTTTGCGCCCTTTCCTCACATTGTTGGACAGCTCACTCGAGGGACCTCGGCACCCAAACAACTAGTGAGCACGGTTGAGGCTAGGCAGGTGTGCTTCCTCCCCATATCTACCGCTTACAATTAGATGTAATCCTTGATGGAGTTCTTTGCATCCACGAGTTTCTCTAGCGCAATCCCCGTGTACTTCCTGTGACCAGGAGGCTGCTTCCTTCTCATCTCTGCTCTGATCGGTCTCTGACCCTTAAAGAGGCATGTGAACTCGCATGGAAGCCCCACCCATTTGGCCCTGACACAGACACACTAGGGTATGCAATGTCTTCGCGCCCTTTCCTCACAATGATGGACAGCTCACTCGAGGGACCTCATCGCCCAAAAAACTAGTGAGCACGGTCGAGGCTAGGCAGGTGTGCTTCCTCCCCATATCTACCGCTTACAATTAGATGTAATCCTTGATGGAGTTCTTTGCATCCACGAGTTTCTCTAGCGCAATCCCCGTGTACTTCCTGTGACCAGGAGGCTGCTTCCTTCTCATCTCTGCTCTGATCGGTCTCTGACCCTTAAAGAGGCATGTGAACTTGCATGGAAGCCCCGCCCATTTGGCCCCACCACAGGCACACTAGGATATGCAACGTCTTCCCGCCCTTTCCTCAAAATGATGGACAGCTCACTCGAGGGACCTCGGCGCCCAAACAACTAGTGAGCACGGTCGAGGCTAGTCAGGTGTGCTTCCTCCCCATATCTCTACCTCCTACAATTAGATCTAATCCTTGATGGAGGTCTTTGCATCCACGAGTTTCTCTAGCGCAATCCCCGTGTACTTCCTGTGACCAGGAGGCTGCTTCCTTCTCATCTCTGCTCTGATCGGTCTCTGACCCTTAAAGAGGCATGTGAACTCGCATGGAAGCCCTGCCCGTTTGGCCCTGACACAGACACAGACACACTAAGGTATGCAACGTCTTCGCGCCCTTTCCTCACATTGTTGGACAGCTCACTCGAGGGACCTCGGCGCCCAAACAACTAGTGAGCACGGTTGAGGCTAGGCAGGTGTGCTTCCTCCCCATATCTCTACCGCCTACAATTAGATGTAATCCTTGATGGAGGTCTTTGCATGCACAAGTTTTCTTGCGCAATCCCCATGTACTTCCTGTGACTAGGAGGCTGCTTCCTTCTTATCTCTGCTCTGATCGGTCTCTGACCCTTAAAGAGGCATGTGAACTCGCATGGAAGCCCTGCCCGTTTGGCCCTGACAGAGACACAGACACACTAAGGTATGCAACGTCTTCGCGCCCTTTCCTCACAATGATGGACAGCTCACTCGAGGGACCTCGGCGCCCAAACAACTAGTGAACACGGTCGAGGCTTGGCAGGTGTGCTTGCTCCACATATCTCTACCGCCTACATTTAGATGTAATCCTTGATGGAGGTCTTTGCATCCACGAGTTTCTCTAGCGCAATCTCCGTGTACTTCCTGTGACCAGGAGGCTGCTTCCTTCTCTTCTCTGCTGTGATCAGTCTCTGACCCTTAAAGAGGTATGTGAACTCGCATGGAAGCCCAGCCATTTTGGCCCCACCACAGACACACAAGGGTATGCAATGTCTTTGCGCCCTTTCCTCACAATGATGGACAGCTCACTCGAGGGACCTCATCGCCCAAACAACTAGTGAGCACGGTCAAGGCTAGGCAGGTGTGCTTCCTCCCCATATCTACCGCTTAAGTTTAGATGTAATCCTTAATAGAGTTCTTTGCATCCACGAGTTTCTGTAGCACAATCCCTGTGTATTTCCTGTGACCAGGAAGCTGCTTCCTTCTCATCTCTGCTCTGATCGGTCTCTGACCCTTAAAGAGGCATGTGTACTCGCATGGAAGCCCGGCCCGTTTGGCCCCGCCACAGACACACTAGGGTATGCAACGTCTTTGCGCCCTTTCCTCACAATGATGGACAGCTCACTCGAGGGACCTCGGCACCCAAACAACTAGTGAGCACGGTCGAGGCTAGGCAGGTGTGCTTCCTCCCCATATCTACCGCCTACAACTAGATGTAATCCTTGATGGAGGTCTTTGCATCCACAAGTTTCTCTAGCGCAATCCCCGTGTACTTCCTGTGAGCAGGAGGCTGCTTCCTTCTCATCTCTGCTCTGATCGGTCACTGACCCTTAAAGAGGCATGTGAACTCGCATGGAAGTCCCGCCCATTTGACCCCGCCAAAGACACACTAAGGTATGCAACATCTTCGCGCCCTTTCCTCACAATGATGGACACCTCACTCGAGGGACCTCGGCGCCTTTCGGCGTAGTGGCAAAGTTACAGACACACGTGTCACAAATGGCAAAAAAATCCACGAGTTAGCGGGAAAATCCGTGAACTTGCGGATTTTTTTGCCATTTCGCGCGAATTCGCGGACCGCAAATCCACAAAATTCGCCCATACTTAGAACCAAGAACAAATTATTGCGAGAGAACACCGTTGTCCCATAGAACACTACCTTTAGGACTGTACCCAGAGTAGATTGTGTGACCCGCAATGACTCTTGGGAAAATAGCCTGCAATCATATGATGATGGGAGTATGGAAAGTGCCCACCTATTTTTCTGCCTTTTGAAGAGAAAGCATCTGAGAGCAAGCTCTGTCTCAGTAGCTTTATGCTACATGACCCATTGACTGTGGAGAGATTTCTGAGGAAGACTCCACATGCTGATGCTTTTTAGTTTCAAAAGTGTTTTTATTGAAATTCTTAACAGGCATATAGTAAGACATCTCTGTGAGAAAAGTAAACTCAGAGCATACATTGCGGGCGGGACAGACAAGCATGTCTTCCCTTGTGCAGCAGAAGAAGCAATGAAGGTATGCCCAATGAGCGATGCAACGTCATGCTTGGAAGGGCAAAAGATTGACATAAGGAAAACAACACGAACCAAAAACCCCCGCCCCTCCCCCACAAAATCCCCCCTCCCTCCACCCCGACCAGTGTGCCCAGGAAGGTCAGTGACACCTGCATTGTGTCGCGGGAGTGTGACGAGGCCATGAGTAGTAGAGTCACCGGGAGTCATCGGTGGTGCTAGCGAGACGCAAAACCCTAAGATACTTGGGGCAGGTGATTTCATTGAACTCCTTGGATAAGAGGGTCAGCAAGGGGAGCCATGTCTTGCGAAAGGCGTCTGTGGAGCTGGTGAGAGTGGCATGGATACGCTCCATCCCAAGGGTGAACCACAGTTTGTGGAGCCATCCCGTGTGTGTAGGTTTAGTCGTAGTGCCCCATAGTGACAAGATGTGTTGTGTGGCTGCCTGCATAGCGATGCCCATCTGTCGGCCTCGTAGTGATTTGAGGGGAAACATTAAGGCATTGGGCAGGCCCAACACGGTGTACGCAGGGAATCTCGGGACTTCAGTTTCGAAAGTGGAGTCTATGTCATCCAGGACCTGTTTCCAAAGGTCTCCCAGCTCGGGGCACTCCCAGAGGATGTGAGTCAAGGTACCACGTTCCCCGCACCCTCTCCAGCAAAGGTCGCTGCGCTTCGGGTTTCCTTGGTGTAATCGGGCTGGAGTAAGGTGCCAATATATGGCGAGTTTGACTGCAGTTTCTCTCGCTTTGGTGTTTCGTGTAGTGTGTGAGGCTCTATGGTAGATGTATCCCCATTCTTTGGATGACAAGGTCCTCCCAAGTTCAGCCTCCCAGCGCCGTTGACCGGGTGATTTAGCCTGGGAGGGTGAAGGGGCAAGCATTTTATAGAGTTCGGAGATGAGGCGCTTGTCTGTGGTCTTAGTAAGCAGCCACCTCTCGAAGTCCGTCATGGGGCGGCCCACTAGGGTAATGACGTTCGGGTCAGTGAGCCAGTGTCGGAGCTGGAGGTATTGGAAGAAGTGGGGGTGTTCTATCCCGTATCCTTGTTTAATGTCGTCGAAGGAAAGAAATCCGTTCAGGTCAAAAAGATGACCCGCAGCTCGGCACGCCGAGCCCCGCCATTGAGAAAATGCACCTGGGCCCTCACCTGGGGGTAAGTCAGGGTTGTCCAGAAGGGGAGTGAAAGGGGAAGGGAAAGTAGTCAGTCCGCGTTTGAGCGCCACCCGATTCCACACCTGTAGGGTCGTGCGAGTGATTGGGGACCGTGACATATATTTGGGCCTGTGGTGTGTGGCCAGGAATGGAACCCGCCACAGCGGCGTCTGAGCCATAGCTCTATCTTGGAAGAGCCATCTCTTCTCCGATTCGGGTCTGTACCACTCCATCAGGTACCGGAGTTGGGATGCCTGGAAGTACCGCGCCAAGTCCGGGATTCCGAGACCGCCCTCATCCATGCTCCTGTATGCAAGCAGTTTGTGAAGTCGGGCTCTCTTCCCCTCCCAAATAAAGCCAGACAGTAAGTCTTGTAAGGTGTTCAACGTGCCCGCAGGGGGCACAATGGGAATTGTTTGAAACAAATATAAAATCCGCGGCAGGACTGACATTTTTATAGCCGCCACCCTCCCCAGCAGAGAAAGAGGTTGTTTGGACCATCTCGCCAGGTCTGAGCGTATCCGGGTGATGAGAGTTGCGTAATTAGTGGAGACCGTGAGGTCGGTTGAGGGAGTCAGGGTGATACCTAGGTATGGTATCCGGTCGGCCACCTGTAGGCCGCTGTGGTGACCCATTGCCGGGGCCTGCGGGCGCGCATTTTTGCCTAGAGGTAAGATGAGGGATTTTGCGATATTAATGCGGAAGCCTGAAACAGCCCCAAACGAGTCAAGTTCCTCCATGAAGGCAGGTATAGAAGTATCAGGGCTGTGTAGAGTGGCTATGACATCGTCCGCGTATAAACTGATAGGATGGGGTTCGCGCCCGAAGTCGATGCCCTCTATCCTCGGGTTGTCGCGGACTCTCTGTGCTAGAGGCTCGATATACATCGCGAATAGGAGGGGGGAGAGGGGGCACCCCTGCCTGGTACCTCGTTGGATCTCAAACGGGGGCGAGCGCAGGCTCCCCAGGCGAACCGTGGCCTGTGGGTGATGATAGCAGCCCGCTATGCGCGAGCAAAAACGGTCACTGAGACCGAACCAGCGGAGTACGTGTTGTAAATAATCCCAGTTCACGCGATCGAACGCCTTCTCCGTGTCGATGGCAAGAAGCGCAGAGTCCGAAGCTCGAGAATGTGTCTTGTCAATAAGGTGGAGCACCCGTTTAGTATTGTCTGCACACTGGCGGCCTGGAACAAAGCCAGATTGGTCTGGTTCCAAAAGACCAGGAAGGCACGGGCCAAGGCGGGCAGCAAGGATACCTGTAAAAAGCTTCAGGTCTAGGTTCAGTAACGAGATTGGGCGGAACGCAGAGCAGTGCGTGGGTTTTTTCCCGGGTTTAGGAAGCACCACCACTTCAGCGGCTAGCATGTCCGGAGGTATGGCTGCCGCCCCCTCGAAAGAGTTGAAGAGGCGAGCAAGCACCGGGGCCAAACGCCGATTGAAGAGCTTATAGAAGCCCGCTGAGAAGCCGTCTGGTCCGGGGGATTTAAGTGGGCGCAGTCGAGAGATGGCAGCTAAGACTTCTTCCTGGCTTATGGGGGCATCGAGAGCTTCTGCGGTAGATTCAGGGATCGCGGTGATAGCCACAGTATTTAGGTATGCCTCAATATCCCCGGACGGGACTTCCTCCCCCCCGTACAGGGAAGCGTAGTATGAACGAAACGCCTCGGCCACTTGGGCATCGTCTGTGAGCACTTCACCGTTGGTGCCAACTAAAGTGGTGATTTTGGCCCGTTGGGTCTTGGCCCTTAGAGCACTGGCCAGTAGACGCCCCGTTTTGTTCCCTCCGACATAGTAAGTATGCCGTAGGCGGAGAGCTGCAAATTCCGCCCTGTCTGTATCCAGACTGGCGAGTTGGGCCCGAGCAGCTTTTAGCTGTTTCCACACTCGAGGGGCACACGTGTGACTGTGTACCCGTTCCAGCTCCGCCACCTGCGCCGTAAGTTCCTCTCTCTTGCTTTTGCGGTCTTTAGCTTCCGCAGCCGAAATAGCTATGAGTTCGCCCCGCACGACCGATTTCAGAGCCCCCCAAAGAGCCGTCGCTGAGATGCCCGGTGTATCGTTGGTAGATAGGTAAGTGTCTATGCAGTCCCCAATACGTTTAGTGACATCAGGGCGCTGTAGCAAGGGTTCACGGAGGCGCCATGGGCCTCGGGGGCGGCGGGGTGCGCGGAGAGCGAGGGAGAGTTCCACCGCGTCATGGTCAGTGAGGGCTGCGGGTGTGATGGTAATGTCCTCAAGGGTTGTAAGGAGGTCTGAAGAACCCAGGAAGTGGTCAAGCCTGGCGTAGGTGTGGTGCACATGTGAGTAAAACGTGAATTGTGAGGCAGTCGGATGACGGGCCCTCCAGAGGTCTACCAAGCCCCTTTCGGATAGCCAATCATGTCCGGCAGATGACAAGGCCCCAGCGTCTCCGTAGCGGTGGCCAGACCGATCGGCATGTGTATCCATAACAATGTTAAAGTCCCCGCCCAGGAGTAGGGGTGTGTGTGGGGTCTGGAGGGCTTCGGAAATGGCGCCTTTTAAGAAGGCCTCCTGACCTGCGTTTGGAGCGTACAGGGTGCCGATTGTGAGCGTTGTGTCACCCACGGTGAGAGTGTATGCCAGGAGGTGGCCTTTGATTTCCCCCACCTTGCTACCCACCCTCCCTCCAAAGGAGCTAGAGATTAGGATCGCAACCCCGGCATTCTTTGTTGGAAGGGAGGAAAAGAATTGTTGTGGGAAGGCTCGCGAGCGCATTCTGTGCCAGTCCTTCTGGAGGAGATGCGTCTCCTGTAGCAGGCAAATAGCGGCTTCAGAGTTTTCCAAGTAAGAGAGAACAGCTCTCCTCTTGATCGGGTTGTTGAGCCCCTTCACATTAAGCGTTATAATCTTAAGGGTGTTGTCTGTCATCGCGCAAGGGGTGTGTGATGCAGCGCTGGTTGGGCCATAGGCACGTCAAGGGAGCACGTGGCGGTTCTTGGTGAATAGTGTATGGTATGGTCTCTATTTGTGTCTGGGTGTGAGCCATTTGTGTGAGTGAATACTCCAAGTCGGCATATGCATCTTGGTGAGGGGTCTCTTCGCGCGAGAGCTGAAGTAGCGTGGCACACTGGTCCCCGCCCTGGATCCCTCCCTAACCCAACATCCCTCCCAGAAACAGCCCGCAGCCACCAAAGTATGCAACGTAGTACATGCAAATAAGGACAGTAGTAGGCCGCAGCGTAATAACAAAACCCCAAACCCAGTTCCCCCCAACCCAAACCCAACAAAATGGAAACCAGTAGTCCCAATCCTGTCAAGGCACGCAGGATCGTGGTTAAGAACAATGAAGGGGTCATTTCCGATGTCGGCTCCTCCGGGCCCCCCGCCCGAACCGCCAGTCGTCAGGGCTGAGCAGGTGCGATACACAATCTCCTTAGCAAGAGTTAGTATCACTCTGGGGAAGAGGTCTCTTTGATCACCTCTGCCACTGCAGTCTCACGCTCCCGGGAAATGACAGAGGCATCGGGCTTGAAGCGCTGAGGAGGGGATCGTTTGCGGTGTACAGTCTGCCAACCCCCTCTGGAGGAGCCCTGCGAGCTCCTGAAAACCGGTTCAGCATCCACTTGGTCAAGACCCAGGAGATCACAAGTGTCTTTAAGAGATCGTAGCTGCTGTAGCCGTCCGTTCCATTTGAATATGATTTGAAAGGGATGCCCCCAAGAATATGAGATGTCTTTTCCCCGCAGGAAGTCCGTGACTGGCTTGAATTCCTTCCTTTTCTGGAGAGTCGTGGCGGAAAGATCTTGGTATAGGGCAATGGGATGGCCTTGAAACTGGATGGGCTGAGCTCTCCGGGCTTCCCGGAGGATCCGTTCTTTAAGCGGGAAGTCCGGAAGGAAGGCCAATATGTCCGGCGGTGGGGCTGGGGCTCTGCGAGGCAGTCCTACGCGATGTGCCCTGTCAATGCGGATGTGGAAGTCGTCTGTCTCTCCCAGAATGCTCCTGAAGAGGGTCTGCAGGTACGCGGTGACATCAGCCCCCTCGTCTTTCTGAGGGACCCCCCGGACCCGTATGTTGTTCCGTCTGGAACGGTTTTCCAGGTCCTCCGTATGGGCCTGGAGGTCAAGGTGCTGGTCCGTGAGTCGCAGGACTTCTTGCTGGAGCAGTTCGATCTCGGAGCTCCTGGCCTGATCAGCCTCCTCGACTGCGACCACCCGTTCGCCGAGGTCCTCCACATCCCGCCGGAGTTCCTTCACTTCCCCCGCCACCTCCTGTTGCAGGGATTTGAAATCTTCCCGTAGTGAGTTGAAGAGCGTCTCCAGAAAGGCTTTGGTGATGGGCACTTGGTCATCCGCGGTCGCCGGTGATGCCTTCCCGGTCCCAGGGGACGGCGGGTCTTTGCCAAGCTTGGGCTGCGATTTAGCCAACAGTTCAGGGAGAGTTTGCGATCCCTTCTTGCCTCTTTGTCCCGCCATGGCGTGTGAGGGGATAGGGCCCCGACAGGCAGTTGGACAGTGGCGCGCGTGTTCTAAGAGGGACCAGTGAGGAGGCAGACGGGGAGTGGGGGGTATGGCAGTGTCCAGGCGGCTGTAGACGTCTGCGCACGGGCAGGGACCGATGTCTTCAGATGACCGCAAGCCCAAGGGGGGGGGGAGGGGGCAAGGTGGTAGCCTCCGCCCGACCGGCGAGAGACCGCAATGAGTGGAGTGCGGCTGACCCCCCCGGAGAGGTGCTCCAAAGGTATCAGGTAGGATTCTGCAGTGGGGGCCCACAGGGATGTCCGTACGCCGGGGACTCGGTTGCGCCCCCCGAGCTCTCCCACTCCCTTCTCCACTCTCCTCACCTGTGGTAGGTCGGTGTGCTCAGGGACTCCGTTCGCCAGGCCAGGTCAGCTGTGTTGCCACGGGTTGCTGGGGGCCAACTGGAAATCCAGGGGGCAGTGTCCAGGGCCCCTCCGGTTGCGGGGCCTGTCGGGGCTCAGGTCGGCTTTCGGCAGGAATCCGAGGTAGGTGGGGGAGCGAGCTAGGCCCGAAGCCGAGGCCTCGATTTGCACGGCCGCCGGGCCGCTCGCCGGGTTGCTTGGGCGGCAGCCTCCGCCTCAGGTGACATGCGTGGCAGCCCGGAATGCAGTCTAGGAGGTCCGCTGCAGAAGGGGCGGGCCGGCGCCTTGCCGGAACCGCCGCCGGCCCGATGCACAGGCCCTCTCGCGGTACGCGAGTAGGCCAGAAGCCGGGGTCTTGCGTGTTCCGCCGCCGGATCAGGGCGGCCCGGGCAGAAGTGTTGGTGCAGCGGCAAGCCCCCAGGGCCCGAGCGGGCGGCAGCGGGGCTCAGCGAAGCCTCGCCGGGTGTCCAGGAGTGCCCCCACCTCACAGGGGGGCAGCGGGCCGCTGGTGGCTGCCAAAGGGACCCCCTCCAGTCCGGCGGCACAGCCGTTGCACGATGGCGCCAAGTCCGGGTCCCCGGCGGCTCCCTCGCAGCAGGCGCAATGGGCGTCCGTCTCTCGGTTGGTCGTGCACCGGCGGTTGATTCCTCCGACCTCCGGGTGCCGATGAACGGAGAATTGTGGCTATTTTAGGCAAAGTGGCGGGATCGGGCAGGGAGCTCCGGAGACCTGCGTCCGATCACGCCGCCATCCTAGACACGCCCCATGCTGATGCTTTTTATCCTTTATTCCTGAAGATGCTTAATTAGGGATGTCCCTTTATGGTTAGTGTAGGGATACAGTTAATGCTTTTTATGCACCAACCCTCGATGCAGGGAAATTTGGACTCTGCATCCTGCTTCATGAAATAATTGTATTGTTCATGCTACATTGTCTTAATTGGATACATAGATTTGGCTTTATGCTACTTCCAATGTATTTTTACACTCTCATCTTGAGGTGTCATTATGTTGAGTTGTTTTTGGCTTTGTTATAACTCAAACTAACTTTACGTAGTGGTCTGTGGTCACTATGGGGGTCATTAGGATAGTGGGCGGATCGCCACAACCCGTATGGCTGAGGCGGTCCGCCCGATAAAAACTACCGCCCGCATAGAAATTTCCCCCGCCACATTACTAAGGCGGGGGGACCCCAGCGGACGGAAAGACCGTCCGCCGGTTTTCTGCCCGTTCGAAAAGTCAACCGGGCGGAAAAGTTGTTAACATGGTGACTGGGAGACACCACCATCCATATTAGCATATCTGCGATGCAGACAACTATTTATAGGTTGAAATACACACAAAAGCAACATCAGGAATGAGACCTCAAGTGTCCTATATCTGGATACACTTTAAAAACCTCAACCAAACTTGGAGTCAATAATACATAGACATAATAGGAGATAAAAAATGATTTTGGTTTATGATGCAAACTATACTGTGTTCTCACATTACAGACACATGAACTGGATAGTGTAAATTACTGGATTAATTACAATTGTTTCTTCCTTCTGGCACTCTGCGTAAAAAAACATACTTTTCATATCAGCAATGTATTACCCACTTAGGCCTGGATTTATTATACTTTCATGCAGCACAAAGCCATAAGCAACATTTCTGCGCTGCGTGAAAGGGCAGGAATGTGCTGTATTTAACATTATATAGTGCAACCTTGTCCTGTATCTGCGCTGGCACACAATGTGCTGCCTTGCATCAACAAAGACACCCTTGCGTCATGGTACAATGGTGCCTGTATTGTAGGCAGGAATCTTTTGTGGAGGAAGGGACACCTTCCTTCACAAAAACAATCACCCAAGGCATTGTCCTCTTTCTATGTGTGCTGCAGAATGCAACACATGCAGAAAGAGAGAAATAAAGATATGTCTCCTCCTTACCCCTCCCCTGGCAAGGCATAGCATATTGACGCAGAGACAATTATAACAATTAACATGTAACATGTAATTGAGTACATGAACCCAATAATAATAAACTATTATTACTGATTTAAAAATATTAGGTGCCTATTGATGTATTGTATTGATATATATAATGAATATCACCAATACCACACAACTGGAGCAATATGGTGCAAGGTCACCTGCCTGGGCACTAGGCACCTTAATCTAACACCAGCGCAGGGAGAAACACAGGAGTGAGGCGTATTATTGTAAATAGTGCACATGTCACCATTTTGAAGCTAACACGTTCTCTCCCACTGTCTTGTAAATATGCCCATTGGTTCGAACTACCAGCCTCGGCTCTTGTGCTTCTGGACACATGCAGCTTCATGCAAGAACTACATAGAGGTGTTTCTGGAGCCACATTTTCAGCAGGATTCACTGGCTGGCATTGCAGCTGGATGGGGTGTCAGCCGGTGGGGTGCTAGGTCGGGTGTGGGCACCCGGGCCCCTTTCTGTGGTTCTCCGTATTTTCCTTTCTTCTTTTGGTGTCTACCACAGGACGTTGGCTGGTGGGTTTGGGTGATGTCGCTGGTTCTTCTGTACAGAGTTGTCCTGCCTTCAAGTCCTAGTCAGGTTCTGTGCCCGGTCGTTTTTTGCTGGCATTTGGTTCAGACAGTTAGGATAAAGGAGGTCTGTGTCCCCTTCTGTTGCTTCACCCAGTTTTTTGCAGGGTTAGGTTATTGGAGACTAGCATGACTGGTGTTCAGCCTGGCGCCCTTTTCATTGTTGTGGCCTAGGCACTGCCCTGTTTGATGGAGCTGGTGAGGCAGTCTGTCATATAGCTACTGTATATCTTTATAATGCGTTACGTTAGCAGAGGCTCATTACATGTTTAAACACCATTTTTTCCTTTTGCTGCTTCTGCACACGACACTTAATTGTTGATTTAGCTTTCAACCTAGTAGTTCGTTGTGGTTTACATGAGAATAATATGTTATTACTCTGATATCAGCTTTGCTTAATAAACTATGTCTGTACAGAGAGTGCTGAAGCTTCAGGAATAACACGATACAGAATTGTTATGAGGTCTGATCTTCGCGCCTTCATAGACATAACATAAGTGCAGCTTCCGCCAACTTTGGGCTTTAGGCGGGTTTTATATTGCTTTGCTTGAAGCACACAAACACACTTGATGCTGTTCGCATGCAGAGAGAGCTGGTGTATGCTGCTGTGATCTCTTCATTCTAGGATCCTGAGGTATGGGCCCGTCCTAATCCAACCCAAAGAGACCTTCTTAGCTATTAATATAATATGCGAGTTAGGGAGGGTGAGAAATAAGTGTTGTTAACCCTTATTCATTTACAGCATGTTAACATGCTGTCACCATTCGCTTTCTATGGACTAGTAACTATGCTGATAACTTTGCTTCTGATAATATGTTTCCTTGTATTATCTAAGATACTGCGCCTGAGAAGACGGCATTAGTAAATAAATATTTCAAATGTTCACGTGTTCTTCTTTACTCCACGTTCTGGTTTGAAATGATTGTATAACGAAAGAGTGCTCATGTGTTCCACGTAACCTGAGGTATTGTAAGCTCATGTTCTGGTTTGTCTAAACATTGGGAGTTTGTTATGACCAATGAGACACTGTAGCTAGCTCGGTAAGGGGTTTGTTGGGTACTAAGGTGAGTTTTGGGTCACCCTAATTCGCTGAGGTTCCAATCCTCTGTGCACAGTTCTGTGGGAGAACAGAAACCCTGCTACAAGTCCTTCAAGACTTGATTCGACCCTTGGCTTCTTCTATTTTTTTGACTGACCTTCTTGGCCCTGTTTTATTGAGCATCAAATGAGGTGAGGCCTTTTTGTTTTGTCCTCTGCCCTCCTGGATACATGGTTGGATCATCTTGGGTTGGCTTTATTGTGTCCATTGTGGATTGCGATGGATGTCCTTATCTTTCCTGGACCTTACTCCGGCTGGGGGCTGGTGGGTCATGTGTTTGCTGTGGAAGGTTACTGGTAGTGGTTTTCTGTGTGTTGTGTTAATCTCCTTCAGCCACTTGGGTGTTTTTTTTTCTCCAAAGGCAGCCTTTCTGCATCAAGCTAATTCCTGGGGTTACCAGAGAGGGGGGTTGTCCTTTGTGTGTGCTCTTCACCTAGATGCTTGCAGGTGGCTGCTCTGGAGTTTTTTGCAGACTGTGGTGGTCTCAGAATCGGGCATTCTGGGCCCAGATGCTGAACCTCAGGTTGCTGGGGTCAATGGGCTCTGCTGGTGAGCTGCCCTTGTGGTGCCGCTGTTTTAGCATATACTGGGTCACATGATGGCAGCGATTTCCTAGTTCTTTTGTCCCAGGTTCCCCTGGGGTCTGTCTCTTTGGGTTCTTCTGTCTTCTGTGATCCCCGATCTCAGGATTTCGATTAGCTGGTACTGATGACTCTGGCACTCGAGCTTCTGTGCTGATGATCTGTGCAGGGCTATCTTTTCGAGGACAGTCGTGTTCCCACAAAGTGCCTTTGTGGCCAAATATGCAGGTGGATCCTTTCAATGGGGTTGGGCCATCTTTTGTCTCTGATGGCAGTTCCCGTCAGATCTATTGGGTGGTGGATGCTCTCTGTCAGTGCTTTCCTTCCTTCCAGGTGTTGTGTCTCACGGATGGTGTCTTTTGTCACATGTGTAGGAATTTTGGTGTTCCTTTCCTGGACCTGTTGGCTTTCCTGGCTGCGTGCACAGATTCACCAGTTTTGTGCCTGTAGCGTGCATGCTGGAGTCTGGGTTGTGTTTGCTTTGTCCATTCCCTGGTTGGTCCTCCTGTTGTATGCTTTTTGGCTCAGCTGTTGGGAACTCCCGGGAGGTAGTGATGGGGTTCCTTTTTTTGCCCCATCACACTTGGTTTTCCCTGTCTTATTCTCTTGACAGTTTGGGGTTTCTGAATGGCTCCCTATTTCCCCTCTCTTCTACAGTCTGCTCTTTAGTTATCTCTTTAAAGGCTTTTTCTGTTGCGAAGCGAGAGTTACGGCGCACAGGGCTCCAACCGACGTTTGCAGTGGCCCTCCATCAATCTTGTAGGTCTTCTCTCTGAGGTCCTTTGGGAGGCATTGGGCTCGCTTTTTGGTGTGAGTGGGAGATTCTTCTGTGGTCCCCTGGAGTGCTCCCTGATTGATGTTCTCCTGTTTATGTGGGTAGGTTTTGAGCACTGTTGGAGGTGCCTATGTTGAGGTTCCTGTGGGCACCTGTCTTTGCATGTCGGTCCCCAAGGTGGTACCTGGTTGTTGCTGACCACTGGGTGGCAATGTACTGAGTGGCGTTCTCTTTCTTACCCCTTCGTGTCCTATGCTTCCTTTCTGGTTTGCCTCTTGTGTTGGGGGTTCTAAGCTATGCCCCCTTTTGCGCTTTTGGGGTTGATGGCAATTCCTTTTGTCATGCATCCGGTTGTGCTTTTTTGTTGGCCTTTGCTTCTGCCAGGCTGTGTGATGCCTTGGAGGTTTTGGTGGTTTGGAGTCCATTTTTTTTTGTTGTGCCGTTGGTATTGTGCTGTGTCTGTTACTTCCTTTGTGCCTTGGGTGGCAGTTCTAGTTCCTCCTTCTCCAAGACTGATTTTGCCCGCTTTGGTGGCTACTTCAGGGTAAGCTGCGGTTGTTCTGTGATCCTTGTTGAGCGTGCAGCGGACCTTGCTGGTTTGCTGGAGTTGTGCATCTTCCTGCGGGGGGATTGAAGCTTTGTTTGTTTCTTTTCTGGCTTCCTTCCATGAGGGGGTGTAGGCTTAATTTTTTTTCATTTTGTAGGGGTTCACGCAGTCGTTTGAGCAAACTTTATCCATCTGGTACCCCTCTTCTGGTAGGGGTGCAAGGGCGCTCGTCTCAGGGAGGGGCAGCTTCGTTGGTGGTTCAATGATACAATATCGATGTTAAAAATATCGAAAAAAATATATGGACTACAAAAATATCGACTCTCATACTAAAACAAGTACAAAAATATTAAATCAAAATAATTGATGTAAAAAGTATAGATGTAAAAAGTATCGATTTAAATATATATATAAAATAAAGTAATATATATTAAATATATACATTTTAACAAAATTAATTCAATGTAATAAACATTGTTACATAATATAACAAATAAACTTAATTAAAAAATAAACACAAACATAATCATTAATACATATATATTTACTTTAAAATATTTGATAAACAATCATCTTTCATTTATTTTACAACTATATATACATAATTCAAAATACTAAAAATAAATAGAATACATTAAAATATTAAACAATGGAAAAAATAATTAAACTTAAAATGCCCAATACAATCAATGCAACAGTCGGGAAAGTGTTGGATAGCAAAATAATTAAATGTACTATTCCAACTCCAGTGAGTGCAACAGTAGGGAAAGTGTTGGACTGCGGAGGGGTGAAAATTACTATTCCCACTCCAGTGAGAGCAACAGTAGGAAAAGTGTTGGATAGCGGAGGGGAAAAAAATAGTGGGGCATATTACCAACAACTAGCGATAATTTTTGTCTCTAACTTGTTTAGAGACAAAAATTATCGCCGCACATCGGCGATTTTTATCGCAGATAAACCTTGCTATTAGCAAGGTTTATCGCAAATGCGATAAAAAACCGCCGCAATGCATGAATATCGCTGAAAAGTCAGCGATATTCATGCATTATCGAGCAAATGCTCTTAGCCATGTTATCCACCTCCCATTGGATAACATGGTGAAGAACTGCTCAGGGCAGGTGTTAGCTTTTGGAGATATTCGCCCTTAGCGCGAATATCTCCAAAAGTTGGTAATAGGAGATAGCGATGTTAGCGACTGTTTCCAGTCGCTAACATCTTGGCACGCCCACTTTGCATGTCATTAGTGATAAATATCACTGACATGCAAAGCGGGGCCCAAGATGGTCGCTATCTCCTATTAGCTGTCACTAACTGGTGTTAGCGACAGCTAGGTAATAGGGAGATAATTTTATCTCCGCTTTCTTGGCTTTTAAAGCCAAAAAAGCGGAGATAAACCCCCTTGATAATATACCCCAGTATTCCCACTCCAGTGAGTGCAACAGTAGGGAAGGTGTGGGATAGTGGAGGCGTAAAAATGACTATTCCCACTCCACTGAGAGCAACAGTAGGGAAAGTGTTGGATAGAGGAGGGGTAAAAATTACTTTTCCCACTCCAAGGAGTGCAACAGTACGATAAGTGTTGGATAGCAGAGAGCTAAAAATTACTATTCCCACTCCAGTGAGTGCAACAGTAGGGAAAGTGCTAGGTAGCAGAGGAATAAAAATTGCTTTTCTAACTCCAGTGAGTGTAACAGTAGAGAAACTGTTGGATAGCGAAGGGGTACATTTTACTATTCCCACTCCAGTGAGAGCAAAAGTATGGAAAGTGTTGTATAGCGGAGGGGCAATAAATACTATTCCCTCTCCAAAGAGTGCAACAGTAGGAAAAATGTTGGAAAGCCAAAGGGTAAAATTTTTTATTCCAACTCCATTGAATGCAACAGAAGGATAAGTTTGGGATAGCAGAGGGGTAATCAAATGTATTCACACTCCAGTCAGTGCAACAATAGGGAAAGTGTTCAATCAATCAATCAATCAATCAATCATAACACTTGTATAGCGCACTACTCACCCGGAAGGGTCTCAAGGCGCTTGGGGGAGGGGGTCTGTTACTGCTCGAACAGCCAGGTCTTGAGTTGTCTCCTGAAGGCGAGATGGTCCTGGGTCAGCCGAAGGTGGATGGGGAGGGAGTTCCATGTCTTGGCCGCCAGGTAGGAGAAGGATCTGCCTCCGGCGGTGGCTCTTCGGATGCATGGCACGGCGGCGAGGGCGTGGCTAGTAGATCATAGCTGGCGGGTGGGTGCGTAGAAGGTCAGGCGGTCGTTGAGGTACTTGGGGCCCAGGTCGTGGAGGGACTTGTGTGCATGGGTGAGGAGCCTGAACGTGATCCTCTTGTTGACGGGGAGCCAGTGCAGGTCCCTCAGGTGGCCGGAGATGTGGCTGCATTGGGGGATGTCCAGGATGAGTCGGGCGGAGGCGTTCTGGATGCGTTGGAGTCTTTTCTGTAGCTTGGCTGTGGTTCCGGCGTAGAGGGTGTTCCCGTAGTCCAGTCGGCTGGTGATGAGTGCCTGGGTGACCGTCTTCCTGGTTTCGGTCGGGATCCATCGGAAGATCTTGCGGAGCATGCGAAGGGTGTGAAAGCATGATGAGGAGACGGCGTTGACTTGTCTGGTCATCGAGAGGGAGGAGTCCAGGATGAAGCCCAGATTGCGTGCGTGGTCTGTTGGCTTGGGAGTTGTGCCCAGGGCGGGGGGCCACCAGGAGACATCCCAGGCGGAGGGCGATGGTCCCAGGAGGAGGACTTCTGTTTTGTCCGAGTTCAGTTTCAGGCGGCTGTTCTTCATCCACTCTGCGACGTCTTTTATTCCTTCGTGTAGGTTGGTTCTGGCGGTGTCGGGGTCTCTGGTGAGGGAGAGGATCAGCTGGGTGTCGTCGGCGTAGGTGATGATGTTGAGGTTGTGTTGGCGTGCGATGGCTGCAAGAGGTCTCATGTAGACGTTGAAGAGGGTGGGGCTGAGTTATGATCCTTGTGGTACGCCGCAGATGACTTCGGTGGCCTCGGATTGAAACGGGGGGGCGGACTCTCTGTGTTCTTCCGGCGAGGAACGAGGTGACCCACTCCAGTGCCTTCTCTTGGATGCTGATGTTGCTGAGGCGTTGAACTAGGGTGCGGTGGCAGACAGTGTTGAACGTTCCAGAGAGGTCCAGGAGGATGAGTGCTGCTGTTTCTCCGTTGTCGAGCAGGGCTCGGATATCGTCGGTGGCTGCGATGAGGGCGGTCTCGGTGCTATGGTTGGCTCTGAAACCGGACTGTGAGGGGTCGAGGGATCCGTTCGTCTCGAGGAAGGCGGCAAGCTGACTGTTGACAATCTTCTCGATGACTTTGGCGGGAAAAGGGAGGAGCGAGATGGGGCGGAAGTTCTTGAGGTCGGTGGGGTCCGCTGTTGGTTTCTTCAGAAGGGCGCTGAGCTCAGCATGCTTCCAGCTCTCCGGGAAGGTGGCGGTGTTGAAGGAGGTGTTGATGATGTTCCGGAGTTGGGGTGCGATGGTGGAGTCGGCCTTGTTGAAGACGTGATGGGGGCAGGGGTCGGTTGGAGATCCGGAGTGGATGGTGTTCATCGTGGGGGCTGTGTCTTCAGTGGTCACCGTGGTCCAGGTGTGGAGGCTGGCGGTGGGGGCGTTGGTTCGACGGTTGGGTGCGTGGATGGTGCGCCAAAGCTGTTGTGGATGTCGGCGATCTTGCGGTGGAAGAACGAGGCGAGAGAGTCGTAGAGATCCTGTGAAGGGGAGATATCGTTGTTGCCGGTGCTGGGGTTGGAGAACTCCTTGACGATGCTGAAGAGTTCCTTGCTGTCGTGGGCGTTGTTGTCCAGTTGTTCCTTCAGTGAATTCTTCTTGGTGGTGCGGATAAGCTGGTGGTGCTTGCGGGTGGCGTGTTTGAGGGCGGTCATGTTGTCTGTGGTCTGGTCGCGGAGCCAGGCTTTCTCGAGGGTGCGGCAGGTCTTCTTGGAGTCCTTGAGTTCGTCGGTGAACCAGGAGGCCTTCTTGCTTCTGGGTCTGCTGGGAGGGTTCTTCAGTGGTGTGAGGTCGTCGGCGCAGGCAGTCAGCCACTGCGTGAGGTTGTGGGCTGCTTTGTTGGGGTCCGTTGTGCTGGGGGTTGGGTTCTGGCTGAGGGAGGTGGCGAGCTGGTCGGCGGTGATCTTGCTCCAGCTCCTGTGAGGAACCTGTTGCGGGTGGTGGTGGGTCGTGGTTCTTCTGAAGCTGAAGTGGACGCAGCTGTGGTCAGTCCAGTGGAGTCCGGTGGAGTGGCTGAAGGTGGTGTGCTTGCTGGACGAGAAGACGGGATCAAGCGTGTGGCCGGCGTAGTGGGTGGGGGTGTTGACCAGTTGCTTGAGTCCGAGGTTGGCGAGGTTGTCCAGCAGGGCGGCGGTGTTGCGGTCCTTGCTGTTCTCCAGGTGGAAGTTGAGGTCCCCTAGGAGGATGTAGTCAGCGGAGCGGAGGGCTTGCGGGCTGATGAAGTCTGTGATGTCTTCGCTGAATTGTGTGCGTGGTCCCAGGGGTCTGTAGACAAGGGTGCCTCTGCCCTGGATAGGGGAGGGGTAAAAAATACTATTCCAAATCTAGTGAGTTCAACAGTAGGCAAAGTGCAGGATAGCGGAGAGATAAAAGTGCTATTCCAACTCCAGTGAGTGCAACAGTAGAGACAGTGCTGGATAGCGGAGAGGTAAAAATTACTATTCCCATTCTAGTGTGTGCAACAGAAGGGAAAGTGCTGGATAGTGGAGGGGTAAAAATTACTATTCCCACTCCAGAAAGTGCCACTGTAGAGAAAGTGTTGGATAGCAGAGAGGTAGAAATTACTATTCCAAATTGAGTGAGTGCAACAGTAGGGAAAGTGTTGAATAGCAAAGAGATAAAAATTACTATTCGCAATCCAGGGAGTGCAACGGTAGGCAAAGTGCTGGATAACGGAGAGGTAAAAATTACAATTTCCACTCCAGTGAGTGCAACAGTAGGGAAAGTGTGGATAGCGGAGGGGTAAAAATTACTATTTCCTCTCCAGAGAGTGCAACAGTAGGGAAAGTTCTGGACAGCAGAGGGGTAGCAATTACAATTCCCACTCCAGTGAGTGCAACAGTAGGGAAAGTGTTGGATAGTGAGGGGCAAAAATTACTATTCCCACTCCAAAGAGTGCAACAGTAGGGAAAATGTTGGATAGCGAAAGGGTAAAAATTAGTATTCCAACTCTACTGAATGCAAGAGTAGGATAAGTGTTGGATAGCGGAGGGGTAAAAAAAATGTATTCCCACTTCAGAGAGTGCAACAGTAGGGAAAGTGTTGGAGAGCTGAGAGGTAAAAATGACTATCCCCACTACAGTGAGTGGGACAGTAGGGAAAGTGCAGGATAGCGGAGGGATAAACATGACTATTCCCACTCCAGTGGGTGCAACTGTAGGGAAAGTGCTGGATAGCGGAGAGGTAAAATTTACTATTCCCACTCCAGTGAGTGCAACAGTAGGGAAAGTGAAGGATAGCTAAGGGGTAAGAATTACTATTCCCAATCCTGTGAGTGCAACAGTAGGGAAAGTGTTGGGTAGCGGAGAGATACAAATTACTATTCCAACTCCAGTGAGTGCATCAGTAGGGCAAGTGTTGGACAGCGGAGAGATAACAATTAGTATTCCCACTCCAGTGAGTGCAACAGTAGGGAAAATGCTGGGTAGCGGAGAGGTAAAAATTACTAATCCCACTCCAGTGAATGCAACAGTAGGGAACGTACTGGATAGCGGAGGGGTAAAAATTACTATTCCTACTTCAGTAAGTGCAGCCATAGAGGAAGTGCTGGATAGCAAGGGGTTGGATAAGGGAGGAAAAAATATACTATTCACACTCAAACACTTAAATAAAAATACTATTAAAAAAAGATAAAATGAATGAACTGTATTCAAAATATATATGTATTTTTTTAACTCTTTTTTATTAGTTTTCCAGTATAAAGAAGAAATATACTGTGTGAAATTTTCACATACCAATGTAAAGGAAAATAGAAGAACCCATGCGACAGTTAGAGTATTAAACGTTGAGTAACTAAACAAGCTAGACTTTACATTGCGAGTGGCAAATCACATCGAGTTAATACAGTGATGAGCCCCGGTAAGCTTAAAGTACCATCGATCATGGTACGCCTCTCAAATATTACCAGTCTCAGCTGTTTCCGCTTCAGAAGCTTCCGATTGTGCCTGTAGGTAGTGTTATAAGGGACCCCAAATTTCTCATGGGCGCAATAATGATGGTAGTATCTCTGCCTATGTGTTCAGTTGTTCTTGGCAAAACATGAGATCCTGCAGCCATTCTTTAAATGTGAGCACCCTCCTCTCTTCCCGCCCACCTGCATGCTACTCTCTGCTCGGCTGTCAGGAGCGCCAGTGATATAAACCGCCTGTATCATACATCTAGCTCCTTAGTGTAGCCTAATAATGTGATTAGGGGGGTGTCTGGAATGTGCAGTCCAGTCATTTGGTCAAGCGCCATTAGTACATATGTCTAGTATTGCTGAATAGGGGTGCAGTCCCAGGCTAGGTGATGGAAGTCCACCCCCTCTTTCCCACACCTATCCCAGCAGTCTGTGTTTCTGAGATGGAAACGCATACGTTTCGCAAGCGTATAATGGAGATGGTGCAGGTATTTGTAGTGGATTATTCGCAATCTGCTACTAGCAGATATTTTCCCAGTCTGCTGGCAGCAATAGGTCCAATGGTCATCTGTAAGGGGGAAGCTTAGCTCTTCCTCTCAGTGCATCTGCGCGGCAGGGGCAGTGTGTGAACAGTCAGCCTGGGTGGTGTGAAATAACATGGAAACTACGTGTGTGGGGGCATCCTTCCGCAGCAGGGAATGTAGTGGGCCCATGGTGGGAGGCTCACGTGGGAAATCAGGGGTAAGAGATTTGACGTCCTGTCATAGCCTGATGTACAACAAGAGTTCTAGCGGTGTGGGGTGTTGTCACCAAAAATCCTCACAGGTGTGGAATTTGCCATTTTTGAAAAAGTCTCCCCATGTCAGAGCTGAGATTTTCCAGAGCAACTACCGGCATCCTCCCTCCTGTGTGACGGGAAGGTCTAATCTACCTGCAAGAGGCAGCAGGGGGGAGTATAGTATGCCCAGTCTCAGCCGGCGGGCCAGGTCTCCCCAGGCTTTGTTCGTGCAGTCTACCGTGGACAGGGTGGTGCGAGTGTGGGTGGAAGGTGACCTAAGATAGGTCGAACAGGAGGTGGGGGTCATATATCCATCTTCTACTGCTAAGTGGGGCATGTAGGGTGGGGGGTTCATTCAGTACGCAGCATAATGGGCTTGTGCGCAACTGAGGTATAACTTCATGTCTGGGATTTTGAACCCTCCAGCAGCGAATGGGCGAGTGAGAGTGTCCCACTTAAGTCTCAATTTTTTCCCTCCCCAAGTGAGGCGGATAAGTTGTGATTTCAGGGTTTTAAAGAAATATATCTACTGGGGGCGTATAGAATATTAAGAAAGAGATACAGTAGGTTAGGAAGGATCGCCATCTTTATGAGTGACGTTCTGTCTGCCATAGAGAGTGGCATGGCTATCCATCGTGTAATTTTCTCCCTGAGGAGGTCCAGAACCCGTCTGTAATTAGCTCTCATTAACTCATCTTTGTCTCTTGTGATCACATTGCCCAAGTAAGAGACCGTGTCTGCACAACAAGTTGGGGGGGAAGTCTGGATCAAAGTGGGTGGTAGGAATTCGAGAGGAAATATTTCAGATTCATCCCAGTTTATTTTGATGCCAGATAAGTTCCCAGAGTGAATGAGGACGTGGAGGATTGGATTTAGACTGTCTTCAGGGTTGCGGAGATATAAGGTTTGTATTTAAGGAGATTAGGAGTTGTCGTTCTTGGTATATGAGGGCAGAGTCACGATGGTGCTGGCGCAACTTTGCTGCTAGGGGCTCTTTAGCTAGAGGAAAAAGGAGAGGCGACAGGGGGCTCCCTGTCTCGTTCCCCTCGCAATATTGAAGGCCAGAGAGTGGGTGCCATTAATAAGGATGCTGTCTTGGAGGTTGGTATATAGAAGTTGAATCCAAGCTAAGAAAACAAAAGTCAGGTAATCCCATTCCAGGGAATCAAATGCTTTGGTCGCATCTAGAAAGACAGCCACTGCATTTTCCATAGGGTCTATGTGCTGGAGGACAGAAAATAGGGTCCGGATGTTGTGAGATGCTCCCCAGCCGGGGAGAAAGCCCAGCTGGTCTGTTAACACCAGGGCAGTCATCAGGGGGCTGACACGGTTTGCTATTATCTTTGCCAGGATTTTTGCATCAACGTTGACGAAGGAGAGCAGCCTGTTCGTTTACCTTTTTTTTAAGTGAAATGATTAGCGCTTTTCACATTGTTTGGGAAAGGGATCCTGTTTCTCTGGTCTCTTCGTAGACTTGTCAAAGAATGGGGATGAGCTGAATGTTTTGTAGAATTCGGCTGTCAGACCATCGGGCCAGGGGATTGGCCAGATTGCATTTGCATAATTGCAGCCCTAATCTCGTCATCCTCAAAATCCGCCAGGAGACACTTGCGTTGGGTTTCGCCCAGCCAACCAATTGCTGTGTCTTCAAAGAAGGGTGTGAAATCTGTCATCTTAGTTCTGTGGGACTTGTATAATGTACTGTAGAATTTGTGAAAGACAGCCATGATCTCTGGGGTGTTTCTGTGCACCTGACCCTCCTCATCTAGCATTTTGAGTACAGTGTTCGAGAAGCTAGGAGGCCAGGTTAGTGCTGCCAGGACTTTCCCTGGTCGATCCCCCCTCTCCATACTGCCAGGCCCGGAAATATTTACCCCTGAATTTACACTCCCTCTCCGCAGTGTCCTGATACTCAGACACTATGTCTCTCATTTTAGCCTCCAATTCAGGGAATGGCATTTGCTGCATTTGGGCGTCTAGATGTTTGAGATCCTTTTCTAATTTGTAGAGAGTAGTCCGTATGTCTTTTACAATCCCTCCACCCTTAGCGATGCATATACCCCGGATGGTGACTTTGAATGCCTCCCATACTGTAGCAGCGCTGCACTGACTGTACGTTTTGGGGGAAGAAGTTTTCTATCTCTGTTTCCGGGTCAGCTATAAAGATGGGGTCGAGTAGTATATGAGTGGGTAAAGGCCAAGACCTGTATGGGGACTCTAAACAAGGGGGTAAGAGTCATTGAGACGGGTGCGTGGTCTGAGTAGGTGCGCCGCAGATGTATAGCTTGGATAGGCCAAGGGGCCAGTCCTCTGGCCAGGAGCCATTCACTATGCAGGACCATGAGGAGTGCGCTGTGGAGCAGCAGGTGCCTTCCCTGTCCGTGGGGTGGAGGTGGCGCCAGGCGTCAATCAGACCATGATCTGCAATGATGCCCTGAAGGCAGTGCTGGTTATTAGAAGAGTGGTGTGGTTTAGGGTGTGATCTGTTCATGGGCGGGTTCAATGTAACATTAAAGTTTCCCCCCCAGACAGTATGCTCTGAGCCAATGGCTAGGATTTTCCCCCATAGGATATGGAAAAATACAGGGTTGTCTATATTGGGCCGTAGCAGCTGACAAAGGTAATGGAATGGGATTCCAATCTCCAATATAAGTTACAGTAGCGTCCTGATGGGTCTGCGTAGGAACCAATAGCTGTATGTGGAGAGTGTGCCTGATCAGTATTGTGGTGCCTCGAGCATATGTGGAATACGAGGCGAAGCTGTGGTGTGCTGCCCAATAGGCTGCAAATGTGAGCGAAGAGGCAGGACCTAGATGGGTTGTTTGCAACATGGCACAGTGTAAATTATGTCTGGCTAAGTACGCTAAGATATGTCTGTGCTTGCGGGGTTCCCTAGGCCGTGCACATTCCATGTCAAAAGATTGTAGCTGGGGGGCTAGGCTGGGTCATCTCGAGTGTGTGGGTTATTCTGGGCGATGGGTATTGTAGGCGCGTCTCGCAGCTGAGTTACATAGGAGTAGCTGTCTGTTTCTTTTTTGGCATGCAGTGGCTCTTGAGTGAAGTCCCCCTTCCCATATCAGCAGCCCAATCCTGCTGTGTTTGTGGCCCCCCTTCCCTACCTGCATACCCCAATGCAAACTTCCCAACGGGGGAATAATTATGAACCTCTGTAACATCAGGGTACCAAACCATGTTAGGGATGTCCTATTGGTACTGGCTAAAGGACGACACAGGGCCTCCTCGGTGATACGAAGGTGCTCAGGTGCAAATATAGTGTCTCAAATGGCAGCATGATGCATCGTGTTGGCGTGGGATCGTCCCTGCACATACCATGACCAATACAGGGGAAAATTGCTGTGTCTCTTCAGTTGTATTGATGCAGAAGGCAACTAATAAGGCCTCCGTTGACTGCTGCAGGGTGCAGCAGGCTACTTAAAAGAGTGATTTAGTTCCCTCATTAAACTACATCTGAGAGGTCTGTGGTGGAGGTTCGCGAAGTGCCAGGGTCGCTTGGGCAAGGACTTTAGAAAGTCATTAACAAGTTGAGGTTGATTAAAAAAATGTTGTTTGTTGTGATAAGTGACTTTCAAGCCTGCTGGAAACAGCATGGCGTATGTGATGTTGGCCTGCTGGAGTTTCTTCTTGATGGGAAGAAACTTTTTTCAGGCCTCCTGGCCGGCCATGGTGAAGTCGGGGTATATGGTTATTGTTGTGCCCTCGAAGGAGAGTGGCTGCTTTTCTCTCGCCAGCCGCAGGGCGGTGTCGCAGTCGTGGTAATTTAAGATCCTCGCGATGATCGACTGTGGAGGGGCTCCTGGGGGAGGATGGGTGGCTAGTGATCTGTGCGCTCGTTCGACCATCAGCAGCGCGGAGAAGGCGTCTCTGCCAAATAGCATAGTAAGTTGGCGTTCGATATACACTTTTCCAGTGTTTGTAGATTCTGATACCCCAAGGATTATGAGGTTGTTTCTACGTAACCTAGATTCTAGGTCCTCGTTCTTGGCAGCGATGACTTTAAGGACCTTTTCCTATTTAGTCATTTCTTTGTGCTTGCGGAGGAGGTATCTTCTAACTCAGAGATAAGCTGTTCAGTATCTTTAATCCGCTCCTCGTTCTGGTCGAGCTTGTGTGTGAGGTTGTCATGGCGGGTATCAATGGAGCCCATCTTGGCCTCAATGGAGGTGAGGCTGGATTTCATTGTGAGAATGAGATCTTTCAGATCCTCAGTGGATGTGGATGCGCATTCGGTGGGGGACTCGGTCGTGTCGTTGTCAGCCTCATGCTGCGTTCTGGCTGATTTGCGTGCGTCTAACAAGTTTTGGTTGTCTGCCTCTGTCTTCCCCATGGCGCTTGCTTTGCAGTCACTATTTAATGTGGTGGCTACTGGAGGAAGAGAGCTGGTTGTAGAAGGGTGGGAGTGCGGTTCGGGCACTACAAGGCGATGGCGAGGGAGGCAGTAGTGCTTATTCTGAGTTATTGTGGGTAGAGGCCAGCAGGCCGCGTTGGGGCAAAGTGATAAGCAGGGTTCCACTCCGCCAAGAAGAGCAACAACAGTGAGTTCAGTAGAGCCCAGCCAGCATGGCCACAGTCCAGCCAGTGAGGACGGCACGCAGCTTTATTGGCGGTGGTGAAAAGGACACTGCGAGGTATGAAAGTCGCTTGGGCCTAGTACTTGATTTGTGGGTGTTCACTGCAGGTTCTGAGGGCAGCGTGAGGGCGATGCCACAGGTGGCGTCTGCTGTAGGGAGGTCAGAATAGCAGACAGCAATGATTTATCAGACCCCCCTCATGGTTGGTGTTTTCCAGACCATCGTTTGGCAACTGGGCTGTGCCGTAATGTCTTTGCTTGTAGGACATATAGGGCTGGTCAGAGTCCCATGCGGGGATGCCCTCAGCACCCGGATCACAGTGATTATGGGTGAGGGACGTGCCACGGGCCACGGTGGGAGACCGAAACACCTCCCCGATGGTGCCCACAGCAGCGGGCACAGTGATGAGCGCAGAGTCTGTTGAGGGTGTACTAGGCCAGTGCACTGTGCACCGGAGCCGGCCACAGGCAGGGGTCAGGCATGAGGGTGGAGGGGGCCGGTGCTCCGCGGGTAGCCTCCCTGTCTCAGTTGACAGCACCACCTTAGGTCGTGTGAGGCCTCGGGTGAGGTACTGGTTCGGGGCAGGTACTGCGCAGAACCTCTCCTGGAGGTCACATGGGCGAGGCGTGATGGAAGGGGAGCGGGAGCGCTACAGTCCAGAGGGGTGGCCTCACAGCCCTGGGGGATCCCCACTCACCTGACAGTTATGCCACCTACATAGCGGACAGGCGGGCTCCCCAGGGCGCGGTGTGGCCCGCGGCAGCAGAGGCCGAGCAGCAGTGCTACGGGCTCACAGGCCACGTTGTGCAGGCTGGTTTCAGTGCTTCTGGTCATTGGGTTCCTGTGTACGGCCAGAGGAGTAGCGGAGAGTTGCCTCAGGTGTACTCACAGTTGTGCTTGGGGCCGCGCTGCTGGCAGTCACTGGAGCTGGAATTTCAGGAGCGGTAGCCGCCATTATCAGGTGAGCGCAGCCGCCATCTTGAGAACTCTGTAGCACAGGTCATGAAGGCTGATATCTCAGCGGCTCAGCCAAGTTGGTCGCTGTAGCCCACTGCAAAATGTAGCAATAATACGACATAAGAGTAGGATAGTAATGGTTATGGGTCCTGAGCTGCAAGAGCCTCACGCAAGTGCGACCATCTTGCTTGCGTGCCCTCTAGCGCCCCCCATATTTAAAATATATATATTAAACATATAAAAAGAACACATATTATAATATTAATTACATATAACAAAAACCTACAAATATTATATAAAATAAAATAATAAATAAATGTGCACCAAATGTAATCTGTTAAACTAAAAAATATTTATAAACAAAAACATTAACTAAAACATAAAAGTCTTTATTTTATTTCCTACCCTGTAACACCACACCAATAAAAAACCCTTCAACATTTTTAATTACATTTATTTACACAATTAACATAATTAATGATCAATTAAAAAATATTATTAATAAGAAACTAATAAAGATTAATTGACCGCACACACTTTAGCACTATAATATCCACAGCAAACAATTAAATTAAATGTCAAAATAATAAAACAGAATTAAAACTTATTTTGAAATTAAAAACTGTTACCCTTTACCCCTTTAAAAGTAAAAACAACACACACAAAAATATTCATTTACCAAAAATAAATATCAAATTAACATTAATTAACAACTATATTTTAATTAAATAAACACAAATACTTCCCACCATTTACTCCTACATACACCACAACTCACACCCAAAATTAATTAAACAATTACCATAATTAATTACCAATTAATTAATTTAAATTAATTAACAACCAACTATTAATTCATCAATTAAACATAAATTAGTTCCCACCCTTTACACCTATAAAAACCACAAATCACAAACAAAATCAACTACACAATTCCCAAAATTAATTCCAAATTAATAAAGTAAAATTAATTATTATTATTTAGGCGATTTGTTGAGCGCTCAACTACCCGTGGGTGTCTCGGCGCTAAGTGAGAGAACTAGTTCGTGAGGAGTTATTGCTTGAACAGCCAGGTTTTTATCTGTCTACGGAAGGAGAGGAGAGATGTGGATGTTTTGATATGAGATGGAAGACTGTTCCAAAGTTTAGTAGTAGTGACTATAAAGGATCTGTCTCCCCAGGAGACTTTCTTGGTCCTAGGAACCTGCAGAAGTCCGGAGGTTGCGGATCGCAGGGCTCTCGCAGGTTTATAAGGACGAAAGGAATCTTTCAAAAACACTGGTCCTTGGTCATGGATTGCCTTATAGGCAATGCAGAGAGCCCTAAACTTTGCTCTCTTCTTTACAGGCAGCCAATGGAGCTCTTGGAGTGTTCCGGAAATAGAGGCGTACTTAGGACAACCAGTAATCAATCTGGCTGCCGCGTTCTGCACCAGTTGTAATTTCTTTAAGACACCTTCTTGAGCATTGACAAGCAAGCCGTTGCAATAGTCAATGCGGGCCATGATGAGTGGACTGATAAGGGTTTTTATCATATTCATGGGAAGGTAAGGTAGAAGTTTTTTTACCATTCTTAAGGTGTAAAATGAGGATGATATTACCGCGTTGACGTGATGCACAAAGGTAAGTTTGGTGTCCAGTATAACTCCAAGATTTCTAGCCTTTGTTACAGGGAAGGGGGGTGGTCCCAAGGCATCAGGCCACCATGTAGGAGACAAAGCAGGGGAAAGATTGGCAAACAGCATCACCTCCGTTTTATCGGAATTCAATTTCAAACAGTTTTTAGTCATCCAGTCACTTATTGCCAGCATTCCCAGATTAAAATTGGAGGCCACTTCATCTCCATTATTGTTTATGGTTAGAACAATCTGGGTGTCGTCGGCATAGGATGTAACCGCCAGGTGATGGATTTTTATGGTCCTCGCTAAGTCCGACACGTAGATGTTGAATAATGTGGGGCTTAGCGAGGATCCCTGGGGTACACCACACGGAAGAGTGAAAGGAGGTGAGTTAAAGTTGCCAAAGGCAACGGATTGAACTCGATCGGTGAGAAATGATGCGATGAGATCCCTTGCCTGGCCCGTAATGCCTGCCGCCTCGACACGGTCGATCAAGATGGAATGATCGACCGTGTCGAAGGCCGCAGATAAGTCCAGCAAAATGAGCACCGCCGCTCCTCCACTATCCAAAGACTTCCTAATTTCCTCTGTGGCTTTGATAAGTGCAGTTTCCGTCCCGTGGCCCTTCCGAAAGCCAAATTGTGTTTCATCCAGACAGTTGTTTTGATCTATAAAGTCTGAGATTTGTCTGTTCATTATTTTTTCCACAATTTTGGCAGGGAATGGGAGGCAAGCGATTGGACGATAGTTGGCAACTATTGTGGGATCGAGTGAGCTTTTTTTAATAAGAGGTTTGACGACGGCTTTTTTCCAAATGGAGGGAAAAATGGTGGACAAGAACATAGTATTGAATATGTTGGTAAGTTTAGGGCTTAAGATTTCCGTGAAATTTTTGAGAATGGAAGGGGGGCATGGGTCTTCCGGAGATCCGGAGTTGGTGGTGCATAGGAGATGAGACACCAGTTCAGAGGAGGTCTGAGAGAATTCCTGAAAGGAGTTAGAAGGGTTTGTTCGAGGAGGATTGGTAGAATTCGAACCCGATGGGAGTTGGTCATTAGAGACGGAATGAAATTGTCCAGTGCCACTGGAATGAGCTTTAAATTGGGAGAAGATGTCAGTGACTTTTTTTGGGAAATGATTTGCCAAAGAGTTACATAATTCCTGGGTATAAGTGACCGGGGACTAATTATTAATTCATCATTTACAAAATAATTACTTCCCACCCTTTACACCTATAAAAACCACAACACAGAAATTAAATTAATTACAAACTCACCATATTTAAATACCAATTCATTAATGAATTAATAACCAGTTATTAATTAATTAATAATAAATTACACATTCAACACTATAACATCTCAATTAAACTAATATTAAACAATAAAAATTAATAAATACATTTAATATCATTAAATTACTTCCCACCCCGTTCCCCTCTAACCCCACAAGCCGCTACGGAACTAAAAATTCTAAATTCAAATTAAAAAAATATATAAAAATGAATATAATTATATTGCTTCCCAACCTATTCCCCTATATAAACCCACAACCCACTACGGAACTGAAAACACAAAATTCAAATTTATTTTTTTTCAATACGTTTAATATAAATAAATTACTTCCCACCATATTCCCATATAAACCCACAACCGGCTACAGAACTAGAAGCGCAAAACTCAACAACAACAAAATTAATAACTACTAAAAATGTAACACATATATTAAAAATACAAAAAAACTTATACAGAAAACATACATCACATAAATATAAAATATATACTAAAATTCATAATAATAAAAAACGATATTTTTAACAACTATATTTTTGCAAACGATATTAAACACTTCGATATTTTTAAAATCGATATTTCTTACATTATGTCGATATTCTTGACCACGATATTCTTGCTGTCGGTATTTCTGACCCACGATATTAATGACTCGATGTTTGTGCAACTCGATATTTTGTACTCAATATTCTGTCTCTGCACCTCTTCGGTTGCTTGTGTGTGGATGTGCTTTTCAGCCTTTTGCCCAGTTGCTACTTGGGCCTCTACTGATACCTTTCTCAGGCATTGTTGTCTACCGCATTTGTTGTGTGTTGGTACCCATGTTGGTGTTGGGGAGTTGCTTGCTGTGTGCTCCAGACTTGTTTTAGGGTCTGGGTGATGCATCACTTTTTGGTACGGCTGTTTGGTGGTGAAACCTTTTGTGCTCCTTCTTATATGAATACCAGATTCCTGGCTTGGGTCTTCTCACTTTGTAATGAATGGGTCGAGGACAAAAGGGACCTAGTGATAATGCAGCAGCGGCCAGCACAGGTAACCGTGGTAGGGCAGTGAGGCGGGCTGGGCGGGGTGGGAGGGATAAGCCGACCCACGACGGAACAGGTATAATTAAATAAATAAATAATACCTATTCTATCGTCTGTCGTCTTCCCCCCTCACCCTCCCCCAACGCTGTTGGCTGTTGATGCGACTCTGGATTCAACACGAGCAACCAATTTAAAGTTATATGATAATTTTTTTCAACAGTGTAACAAATAAATGACAAAATGTGAAACCACTTCAAACATTTGGAATATACCTGGTGTTTTGAAATCCGTTTTCTTGTGCAATCAACTGATTAACAAAAACCTATGAATAATCCTTGATATAAAATAGTTTTTATCTACTGTATACTTTATGACACTTTGCAGTTTCTTGTGAACATTTTTTGGATGTATATCATTGGCTTTGCCAGGAGCTTTAGGTTACAATGTTGTGAC
The DNA here is from genome assembly GCF_964261635.1 of Lissotriton helveticus. Classification (NCBI taxonomy): domain Eukaryota; kingdom Metazoa; phylum Chordata; class Amphibia; order Caudata; family Salamandridae; genus Lissotriton; species Lissotriton helveticus. The sequence continues at coordinate 1,007,329,154 of NC_136063.1, read as the reverse complement.
CATGCACATTCGCGGGCTATGTGTAAGTAGGGCGTGTTATTGGTCTTCTTGGATGGTTTTTACTGTTGATTTCCATGGTGTTCAAACAAACATTGCATGTAGCAAGATCAAATCCGTGGTGTCTACCATACCTTGCAAAAAACATGTATTTTGTGCCTATAAGCGTAAAAAACTCCACTAGTTTGCAAACATGAACTGCTTTTTATTTAGCTATCTAATTAACTGAAGGGGGTCACATATATTAGTGGAAGGTGCTATTTATTGTCCCAGTCCAACGCTGTGTATAGGTGGGCTTTCCCTGCCCTTTCGGCATTTTGGCAGTCACAGACAGCTGCGACCTCTTCTGATTGCTAATTGCGGGGCAGGACCAGTTCTTGTGGTGTGCCAACAAACTGGATTTATAGTCATTTCTATTCAGCAGCACATCTTGTTTGTGTCTGGTCGCGTGTGTGTGAAAACATATAGGACTTACTTCTTACTGAATGGTGTAGTGACAATGGAGGTGACAATGGAGGAGACAATGGAGGACTCAGAGGAATAAATCCGGTGGGGAGATGGGGGAGGGGCAAGTCGATGTTGGTAAAATATATACCTTTTTTCGGGTTCCAGTTAGAATTGTATGACGTTTGTGTTGTTTCTTACTAAACAAAGAGTAAGATAAAGTTTACATGCGTTTGTATGGTTTTGCTCAATGCAAGAAAGGCCTCTTAAACGGACGCTCTGTGCTGAGCGGATTACACATGACGAAGAAATTAAACGTTAAACAACGGGCTTCTTTCCGACATGTCAACGTGAGGAAACGGTAAAACAATGTCGGAATAAGTTGCAACCTGCACTCTGCTCCCAAGTGTCTATAGCACGCATGATTATGTTTAAGCCCGTAATAGTTACAGTGAAAATGTCAGGAAGGTATTTTCAGAATCGCTAAAGGGCACTTTACTCAGAAGGGATCCCTTAGTCTGACAGATATGTGTGAGCTACAGTACACTTTCCCAGCTATTATTTAGGTCATAAAAAGCTATCCGTTATGCCGACGCTATAAAGAAAAAGAAAACAGGTTCACAAAGGTACACTATTCAGTTTTTTTAATCAATTTGAGATCCGTGCGAATTGCTTACAAACGGTGAAAATGTACATAGTTTGAGGTTCAGCGTTGTTGCAGCTGCTGCCACTTGATGAGTGACGTGCATGGTTAATGCCCAACCACAGCACGTATTTCCGAGTCTTTGGACAAATCAGAGGCCTGTGTACAGTGAGTGGAGGATCAGAATGCATTTCCTGGTGGTTTCCTAGAGTTATCTTATTCCACTGAAAATATCGTTCACTTCATGCCCAGCAAGCCAGTGACTCACGAGCGCATCCGTCAGCAGGCCGTGTGAAATAAAGGCTTTTTAAAATTAGCCCACCACACAATCTGAGCCCCTCAAAGTATGACCATGTGTAACATTCCTCTGAATAGAGGGGGGGGGGGGCACTAATAGAGCCAACTCTGTTTTGCAGTGGGTCTTGCCCTGATGACCTTGAATAATTGTTAAAAGTGATTGTTATAAATACCGTTTTCCTTTAATGTGTTTTTAATGTGGGCGATGTGTGAGATTCTCTTACAGCCATTTCGCAGAGAAATGTGTTTATGTTTCATGCAACATCCATAAAAAAGTTTCTTTTAGATCACAATAGGATCTCACATAGGAGAAATGGGAGGGTGTCACAGAGATTATTTGCACTAACATTAGTGAGCTGCTGCCGTGTTACAATATTGAAACCACGTCACTATACGGGCTTAAAGTGTAACTTACTTTTGTGACTGGCTTGACAGTTTTTGAATTACCCCCACTTGCTAACATGGTCCAATAATCGCTTTACACTGATCATTTTCAGAATGTTAATGTTATTTAGAGATGTTTGCCCTCTATGGCAAACTATAAAGAAATGTACACTTTAAAGGAACAAAGAGGGATTCTACTAGCATTTTTTATCCGCAGCCATTCCTCCATTAGGGCAGAGGAGCTTCACCCCATGCTACAAGTGCAGTAAACATAAAAAATAACATGATAATAAAACAAATGTATTACCATTTTATTTTTCATGCTGGCAGCAGAGTCTGAGGATGGGCCCATTGCTACTTATTGGCAGAAGGAAGGAGTGGTGTACACTTCAATTTAAAGTATTCATGTCACTTTGGCCAAAAATGTTGCGACCGCCAAAGTGACATGTGCACTTTTAACTTCTCCAACCGGAGCTGTCTTAGACAGCTGGGCGGAGAGCAGTAACAGGTCCCATGGCCTGAGGGAGCATCGAGCCAGACCACTCCAGCTAAACCTGGTAACTCATGCTGCCTAACATTATTAGCAACATGACAGCAGTGTCTGTATTGGTAGAGGGGAGTTGGCTGCAGCTGCTGGAGCCACAGGCTGCTGAGAGGGAGAGGAGCACCGAGGCAGTGGGTAAGTGAATTATTTTATATTTTATTTAAAGTTAATTTAACTCACTGACAGGCACTGTGTGAAAATTGCAGTGCCTTTAGCCTCAAATGCAGAACTCTCAATCATTATAAACACTGTATAAAATGGACCACAATTGAGAGCTTTAGCATTAAGCCTAAGGGCAATGCTAGTTTTTATAAGTGCCTGTCAGTGGATCAGATATTCGCAATATTAGTTTTATTTGTCAGCAGCGGCCACTGAATTTTATGGCGTGTAATTACCTGGCCTAGGGATTATAAAAAGTACTACCTTTTGCACTATCTAGTAAGCCCCACACTAGACACTGTACAAATACGGGATGTGATGATGCCAAGCTATACAGCACTAGAGGGAAGGAATGAAGAGAGGCAAACACTAATTAAGCCAGCCAAATGCACACATTCTTTGAGGACAACAATTAAGAAAAGAGTAGAAAGTTTAGAAGATAAGAAAGAGTTGAAACAGCAAGCAAGGCGATGGGAAATTAGACAGGTAACAGTGTTGGAGCAGTCAGATAACAAGTACAAACCCTGTGGTCTACATGGAGAGCTTAATGAAAACATGAGAAGTATCAGAAAACGAAAAATAAATAATAAAACAAATATATGGGGTGTAAATAATATGTTACACCCCATATATCTGTGGTGTAACAATTAATACACCCCAAATATATGCACTAAATTAATTATAAAGAAATATGATCGACCGAAAAACCCATAAATAACAAAAATAGAGATAGTGATATAGTAAATTCAAGCTTATCATGAGTCGTCAAGAGAAAAGATTGATGAAAGCATATCAATAAAAAATATTATGAAAACTAAATGGCATCAGATCATTGGATGACGGATTAATATATACGGTGAACTACAGAACATATGGCTTCTTTCTTAAAACTTCTAAAAGTTGCAATGATCTGAGACTTAAAGTAGTGGGTTGGGTGATCAGCCAACTCTTGTCCAGTACATAAGTAGGTTATTTTTAAATGCGTGCTTTAAACTGACTGCACTGCTGCAGTTTCTATGAACTGTAAATAACAGGTGCTACCAAGAACTAATTTATTGGATCTCCTGTATTTACATTGGAAAGATGGAATTCTGAGTCAGTACTGTTATGTTATGGTATTATAATTTACAACACTTGTGAATCACCCTGGGAGAGGCATCTCGGTGCAGACAAGATGAAGTAGTGAGTTAGAACAATGTAGACTTAAGTGCTTTCTTGAAAAGGAAATGTTCAGCGCAAGTTTGAATATGAAGCAGATGTTCATTCCAGTAAAGAGGTGTCAGATAATAGAATGACCTGCCCCCAGATTGGGGCCTTTCTCACCCATGGAACTGTCACTGGATCTGCGAAATCTGGAAAGACAATAGCAGGTAAGCTTCAAACTAGGGGGTCCATTAGGATGGCGGACGGATCACCATGGCCATGCAGGCAGTGGGGATCCGTCCGCCATCCTTGCCCGTCCACCACCTTTTTTCCCCCCGCCATATTACAATGGCGGGGGGACCGTGGCGGACGGAAAGACCACCCGCCGGTTTTCCGCCACGGTCGCCTTGCGACCACGGCGGAAAAGGCCTGATATGGTGGCGGTGTCTATCAGACACTGCCAGCCATATTAGGATGGCCTGAGGGGAATGCCTTTCCGTGGCGGCATTGCCGCCACGGAAAGGCATACGGTTCCTGCTTTGGGGGCCCGTTGCGGTCCCCCAGGGTGAAGGGGGGTGGGGGGTGCACATGTTGGGTACCTTTGGTACCCCCCTGCGTTTCACAGCACAACATGGCAGGCACCGCGTGGTGCCTGTCATGTTGTGCTGTGAAAAGTACAACATGCATTTTTCACATTTCGGCAGCCGGTGCTTTAAGCACTGTCTGCCGCAATGTTAAAAATGCGGGATGCACCCGCCACTGTGGCGGGTGCATCCTAATTGGGGGCATGGTTCCTCCACCCTTGTGGCGGACAGTACCTGCCCCCGACAGGATGGCGGACGGACAAAGTCCGTCCGCCATCCTAATGGACCCCCAAGTAACTGTGACCTTTTCCTATCTTATGAGTGAGGCAGTAGATTTTTAAAATAATTATCTTCTGAATCGGTAGCCAATGTAGGGAACGCAGGAAGGGAGCAGATGCAGTCCCGGAAGGAAGATTGCAAACGAGGCAGGCTGCGTTTTTCTGTGCACCCTGAAGTTTTGATAACATTGTCTCATTGCCGAGGCAAGGAGGGCTTTTCCATAATCCAGCCAACTAATCATGAGAGCCTGAACCAGGGTTTTCCTTGCTGTAAGTGGGAGGAATAGGAAGTCTCTTCTCAGCATTCAGTGCATTGTTTGCAAGCACGAGCCTGTGATGGACAGAATCTGCTCTTTCGAGGTGAAATGTTGGTCACTACGAACTCCCAAGTTCTTGACTACTTGTTTGGCCGTCAGAACTGTGACAAGTTCAAAGGGCCACCAATCAGAGGTCCATCATTTACTGGTTTCAGACTCATTATCTTTGGATCACCATATTCTTGAGCTTTAAGAGTTCAACTGATTGAGCCATCTTGCTAACTAAAGAAAGAGCAATGCGGAGGCAAGAAGTAACAGTGATTATAAAGTTATTCATGGCATCATATTTGGGTAGATCTATGAAGAATAACACATCTAAATCAGAGAAACTTACCAATCATGTTGAGCATGCAAGTTAGTCAAGAAGAATATTTCTAAGTCTATTTTCATGAATGGAAGAAATGCAAACCAACAGACATGCTAATCACAGGTTCTCCCTTCCCCCATTATTGTACAGAAAGGGTTTCTGGGGTAAGGGGGCACATTATATTTGCGGGATGAATGTTAGTCATGATGAAAATTTATCAAAGCTATGGTTCAGGATTGCATGTAATCATTTAGAACATGAACATAGAATAGGTAGGCACAGCTTAAATATTATGCTGTGCATACATACAAGTATAACATGGAAAATGCTTAAGAAAATTTCTGGTAAAAACAGAATGTCAGGCATGACCAGGTGAACTGAAAGGACACTATCAAAATAATGATCAGAAAATAGTCTAAAAAATGTCATTGTGGTTAAAAAAAAAAAGGAATGGATATTTACAGCATGCATGTTTCTGAGCAGATGTTTTCCCACTGTGAGCTATCAGAAGGCCACAATGGGACAATGAAGCATTTTCTTCACTCCATGAAACAGGTGGCCGGTATGCTTGATATGGGCATGGTAGGCATGGTGATAAGAGAAGACATGGATTCATATTTGCACCAAGGGCACCATGAAGAGCCATGAATTGGTATGCTTGAGTAAGTCTGTTGTTATTAGTGTGATCTACTGACGGACACTTTCACCAAAAAGAAAATGATAACATTTAAGGTATGCACTCTTATTGTTCGCAACACTTAAAACAATGTAAGCACAAACCAAATCCATAGCAAATGAGACATAGTGTATGTGGTAACTGGCAGAAGAACATGACACTAAAGTTATGTTTTAAAATTCAGTTTACAATAACAGGATGATCAGCCTTTATCCCAGGTTTAGGACTGGACATGTTGGGTGCCCAAAATGAGGGCATCATTTTTCCTGAGAACCAAGTGTTTCTAGGTCAGTGGCTCCTCATTCAGAGAATGAAGCCAAGCAAGTGCACTGCCATTCACCTCAAAAGAGGAAAATCAATTAATAAGATTGGTATGAGGGACAGAAGCAATAAATCTAACAGGACATTGGTGTTGAAGCCTCACTTGCTCAAGTCATTTCCAATTACTTCCAAAACGAATTCTATTAAATGAGGTTTGAGGAAGCTTGCTTGAGCAACATCCAGGACCAACTAATGTTGGATTTTCTTCAGATTTAATGCTACCGCAAAAGTTAAATACATTCACTTTAGCCCGTATTCACCCTATCTTACGGTCCTGTTTCTACTAAAGGGCATATGTGGTGAGAATCCAGGGACAGAAGAAAACTGCAATGTAAGCAGTCCTCTGTGAAGGCTGAATATCTGAGTAGTGAACCAAACCTACTAGCAAAAGAATCTAGCAAAATACAAGTAGACAGAAATTCTACAGAGTTTACCTTAAATTTGCCAGATGGACCAGGAGGACATCATATAACACAAAAACTCACTGAGGAACATGTGGTAAACAGAGTTGTATTACACACTGTAGCTAGTGAAACTTTAAAGTAGGATCAAATATTTTGTTTTAGGCAATGCTAGGACACCACTGCATATGGTTTACCCTACACATACAGTAATACTTGAGCATGCCTAGGATAAGATTAGGGCCTAATTCTTCTCCTCGTCATGTCTCTATAGCAATACATGTATCAATTATTTTAGCAGTTAAAGAGTGTACACATTTACTTTATGCTTAGAAGATATTAGATTTACTGAAACACAATTTATTGTGACTGCATCACTAACAATCAAAATAGTGATGTGTTGTTCTGTGATGGAAAAGGAAGCATATGTCTGATGGAGTAAAAAAAGACCTAAAACTACTAACCTTACTGTGAACGGTAGAAGGTGGGGAGTTTGTAGAGAGGCTTTTTTAACTTAAAGATGGACTCTTAGCCATTTTGATATCCTACTATGTATGAGAAGTTCCTTGGAGTAGGAGCTGGAAGTAGTGCTTTGCGTGGCTAAAGAACCAGGTGTTGCTGACCTATTGTGTCCACAGAGTCTCCAGTGTGTGGCTATCACAGTTCTGTCCAATTAGGCCCATGGCAGACAAGATGGTGGAGTGGGAGGAGCTAGTTGCAAAAGCAGTGAAACCTCTGACACTTTTATTTGACAGATACATAAAAGAAAAGAAAAAACTAAAAATGAAAGACAAAATAACCAAAGAGCCCAGTGTTGTCCATGCTGGCTTCTAAACTGCTGGGAACTTAACTAATGAAAACTAAAGCTAAACAGGAGTATTTAGGTTAAAAATTGAAGCAGCAAATTAAAATAACAACAACACACTTTTGCTACGTGACACCAGAAAAAATCTAAATATAGACGAATAACCAACAGAGCCTGGCTCCCTATATATGCAAGGAAAAAGAAAATGGGGAAGTGAACGGTAACATCACTCCCAAAGAGCTCAAGATGACAGAATCAGCAGAATTACCTGAATGACTAGTCGAACATTGGTCACTTAAACCCTGCCAGTCAAGATGATTGAGTGAAAGAGACTAGTTGTAATCTCAGCAGAGATGTAACCACTTTCTCTCAGCAGAAAAATAAAAGTAGACTAAATGTAAATAATGAGCTTTTCGCCTCAGCCTGACCTATAGAAATGGGCACATGTCCAAAGGGCTGAGTTAAGAACATTTTATTCTCTCACAATTCAGCTAGCTAATAAGCCAACCGGCTGCTGGGACGTAAGAACAACACTGCCAATGAAGAATCAAAAGCTGTAAAAGGTGGCAAGGAAAGGGAGCATACCCACCAGGCAGACTCACAACTCATGCCACCTGCACTTGTAGAAGTAGTTTTCTTGCTCCTCAGTGGTTGGGTAAAAACACGTTTTTGATGTGCTATATTCACATCTCTCTTGAATCTGTGGGCTGGCTAAGAGCTTCCACACGGTCAAGACCACCAGCAGCAGAAAACATACCAAGTGGGAATCAACAGCACTTAGCTTCACACTGTAGAAGAGTCAGTAGCAACAGGGTATATGCATATGCAGGATCAAATATGTTCAACAAGCTGTTCAAAAGTTTATGGCACTCTGCAAATGAGAATCAATGCATACTCCATGTTCAGAGAGTTCCGATAATCAGGGGCATATTCATAAATGAATATTGTAGCACGTGAAGTAGTACTATAGTACTACTGCTCACATACTCCAAAATTATTTTCACAAACCTAAGGACCTCTGCCTCTCTTATCTTTTCAATGTGGAGCTCTCCACCAACATGGCAGAAAACGTTATTATTTAGGTGCAAATGCGGGATAGTAATTATTGGAGACAGAGCTTAAAAACATATTTTTGAGTATTACAATTAGGCTAAATGAATTATAACATATTTAATCATGTTTAAAATTAACTTGTTTAATACAAACATTACATTTTAAGTTTCAGATTTATTTTATTCATGTTTGATAATATGCCAATTTGGTATTACAAGCATAAAACAGTCTCAATGACATTATTCACATACTTCCAAATTTAAAAGAAGTGAATCCCCTTCACAACATTAATTCTTGGAGGACAAGGGGACCCAATGGGTAGCTCTGGACCATGGGTAGCAATTATATTAGAAAGACAAAGGTCCTGAGCGACAATTTGATAGCACAGCAATGTAATATAGACCACAATAGGCTCTATATATATTTGTTTTCTTGTCCAGCCGGACAGGAAATTTTAAACAGTCCTCCTTACTATGCACTGTTAAAAATTGTTTATTGACTCAAAACAGTGACCTGTCCGCTCTTCCCTTTTGCCTGATACACCCTTTCCTATCACCTTACTCTTCCTTCCTGTTTCCCATGGTACGGCACAGGAGTGTGTCGCGCTGCAATGACTTATTGCTGTGTACCAGTATCGAAATTAAGATTGTTGTTTATTTAACTATTAAAATTTCCTGTCCGGCTGGACAAGAAAACAAATATATATAGAGCCTATTGTGGTCTATATTACATTGCTGTGTTATCAAATTGTCGCTCAGGACCTTTGTCTTTCTAATATAATCCCCTTCACAACATATCAAAACACTAAGGGCCAAATGTATGTCTAAAGTCACGCTGGGCAGAGCAGCAAGTCACCTGCTGTGCTGTACTGAGTGACAGGGAAAGGGTAGGAGTGTGCAGTTTTTAAGACAATACGGTGCACTCCTCCCCTTTCTTCTGCGCTGGTACCCATTTGACTGCCTAGCGCTAATGCAGGTGCAAGGGTGCCTGCATAGTAAGGAGGACTGTTTTTGTGCAGGAAGGGGGACCTTCCTGCACAAAAACATGCCCTGAGGCTTTTTCCTGTTTCTATGTGTGCCGTGGAATGCAACACACATAGAAAGAGGAAAACACGATAACAAATAAAGACATTTCTCCTTCTTATACCTCACCTGGGGATGCGTAGGTGTAAGCACAAATTATACACAAGTTATTTCAATTCTTATTTTCTTTCATTCTGTACAGGAAGGTTCACCTTTCTGCACACAAACAATCATTCCCCGCAACGCAGACACCCTTGCACTATGCTGCACAGGTGCCAGCGCTGTTGCTGGGCAGCTAGATTTAGCGCAAGCGCTAGGGGAAATACAAGGGGGCACCACAGTCGTGTGAATACGGCGCATCCTTGCATTTTCAGAATGGCGGGGCATGGTGTTAGCAATGTTTGCTTAACTCCACGCTTCGCCAGTCCCTTGTAAATATGCCCCAAAGTTGGGTAATAGGTTGTGTCTACTGCCAAGCTGCTTCCTACCTCACTCACGTGATAAAGGTCTATTTGTTTTGCTGTGTTCATCACTCGATCGCCTATCGAACTAGACGGTGTTGTGGATCTTACAGTATAACCCGCATCCCTGAAAAAACATGAGAACTCTTGTTAACACTGACTTTCAGTTGGCTATTGTTTCATATAACTCTTTTAGACGAGTTTGCTATATTTTATTTGCACTAAATATTTGTATTTGCACATTTAATTGAACACTGCAGCAAGACTGGTAAACATGAGAACCAATCAGCCACGGATACAAGTTATTCAAAGACTTTTATTTTGGCTGATTTAGAAAATACCTTTGACTAAACTGTCCAAAATGGAAACATTCATTTTTAAACGCAATGCTAGCTTTTCCTTTGAAGAACGTTTGCGAGATTCCGCCAAATTTCATTCCGTGACAGCCTGATACCGATATTACCTCTGGGAGAGTGGGCTATCTCTCCTCTCTTGACTTTCTTATCACTGATGGAAGGAAATGACTGATTGGCTCTGGCCTCACCTGCAGACCTCTTGTAGTGCTTTACCTCTGCGTATCCTGCAGCAAACAGATATTGTTAGTGTGTGCTGCCCGCCTTATGCAGTGATCTGAACAGATGCTGACAGATGAGGGAGCTGACAGGCCGCCCTACTGTTAGAGCTGGGATATTTAGTTACATGTGAATGTGATGGCTGCTTGAGAGCTGAATCCTTGCAATTGTGTTTAAGGTCACCTCTGGGCTCAATTATCTGTGCAAAGGAAACTCTGGCCATTTCTCCTTAAAAAGATATACATGTTTTTCTCCTTACTTTGCATTTTGATGGGAAGCTCGGTTGAGTGGTTATGTTAAAGGTGTTTCAGAGGTCACACAGACAGATGTATAATTTTAGGTGTAACTAAATATTTTCTGGAATGGAACTCGGAATGTCTAAAATGAATTTGTGATTTACGCTAGCTTTGTAGTCTATTCAAACCTATTCACAAATGTTAACCTTTTATTTTGCGTCTTTAGGTTTGTGTTCACTGTGATCATATTACACATTTTCGGCAGAAATATGAAATCATAGATGCTATTTAGATCACTCTCTTGGCAGTAGAATAGTATTAAAACTGAGTAAAAAAATACAACGCCTTCTTCAAGTGTACTCATAGATGTGTTATTTAGAAAGTACTCCAAACAGAGGTGTCAGCTATACCATTCATAGCTGCCAACCCACTCAGTCTTCCCCAGTGCTTAGGTGAAATTACTGTAACCATGGAATAACATGTTACTTTTAGGGAATCATTGTTAGAAGCCCTGTAAAATGAGCCATTAATACTGCACCCACAATTACTGATACTGGTTACAGATCATTGTGGATCAAAGTAGATCACCCGTGGATCTCCATGCAATGTCGAATAACAGTTATTTATTCATTTTTATTTTTTTTATTTATGCCATTAAATTGTGTGGAAATGGCCAATGGCCATTGGAGAACTGTGAAATAAGAATAATGGTAATTACAAGGGAAGATAAGCCAAACATTATAAATAAAGTAAAAATAAAAATAAAGATGAACTTGAACAGAGAAAAAGAGGTTAACTTAAACAATTCAACAGAAATTGCAGCATCCCTTGGCATACAAGAGTAATTCCTATCTCACGTGGAAACCCGGTCAGTTTTATAACCATCTCCCACTTTAATAGTGGCATGCTTCATCATTGGGTCCACCCTGGCCCCTAAACTCCATGATAGACTCACCATATTCCAGAAAGTTATTTGATATTATTATTTTTACTGGGGGGGACTAAAAAGGAATAAAAATCCCCTTACTGGTGGGCTGTGTGAGTATGGGATAAAAATGATCTTTTAAAAGGGTTCTTTGGATATATTGGTCCTATGACTGTAGAATGACCGTCAATGGTTTCAGCCCCTGGCCCATGGCCTATCCAATCGAGGGTTTTCTTTAGGGTGTAAAGGTATTAATTGCCCTGGTGTAATATACATTCACTCCAAGTTACTTGTATGGGTGGCAGGCAACTCTAAAATTGCCCGTAAGCTGAATAGATTCACTCTCTTTAGAATAGGATCGCTGTACCCCTTTTGGGGTAATGGTCCTACCACCCGGCGGGTGGGGGAGCAAGCCATTGTAATCAAGTCAAGTCAAGTCAAAACAGTCTTTATTTCGATCATTTTACATCATAAAAGACACAATGTTATTAACAATGTTACATAAAAAGGGGAAAAACACATATATACATACAACTGTTAAAATGCAGTAAATATTTTGAGAGATGAAATAAAGCACTGTAATATAAAATACATTGAGTAGAAAAATGAATTTAAAGAATCATTTATGATATTAAAAAGAGTTAAAAAGAGTTAATACAATTTTTGTTTTCCGGTAAGTTAATAAATGCATTACTTAATCGGCTCGACTTAGCTATCATTCGTGCAAATATTTCCTTTTCGAAAAAAAGCTCATATGTGCCGCTAAATATTGGGGGGAATGGTCAGAATAGCTAACAAACGTAGCTCGGTAGCACAATGGTATATACAGCAAGTGTTGATACAGCTCTCATTGGATATAATTGCTATTCGTTAGCTTCTTACTTGTTTATGTTTTTGGCTAGTATACCCCACATCCTGCTCAGAAAGTTGGCCAGGGCTATTACTGTGGGCTCCTGTGTTTTGGTTTTTAGAACACGAAGAGCTGTGGCACTAGATCTGGCACCCGAGTTGGAGCATATTGGTTCAGCCATTTCTTCCTAGGTAGCTTATATGCTGGACACACAAAAAAGATGTGAGGGATTGACTCATCCTGCTCAGGGCATGAAATACATTTATTATCCGATGAGCCATTCCATTTGTGTGTAAACGGTTTGTCGGGGCGTGTACCCACCCTGAATTGGTGGAATAGCTTTCTATCACATGGTTTGGTCATTAAATCCCAGTACTCCTCCAACAGAGTGTCTTGCTTATGTTCCAAAAATATGCCTGATAGAGAGGTGCCGTCACACAGTTTTCAAGGGTAGCATGCTTCACCAACACCAATATTCAGACCCACAGTCTCCCGGCTCGTTGAGCGCTAAAATATTCTAAGGCAAATCAACTCAACTTGCATGCAATTTTAGCATTGCGTACCACATAAACATGTAACTAGGAGTGAATGTAGCTAACACCGGGGAAGTTGGCTATCTTACTAGGTCAGGATTCGCATTAAAAGCTATGAATGCTTGTGCACACAAGTTATAGCACACCATGGATACAAATGGCGCAAAGCACTATATGTGGTGATGAAAGGGAACAATTCTAGTGCCAAATATATTTTGTGCTGGAAAGTAAACTTTCTAGTAAAAGTTTTTTCTCTTTGCACTTCTTTGCATGATAGTAACATCCTAGAGACTTCACAATGCCAATAAATGCTGGTTTGCAGCCCAGAAAAGAATAGGAGTCAAGTCAGGACTGGAGTGGAAGTTAAGTTGCAAGAAGCAATGGATAAATGCTTAGATTTTAAAGGACTATGTGTCAAGTAATGAAAAGTCATCTAAGCTTGTGTATTTTATTGAGTTTTAGGGAAAAAGCGAGACATCACTTGGAGAGAAAATACTGTATCCTCGGCATACTAGTTATAGAAAGTCCTTGAATCCTTTAATGTGACTTCAAGAGGGTCTATATATATAGTTTATTGAAAGTGAGAGAAAGTAGAGAGCCTTATGGTACCCATTGTGTTTTAATGTGCTGCGCTTACTTGGTACAGCTGGAGGTAGACCATTTGAGCACAGCGTCTTTAGTGTTGATGCATTTGTTAGAAATCCTAGGGAGCAGAGAATGGTTCATAGCATCAAATGCTACTGAGACATCAAGATGCACGAGAAGAGAAGAATGACTTGCATTGAGAATGCCAAGTATGTTATATACTACAAGCGCATAGGGTTTATTTGTAGCAGGCTTGTCGAAACTCTGAATGGAATTTTTCAAAAAGATCAATATCAGAGATAGTTATGTAAGTTGGTTAGAAATGCAACTCTTTAGAACTCTCACCAGCAAGGGCAGACCTGGTATGGGATGAAAATTATTGAGACTCCCTCCATCCTTCGATAGTACTTTCAGTTGAATAATGACTTGGACAATTTTAGGGCAGTCAATATCACTCATTCTGTAAGAGAAAGCTTCACTGACCTAATTGAGTAGAGCAAAAGATTCTATGAAAAGACCCGAGAAACTGGGTCAATACAATGGTTTGCATACTTAACTTTAGTGCTGTAATCAATGCTACTGCACCAATTTTAGCATTTAAACTTATTTTCTTATTCAATTGCCTTGGTTTGCAAAGTCCACCAGGAATGAATTGGCTCCAGATAGAAAATGTAGAATTACACTGCCTAAAATAAAGGTGTGTGGTAATACTGCATTACGGCTAATTTACAAGGTGTCCAGTAACTTTTGTCAATGATAGTTTTGAGAATTATAGCCCACTTGCAATGAGGAAGTAAGTGTATTGAAGCATGGCAGTAATCATGAAAACAGAAAGTTGTCAAAGCAATCTAATTTTTCACTTGGGGTGGTGTGAAATAAGTAACATGGGACATATGTACAAGCCCTTATCGCTATGGGAACGTCACTTTTTCTGCCGTTCCTGTGGCGATAGGGGCTTTGCTTTATTTACAAGGCAGGGTTAAGCCACTTAACATGGCTTAATGTTGTCTTGTAAATAAGGCCCCCTTTTACTCTATGCTTGGCGTGAAACGGGTGAGCAGTGGGTGTTGCAGTGGACGTTTCACCGCAACACCCATTGATTTTGACCCTGCCCCCTAGTTAAAAGGGTGGCATTAATAGGAGGCAGCACCAAAATTAAGACCAGCGAAAACCTGCTCTTAACTTTGGCGAAATGAGGAGAAATGCTTCATTTCTCTTTGTTTTTTCTTTTTTTCCATGTGTGCTGCCTTGTCTCTTCATGCACATAAATAATCTTTTTAAAAAATGACATTTTTTAACTTCCATGTGTGCTGCATTAAGCAGCACACGTATAAGTAACAAAACGGCATTTACAGATTGTTAATATGAAGGAAGAGACATCTTCCCACACATAAACAATCTTTCCCTGCATGGAGACAACCTTGCACTATGGTGCAAGGGTGCCTGCATTGGTGCTAAGCTGCTAAACATAGCACCAGCACAGGGGGAAAATGCAAAAAATGCACCATATTCTTGTTAGTATGGTGTATCCGTGCGTTTCTGAAGTGGCGGAGTGAGGCATTCAACCATGATGGCTAAAGTCTCAATCCACCACTTCTTTGTACATATGGCCGTTGATGTGCCATCCCAAATAAAACAATGGGCAACTTATTTGCAGTCGATCCCAAAGCTGCATTACACGTTTATTGGAATACAAATTACATTTTAACTGGAGTATATAAAACACACCTTATTTGCACCACAGGTAACAACAGAATCATAATAAGTGACAACAAACAAATGGGAAAGTAAATAGAAAAAGACTTGAGTGCAGTATCTACTTATTCAGTTTGGGTCCCTCCTTTTTATTGTATATAAGTCTTTTTATTGTTTTTATTGGCTGTAAATTTGGACAGATGAATTTTATGGTTCTTTTATGATTAAAAATGTACTTACTTTTATGATAAATCTTTATCGAATAAAGTATTACAACAACAGTTCACTTATTCAGTTTCCACCAGAGCATGATTTTTTTGATATTCACAGTTATCTATTATAGACATGACATTCAAGGTACCAATCAACCATCTAGCTTGCAACTGGTGTGCATGAAAATTACAAACTGATTATGGTTGGCAACAATTGAGCGGTTCCTGCTTTTATTTTGAGGACACAGTGTAATGTTAGAAAAGCTTTTTCCATCAAAATGCAAATGGTGCTTATCCACTTCTAATGGAGTAAAAAAGTGAACACAGTATAATTTAAAAGCATGGCATAAAAGATACCTTGCTTGCAATGGAAAAAGAGGAAAACTGGGACAATTGGGCATACTGGAAGTAACTTGGAAAATAGTGAAAAACAACAAGTCAAGTGGAATTGCACTGTCTTCATAAATGTTTTACATTATGCTATTAGGGAACCTGAATAAGCTATTTTTAATGTCTGAATTCAGGTTATCCACCACTGTAAATGTAAATGCAGGGTTAGGTGTAGTATTGTGAGGGCTTCCCTGCACAAATTGTCGAACCCTCAAAAATGGGCATCTGCTGCTGATTTCCCATGATCATTAACAATAAAGATTAAATCTTTCCTTTATATTAATTCATGATATCTTCGAAGCTGTTCAGATTTCATTGTCTGAGGGAAGTAGTGAAAAATAGAGAATATATATTTCAATCTTGTTAGTGATTATGGAGTAGCTTTGTGCGAAATCATTAGCAAAAACTGAAATTATGAAGCAAATATTATCCAGTTTAAAGGAAGAACTTAGGATAAAACTTGGACATAATGCGAAAGCTCTGGAGAGCAGAATTACACAAAAAAGAGGCCCCTTTTGCAGGATTATCCCCAATTGTTTTGCCTTCTTCCTCCTATTTTTGTTGGCGTTAAGACTCTGGTCACTTTACCATTACTGATCAGTGTTAAAGTGAATATGTCCTTTGTGTAAATTGTATTGGTGATTGGTTTATCCCTGATTGGCATATTTGATTTACTAATATGTCCGGAGTAAATAGCACCAGGTGTGCCCAAGGCCTGTAAATTACATAATACTAGTAGGCCTGCTGCACGGATTGTGCCACCCACAAGAGTATCTTGTAACCATGTCTCAGACCTGCCACTGTAGTGCCTGTGTGTGCAGGTTTAAATTGTCATGTCGACCACCCACTTGCCATGCCAAAACCTACCCTTGTACTACATGTCAAGCAGCCTAAGTTAGGCCCAAGGTAGTCCATGGGCAAGGTGCAATGTATTTATAAGGCAGGACATGTACTGGTGCGTTTTACATGTCCTGATAGTGAAATATCACTAATTTTGTTTTTCACTATTGCAAGGACTCACTCTCCCATATGTTATGATTGGAGTCACAATTTTAAAACATCTACTTTTAGTGAAAATGTTTTTTAAATTACGTGTTTGAAAATGGCACTTTTTTAAAGTGTTTTTTATAGTGTTTTTTATGCACAAATGATCCTGACCGCTAATTCATTATTGCTGTTTAAAGATTTAACAGACTGACACCATTGTCTAATTCGATTAGTCTTGAAGTATTTACTTTTTCTATATGCCATTTTGTAACTCATTCAGGCATTATTGAAACATGTCTTTCAAAAAGACAAACCACATAGAATAATAATAATAATAATAATCCACATTTGTATAGCGCACAATCACCCGTTAGGGTCTCTAGGCGCTGGGGGCCGTCGGGAAGATTAAGCAAGCTATTGCCCAGAGTCACATGGTGCTGGGCTAACCTGCCGCCGGAGCCGGGGATCGAACCCTGATCCCCAGATTCCAGTGTCAGTCGCCCTGGCCGCGGCGCCACACCTCTTCCAACGTGTCAGCGTTTACTCACACTGGGTTAACATAGTATATAAATAATAATGGTCAGCGTTGAGCACTATGTTTGAAATTATTTGTGCCCGTTAAACGTTTAAATAGAGTACCCAGTTGGTCACAGCCTCTGCATTATTAGTGATGAATTGCTTACATATTGTCACTCTATTGGCTGTGGAGTTCAAAAATAGACTGGTTGATGAGCTATTTTATTTTGTACTTTGCACATACTGTATGTTTACTTTTTTGTTGAACACAGTATGTATATATGTTTATTGTTCTATGTGGTTTGTCTTTTTGAAACAATGAATGTGTGTGGGTACTGCACACAGTATACAATATTTATCAAAGATTAATCCGATATGAGTGCTACCTTTGATTGGTGCCTGCAAACACCTAATGAAACATGTATGTAGCCTGGCACCTGAATGGCTGCCAGGGCTCTTGGGTGCACTCTTGGATGAGTAAACTCTTAATAGCTTTCAACATTTCATTTTTATTTTGATCAATTATTTATATGATGTGTTAACTCAGTATATTCACCGTAGTCAAACGATATCAACAATTTTATACATAAATCATAACAAATTCATGACATTCAGTTAATCAAACTAAATATACAATGTAAAATACATCAACCCAATGCATTTCGGGACCTTGCGGCCCCTTCGTCAGGGGTCTATCGGGAAAGAAAACATAAAGAGAAGAAATGGTAGAGAGAAAAAGAAAAAGAAAAGAGAAAAAGAAAACTCGTTACTCTTGACGTTTAAAAGTTTCTCAGTTACTTTTTTGAAAAAGGACAATATTATCATTTGGATGACTTAAGCTCTCATATGTTGAGATGCCGCTTCTTTATAGATTATTGCATGAATTATAGGTCATGCAAGTTCATTTAAATATTTTTAGTAAAGTCATGCGTTTTAATTACACCGTCCTACCGTAATTGTATAGTTTTTGGTGATAAACAGCTTTTCTGCAGGAAGATAAAAATAAATACAGGGTAGTTTGCTACACTATGAGTTGAATAAAAGTATGCGCATTACTATTTATCCTATTGAATAGTTACCTGCGAGCCTATGCATACAACATCGGTCTCGCTTCTGTGTTCAGGACAAACAAGCACTGTCTGTCAAAAAAAAGAAACCAATTAGAATCTTGGTTCATCTAATACTATCCTCTAAACATATCTATACATGGCACCATAGTCTTACCTCTTCGGGTAGCTATAATTGCATCCTTTTCGTAAGCCGGCCTGCAACAACCTGGCAAAAAAGTTGAACGGGACGTTTTATTTCTGCTTTACACAGTGACAGAAAACACTGTTTACAATTTGCACACGCTCGCAGCATGAATACTGCCTGCGCGCCTCATTGGAAAAGCTCCAGTGAGCATTTACCTGCGGTCCTAGGCTGGGAGGCTTCGGTCCCGCAGAGTTGGTTTACACTTTTAGCCTGCAAAAATAACCGAGTGTCAAAAGGTGGCGATTTTCAGCAAAAATAATGCTTCAAAACGCTATACATTTTTGGCAGATAAGCGCTCTCGCGTCTTACCGGGGTGTGCTCGATTAGCGTCGTCTCTCGGGTTCTGTGCTCGAAGGCTTCGTGGCTCAATCAAACTAGTTGTCCTACATCTATGCTATTGGTGGTCACATCATGGAAATCGATAACGGACTTCCAATCTTTTTGCGGCGGCCATCTTGAAATGCCTAAGACCTGTTTTAGTTCTATTTAGATCTCTTGTAAGGTGAATCAATTATATTTGAGCTATGGGCTACTTAGTTAAGAATCAAAAAGTAAAGAAAAGGATAAAGATTGAAACAAATATTGGCGCATTGGTGCAACAATTGACTCTGGCTGTGAGCGTTTCAAATAGATAATTAATAAACTATTACATACTCAACCTACTCCATATAAATTATATTAAATGCCTGCCTATTTACAAACTTGAGCTCTGTGCATGATTGTAACCGATCAAGTGGAGTTTGGTTATTTGTTCATTTGAAAAATTATATGTATGTGTTTCACTACTCAATTCAACGCGGGTCTGAATTCGCAGGGCTTCAGAACTGGCCATATTTTTAGTCTTTTTACAAAAAGCAAACCATCTCCATTTTATCATTAAGTCCGAACGGGACAAGTGTCTGTAATTTTCGCATCCAGTAAGCTTCTCTCTGGAGAAGGATCCTTGCATTGTCGAAACCAAGCCTTTGTGGAACTTGCTCCACTACTTGAAACCTTAATTGAGCGATTGTGTGTCTGTATTCAATCCAATGTTGCGCCAACGGCGAGGTAGTATTCTTAAGCCTTATCCGACTTTTGTGCTCAGTGAGCCTCACTTTTAATTTCCTATCTGTTTTTCCTACATAAAGGAGTCCGCATGGGCACTTGATGGTGTAGATCACATGTTCCGAATTACAGGACGTGTTATGCTTTAATTGTATTTGCTCACCAGTTCTGGGGTGTCGAATTACACTTCCTGGTATTACATTGTTGCAGTTTTTACAATTGTGACATTTTGTCGTTCCTTTGAAAATTACAGGTTCACTATCTTCTGTGGATTTAATAGTCCTGCTTAACATTTCTTTGAGATTCTGGGCCCTTTTGTAAGCAAACAAGGGTTGCTCGATGAAGAGATTACCAAAGTCTTTCTCTGCTTGCAAAATTTCCCAACGTTTCTTGATTACTTTCTTGATCTCCCAAGATACCGTGGAGTATTTAGTCACAAATACCATCCTTTTGTTTGTTTTCTTAGGTTTCTTTTCAAGTAGTTCATGTCTAGGGATAGTTTTAATTTTTTCAACATGTGCTTCTAAGAGTTTTGTTGGGTACCCTCTATCCAAATACTTTTGTTTTTGCTCCTCTATGGTTTTTTCACAAATATCTGGATTGGACGTGATTCTCTTTATGCGCATGAATTGCGACACTGGTAGGTTATTGATCAGGCTTGCAGGGTGAAAGCTTCCGTATAATAATGCATTATTCTTGTCAGTTGGTTTTTTATAAACGCTTGTGTGTATAGACCCATCTTTGATTTCTACCAGCACGTCTAAAAATGGTAACGCTTCAGTGCTCATACTGTGTGTAAACTGGATTCGTGGATCAATCGTATTCAAAAATTCAATGTTCTCAATCAGTTTTGTCTGCGATTTGTTCCAAATTACAAAGATATCATCTATATATCTTTTGTAGTAGACCAGGCCTGTCTGCCACTCAGGATGCTTCAAAATATGGTCTTCCTCAAATTTCGCCATGAAGACATTAGCGTAAATGCAGGCTCCAGGAAAGCCCATGGCTGTACCATTCAATTGTAAGAAAAAATCATTTTGCCAAGTGAAATAACTATTTTCTAAACAAAATTCCAATAGTTGGATAATCATGCATTTGACCTCTTCTGGTTTTTCTCCTTTCAATAAAGCCCATTCCATGGCTTGCAATCCCAGTTTGTGCGGTATCGATGTGTACAAGGCTGTTACATCAATTGTACATATGATCCATTCACTCACTGATTTCTCATCAATGGTTTTCAGATTTCTTAAGAAGTCAGATGTGTCCTCCAAATATGTGGGCCATTGCTGTATAAATGATTGCATGTGGCTATCAATAAATATCCCAAGGTTCTCGAATATTGAGGAGCAACCAGACACTATAGGTCTGAATGGTGGATCTTGAAGATGTTTGTGAATTTTAGGCAGGAAATAAATCCTTGGTCTTCTGGGGTAAATTTGCCTTAAATAACGCTTGACTGTTGGGTTGATCCAATTTAGTTCCTCTGCTTTATCCAGTATTTTGTCCAAAGTCTGTGCTATTTCCATTGTTGGGTCATTATTCAGTTTTATGTAAGTAGTTGTGTCATTTACATGCTCCGTGCCTTTTCGTAGATAAAATGCAGAATCCATTATCACTAGGCCTCCTCCTTTGTCCGCTTTCTGGATTACTATTGCAGGATTTTTAGCTAGTGCTTGTAGAGCACTATGTTCAGCCTTAGTTAAGTTGTTCAATTTCCGTTTGAAGTGTATTTTGCTTAAATCCGCCTTGACCAATGTTTCGAAGGTATCAAGTGTTTTGTGCGAAATTGGAGCTAGAAAAGTGCTCTTCGGTCTAAATTTGACATCTTCGTTATCCTCGGTTTGGATTGGATTGACTATTGTGAAAAAGTGTTTGAGCCTCAATAGCCGCATGAACTTAAAGAACGCAACTTCTGTTTCTAGCTCGTTCGTTTGATAAGTACTAACAAATGATGTTCCTTTGTTAAGTAGATCTGCTTCAAAGTTTGTCAAAGGATATTCTGATATATTTATCACGAGGTTTTGGTCTGACTCCTTAGGCTCGCTTTTCTTTCCTTTTCTTTTTCCTTTTCCTCGTCTCGTTTTTTGTCCACCTGTGACGTTGTTGCTTGATCCGGTGGTTTGCTGGGCAGAAGGCCCACCTCTAAAAAAGGATCCGAAATGGGAACTGAACTGCTTGTTGTTTCTGTTGAGGTTGAAGGAGCTGTTTGTTGTTTGCTTAAGGGTTGTCTTGATGTGCTGGTATCACTATCTGAGACTCCACTCTCATCAGATGTTGTAGGTTGTTGCTTTTTATTTGTATATCTCCTTTTTGCATAGACCTCGGCCCAAGTATAAGCCTCATTAAGCTTATAATCAATTGTATCGCGTTTGAATTTTCGCAATTTTGTTTCCTGTAATTCCTTTCCGTACTTATCAAGTTTAATATCTAGGTCAGCTAGAAATTTATCCCAAGGCTCTCTTTCCAGTCTGGTGGCTAAATCCTTTTTGATATTAAATATTTCCTCTTCCAGTTCTTTGATGATTCTTGAAAGCTCTTCCACTAATAGCAGAATTAAGTCTAAAGAGCACTTATTCAAAATACAAAACCACTTCTCCATAAAATGCGGGTTGTTATTGAGTCTGTATAACATTGGTCTGATGGCTAGTCTGAGTCCTCTGGGAATACGTCTAACGCGATGATATTGAATTAGCGTTGAGGCGTGTAGGCGTTGATTTAGCTCCCGTTTGGTTAAGTATTCGAGCTGTTTTAGTTGTTGCGTAACTGATCCGCTTTTAGCATCAAAAGTTTTGGTTTCCTTTATCAATTTATATATTAAATCTGCCTCATCTGAGGTATACACTTTGATGTTCGCTCTGTTTTCCGTTATTCCTGATATTGAATCAAACGACATTTCTTTGGTGCTAGTTCCCACCGTTAGCAGAAAATATGAAACAATGAATGTGTGTGGGTACTGCACACAGTATACAATATTTATCAAAGATTAATCCGATATGAGTGCTACCTTTGATTGGTGCCTGCAAACACCTAATGAAACATGTATGTAGCCTGGCACCTGAATGGCTGCCAGGGCTCTTGGGTGCACTCTTGGATGAGTAAACTCTTAATAGCTTTCAACATTTCATTTTTATTTTGATCAATTATTTATATGATGTGTTAACTCAGTATATTCACCGTAGTCAAACGATATCAACAATTTTATACATAAATCATAACAAATTCATGACATTCAGTTAATCAAACTAAATATACAATGTAAAATACATCAACCCAATGCATTTCGGGACCTTGCGGCCCCTTCGTCAGGGGTCTATCGGGAAAGAAAACATAAAGAGAAGAAATGGTAGAGAGAAAAAGAAAAAGAAAAGAGAAAAAGAAAACTCGTTACTCTTGACGTTTAAAAGTTTCTCAGTTACTTTTTTGAAAAAGGACAATATTATCATTTGGATGACTTAAGCTCTCATATGTTGAGATGCCGCTTCTTTATAGATTATTGCATGAATTATAGGTCATGCAAGTTCATTTAAATATTTTTAGTAAAGTCATGCGTTTTAATTACACCGTCCTACCGTAATTGTATAGTTTTTGGTGATAAACAGCTTTTCTGCAGGAAGATAAAAATAAATACAGGGTAGTTTGCTACACTATGAGTTGAATAAAAGTATGCGCATTACTATTTATCCTATTGAATAGTTACCTGCGAGCCTATGCATACAACATCGGTCTCGCTTCTGTGTTCAGGACAAACAAGCACTGTCTGTCAAAAAAAAGAAACCAATTAGAATCTTGGTTCATCTAATACTATCCTCTAAACATATCTATACATGGCACCATAGTCTTACCTCTTCGGGTAGCTATAATTGCATCCTTTTCGTAAGCCGGCCTGCAACAACCTGGCAAAAAAGTTGAACGGGACGTTTTATTTCTGCTTTACACAGTGACAGAAAACACTGTTTACAATTTGCACACGCTCGCAGCATGAATACTGCCTGCGCGCCTCATTGGAAAAGCTCCAGTGAGCATTTACCTGCGGTCCTAGGCTGGGAGGCTTCGGTCCCGCAGAGTTGGTTTACACTTTTAGCCTGCAAAAATAACCGAGTGTCAAAAGGTGGCGATTTTCAGCAAAAATAATGCTTCAAAACGCTATACATTTTTGGCAGATAAGCGCTCTCGCGTCTTACCGGGGTGTGCTCGATTAGCGTCGTCTCTCGGGTTCTGTGCTCGAAGGCTTCGTGGCTCAATCAAACTAGTTGTCCTACATCTATGCTATTGGTGGTCACATCATGGAAATCGATAACGGACTTCCAATCTTTTTGCGGCGGCCATCTTGAAATGCCTAAGACCTGTTTTAGTTCTATTTAGATCTCTTGTAAGGTGAATCAATTATATTTGAGCTATGGGCTACTTAGTTAAGAATCAAAAAGTAAAGAAAAGGATAAAGATTGAAACAAATATTGGCGCATTGGTGCAACAATTGACTCTGGCTGTGAGCGTTTCAAATAGATAATTAATAAACTATTACATACTCAACCTACTCCATATAAATTATATTAAATGCCTGCCTATTTACAAACTTGAGCTCTGTGCATGATTGTAACCGATCAAGTGGAGTTTGGTTATTTGTTCATTTGAAAAATTATATGTATGTGTTTCACTACTCAATTCAACGCGGGTCTGAATTCGCAGGGCTTCAGAACTGGCCATATTTTTAGTCTTTTTACAAAAAGCAAACCATCTCCATTTTATCATTAAGTCCGAACGGGACAAGTGTCTGTAATTTTCGCATCCAGTAAGCTTCTCTCTGGAGAAGGATCCTTGCATTGTCGAAACCAAGCCTTTGTGGAACTTGCTCCACTACTTGAAACCTTAATTGAGCGATTATGTGTCTGTATTCAATCCAATGTTGCGCCAACGGCGAGGTAGTATTCTTAAGCCTTATCCGACTTTTGTGCTCAGTGAGCCTCACTTTTAATTTCCTATCTGTTTTTCCTACATAAAGGAGTCCGCATGGGCACTTGATGGTGTAGATCACATGTTCCGAATTACAGGACGTGTTATGCTTTAATTGTATTTGCTCACCAGTTCTGGGGTGTCGAATTACACTTCCTGGTATTACATTGTTGCAGTTTTTACAATTGTGACATTTTGTCGTTCCTTTGAAAATTACAGGTTCACTATCTTCTGTGGATTTAATAGTCCTGCTTAACATTTCTTTGAGATTCTGGGCCCTTTTGTAAGCAAACAAGGGTTGCTCGATGAAGAGATTACCAAAGTCTTTCTCTGCTTGCAAAATTTCCCAACGTTTCTTGATTACTTTCTTGATCTCCCAAGATACCGTGGAGTATTTAGTCACAAATACCATCCTTTTGTTTGTTTTCTTAGGTTTCTTTTCAAGTAGTTCATGTCTAGGGATAGTTTTAATTTTTTCAACATGTGCTTCTAAGAGTTTTTTTGGGTACCCTCTATCCAAATACTTTTGTTTTTGCTCCTCTATGGTTTTTTCACAAATATCTGGATTGGACGTGATTCTCTTTATGCGCATGAATTGCGACACTGGTAGGTTATTGATCAGGCTTGCAGGGTGAAAGCTTCCGTATAATAATGCATTATTCTTGTCAGTTGGTTTTTTATAAACGCTTGTGTGTATAGACCCATCTTTGATTTCTACCAGCACGTCTAAAAATGGTAACGCTTCAGTGCTCATACTGTGTGTAAACTGGATTCGTGGATCAATCGTATTCAAAAATTCAATGTTCTCAATCAGTTTTGTCTGCGATTTGTTCCAAATTACAAAGATATCATCTATCAAGAGTAACGAGTTTTCTTTTTCTCTTTTCTTTTTCTTTTTCTCTCTACCATTTCTTCTCTTTATGTTTTCTTTCCC
The DNA here is from genome assembly GCF_964261635.1 of Lissotriton helveticus. Classification (NCBI taxonomy): domain Eukaryota; kingdom Metazoa; phylum Chordata; class Amphibia; order Caudata; family Salamandridae; genus Lissotriton; species Lissotriton helveticus. Next base: position 1,007,303,635 of record NC_136063.1, on the reverse strand, counting down.
GATAGACCCCTGACGAAGGGGCCGCAAGGTCCCGAAATGCATTGGGTTGATGTATTTTACATTGTATATTTAGTTTGATTAACTGAATGTCATGAATTTGTTATGATTTATGTATAAAATTGTTGATATCGTTTGACTACGGTGAATATACTGAGTTAACACATCATATAAATAATTGATCAAAATAAAAATGAAATGTTGAAAGCTATTAAGAGTTTACTCATCCAAGAGTGCACCCAAGAGCCCTGGCAGCCATTCAGGTGCCAGGCTACATACATGTTTCATTAGGTGTTTGCAGGCACCAATCAAAGGTAGCACTCATATCGGATTAATCTTTGATAAATATTGTATACTGTGTGCAGTACCCACACACATTCATTGTTTCATATTTTCTGCTAACGGTGGGAACTAGCACCAAAGAAATGTCGTTTGATTCAATATCAGGAATAACGGAAAACAGAGCGAACATCAAAGTGTATACCTCAGATGAGGCAGATTTAATATATAAATTGATAAAGGAAACCAAAACTTTTGATGCTAAAAGCGGATCAGTTACGCAACAACTAAAACAGCTCGAATACTTAACCAAACGGGAGCTAAATCAACGCCTACACGCCTCAACGCTAATTCAATATCATCGCGTTAGACGTATTCCCAGAGGACTCAGACTAGCCATCAGACCAATGTTATACAGACTCAATAACAACCCGCATTTTATGGAGAAGTGGTTTTGTATTTTGAATAAGTGCTCTTTAGACTTAATTCTGCTATTAGTGGAAGAGCTTTCAAGAATCATCAAAGAACTGGAAGAGGAAATATTTAATATCAAAAAGGATTTAGCCACCAGACTGGAAAGAGAGCCTTGGGATAAATTTCTAGCTGACCTAGATATTAAACTTGATAAGTACGGAAAGGAATTACAGGAAACAAAATTGCGAAAATTCAAACGCGATACAATTGATTATAAGCTTAATGAGGCTTATACTTGGGCCGAGGTCTATGCAAAAAGGAGATATACAAATAAAAAGCAACAACCTACAACATCTGATGAGAGTGGAGTCTCAGATAGTGATACCAGCACATCAAGACAACCCTTAAGCAAACAACAAACAGCTCCTTCAACCTCAACAGAAACAACAAGCAGTTCAGTTCCCATTTCGGATCCTTTTTTAGAGGTGGGCCTTCTGCCCAGCAAACCACCGGATCAAGCAACAACGTCACAGGTGGACAAAAAACGAGACGAGGAAAAGGAAAAAGAAAAGGAAAGAAAAGCGAGCCTAAGGAGTCAGACCAAAACCTCGTGATAAATATATCAGAATATCCTTTGACAAACTTTGAAGCAGATCTACTTAACAAAGGAACATCATTTGTTAGTACTTATCAAACGAACGAGCTAGAAACAGAAGTTGCGTTCTTTAAGTTCATGCGGCTATTGAGGCTCAAACACTTTTTCACAATAGTCAATCCAATCCAAACCGAGGATAACGAAGATGTCAAATTTAGACCGAAGAGCACTTTTCTAGCTCCAATTTCGCACAAAACACTTGATACCTTCGAAACATTGGTCAAGGCGGATTTAAGCAAAATACACTTCAAACGGAAATTGAACAACTTAACTAAGGCTGAACATAGTGCTCTACAAGCACTAGCTAAAAATCCTGCAATAGTAATCCAGAAAGCGGACAAAGGAGGAGGCCTAGTGATAATGGATTCTGCATTTTATCTACGAAAAGGCACGGAGCATGTAAATGACACAACTACTTACATAAAACTGAATAATGACCCAACAATGGAAATAGCACAGACTTTGGACAAAATACTGGATAAAGCAGAGGAACTAAATTGGATCAACCCAACAGTCAAGCGTTATTTAAGGCAAATTTACCCCAGAAGACCAAGGATTTATTTCCTGCCTAAAATTCACAAACATCTTCAAGATCCACCATTCAGACCTATAGTGTCTGGTTGCTCCTCAATATTCGAGAACCTTGGGATATTTATTGATAGCCACATGCAATCATTTATACAGCAATGGCCCACATATTTGGAGGACACATCTGACTTCTTAAGAAATCTGAAAACCATTGATGAGAAATCAGTGAGTGAATGGATCATATGTACAATTGATGTAACAGCCTTGTACACATCGATACCGCACAAACTGGGATTGGAAGCCATGGAATGGGCTTTATTGAAAGGAGAAAAACCAGAAGAGGTCAAATGCATGATTATCCAACTATTGGAATTTTGTTTAGAAAATAGTTATTTCACTTGGCAAAATGATTTTTTCTTACAATTGAATGGTACAGCCATGGGCTTTCCTGGAGCCTGCATTTACGCTAATGTCTTCATGGCGAAATTTGAGGAAGACCATATTTTGAAGCATCCTGAGTGGCAGACAGGCCTGGTCTACTACAAAAGATATATAGATGATATCTTTGTAATTTGGAACAAATCGCAGACAAAACTGATTGAGAACATTGAATTTTTGAATACGATTGATCCACGAATCCAGTTTACACACAGTATGAGCACTGAAGCGTTACCATTTTTAGACGTGCTGGTAGAAATCAAAGATGGGTCTATACACACAAGCGTTTATAAAAAACCAACTGACAAGAATAATGCATTATTATACGGAAGCTTTCACCCTGCAAGCCTGATCAATAACCTACCAGTGTCGCAATTCATGCGCATAAAGAGAATCACGTCCAATCCAGATATTTGTGAAAAAACCATAGAGGAGCAAAAACAAAAGTATTTGGATAGAGGGTACCCAAAAAAACTCTTAGAAGCACATGTTGAAAAAATTAAAACTATCCCTAGACATGAACTACTTGAAAAGAAACCTAAGAAAACAAACAAAAGGATGGTATTTGTGACTAAATACTCCACGGTATCTTGGGAGATCAAGAAAGTAATCAAGAAACGTTGGGAAATTTTGCAAGCAGAGAAAGACTTTGGTAATCTCTTCATCGAGCAACCCTTGTTTGCTTACAAAAGGGCCCAGAATCTCAAAGAAATGTTAAGCAGGACTATTAAATCCACAGAAGATAGTGAACCTGTAATTTTCAAAGGAACGACAAAATGTCACAATTGTAAAAACTGCAACAATGTAATACCAGGAAGTGTAATTCGACACCCCAGAACTGGTGAGCAAATACAATTAAAGCATAACACGTCCTGTAATTCGGAACATGTGATCTACACCATCAAGTGCCCATGCGGACTCCTTTATGTAGGAAAAACAGATAGGAAATTAAAAGTGAGGCTCACTGAGCACAAAAGTCGGATAAGGCTTAAGAATACTACCTCGCCGTTGGCGCAACATTGGATTGAATACAGACACACAATCGCTCAATTAAGGTTTCAAGTAGTGGAGCAAGTTCCACAAAGGCTTGGTTTCGACAATGCAAGGATCCTTCTCCAGAGAGAAGCTTACTGGATGCGAAAATTACAGACACTTGTCCCGTTCGGACTTAATGATAAAATGGAGATGGTTTGCTTTTTGTAAAAAGACTAAAAATATGGCCAGTTCTGAAGCCCTGCGAATTCAGACCCGCGTTGAATTGAGTAGTGAAACACATACATATAATTTTTCAAATGAACAAATAACCAAACTCCACTTGATCGGTTACAATCATGCACAGAGCTCAAGTTTGTAAATAGGCAGGCATTTATTATAATTTATATGGAGTAGGTTGAGTATGTAATAGTTTATTAATTATCTATTTGAAACGCTCACAGCCAGAGTCAATTGTTGCACCAATGCGCCAATATTTGTTTCAATCTTTATCCTTTTCTTTACTTTTTGATTCTTAACTAAGTAGCCCATAGCTCAAATATAATTGATTCACCTTACAAGAGATCTAAATAGAACTAAAACAGGTCTTAGGCATTTCAAGATGGCCGCCGCAAAAAGATTGGAAGTCCGTTATCGATTTCCATGATGTGACCACCAATAGCATAGATGTAGGACAACTAGTTTGATTGAGCCACGAAGCCTTCGAGCACAGAACCCGAGAGACGACGCTAATCGAGCACACCCCGGTAAGACGCGAGAGCGCTTATCTGCCAAAAATGTATAGCGTTTTGAAGCATTATTTTTGCTGAAAATCGCCACCTTTTGACACTCGGTTATTTTTGCAGGCTAAAAGTGTAAACCAACTCTGCGGGACCGAAGCCTCCCAGCCTAGGACCGCAGGTAAATGCTCACTGGAGCTTTTCCAATGAGGCGCGCAGGCAGTATTCATGCTGCGAGCGTGTGCAAATTGTAAACAGTGTTTTCTGTCACTGTGTAAAGCAGAAATAAAACGTCCCGTTCAACTTTTTTGCCAGGTTGTTGCAGGCCGGCTTACGAAAAGGATGCAATTATAGCTACCCGAAGAGGTAAGACTATGGTGCCATGTATAGATATGTTTAGAGGATAGTATTAGATGAACCAAGATTCTAATTGGTTTCTTTTTTTTGACAGACAGTGCTTGTTTGTCCTGAACACAGAAGCGAGACCGATGTTGTATGCATAGGCTCGCAGGTAACTATTCAATAGGATAAATAGTAATGCGCATACTTTTATTCAACTCATAGTGTAGCAAACTACCCTGTATTTATTTTTATCTTCCTGCAGAAAAGCTGTTTATCACCAAAAACTATACAATTACGGTAGGACGGTGTAATTAAAACGCATGACTTTACTAAAAATATTTAAATGAACTTGCATGACCTATAATTCATGCAATAATCTATAAAGAAGCGGCATCTCAACATATGAGAGCTTAAGTCATCCAAATGATAATATTGTCCTTTTTCAAAAAAGTAACTGAGAAACTTTTAAACGTCAAGAGTAACGAGTTTTCTTTTTCTCTTTTCTTTTTCTTTTTCTCTCTACCATTTCTTCTCTTTATGTTTTCTTTCCCGATAGACCCCTGACGAAGGGGCCGCAAGGTCCCGAAATGCATTGGGTTGATGTATTTTACATTGTATATTTAGTTTGATTAACTGAATGTCATGAATTTGTTATGATTTATGTATAAAATTGTTGATATCGTTTGACTACGGTGAATATACTGAGTTAACACATCATATAAATAATTGATCAAAATAAAAATGAAATGTTGAAAGCTATTAAGAGTTTACTCATCCAAGAGTGCACCCAAGAGCCCTGGCAGCCATTCAGGTGCCAGGCTACATACATGTTGTCTTTTTGAAAGACATGTTTCAATATTGCCTAAGTGAGTTACAAAATGACATAAAGAAATAGTAATTAAGCTACTTCAAGACCAATTGAATTAGACAATGGTCTCAGTCTGTTAAATCATTAAATAGCAATACTACATTAACAGTCAGGATTGTTTGTGTATAAAAAGTTTGACAGGTCCTTCCTGACCCATTCAGAGCCAAACCCCCGTGATTTAAAACATTTTTGAAAGTGGTCATTCTGTGCCTTTGCCTGCCTGGGGAATCCACGTCTGGTTTTAAAGAGGTCCAGTAAACGTGCCCTGTCAGGTTATGCGAACAATGAGATGGATACTGTTCCTCTAGGAATCGTGTCTATAGAATCTAAACATGAAAGCCAGTCACCAACTAGTCAGTGGTGGTGGCCGTGTTTTGGCTAGGAGCACTAAGAGGAAGAGGGATGTGGGGATCCTGCTTTGGCAAAACTAGGGTCCTCACACACCCAGCAAGCTAGGTGTCATGCTTCATCATTTGGATCTGCTCCTCGTTGGGCCGGTGCTGCAATGCCCAACGGGCACCTGCGAAGGGGCTCTTTAGATTTTAAACTATAGCTGAAGAGCAATCTTTAGGACTTTTCATCTGACCCTTTGAAAGTAATTTGGGTCTCCGAAATTATATAGCTGGCCATATGTTCGTAGGTCCTTAATCATTGCCAACAACAGCCAACCTCAACATTGAACTATCTGCAATTCCTAGCATTATTCTGTGGTTTTCTAACTGCAAGGCTTCATGCTAGGTTTTCAAATCGGGTAATGTGCAGCCTCCTTTCTCCAGTCTATACCTAAATTTATTCCATGTCAATCTAACTGCCCCCACCGCCAATGTAAAAGTAGTTATTTTCCCCTGAATTTTTGTAATTATTGTTTCAAGGAAATATAGTGGGATACAGTTAAAAAGGTATGCCATCTTGGGTAGGATGCTCATTTTGATCAACGTCACTCCCCATGAATGGTGAGTGGGAGATTATGCCACTTAGTAAGCAACATGTCAACTTCTCTAGCGACCCTTTACACATTCTTTGCTGGGAATGCTTCTAAGGGATGGACTCTGGATATACCCAGATACTTAAACTCTGGCTTCATACATGATGTCTGATTTATCTTTATTAATAGAGTAACCTGAGAAGGCCCCAAACTCTTCCGCTAATTCCTCTACACATATAGCAGTATCTGGATCTTCTGTATAGGTTATAGCATCATCAGCATATAGGGCTATTTTAGGACTGAACCCCTGTGAATAACATCAGACTACTTGCTGATCTCCCCTGAGCATTTCAGTGAATGGCTCTGTATAGTTATCAAAAAGGAGGGGAGAGAGAAGGTAGACATGACTAGTGCCTCTAAAGATGCCGAAGCTCCTAGTCACTGCCCCATTGAGTAATATTCGGACAGACAGACCAACATATGGCTTTTGGAGGATGGAAATAAAGTTCAAACTAAAATTCATGACCTTCAGGACATCCCACAGATATTCCCAGCAAAAAACTATTAACATCTTTGGCCACATCCAACATGAATATGGCCAGAAAATCTGAATAGGCAGTAGCAAGATCAATTGTGCCAATGCGCATATGATTCTGCCACTTGAGGACAAAGACTTTCTGGCCTGGATGGATTAATTGAAGGGCCAAAAATTTAAATCTACCTGTCAGAATGCTGGTAAATACATTATAATCTCTTTTTAGTAATACAATAGGCCACTACAACTCTGCCTTCCTGGGATTCTTAGCTGGTTTCAATATTGGCACCAAAATTGCTTCTTTCCAAGACTCAGGGATTGGTGCTCCCTCTTGGTAAATACAATTCAATAGTTTTTCACATTTAGGTGTAATAACCTCCCTTAATATTTTAAACAGCTCAGAGGGAATGGCATCTGGACCTGCTGAATTCCTGTTTTTTGCATGTGTCAGATATTCTCAGATCTCTGCCTCAGTAATCCTAGCCACCCAAACATTCCACCCAAAGTCTGAAAGCTGGGAAGTTTCCTCTCCCTTAGCCATCCACTAAACTGTACTAAATCAGGCTTGACCTCCTACTTTTAGAGGGATGAAAATACGGTCAATAAATGTTCTTCAATCTCTTGCACCCTGTCGGTGACTCTTCCCTGGAAATGAACTACACACACTTCAATATTTTTTTCTGGCTCTTTCCACTTTCACTTTTCATGCCGGTGCAGTCCTACTTCTCTCACCATATTCAAACAACCTTGCATAATTCCTTTGCCATCTTTCTCTACACTTCCCTTCAAGCTTGATTTTATAACTTATTAAAGATTGTTCCAGCTTTTCAGATATGATTTTCCTATCTACCCTCAGATTCTGCACATGAAGGGTCGCGTCCAAGTGGCCTGTCTCTTGTTCAAGGGTGCCAAACGCTTCTCTGACAACTTGTTTTTATGGGATGCCTGGCTCTGCAGAAGCCCCCTGAATTTAGGCCTTATAGATGTCCCAAACTCTAGCTAGAGAGGCATACCCTGTATTATCAAGAAACAAATCCTGACTAACCCTCCCTAAGGACTGCCCAATTTCTATATCCGAGAGTAAGGCATGATCAACTGTTCATTTAGGATTCCCCTGAGGTGCAGGTAGTTTTAGTAGCTCCATCACTGCTGAATGATCAGAAAGAAGCCCTGGCAGGTGTTTGAGCTCCCTAATTCCTTCAACCATGATCCTATTGATAAAGACATAATCTAGTGTAGATAAGTGGCCATACATTTAACTGTGTTATGTGTATCCTCTCTCTCTGCTCTCATTCCGCGTTGCCACCCATCAACCAGACCCATATCCTGAGATATACTTTTCAGGGCCTACATGATGTTGAGTGTATTAGTGCAATCTCTCCTGGTGGATCTGTCTAGATTAATATTTTTTGCAGAGTGTTAAAATCCACCCCAAGGACAATTGCCATTGGGGCCTCTAATAGATTCGACTCAAAAGTCAGGAGATGAGATGGCTCATCTGAATTTGTGTCATAAAAACAAGCAAACAAAAAGGTATAGTTTGAGTACCTTATCCGCCCAACTACCCATATTCCTGCGGATCAGTTCTAGAACCCACCAAATCTATTGCTTATCTTTTTCTCACAATGATAGAGGCCCCATTGAAGTATTCAGATTTTTTTGTCCTCATTTGCCTTAGATAAAACAGAGATAATTAGGGATTCTCCGGGGCCCCCTACTTAATTGGCACCAACCAGAGAACTCTGTTCCAAAGGTATAGTACTTTACACAAAACCTCTCCATATATGGCTGATTGCGGCTCTCTCTCAGATCAAAGGACCGTGTGTACCGCAGATTCCAGCCAGCTCACACATGGTAACCAAAAATCTCTCTTCTTTTCTGTGATGACCTATCCAACTTAATTATATATTTCTCAGTGTTAATCCAATCTCTTACAGCTGAGGTGCATGTTTTATCCAGTTTTTACAGATTATCAACAGATAAAGATTCATGATATGCAGGAACCCCAAAAAAAGACCAACTCTGAGCTTACCTGAAGTTGCCGTTTGAGTATTGTAGCGATACAATTACTTACATCACCCCAGAAATGTTGCGATGTTGAACAATGCAGGAACATGTGGGTATCATCTAGCTTTCCAAAATGTAGAATGCCTTAAGGGTGTCCAATAAACACTATGAAGACAAAACAATGTGGTTTCTCTTTAATTTGCAGCCTGCACCATGGAATACAAGATGTCACAAGATACTTGCCATAATTCTTTTAGCTGAAATCCAGGCAAGCTTGTTTCCCACAGCTCGGTCGGCAGTTTAAAATCCCCCTCCGATAGATCGATCAGGAGCCAGTATAAGGTTGCCACTTCTTCTTTCTTGGCACTTTGCTTAGTGCCAACTTCTCAATTGCAGATGTGTAAATCTAGACAACTCATTATCCGTTATGTTCAACAGCTTATGCAGAGAGCGAAGAGTACCATCTTCAAGTAGCTGCTTCCAACACGATATTCCAGCTTTCCTCACAGGTGCCGCGGGAGAATCCTTAGTCCATTCCGGAGTACTGGGAGCATCACAAATCAGAGCTAACACACTATAATAGTTGATTTTTAGCTCCTTTCTGATTTTATACCATGTAGTGGCTAACCCACGCAAAATCTTTAAGTGCACCTTTTTGAAGTATCTGGGATCTCCAAATTTATAGATAAAACCTTGCTCCCCTTCGTTCACATTTAAAAGCATCTCCTTTAGCTTTCTTCCGATATTTGAACCATCCGGTTAGTTCAACTGCATTTTCCCATTCTTTATTAGGAAAACCCATGCAAAATAGATTAAATCTGGCAGGCTCAGTCCTCCCTTAATTTTCTTCCTACAAAGTTTTTTCATGAGATACGTATAACCTTGGAGGCCCAGAAAAAAGTACTTATCTTGGGCTGCAGCTCCTTAAGCCAGATTTTCCTGTACACCAAGGGGATGTTCTGGAATATAAAGATGAGCTTGGGGAAGATGATCATTTTTATCAGATTTACCCTTCCAATTATGGTAAATGGTATATGAGCACTGCTTGCTAATGACTTGCTAATCTCCTTTCTGACTTTTTTCAAATTAATTTCTGGAATTCTCTTGATATTCTGTGAGACCATGATACCCAGATATCTTATCTCCATTTTGATGCTCCCTTGTTGCGTGGTCATATTCCAGGCCAGAGACTCTGTTTTTGTTGTATTTTACAGAGCATGAAATACAACCAAATTGGGGAAGCCAGGTTACACAATACTGGAACCGCAGAGGACAGATCTGAGGTATTCATCATTAGATCATCGGCATACAAGGCCACCTTCTTTTCTCAACTGCTATATTTAAAAGGGGTGATTCTGTCCTCCTGCCTGATTTTTAAGGCCAGGGGCACTATATACAAATTAAAAAGTAAGGGACATAAAGGGGACCCATGTCTAGTTCCCCTCTGTATTTTGAAAAGGGAGATAGAGTTCTGTTCCCCAAAATCCTTGCTGTAGGTATTTGCTAGATAAGGTTGACGGTAATACAGACGTTTTCTCCTAAATCACGCAGCTTTAATATTTTTTTGAGATCGGGCCAGTTTACCCTATCAAGCGCTTTGGTGGCATCCAAGGTGATATTAGCCAGGAGAGTTTTGTGAAGTGTAGCTAAAGCTATTGCTCCAATTAGATTGTAAATCAGGTCTTGAATCTCTCAACCTTGAACAAATCCTTTAAGATCCTCGTGCAGAAGGCACCCCACCACCCCATTTAACTTTTCTCCTAAGATCTTGGCGACGATTTTGTAATCACAATTAAGCAGAGAGATGGGCCTATATGAGTCACAAGAATTGGATGGCTTTGCTGGCTTTAAAATCGGTGTAACTGTGGCTTCATTCCAGGATGCTGGCATGTCCCTATCTTCCTCAAAGATATGTGGAAATAGCTTCTCCATTATAGGAGTGAGAACCTCGCTCAAGCACATATAAAATTCAGTCGGTATCCCATCTGGACCTGCCGCTTTCCTGGACTTCCGAGTCATTATGGCCTTCATAATTTCGTTCCCTATAATGGGACTATTGAGGTACCAGCCTCTCCATCCTCAATTTTACCCGGAACATACTGACCCAACCAGGCCTCAATATCCTCTCCTGTTACTCGTAATTGCTCCTGATATACATTTTCGAAGTGAAGTATTCAGCTTGGTCTGAAACAACAAACTGGCCCACCCACTTTTGCTTTGAAAATACATTCCTGCTCTTTATTGCAGTCAGGTGGGTCTCCTGTAGAATCATTAAATGGACTAAGCTATCTTCCAGCCATTGTAACACTGTATTCTGTCTCTCCCTAGACCTAAGCCTGTTGACATTCCATGTGAGGAGTATTAGTTCCTTACTCATCCCCATTTAATCCAACCCTTGATTCCGAACTCATACCCAGACTTAAAATAATATTATCTATAGGCCCTATTATTCTTGCTTCAACTGGAAAATCAGTGATCATGAGTACTAAAAGAATTTTGTTGTATTTTAGGGAACCCAAATAGGCAGAAGCCTAGGAGGATCTCATATTCAGTGAAAGAGCTTATATTGGGAAGTGATCTCAGAAATGGCCCTTTCATCAACAAGGGATACACTTTCATTATCCGGTCTTTCTTGTGTAAGGCCATGCAACAACACCAATGGGAGGTGGTTAGAAGAATGGAGGAACTCAACAAGCTCAGAGTTAACATAATTAATATTTCCAGTCATGCTCCTCATTATGTGGAAAAATTGAATGTATAATTACTGAAGTGTGGAGGAGGTGGATATGCTGATTGAGTACATTAAGAAAAGTGCTAATCTGTGAGCTGAGAGGGTGAGGTTTGAGAAGTGTGGAGTATAGTACAGAAAGGGGTGTCTACTGTGTGGAAGCACCCTAAATATCACTTTTCATTCAACTTTTTTCCACCTTTAGTATAGAGTTCATATGGCATTAAATAATGCCAGAGAGTAATGGGAGGGTTTTACAAGGGTCAGCACAGGAAAAGATTGATGATACCCCAATTTGATAGCTAGGGAAATGCACAATGCAAAGGCACACCTCTCCTTTGCCTATCTCTCTATAATATTGATAAAATCGCCACTACATTGTTCAGTAGCACATATGTATTTTCTCTACTGGGTTTAACATGGTAAAAAATGGGGGAATTCTAAATATTTTTAACCAGCGCATAATAGCAGTTTATCACCAAAGAAAAGACTTGAGAGTAAAATTAGTCTACACTTCAAAACGAGTTGACATGGAATCCTAAATGGACCATATAATATCAGCATGAGTGGCAATATCTGCCTGTTAATTTCAACCCCTTTATTGGGGTGATCAGGTGAGTAAGCCAGATTTTGACCCCCCCCTTAAAGAGAGGAAGTACATTTTGCCCATACCTACACCACAATACATAGCACAACAATTTTCTCATTCATTCTTCACATATATTTCATCTCAAATATCCAATAACCAGTATTACCTTCCTTTTTATTCCACACATCATACACCAAAAGTTCTTTTTCCTAAACGAGTACCTAACGTAATACCTGTTTCATAGCATTGACATTTTATTTCACAGATGTCATTGGAAATGAGAAACAATGTCAAACTCACAATATTTATGGAACAATAGAGGTGTATCTCCTGCCGCTTTGCCTTAGTGTGGAATGCTACAGTGCAAATATTTGTGGAAATAACACAGCAGTGATGGTATAATCCAACAAAATCACCTTTACTTCATCACTAACTATTTCTCCACGCCCTCTACCTCTTTGAATCAAGCGCAACAGAGACTTTGTCTAATTTAAGTAATGTAATTGAACATGAATCAAGGGTTAAGCATAGTTTGTTACCTTTGCCTCAAATTGTAAAGCACTCTGATATCCTCCGGGATCAAGTTTACGCTATATAAAACTTTATAAATAAAATAAATTAATAAATAATTAAGACACTAAAGTTTTTTCAAATTCTTTCATTTGTCTTGTAGTGAGGGATATTGAGGACATTTAAATATATTTACATTTCATTAACGGGGAGGGAAAAAAGCAAAAAAAGGGGGTCAGCAAGTTACCCCATCACAAAAGTTCATAAAAATATCTATTGATTTAAACACAGGGTACAAATAACACTTAGCATTAAAATAATGATATACATTGAAAGAAAGTTATTTCAATTAATTGAATACATGACAATGTATTATTTTAATTCAATTCTATGAAATGTGAGAATGTGGAAATAAAATAAGTAAGGAAGATATGAGGCTATATACTAAATAATCCGCATATAATTAAAAATATATTGAAAGAACAGGGTAAGAAGTTTTATTAAATTTAATTATAACATGTTAAGAAACTGGCAGCTTTAGAGCTGGGAAAGATAAAAATTATATGTATTTGAATGCAAGGATAATACAGTACAAATTATTAGTTAAGTACAAATTTCCCCCAAAAGGGTGCTGTTACAGTTATAAATAAGATATAATAACTAAAAATGAAATTATATTTAGACGACAATGTAAAAGTAGATTAAACATAGAGTTGGTGCACTAGGGTCGAGGTAGTCTGCAATACATGCATAACTAACCTGAACAATTTAACGTGAAGACCTACAAAATGGTGGTGGTCCAGGAATTTTTCAAAGAGCTCTGGAGAAGAAATAAAATCTAAGGACATCATCTACCTGCCCGTCCAACCAACTGCAGTCAGCCAGCATAGAGGGAATTAGGAGTCTCTAGAAGGATACCTGGATTCCTTACCTGGTCATGAGGATCCTCAAACTCACATCAGATTGGGACTTGTGGCCCTCGGGCAGTTGAGGAGTTGATTTTCATGGCCCTACTAGGCCTCATGCTGATTCTCTTGCAGAGGGTGTGCTGCCATTGCAGGCCATCTTACGCCATATTAGGAACAATAATTGGTTCAATTGGTGCTGCTGAACCAGCACCAAGAAGCTCTGCTGCGAGTGCATTGACTACAGCCACAGCTGCGTTGATTACACAGAAAACAACATGTAGGGAGTGTTTTTAAAGCAGCCAAAGGACAAGGGTTACGAGGTTTGAAGGATTGGCCTCTTGGCTAAGTTGAAAGTCATTAGTGAGGCATTAGTTGTTTGATTGTAGTTGTTTATCCCAGACAGCAGATCTCCTCTGTCACCCTTGATCCAGCAGACACCACTCAGCATTGATGGTTGGTGGCAAGAAATTATGCCTGACTTTCATGTTGGTGGCCATATCTTTTTGCTTCTACGAACTTTCATAATTGACTACAAGCTGAAATGGACTTGCTGATCATCATCTAACCCCATGCTCCAATTTTGCATGGCTGTCCATCTTTGGACATGAAGTACATATTCAGTGAATAACATGCTAGAACTCTTTCTTTGTAGGGAAGTTATACAATCTTATTAGTTTAGGGGTCCAATGGACCGCCAAACCTATGGTGGTGGTCCGCGGACCACAAGACTGGTGGTCCATCCGGTGCATTAGGACTGAGGCGGTTAGACTGCCAAGGGACCCCTGCTGCCACCAGGAATCAATGATTGACTTTTTGGTGAAAAGTTCAGACTCCCTTTTTTTTAATATACAGGGCTTTACATTAAAATCTATGGGTAATTGTATGGTATTATCCTAGTAATACCCTTGGAATGGGTTCTTGATGCAAAGTAGCACAAAGCAATACTTGTCCTTATTTATGGCTACTTCCAGTGGAAATAAGAATTTACACTGGAAAGTAAATCCCAGAACACTCTGCCACACTTTGTCACCTTTGTCCATGCATGTCCAATCTTTTGCATGTAAACGTGGAGCTGTTCCTATGTATACTGATCTTATGAAGTTTTCAACTGATCTTATTTGAAGCTTTATGTTCATCTGTTCGTATGTACACCTATGCATATTGAAACTGCTGTTATGTAAAGTGTACAGATACCCACCTGGTGTTGTTAATGCTTCATAAATCTGCACAAATAATCAATAAATAAATAAGCAACTTGTTTGGTGATGCAGCGGCATGTTCATAGTGGATTATGTAGTTAAATTTACCAGTGAAAATGTTACATACAACTAGCATCTTTTTTTCCAAACATTTTTAAATAGGTTTTGCCAGCATGAAAGTGACAAATGAGGCAATGAAAGCAAAAAACCTACAGGATTGTCCACAACACGGTTAATGTAACATGGTTTTCAAATCCACTCTCATAGCAAGTAACAATCATTACCAACCACGTTGCATAAACAGAAATAAAATAAATGATATAACCTTGAAAGCAACAAAAACAAAGTGCACATTGCCATTCCAAAACCCCAAATAAAGTTTACGCAGAGGGAGTGGGAGAGAAAGAAGAGAGAGGAGATGTCCAGTCCCCGAAATGCACCACTACCTCCTGTCCAACTCCCAGGAAGCCCCTATGTAGATATTCCCCGATTTCAGCTTCCAGAGAGCCCAGGAGCTGGGATCATGGTTCCAGCTGTTTCCTTCGTTGAGTAGCCCAACATTCCCACATTTTTGGGTATTTCTTTGGTCAACACCTGGCAATATATATACGATTCTCCAGGCCCATGCATCTGTCTAGACCCTCTTTCCAAGTCCCCAACAAGGGAGAGGCTTGCTCCTTTCATCCCAGCAATTGTTATGCTTAGCCACCTGTGGCCCAGCCACAAAAGAGCTTGGCGGTATCTATTGCCATTGATGTCATCAGACAGGTGTGGAATAGCACATCATGGAAATGAGCTCAAGAGGATATCTTTTACCATCTAGACTGAGAGCCCTGTTTATCAAGGGTTTGTGCCATGTTTACACCACACAACGTGGTGCATGTGTGACGTGAACCCTAAAATGCTATTTATCAAGACACACAAGCCCACTTTGCGTGGCTTAAAAAAACTGGAGTAAAGCAATGCAGTGCAAATCACTGTGATGCGTTACTCTGTTGTGGTAAGGTATTCCACACAACTCCCATAGATTTTGACACATTGGTGAATGAGCCTAAATGCTATGCCTTTCCAGGTGAGGCATAATGAGGTGAAACATGTTCATTTCACTGCGTTACTTCCTCTTTCTATGTGTCCTGCATTCTGCAGCACATACAGATAGATGACTGTGCACCAGGGGATTGCTTTTGTGCATTAAGGCACCGCTTCCTGCACAAAAACTATTTTGCATGCGATACAGGCACCCTTGTACTCTGTTGCAAGGGAAAAATACCAACAAAAGAGTGCTACTTAATGAAAAACAAAATGGTAGCTGAGCACAAGGAGTCAAACACACCCACTAGGTGTGTTTAGAAAGCCCTCACTCACCGACCTGGTCGGTGACATGCTTCATCATCGGGCCCCACTGGGTGTGACCGAATGTCACCCCAGTGTGCTTCAACGCCAGATTTACTGCGGAGCGGGTAATGTGAAGATGTGAGGGCTATGTGAGGATTTACGTGAGTGATGTGGGTTGGTGACTTAAAAATGGCTTGGGTGTATCAAAAATTCATTTAATGGTTGATCACCAAGGGCATATTAAAAAATGTGTTGGAAAACACTGTCAACTAAATTTCATGACCTGTTTCCAATAACATTACATGAGCAGTCAACATGTTTCAGCCAATGTTGGTATAATTAACCTGGCATTCGTCAGGACCTATTGTGACTAAACCCCGGCGGTATGGGCACGCTAAGGCCCACCCTACCAAGGGACGTGAAAGTAAAAAGGATCTGTCGAAGTGCACTGGGAAGGGGGCGTCACCGGTAAAAAAACGGGAGGCACAGCCCTTCTAGTCTCAAAGTAGGAGACTCAAAAATTAAATGCACCTGTAAAGATAATGGGGACAGACAAACATAGACAGACAGATACACAATTAATGATTGTTCTGTAAGCCACTGGACATACAGTGAAGACTCGTGCTCATATGTACAAGCAAGTGCACAACACACGGCTAGTGCGCAGAGGTGTGTGGTTCTGCCTGTGGCTATATATTATCATACTACATGATAGCATTAAATGGTGTAATATCATTATCACGTAGTGCACGTGTTGATGGGCAAACAACATAAGTGCCCACCAGTGAGCATGTGTTATTTCATGCGTGGAACGAAACTGCGTGCTATAGTGAGGGAAGGGCGTAACACTACACAATCCACGTCTCTACCGCGTTTGTCAGTAACGAACTACACGATCAATGGGCCAAGGGCCAGTGACCTAAATCACCAAGAAAACGGAGAATGCCCGTTTAATGGTTCTCACTTGCAAGGAGAGAAAATTACACCCCATAGACTGCGGGAGGGGGGTGACGGCGTATTTGGCACATCCTGTGGAAATTAAAAGACAACCAAACACACGACAAACTTAGTAGGAAAGAATCGGGATGTACTTAGCTCAGAAAGGAGACAGCCGAGAGCGCACTTACGCCCACGACGCCAGGCACCCGTTAGTAAACCTGACCACCCTCGTGACCGCGTCTCGACGATCAGGAGGAGGTCGGGTCAGGATGTATATAAAGCCCGTCCTCTGTGGCCGGTGTGCGCACACTTCCGGGAGGGGGCGTGGACACAGGCATGGTTACGCCCGTGCGTCCAATGGGGGAGAGCGTTCCCAATAGGCAATCAGTAGTGGACGTAGAAAGACTCATACGTCACGACCACTGTTTGTTGTTGTTGTCATGGTGATGAAGAATAGAAGACAGCCCCTATGGAACGCGTAAAGAGAAGAGGTGTCTACGTCTTTACAAAGTGAAAAACCCCACCATGGATCAAACAGATGCTGACGCTGTGGTGGTAATTTGTCAATATGAGAAGGCAAAGTTACCAACTAAATTGACATACTGGGGAATAGCGAGATAGAAGCTGAGGTAGGCAAATATCAAAGCGCCAAAACGCAGATATTACCGCTAAACAAAAGGGGGGGGGGAAGTCAAAGAATTAAATTCTGTTGAGGGTGGATTACATACGGTCCAAAAGGGGAGAGCTGACCGAATACAGTGGGGAGCTCAAATATGACACGCGGTATTACACAGGTCAAGAGGACTCGTGTGATCTGATAAGTGGCAAAATGCTAGATGCTCAGAGGATTATTTTCTAATAGCCCCCCAAGGTATGTCATCATTAAGACCCCTGAGGTGGGTGCCAAGACGATACACCCATCGCTGTTCCTTCTCAAACAGTCTTTCAACAGTATTCGGGCCTTCCGTCAGCTGTTCGATCACGGTCCACCTTAAATCATTGGTGGTATGGTTTGCCTGAAGAAAATGGTCGCTCATTTTGGTGCAGTTTTTTTTGCATCTTATATTACTTCTGTGTTCACATATCCTCTGTTTGACCTTCCTCGTGGTCATACCCACTAAGCATGGGCGGATTTTGCGGATTGGCAATCCGCGAACTTGCGTATTTACGGATTCGCAATCCGCGAAGATCCGCGAACTCTAGCGGATTTGCGGATTTTTCCGTTTTTTGTGTTGGCGCGTGTTCGCGCCGATTTTGGGACAAGTTCGCAATTGCGAACTTACTTTTCGGCTTGCAACGGCCGCGACTATGTTGTTTCTACGTCTGGTTTATCATCACAGGTTCACAGCACCCTCTGTTTCACCACTGCCACCCTCTGGGACACCCATGCCACCCTCTAGTACATCCTCACTGGCACCTATTAGGTTTATTTATCACTGTAGATTATGGTGGTTGAAAAAAGCAAGCACACCTGCCCTTCTTCAACTGCCATCAATTAATTTGTGTTTCATTAATGTGTCAGTAATTTTGAAAGTTCCAGTCTGGCTGGCACCTGCTTCCTTCCTTATCTGTAATTTGCTTTTTGTTGCAGTGAAATTTTTTTTTCACAGGACCTTTATGGTGCTATTCTATGAGCCTGCTGTTTGGGTCATAGCAGGGTCATAGAATAGTTGCAAACTCTGGAGGGGCCCATCAGGAAGCACTACCTTGAATGTTACTAATGTTAAGTTTGAACTTTTGCACCTGCTCATTGCTTTCAGTTTAGCTAAAATCGTTTTTTCTGCAATTTCGCGCGTTTTTTGGGGCGCGAATCCGTGCGAGATCGATTTCGGAAGCCGCGAATACGTGCGAATACAAAATTGTTTTTGTTGCGACGTGTATGTTCGCGTGATCTTGCGCGTGTTCGCGAGGCGCTTCTAGCTATACGTTTGCCAAGTTACCCTATCGGTCGTACACGGGCGCGGCCATCTTGTTGGCGTGACGTAATTCCGTTTCCGCCCGCTATGTGTAATCTCGCAAAGTGTGCTGCTCGCTAGTACAATTTCGCGCGTACTCGCAAGGAAAATCTCGCGCGAACTTACCCACGCGGTCGTGAACGGGCGCGGCCATCTTGTTTCTCATTCATTGCTATGGTTCTGGGCATGCTTTCTCTATCCTCTCTCAATCTCTGCCATCCTTTGCTTGTTTGAAGTTTTTTTGATCTAATTTTACTTATTATCTAACCCTCTATTTTTCTAGCTCTATATTTTTGTGTTTTCTGCAGCTTTTAGTTACTTTTAAACTACTTTTTTAAACTCTTTTCTTTTCTTCTTCACTATTCTATTTCTTCTTTATCATTTAAGTTTATTTCTGCCCAGACCATGGTAAAGGGAGCCGGGAAGCACCCTGAGAAGGGGAAGGGTCCCGCACCCCGTGCCCGGCTCCCGTGCGGGCGTTTAAGGGGGGAGCAAGTGGTCCCGAGGGAGATCTTCAGCGCGGAGGAAGTGGCGGCACTGATCTTCCACGTCCAGCGCCGCCTCCCAAGACGATCCTGGGAGGCGGCAAGATCGCGACCGGCTATGGCATCCGGGAGCGTCGCAAGCGGTGGGAGAAGGTGTGCCGGGCCATGTACAAGATCTCTGGGGTCCGGCGCACATATAACCAGGCCACCCACCGCTGGACCGATGTCATGGACCGGGAGCGGGACTTGCTGGACGCGCTCGCCGTAGAGGTCCCCGGGCTTGGTGAGTAGTAGTAGTAGTACATTTACTACTCTGTTTTATCCTGCTCTGTTATTTGCAAATCTTTGTTCTTTACCAAGAGCAATAATGCTGCCGATTACATTGAGGTAAATTATATTTCAAAATCTTCTATGCATTTCAGGTGCACTGCTCTCCTTCTCAGTAGCCTTGCTTGCTACTATGCTTCTTTGTTTTGTATGTTGTGTTCAGAAGCATTTCATTGGCCTGAGAAATTATGTATGAGTGTACTGTAAAGAAAAGAACTGCGTAATGCTAGACAGTAAGGGTCATATTTTCAATTACCGGCGCATCCCTGCAAAGTAGCAGGGATGCGGCAGTAATTGTGTGCCATGCCACCACCACCCATTGGCCCAAAACGTCACAGAAGCCTTACGCATCTGTGCCGTAAAGGCAGCGCATTGCTGGAGTTGCGTGCCAACGATGGCGCAGCTCCAGCAATGCTCTGGGGTACCCTATCTCCCCAATGCTGCATCAAGCCGTACGTCGGCTTCAAGCGCGCAGGGTTTGAGTCATGCATCATTGTCCTAAAAGTGACTGATTGACATCTTGTAGATTTCCCTCAGCCACTTTTAGGATTCGTTCCTGCGCAGGTACGCCCTCCCTTGCGCCGGAACGCCCCCTGATGGCGCAGGGCTTTACAACGTGATGCATCGCCCATATGCCCATATGTGTTTTTTTTTTTAATATATACGCCGCACCAACACCATGGCGAGTCTTTTGTTCTGCCGCTGCGTCAGAAAAGGCACGCAACAATGGAGGAAAATCAGCCGCAACTTCCGCAAGGGACTTATAAATCAGCCCCAACAGACTGAAGTCCAGTCCTTCCTTTAGACAGTCACATGGCTATCAGAAGAAATAGTGGCGGTGGTGGCGGGTGGATTGATAGTTTGAGTATTCACTGATCTGCAAGCAGGATGGACTTTGTCTGTCACGTGTTGCGCACTGCTGCCTGCAGTGCCAGGCCTAGGCAAACCTCTTTAGTAGTCTGTTTATTGAGTTACATAGGAACTTTCTAAGTCAACGTTCCGCAAATCAGGCAATACGAATAACGTAGTATACCACATGAGATAGATCCCGTGGAATAGTTGTCTATCTATTTGCTATTTTTCCAAAATATGTTGTTATTGTTCTTTTGAAATGTTTGATTTGGTTGAAAAATCTCATCCATGTTTTCTGGTTTTTCTTTCTTTCATGTTGTACATCAGCTCCCCCCAAGGGCAAGAGGACACAGGAGGAGGGTGCTGAGGATGCAGGCCAGGATCGGGCAGGCGAGGGCTCCTTTGCTGGCCCCAGTAAGTTTACATTTTAATAAACAGTACCTATTTTTTCCTAGCGTTCCTCATTCGATTTTTTCTAAATTGTCTTTGATCTTCTTGTAGACTGGATATAAATTCTTATCCTGCCTCGAATATGACTCCCTGTGGTATTACTAGACTATTCTTATTAGTCTGTCTGTGTAGCTAACTAAGATTGGACATTTGGCAATTCCATTGGACTCCCATTATATTCAGCAATACCTCTATGCACTGTCTCCTTACTGACTAGATAGTGTGGCAGAGTCATTCAGCTCCCGAAGTCACCGATTATAGATCCCCAATGATCTCTAGATTATCGTACGCAGGACAAGAGAGTAGTACGGAGTCACAGCACAGTCAAGAAGTGTCAGAGGCACTCATGCTTGCAAAAATTCCAAAACCTTTAGCTCATCCACTCTAGTCTAGAGGAACAAAAACCACAGAGTCTATTTAAGTGTAAAAGCTTTATTAAAAGTAAACACATTTATTAAAATCTACTTTGTCATAAAACTATTTAACTGTAAACGGAAAAGTGGTTAGTGCTGACGATGAATTGGACACATTTCTTGTGGTCGAGCCGAACTCTCACCTAGTTTGAACTTGATCCTGGTCGTGTTCTTAGGACTCAGGAGTCAAGCTTCTGTCTGTTAGGAGAAAAAGTGGTGCGTGTTAAAAATCAAAAGCAAGCATTCATCAGTTGTGCATAAAAGTGCAGCAAGACAACAGCCTTCCCTGGAAAATGGGACATTTTTACTATGGAGTAGACAGTCACAAATTATTACATTGTATTCTGTTTTTTTAACATTTCTCCTAGACCAAATATTATATAGTAGTGAGTGGTGTATTAACATTCTTAAATGTACTTTGTAGGTGTAACATCTGGTGACGGGGCCAGCGCGGAGGTGGCTGTGTTGGACTTGGACTCGGAGGCCTCTGGGGAGGAGGCGGCGGTAGAAGAGCTGGTGGCCGTTCCTGTGGGGGATCAAACGGTGGTGGCGGAAACAGGTAAGCTATATATTCCTTACTTATTGAGATTGAAGACTGCATAGTGTGCTTTCTGCACGGGTGTATTACAATTACAAATCAACCAGGTAGTAGCCTCCTCGAAATGTACTTCGACTTAGCTGTGAAGTTTTTGGTGAGAAGAATCCCAATAGGTTCTTAGACGAACGTGATGGATGGGATGAACGAAAAGCGAAAGAAGGGTGTAAGTAAGTGGGACGCGAACTTGTATGATGGCTGGCAAAGAAGAACGATATGTGTTTGCTTGGCCCCCGAGGTGGCTGGGAAGGAAAGAATATGGTATGGTGCATGGCTGGGTCAATGATGAAGCAAGGATGGGTGGAAGGACAGCAGCCTGGGTGGGTGAAACAGAAACTGTATGTGTGCGTATACTTTGACTGAATGGATGCCTGGAGCATGGTATTCTCTGACTCTTACATAGCACATGTGTATCTAGAGAGAGTAGATGGTCGACAGGTGAAGTAAGTGTTACCTTGAAGAGCATGTACCACCGCACCCGCACGTCCGTCCCAGTGCAGGGAAGGCAAGGAAAAGAAATTGTAAATGTGTCCAATACTACCATGAATAGTAGCAGTACTTTGTATTGCGTTTGCATTCACAGCATATATCTGGTTATTACGGTGGACACTCCGTACCTCTCTTAATAACTTTAGTTTACTTGTAGTACGTCATTCATGTGTGGGTGTATCACTGTTCACTCAATATTAAGCAAAGCACCTAAAGTCATCTCATCTGTCATTAAATACGTCCCATGTGAAGTGATAGATAATCAAATTAGTTAGCTTCTTCAGTTTCCTTTTCTAGTACTCATTTGCACTGTAGGGTGAAAGGTAAATTAATTAAGCAGTAGCCCTTGTAACAGAGTATTCTCAGTGCCACCCGTAATAGAAAAGTAATAGCTTCACCACCTGCATGTACTGGACCGGTACAGTAACGCAAGTCTGTCTCAATCATCATGGTGTGCAACTTTTTTTCTCGGGTGCAACTTCACTGTGCTGTGTCCATGTCATTCTGCCGGCTTGCATAAGATAACGTACCCATTTCCCTAAACAAGAGAGAAGAAGAAGAATAAGACTGGTGTACTGTCATAGTCGACTGTAATGGAAGTCCATAGTGGTCGTAGAATTAGTTCATTAAACTACCACTACTGTTAGAGCAAGGATGCAGAAGTGGGAGGTTACATAGATACTGTCCTCAATAGTTATGTACTGTGCTTTCAATTTGCTACTTGTACTCTGTGACCCAACTTTCGGCTCAATCACTTTGTGTTATTAATAAGGAGCATTGGTTACAGACTATGTCTTTCTTTCTTCATATAGTTGCTCCTTCCAAATCAACAACAAGGAGGGAGCAGGCTAGATTGGCCCGGCAACGGAGGCTGGAGGCCACAGTCGCCGAGTATCGGCGGCTGGTGGCCCTGGAGGAGGAGGAGGACACGCAGTCGAGCGGGGCAACATCCTCGACTGTGACCACTGCATCCTCCTCCGTGACTAAGCCAGCGGGACCGAGCCGGGCTAAGAAAGCCGACCACCACCGCCAAGCAACCGAAATACCAGCTGCCCCCCACAGGAGCTGCAAGGAACGCCAACGCCGCCTACGAGTCCGCATGTCCAACCTGGAGCAGGAGGTCCTGAGGTATAAGAACTTGGTTAAGGGCCTCCGCTCCGAGCTTGCCACCCTCCGCAAGGAGTATGATGCCCATGCCGCATCATGCACCAGCACCAGCACCCTCCAGTAGTGGAGTGTCCCTTGCCCTTTTTTTATAGACTTTTGGGGGGTGGGATTTGGGAGTTGGGATCGTTTTGGGACGTTTCAGAGACAATCGTTGGGGTTAGGGTGGGTGAGGGAGATTATTTTGTTAGGGCTAAATAAATATATTTTTCAACTTTATCTGACCATACCTGTTTTTTACTGCTTTTCAGTCTGGTGGGTGGGGGGCGGGGGTGTAACAGTAACTTTGTTTTCCTGAACAGTCGTAGGACTTTAGTAGTACAACCGTCAATCTCTTGTCTACTCCGAAATAATACTCCATTATACTACCTCCCACCAAACGCTTATCTTACCTGTAATTTGTGTTAGAAATTAGGGCTAGGCCCAGGGCTGGCTCCAGGTGAAATGGGGATTAACGTTGTCAATCCTGGGCGGGTGACATTTCCTCATTGCGGTGGTACTAGTGGTGTGACACAGTGGCAGTTGCATGCCTATGGAAAAAAAGAAAACGAAACCTTGTTTGTCCTCCTTACTGTAGCATTACAACGGTTACGGTACGATCGAGAAAATAGCAGGTGACAGTACACTAGAACAGTGCCATAATGTAGCCTAACAAATGGTAAAGTATTTGCTTGCAAGTATAACTAGTACTTGCGTTGAATTTATTTGACATTGGCTACTACTACTAGAAGATATAGTACTGAAGCTGAGTAAGTCTAGAAGATATCCTCGTATTCCTTCACCAGCCTGTTGCTGCTATCACCTTATCCTCCCCAGCAAGTGTGTGGAATTATTGATGTCATTTTAGTCAGACATCAAGCAAAACAACACAGCCCGGGGGAAGAGGGTTAGGGTTTGTAAAATGGATGGGAATGGGGGTTTCTTTTTGGGTAGGTTTTGTTGAGAGAAGAAAAAAAAAGCAGAGCATGGACAAACAATAATTGAAGATACAGAGTTTACAGACAATCTTTGGTTACAAACTAAAGGTAAGCACATGCAGTCACACTCATAGAATAAAAGACAACAATGGATACTGTATCTGTATTGCGTATGTTGTTGGAGTTGTCCTGTTGAAATTGGTAAGTAAGTTGCATGCAGCAAACAATTCCTCTTATTGGCGGCACTCCTCCATTCCAGCTGACGCTTCGTCCATCAATGTGGTGGTGACCACTGACAGAAGAGACACCCTGTCCACTGCCTGCCTGGCGGATGTTGACTGAAACCCGGCCTGTAATTATTGAACGGAAAACAGGAAGTGCTATTACAATACCACTGATAAATAAATAAAAGGTATGTACGCTGTGTGGTTCAAAAAGTGACACTTTGATTTCCCTAATAGACAGTACAATATTTTTGAAATTGCGTGCTCTGTCTGAGTCACCTTTTTAAGGATCAATAAGTATGGCCAAAATATTATAGCGGATCTTTCCCCTCAAGGTGGGTGTACTACTGTGTTTTAGAACAAAATTTGACCTTCCCAGCAATGCTCCCACCAAGACCCTTACTAAAGCCAGTCGCAAAAATGTAGAAGAACCCAATCATATCTCCAAAAACGATGCCTAGCAGAAAAATGGTTACAAAACGTACTTTGAAAGTAACAGTAGGCCCAAATACAGACCGTGGATTGTATTCAAACCACTTGCCTGCAAGCAAAAGTATCCATAGCCAGCATCGCTCCAACAGTGCTCTACAACAACAGAACCGCGTTGCAATAGAACCCCCCTAAACACATGCAATCCTGCTGCTAGGGCTAACCCTAACGAACCCTAACTTACAAAAAGTGCCAAAACTGGTGTTTCCTTATGGATTTTGTCCAACAAACTTCTAGCCGGTATTAGACCTTCCCAGGAATGCCCCAGGCAAGACCCGCCAACCCACCCGCAAAAAAACACCCGACACAACACCACCAAACAGCGAAAAAGCTAAATCTCATACTTACAATGTCTCTCGGCCTTCGGTCCAAACGCGGCGCTGTGCAGCTAGGTCGTCATCATCATCAATCATCATAACTCCTGTTTTCCACCACGGATTTCCTGAAAAGCAAATGCAATCAAGATTAGACTGTCGCAGCAGTGCTTCGACAGAGACCCCGGCCGCAACCCACCCACGAACAGCAGGAAGCCCCCCAAAACGCTACATTGAGCAAGATGTCTGAAGAAATGGCAAAAAAAAGGCTGTTCCTTATGGATTTCGTCCAAAACACTTGTATCCGGTATTAGACCTTCCCAGGAATGCCCCAGGCAAGACCCGCCAACCCACCCGCAAAAAAACACCCGACACAACACCCCCAAACAGCGAAAAAGCTAAATCTCATACTTACAATGTCTCTCGGCCTTCGGTCCAAACGCGGCGCTGTGCAGCTAGGTCGTCATCATCATCAATCATCATAACTCCTGTTTTCCACCACGGATTTCCTGAAAAGCAAATGCAATCAAGATTAGACTGTCGCAGCAGTGCTTCGACAGAGACCCCGGCCGCAACCCACCCACGAACAGCAGGAAGCCCCCCAAAACGCTACATTGAGCAAGATGTCTGAAGAAATGGCAAAAAAAAGGCTGTTCCTTATGGATTTTGTCCAAAACACTTGTATCCGGTATTAGACCTTCCCAGGAATGCCCCAGGCAAGACCCGCCAACCCACCCGCAAAAAAACACCCGACACAACACCCCCAAACAGCGAAAAAGCTAAATCTCATACTTACAATGTCTCTCGGCCTTCGGTCCAAACGCGGCGCTGTGCAGCTAGGTCGTCATCATCAATCATCATAACTCCTGTTTTCCACCATGGATTTCCTGAAAAGCAAATGCAATCAAGATTAGACTGTCGCAGCAGTGCTTCGACAGACACCAAAAATTACACACAAACCCCCGGAACCCCGCCAAAGAGCACCTCAAAGGCAAGCAAGTCAGCAAAAACGGCAAGAAATTTCCACCTCATATTTGGTCCAAAACACTTTTGTCCATTATTAGAGCTTCACAGCAATGGGCCCAAAACCGTCAACTCACCCGCAAAGAAGTACAACACCCCCACAAGTGCTGAGTCTTTCTTCATTGTGCGTAATCCAGCACTCTGCTTGGAGGGAAATCGCAGTCTGGAGGAGGAGGATAGAGGAGCATGTTCTTCAGAACTTGTGAACCTGAGGAATGTAGACTGCGGCACCTTCAAATCAATAAGCAAACAAGTGAAGACAGTTCTGATGATGGTCTTGTTTTTGGGATTAGGTGATTAAAGTTTGAATTAAATTAACTGTGCAAAACAAAGAAAGAGAGACACAAAGCACACAGGAATAAAAGTGAATAAGGACGAAAAAGAAAGTTCTTGATTGATTGTCTCATTTTCAGGGCTCGGTGTCAGGGAATAAGAACAAGATTTCGTCATCATACTCTGCGAATTCAGGCTGGATGAGGTCAGTGGCACCGAACAGAGAAAAAATCCCCTCATCTACGTTGCTGTCCTCCTCGTCTTCATGCGGCGTGCTTTCTCGTACTTTGTAATCTGGTGGTATGAGGTGCTGATTCATCTTGATCATTGTCAGCCGCTCCACATTTTTGGGCGAGAGGCGGCTCCGTTTGGGAGTTACAATGCCACCAGCAGCACTGAAAACACGTTCAGAAGACACACTTGCGAGTGGGCAAGACAAATAGTTTATAGCCAGGTTGAAGAGCTGTGGCCACAATTGTTTTTTGCCATGCCAATACTGCAATGGCTCATCATTAAGGAAGACCTCTGTTGAGTCATTCAGATAGTCCTGCACCATCGACTCAAGGTCATCAACTGTTCCTCCACTTTGCTTACTTTTTGCTGTGCCTGTGACATTTTTTCGAGAACCATACCCCATCAAACTTAGCCAATCCTCCTCCCCAGCCACTGTTAGTGTTGTCATTGTGTGTGGTGCAGATGATCCAGTTGCCGGTGTCTTTAACGGCTGAGAGGTCACTTGTGCCCCAGCCACAGGTGCAGAAGTGGATTCTTGTGACTGCGGATGGCCTGCTGATGCTGATGTACTGGCTTCTCCTTCAATAACCTGCCGTTCTTTTTCAAACCTCTTGGCTGACCAGGCTAACCAATGTTTGTACTTTTGAACATCTGCATCAGCGAAAGGAAAGAATGCGTTGTCTGCCAGCGCCTTTTTGTAGCGTGGATCCAGAATAGTAGCACAAATGTAATGCTGATCTGAGTTGATGTTTTGAAGACGTTCATCACCACGTAGGCGATGTAATAATTTCTCAGACAAAATGAAATGTTTTTTTTTTTTCATCTTTTTCAAACTCAGAAGAAACCGCCATCAGTTGGTGCTCCAGTATGCACAACAATGGGATAGCTTTTCCCAAATTACAGTCCTCCTGGCTGACTGCACGCGTGAAGAACTCAAAAGGACGAAGCATGTCTGTCAGGCTTATAACTATGTCCCATTGCGCCTTACTCATCCGCAGGTCCTCCTTCTGAGATGTAGCCTCTGTCAAGAAATAGTGATCGAGTACCGTATACTGCTCATGCAGACGCTCAAGCATGTAGAAGGTTGAGTTCCAACGTGTTGCCACCTCCTGGATGAGTGCTTTCACTGGCATTCCACGTTGAAGTAGCAGTCTCCGCAGATGCTTCCGGGCCTTAAAAGAATGGCTGAAATGGTTGCACATTTTGCGGCAGGTGGCCATTACCTCGAACGCTGGACTCTCTTTATCACTCAAGAATTTTTGAACTACCAGGTTGATACAGTGCGCCAAACACGGCACTCTAACATGGTCACCAAGGAACATGGCCTTAACTACATTGGCGCCATTATCCGTGGAAACATAACCAATCTTGCGTTTTAGGGGGGATAGCATTGTCAAGACCTTTTTGTCAAACTCTTCCAAAAGGTTTTCTGCTGTGTGACTTTTCTCCAAGCCAAACATGGCTAGTGTTGCATGTTTCCGAGCAGCTTTGAAAACTTGGTCCGGGTCAACACCTGCGTTTAGCTTTGCTTTAACACCTGAAAAAGAGACCCAGTGTGCAGTGATGCACATGTAATCATCGCCTGGGCCACTGGTCCACATGTCTGTTGTCAGATGTATTGTGTGAACAGCACTCTTCTGCAAAGCTGCCCCAATCGCCTGCAGCACATCTTCATGTAGTGCTGGAACCGCAACTCTGGCAAAATAGAACCGGCTCGGAACCTTCCATTTAGGGCAGAGCGTTGCAACTAATTCAAGAAAACCTACCGCTTCTACAAAAGAAAAAGGTAGAAGGTCCATAGCTAGCATTTTAGCCAGCTTAGTGTTATACAGACGCGTCAGTGGGTGGTTGCGTTCATATGGCACGTCTGAAGTAAGCATTGTTCTAATGTTGCCCTGGACCAAGCATTTACGGGCTGATAATGACTTCGTTGACCCAATTTTGCTCGCTGGTGAACTTTTGTGCGTTGGTGTCTCACTCGCTCCAACACTCTTAGTGTGCCTCACATTGGGTGTGCTGCTGACAGGGGTACTGGGTGTAAGGGAAGTGTTTGACACGTCTTCTTCCTGCTCGTCAACATCAGATGAAACATCAACGTTTCCTTGATTTTGGCCTTTCTTGATCGCAGCTAGGTGCGCAAACCATTTGACAGCGTGCTTTCTCTCAAGATGACCACTCTGGCCGCCGGTACCATAGTTGGTACCTGACTTACCACGACTAACTGCAAGCTTACAAAGGGTACAAATGGCAAACTTTGGATTTTTGGGACAAACAGTAAAGAAGTCCCAAACTGGGGACTTGAAGTGTCTGTGGGACCTGGAGGAGGCGGCGATACTGGTGGTGGTGGTCATGAAGCTAATGCCAGATGAAGTGGAGGATCTGGATTGCCCAACTTTTGTACGTTTTCCACTTTCACCGCCACTAATTAAGGTCGAGGTTGACGAAGGTCTCTTCTTGCCAGAAAGAAATATGGAAGCGGGACGAGTTGGTGTACTACTTAACTCCAATGATTGTGGTGTTTCCACTGCCTCCTCATCGACAACATCATCATCATCATCATCATTCGCAGCAGCTCTTCGGGCTAGGGTCAAAATGTCTGTTTGCTGCATGCCCGCTGGGGCTGCAGTGACCTTTATGATGACTAGGTCGTCGTTGGCAGAGTCTTCATCAGCAGCAGTATCCGCCACTTCTTGTTGAGCCTCATCACACTCCATAAGTCTGAGACTTTGGACGAGCTTCCTTTTACGCTTAAGTACCTTTGTTGGATCATGGTGTGCCTCACTCTCAGACGGCTGTGGTGCTGGTTCCCAAGTTTGATCCGTATCATCAGAAGGAGGTGTGCTTGAAGAGGATGTAGACACCACCCTTGATCTCTTCCTTGCTAGGGTTGTGGAAGACAATGAAGGATCAGCAGGAGGAGTGGCTTCCTCAAATGATACCTCGCCTTGATGGTCGATTTCCTGATGTGCCCCTACTTCGGGAGGAACAACTATTGTGGGCACTTGTGACCCTCCATGCACCTCTGCTTGCGCATCTCCTTGCGCTGCCTCTCCTTCCACATGTACTTGGGCTTGTACTTGCACATGTGATTGTTGTTGCGGCTGTGGTTGTTCAACACTCGTCAGATGAGCTACAACAACCTGTGTTGATTGAGGGACATTGCTGCTGCTTTCTTGCGATGAGCCAACATCACTGGTCGATGGTGATTGAAGAACTATACTGGCTGCCTCTGCAGCACTCAAGGGCTTGGACTTAAGTTGGCGTGGTGGTGGTGGTGGCACTGAGCCCAATGGAGCGGGGGGGGTGCTGCCAGCTTGGTCCCCAGCAGATCCCGCTGCTGCTGCTGCAGGCATACTTTTTTTTTTACTCCCAAAAAAAGGGGCGGGCGGCACACCAGTCTCCTTGGTAACTTGCTTCTTCTGCTCCTTACTGGCACCTTTCTTGCTAGAGGAGCTACGGGTTACTTTTTTTGGGGCCATCCTCTTCAGAGCAGGTCAGCAGGCAGCAGTTGCACGAGTTGCAGAGGGTTCTGTGTCCAGACGTGACGTCGCGTGACGTTATGCTGCACACACCGCTGCAGGACTTCTTCCTGGCACTGGTGGTTCTCTTGAGTCTTCTTGTGCACCTAAAAGCAATGGAAGACAGAGGAACATCAGTTCAGTTATACACTCCAAAAATTCGACAAAACACAGAAAAATGAGCACAATCCCATGCCATCCTTGATGTTTACATTGAAGACACCCCACAGAAAGACTACGGACATGCAAGTATGCAACACTCACTACCCCTGGGCATAATGGATGAAAAGTAGGCAAAATAAGTGCAGGCCTCAAACACTGCCTCTCCTCAAAATGGCCCCTTACACCCCAGGCACATGTTGCCTGTACCAGCCAGCACTCAAGATGGCCACCACCACCACCCACATGGCCAGTCCACATCAACAGTACACCCCCAAAAAACAGAAAAACAGCCAGAAATCACCACAATCCAACGCCATCCATGATGTTTACATTAAAGAGAGTGAGACCACACCACAGGCACACTCAGTCCATGCACCACCCACCACCCCTGGGCAAAAGGCCACACCAGCAGCCCCCCAAAAACGACAAAAAACAATAAAATAAGCCCAATCCCAGCCCATCCATGGCCTCAATTATGTTTAAATTCAAGAAGACACCCCACAGAAAGACTAGGCCCATGCAACACTCACCACCCCTGGGCAAAGGGCCCCACCAGCAGGCCCAAAAAAACGACAAAAAACAATAAAATCAGCACAATCCCAGCCCATCCAAGACCTCAATGGTGTTTAAATTCAAGAAGACACCCCTCAGAAACACTAGGCCCATGCAACACTCACTACCCCTGGGCATAATGGATGAAAAGTAGGCAAAATAAGTGCAGGCCTCAGACACTGCCTCTCCTCAAAATGGCCCCTTACACCCCAGGCACATGTTGCCTGTACCAGCCAGCACTCAAGATGGCCACCACCACCACCCACATGGCCAGTCCACATCAACAGTACACCCCCAAAAAACAGAAAAACAGCCAGAAATCACCACAATCCAACGCCATCCATGATGTTTACATTAAAGAGAGTGAGACCACACCACAGGCACACTCAGTCCATGCACCACCCACCACCCCTGGGCAAAAGGCCACACCAGCAGCCCCCCAAAAACGACAAAAAACAATAAAATAAGCCCAATCCCAGCCCATCCATGGCCTCAATTATGTTTAAATTCAAGAAGACACCCCACAGAAAGACTAGGCCCATGCAACACTCACCACCCCTGGGCAAAGGGCCCCACCAGCAGGCCCAAAAAAACGACAAAAAACAATAAAATCAGCACAATCCCAGCCCATCCATGGCCTCAATGGTGTTTAAATTCAAGAAGACACCCCTCAGAAACACTAGGCCCATGCAACACTCACTACCCCTGGGCATAATGGATGAAAAGTAGGCAAAATAAGTGCAGGCCTCAGACACTGCCTCTCCTCAAAATGGCCCCTTACACCCCAGGCACATGTTGCCTGTACCAGCCAGCACTCAAGATGGCCACCACCACCACCCACATGGCCAGTCCACATCAACAGTACACCCCCAAAAAACAGAAAAACAGCCAGAAATCACCACAATCCAACGCCATCCATGATGTTTACATTAAAGAGAGTGAGACCACACCACAGGCACACTCAGTCCATGCACAACCCACCACCCCTGGGCAAAAGGCCACACCAGCAGCCCCCCAAAAACGACAAAAAACAATAAAATAAGCCCAATCCCAGCCCATCCATGGCCTCAATTATGTTTAAATTCAAGAAGACACCCCACAGAAAGACTAGGCCCATGCAACACTCACCACCCCTGGGCAAAGGGCCCCACCAGCAGGCCCAAAAAAACGACAAAAAACAATAAAATCAGCACAATCCCAGCCCATCCATGGCCTCAATGGTGTTTAAATTCAAGAAGACACCCCTCAGAAACACTAGGCCCATGCAACACTCACTACCCCTGGGCATAATGGATGAAAAGTAGGCAAAATAAGTGCAGGCCTCAGACACTGCCTCTCCTCAAAATGGCCCCTTCTTACACCCCAAGCACATGTTGCCTGTAGCAGCCAGCACTCAAGATGGCCACCACCACCACCCACATGACCAGTCCACATCAACAGTACACCCCCAAAAAACAGAAAAACAGCCAGAAATCACCACAATCCAATGCCATCCATGATGTTTACATTAAAGAGAGTGAGACCACACCACAGGCACACTCAGTCCATGCACCACCACCCCTGGGCAAAAGGCCACACCAGCAGCCCCCCAAAAACGACAAAAAACAATAAAATAAGCACAATCCCAGCCCATCCATGGCCTCTATTATGTTTAAATTCAAGAAGACACCCCACAGAAAGACTAGGCCCATGCAACACTCACCACCCCTGGGCAAAGGGCCCCACCAGCAGGCCCAAAAAAACGACAAAAAACAATAAAATCAGCACAATCCCAGCCCATCCATGGCCTCAATGGTGTTTAAATTCAAGAAGACACCCCTCAGAAACACTAGGCCCATGCAACACTCACTACCCCTGGGCATAATGGATGAAAAGTAGGCAAAATAAGTGCAGGCCTCAGACACTGCCTCTCCTCAAAATGGCCCCTTCTTACACCCCAAGCACATGTTGCCTGTAGCAGCCAGCACTCAAGATGGCCACCACCACCACCCACATGACCAGTCCACATCAACAGTACACCCCCAAAAAACAGAAAAACAGCCAGAAATCACCACAATCCAATGCCATCCATGATGTTTACATTAAAGAGAGTGAGACCACACCACAGGCACACTCAGTCCATGCACCACCCACCACCCCTGGGCAAAAGGCCACACCAGCAGCCCCCCAAAAACAACAAAAAACAATAAAATAAGCACAATCCCAGCCAATCCATGACATGAATTATGTTTAAATTCAAGAAGACACCCCACAGAAAGACTAGGCCCATGCAACACTCACCACCCCTGGGCAAAGGGCCCCACCAGCAGTCCCAAAAAAAGGACAAAAATCAGCACAATCCCAGCCCATCCATGGCCTAAATGGTGTTTAAATTCAACAAAACAGTTGTATCATGCACCCCTAACCAACCCTGGTCCTACTGGATACTGTGGCTACCCACAATATAATTTATTTAATGTTCTGAAAAAGTTCCAAAATTTTACTTGCAGCAACTGTAATGCCCCAAACAAACTTACTTGTGAAAGTTGATTTCTAATCCAAAAGTGATCCAAAGACAGTCAAAAAGGCCTCAAATCCAAATATCCAGCAGCACCCACAAAAAGTAATCCTTCCAGCTCCAGATCCAAATGAAAGTGACCAGGAGATGGACAAAGCACTGGGAGGAGCCTGCTGGACAGGAACAGGAAGTTGGAGACTGTGGGGCACTTCCTTCCTCCCCCCCCCCAAAATGGACTCCTTGCAAAAAAAAAAGGCCATGCAAATGTCAACCTGAGGAGTGATTCTGATAAAAATCATAATTTTCTGAAGGTTTATCCTGTTTGCTGGTGATTTTCTTGTGCGAAATTGCAAAATCTCTATTTCGCAAGTGCGAGATTGTTCCTTTCCGCCGCAACTACGTGTTCGCAATTGCGAACTCTCGCGAGGTGTGCTGTGCAAGGTGGCAAGCCGCGAGTACGTATTCGCGGGCGACAAACTCCCGCGGGAACACGCAGCAAGATCTAAAATGGCGCGTCACTCGCAAAGAAAAACAACTCGGCAAACGCTAAAATGACGGAAAGTGAACGCCGTGCACCACGCCGCGCGCCGCAACCAAGCAAAAAATCCGCCGCGAGCGGATTCACGGATTTTCGACAAATTCGCGAGCGTTCGCGGATTGCGGATTTGCCGAAAATCCGAAAAATCCGCGAGCGGAGCGGTTTTACGCCCATGCTTAATACCCACATATCTGTGTGAACAAGGGCATGTGATCAAATAAACAACGTAGGTTGAATTACAGTTGGTGTGCGATCTTTGCCACCAGGTTTTGTCCGGTTCCAGGGAGAGCGATTTTGTGGCCGTAGTCAAGTGGCATACGGAGCAATTGGAGCATGGGTAGTGTCCGGTAACCCTTGGTAGATTCCATGCATCTGTAATACTCCGAGTGGGCAAGGAAGCTAGTTCTTTTGGTCTGGTGTGCACCAAGGAGGATATCTTTTACCATCTAGACTGAGAGCCCTGTTTATCAAGGGTTTGTGCCATGTTTACACCACACAACGTGGTGCATGTGTGACGTGAACCCTAAAATACTATTTATCAAGACACACAAGCCCACTTTGTGTGGCTTAAAAAAAACTGGAGTAAAGCAATGTAGTGCAAATCACTGTGATGCGTTACTCTGTTGTGGTAAGGTATTCCACACAACTCCCATAGATTTTGACACATTGGTGAATGAGCCTAAATGCTATGCCTTTCCAGGTGAGGCATAATGAGGTGAAACATGTTCATTTCACTGCGTTACTTCCTCTTTCTATGTGTCCTGCATTCTGCAGCACATACAGATAGATGACTGTGCACCAGGGGATTGCTTTTGTGCATTAAGGCACCGCTTCCTGCACAAAAACTATTTTGCATGCGATACAGGCACCCTTGTACTCTGTTGCAAGGGTGCATACCGTGATTCTAGGCAGCCCATTGTGCGGCAGCACTGTGGGAAGGACAGGAGTGCTCTGTATTGTAATAAATACGGTGCCTTCCTGCCCTTTTCATGTAACAGAGTGCAGTAAAGGTGACTTGCTGCGCTGTGCTACTTTTGCATAAATAGGTCCCTTACCATTTTTATCAGACCAGGGGAACTAAACCTTTATACTTTCAGATGTGGAACACTTCTTGTAGCTTAATTCAATAGAGTATGATTGTGAGGGTAGTAGAAGAGGCCTTTGTGTTTGCTCAATGAGATTTTACCAGCTGCTGTGAGTAACTATTACTGGTATTTGTCTGCCCACATTTTAGTCATTTTATGTTGCAGTTTGTTCTACTCCTCGAAGCTAAACTTTCAGATAGAGGAGCTGAGTTGAGGTTGGTGGTAACTGCAAATCTGAAATGCGTAGAAAGTGATAAATCCTCCATTGGAGAATTATCTACCAGTCAAGGATCCAGCAGCAGAATTATCTATTCCAAAAATTGTAAAATGGGGTAGTGGGGCATCTCCTCCCCCATTCGAAATTCATTTAGCCCCCGAACAATTGATAAAATATTTTTCCAAACAGTATTCATCAGATGATGTAGGGATTCCTGAACCTCCACTACACATACCTAGCGACCAGAGGTGTGTAGTGTTTGAACCCTCGAAAGTAATGGTCGGTCTTCATGCCATTACGGGGGTTAGAGCTCCGGGTATCTATAGCATACCCACAGATGTTTTTCTACATGACAGCGAAAGGTGGTGCAGGTATATTAAATTGCTTGCAAATGGTCTGGCCCAGGGTGCCCCCATTCCTGAATCATGGAATGGGTCAGAGATTATACCAGTCCACAAGAAGGGGGACAGATCGCAGCCTGCAAACTATCGGCCCATTAGTCTTAACGAGTTAATCGAAAAGGTAGTGGCATGCCTTGCCCTGGGAAAGGTACAAGAATTGGTTGACGACAATAGCATTTTAACTCCTAATCAGGCTGGCTTTTGGGCCCATATAAGTACAGTGGATCAAGTCTTTAGATTTATTCTGATTTATTGTCGGACAGTGGTAATAGGCAAAGGCAATATGTACGCAGTTTTTGTGGATTTAAAATAAGCCTTTGATTTAGTTTCCCGTAGTAAATATGGGA
The DNA here is from genome assembly GCF_964261635.1 of Lissotriton helveticus. Taxonomy (NCBI): domain Eukaryota; kingdom Metazoa; phylum Chordata; class Amphibia; order Caudata; family Salamandridae; genus Lissotriton; species Lissotriton helveticus. The sequence continues at coordinate 1,007,267,206 of NC_136063.1, read as the reverse complement.
GGTGCTGCGGGATTTGGGTATGCCTGCTAGTCTTTCTAATGCACCTGAACGAGAGTAATTTTGCCTATATACGTTGGGGCAGACAGGGCCATTCAAGGTGAAAAGGGAGTGCGCCAAGTGTGCGTCTTGGCACCCACGTTGTTCTCCCTTTTCATTAACGAGGCAGCTACATTCTGAGCCAAACACCTACTGATGCCCCGGCCCTTGCTGGCTCCAAGGCCGTATGTGTGCTGAGGACACCCTTATCATTTCCAAGACTCCCAGTGGATTACAGCATGCATTGGCTTTGTTTGAAGACTTCTGTGACATTAGAGGGCTCAAGATGAATGTAGATAAAACAAAACGTATGTCTTTTAACAAACACCGATCATAGAGGGGGAAAATCATGATGGGGGGGTGGCTCTAGAGGAGGTAGATGTGTTTAGGTATTTAGATGTCACCATAGAGAAAATAATGAAATGGAGTCCTGTATTGATAGGATGGCTCTAAAACATAGGCAAATAGCAGGTGCCTTAAGTAAAGAATTCTGCCTGTCTCTGACTAAACCTGTAAGCCCTGTGTTAGAGATCTATAAGGCTAAGGTGATCAGCTCAGTTCTATATGATTCGGAGCTGTGGGGGTTTGGAAACCTTGCACAACTAACTACTGCTGAAAATAAGTTATTTCATGCAATTTCTAGCATCCCTCAAAAGTTCACCCTCCCTCCCATTGCTTAACAACATGTGAAGGCACTCTGTGGCTGATTTAGCAATGCTTCGCTCCTTATCATACTTGCGTAGGATTTGGGTCACACCTGAGTTAACCACCTACTAAAGTGGCTTAAGGGATGTTCTAGATGCTCACTTTTACCATAAAATAAGCTGGCTTAGAAATATAATGGGGACACTGTCTCTAATAGGCCTGGTAAAAATGTGGGAGAACCCGGCTGACCTAGTGACTATTCCTAAAGCTGTATTGAAGAATAAATACTGGGATATGGTGGGGCACAATTATAGTAGACTGAGTGACAGTTCAACGCTGACAGGGAGGTTCTTGCTAGTTAAACCTTGCCTCTATCTCGAACCATACTGGGACACCCTCCCCAAACCCCTGGGCCGTAAACTTTACTTCCAATTCAGAGTTGGTACTTTTCCTATAAATACCTTCATGGCAAATTGGTCAAAAGCAGGAGATAATAATTGCCCTTACTGTACTGATCAAGCAGAAACATACCAACCTGTTCTTTTTGAATGCCCTGCCTATGCTATTCCACGAAAGATTTGGCTTGAACCTATGTGTAAGAACCTGTGCACCAGGCAAAGCAGTGAAGCTTTAAAAATTCTGAGGACTGATTCCTCGCTTCGATATGGTATTCCCCTAGCCAAATATCTAAAGTAGGTTTGGTGCATTAGTTTAAAAGCAGCACCAAATGAGAACAAACTAGCACCTGTGCCACTAGGTTCTCCCTCCGCTGAAGCATCAAGTTGATCTTTATATGGTGATATTGAATCCCACAGTCTAAATTTTATAATTTGTATTTTAGCTTTATTTAATAACTTTTTAATTTTTTACCAGTTTATAGCATGGAGTTTTTATGAAATCTTGACTGTATTGACTTGATACATTGTAGAGATTATTTAGTTTTTTAGTTGGATTACTGTGCGTTTTGAGGATTGTGCCCCATTGAGCTGTGGTATCTTATTACATTAAACATCATACTTTTACATGATGTATGTTACATGAATTTTGTGGTGATATTATTGACGAAATTGCCCACTTTTAATCCTCTAAGATGTATTGATTAATTATGTTTATTTTATCACCGTTGATTTGTAGATAAAGCTTTAGTCAAATTTTGAATATCGTGTTGTTTTGCTTTTATGACAATATTGTCGAAAAAAAACTTTTTGAAGTGAAGTCAAGTGATCTACTCCAAGTTGCCCTGTCTTGGAGGTAATTCCACCTCGAAATTCTATTCAACTGGAGATTTTTCCAGTGGATGCTCTTCAATTGGTTGATTTCTAGTTTTTGCCCAATTCCATATCAGCCCAGTCACCCCAAGGTTCAGAGTGTACCACTGCTTGGATTGTTGCATGAACATTAGTTGAGGATAGAAATTTTGTCAGTTGAGGCAAATCAACTGGCCACGTTAATTTAGAGCGGCAGGGTATACTTCTTGTGGGGTTTCTCCTGGGACACAAATAAATGCCTCCTAAACTAAGCTTCTACCCTGGCCTGTATAAAGGAAAAGGAAAGAGATATAAAGGATGAATTTTCTTATTGCAGCTTTCAAGTATAGAAACACTGAAACACGGTCTATCAGAATGTGCGCCAAGCCCCAGAAACAAAATGCTACTACTGTGAAGAACAAACGTTTTCACTAGAGTCGAATTCATGATATGGAAAAATCCAATCAAAATTCCAGCCATTGCCAACACATCCATTAAACACACAAATAAAGTCCAACCGAATAAAAATAACGAGAACAGATTAAAAAAAACATATTTGAGAATATTATATGGCATAATAATAATAATAATAATACCAGCATTTGTAAAAGCGCGAACAGCTACCTCAAGCAGAGGTGTCCCGGCGCTAAGCAAGACAGAAGAGCAATCCACCCGAACTACTCACGCTAACCTAGTCCATGGGATCTAGGCTAAAAAGGCAAGTTTTCAGTGCTTTCCTGAACAATGGCTCACAATCTATCTGCCGTAAAAAGTTAGGCAAGGCATTCCACAGCTTAGAAGACACAACCATGAAGGATCTCCCTCCAATCCGCGCTTTCTTAAACCTCGGAATGCATAATAAGTTTACCATGTAGGGTGCGGAAAGCGAAGGTCAGGGCCTTAAATTCAATTCTCCTGGCCACGGGCAGCCAGTGGAGTAGCTTGATGTGCGGGGAGATATGATGGCTTAAGGGTACTCGCCTGAATCATTCTCACAGCCACATTTTGGACCATTTGCAGCCTTTTAATCAAATATGCGGGTAAATCTACATATAGACAGTTCGTGTAGCCAATCTAGCCGTCGCTGTGGCCTGGATAGCTATGCGGCGACAGACCTCAGGTAATAAAGGGAGGAATTTTCGTAAGCTTTTCAGTTTACCAAAGCAGGTCAAGGACAACTGCATGATCTGAGCTGAAAGCGAGAGATGCGTCTCACATGTAACCCCCAAATTTTGAGCAGACTTTGCCGGGGTGGGTGGAGGACCCTTTTCCTGTTGCCACCATAGGTCCGCCGGTGGCAGGAGAGTATTTCCAAAGAATAGAACCTCCATTTTATCAGCTTTAAGCTTCAATTTGTTGTTATTCGTCCATGAGGAGATATCTGTCAAGCAGCCCTTGAAGTTCTTAATGCATTGTCCGCTTGATCTTTAAAAGAGAACACCAACTGGGTGTCGTCGGCGTAAGATATAGCCTTCACACCCCAATTAGCTATACGCGAGAACAGTGGGGCCAGAAAGATATTAAAAAGGAGCGGGATGAGTCCTGAACCCTGAGGGACTCCACACCACATCTGCTTGTGTTTGGATTTGTGAGTTTGCAGAGCAATCTGTTGTGTTCGGTTGGAGAGAAACGAGTTCAGCCAGCTCAAAGCCAGCCCCCCCCAAGCCAATATCCTTAAGTCTGTGCAGCAATATTGCATGGTCTCCCGTGTCGAATGCAATGGACAAGTCAAGGAGCACCAGCATCGCTGATGCCCCCTTGTACACTGTCATTCTTACTGATTCTGATATCTCTAGGAGGGCCGTTTCGGTACTAAAGCCCCGTCTGAACCTAGATTGGGTATCATGCAAAATGCCAGATTCCTCAACAAATGAGGATAGCTGCCTTTGAACCCACTTCTCCAGCATTTTTGTGGAGGCTGGGAGAAGAGAGATAGGGCGATAGTTGCTCTAATTGCCGGGCACTCCATTAAGTTTTATTCTGAGCTGTAGAACAATGGCGTGTTTCCAAGACTCAGGGAAGTTATCAGTTGTTAGGGAAATATTCCAAATGTGGGTCAACATCTTTACAGTGGAATGAGCCACTACCTTCCAAAGTTTTGGGGGGCAGGGGTCCTCTGGTGAACCAGATTTGCAGCTAAGAATCAAAGCCATTCCATCTTGCTGCGTAATTGGGGAAAGTTCGCTGAACGAGGCTTGTGCATGGTAGCTCTCAATCATATCAGTTTTATTTGTTGCAGCATAATCCGTAAAGGCATTGTAGATGATTCGAATTTTATTGTCAAAGAAGTCGCCGAGATTCTCACATAATGAAGGAGAAGATTGGACTTCAGATTGAAGTTCTTGAGGCTTAAGGAAAGCCCTCACCACCTTGAATAATTCCCTACTAGAATTCTCAGCAGACTTGATGCTTTTAGATATGTATTCTCTTCTAGCCGTTTTTATACTTTTGTGTAGCTCTTTCAAGGCTTTCTTGTATGCAGCTTTGGCTATCTCGCCGTAGTTGGAATGCCACTGTCGTTCTAGGTGCTTGCATCTACTTTTGTCCAGTTTAAGGGCTTCAGAGAACCACGGGGCCGAGGGCAGTTGCCTCCGTGATTTAGTGAATCTGTACGGAGCTACAGTGGCTATTGCTGTAGAGATCCAACTATGGAACTCCAAAGCATCTACATTGGGGTCGCACTTACAAAGGGGTTGGCTCTCCTGTAGAGCCGGTCCTAACATTTCTACAGAAATCTTTTTCCCATTCCTTTTTCGGACCATGCGTGAACCGACCTGCTGCCTTTCTTTGCCCAGACAGATTGAAAAAGGGATCAGATAGTGATCTGACCATACCACCTGGTAAGGGTATTTCGTACTCGAGGATGCCAGGTTAGGAAACACAAGGTTCAGAGTGTACCCTGCCTTGTGAGATGGAAGTTTTATCTGTTGAACCAAATAGATTCCAGCAAGAGCAGCTTCTAACTGAGCAGCCTGGGTAAAATTCGGGTTATCCCCGTGAAGGTTGAAATCCCCCAGTACTGTGAAATTAGCATATGCCAAGGATTTCTGTGCTATGTAGTTGCACACTTCTGAGGTGGCACCGGCTGTAAAGTCAGGGGGTCTATAGATCAGGAGTCCTGAGAGTGACATGGAGGGGGCAATTTTTAGGCAGAAATTCAAGCCTTCCATTGTGCTTATTTTGGGCATCCCGAGGACTCAGCTTCCCATGAGTCTTTGTATATAATCGCTACCCCCCTCCCCCTTTGGACCCCTCCCGATGTGCACAGCAGATTTTAAAGCTAGGCGGGATTGCCAAGGCAATTACCGGTGTGGCACCTTCCTTTTCCCTTTCAGAAATATGGCATCCCATTTGCCCTCTTCCAGTAGAAGCCATATGTCTGTGCATGCTTAACCAGAGATCTGCAATTGATCAGACACGTCTTAATAATAGTTGTTTGCTTACTACACTCTACTTCACAGCCTTCCTTGCTACTGGTAGCTGTGTGCTCTGATATGCTCACGGGAGCCCATAGGCAATTCGCACAGGGGCTGAGATACTCGTGGAAGCCAAGGTTAGTGTCCGGCATACCTGAGCAGGATTTGCTTTTTAAGGCCAAAAGATCGTTTCTGGACCATCTAAACATGTCATTTGAGGCACAACTGACATCATGGCTGGCCCTGACCGCTGTCCGGACGTGGACGGCGGCAGACAGGCTTGCCTTTGGCACGCCTTTAGCCAGCAGCACATGAGGTTAAATACACCCCCCCACAGAAGTGAGGAGAGTAGAAGGAGGAGCTACGTCCCTCCACACAATCGGTCCTAAAGACCGCGGTGGACCGGGGATCGTTGGCCCCAGAGTGCAGGGTGCAGGAGAATTCCGGTATGTGCAAAGCGGCAAAAGCACAAGTTAAAGACAGAGTTTTAAAATCATATTAAAAATAGCAGCAAGGAGTTCTGGCGGTGCGCGAAATCTATGTCAGCACAGCTGGCAGCACCTGAAGATTAAATCTTCCTGAAGATTAAATCTTCAGTAATCTGCATCGCTAGCTGAAAAAGGAATATGCGATGACTGTGTGCTAACAAAATTTAAATTGGGATTCTGGCATGATCTAAAGCAATTCTTACAGTGCTCATCATGGTTTCAATATTACAGTCATAGGCAACAAAAACTGCAGCATGAGATCGCTTCATCTTTGATAGTAGGACATTTCTCTCACCTTGGTAAAAATCCATGAAGAAAAAGTGGGAGAATGCATGCGGTATTGTAAATTGGTTTCTAATTGATTTTAGACTTTGGAACAAGCATTATTGTTGTGTTGGGAAGGAGACCCTGCACTTTCAGAGCAGTGGCGTAACTCAAAAAAGTGGTACTCCCTACAGAATGTGATGAGGCCCAGGGACTAACATGTCTCACCAATTTTCATTGACCTTGGAATTAATGGTGACCCTATGAAGGGTTGGGGGGCTCTTGGAGGTTGCCCCCCTACACTACAGGGTCTGCAGAGGCTTGACTTACACCCCGGTGTCAAAGTAGAAATGGCCTACTCTACAGTCTCTGAGTCCACACTGAGTCTGCCTGATTTCACCATTGTTGAGGCTTTTGGCCTTTGATTGTGACCACAGGTTCCTGCTCACCATGTACTTCGGACAGATACAGATTATTCACACTGTCAAATTGGCAAACGATTGTCTATGTCTATCGAGACAAAGAATTGTTACTGGTTATGATTTATAGTGGTCTATCTGCAGGGACAATTCCTCACTAATGCCAAAGCTGCCAATTTGGTGGGAGACTCCTGTTTTTTACCTTAAAAATACGTTACTTACCTTTCATCCACATACAATCCCACCATCCCAATAGAAGTTAATGAGATAGCTAACTGCCTCCTATTTTTTCTCGAAATTTCCCTCTTCTACATTCCCAAATGTTGACATCTCTACATTCGTCACTTGAATAATTTTGACTGAACGACAAATGTGTGCGTTTTCTGCTCGGGATTACTCAGATTCATTGCTTTTTAATTTTGGTCAGTAGTTATAAGTGTAAGCGTGAATATTGCTTTACTTTTCCATTAACCTAAAATCCAACCACAGAGAAAGTGAAAGCCTACAATACCCCAAATTACAAGTACATATTGCATGATAGGCACAAGAAATAATTAATCATGATTAGTGAGTACAGAAAAATGTACAGTCATTAATAATCATTGGGTATTCTAGTCTAGAACACACTGCCCTTTCCATATTGGCGTGCGCTCTCACGCACGTTCTTCTTTCTCACCACCAATAAGTGTGACATCCGTGGAACAAGGGTCAACGAAAGACCATTCCCTTGCGCTAAATCACAAGCGAATTATTAAACGAGTGCAATGGAAATACGTATCTAATACATTGTAAAAGAATTTCAGTAATGCAAATAAAAGTTGTGCTCTCGTTCCTTTACTTTTTTCCTTTGGATGATTAGAAACAGATGCGCACGTGTCCACCTGAAACGGAGTATGCCCAGAAACACAAACATCTGCTTTAGAGCTTGAATATGTAATAGCCTGTGTTGTTATTTTTCACCCTTATCTGATCAGAGATACAATATTTAAATCTCTAAGCTCATTTTTGTTTTTCTGTGTTGAAATTGAGTTGACAAATAGCAACGCAGGAAGTGCGGGTGTGAAATACGTATTTCAAGTATATTATTTTTACAGGTTTGAATTATGGTTATCATTTATCTGTAATGAATCGCGCTCCCGAATACTTGTTCTGCCAGTCTGTGGGCACTTTTTTATTCCGTTCCGGAGTCCCCCACAGTAGAAATACAGGTATGAGTTATTACCCGCATTAATCCGATAGAAAATGCGTGGTTAAAATGCAAATTCTGTCATTGAAAACAATTGTACCGTTTGATCATGATACTGCAGCCAACAGCCATATGTCACTGCTGTATTTATCCAAGCACTGTGCCACCCCTTCTCCTCATTTTAACATTTCTCATCCCTGAAGAGATCCTGCGATTGTGTGAAATGTTCCTGTCGGATTGGACCTGACAACAATATTCAGACAAAGAGATTGACTCGGAATACAATAACCTGCCTTATTCCAGCGCCTCCAGTACTGGCCACAATAGATTTCTTTGTATCCAGAGGTTGTTTTCAGTAATATTTTGGAAATCTCGCTTGAGAAACCCAAAACTCTGGGGGACAAAGTTGCTTCACATTGAGCCATCTACTTTGACAAGTTGAAGGCGATCTGTGAGTTTTGTTGCCCTCTCTGAAATAAAGGACATTTACCAACAACCACGCAGTTGCATTGCAGGTGCTCATGTCACCACAAAAAGGGTGTTCGTAGAAGGTAAACAGTCAATGGTAAGCGTAACATCACATGGAACAGAATGCAAATATTTGATGACAAACTATAACAAGCGGATCCTCAAACCTTAATAACCGATCAGTGCCCAGGTCATGTCCATTTTGAAAGATAATGCTGGTAGTCATGATTGGGGAAACGTAGCTTAAATTAAAAAGTCGTATGTGTTGTTTCATATTATTGTATTTGAACATCATGTGTTGTGACCAGAGGCAGGGAGGTTGTGCATCATAAGAGCAGAGTTCTTAGGGTTCCTTTTCTATGAAGTTTATTCAATTCAATTCAATTCAATTTGACTTTATTCGGTTAAAAGAATCATAACCATAAAAGTACATAAAAAGCAGTTCATAATAATACAGTACCATATAAAACATGAATTAAATGTAAGTACAAATTGATTTGCGTAATCTAAAAACATTGCTAAAAAATTCCGAGATGCAGGCAATATTAAAAATAACATCTAGTTTCTGGAGTTCCAGAAAGGCAACCCTACAGCGTCTCACCCCCATTTCCCTTAAAATTGGTATAATCAATCTTTTCCTGGGTAGAGTATAATATTTGCAGAAAAATGTGATATGGATATCAGACTGTTCCGATAGGTCCTCACATGGGCATTTAGACAAATTACAGGACCAGCAATTCATTGCGGGGAAACTTAAGGCCCTAAAGAGGATACCTAACCTGAATCGGGTCAAAATATGCCGCGAAAATCCAGTCAAAGAAAGGGTTAAGTATGGTTGGATTTTCCCTTGAGTTGATACAGGTAGGTGGGCTAAGACAGTTTTCTTCTTAAGTTCCACTGTCATTCTACATTCTTCCAGGTGTTTCATACATTTTGTTTTTAGTGCCTTTCTCGTGATGTTACACATGGACAAAGGATTGTCATAATAGCTCGTACAGTCCATATCTCCAAAAAAGTCCCTAATGTATATAAACCACCTTATTCTCCCAACATAATCCAAACTTAGTCCATCCCTTAGGATAGCACGGTTCAGTACACATCCATCACTAGTCCAAGCCCTATGCCACAGCAGTATTGGTTGAATTCTAATTGTGTCTTCAATATTACATTGGCCCAGTTCCATATGACAAATATAACTTGAGGTACTCTCAGGTACAGCCAAGATGTATCTCACATTTTTTTTTCAACAACTTGTATAGATTTAACATTGTCATACCCCCAAAGTCCCGTGCCATAAACCGCAATAGAGACACGAGTGTCATTATAAATTTTCAAAAGTTCTACAGTTGGTTTTTTCCACATTTTTTTTGCAAAATTTTTAAGGGCAGTGAAAGATTTGCAGAGCAGGGCTTTCCTTGCTTTTATCGCATCTGTCCAGTTCCCTGCTTCATGAAATAGAATGCCAAGATAGGAAAAGGTGGCGGTGTAATCTATAGGGCTGGCTTTAATGAACACCCGCCTCTTTCTTCTACTAGAACCAGGGCCACAGTTCATGGTGAATGTCTTAGAGCAGTTGATTTGCAAATCCAGTTTAGACATAAATGTATTAAAAGATGTTACAAGGCGTTGTAGAGACACCGGCGTGCGAGCCATTAGGACCGCATCATCTGTGTATAGTAACGCAGGGATCGGTCTTTTTGCTACCCTGGGCATATCAGAAGATGTTTCCACTAGGGCATTCTCTATTCAATTTATGTATACCAGGAATAGGAATGGTGCTAAAACGCAGCCCTGGCGTACCCCACGCCCTATATCAAAAGATCTAGTACATTCACCTTTTTTACCATAACGCACTGTTGCGATGGCACCCGAATACAAGTCCTTAAGGAAGTAGATTATATTTCCCTCAACACCAAGAGATTCCATGATAACCCATAATTTGCTGTGTGAAACACAGTCAAACGCTGACGACAAGTCAACGAAGGTGAAATAAATGGGTTCACGTCGTGCCTTGATATATTTCTGCTGGAGGATAAATAAGTTCAAGCCCTGGTCTATTGTCCCCTGCCCCTTTTGGAACCCATGTTGAAGATCACTGATTATAGAGTTATCTTCCGACCATTTTTGTAGCCTACCTAGGATTACTCTTCTTAATATCTTTACAGTGCTGTCCAATAGGGAGATGGGGCGATAGCAGATAGGGTTTTGCCTATCCCCTTTTTTAAAAATTGGGACAATAACAGACATAAACCATGATGGAAGTAGGCTCGTCTTTAGGGATGCATTAAATAATTGCACTAAAAATGGGCCCCATAAATCAATATTATTTTTAAACAGGTCAGGAGGTATGCCATCTGGACCTGGGGCTTTACCGCCCCGTGTTGCTTTGAGGCTCTCATTTATTTCTTTTAGGGTAATTTTTAATTCCGTGCCATTCACTCTCACTCCCCCCTGGTGAGGCATTAGTAATTGCAACAATGGAATCTACTCGTCAATTGGGGTACTGTACAGGCTAGAATAATGGTCCACCCAAGAGTCCTCGGTAATGGCAACTTCAATGCGTGCTTTTTCTGCGTCAAAGAAGGGGGCATTTACTGCTTTCCAGAAAGCGCAAACATTCTTGCTCAATGAAGCCTCACAGAGCGTCTCCCAGGCCTCAGTTTTAATTGCCAGCTTCCTTTTTTTCAATGCATTCTGGTAAGATTTCCGCGCGTCCCTGACCCATAAAGGATTACAGGGGATAGCATGTAAAGCTCTCTTGAGCTCAGAATGAGCCTTTGTACATGTGGAATCAAACCATTTTACCTTCGTTTCCTTACTTGATTTAGAAACCACCCACAGGTTGCCCTTAATTTGAGAAGCAATGAGCTCAAACTGCGCAAGAATCTCCTGGCTAGCCACACTTTCATCCAAAATGGTCAAGAAGCTAGGCAAACATTCGGTTACTAAATTGCGTAAAAAGTCACTTGGAACCACCCTATCCCATTTTAGTGCGTAACCATTTTGTTTTGCCATACTAATATCAGAGACATTCTGCACAGATCTCCCTTCTATGGCCAATGCCTGAAAGGGATTTATAATCTCCATAATTGTCGGGTAGTGGTCACTAAGTGGGATATCGAGGGTCCAACACCTTTTAACCATATGCCTATGTCTAACAGAAGTTATTATAAAGTCTATTGTAGACAATACGCCCCTGCCATTAAACATAGGGGCAAAGGGGAGCTCTACTTGACCAATTTCAGTTGCATACCCTAAATCTTCGGAGTGAAGAATCTCATTTAATAGGTCTCCACAAGTGGAATGCTTAAAGTGTGTTAAGTCAGTATCAGGGTCCAACATGAACCCACATGCTCCTTTCTGGCTTTTCTTGCATATGGTACAGTTAAAATCTCCCCCCCCCAAACAACCCAAACATCCTTAACATTTTTATCTGTTTCTTTACCTAAATCATTACCTAACATCTTAAGGGTCAATTCCAGGTCTGCAGGAAGAATATTGTTATAGAAATTTATAATAAAAAAACACAATTCCTTACTTACATCTATCCGCACTAGCTGGTAATAAGGGTTATGGGAAAATAATTGAATCTTCTGGCAGTTTAGGGAATTAGAGATAAATGTGATCAATCCCCCTTTAGACCTACCATGGTGAACCTTAACTGCTGATGTAAACAAGGTTTTGTAGCCTGGAAGATGGAGGGGTTCTAAGGTCCAAGTTTCCTGTAAACATAGAATTACCATCTCTTCTATTGTTTCTAACCAGATGGGATTCAGTATTTTGGACCTAAGCCCTGCCATGTTCCAGAACATTACACAGACAGTTTCCCTGCTTGGTGAGTCAACTACTGAGCATTGACCCATATCTGGAACTGGATTATTATTGGTGGTTCCTATTCCCTGAAAGGGTGAGTACGCCGGTGCAATAGTAGAAGGCGTTACAGGGGTGGGAATGAGAGAAGAACTGGTGCCAGAAGTTACAACAGAACCATTGCCAGGAATGACTGGGATTGAATCTAAATCTAAAGGCAGTCAATCAACCCCATCCAGTCCGTTAAGACAATTAAATCGGTTGTAATCATGGAAGGGTGTCTCCGGGGGTCGGAAAACTGGACGTGCAACATACCCCCGATATCTGCCCCTCCGTTCAACCCTCGTCCAATTACCTTGAGTTAAATCATGGTGGATATGGTGCATATGGGTAGGGGGGAAGAAAAAGGACACTGGCAAGGTCTGAATGGTGGAGTCGAGAGATCTATTGGACCCAGCACATATATGTGAAACAGTCCTAGGATCTCGAAAACTCACCATAATACAGTCCCCATTTATAGTTTTTCTAGTTTTCCCCAACCAGGGTACCCTTCTCACCATGATGATTTCATTGTTATAAATGGCCGGGAGGGGTCTGTTCCAATTCAGCCATTTGATAATTTTACTTTTAAGTGAGTGGAAGTTCTCACCTTCACCCACTTCAAGGGGGGGAGCACCAGCCATAACTACCATAAAGTTATTAGCCTCAGGGGGCAGGGCAGGTCTCCGTGGTCTGGGGGCAGGTTTATCAGGGGGTGGGGGAACAATACTGTCATTAGGTATAGCCCCATCAGAGGTTGTCACAGGAGGGACTGGGCCTACTAGTTTTAAGGAAGGAATATTGGGTTTATTAAGTTGTGTCGGGGCTAAGTTGGCCATAAGAGGTTGCGGAATGGGGGCAGCAGTAGTCACCAAGGGGACTCCCGAGTTAACTGAAGGGATTTTAGTGTTAGGGGAGGGATTTGAAAGGGGATTAGACTCAGAAGGTCTACCCTGGATAATAGCCAAGGTTTTCATACTGCTTATAGTTGCCTCCAAGATAGTGAGTCTGATCACTACTTTCTTTAGGCTCTCACTGATGGGCAGGAGCAGTGACCTAAGTAAAAATTCCAAGTTCCCTATAGAGGTAACGGGCGGTGATGTGTTGGATGAATTATCCCCAGAAGCATTAACAAGATCAGTGATGTTAGTACCCTTAACAGGAGGAGCTTTATGTACATCTACTATTATCCTATCAGGGGTAGAAGGGAGCTTAGGGGCTTTCCAGAAATCGGAGTGGGGGATTTTGGTTTTATCCTGCCCTCCCCTCAACTTCCTTCTACGCTTGTTTGGAGGTGGGCCGTGCATCTCTGCCACAACTACTTGCTTCGGCTTTGTTTTCCTTGGTTTAACTACTGGGGGGGTCTGAGTTATTAAATCAACAGCCATACTACTGGGACTGGGGGGGGGGGGTGACGCTAGAAACCTGCTCCGTGGATAAACAAAGGTTAGGAATACGATCCCGCAATAAAAGAGGGACGCCTTCCTGGGATAATAACTCACGTCTAGTGTTAAGAGAACCTCCCTCTTGGGAGATAGAATGAGGAATAATATCACTAGGAGGCCTATTTTTCATGTTCTCAATTGAGCGGCGGCGCTCCGCCCTGCATTCCGCCAGAGACGTTTCCTTATCCCCATCACCCGGTGCCCGAGAAAAATAATTGTCCAGGGTCCCAATTCTAACTCCCCCCGCCTTTGCTGGTGTTCCCTCCATAGCCGGTGATGGCATGTCCGATACCTGTATCAAGGTCCACAAAAAAACAGTACAATATAGGCGAAAGAGAGTAGGCCCAGCCCGGCCTCCTTTGGCCCCTGGCGGCCACAGACGGTCCCGCCCTTGTCCTGGGCTTCTCTCGGTCGCTCCCGCGCGGCGGGACACGGCTGTAGAAAATATACAGTCAGAGTGAGAGGGGGGAGGAGCCTGCAGGGAGAGCGTCCCAGGTGGTGTCAATTGGTGGTTGCGGGCGCTCCTGGGACTTGTAGTCCTGCGCCCGCAACACGCTCGCAGCCCTGCTCGATCAAACTCCCTCTGGCAAGGTACCAGCTTTGAAAAGACTGACTCCTCAGCCAGCACAGACAGCCCCACACGAAGCGGGACCCGCGCAGCGGGTTCCGCGACCAGTTAGCAAAGATGCGGTAAGAAGATCTGCAGCACACAGTCCCAGATTGGAGGTAAAAACAACTTAGAGTGATCCACCAGAGAACCAGCGGTGACGGCTTTTACCGTGAAGATGATGGGGAGGAGCCTGCAGGGAGAGCGTCCCAGGTGGTGTCAATTGGTGGTTGCGGGCGCTCCTGGGACTTGTAGTCCTGCGCCCGCAACACGCTCGCAGCCCTGCTCGATCAAACTCCCTCTGACAAGGTACCAGCGTTGAAAAGACTGACTCCTCAGCCAGCACAGACAGCCCCACACGAAGCGGGACCCGCGCAGCGGGTTCCGCGAGCAGTTAGCAAAGATGCGGGAAGAAGATCTGCAGCACACAGTCCCAGATTGGAGGTAAAAACAACTTAGAAATGTATTTGATGACTATGGCATCCTTTCAGGCAAGGAGGAACCTCCATCCAGAGGCACAGCGCTTGGATCATGCAGAGCATCTGGGGCCTTATTTATGAAGGCCTTGCGCCGCCGTTGCGTCACTTTTAACATGGGAAAAAGTGACGCACCGGTGGCGCAAGGCCTTCATAAATAAGGCCCCTAGATTCCACCTTTGCGAAAGTGTTGTTTATCATATTTCACTGCGCCAAAGATAGCATCTCTCTGGAGTTCACAAGTTGTCATTAATGTGGATAAGAGGTCTAAGAGCTCTTTTTGATGAACCATGATGCACCCAAGAATACTGGAGCTATTTCTATGACTTTATTTGTAAAGAAAATGGATAAATAAAACGCATCTTATGGCACTGTGAGCATTTTCACTGTGCAAACCCTGCTCTGGGGATAGAGGGTCAGCAGGGCTAGTGATGCATTTTTCAGTGGGCACCACAAACCACTGTGTTGAGATGAATTGTTGAGGTTGCAAGAAAGAATAAGCTTATCTTCAGTGCAGACTGTTGCGTTGGCAAAACGGTTTTGGTGAGTTGAGGTACAAGATGGGCTTAAAAAAGTTAGAAAGCAGTGTAGATGTGGGATTAAAGGACAGCTGAACATGACAACGGACAAGATAAGAATCCCTACATTTTTCAGTGCCCTCAACTGAGGTGTGAGTGTGTGTGAATAGCTTCTCCAAGGCCCATGTGTTGACTGAAGTTATATTTCTTCACAAGTATTGTTTAGTAACTGTGCATAATGTCCAGTTGAACATTAGTGCAGCACGTGCATTCACACTGGGGCACTGCAGAGTTTGGTGCCCATAGTAACCCAATTAAGGGGCCTATAACGACGCCCGACACCGTAACGGAATGCGGGACGGTCCGCAAGTGGTACGGCGGTCCCGCACCTGACATTAGGATGCCACCGTGGCGGTGGCAAACCCGATTCCCAGCATTGGGGCAGGCGGTGCTTACAGCACCGCCCACCACAATGCTGGGAATGCCCGTCGTGCATTTGCATGCACAACGTGACAGGCACCAGGCGGTGCCTGCCACATTGTGCATGCAAATGCAGGGAGGTACCCCCCATTTGCACTCCCACCCCCGAAGATCCTGGGGGCACGCTACGGGCCCCCGCAGGCAAAGATCACATGCCTTCCATGGTGGCAACGCCGCCATGGAAAGGCACATCTCCGCAGGCATTGTAATATGAATGACGGTGTTTTGCAGACCATGTTGACCTGGGGACTTTGCTGTGTGGATGGCATGCGGATTGCCCCACCAGGCCGGCGGTCACTACAGCCGGCCCGACGGGGGCTATCCGCCATCCTAATAGGCCCCCAATTCTGTCTTTCTCTACCTAATTGGCGTGGAGGGCATTTTCTTTGCTTGTACTAGGACCTATTGAACACTTGCTATTCCAATTGAGAAGAAATCTGCCACAATGACGATGCTGTACCAGAGAGACTAATATCCCTATCATCTATCATTAATTGCCAGCTGCTGCAAAGGAAGGCCACTCACCCTTCTGTATTTGAAGCACTCCAATTCTGAACAGCTTTCCGGATCTTATTTGTGATAACTGGTCTCAATTATGCCATTCACCAATTCGTTGCATCCTTGTATGCTTAGCATGCCTGTGAATGTCCCGCTGGGCACAATCTCGTTTTCTAAAATAGATCATCAACAAATACTAAGTTTCTTTCAATCCGATCATTTTTTTTAATTCCCTTTATTTTTTACTTGGATTATTGAGGATTGATTTTCGCAGGAACTATCCATTAGAAGGGAGCAGCAATTTTACATCACACCTCAGCAGAAAAATGGACCACTTTATTAAGATTTCACAGTGCATACCCTAATAAATATTAAAAAAGTTTTAAGAGTATTTATTCAGGTCATATCAGTTTAGGTAATAAAATAAGTCTTATGTGTAACACTCCATCTGGAGTTAAGTTCTTATTGGATCAGCAGCCCTTTATCATCAGCGCTCCACAAGTGAAGGGGCAGAAACATAAAACATACATTCCCCCACAATGGCATCACACATTCTACAAAATACTAATGAGCAAAAGACTAAATGGGCAAAAGACATCAAGCAAGTTCATCCAACTACCCTCAATGTAGCTGCACAAGAACATAACCTTGCAAATGCAGTGTTCAACTTTTAATCCTAGCCAAGACATATATGGACAACTGTCAAAGAGCAGAAATATCCACTACACTAGTTTCAACATAATCACATTATCACAATAAAACAACTGAGGCACACAACCTGTGACTTCCAGAGCATAATATTGTAATACAATACCCAGAAAAAAAACACAGAAAAACTATACAAAACTACACATGATGATATAACTACACCCAAAAATAAAGTAAGTAAGTAATTTTACTATGCATGATTAATTAAAACCGTTGTATACACCCAAAAATAAAGAGTTGAATGCAATTTGAGTATGCCATAACATGTACATAATAGTTGTATAAGTTTTATTTCGCCAATTTGTGCCATAAAAGCTATAGAAAATGCCAATTATGATAAAATAAGTAGTTAAAAAAAAGATAGTTTGTGCACCCGTTTATTACAGTTAAAAATAGAAATTATTCATCTTGATTCACGGCTACGGCCAAAGAGCAATATAAAATTCGACAGATAGGTAATAAAAACAATTGGCACATCATTACAATAATAACACATACTTAAAACAGTATGGAAGAGTGTCATGATGTTTTCACATGTAGGACCTTTTCAGTCGGACCTAGTTCGCAGTACGCAGCAGTCCTTTTAATTGCTTTTCCAACCCTCTCAGGACAAAGTTGAAGACTGATTATTAACAATAAGGTGCATGTGCATAGCATTTTGATGAGACATAAATTACCCTCCTATGAGCCCTTAGGCAGCTGTGTGTGAACCTCATCCTGCTTGATACTGTGACATTCCTATCTGGGCTTTCCTTCTTATGAGCCATGCATGACGTAAAGACTTGGCCACTCCACAAGCAAAAAGTGGTCTAGGATCTGATCTTAAAATATCCAAGGCATCCAGATGTTTCCATGTGCCCAATTGCCAGCAGATTAGTTTTAGCCATTTAGACCTCGGTTTGGCTTAAGCCTGGCAAGCAAACATAACATGGGCAACGGATTCCACTGGGTCCTTGCAGCATGGGAAATCTTTTGATGTTAGCTTACATGGATGCTAGTTAGCTGGTACCTTACAGACAGGTAGAGTGCCAAACCTAAAATAGATGTATAACATCCTGTCTCTGGGGACCTGAATTATGTCTAGGTAGGGCTCCAGATATCTGGTTTGTTTGTGGAGATAAAAGTCTGTGGTGAGTCTCCCCAGGTTTGGTTTGCTGGATTCTTGCTGTTCCACCCATTCCCAGTAATATTGTTTAAGAACTTCTTTCTGGGGTGGATCTTGCTTGGCCCAATTGGCTTGAAGCCCTAGTGCAGACATCATTTTCCTATTATAGCAAACAGTGTTTTTTTTCTAGTATAGCTATTTCTTTGTAATTGAAAACAATCATATAAACAATACATCAAATGATGGCGCAAAATAACAGACACAATTCAACTTTCATTTATAGCGGCAAGAAATGAATGATTTAGATAGATTTAGAGTTTATGAAAAAGACATTTTAAATTTAATGCACTAATTTCCAGGAGGAACGGCTGTCTGATAATTCAATCAATGCAACGGCGCAAGTAACCAATATTTACAGTTACAAGGTGAATAAAGTGCAGATGTGATATAATCAGTGTATTTAACATGTACGTGATACTGTAAGCTAATAAAGAGATATTTAGAAGTTGAAAACATGAAAACACTGTTCAATTTCAAAGTATAATCCAAGTGTCAATCAATCAAATTTAGCTTTATTCGAGGTAAAAATCTCATAAGAGCATAAATACAGACATGACATTGTTACTGCTCGATAGTTACAGTAACCACTTTGACGGTTCTTTTAAAAGCAGAGTTTATCATTAATATAAAAAAGCATTTTGATCAATTAAATTTAAAATACACATAAAACACTAGTATATTAAAAACATTATTATACAAAATGGAAATTCAGACATCACCCAGGGCAAAATATCATTCTGTGGAAAGAAATTCATTTCTGATGGTCCACATCCAGCCCAAAACCTTTGCAACAGCGAATGGGATGACTGGTAGGCTACTGGTGGAAATTAATCTTAATGCCAACCTACTATCCCTAGTGCCTAACAACTTGCACATTGCTTTGAGCCAAATTCATCTTGGATTAGCGTAGGCCCTGCATACAAAGAAAATGTGTGCAATGGTCTCTTTTTCATTGTTGCAGGCCGGGCACATAATGGAATTGCCAGCCGCCCATCTCCCAGTTAGTGCTCTTATTGGGAGAGATCCCACTCTGAACTGGAAATAAACCTTCCTGTCCCTAGGTTTTGAAATACAGTCCCAAAAAGGCTCAAAACTAGGTGAAGCCTTAATTTCCAGAAAACGGCCCTCCATGGTAGAGGGGTCAGAGGCATTCCAATTTCGATGAGCGACCATTTCCCAGTATATTTCCTTTAAGTTGTTTTTCGATGGGAAGTGAGCTAGCTCCGGGTTTTCCCACAGCCCCTTCAACCCCATTTCCCCCAGGGCTTTCCTCAACTCCTTCAACCACACTATTCTATGAAATGTGTCCATTTTAATTACCTCCAAAAAACCCTGGGCATATTGAGCGAGTTCCGGGGTGACCCAAATTCTCCGCCAATATACGAGAGGTCGTAGTCTGACCACATCGGCTAGTGCTTTTCTCCCCAAGTCATACCGCAATGGTTTAATCGGAGTGCTTTTGGGGAGACCCACAAGTGTGAGTGGTGTTGAATTATCGTAGCCCCAAATCTCTGCACCGTAGAGTGCCGAGCCTAAGGCTTTTGCCTCATACAGACGAAGGGCTGGCTGGATGGGTTTGGTGAGGGATTTGCTGTGCTCTACAGATATTACTCCCTCATTTTGGCGGAGTTTTAATGCTGCCAATTCAATATGTTTGCCCCATTTGATCCCCTTGTCCAGATGGATGCCCAAATAGAGAAAATCCGACACCATTTCCACCTTTTGGCCATTCATCTCAAAGTTCGCTTTAAAACCACGGTGCGGGTTGAATGTCATAAGCTTCGTTTTTGCAATATTAACTTTCAGCCCGTGGTCGGGACAAAAGTCCTCAAAAATTTTCATGGCTCGCTGCAGACCGCTTGGAGTTTTGGAGATGATGAGCGTATCATCTGCAAAAAGTAAAATAGGGTTTTTTGCCCCCCCCAAGGTAGGGGCATCGATGCTTTCCCGCAACATTCGTTCCACTATCCCGTTTATGTACAAAAAGAAGAGCGTGGGGGCCATAGCACAGCCTTGGCGCACCCCGCGCTCTACTGGGAATTCAGCCGTAACTTGGCCCTGACCTCCCCATTGAACCTTCGCATGATTAGACTCATGCAACCTCATTACTAGAGTCAAGATCTCAGGAGGCATGCCCATCTTGGCAAGTACATTCCATAACTGTAACCGTGGGACCAGATCGAATGCTGCCCGCAAATCAATAAAGGCAGCATAGATGCTGCCTTTACCCAGCACCACCGTCTTCCAGTAAAGTAAGATGAAGCAAAATATCTGGTCGGTGGTGCTAGTTAGTCTGCGGAAACCAGCCTGGAAAGTTGACAAGATGTCCCCCCCTTCTACCCAGTCCAGTATTTTCCCCAGGGTCATTTTTCTGATGACCTTTTGGACCGTATCAATCAGGCTGATAGGCCTATAGTTCCCCGGGTGTGTTTTGTCCCCTTTTTTGTATATGGGGATTATTGTGGCCCCTTGCCAGGATTTTGGAACTGGTGCCCCTTGGGCGACGGCATTAGCCAACTTTGCTATATAAATACCCCAGAGAGTTTTATCATGAAGGAAAACATCTGCGGGAACCCCATCCGGCCCAGGTGCCTTACCCCTAGAAACAGACGAAAGAGCCATCGCTACATCCTTAGTGGTGAAAACATTGTCGGTCACAAAGTTATATTTGTAATTTCCCCGATCCTATCCTCCGGGCGGGCTACATATTGGGAACCAAAATGATCTAACCAGCTTCTCTGCGTCACATGGTTGGAAGGAGGTTTGGGGTGACTTCCCTGCCCCCACTTAACCATGTTCCAAAACACTTTAGAGTCCTTCGCCGAGCATGCATTTAAAAGATCTTGCCAATATTGGTCATCCCATTGAGTCTTTGCCCTGTGTATTGTTTTCTTGTAGTCCTGCCTGGTTGTTCTGACCTCGTCCGGGACTCTTCTTTTGATTGCACTCCCTAGGGCTTTTCTTGCCCGCCTACAAGCGGCATTATACCAACTCTCTCTATGTGGCCGTCTATGGTTGCCCGTGGGCTTAGTTGTTACCTTGAAGAAATGCCCCCTCAAACTTTCAAAAAAACGATCATGTAGGTTGGTGATACCCCCTAGATCAATCTCGTTCTCCTTGGCCCCTGAAGTGACTCAGATAACGACATTCGATCGCCTGAAGTCCACTCGCTACATAAACCTTTTAAGCTGGCTCCACGATCGATCTGGGACTCCTATGTGAGGAGCATCCCTCACCTGCATTTATACTGAAGCCATAATATACCTGCATTTATACTGAAGCCAATATATACGGCTGCTTGATTCCATCTGGAGTCCGAGGCCTTACTCCTCGAAATTGAATTTCCCTAACAATATTTCCATGCTTTTACATTCAAGTCTGCTTTATTTATTGTGATATCCCGACTGAGCTGAAAGAAAACCACAGTATATCATCAAGTTATATCTTGTTTTTGAGTAGTGGACGGCTACCTGATGAAGGCATGTTTGCCAAAACGCGCGTTGTAGACATCTGCCGCACTGCCTGAGTCAACGTTTCTCGTTTATCACAAGGGATTTGTATATATTTGTGTCTGTGTATGAATTTATTCACATATAATGATCAATCGGATCTTCAAATTCACTATCAAATCATTGTTTGATGTACTTAAATATCGACTCTATAAAATTTGAAAAAAAGAAAAAATAATTCTTTTTGAAAAAAATAAATAAATATACTGATCAATATAAGTGTTCTTTGTCTATCAGCTATTGTAGAGTGCTTGTCTTACATATGTCCATATCTTAGACACTAAAGGGTATTTGGATAGTAATTAATTTGTCTAAGAATATTTTCTAGCTATAACTTTCTCTCACTAGGTGTCCCTTCTTGCACCAAAGCAATCTGCCTGCAATGCAGGCACCCTTGCACCATGGCCCAAGGGTGCCTGTGTTCTTGCTCTAGGTAGCTACAAGTGCTACAGTGCAAGAATATAGGAATGCCCCATATCTTAATCAATCAATCAGGCTTTATAGAGTGCGGCTCCTTCACCCATGAGAGCCGTGAGGCTCTGTGATAAGAGACATTGCACATTCCTGCCCTCTTCATTTGACCCAGCAGAGCAAGTTGGCTTGCTCCATTAAACTGCATCACATTTTGATAAATCTAGGGCTAGAGTCTTAAAAGTACTGAATATTGTTTTGGAGCGAAATTTACTGGCCAAACAGCAGTATTTAATTGACTAACACTAATGCAATCTGTGTAATTCAGCCCCTGGAGATTTACCATGCAGAAGGCTTCAACCCTTTGAGACCTGATAAATATGTGAGAGAATGAGCCCCTAACAAAGGTACAATTTTTGATAATAAATTGTCCTTTCTAAAATGGTCGATTATGAAGGTGTCTATCAAGCTCTGCCTTTGCTGCAAAACTAGTGTAGTTCAACCTCTCAAACCTTATGCCTTATTGCTGGGAAGGGTGAGAAAGACTGTGACTGACCAACTTACCAATGTAAAAATAACATTGGTATAGACTGGCTGGTTTCAAAATTATTTTTAATATTTGTTGTTCAGTGCAAATACTGTTTATCAACGTTTGCCTCAGGTAATTTGGTTGGAATTAAAACTTTAAAAATCCCCAGCTAAATACTCATGTCAATAATTTTTACTGTTGAAGTGTTGATAATTAGGGTCAATAAATGTTGTGCACATAACTTACATGCCCACAAAAGTGGTTTTCAAAATGTAGACAGATTACAGGGGCATGATACAATGGAGTGCACACCCAGCATTCTCCGTTAGTGGGATTTGTAACCAGCTGAGGTCAATTACAGGTGCTGTGCAGCTGTGTGGCTCACACCGTTGAGTTGGGAAATACGAGCCTAACACACTGGGGTGGGTGGGGTAGGGGGATAAGAGCTCTCAACTACTGTCAATACCAGCACGAAACATAGAATATCTGTTTTCTGGGAGCAGTACAACAATTATTTACATCATCTAATTTAGATACAAAAACATGTTGAGGCAAGTTTTGCTATCTGCGCTGAGTAATTTAATTTGCTGTGAAATATGAAGTCCAGGTTATGAACAAAGGTAACAGGTAAAGGCCCTAACCTATGTAAGGTAGCTAACACAGTACATGCCATACAGAAGGACAGTCAGCTGGGGAAAAAATGCTGTTATAGACTTCTATTTTAGGCAGTTGTCACCTATCTATTCAGCTATGTCAGCCTTACAGTTGTTGGAATGGTACGTGACAACCCTGCTTCTCCATATATACTAAATTTATTTGATGCTCTATCTGTCTCTTTACCTACCTCTATCCCTAGCTCCACCTTTCCCCATTTTTGAGTGAGTAACTGTATTCCTCAATATGTGTCTGGTAGACCTGTCAGCTTTAGGTGCACTTTACCACTGCTGACCAGTGCTAAAGTGCTTGTACTCACTTCCCTAAAACACAATTAAATTGTTGAATACCGAATTGGCATATTTAATTTACTTGACAACCCTTGTAGAGTGGTATACCATATTCCCAGGGCCTCTATATGAAATGCTGCCAGAGGGCCTGCAGCCCTTCTTGTGCCACCCACTTAAGTAGTACATTAAAAGATGCCCCAGGCCTGTGACCACAGCCTGAATGCAATTTAAAATTGCCATCTCCATTTGGCATTAAAACCTCCTTAAAAACACACAAAATGGCCTCAGGTTCTAGAATTCTAGGCTAGTGCTGGGAGTTCCCTTTCCAAGGATGGCTCCCCTCACCCATTGTGGGTGGCAAGCTTCATCAACGGGCACCTCCTAGCACTTGGAACCTAGTCGTGGTGCGGGCTACAGCCCCCTCTCTAAGAGGGAGGAGCCTAATGATGTTTTGTTTGTGTAGAAGAGAGGTATCCTAAGCCTCTAGATGAGCAGGGTGTGGTGAGAGGTAGTGAATAAAGGGTAAGTGGTCTAAAACTGACTCAATTGTATGTCAACTAATTTTTGATAAGGTCAGAAATTGAAAAATGTTACTGTGACAGAGAGAGATTCAATCTGTCAAATAACTCTAAAGGTCGACATGTTTCAGCCTATCACTCTCCATAGAGATGTAGCAGCTTTCGTCAGGACCCATGTGTGAAAAAGTGAACTCTCCACTCATACCAAATAAAGTAAGTGGAAGGTGTATTCAACCAGTAGTTGGAATGGATGACCACTCAAGTGTTGATTATACTGGTCAGCATGCTCCACAAATTGTTGGGTAATCAAGTGACACCTTCGACCTCTGCATGCAAAATATTGAGGTGGCATCCAGTTCCTGTTCTGAGGAGAGCCCATGGCAGCAAAGTCGTGCCTCTGGAAGGTGCTTGCTTCGACAAATCCATAAAATGTGGGCCTTCTGCCCATCTAATATGTGACCATAAGGTTGTGTGGTACTCTGAAGGGTCAGTGAAGATTATCTAGCTCCCAAACAACAGTTTTGCTATTCCTGGTGTCTGCTGAGTGATCTGCGGAAGTGTACACATGGCTAACATCATCCTCAAATGTTCCTATCAGTATACAGACACAGCACATTGTGTAAAGCCTATACCTATCTTTGAACGTATACCATGAGGTGATTATGAAGTCATGATAGGTACTATGAAATGTAGACATGCATATATCTATTCATGTAACACAAATACAATATAGGCCTTATCATACATTACATTGCTGATGTTTAATCCAAAATGTACAGTGCCTCATAATCAATTACATGATTGTCCTATGTAGGGATCACTCAATTTCACCAAACAACACAATATGGTAACACTCTGGAATTCAGAGGCACATTGTAGCCTATGTGAAGTGAAAGGAAGAAGTTGAACAGAGTAAAAGACTGTATTTGAGATAGTTACCTGTTCCTTTGGTGAGCCATAGAGCAGGCCATACAGGGGAAGGACCTCTTCAACCAGGTTTTCCAGCGTCTTTGAAGAGAAGGGACGGACCCTCTCACATTCTTGGCTTGGCATAATGGCTCCTAGAGGTGGCAAACAGCAGCTAAAGTGGATTAGGTGTTGACAGCTGTAGTGTTAGGTGGCATGTGAGGTTTTTCAAACCGTGGCATGCATGTACGTGGTCATCAGCGTGGACGCACACAGCAATTTGCCCGGGACCATCACTGTCACCAATGTTAGCCTACGGCTGTAGCCACCGTAGTGGCAACAGCCCACCGGGCAGTCTACTTCTGCCGCTGGCGGTCGTTCCAAATGTCCTGCATGTGAGGTCAGGCATCCGCTATTTTAGTGGTAGCAAAGAACGTAATTGTGACTATTAAGTGCATTACCACCACTTCAAATGAGGCCTAAAATATTTACATTTGAAAAACTCCCTTCACATGAATGAATGAATAAGGATTTGTAACGCGCAACTTAGCCCATAGGCATCAAGGCGCCTAAAGGATGGTACAGCTGCTTGTGATGTGAGGAAATGCCAAACTACAGGTAGGCCTCTACAAATAGCCATGTTTTTAGTGCTCAATGGAAAAGCAGATTGGAAGGTTGCTCCTTTAGCTCAGAAGGGAGCATGTTCCAGAGTATCGGGCGAGGGAGGAAAAAGCCCTCTCTCCCCATCTGGCCTTGAGTGCTCTGGGGATGGACAAAAGATTCTTATTAGAGGAGCGAAGGGTTCGGCTAGGAGAGTAAGGGGATAGGAGGGACCTGACGCCTTCTGCACCAACTCCCTGCAAGGCACCGTAGGTAAGACACAGGATCTTGAAGTTGATCCTGGGCTGGATGGGATGCCAATGCAAATCTTTCCTGGCTCGGGAGGCTGAGGAAAGTCTGGGGACATCAAGGACAAACCTGGCCGCCGTGTTTTGCACTACCTGCAGACGCTGGACCAGCCTTTTATTGATGCCTAAATATAGCGCGTTACAATAGTCTGGTCTGGAGGAGACGAGAGCCACCGTAACCTGCTTCCGGGCTTCAAGAGAGAGATAGCGTGCGACCTTTCTTAGGATCCTGATGACACCACAGCAGGTTGACACTGTCCTACTGACCTGGTGGTCAAAGGAAAGCGTGGTGTCTATCAGAACACCCAGATTACGAGCAAATTGAGAAGGCAAGGGGCACACTCCAAGAGACGGAGGCCACAAGTCACTCGACCAGATGTCCTGTTTACCCCCAAAAATCAGGACCTCGTTTTTCTCACCGTTCAATTTCAGGGAGTTCTGGATCATCCACCGAGAGACAGCCTCCATACAGTTCCTGAAATTGAGAGCAGTGATACTCACCGATTGGGAGAGGGAGACCATGATTTGAGTGTCGTCCGCATAGAACAACACTTCCAACTCGAAAGATCTTACTAGCCTGGCAAGTGGGGCCACGTAGATGTTAAAAAGCGTGGGGCTCAAAGACGAGCCCTGCGGGACCCCACACTGCACAGGTTTAGAGGGGGAGAAGAATTCCCCGAGCTTAACCCTCTGTTCTCTTTGGTTGAGAAAAGAGGAGAGAAGGCTCAGTGCAAGGCCATCCACTCCCATCTCCCTTAGGCGAGATACCAAGATAGAGGGGGACAGGGTATCAAAAGCAGCTGTCCGGTTGAGCAGGACCAGAACAGTAGTCTGGCTCCTATCGACCTTAGAGCGGATATTATTGATAGCCACTGTGAGGGCAGACTCGGTGCTATGAGCCCTCCGGAAGCCATGCTGAGAGGAGTCGAGTGAGCAGGATTCATCCAGAAAGGCGCTCAAATGATGGTTAAGATGTGCTTCGAGCATCTTAGCTGGTGCAGGAAACAGGGATATTGGGCGAAAGTTCTTCAAAACCCCAGGGTCTAAGGTGGTCTTTTTCAAAAGAGGTTTAACCACTGCCATTTTCCAAATGGCAGGGAAAATAACCTCCATAATTGCTGAGTTCCTCAGCTCCAGGATGGGAGGTAACAAAACCTCCCTACATTCCTTGAGGATTTTAAGGGGACAGGGATCCAAAGGAGATCCAGATTTTAATTTGTCCAAGAGCAGATTTAACTGTTCGGAGGTGAGAAGAGGGAAGTTCCATTTGATCTTCGGGTAAAGGGGACACCGGGGAAACAGGGATTACCAGGTCACAATTGAGAGACTCCAGAGCTGTGTAGATGTCCACTATTTTGGTGTGGAAAAAGGTGGAGATTTTGTCACACAGCTTCTGAGATCCAGCTATGGGATCTGGTGACTGGAGGGTAGAAAGGGAGTCTATGATCTTGAATAATTCCCTAGGGGCACTGAGGGAGGTCGTCAGCTTAACAAAGTGGGCCTTTTTTTCTTCGATTACCGCCGTCTTGTATTCTTTAAGGAGGCATCTGTGTCTTTCCTTCTCCATGGGATCAAGGCAAGACCGCCAGAGCCTCTCCTGTTTCCTGCAACCCTGTCTTAACAATCTAAGTGAGTCAGAGAACCAGGGGGCTGAGGGTCTCTTTCTAGCGGAATAGTGCTGCTTTGCAGGGGCCAGAGTATCCACTGCACTCGCAATGGTGTTAAAGAGATCCAAGGCGGAGGAGTTCGTGTCCCTAGCACTGGGGAACCTGAAACTGGACATGAAAGGGGCAAGTGTCTCGTTTTTAATCTTCCTATAGTTCCTTTTCAGTTCCCACTTCCTTAAATTGGGAGAGGGAGAAGGGAGATGATGAGATTTTATATCAAATGGAACGGCCATGTGATATGACCATGAGAGGGGAATGGGAAGACCTATCTGTAACCTAGAATCATTTGAGAAAACCCCATCCAGTGTGTGCCCAGCTTGATGAGTGGGGATGACCACATGTTGCAGCAGTCCACAGGAGGCCAAAGAGTCCACCAAGGATGAAGTATCACTGGAGTTGGTGTTTTCGAGATGAAAATTGAAGTCTCCAAGTATGGTCTGATTGGGTCTATTGATGAAGGGTTCTAGGAGCTTTAACAGCTCATAGCTGAAAGCCGACCTGGGACCCGGGGGCCTGTAGATCAGGATACCAGAGAAGGAAACAGTAGGAGAGAGGTTGAGAGAGAAATGCACAGCCTGGAAGAGATCCGAAGAGGAGTGGAGACATTTTAAGGAGCTCTTATATAATATGCCCAGTCCACCTCCCCTACGCCCAACTCTGTCCATACGTGCCAAGGCATAGCCCTCCGGAATAGCATTCACAAGCTCAGGACCAGTGAATTCCGAGGCCCATGTTTCCGTAATGAAGACCCATGAGGGCTTCCTTACGGAGACGAAATCCCTGAAAGCAATATTATTTTTAACTAGGGACCTTGCGTTAATCAGGAAGCCAGTTTCCAAGGTCAGAGAGGAGGGTTTTTGCAACCCGGGGGAGGACTCCTTTAATGAATCGGGAAATATGGAGCAACTACCTATATTCCGGCACCTGCAACTAAATGTGCCAAGAAGCGCCTCTGGAGGAAACGCATGGTGGCAGGACTGCCAGTGGGGCTTAAGTGCAAGTAACTCATGTAAAGCATAGAGAGGACTTACTTGGGAATAAGTATGAGAAGAACCTGCCTCCCTGGCCCCTGGCGCATACTCAGCGCGGACGGGCGCAGACGGGCTGGACTTAGGCGTGACTTCGGCGCTATGAAGGTGCACCCGCTGATCACGTCCGCTGCGCGGAGGCATGCCCGTCTGATTTTATGCTGGCGCCTAGACCGCTACCAATTACCTCCCCCTAAGATGGCCGCTCAGTAGTTCAGCCGCCTCAGTGTCCGTGAATCTCAGCGCCTAACTCAGCTGAGTGAAGAATAGCTGCGGGGTGAGTTTCTAAAATATGGCGATTTGAAAGAATAAAGCTAATTGTTTGAAGTCAGACACACGAATGGCAAAATAAAACTCAATGTTTAAAAGTCAGACACACAACACAACTCCCGGCTTCCACCTCAGGAGAGCAGCAGAGTCTCGCGATTGCCCCCACCTGCTGCTTTTATGCTGGCGCCTAGACCGCTACCAATTACCTCCCCCTAAGATGGCCACTCAGTAGTTCAGCCGCCTCAGTGTCCGTGAATCTCAGCGCCTAACTCGGATGAGTGAAAAATAGCTGCGGGGTGAGTTTCTAAAATACGTCGATTTGAAAAAATAAAGCTAAATATTTGAAGTCAGACACACGAATGGCAAAATAAAACTCAATGTTTAAAAGTCAGACACACAACACAACTCCTGGCTTCCGCCTCAGGAGAACAGCAGAGTCAGTTTTGTTTTGTACTGGACATGCCATGTCCAGTACAAAACATCTGTGTAGTGCATTACTGTGCATAAAGGCAAAATGTGCGCAATGCACTGTACACTGTGGTTGGCGGTATTTCACATGAAATATAATAAAACCTTAATATTGTACAAATTTAACTTTTCTGAATTGATGATGCACAAATTTCTATAATGGACATGTGGGCCACATTGGCGATTATTGGTGGATGTTCAACAATTGCCAATGATGATGTGAAATATGTGTAATGCTTCATGAAGCTGTTATGCTTTGTCACATGAATTTTGTCTTACTCTTCGTATATGTTACTCTAGACACTGTGACCAATACACGATTTTAATTTTACTCCTCACATAGGTACTAGGCCTAAGTGACAAAAAAACTCTGCAGTGCTCCGCGGAGTTCTGCAAATGATGTAAGTTGCACTGAGGATTTTCAGTGCGGGATGTTTGTCATGCACTGTAAAATCTGTGCAAATGGCACTACACACATTAGAAGAGGATGCAGCTTCTTTCTGCCACTACAGTAGATGTTTTACTCAAGCAACAGCTTCCACAGCGTGAGCAGCAGGTTTCTCAACATGGGCGGTATCAACCTACAGCCATACCCGCACTGAGAAATCTAACTGTGAAGTGGTCTAGCATTGAATTTTCCTCGCTCGTGAACTTTATGTTAGTGAGCCACAAGAGAGAAAAAAATCTGTTCCCCACAGCTATGTAGAGTTTTTCAGAACTCTGTGCACCACGTGGAGCCTGAGCAGAGTGTGAGCACAGCAGAGTTTACAGCCCAAGCCTAATAGATACCCTGGGAGAGGGAGGAGACACCAGCCTCCAGTGTACCATCCAGTTCTAGACCTTCAAACCACGGAATAAAGACATGTGATCCAGAAACTTCATTTTGAATCATCAAACAATACAGGATTTATGTAATCAGTTGGAGCCTGACCTCCTGCCTCACATCACTTATCCAACATCCATCACGCCAATTGTGAAACTCCTGTCAGTGTTGCATTTTCTGGCCACAGGTTCCTTTCAATTCACTGTTACTATTTCTGGTGGTATGTCACAACCCATGATCAGTTGTACTCCAAGAGAGGCTCACAGCAATGTTTAGACACATGGACAGCTACATCCAGTTCCCCAACATGAGGTTTTAGCTACCCTGAAGGGTGATTTCTATAGACTTGGTCACATCTAACATGTGAATGGATCCATTGAGGGCACTCATGTTGCCCTATTACCACCGCAAGTAAGGTAACAAGTGTATTGCAACAGGAATCACTTCAATTCTATCCACATGCAAGTGGTCTGCCTACCAGACTTCTATATCGCAAACGTCTGTGCCCGGTTCCCAGGATCTGAATCTGAACATGATTCCTTAATACTGTGGAAACGCACCATACCCCAGCTGATGTCACAACTACTACCGGAGTGGGCCTGCCTTGTAGGTAAGTGTAATATGTCCTAACTTTGTGTGGGTAATGTCAGGTAGTACAGTCTGAAAGTGTGTCACTCATTGTTGCATGTCTGTCTGTCTTTCATCTAGGAAACTCAGTGTATACCAAATGGCCATGCTTCTTGGCACAGCTGAGGAATCTTACTATGCCAGGGGAAGTTTGCTTCAATGAGGCCCATGGAATAACATGGCGGACAGTGGAGCGGCCAGTTTAGGCTCCTGAAACCCAGACTTAGATGTCTGGACAAGACTCTGGTAGCCCTCCTCTACTTTCCTGGGAAGGTGTATAAGAATACCGTGGCCTGCAGCATGCTGCACAACATTGTCCTGCAACGGAACATCCTTACATCACAGAAGATGTAGGACATGAGGAGCCATCGGGTGAGGAACCTGAAATGACAAATGATGATGATAGGGGTGAAAAGGAAGGAATGGCCTTGCGTCATGATGTCATACAAATCCTCTTCTCCTGAGTGTAAGTATGGTATGAGATGTTATGACTTTGACTATTTGTGCAACTCTTGTTGTGATGATATGAGGAGGATGTTAATGCTACAAAATAGGAATATAAGGCTCTGGCAGTATAAGGTAAAAGGGTTTTCTTTTGTTAGTATGCTTTGTTTAGCTCTAAATTTTGTCTTGGACTGTTTTCTCTAGAAGATGACTATGTGAATTTTGCCTTATGTATGATTACTTGTGTTGGTCTGTATTAGATTTATTCACCACTGCATCTTCATTTGGACATTTCAGAGTTGGGACATTACCATAAATATGATGCCGTTAAGACATATGAAGTGGACATGGATTGGAACTGGGAATGTCTGTCACAGATTTTGGATGTAGAAAACTGGTACCAAGGCAGCTTGCAGGGCGATTGAATGTAATTTACATGATATCCATTGGACTTGTTGCTTGTGGTGTGTTGGTCCTAATGCAACATGTGTGCCATCATGTGATCCAATACAGTGTTATACTGGGCCCAAATCATGTAAATCTGCTTTTGCATTGGCTACATTCTCATTGTTTATATGAACTGATTCTTCTTTATTATACCGTTAATAAAAACCATAATGTACAAACAGGGCAATGCATGTTAGATTAAAATTTTTAAAATATATAAAAAACATGATCAGGTTCTTAAAGCTAAGCGTTTATGCAGTGCAGTTAAAATGATATTGACAAACTTCTCAGCTCTTGCTAAGGCCTGGGCTGAATTGTTACTAAAACACAAAGTCGATGCTTCACTACAGTATGTCAGCGATTGTTCCCGAAAGACGGGGATCAGTAGGCGACGTCGATCGGTAGCAAAGAATGGGCAACAGCAAAGCAGGTGGAGCCAGGACTCATGTATATAGTTGCCAAACCTGCAAATGGGCTGCTCATTCCACCGAGCCCACTTTGGGTTAAAGTCAAAGATTGGTAGGGCTAGCAGCCTCATGTATAATATTTTGTTGCGAGTCTGGGGGTTGAGGGAGTAGTTAAAGTATAATTGAGTTTTCCCCTGGATATATGATTCGTTCAAAGCAGTGAAAAGTTCGTTTTTAGATAGCCCGGCAATATCAGTCTGGAATGAAACTGAGATGATTTGTTTTGTTATTGTTTTTTTCCACGTTAGCAGAGGGATAGTTGGATTAGTGAGAGAAGTTGGTTCAATCTTTAATGTAGAGATGGCAAGGTACAACTGTTTGTGTCAAGGGGAGTGTTCGTCCTTAAACACAGCTTGTAGTTGCTCTTTCAAAGATTGTCCTGGTGCTCGTAAGGTGTGTATATAGTATTTGATTAGGTCGCCCAGGCATAGAGGTTTACACATGTCAGGCCCAGCTCGAGTCTCATCCTCGACCTCCTCACGTGCTGCGGAGTGGAGAAGATTTTCTTATAAGCCTTTATTTGTAGGTTTCCCAGAAATACGTCCATTTTCCCGGGAAAGGCCAAGTGGCCATAGGTCACTGCAGGTAGTAGTTTGGCCCGTATCACCCTTAAGATTGGTTCGGCTGAAGGGGTGTGCAAATGACGATTCAGACGCCTAAGGCTGTGAATGATCCCCATACCCTTAGACCTAAAGTATCTAAGATGTGCTGCTTGGTTTGCCCTAGCATTGAACCAAACTCCTAGGTAGTTGTAGCTGGTGCAGGTCGCTATTTGTGATCCCCCTGCTCTCCAAGTAAGATTTTTCTTTTTGTAGGTCCCAAAGATCAAAATTTTGGTTTTTGATTCATTCATCACAAGATGGTGCTTTGTATTATATTTATTGAGAGCAGTGAGCGATCTTTGCAATCCTATTTTCATATGGTCCATGATGATGATGTCGTCGGCATATTGCATTGTCTGTAGGCGCAGCCCGCCCAATTTTGGGGCAGCCAGGGCTGCGTCTGCCAGTTCCTTTGGTAGATCAGCGGTGTAGAGTTTGAATAGTAGCGGAGCAAGTACACAGCCTTGTTTTAGGCCGTTTTCAGTTGCAATTTTTTGGGATAATGTTTGTGCGCTAGTTTTAATCCTAACCCAGGTATTATGGTGCAAGGATATCAAGGCTGAGAGAAGAGGAGATGGTATTCCCCAGGAGTTTAGTTTGTTCCACAGCGTCCCTCGGTTGACCCGGTCGAAGGCTGCGCTGTAGTCCACGAAGCAGCAGAATTATATGAACTGTATGTAGCTGTTGATGCGTCTCCTCATTGTAGGCCAAAGTGCTTGTGGCACATTACTGACATTTGTGTGTGGCATTCCACCAGATCAAACACGAGGAGATGATAGATGCAGTGCTTAAACTTTTCAGGCACTCACCTGAGTCACTATTAGATCTGGGTTAAATCCATCATTGTTCTTTAGCTCACTTTGCCACCCCTGTTCAGACCCAGCCATAT
The DNA here is from genome assembly GCF_964261635.1 of Lissotriton helveticus. Lineage (NCBI taxonomy): Eukaryota > Metazoa > Chordata > Amphibia > Caudata > Salamandridae > Lissotriton > Lissotriton helveticus. The sequence goes on along the minus strand of NC_136063.1, from coordinate 1,007,233,834 downwards.
GCAAATCAGTCTTGACCATGTTCCTCATAGGAACAGTCCAGCCCAAACTGCCAGGCCAGGTTTTCCCTGGATCGGAAACATGCATCCTGGTACCAGTTTTGGGGTAACACCCCTCATCAGCCAGGCTAGCTTGAATCCGGTAGCAAAGTGAGCAAGGGACCCACGTCTGGGCCTTCCCTGCCAACTTAGGGTGAACAAAGCAAACACAAGGAGATGATGGACGGAGCGCTGAAACTTTTCAGTTACTCACCCCCAGTCACTATTAGATTTGGGGTAAATCCATCATTGTTCTTTAGCTCACCTCGCCACCTCAGTTCAGACCCAGTCATGTGCAAAAACAGTCTTGACCCTGTTCCTCATGGAAACAGTCCAGCCTGAACTGCTAAGCCATATTTTCCCTGGACCGGAAACAAGCCTCCCTGTACCGCTTTTGGGGTAACACCCCTCAACAGACAGGATTGATTGAATCCAATGGCATAGTGAGTAAGGGACCCATATCTGGGTATACCGTGCCAATTTAGGGGGAACACATCAAACACAAGGAGATGATTGTTGGAGCGCTGAAACCTTTCAGACACTAACCCAAATGCAAGCAACACTGGATTGAAATGACCCTGTGATCAGAAACTGTTGTACCGACATGTGTCTATTTATTTGTTTAATTGATGTGTGAGGTAGGCTCCAGCTGATGATGTAGACCTATTTTATTGCTGCCTACTGTAGAAGATATTGTCAGATGTATCCCCTCCTTCAATGTTGTTAAGGTCTGCAACTGAATATATGATCTCTGACACAGAAGAATTGAGTCATGTTTTATTTGTTATGTTTGTGCCAACATGTCAGCCTATGATTTAAAAAATGGAATAAATATGTCATCAGACCAGGCACTTGTATGTATGTGTTATTGTGACATGGCAGTGAATTGAACATTGTACCTGGTTTTGGCATTGCAAAGTTCACATGGAAGTATATACACATTGGTATGTGAGAGTTACAACAGGAGACAATGTATTGCTGTATTGTGTATGTATTGAAGTGAACAAGAATAAGGTCAAAAAGTGTACACAAATTTAAACAGGGAAAACCAAAAGTGAAATAGTCAGTCACGGTGGATGAAACCATCATTGTAGAGTCAAAATTGTCTGGAGTCTAAAGTTCTAGATATTACTCGCATCAGAAATGGGAACGTGTCCAGGAGGAGTAGACCAAAAAGTGAATGTGTTGCACATACAGAAGGAAATTAGAGTATAGGTTTCTTACTGGTGCTGATGGGTATCTTACCATTCCCACATCCTCGATTTTTGGGTGGATGTCCCCTCCTTTTGGTTTGGGGGGATCCGTTGCTGCTGAGACAGGGGTTTCTACAGACATGCTTTCCTCTGACAGGGCCTCCCTTTCTGTGGCTGTAGCACATATTGATGGCCTGGATGTACTTGGACCACAGGAAGGGGTAGATGCAGGTGGCAAAGACCTGTAGAGAGTGATGTTTATTTCCTGCAGCACCCTAATCAGGGAGGCCAGGTTGGTGTTGATGCCGGTTACCTCCTAGCATGTGTCCCTCTGCACCTGCTTAATTTCCTGGATTTCAGTAGGTACCTGGCCCATCACACCTCTGGGGTCCTGGTAGACTCTCAGGATTTGGGTGATGGCAGACTGGATGTCAGTGGCCCCAGTGGGCTCACTATGCGGTCCCACAGTTACCCTCCATGAACCCTACCTCTAAGAGCCTGTGCCCTTGACACAGACTGCACACCCCCAGTGCTTCCTGGTTCCTCAGTGACTAGGGTGGTTATAGCCACTTCAGAATCCAGGACTGGGGACAAAAGATGGTACTGACTGTACTAAGTACACAGGTTGGGGGTGCAGGGGTTTGCTGTGTTGTTGCAGCTGGGGTGGGAGTTGTTGTTGTGGGCCCCACTCTTGCCATCTGCCCTGGCTAACAAGATGGGTCAGGATCATCATCCATGTCAACATCTCCAGGGGCGTTGTCATCACTGAGGGCTTCATCCTGGGGTGAAGCGGGAGTCTGTTTGGTTGTCATGCTTTTGCCAGGTGCTGTGTCCAATAGACCTGTTGAGAAATAGAGAACATTGTTATTGGTGAAAGTGTGGTATCTACATCCATATCAGTTCTTGTCACAGAACATAGAGAGCTAGGATGAAACAAAATAAGTAGAGATTAGTATTGCAATCTAGTTGCCTGGTGTTGAAGTTTGTTACTATACATTTGGAGACATTCAATACATGTGGTAGAATTGATCTTCTCATGAGATGTGCTGCTAATATGTGGCATTTTAGCTTTAAGGATAAACATGACATCTCCAAAACATTTCAACCAATAGTGTAGTCGTAACGTGTATGTGACCATTAAAAGGTCTAATTGTGTACAATAAAGGCAAATACACACCCTGGTTGTATATTTAGCATTTTTTATCATGTAAGGAGCGCAGAGTCAACAGGTCACCTACCACTGCTAATCAGCTGAGTTTCCTTCATGGCTTACATATATTGTACATATACACATTTGAATGGTGTCACTCATGCCATCAATAGTTTCAGTTTAGGAGACCAGGGAACCATCAAGCAAAGTAGTCAGACATGTATCTGAGTAGAGCATTGTATGTACATTGCACAATCCATGATTAGTGAACATTAGGTGTGACATGGCAGACAAATGAGAAGCAGCAAAAGGAGTATAGCGTCTTGGTTAGTGTTACAGTCAAAGGGCCTCATGATAGTAGTGTTAGCTTTTCTAGCTCAACTTACCAACACTTGACAAATGGTAACCTGCATGATGAATGAACATGAGTTGTAACATGGTAGAAAAGTGAAAAAAGACAAAAGGATTATGGAATCTTGGTTAGAGTTAGAGTAACTGGGTATCACGGTATTTGCAGTGATTTCTATGTAGATTTACCAACACTTGACAATTTGTAACCTGTATGATAAGTTAAGTGAACATCAGTTGTAACATGGCAGACAAGTGAGAAGGGGCAGATGGAGTATATTATCTTTGTTAGAATTACATTCACATGGCCTTATAGTAGTTGTAGTGTTTTCTATGTTAAATTACCAACACTTGACAAATGGTTAGTGTTACATATCTGTTGGCAACATGCATTTTGGAACGACCATACATTTATATTTTTACACATACGAAGGACCTTGGGATGATATTTCTCTCTTTAAATGCTTAGAAACAGCTTCTAACATTTGGCATGTAAAGGAGATTGATACATGTGATCTTATATGCAACACTACTCATTAACAATGATAAACCCACATCTTGGATACTTTGCTGATGGCATGTCTGGAAAGCAGATAAATGAGACAATAGCAATTGCAGAATTGAGAGGCAACAGGACGTTAAATTATTTTAACAGTTATTGAAGTGTAACTTACCAGACTCCACGCCCCCAGGTGATTCCTGTCAAGCGCTCAGTATGCAGGGTGGCCAAGACCTTCTCTTACCAGGGAAAGAGATGTAATGCGCTGCTGGGAGAGCCAATGCCAGTTCGATGAGCCTCCATGTTGTGCTTGGAGGTCATGGTATGAACCTTCATCCTCAGGTTGTGCCATCTCCTCCAAATTTCCTGCTGTGTGTGCAGGGCGATACCAATAGCATTCATTTTGTAGACTATCTTCTCCCACATTTCCATTTTCCTACTGAGAGGTATATGTTGGACTTGGGATCCAAAATTGTGTGGCTCTACTCTAATGATTTCATCCACCATGACTGTCAACTCAGCCTCTGCGAATCGTGGATTTTTGGGGCGATGAATGATTATGCTTTGTTGAGAGCGTACGGCAGTCATCTACATCCATTGGGTAACTGCCGTTAGGAGACTACCAATACGGCTATGTTGCCATAATAGCCCCTGTCAACATTGGAGTACGCATCGCCAACATTGCAGACCTCCGCAGCCCAGGCAGGAACCGCGCCATTGATGCAGTCAGCGTTTCAGGCTCTAAAATTCGTAATATGGCAGGCTGAAGACCGCCGGTGCAGCGGACTTCTAGAGACTTTGGTTGTGGCAGTTGGGCTGACAGGCTGCCAAACCTGTAATAGGCCCAAATTCCAAATGTGAAAATCTTCACTGTGGCTTCGACCCAAGGATATTCGACGACAATGCTCCCTCCCAGAACATTTCCTGAAGCCTAGCCCCACTGTATTTTACCTTCTAAGAATATGGATAATCGACAACAATGCTCCCTCTCAGAATACCTCCTGTAGCCTTGCCCCACTGTACTTTACCTTCTCAGAACATTTTTCTCAGCAATTTTCAAAAGTCCAAAGGTAAGCGCTGACCGGGCCCAATCCACTTCTTGTATCCAAACCGCAGTCCATCATGGTTGGTATATTTTTTAACTTTAGCCTGGTCTCGCATGATTAGATGTCCACGGTTGGTGCTTTGATCATTTAGGTGCTATTTTTGCTAAAAATGTACACATTTGTTTACTATGGCTCTAAAGATTGCAATTTTGTTGTTTTGATTTGAACATTTTTTTTTAGTGTTATCTATTTTCCTAAATTGGTTTGAATTTTCCTTGTGTTGTGTTTTCACTTTATTACTTTCATGTGCTGCATACATACTTTACACGTTGCTTATAAGTTAAGTTTAACTGCTTTTTTTGCCAAGCTAACCAGGATTGACTTTTTGTGGTTCATCCAGGGATTACACCACAGTGCAAACACAACCCACTATCTCACAGTCTCCACCTAACAGTAGCTATTTGCCTCGTTCAGTCTTTTTGAGCCTCACCGTATCTTTGTCTGTCTCTATTTGTCTGTACTGGCTCAGTCTCTATCACAGTCTGTCTGTCAAAATGTAACTGTCTGTGTAGTTATCTTTCTGTCCCTATCTATCTATGTCTCTGTGTTTATCTGTCAGTCTGTTGCTAAGTCAATTTTTCTTTTTCTGTCTGACTCCACCTTTCTCTATCCCTACCTGCCTTTGTCTAACTTTGTCTCTGATTGTATCAATCTTTATTTTTTATATTTGTGTGTCACTATCTGTCAGTCACTATCTATCTGACTATAGAGACGTCTGTCTATTTGCAGCACTCTATCTACATGTCTCTGTCTAACTCTGTTGTTGCCTTTGTCAGTCCCTATCACTGACTGCCTATTTTTCACTAGCTATTTCTTTGTCTGTCTCTGTATCTCTCCATCTAATCAACTCTATCTATCTGTAGATATCTTCTGATTTTATGTGGTTTTATTTGCATATCTTTATGTCTCTTTATTTTCCTACCTATCTATCTCTATCTGTATACCTGGAACATCGTATCTATCTATCTATCTATCTATCTATCTATCTATCTATCTATCTATCTATCTATCTATCTATCTATCTATCTATCTATCTATCTATCTATCTTTACAGATCTGTCTCTACATTATCCAATATGTATCTATGTGTTTCTAGCTCTCTTTGTTTCTATCTCTATCTGCCTCTTTCTTTCATGATCGTTCTCTGAATTTATTATGCTGCATATCTCACTGTGTCAATTTATATCCATTTCCAAAGTTATTTATCTGTCTCTGTTTGTCTCTGTCTACTTCTCTCTCTTGCTCTCTGTCTTTTCTATGGGTCCCTGCATGTCCTTATGTCTATTTTTATCTTTGTCCATATATATGCAGACATTTGTCTATATCTTTATCTATATCTTCATATCTGCCTCTGTCTCTCTCTGTTTCTTTGCAATTGTTCGATCTCTACTGATCTGTAGTTGTATGTTTCTATCTTTTGCTCTAGCCCTGTCACTAACTATAGATCATGATCTGTTTCTAACTACCTGTCTCTAACGCTATCAATCTCTATCTCTATATCTATATCTAAGTCTATTCTCATCTACCCTTTTCTATCTCTAAATATCTCTGTCTATTTGGCTATGTGTACCTATCACAACCTGGATTTATCTATATCATTCTGTTGTTCTCTCTCCTTAATTCTCTTTGTTTCTATCCCTATCTGTCAGTTTGTGTGTCTTTCTATCTTTCGGGCTGTTTGTATCTATTTTTCTATCTGTCTGTCTAGCTCATTTACCTTGTTAGTCCATGTCTTTGTCGACGTCTATTTATTTCTGTCTCTTTGTTTCATTTGCCTTTGAGCATTCCCCTATAAATATCATCATTATATGCTTAGCAGAACAAGTAATTCATTTTTACTTTTCTCACTTTTAACATTTTTATAATCAAATGTTTATTTAGACATTTGTGTGTTTTACTAAAAACAAACTTCATATTAAAAAATACACAAAAAATACACTAACCACTCTGTCAATGCCAGACCAATTGGTTTTGTTAAAGTAAATGACCCATGTAAAACGATTTCAAGTGCATCATGCTTTTTTGAAAATATTAAAACAGTACTAGCTTAAATTAATGTTTGTGAAATATATGACATAGTATCTTTACATCACCTTTTCTTTGTGAAAACTCGAAGGGCCCGATTATGATAGCAGACGGTCGGACTGTCACCCTATGTCACCGCGATCAGGAGACCGCATGACAAGTAGTCGGCTGTCAGACCGCCAAACTAGAATGCGAACACAAAACATGCAATAAGGTGCATTAGCAACAGGAAACTAACACCTGCTCTGAACTGGTGTCAAGTCGAACCACAGCCTGCACCATAAAAGGGAGCCCAGCCCAGAGCCACACCGGAAGGGCAACAGATGCCATGGAGCCACTGATCATGCAGCTCGGAGCCCTAACAGGACCACAGCACCAACCACCACCACCCCCAGTTCCCCCTCTCCCGGCCCCCCCGGCCAAAGACATGCCACATCAAATACACGGAATCATGTACCAAATAATTCATCTGATGTTGCACAATCACATCAGGTGACATGCATGTGTCGTCACAAAAATGAGCATCACACATTCACCATCGAATCAACAAATGAAAATGTATTCAAATAAACACAGAACAGAAAGGAAGACACAAGGCAGAAATCATGATGAGAAGGTGTGTCTTGCGCACATCAAGGGACAGAGAGAGAGCGAAGGAGAGAGGGAGATACAGAGAGAGAGAAAGAATGGGAGAGAGAGATAGATGGACAGAGGGGGGAGCGAGAGATAGACGGACAGAGAGGGGGAGAGAGAGATAGACGGACAGCGAGGGGGAGAGAGAGACAGACGGACAGAGAAGGGAGAGAAAGATAGACAGATATAGAGGGGTAGAGAGAGACAGACAGACAGAGAGGGAGAGAGAGATAGATAGATGGACAGAGAGGGGGAGAGAGACACAAAGAAAAGAAGAGAGCGACAGGGAGGGAGAGTGCCGACACTGGCACCCAGGCCACACTGCTCACCTACTGCAACCAGTCTCCAACCATGTGCCAGTATGAAGAGCAGTACACTAGGTCCCACATCTGCGACAGACCCGTCATCTGAAACAGAGTCCAGATAAATGAATGGCACAGTACATATAATTGCACACAACATCATTGCCTGTCCACCCCTGTGCACCCAGGCAGCTGCACCCCAGTCCCTCCCCAGGGGCGTAACAAACGCCCCCGCAGCCCCCGCAGTGCGGGGGGGCCTATTCTCTTCAGCAAATGAAGGAGGCCACCAGGGGGCCCCGGCCCCCCTCAGCTCTTCTGAGAGCTGTGAAAGAGGCTTGCCTGCAGCAAGCCTCTCTCCCTCCCAAGCAGCTGCTGTCTGCAGCCCCCTCTGAGCCCCTCGACCCCTCCCTCTGACTGAAGAGAAACAAAGTATCAAGTTAACCTTGTTGCTCTTCAGTCAGAGGCTCCAGGCCCCTGATTGAGGGTGCAGCCAGTTCCGCAGCGAGAGGTCCGGTCCACTTCAGATTTGGAGGGGAGTAGAGCTGAGCAAGGGGGGGGGGGCGCCCAGCAGCAGCAATGAGGGGGCAGCCTGGAGAGAGGTCGGTGGGGGGGGGACGTGCTTTGAGTTGTATCCCTCCTCCTTCACATTTATTAAAACCCCGGTGGCTGCAGATACCTACCCATCCCACAGCTCCCAGGAGGGACCAGGGGATGCCCCACCAGGGGCTCCGTGCCCCTGCAGTCTGCCTAAGTGTCTGCACACTGGCCCTGGGACAGAGAATACACTCCCCACTCCCTGAGTCCGACACAGTGAGCCGCCCCCTCACTTGCCTCGACAGCAGAGCTCAAGCAGCAGCGCTACCATCCATTCATCCGCTGATTGCACCCTCACTCGCTGCTGACAGCAGAGCTATCCCTCGCTTGTGACAGACATCAGCTATCCATTCGTTCATCCGCTGACAGCATCCTCGCTCGCTGCTGACAGCAGAGCTATCCCTCGCTTGTGACAGACATCAGCTATCCATCCATTCATCCGCTGACTGCACCCTCGCTCGCTGCTGACAGCAGAGCTATCCCTCGCTTGTGACAGACATCAGCTATCCATTCATTCATCCGCTGACTGCATCCTCGCTCGCTGCTGACAGCAGAGCTTTCCCTCGCTTGTGACAGACATCAGCTATCCATTGGTTCATCCGCTGACTGCATCCTCACTCACTGCTGACAGCAGAGCTATCCCTCGCTTGTGACAGACATCAGCGATCCATCCATTCATCCGCTGACTGCACCCTCGCTCGCTGCTGACAGCAGAGCTATCCCTCGCTTGTGACAGACATCAGCTATCCATTCATTCATCCGCTGACTGCACCCTCGCTCGCTGCTGACAGCAGAGCTATCCCTCGCTTGTGACAGACATAAGCTATCCATTCATTAATCCGCTGACTGCACCCTCGCTCGCTGCTGACAGCGGAGCTATCCCTCGCTTGTGACAGACATCAGCTATCCATTCGTTCATCCGCTGACTGCACCCTCGCTCGCTGCTGACAGCAGAGCTATCCCTCGCTTCTGACAGACATCAGCTATCCATTCATTAATCCGCTGACTGCACCCTCGCTCGCTGCTGACAGCAGAGCTATCCCTCGCTTGTGACAGACATCAGCTATCCATCCATTCATCCGCTGACTGCACCCTCGCTCGCTGTTGACAGCAGAGCTATCCCTTGCTTGTGACAGACATCAACTATCCATCCATTCATCCGCTGACTGCACCCTCGCTCACTGCTGACAGCAGAGCTATCCCTCGCTTCTGACATACATCAGCTATGCATTCATTCATCCACTGACTGCACCCTCGCTCGCTGCTGACAGCAGAGCTATCCCTCGCTTGTGACAGACATCAGCTATCCATTCATTCATCCGTTGACTGCACCCTGGCTCGCTGCTGACAGCAGAGCTATCCCTCGCTTCTGACAGACATCAGCTATCCATTCATTCATCCACTGACTGCACCCTCGCTCGCTGCTGACAGCAGAGCTATCCCTCGCTTGTGACAGACATCAGCTATCCAGTCATTCATCCGTTGACTGCACCCTTGTTTGCTACTGACAGCAGAGCTATCCCTCGCTTCTGACAGACATCATCTATCCATTAATTCATCCACTGACTGCACCCTCGCTCGCTGCTGACAGCAGAGCTATCCCTCGCTTGGGACAGACATCAGCTATCCATCCATTCATCCGCTGACTGCACCCTCGCTCGCTGCTGACAGCAGAGCCCTCGCTTCTGACAGACATCAGCTATCCATTCATTCATCCGCTGACTGCACCCTCGCTCGCTACTGACAGCAGAGCTATCCCTCGCTTGTGACAGATATCAGCTATCCATTCATTCATCTGCTGATTGCACCCTCGCTCGCTGCTGACAGCAGAGCTATCCCTCGCTTGTGACAGACATCAGCTATCCATTCATCCACTTACTGCACCCTCGCTCGCTTCTGACAGCAGAGCTATCCCTCGCTTGTGACAGACATCAGCTATCCATTGATTCATCCGCTGACTGCACCCTCGCTCGCTGCTGACAGCAGAGCTATCCCTCGCTTCTGACAGACAATAGCTATCCATTCATCCACTCAATGCACCCTCGCTCGCTGCTGACAGCAGAGCTATCCCTCGCTTCTGACAGACAACAGCTATCCATTCATCCACTGACTGCACCCTCGCTCGCTGCTGACAGCAGAGCTATCCCTCGCTTGTGACAGGCATCAGCTATCCATTCATTCATCCGCTGACTGCACCCTCGCTCGCTTTTGACAGCAGAGCTATCCCTCGCTTGTGACAGACATCAGCTATCCATTCATTCATCCGCTGACTGCACCCTTGCTCACTGCTGACAGCAGAGCTATCCCTCGCTTGTGACAGACATCAGCTATCCATTTATCCGCTTACTGCACCCTCGTTCGCTTCTGACAGCAGAGCTATACCTCGCTTGTGACAGACATCAGCTATCCATTCATTCATCCGCTGACTGCACCCTCGCTCACTTCTGACTGCAGAGCTATCCCTCGCTTGTGACAGACATCAGTTATCCATTGATTCATCCGCTGACTGCACCCTCGCTCGCTGCTGACAGCAGAGCTATCCCTCGCTTCTGACAGACAACAGCTATCTATTCATCCACTCACTGCACCCTCGCTCGCTGCTGACAGCAGAGCTATCCCTCGCTTCTGACAGAAAACAGCTATCCATTCATCCACTGACTGCACCCTCGCTCGCTGCTGACAGCAGAGCTATCCCTTGCTTTAGACAAACATCAGCTATCCATTCATTCATCCGCTGACTGCACCCTCGTGCGCTTCTGACAGCAGAGCTATCCCTCGCTTGTGACAGACATCAGCTATCCATTCATTTATCCGCTGACTGCATCCTTGCTCGCTGCTGACAGCAGAGCTATCCCTCGCTTGTGACAGACATCAGCTATCCATTCATTCATCCGCTGACTGCACCCTCGCTCGCTGCTGACAGCTGAGCTATCCCTCGCTTGTGACAGACATAAGCTATCCATTCCTCCGCTTACTGCACCCTCATTCATTTCTGACAGCAGAGCTATCCCTCGCTTGTGACAGACATCAGCTATCCATTCATTCATCCGCTAACTGCACCCTCGCTCGCTGCTGACAGCAGAGCTATCCTTCGCTTGTGACAGACATCAGCTATCCATTCATTCATCCGCTGACTGTACCCTCGCTCGCTGCTGACACGCAGAGCTATCCCTCGCTTCTGACAGACAACAGCAATCCATTCATCCACTGACTGCACCCTCGCTCGCTGCAGACAGCAGAGCTATCCCTAGCTTGTGACAGACATCAGCTAGCCATTCCTTCATCCGCTGACTGCACCCTCGCTTGCTGCTGACAGCAGAGCTATCCCTCGCTTCTGACAGACATCAGCTATCCATTCATTCGCTGACTGCACCCTCGCTCGCTGCTGACAGCAGAGCTATCCCTCGCTTCTGACAGACATCAGCTATCCATTCATTCATCCGTTGACTGCACCCTCGCTCGCTGCTGACAGCAGAGCTATCCCTCGCTTGTGACAGACATCAGCTATCCATTCATCCGCTGACTACATCCTCGCTCTCTGCTGACAGCAGAGCTATCCCTCGCTTCTGACAGACATCAGCTATCCATTCATCCGCTGACTGCACCCTCGCTCACTGCTGACAGCAGAGCTATCCCTCGCTTGTGACAGACATCAGCTATCCATTCATCCACTGAATGCACCCTCGCTCACTGCTGACAGCAGAGCTATCCCTCACTTGTGACAGACATCAGCTATCCATTCATTCATCCGGTGACTGCACCCTCGCTCGCTGCTTACAGCAGAGCTATTCCTCGCTTCTGACAGACATCAGCTATCCGCTCATCCGCTGACTGCACCCTTGCTCGCTGCTGACAGCAGAGCTATCCCTCGCTTCTGACAGACATCAGCTATCCATTCATTCACTGACTGCACCATCGCTCGCTGCTGACAGCAGAGCCATCCCTCGCTTGTGACAGACATCAGCTATCCATTCATCCGCTGACTGCACCCTCGCTCGCTGCTGACAGCAGAGCTATCCCTCGCTTCTGACAGACATCAGCTATCCATTCATCCGCTGACTGCACCCTGATGACACAGGAAGACAGGTACCGCGGACACAAGAAGACACAGATACTGATAACACAGGAAGACAGGAACCGAGGACACAAGAAGACACAGATACTGATGACACAGGCAGTCACGGGTACTGAGGACTCGTTGAGACACATGTCCTGAGGACACAGCAAGACACAGGTACTGATGACACAGGGAAACAAAGATACCGAGCACACAGGAAGACATGGGGTGCTGTAGATACAGGAAGACAAGGGTACAGCGGCATAGGTACTGAGCATACAGGAAGACACAGGTACAGATGACACAGGAAGACACGGGTACTGAGGACACAGAGAGACACATGTACTGAGGACACAGCTAGACATAGGTACTGATGGCACAGGGAGACACAGATACAGAGGACACAGGAGGACATGGGGTGCTGTGGACACAGGAAGACACAGGGAGACACAGGTACAGATGACACAGGAAGACATGGGTACTGAGGACACAGAGAGACACATGTCCTGAGGACACAGCTAGACACAGGTACTGATGGCACAGGGAGACACAGATACAGAGGACACAGGAAGATATGGGGTGCTGTGGACACAGGGAGACAAAGGTGCAGCGGGCATAGGTACTGAGCATACAGGAAGACAGGTAGCGAGGACACAGGAAGGAATGGGTACCGATGACACAGGGAGACACGGGTATTGAGGACACAGAGAGACACATGTACTGACGACACAGCAAGACACAGGTACTGATGGCACAGGTAGACACAGATTTATTTATTTATTTTGTGTACTTATAAAGCGCAACCTATCACCCAGAGGGCATCCTGGCGCTTTGAACTTCAGCAGGCACACAACTCACTGCTCAGACAATTTTCGGGAACAAATACGTTTTCAGCGCTTTTCTAAATGGTAGGTAGTCCTTGTGGCTTCTCAGAGAGAGAGGAAGGGAGTTCCAGAGTCGGGCCGCCGCAACACTGAATGAGCGGCCACCCATCCTGACTCTCTGGAACCTCGGGACCACCAACAAGCTGGCTGAGGATGAGCGGAGAGGCCGCGAGGCAGCATACCAAGCAAACATGTCGCGAAGTGGTATTGGGCCCTGTTGGTGTACGGCCTTAAACACCAAACACGCGGCCTTATACATCACTCGCAGATGCACCGGAAGCCAATGCAGATCTCTTAGGGCCAGAGTGGAAGAGCTAGATCTAGCCCGCGAAAGAGCCAGCTTGGCAGCCATGTTCTGCACCCGTTGTAGCTTCCCCACCAGATTTTTTTGGGCCTCCAGAAGCAGCGCATTGCAGTAGTCTAAGCGACTTAAAATAGTACTGCGAACTACCTCTGGCCTGGCCTGGGCGGGGAGAAGGGGCAGAACTTTACGCAACATGCGTAACAGCATCATGCACGTAGCGATAGTTTTGTTTACATGCAGATCAAGCTGTAGATTCGGGCCGAAAATAACCCCCAAGTTGCGGGCTGATTCCGCCGCCGCTACTGGTTCCGGGAAAGCAGTGGGCCAGAAGTTCTCTGGAAGAGCCCGCGGAATTCGATCACTGGAGCAGTGGAGCACCTCCGTCTTAGAGCTATTAAATTGGAGGGAATTGGCTCGAAGCCAATCCGCTGTAGCTGCCATACAGCGATGGAAAGTTTCCAGTGAGACCGCGTTATTACCTTCCAGAGAAAAGACCAGCTGGGTGTCATCAGCGTAATTAAAAGCCGAGACACCAAAAGATTTAATAAGCTGGACTAGGGGGCGAAGATACAGGTTGAAAAGTATCGGGCTGATGGCCGAGCCCTGTGGAACCCCCTGTCCCACTTTCCGTGGCTCAGAGCGGAAAGGAGGAAGCGAGACCAGCTGTTGCCGGCTACCCAGATAAGAAACCAACCAATCTCTTGCGCTCCCTGTGACTCCGCACTCCTCCAGTCTTCTGATGAGGGTTTGATGGCAGACCGTATCGAACGCGGCCGACATGTCGAGCAGCACTAAAAAGGCTGCCCGTCCACTGTCGACACGCGTCCGGAGGTTGTCCAATACGGTAACCAGTGCTGACTCCGTCCCATGCCCGGGGCGGAAGCCAAACTGTGCCTCGTCAAACCAACCGATGTTCTCAAGAAAACCAGAGAGCGAGCGGGTCACCCATTTTTCCATGATCTTGATAGGAAATGGGAGCAAAGAGATAGGCCTGTAGTTGGACAAACAGGCAGGGTCTAACGTTGGCTTCTTGAGCAGTGGAGATACCACTGCTAACTTCCAGCAATCAGGAACCCAAGCCGACTCCAAGGACTGGAGGCAGATGGCGTGCAACGGCGGAAAGAGTTCTGCATGGAAGACCTTCCAAAATTTGGGAGGTAATGGGTCAAGCGGAGAGCCCGAAGCAACCGTTTGTGCCAAATTACAGAATTCCTCATAGGAAGGACGGGGGAACTGTCTTAGTTGGGGTCGACTGGATAAAATATCCGGAGCACCCAAGCAAAGACCAAGGTCACTCGAGTGGGGTCGACTGGGTGTTCCGACCGGAGCTCCCAGAGTGGGACCAGGTGTATCCACCTGGGGTCGACTGGAGGAATCACCCGGAGCTCCCACTCCAAGCGTAGCCTGTAGAAGGCCTGCATCATTCGGCTGGGGTCGACTGGGTGACCCGATCGGAGCTCCCGGGTCATGACAAGACCCGCCTGACCGGGGTCGACTGATCGAGCTAACCGGAGCTCCCAGACCGAGGGCTGCTGGCAGAGGGTTTTTTAAGCCCTCTAAAATCTTGGCAGTCTTCTCCTCAAATGCACCCGCCAGCGCATCGCACAGGGTTTGCGACGCCACGACCGCGTTGGCCACACAAGCTGGATGAGACAAGTCCCTGACGATTTTGAACAGGGCTTGCGATTTATTAGGCGCCTTATTCAAGATGGATTCCAAAAAGGCCGCCTTGGCCAACTTGATCTGCGCCTTGTACCCCAGCAGAGCAGCCCTAAACGAGGCCTTTGCCGATGGCAGATACTGCTTCCTCCACGCCCGCTCAGCACGTCTACAACCCAGTTTAAGCAGTCGCAGCTCTTCCGTATACCAGGGGCAAGCCCGGTTCACTCTCCCTCGAGACTGACGAAGAGGAGCCAGCCTATCCAACGATTCGGTGATAGACTGACATAAGGAAAGATAACTTTCCTCCACCGAGTTGCTCAGACAGAAGTTAGCTGATAGTAGTGCAGGTAGTGAGGATGACTTGGAGAGACGAGACCAGGGTCTACCCAGTTTCGAGCCTCCTACCCCCGCAGCTTCCGCAGGGTGGGTCCCTAAATCAAGGGAAAAGGCCACCAGTGCGTGGTCTGTCCAGCACTGGCTTAAGATATCGTTTACCGCTACTGCTTGAGCGTCAGCAAATACCAGGTCCAAGATGTGCCCTCCTCTATGTGTCGCAGCATCAACCAGTTGCTGCAACTGAATGTTGCCAAGAGTTTGACAAAGTGTCGAAAACGCCCCATCCAGAGGTCCACCCTGCCAAAGATTAAAATCCCCCAGAACCAGCAGCTTAGCGTGAGAGTTCGAGAGATCATATACTAGATCAAGAAAGTCTGATAGAAAGGGGGCAGAGCCCGGCGGGCGATAACATAGCACCCCCGCGAACTGTGTTCTTTCCCGGTCTTTGATGGAAAATCCCATCAGCTCGAAGCCCGAAACCTCACTAATTTTAAGCTGGAAGAGGCCCAGCGACTCTCTATAGATGATACCGATTCCACCACCTCTGTTCTTTGGGCGTGGGGTGTGAATAATTTTAAAGCCTAGGGGGCAGGCCAGTCCTAATTCGACCAGACAGTCCTCCCGAGTCCACGTTTCCGTTAAGAACAGGATGTCCAGTCCTGAGGAATCGATCAGGAAGGCAATCTCGGTATAATGCTTGCAGAGCGACCTGACATTAAGGAGTCCGCAAGACAGAGATCGTAATGGGCCGAGAGCATTAGCCCTCCGAGTGGGGGGCACCAGAGCAGGTCCTAAGTCCAATAAAGCAGCCCGAGAGTACACCAAACGATGGGACAGTGGGGGATCAGAGGATACAGCCCGTAGCGCTTCCGAAGCGCGAACGGGCGCAAACGGGCTTACCTCTGGCGCACCTCCGGCGCCCCTACGGCGCGCCCGCTGCGCGTAACCGCTGCGCGCTTGGTCCCTCATGCCTTTATGGTATTGGACCGAGCGGAAGTCCGCCTCCAGCGTCCCTCGACCTAATCAATATGGCGCCCGGAGTGCTCAGAGACCTCACCCCTACCCAAGATGGCGGACGGACCCGCTAAACTTACTCTATCCCGCCAAGAACGGGTTGAAGCAGTTGCTGAGTGCAGGTAAGCCTGTAAATAGTTCCCCGGCCTACGGAGCCGACACAAGACAAGTGAGACAATTAAAAACGAGCTCTAGAAGCTCTAGGCGATGACCAGCAGCGCAAGGATGTTTTAAAATAAGTGAGCGCGAAAATAGTCAGACAACAGCGCTGGAGCGCGTAGGCGAAAGTTCAGATACAGAGGACACAGGAAGACATAGGGTGCTATGGACACAGAAGACAAGGGTACAGCAGGCATAGGTACTGAGCATACAGGAAGACAGGTAGCGAGGACACAGGAAGACACGGGTACAGATGACACAGGAAGACACGGGTACTGAGGACACAGAGACACATGTACTGAGGACACAGGAGGACACAGGTACTGATGGCACAGGGAGACACAGATACAGAGGACACAGGAGGACATGTGGTGCTGTGGACACAGGGAGACAAGGGTACTGCGGGCATAGGTACTGAGCATACAGGAAGACAGACAGGAAGACAGGACACAGGTAGGCACGGGTACCGATGACACAGGAAGACACTGGTATTGAGGACACAGAGAGACACATGTACTGAGGACACAGCAAGACACTGGTACTGCTGGCACAGGGAGACACAGATACAGAGGACACAGGAGGACATGTGGTGCTGTGGACACAGGGAGACAAGGGTACTGCGGGCATAGGTACTGAGCATACAGGAAGAGAGGTAGCGAGGACACAGGAAGATACGGGTACTGATGACACAGGAAGACACGGGTACTGAGGACACAGAGAGACACATGTACTGAGGACACAGCAAGACACAGGTACTGATGGCACAGGGAGACACAGATACAGAGGACACAGGAGGACATGGGGTGCTGTGGACACGGGGAGATAAGGGTACAGCGGGCATAGGTACTGAGCATACAGGAAGTCAGGTAGCAAGGACACAGGAAGACACGGGTACCGATGACCCAGGAAGACGCGGGTACTGAGGACACAGGAAGCCATGGGTACTGAGGACACAGAAAGCCATGGGTACTGATGACACAGGAAGCCATGGGTACTGAGTACACAGGTAGACACGAGGTACTGAAGACATAGGAAGCCGCGAGTACCAGGCATGGTGGTGCCGAGGCGCACACACGGAGTTCTATCAGCTGGTTAATACCAGGGAGCCCCCTCAGCACAGTAATTTCGCCTGAGAGTTCCTGACAAAATTAGGAGGGGGGCCCCCTCCATGCATCTTGCAGGTGGGCCCCCTCAAATTTCGTTACGCCACTGCCCCTCCCGCTGCCCAGCCGTGCATGCCTGCCCCAGCGCACCCATGCAGTTGCACCCCAGCTCCTTCCACCAACCAGCAGTGCATGCCCGCCCCTGCGCACCCCGGCCTCACTGCTCACCTTCCACCACCGGCGTGTAGAAAAGAGGGCCCACCACTTGCTGCTGCAAGCCACAAGCCTATGGCCATCAGACTTGGAAGCCTCCACATCATGCAGCCCTGCTCCACAGGCCACTAGGTCTCACTTTTGATTCTGGGTCTTCATTTCAACATGGCAGGGGACATACCAGTGGGTGTACAGTGTTAATATCGAGTCATTTATTTCGACTGGACATAATATCGACTAGAGAATATCGAGATGGCATTAATATCGAGGTAAGTAATATCGATTTTTTTTTTATCGATTGTTATGTATGTAAAAAATATCGACATAAAAAATATCGAGTAAGTAATATCGTCAGTAAAAAATATCGATATGTTTATTAGTTTAAAAATATCGAAAGTTGTGTTATCGACTGTCACAATATCGACTCTCATGATATCGAATTTTAATATGTATATATATAATATGTAATAGTTCAATGTACATTGTTTTAATGTTTTATAATAGCATTTTGTGTTAAAATGTATTAATTTTATTTATTTATTTATATAGAATTAATGTTAAAAATAATTAATAAATTAAAAAAAAATTATATTACTATAATAATTTCTAGGAGCGGGTAGTGGGTTTTTAGGGGAATAGGGTGGGAAGTATTTTAAATATAATTAATTAATTATGTAAATATATTAATTGGTATTAATTAATTAATTATGTAAATATATTAATTGGTATTAATTAATTACATATGTAAATATATTAATTGGTATTAATTAATTAAATATGTAAATATATTAATTGGTATTAATTAATTAAATATGTAAATATAATTATTTGTATTAATATGTAATTAATTGTTAAATTACTATTTAATTAAATATATAATATGTAATTGGTAAATATGTTATTTTAATAGCTTATTTGAGAATTATGCTTATTTAAATCATTTTTTTCATGTAGCCGGTTGTGGGATTATAGGGGATTAGGGTGGGAAGTAATTTAATAGTAAGTAATTAAATCTGTTAATTTATTAATTGGTAAGAATAAGTAAATACTTGTTATTTATCTAAAATATGTTAATTATATATAATTTAATTGTTAATTTATTTAAATAAATGGAATTATTGTTGAATATGTAAAATCAAACTTTTTTAGGATATGTAGTGGGTTGTGGGATTATAGGGGAATAGGGTGGGAAGTAATTTAATTGTAAGTAATTAATTATGTTAATTAGTTAATTGTTATGAATAATTAAATATTTGTAAAATAAATTAAATATGTTAATTATATTTTATGTAATTGTAAATTTATTAACATTAATGCTATTATAGTAAATTATGTTACATATCACATTTTTATGTTATGTAGTGGGTTGTGTGTTAATAGGGGTATAGGGTGGGAAGTTAATTAATTATAAGTAATGACATATGTTAATTAATTAATTGGTATTCATAATGAAATAATTGTTAAAGACTTAAAATATGTTAATTATATAGATATAAATAGATATAACTAATATTATAATAATTAAATATAAAATATATATATATGAAATATAATTGTCTAATTACATTTAATTACATATATATGATATATTTATAATTAGATATATAAAGATATATATATAACATATATATATATATAATTATGGATATTCTCATATATATATTATTTTGTATTTGGGGAAAGAGGTTGGTTTAGTCTTCTGGGTTACTTTTCTGTTTGGTTATTAAGGGGTATATGTTGTGTGCAGAGTCAGTTGTCAGTTTTCTGGTAAAGGTGTATTTGTAGGGGTCAGGGTCAGTTTTCATTTAGTGGGTAAAGGGGTATTTTTAAGGGTCAGGGTCAGTTTTCAGTTAGTGGGTAAAGGGGTATTTGTAGGGTTCAGGGTCAGTTTTCAGTATTTGGGTAAAGGGTAATTTTTTTCTTTCAGAGTCAGTTTTCTGTTTGTGGATAAAGGTGTTTTTAGGGGTAAGGGTCAGTTTTCAGTTTTTGGGTAAAGGGGTATTTGTAGGGGTGAGGGTCAGTTTTCAGTTAGTGGGTAAAGGGGTATTTGTAGGGGTCAGGGTCAGTTTTCAGTTAGTGGGTAAAGGGGTTTTTTTAGGGGTCAGGGTCAGTTTTCAGTTAGTGGGTAAAGGGGTATTTTTAGGGTTAAGGGTCAGTTTTCAGTATTTGGGTAAAGGGTATTTTTTTGGTTGCAGGGTCAGTTTTCAGTTTGTGGGTAAAGGGGTATTTTTAGAGGTCAGGGTCAGTTTTCAGTTTTTGGGTAAAGGGGTATTTTTAGGGGTTAGGGTCAGTTTTCAGTTAGTGGGTAAAGGGGTATTAGTAGGGGTCAGTGTCAGTTTTCAGTTAGTGGGTAAAGGGGTATTTTTAGGGGTTAGGGTCAGTTTTCAGTTAGTGGGTAAAGGGTTATTTTTAGGGTTAAGGGTCAGTTTTCAGTATTTGGGTAAAGGGTCTTTCTTTGGTTGCAGGGTTAGTTTTCAGTTTGTGGGTAAAGGGGTATTTTTAGAGGTCAGGGTCAGTTTTCAGTTTTTGGGTAAAGGGGTATTTTTAGGGGTCAGGGTCAGTTTTTAGTTAGTGGGTAAAGGGGTATTTGTAGGGGTCAGGGTCAGTTTTCAGTTAGTGGGTAAAGGGGTATTTTTAGGGGTCAGGGTCAGTTTTCAGTTAGTGGGTAAAGGGCTATTTTTAGGGTTAAGGGTCAGTTTTCAGTATTTGGGTAAAGGGTATTTTTTTGGTTGCAGGGTTAGTTTTCAGTTTGTGGGAAAAGGGGTATTTTTAGAGGTCAGGGTCAGTTTTCAGTTTTTGGGTAAAGGGGTATTTTTAGGGGTCAGGGTCAGTTTTCAGTTAGTGGGTAAAGGGGTATTTTTAGGGGTCAGGGTCAGTTTTCAGTTAGTGGGTAAAGGGTTATTGTTAGGGGTCAGGGTCAGTTTTCAGTTAGTGGGTAAAGGGGTATTTTGTGGGTTCTGGGTCAGTTTTTAGTTTGTGGGTAAAGGGGTGTTTTTAGGGTTTTGGGTCAGTTTAGGGTTTTAGGTTAGAGGGATACAGGGTAAAAATATGGTCAATTTAAATGTCTATTAAATTAGTTACTTTTTCATATATTTTATATAAAATATTTCTATTAATATACATTAAAACAATTATTGGTATTGTAGGACTTTAAATATTAATACATTTTTAAACATATTTAAATGTATAAGGTATTTTTTAATAGATTATTTAATATGCAAATAATATTTATATACAATAATAAAGAAGGAAACATAGACAGGGTTAAATGCCATAAATGAAAAATTGTTTATTCACATATAAAAATTTATTTGTAAGTAGAGAATCATTTTTTATTTATAATCAAAAATTTTCATTCAATGTTTTTATTAACATAACAAAAATATGAAGTACATGTATATGTTTTTAACACATAAATTATATTAACATAATTTTTTTCTCTTTTACATATATTAACATTTAAATAGTTTCTGAAACAAATTGGTAATATGTACTTTTTATTTAATAACAAAATATTTATTCAGATACACATTGAATTTATTGTGATTGCAAATTATGTACATTTTTTGTAATTGTAACATTTTTGTTTATTACCAAGTCATGTTATATTTTTGGAAATAATTATTATGAATATTGAACATATTTATAATATTCATTTTTAAATACATAAACACCAAAAACATTTATTATATACATACATAATGTTTTACATAATATTTGAAAATTTAAAAAAAACATTTCTTGTAACAAACTTATATATGCAATTTATTTTTACATTAACATTATTTACTAAATGTATTTATAAATCAAAAATTAATTTTTTAACTATAACATAACAGTTGAATAATTATTTCAAAATTATGAATATTTATGAAATAATTTTATACACTTTAAAAAAATATTTACACTTAATATAATACTCTGTGTATTTTTTAAAGTGTTGGAATATAGAAATTAAATAGCATTTAGCTGTATACAGGGACTACTTTTTAACCGCGTAATGTTACTTAGGCGTATTTGGTGCTTCAACAGATCGCGGTTGGGTGCTGCTTCGCGTTAGAGAGGGTAAGTTTGTTTTAATTGTGTTTTATAAGTTTCTGAACTTATTGCTAGTGTATGTGTGCTGTGTTTATGTTTATGTAGGTAGAGTTAATTAGAGAAGATTGTGTGTTCGGTGTTAGGTAGAGTGTACGATATTGGATTTTTACCGCGTTTTTGTTGTAGGTGTGTGAGGTGAGGTAATATGTTTAAATGTTACTAAGATAATATGTTTGATGTATAAATATGTGTTTTTATATATGTATGGGTGTTTTTATGTGGGTGGGTATGTTATTTATTTTTTCTAGGTTATCGTCGCGTTTCGCTGTTTTGGAGGACTCCCTTCTTTTTTGATCACAGCTGTGTAACGAGTATTATATACTCTTATTTTTGCACACTATTTTTTGGGTTTTTACATTTTCTTGGAGCGTTTATTTTTCGCCATTACGGATTTTTGGGTTTTCTATGGTATCTGGTGTCTACTGAAGTGGAAAGGAGTCGCTATGCATTTGCTTGTATTTTTGCATTTTTTTTGGGCTTTCATGGATTGTATGGGTTTTTGGAATGGTGTCCTATGGATTGCTTGGAATTGGATTACGTTTGAAGCTGCATCAGAAATATAAGTATTTTCTGGATTTTTAATGGGTGGGAAAACTGTTTTTAATTTTGCTTTACTTACGTTGTATGTAACATTTTGTAAATACATTATCTAAATACATTTTATATATGTTAATATTATGTATTTGATAATTTAATTGCAATTTGTTACATATTATAATGAAGAATTTTAGGAAAAATATGTTTAGTTTTACGTGTATAGTTATGTAATGTTTTAAAGAATAGTTTTGGCAATCATTGATAGATATTCTAGTCCTTTGCTAGTTGGATAGAGGGTAACTTGACTTTGGAGTGTGTTATACATTTTTTTAGTTTCTTTGGTGAGTTTAGGTCCAATCAAAGTTACTGATTGCTCCATTCGGAGCTCCTGGTAACTTTGTTCTTTTTGTAAGGATTGTATTAATTTGTGAAGGGTAGGCGTTCCTCGGCCTGTAGTTGCTTGGAAGGCATTGTGCCATCCTTCAACTGCATTGTTTGTTTTTGCTTCCTTATTTAGTGTGCTAAGGTAGACATTCCACCAAGCTATTTGGTATTTGGGTTGTCTTCTATGGCCTGATCTGTGTAGCCTTCCTACCCATGTGTCTTCGAAGTAGTCAAGCATAGGGCTTAGTTTATCTTCGTTTCTTTTATAGTAGGGGCTGTCTATTAATAAGTTATAGTGCTCAGTTACATCTGTTAGTGGAACATAGGCTAGGGCGATGAGTTTTTTGATTTGATAAGCAAATGTGCTATCAGTGGCATATTGGATACTCAAGGTTGATTTTTGTAGATGTCGCCAGATACATTGATTAAAGTGGTAATAGCAACCTTGTATTGCTGTGTGTGGGTATGTTTTAAGGATGCTGTTTATCATAGCTTTTTCAAAGTCAATGATAATTTTTTGTGGAAAATAGTTGTTAGTATGTTGCTTGACTTCAGTTAGTATTTCTTGATAGGTAGTTTGCTGTTTGTTTGGTAGAAGGGCATAAAGGAATGGAATATTTGCATTTTGGAAATGACCATGGATGGTGTATAATTGATAAAAAGGTTTGGGGCATACAGAAAAAGTACCATCCATCATCCAAGTTTGGCATTGGGTAAGTTTTGTCATGTTGTTTGCTGTGGCAAACAGTATAATTCTTTTATCTTTAGATTTGTTGTCATAGAGTATAACATTTTCTTTATTGTGAGTTACAGAGAGTTCAGGTGGAATTTGGACTTCTTCTAAAGTTTTTGGTGTGGGAGGAGTAGTGCATGTTGCTCTTTTTTGTCTAGCTACTGTTCTTTTAAGGGATTCTATAGATGGTAATTGGCTAGAAGCATGTTGGGGAAGTACACTTAAATGATGTTTCAGAATAGCAGTTGTTGGTTGATCAGTGCTAGTACTAGCTTCTTTAAGGGAATCTAGCATTTGTCTAATCTCTATTTCTGTTACATTGGGTGGGTGATTATGTTCTTTAGTATAAGTAACAGTAGTTTCCTGAGTTATAGCTCTACCATAACATTTGTTGGCATAATATTTCGTACACTTCCAAAACACTTTCAAATCTTTTTGTTTCTCTTGAGTGTAGACATATCCCATGTAACAAAGAAGCATTTTCCCTTTTTGTGAATAAATGAATTTAGCTCCTTCAGTCATGATAGTATTGTAGTGCTAGGAGGTAATTAAAAGAGAATGTAAATATTTTTTAAGGAAAAAAAATGTTCTAATCACATTATACAGTTTCACACATTTGTATTTTACCTGTAAATGTTTTGATGCTTTCAAGTCGTTATTTTCAGCTGTTGATGTTCTTCAAACTGTTATTTTCTGTGTATATCTTTTTGTACCTGTGGAAGTTGAGAAAATGTGTAGAAATATTTTATTACTATTTATGATAATTTGTTCGACGTTTTTTGCTAGTTTAGATTTAGTTACCTATCTATTAATTCTCGATTTTACATTTCTAATATATACTTACTTTTTTATATGTAACTTTTGATGTCCAGGTGTTGTGTAGGTCTTCTGTTTTTTTTTTTCATCTGTAGGATGAGTGCTAAAAAAAAAAGATATATTTGATGTATTTTGCTTTAAAATATAGGTGTGAGCTTTGAGAGTTACATTTTCGCTGACTAATAATGTAGTAGTACTTACTTTAGATATGTGTAGGTCTCTTTCTGTTGAAGTCCATCAGTTTTCTTCCAGAAATCCAGCAGAGTTTCGTCTTCCTTTACTTAGGAGATGTATACTGCATTTTTAGTTACTTATTATTTCATTTATATAGTATTAGGTTAATTGTTTCAGAAATAGGATTGGTTGTTTAAATGGATAGTCTGTTTTTATTTGTTGATTTGAATTTTTGTTTCTGTTATGCTAATTGCTTTCCTTATATGGGTGACGCCAATTAACGTTTATTGAATGTGTAAGGATTTATTTTGTATAGGTAATGTTCTAGGTAATGTTATTTTGATATTTGTAAAGTGGAGGAATATATATAATTAGTTGTAAAAAATGTGTAGAAGGTCGAAACATTGTTTATGTATTATAAAATGTATGTTAGTATTTATTGTGTGTTGTAAATGTTATGAAAATAAATAATATATGTCATCTATTTATATTAACTAAATCTTGTTTTTTATGATCAGTATGACTTAATTATTAAATAATAAAGTCATTTATTTTAGGATCTATTAATGGCGATTTTTTTACAATCGATAAATTTGCTATCTATGTTTGTGTAATCGATATTTTGACTGTTGTTATATAAATATTTAATAATCGGTGTTTTAGTAATCGATAATGTTGTGAGTCGATATTGTTGTAGTCGTTGTTTTTAGTAGTCGATATTGTGTAGTCGATATTTTTGATGTTTGTTGTGTAAGTATAGTAAATCGATAATTTTGTTGTCGATAATTAGTCATCGATATTTTGTCCAGTCGATATTCGGTCTGTCGAGGTTATGTCAGTGATCCATACCAGTGCACAGGGCATCATTGCAGGCTGCACACCCACTCAGCCCTTGAGGTTGCCACTAACTCTGTGACCCGGGGGGGGCGTGGCCAACCGGGCAGCGAAATGGCCGCTCTGTGAGCGAGCTCCGCCGGCTACACCAACAAATCCTTTCAAAATCCTGTTCCTGCACCCAGAAGAGCTAAAATAAACCGGCGCGAGGGCTGCTGACGTATACCTCTGTCTCCGTCCTGAATCTGGCGGAAATCGGTGGCGGCTGGACACGGGCGAAGCCTCCTGTACCTTTGGCGCTCTGAACCCCTCCTGAGACCCCGCTGCCGTTGGGCTGCCGCCGGGCTGCATTGCGAACTGTGGGCCGGGGATTGGAGGGCCGTCCTCAGCCCGGGCGGAACTGCTGCGAGGTCCGCGCAGGGGCTGTGCCTCCACCAAACCACACTGCCGGTGAGTCGTGCTCGAACTTGGCTTAGGGGCGAGACTGCAGCGTCCCCGCCGCGCTGGACCGCGAGTCGCTGGAGGGCCCGGTGGAGACTTCGGAGGCGGACCTTTGGAGTGCCCGCCATTTTGACGGCAGCCTCTCTGTGCATTGCGAGAGGCGGGGAAGACCTGTACCAACTCTAGCGCTCGTGGGTCCTTGGCGCTAGATCTGCCGGCTGCTGGGGGGCCCCGCTAGTCAAAGACTGCTGACTCTAATCACCGAGCCCTCTGCTGTAGCGGGTGCCTGCCATTATTGCACCGGTCTCCTCCTCTACTGAAGGGCGGGCGCCTTGTGACTGTTGGCCGCCTCACACACATCCCAACATGGCGATACACCGCTGAGGAGTCGTGGGCTTCTGTTGTAAAGAAAGCTCCCATACTGCCGCATAGGATCCCAGTCTGACCTACGCTGCGCATCCAGCACCACCTACCTGCCCACATCGATTTGCGGACGACCATATATAGTCCAAAGGGCCTGACAAAGCTGGTGGCGCCAGGATTCTAGCTGACCCTAAACCTGCGGAAGCCCGATTTACACTGTGAGGGCCACCAAGAGACCTAACCTTTAGTGCAGCTCTTAACGTGCTACTTGCTTCTCTACAAGATGGGGAAAAATGACGCGAGACAACCCAAGATCACGTTTGAGCAGAAACGTCCTGATAAGCCAAACACGTCAGAACAGGCTGCGGGAGCATCGACATCACAGAACTCGGGCGCTGACGTGGACTTTGGGGCCCTGATGATGGAGGTTCGTGCGAGCCTCAAGAGTATTGACACCAAGCTGGATGCCATGTCCTCACAGCTGGAATCGGTGAAGACTAAAGTGGATGCCCACGAAACGAGACTGGATTGTTTAGAAAATAGGCAAACCGAGTGCTGCGAATTCCAGCAGCATACCAAGCAGCATATCACTAACATCGAAAAGGAACTAGAGTCCCTGCGAGCCAAGACGGACAATTTGGAGGCGCGCTCCAGAAGATCGAACATCCGCATCACAGGAATTCCCGAATCTGACAACACTGGCAGGATGGAGGTGTATGTGGCGGATCTCCTACATGAGCTATTCGACCCGCACCTATCGCAGGTGTTCACGGTCGAGCGTGCGCACAGATCACTTTGGAAGGTGCCTGCGCCGGGCACGCCGCCTCGCCCCATTCTTGCTAAACTGCTCAATTTCCAGGACAGAGACCTCGTGCTGCGCCTCGCCAGGGAGAAGGGTAAGATTACGCATAAAGGTAACAACATTTCATTTTACCCTGACTTTACCCCCCTGGTCCAGGCGGCGCGGAAAGAATTCCTGCCAGCCAAGAAAATCCTTTTGCAGGCTAACATCAAATACGCACTTTTATATCCAGCTAAGCTGAGGATAATTCACGACCACACCTCACACTTTTTCACGGACGCAAAATCTGCACTGAAGTTCGCGAAACACATTAGTGGTCCTGGGGCGAGGCGCAAGTCGCCGAGGCTTGAATCAGATTCGGATCGTCTAAGTGACAATGACTAGTGTACCAACATTGTTACACCGCTGAGATCTCTATCTTAATTCTACAGAGTTGCATTTTCGATTTGGTCCTCATTCTTTAATTTGTTGCCCTCTGTGCTGTGCCTGTACGAACAGATTAAGTCCGCCTTACTGCCCTACAGCGATGGAAAAATGTTGGGTCATACGTATTGCTAATGTCCTGAGATATACTCCTGACCTGACCCTATGTTCTGTTAACTGATTGGGACTAGGAACTATGTACTTGAATGTAGCCACCCTGTGCAAACAGGGGTGTAAGCCTGGAGCACCACGCCTCCCTTGTTCGAGTGTCCGGTTTGTGGCACGATATGGGTTTCGATTGTTGGGCTTCATCACGACCTGATTGGGGGGTTAGTGAGGGTGGGGGGCGGTGGGGGGGGTTGCACTGTTTGCGTAATGTTCGAAGTTGGTGCTTTAAAGGATATATTATGATTGTTGCCACACATACAACATTCCTACACTCACATTGGGCTGAGAGGGTTGGTGACGGGGAGGCGAATGCCGGTCTATCTATTTGTTTTCTGAATGTAAAATACCATGGGGAGTGTTAAGATGTGGACTTGGAATATCAGAGGGTTGGGGGATTATAAAAAGGCCAGGTTGATGCATGGCATGCTTACTAGACACAATGTTGACATATGTTTTTTGCAAGAGACTCATGTGAACTCTACCCCGTCATCCAGACTGAAACACTCCAGATAGGCACAGGTGTACTCTGCAATTTTTTCAAACTATGCCAGAGGTGTAGCGATCCTCATCCGCAGAGGCCTGGACTGGCGTGAGCATGAGGTTGTACTAGATGGGGAGGGCAGATATGTCATTGTACACGGTTCGCTGCAGGGCAGACCATTGATACTTGCTGCCATTTATGGCCCAAATGAGGATGACCCTGACTTTTTTAGAGATGTCTGGGCCCGAATAACGGTCTTCGATTGCTCGCACATTGTCCTAGGTGGGGATTTTAATGTACCATTGAATAATGCTTTGGACAGGAGAGGTGTGGGCAGGCCTATACACGCTGGGGCCCGACAGGCCATTCTGGATGTGATGACGGAAGGGATGTTATCTGATGTGTGGAGGGTTAGACATCCAGTTGATGCTATAGGTACATGTATAACTGGCCACCATGCTGCCTGGTCCCGACTGGACTACTGGCTGGTGTCACCGGCAGTGGCGACATGGGCAATTGATACTTCCATACAAGCTAGGTCACTGTCTGACCATGCACCCTGCCAGTTAGAACTGAAAGTACCCGGAGTCCCTAGGCGGGCGTTTGCTTGGAGGCTGCCCCCCTATGCCCTTACTGATACTGTATTCACGGAGGAAATCAGAGCAGATATTACACACTACTTTGAAGAAAATGAGGGGTCAGCGTCCACGGTGGCTACTGTCTGGGACGCCTTCAAGGCGGTTATCCGTGGTCAGTGTATTGCTAGACAAGCTGGAGTGTTGCGCTCTATCCGTACCACGCTGACCAAACTTGAGTCGGAACTATGCGATCTAGACCTCACATTCTGCCGGGATCCATCTCCAGAAAAGGCGGGCCAAATGAAAGCAAAACTGCTGGCCTTTAATGAGGAAGCCCAACGAGAGATTGCCTTCTTGGGGCGGCAGGCGGAGGCCCGTAGATACGGGGAGGGGGACAGGCCGAGCAGAACACTGGCGCGAGTGATCGCCCCTCGCACTCAAACTCACTACATACACTCCATTAAAAACAGTGAGGGAAATATGGTGGTTGGTCAGGAGAGGGTGCTTGAAACGTTTGCTAAATACTACGAGTCGTTATACACTTCCAGACAACACGTAGTTCCTGAATCTCTGGAACCTTTCTTAGAATCTATCGCCCTTGTCTGGTTCAACGACTACCATCGACAATATATGGATGTCCCTATAACTGTCCAAGACATAGCCCAAGTGATTAAAAGCATGCCTGCGGGCAAGGCCCCGGGCCCAGACGGCATGACCACGGCCTTTTATAAGGCATATACTGAGGAATTGGCGCCCAAACTGCATTCAGTCTTTGTTGAAGCCATGGAGCTGGGAACCCTGCCTGAGACGATGCGCGAAGCTTTAATTATAACGCTGCTCAAACCAGATAAGGACAGCCTGATCCTTGATTCCTACCGTCCACTCTCCTTTTTTTTTTTTTTTTTTTTTTTTTGAAAGACCTTTATTGCACATCACACATATACACAGCGGTGTGCCTACAACCCACTGGTAGGGCCGGCCGCAATCAGTGTACCATTCGAGATAGACGAGCTGAACACAACATACTTCATTGTTGCAAAAGCACAATTTGAAAAGGCACAGCTCATGAAGGCACGACAAAGGTTCTGAATGCAATAGTGACAGTACACTGGAGGACTACGGCCGTATCACCCTCATGTGATCTCGGTCTCATTTTCAAGGTTTTTGCAGAAACAAAGTCAAGCAACAACAAATCCCAACTACCCCCCAACCCCCCCTAGTCCTGGTCCTTGTGGGCATTCCGAGTTCGTAAGGCACAGTGTCCAAGAGGCACTCAATCCCAAAAGCGGCAATAAGGTCATCTACAGGGAGTCATTGTGTAATTATTCTGTCCAACCGGGCACACACAATAGCGGGGACTTGCAAGGCAGTTAGGCCACGCCAACCTTTCTTAGCGTATAGGGGACATACAATTAGTTCCATAGCTCATGCCTACTACACAGGACAATCGCCCCTCCCTTACCTAGGTACCACTCATTCAGATTCACCGCCTCCCTCTAACAGGTCAGCACTCACACTCCTCTCACTATCAGTGTCAGCTAGGGACAGCATATAAAGTGTAAACGGAGCCCATACATCCCGTGGTCTCGACTTCGCTGGCAGTCCCTCATAGTAAGTGTTCAGTTGGTCCCTGCAGTAAGCCATGTCCGTCAGCCACTGCTGCACATCAGGCGCTCTCCTCCCTCCCCATCCCAAAGCAACTCTCCTCTTAGCCAATTGGAGCGCCAACACCACAAACCGCCTTGCCGTCGCTGGTACCCCAGAAGCTATCCCCAAAAGACAGAGGCGCACATCTAGCGCAACTTCAGTCGACGTCATGACAGACAGCTTCTCAGTCACCTCCTTCCAGAAGCCATACACCCGCGAGCATCCCCAGGCCAGGTGCACAAAATCAGCATCGTCAGCACCGCAACGGACACACTGAGCAGCAGCCCGAAGGCCAAATCGAAGCAGCTGAACCGGCGTGTAGTACCACTGATGCAGAAATTTATAATGCAGAAGGCGGAAATTGCCATTAATCACATATCCCCCAGTCATAGTACAACATTCAGTCCATTCGTCATCACTCAGCGGTTCTGGGAGGCTCCTATCCCATCTGGCCCTTGCTAGGACTGCGCCCCCTCCCTCATCTTCCTGCGCTGCCCTATATAATTTAGACAGCAATTTAGTCCTGTCCGTAGCGGTGTAAAGCAATTGTAAGGCCCCAAGCGTTAATGGTTCCCCCGGGTATGTCGAAAACAGATCACGTACAGCAGCCCGAAGCCTAACGTAGATAAAGGCAGCCATACCAACACTAGTTGAGCGAGCTGTCATAGCCTGTAAGGATATAAACGATGCCCCGGGGAAGAGGTCCCCCATTGTTTGTAGTCCAGCTTCCCTTAGAACCTGTAATCCACCAATCTCACCTGATACTGAAATACCAGAGTGATAGAGCAGTGGCATAGCCGGCGCATATAACGGCAACCTGTCAGCTCGTCTACCCAGGTCCTCCCAGGCGGTCGCCGTGATTCGCACCGTGTCAATCTCCCCCTTCTCAAACACCGAATGGTCGTTAACGATCATGGCCCTCAGGGGACGTGGCAGAACAGCACTGGCCTCAAGCGCAACATGCGGGGTGTACGGTGGAGCGTTCATCCAGTAGATCGCAAAATGCGCTTGCGCGCAGAGATAATAGAGCTTTATGTCTGGTATGGCGAACCCCCCCAGTTCATATGGTTTGGTCAATACCTCCCACGTTACCCGCGGCTTCTTACCAGCCCAGGTGAGAGATATCAAAAGGGACCGCATCCTAGCAAAGAAATGCGACTTCAGCGGGACAGGAATGTTGACAAAAAGATAAAGAAATTTCGGCAGCACTACCATTTTAATCAGGGACACTCGATCCGCCAGGGTCAGTGGAAGACGAGTCCATCGCGCCACCTGATCCTCCAATTTAGAGATGGCAACGCCATAATTAGCCCTTATAACTTCTTGACAGTCCCTATGCACCCAGATGCCTAGATATCGAACCGATTCTGTTGCCCATTCCAGCGGGAATTCCAAGGGAATTTGATGAGTTGCGTCCGTGAGAGGCAACACCACAGATTTGTCCCAATTGATGGTCAGTCCGGAGTGGTGACCAAACTTAATGAATTCCCGGAGTATGCTTTCCAGATGGAGCACCGGGTCCCTGATGTAGAGGACCATGTCGTCGGCATACATTGACACGGCCAAAGACCTAAGTGGGAACTTTAGCGCCGCCTCCGCATACCTCTGCCGTAAGATACATGCCAAAGGTTCCATCATGATAGCAAAAAGCAAGGGTGAGAGAGGGCATCCCTGCCTCGTCCCCCTCTGAATCGGAAATGGGGAGGAAACATGACCGTTGACCCTAACTCTCGCTGTGGGCGCAGTATACAAAAGGGCAATCAGCGATATAAAAAAGAAAGGCACCCCCATCCGGCGCAGGATAGCCAGCATGTACTTCCATGCCACCGAATCGAAAGCCTTGGCGGCGTCCAGCATGACTGCCACCGCGGCCAGCTCCGGTTTAAGCAGGTGTAGCCCAGCAAACAGAGCCCTCAAATTGTGAGTGGTGGACCTGAGGGGAACAAATCCCGACTGATCAGGCAGCACCATGACTGGCAGAAGTAAACGCAATCTTGTGGCTAAAACTTTGGCAATTATCTTAACATCGGTGTTCATGAGCGAAAGGGGCCGATACGAATCACACTTGTTCGGGGGCTTCCCTGGTTTAGGCAATGCTACCAACAACGCCTCTCTCATTGTCGCCGGGAGCCGTCCGCATTCAAATGCCTCCTCCAAGACCAATGCCAATTGCGGGATCAGCAAATCTGCATATGCCTTATAGAATTCGGAGGGAAGGCCATCCGTGCCAGCCGCCTTCCCACTCGGGAGAGCAGCAATTGCGTCCCTAAATTCGGCCGCCGTGATAGGATGCATAAGGAATTCCTGCTGGCCCCTGGACAGCCATACCAAGGCGATGTCCTCTAGGTATCGATCCACTTCCTCCTCCTCTGCCGTGTCCCTGTGCTCGTAGAGCTGCGCATAATGTTTTGCAAAGCAGGCGAGAATACCGTCCGCGCCAGTCACTACGCCCCCCTGATCTTCAATCTCCTGCACTGTGCAGTGGCGTGCCCAGGGGTCCCTGACCCGATCCGCTAGCCCCTTTCCCGGCCTACCCCCTTCACCGTAATACCTAGCTGTAGCATGTTTGGACAGGAATTTCACCTCTTGCTCCGCCAAGTCGTTATATTCAGTGACTTTGGATCTAATGTCAGCCAGCAATGCGACCTCCGCACACACCTCCAGTCGCCTCTCCAAAACTAGCAACTCTCTCTCCAGCCTAGCCATGGAATCCCTTATAGACGTGAGCACCCCTGATCTTAGACCAATACACGCCCCCCTCACCGTCACCTTAAAGGCCTCCCACACTGTACTCATCGTGTCAACAGACCCCACATTGTGCATGAAAAACTCCTCGATTATCTGCCTCAGCCGCTCACTCAACACCTGATCAGTCAACACGCCAGGGGAAAGACGCCAAGTGAACGGAGCAGGAACATGCGATGGTAGCTGCAGCACTAATTTAACAGGCGCATGGTCAGAGATAGTACGAGGCAAATGTTCAACTCCCATCACCCAACCGCTCACATCACGAGTCACTAGCCAGTAATCCAATCGCGACCACGTATCATGCGCAGACGTGTAACACGTTCCCTCCCGCTTGCCCGGATACTTCAATCTCCAGATATCCAACAATTGCAGCCCACTAACACCCTCACATACCGCGTCCACCGCTTTCTTGCGCACATAGGGCCTGTCCTGTTTCTTGTCCAATTCGGCATCTAGCGTGACATTCCAATCCCCTCCACACAGGATAGCCGATGGAGGAAGCAGATAAAGTTTGTTCCAGAGTGTAACAAAGAAATCAGGATCATCGACATTCGGTCCATACACGTTGAGGAGAGTGATCAGCGTACCACATAATTTACCCTGTACAATGACATATCTACCATCCTGATCTATCTCCTCATGAAGTACTTCAAATGGGACATTTCTCTTTATTAGAATCATCACCCCTCGAGCATAAGAGGAGTAGGCCGTAGCCAGTCGTACCCCCGCCCACTGCTTGCCCACCAGTTCAGCCGCCTTACCCCGAAGGTGTGTTTCCTGAAGAAAAACCACCTGAGCGCCATGTCTATTTAAAAAAGCAAGCATTTGTCGTGTCTTTTGTGGCCTATTGAGACCCCTCACATTCCAAGTTACACACGTGAGTTTACCCCCCCTATCCATATCGCCAAATCTTCAAGCAACCCATCATCCAACATACCCCCGCCAACTCCCACCCGATGACCCAACACTCTGTGTCCAGCGTCCTAGTAAGGACATGAGCTCCCCTACAACGAACACCGCACCCACTCCAGAAGCTCTGAACACCTCCCAAAGGTATCTCAGATCCCCCAGCTTTG
The DNA here is from genome assembly GCF_964261635.1 of Lissotriton helveticus. Classification (NCBI taxonomy): domain Eukaryota; kingdom Metazoa; phylum Chordata; class Amphibia; order Caudata; family Salamandridae; genus Lissotriton; species Lissotriton helveticus. Next base: position 1,007,199,913 of record NC_136063.1, on the reverse strand, counting down.
ACCAGGAAAAACAACGACCCCCCTGTAAACACCAAAAACCCATCCCCCATCCCTCCACCCACTTCAGCATACCCAATTCGCCAAAGCCATCCCATACCCCCCCCCTTGCAACCCCCAACAATGCAAACAACTGTGCGTGGGGATCTCCCATATCTGGGGGCGTAGCGGCACTCCACCCCCGCCAGAAAGCTGACGAGAGTGTAGACCATTCTCAATAACAAAATCCTCAATCCCTCAAGCCCAACCTCGTGGCCAAAGGAATAAACAATCAGCAATCCGAAATTCAAAAATCAGCACATTACCATATGTCACCAAAAGTTGTGTGCAAGGCCAGTAGGAGCATTAATTGCAGCGGACAACACTATTAATGATCAGCGCAGCAGGCGTACATGCCCCCCCTGGGCACTATACATCTAGTCCGGCCTCCCACAGAGCCTACAGGAGATACAGCCCAGACAATGGCAAACACATCATCCTCAGTAGAGCCATCACAGGCCTGAGCGACCATCTCACTATAACAGCCATGTCGGCAGAGTAAGTCAGTCCAGGCATTGGGGCACCGTGAGAGGCGGCTTCAGCCACCAGCTTCCAAACTGTGCATGTGTCTCAGTGCAGTACTGCTCAGTTATGCCCCTCCCGTAACAATTGCATGCAACAGGTTAAGCAACTTCATCCTGCCGCTCATCCTCGCCATCACGACGTTCATTCGGCTCTCTATTACGTTGTTTGAGTTTTTTGGCGTAATCCATGGCCGCCTTAGGGGAGGAAAAAATCTTATTATCCGCACGGGGACCGATCCGAAGGCGGGCAGGATACAGCATGGCATATGTAATGTCCTCAGTATGCAGCAGTTGTTTTACCGCGGCAAATTCTTTGCGGGCAGTCTGCACCGCCATGGTGAAGTCAGGATAGAACTCAAGTTTGTTACCCTGATATTCTATGGAGCCCTTTTCCCTCGCAAGGCGTAGGATAGTATCTCGGTCCCTATAGTTCAGGACCCTGGCCACGATAGGTCGCGGCTGTGCCCCGGGCGGAGGACGCTTAGCCAGGGAGCGATGGGCTCGTTCCACTATGAAGACACGAGACAGTTGGTCAGCCCCAAATATGTCGATGAGCATACGTTCCATGTAGTCCTCCATTCTTCCAACATTCGTCGATTCTGGCAGGCCCGTGACGCGAATATTATTCCTTCTTGACCTCCCTTCCAATTCCTCGTTTTTTGCCTGTATGACCGCCAACACTCTCTCCATGCTGAAAACTTTAGACGAGACCGTGGCCAGGCCATCTTCGGTGGCAGATACCCTTTGTTCCACTTCCCCCATCCGCTCGTTTTGGCGGTCAAATTGCGTTGCCATGTGGTCTAGGCGGTGATTAACTGACTCCATGGTGCCTTCAATGGATTGGAGTGTCTTTTGCATAGCCATCAGCGTAGACTCCAAACTCGGGGTGCCCCCAACTGCCCCCACCTGCTCAGAGTCCGTTGGCGCCTGGGTAGCCATAAGCACCGTTTTTTTCGCCTCGAAAGGGATTTTCGGTTGATTCCTCTCCGTCCTGCCCATGGTGGTAAGCAACGCAGTCCCGACGTAGGTGCAGTAATGCTAGGCAGGTATATCATGCAAGACGCCCTTATCAATCCCAGAGCATATACTAGCTGTCCCACAACCAGGCGCTGGCCCAGGCCTCCGCAGCAAACTCCAGCTCAGGGGAGTTAGGCTCACCGCACCCGGTGGGGAAAGCGCGCCAAATCGACCCTGCCGCAGCTTCACAACTCTCACGTTAAATGGCAGTCTAATAGTCCCCCAAGCGAGTAAGTGGATATATCGCTAGGGCCACAGACCGGGTTCACTCTTCCTGACAGCCCTCACGCTGGCAATTGGGAGCACCAGTGAGTTTCCACCCTCCAGCGTCAGTCCTCTAAATGGGATGGGGGCCCGGAGCCATAAAATGGCGGATGCGCTGCAGGCTCACAATCATCCAGCACAGCAGTACCGTCCGCTCCAGTGACTCTACCCCCAGAAAGCGTCGCCTGTCCAGCCGCTCTATTCAGAGCCACCGCGCCGCCACTCCACCTCGCTGCGGCCCCCCCCGTGCTCCCGCCAGCCGCAGCTCGCGCGGCGCGGTCCAGCGCGGCCCGGCGCCGCCTCCGCAGCCCCGGGCTTGCGTAGCACCCCGCCCCACTCACCGCCACCAGCAGGGTCGGGTCCAGGCCGGTCGTTGTCTTGGCGCCTCCACAGATACAGGTCACCGGTTCCGCCACCTCAGTTATCGGGCGCCGCGTTGTCCAGGCGGCAGAGTCACCAGCACAGGCAGCAGCTGGACGGCTTCTCCACAGGGGCCGAAGACGACTCCACCAGCGGGATCCCGGCGTTGGGCAGCTCGGTCCCGGGTACGCTCCACACAGCCGCCGATCTGGAGAAAAGCGTCTCAGCGAGCCCCCAGTGTGAGCGGGGGTCCGACAGCGTAGTTACAGGGCTCAGGAGTCGGATTGTGCAGGATAAATGAATGAATTTTAGATGGTCTTGGCAGAGCCTCACTCACGTGCGGCCATCTTGCCCGGCGCCCTCTAGCGCCCCCGTCCACTCTCCTTAATCAACGTGGATGCGAAGATATACGCTAAGATCTTTGCAGACAGGCTACAGCCTTTGCTACCTATGGTGGCACTCCCTGATCAATCTGGCTTTATACCTGGCAGGGCGACGTCCCATAACCTCAGGACGATTTTTTCTGTCCTTCACTACCTGCACCCTTCTACACGAGCTGCAGTCGCGTTCTTAGATGCTACCAAAGCGTTTGATTCACTAGAATGGCCCTTCCTATTCAGGATCCTCAGCAGGATGGGTTTCAGCCCCCTCTTCATAAACTTAATTAAAGTACTGTATGTCGCGCCGAGAGCCAGGGTGAGCATGAATGGGCTTGTCTCTGAGTCGTTTGCCATATCCCGAGGGACCAGACAGGGCTGTCCTCTATCTCCGCTGCTATTTGCGATAGCAATGGAACCCCTTGCCGCTAGGATCCGACAACACCACACGGCGAGGGGGGTAGGATTCAGCTTACGAAGCCTACTTATATCCTTGTACGCTGACGATGTCACACTGTATGTCCTCAATCCCGCGGAGAACCTAAACCCCCTATTGAGGGAGTTTGTCCGTTTTGAGGGCCTGGCCGGTATATCCATTAACTGGTCGAAGTCTGTCGTCTTCCCTCTAACTGACACCACGCGAGAAACACCTTCTGACTACCCGCTGCGAGGTGGAGGCTGTGAAATACCTTGGGGTTTGGATCAGCCGAGATTTGCAGGAACTGTGGTCTCTCAATTTCGGAAGAGCGGTAGACTGGCTGGAGGGCAAGGTGGCAATCTGGAACAAATTGCCCTTATCGCTAGTCGCAAGGATAGCACTGGCGAAAATGGTTGTCCTCCCCAAATTTTTGTACCTATTCGTTAATCTTCCCATACCGCTGACGGCACATTTTCATGCCAGAGTGCGCTCCTTGCTTCTGTCACTTGTCTGGGCTGGTGGCCAGGCACGAACATCTTGGGCGCTACTTACACTTCCGCTGCGGCAGGGTGGACTGGGGGCTCCCGACATGAAACTCTATTCCCTATGTGCACAGGCTCAGTTTTTGCACTTCTGGGCTTTCCCCACCCCATACCAGCCGCATGTTGCTGTGGAGATGGATGCGGCGGCTCCATCCCCTTTAAATGTGACGCTATATGGCAAGGTGTCTCGCCCATCGCAAGATGTAGACACTGTGGGACTACTCCGCTGGACGTGGCGAGAATTGCGAAACAGAGCCAAACTACCCCTACTATATACACCAGCGATCCCACTGCGGGGCAACCCTATGTTACCGTGCCTGTGCGTAGGCGGTGGCACAATTAAGCTCCGAGGACAGACGCTGCGCACATTTGCTGATTTGTACCCCAATGGCACCTTTCGCTACCTGGGCACATGTGAGGAGGGACGCCCGGAGTCATTCTCTGACTTACTGTTATACCACTCGCTGAAGGCGTCATGTAAAGCGCTGGGGCCCCAGTTCCCCGATGAGCCACCACAGCTTGTGGCTCTACAAAATCTGCTTTCGAGACCCTCACCCAGAAAACTCGTGTCCCGATTGTACACTTGTATGCAGGACCAGTCCCCCGTCACAGTGCCCATTTCAATGCAGGCCTGGAGTGCGGAACTCGAGGAGCCTCTTACAGAGGAACAGTGGGAGTTCTGCTGTGGTCCACTTGAGATGCTGTCGCCGAATTACAGGCTGAGATTAGTGCACTTTAAGTTTTTTCACAGGTATTACCGCACGCCGATCTCACTGCATCACATGGGGCTCAGGGAGGACTCTACCTGTTGGAAATGCGGACGCGAACCTGCCTCCTTTATGCATGTGGCATGGGGATGCCCTGAACTTGAGCAGTACTGGCTGGACGTATTCACTGCTATTAACCAGATACTTCACAGGTCAGACGCACCGTCCCCGTTACTGGAGCTACTAGGATGGGTTCATGACACATTGCCTGCACACAGAAAGCTACATGCGATACTCCTCCTTTATGCTAAACGACAGGTGGCGGTGCACTGGGGCAGGCGAGCGACTCCTTCATTCGCCGCTTGGGTCCGTGATGTGACATACGGAAACACACAGCTTGAGCGCTACTGGGAATTAATGCCCTCTGCTTCCAGACCTAGAGACATCTGGGAGCCCTTTACGCGATGGACGCGTGAGCGTGCATCCTCTCCGGAATCTACACACTCACTACCAGGAGCGATATCTGACGATATGGGATGATCCCACTTTCCCTGCAGCTGCACTCCTCTGTGGCACTGTGCCCTGAGGGGAGGCTGCACTTTCTGTTTGTGCCCCTGATGTGAGAAGAGTCATGTGTGTCTGGGGAAGTCCTGCGACTCCTGATTGCTGGGTCATCTCCCCCCCCCTGCGTGGGTGGCCCCCACCTCCCCCCCTGCACTTACATGGTCCCCTTTGCTAACTGGCCTACTGACTATGACGGTATGTTCGCTCTGTGTCACCCCACTCAACAGCATTAATGCTTCCATACACCCGACCTAATGCCCGTTTGTGGCTTTATCCTATGCACCAGAGTTTGGTTTTAATGAAGTTTTTTCCTTTTTGGGAGAGGGTGGGGGAGGGGGGGGAGGATGGACACTTTGGAGAGTAGACGTTCCTTGAATTGTAATGTGCATTTCTCCGCTCCTTGGACATTCGTATGTCTGAGGTGGACTTGCTCTCCTATTCATTGATAGCTGACCGATGCATGCCTATTTGCCGGAAATTGTACACAATTATGTTTCCTGCTGCTACGTCTGCTCATTGTTGATACTCCTGAGATGCCGCTGTTGTTCGTCCACTGTACACTATGGACTGTTATACATCCTTCATGCTGATTTGTTGATTGATAGCGGCCTACCTCAGGGTTGTCGGCATAACGCTGTGTGACTGTGTTTTGATCTCAATAAAAACTTTAAAAAAATAAAACTCTGTGACCCGTAAGGCCATGCCACGTGGCGGTAGGCTCCGCTGTCCGCTGGCTCAAGCCTACACGGTCCAGCAGGGCACACAAAACCTGAGCAGTCCAGACCACCGGGACGGAACATCATCAAAGGCTGCACACCCACTCAGCACTTAAGGTGCCCCTACCTCAGTGCACCGAAAGTCCCCGTCCCGAGGTGGTGTGCCTGTGCCAGCCGCAGTGTATCCGGTGCCACCAAGTCTGTGCCCCACAAGTCATGGACCCTCGATGATTGGGTATCATGGTGGTGATGCCATCATGTTACCTCCGGCCCGGCGGAATGTGATGTCGCAGGCCCCTGGGCCCCTATGCCTACATGCACACCACACAAATACACCCCAAAATAGGTTGGAAATAACGTCGAGCAAGTGCGTCTGGCCCTTTTTATGGGCAGGGCCACATGTCCTGTGACGTGTGTGCTGGATGGGTATGGTGTGGGTGTAAACCAGCCATGAGGGAGTGGCTGTGGCATGCTGACCACTAGACCTGTGGTCAGCTGATCCCTACAGGAAAGTCCTGGCACATGTAGTGTTGTCATCCCCCCTGTGTGCATAAGCATAGGGGGCTGGCCTGGCATATGCCAGTTCAGCGTAAGGGTTTGAACAATGACACCGGGGCTCTGGGCATTGTTCCTTACGGGGCTGGACAAGGAAGTAACAAATGCGTGTGTCTCTGTTGTTGCGTCTGCGCCAGCCGGACACCATTCGGCAATGTGTCACCCTGTGACCCAAGTCCAACGACATGAACCACATGGATATAAGAGGAATTCTCTGACCCTACATTCATCCATACTACCACACTTGAAAGTCCATTGACACAACGGTGGTAGTGGTAGCAGCAGCATGCATGAGCGCCAGGCCTCATGGCAGCAATGCCATTAGGATAGTTTTGAGGTCATTGAGGAACCCAGCTACCACTCGCTGATGTGCAGCAGTGGCAGCTGCTCTTTCTGCATTGGCCCGCTCCATGGTCTCCATACACCACTGCATGTGTCCTAACTCCAGGATGACATCGCTAGATCCACTCTGACTGGACAGTTGTTCTATTCTCTGAATCAGGGCTCCAGCGATGTCAGCCATGGTCCATTGGAGAGGATGGAGTGGACTGTGGGTGTCCGTTAGGTACTGTGAGTGGTCCCTGATGGAACTTAGACACCCACGTATGGCATCTGGTTTGTCTGCCATGCGGTCAAAGCCAAAGCAAACCTGTTTAGCCAACATCCCAACACATGGCATTGGAAGGCCATGTGTTCATCGTGGGGGTCCTGGGAGGTATCCGTGGTGGTAGGTGCTGCCTGCTGTGTGGTCTGTGCAGAGGGTGGGGTGTCCTTGTTGCTGCTGGGCTGCCCTGCTCCTGGAGGTTGGCTGCAGAGGCTGCCAATGAACTCTTGGAGGGCGTCCAAGTCGAAGCTGTAGTGGTCCTCTTCGTCACCAGAGAAGAGAGGTTCAGGCTACTCTGCAGGAGGTGTTGATTGACCCTCTGCAATGTGAAGGGGAGATGCAGTTTAACAATGTGCTCACATGTATGTTGTCGCATTGTCCATATTTACATACAGACTGCATGACTGTGTACATCGTGGCTGTTTGGGAGGAGCTGCCTATTTGATGGGGAACAGTGGACATTTCAACAATGTGTGTTTGTACTTGTACATTATCAACTCACATTTCCCTGCAATGCCAATTGTGATTGGCCAGTGTCTACACCCAGTCGGCACCAGTTGTGCCCTGTGTTCTGTTGTGGACATGTTGCGGTTTGTGCCACATTGTTGTCAGTGTTGATGTGCTCTGCATGTTATGTGTGTGTGCTGCATTTTGGGGGAGTGGCCCCTGCTGCTCTGATTTTGCTGCCCCTTATCCTTTCTTGCGATGTGCATTTGACTTCTGTGCTTCTACAGTGCTGAGATGTTGTATACTTGGGTAACTTGGTTTCTTGGTGGGAGTAGGGGTCGGGCATGGTTTGTCCGCAGATGTGCTCAGCTCAATTGTGCATGTGTGCCATTGTACCCATCTCCTCCCGTCCCCCCGTCTCTGGTAGTTACTCACCCTGCTACTGTTGTGTCCGGTCATGTTGAGCAGTGTCCGGTCACACAACTCCAGCCACGGTCTCCCCACTGATGGACTGTGGACACCATTTCCTCCATATCGTCCAGCTCCTCCTGTGTGCAGGACTCCCACCTCCAGTCTGAATTGCTGCCTTCCAGTTGTTGGCGAGTTTCAGCTTGGTTTTGCGCTTGACGTCATTCCAGCACCTCTTGACCTCTTCCATTGTCCTCTTCAGCACTCCCACTGCATTCATCTTGTACACAATGGACTGCCACAGTCCATCTTTTGTGCCAATGACACAGTGGAGGTGACAAACAGTTGTTGATGTGTTCTACCACCTCCGTTATCAGGATCCTGTTTTACTGCAGACTGAACTTCTTCCTAATCTTCTTCTCCTTGGCCTTCCCTGACCCTGAGGTCCCAGGCAGGTCCTCTGGGGGGCTTGTGGGTTACTGGTTCTCCTCTGTACATGCTCCGGCAATATCCATTGTGCTTTGCTGTTGTTTGGCATTGTTTGTCAGTTTTTTTCTACTTTTATGGTGATTTTTCCCACCTGATGCTGGTGAATTGCAGGCCTATCGCTGGTTTTCACTGATTTTTGTATTGCGATTGGCCTCATCACAGGTTTTTTTTGCATGTGCATTTCGCATTTTTGCGGCGTGGCGTTGATTTTAACGCTGTCAGTTGAAGCATTATCTGGAGACTATCGCATGGTGCGGCTGTGTTGGGAATACTTAGTTAACACAGCATAATTTTCCCGCGATAGGCTGCGATGTTGGAAGTTGCATTAAGTTACTTTTGCGATGGTTATCACACGTTCCTAAGAATATGCCCCTCTGTTTAGTATTGTGAGTCTCACAATTTCTTTATTTAGAGCAAGAACACCAATAGTCATTGCGTGATATATTGTGATGTTGGCGCAAGATAGAGGACAGTGTAAATACAACCTAGGTTAATGTAAGCTTGGCTGATTTGCTTTTAATGTGAGAAATAAACGACAATCTCAGACACATTCCCACAAATGAAGTCATCACTTTCTTTCTTTATTAAAAAACCTCATCCTTTAACTTTGGATTTTTCTTCTTTGGTTTTCCCAAATCCTTCAGGGTGTCGTAGAGTTTGCTTTGAATTTCTCCAAACTTTACATTAAGTCTCTTTCTCGTTCTTCCTCTCCCTGCTTACAGCTTTTTATACTCACAACCCGTACCATTTCATGACGAAATTCCTTTGCAAATTTTTACAAATATAAGCACATTTGCACTGTCAATTAATATGATCAAAAGTGAGGTTAGAAGCAATTTTAGAATTCCTCCAGCTACACCACAAGGCCATTCTCCTATCTTAGCAAAGCCCTTTCCAGTGGATCCAAATATAGATCCTAATCCTTCCCAGGAATCTGGATCATCTAGCTCAGTTAATGCATGCATTATGTTCATAATGTTTGCAATATATCCTTCAAGCTGCTTATCTATGCATGGTATGTAACATAGCATTCTCGAGCTTGAATTACTTTGCAAACTCTGCCTTCCATCTCAAGGAGTAACTGCAAGGCAAGGCGATTTTGCATAATCATGGCTCTCAATACAAGCACTTCTTTATTAAATACAGTCAGAGCACCTGCTGTGATAGTGGCACGCTGATCAACTAAGGAAGTCAACTTTCTGATCTTTACTTTGTTTAATGCCACCGCTATAGAAGGTATAAACGTTCTAAAAATGTTGCTAATGATCCGTTTAAAGCTACGTTTACTCCTCCTTAGATGTTGCTCCAGAGGGAAGTCTAGCTCGTTAGCATGATAAATTCTACTGAAAACTAGGGCTGCATGGGACAACTACCTGCCTGGTTGTGTGGTAACTGAAAATTAGCTGACTTACAACACACATAATAGATATCTTTTATGCTCACTCCTAAATTTTAAAAGGTTTATCCCATAACTAATTAATTGTGCTCACATTCGCTCCATCCCAATTTCTCAGCAGTCTCATTTCCTTCTGTCTGCTGTACTATATTTAAAGATCACTTCTTGGTGACATCAATGCTTAACCTTTGGGGTGGATCCTTTAGGATCTCTTCACCTTCTCCAATAGGTTGTTCTGCATCTGTCTTTCTTTCTCTGCTTTCTTCAGCTACCCTTATCCTCTCGTTCAATTCAGCTACAAATACCGTCTCATCTTGGTTAACTTTCCACATTACTACATGCATGCTCTGATTAGTAATGCTCATGTTAGTCACACCGGTGAAGACTTTAGCCATATAATCACATTGATGCTTTGTGAGAGCGACATTTTTCAATGTATTAGTAGTCATTAGTAAATACTACTAATAAGTATTAGTAATTTAGTAGCCCAAAGATATAGATTCTAACCACTGACAATTGCCACATTATCTAACTAATCATCGAAATCAGAATAGAACACTTTGATCAAATCCTGCTCTTAAAATATATTCAAGAAGTAAGAACAGGAGAAATAAGGGGACTTGGGTAACTGCAAAGCTTACAATCAAAATTTTGCAGTGTCGCTGTACCATATTAACTTAAATCAGAACAAGAAAATCTCAAATACTTAACTAATACTAGCAGGTCACCTAGTTTCTACCCTATAGTCACTACCCTATCTCAAAAGCTACCAGGATTTTTATTCGACATCAACTGGAAACATAAAGGATCTTTCATCCTCTGACGATTACACTAATTCTCTCACCATTCTTTCAATGTTTGTCAGTAGCCCAAAGTGAATAAACCCTCTGTATGACTTGTATTATTCTTCAGAGAGGCTCGACAATGTTAGTACTGCAGTAATCAGAATCAAATCTGATTTTGGCAAGAGACGTCCAGCCTGGGCGTGAATACTTTTGATTGATCTTTGTCTTCTTCTTTGGTCTTTTAATACTGACTAAGTCCAAACTCTCATCCACAATATCAGTTTAGTCATCTAGCTCCAGTTTTTTTTAACTCACTATCTTTCCCAATATTCTTTGGTCTCTTGTTAGTCATCACAGTCTTTTTTGAGCAGTTGTAGTTTTAGGCCAGCTTTTCTCTGTCCTTGAAGGTGCTTGAGATCTCTGTTTCTGCTGAGGCTGATTCACTCTCTGAGGTGGCGCATACTTGTCTCAAACCAACCTCTATTGTTTATGGCCGTTGCAACGATAGATTTGTTTTGGCTTGACTGTCCAGGTAGACACATATTCTTAATCCAGACATTGGTTTCAGAGTGGCCGTGGGGGGCAACAGCATTATCTTGCTCTAGATTATGCTTGTCTGATGGAAACTGTGGATTCTCAGCCTGGTCTCTCTCTTCTTCTGAAGCCTCAGATGCCTCAAACCTGGAGCGACTCAAGAAATTTGTGGATGTTGGCTCCACTTCTTGCTCTTCATGCCTTGCCCTCTTAGCATTGGAGGCATTTATCCAATTCAGAAGACCAGCACACTTGACAGCAGTGTTGGTGACCAGGATCAACTTGTATGACACTCTACAGCACTTCTCCAAGCAGGAAGTGTGGCTGTGTTTCTTGATGTGAACCTAATCACCAGGGTTCAGATTATGTCCTGGATAACCATGGATGGCTGGAGTAGCAGCGTTGCCATGAGAAGAGATAGAAAGTACCACATCAGACAATTCCTTGCAGTACTCGAGGACAAAGTACTCAATAATATTCACAAGAGCAGCTGCTGGGATGGAGGGCATTCCCATAACTCTCCCATCAGCATTTCATGAGGGAACAATCCAGTTCTTATACAAGGGGTACTTCTAATGCTCATTAGCATCAAAGGAAGAGTTTCAAGCAATTTGGGCAAAATGGAGGCACAGGCTATAGCCAGTTTAGCTTTGATTGTCCTGATCAGTCTTTCTACAATACCTGATGGCCAATCACCAAGGCTGTACACAGCAACTGCATCACTTTGCTCTTGAAATGTGTTCCTTGATCTAATTCTAAGATGAACTGGCATCCTGAATTGCGGTATCAACCCTCGCTGTATTATTGTGTTGGCTGTCATATCTTTTTGTGGGCTATGCCACAGCCCATCATAAAATTATTAAATGTTGAGGAGGTATTTTTGTGTTTTTCTTGTTTTGTTGCAAAATACCAATAAACAAAGTTAAAAAAAAAAAAAAAAGGTTGAGGAGGATATAACTCAGTTGAATACATTGGAGCTGCTCCACAAAATTAATTTGGAGATGGTTGAAGGACCATCAGATTTTCTGGTGGGGCTCAAGGTTAGTGCAACTCTTTTGCCCACAGTTTGTTTTGGCGGGTAACACAGAGCTGAAACAGATTGTCAGCCATTGATCTGTAATGAGGAATATACCAATATAATCAGAAGTTGGACACCATTCCATCCCTGCCCACATGTGTTGGACCATGCATTTGTCACACCATCGCAGGCATCAGTGAATCAGGAAGAACTAGCTTTCCCTCACTAGACACCCAAATGTCACTGGCATCCCTCACACACCCTGGTTTTTCCCATTTGGCTTTCTTTAGCTCTGACGCAATAGGATGCAGTTTCCTTAGCTTATTGAAGGTGTGTACAGTATTCAGTAATATGCTAGAGAGAGTTTATCCCTCTGCATTCCATGGTTCATCCAAATGGAAGGTACGTGACTCAACAATGCAGGTTCAACCAATTTAATTGGCATAACGGTTGCCTCTCGTAACAAAATCATTGCCACGCTTGTGTGCAGCACACTTCACTACAGCAATTTCCTTAGGCATTTGCAAAGCAGCGAACAGATTCGAAACATGCAGTCCATTCTGAATGGGAGTACCCGCAACAGTTAGGAATCTTCGCTGCTACCATAGCTGGCCAAAGTTGTGCACAAATCTGAAACCATACTGAATGTTGGTGTAAATGGTACCTCTTGAGCCTTCTGAAGCACAGCAGACTATGGTAAGGGGAATCAGTTCAGCTACTTGTGCAGACGTTACATGGCACAAGTAAGACACTTCCACAGTGTAGATACAGCATAAAGTGCTCTTAAAATACTGTGTTGTTCGCTCAAAGAGTGCCCATCAACAAATAGGGTATGATCGGATTCAGGAAGAGGTACAGTCAGTATGTGACGTCTCGGTTTTGTGCTCAATTTTATAATGCTAACATAGTCATGGTTAAATATGTCCTAATCATCTCCCTCTGCGGTTGGCAACAGTTAAGAAGCATTTTGTGTGCTACATTTCTGAATGGAACATTTTCCGCTGCCAGAATGTTTCTCTCATTGTGGGTTCTGCAGCTAATCAGCAGGTATTGAGTTCTGGTACAGGCCATGAGAATCGCAATGGAATGGGGCATCATGACAATTGGGAGGTAACTAAGACTCACCGCTGCAACAGCCTCGACACAATCAGGGAATGCTGCTGCCACCGGGTCAAAAGTAACTGAAAAATACCCAATGGGTCGCTTAGTCTCCCCATGGGCTTGTGTTGTAATTGTATTTGCATTTACTTAGTGTTTACTACCTCTGACGAGGCGTTGAAGTACCAAGAGAGCACACCCATCGCTTTCATGACAAAAGAGTGAAAATTCTTTCATAAAGTCTGGCATCCCAAGAGCTGGTGCACTACAAAGCAGATTCTTGAGCTCCTGGAAGGCTTTCATGATTTCATTATTCTTTTTTTACTGAGTCATTTACATCAGTGTACATCAACCTCAGTAAAGGCTTTGCCACAAAGGAAAAGCTTGGGATTCTTTGTCGGCAGTAATCAAACATTTCCAAAAACATTAGCACTTCCTGTAAAGAGTTGAAAATTTCATCTAAAGGACTGTCTCTATGCGTTCATGGGACACATGCCTCACTCCCTTCTATATCTGATGTTCCAGGTACGTGACCGACCTCTGACAGCACTACATGTTTCAGGTCAAACTGTATGCTCTTTTTCTGTCAAATGGTTGAGCAGAACTATTTTATCTTGTTTGCAACCTTCCTTGGTCATTAGGGCAATCAAGAGATCATTGATATACTGTATTAAGATTAAACTGCATTGTAACTGCAGCGATTCTAAGGGGCATATTATCAAGAACTGTGATAAAATTATCGCTGCTTTAGCGGCAGGAAACTGCCACTAAAGCGGCGATAATGGGCTTGATAATAGGCCCTTGTGAATTCCTATAGCAGCCCAGGTTAACACCAGAACCTGGGCTGCTATGGGAATTCACAAGAGCATATTATCAACCCCATTATTGCCGCTTTAGCGGCAGTTTCCTGCCGCTAAAGCGGCGATAATTTTTATCTCCGTTCTTGATAATATGCCCCTAAGTTATTTTTACATATCTGATTAAAATAGGATGGACTTTTAGTGTACCCTTATGGAGCACCACACCGCACAAGTGTCTTTTCTTGGAACTGGAACACAAGGAGAAACTGTGCAAGTGAACCGAGAGGAAGGCTTGACAAAGACCTTTGATTGTGAACCACTCAGACTCTGGGGAAATTTGTAACAGGATCAAGGCGGGGTTCGGTACCACAGGATAGCATGAAATGACAATTTGGTTAATCATTCAGATGAATTTGGACGATATTTCCACTTTTTGTTTGCTTTCTGTAAGGCCAGGATTGAGACACTACATGGACTCATGAAAACTTCTTTCAAGATGCCTTCTTTTATCATGCACTCAATGGCAGGGGTAATGCTTGCAATAGCTTCTGGGGTCATTTTATAAGGGTGTATTTGTGGAAAAACAGCCCAGGTCAGAGGGTGACCTTTGGAGGTTTAGCACCTTCCATTTGTTCAATCTCTTTCCCTGTGAAAGTCCACACATCCTTCCTGTCTCTTTCAAATCCATCTGAAAGTTCTTCCTTTGTAATGACTGTGTATAACCTGAGAACAAGTTCTGGGGGCTGCAATTAAAATTTTGGCATCAGCTGCTTGGGTTTAAGTTCTGACCCCATCCTAGGTACGATAGATGACGCAGTTAGGTTTGCAGAGTAGATCATGACCCAACATGTTCAGTGGACTAGAATCACAAATCACAAACTGATGTTGCTCTCAAATATATACTATCTATCCTTACTAAAAGGGGGACAGTAATTTGGTTGGTACATTGCTGATTTATAAGGCCTACAACTTGAACTTCTTTTCCTGAGAGGGGTAAGTTAGGGACCTCAATTGTTCCAACCATTGAAAGAGTGGCTATGTGTCTATTAGGAAAGATACTGGATGTCCTTTAACCTCTCCATCAACATACGGTCCACTCTGATCCAATTCCAGGAATGCGCCAAGTACGCAATCCTTCTTCCCCCTCAGGCACCATCATTGGTCCTGGCTGAAATCTATTGGTGTCCCGAACATCATGGGGACTGGACCAACTTGCGACATCATAGGATTTTGGAGTACTGAGTGAATCAGTTGGGGACATGGGATGCTTTGCTGCATCTGCATTGGATTAAATTAATTTAGGGACATGTGGGGAGGATATATTTGGTCTAGGTTTTGAGGATGCTCTCCTAGCCCTGCCGAACTCACACCTTGGGAGTCCGTCATGAATCGGTCTGGATTGTAACAGCACTTCCACTTCAAATGCCCCACCTGGTTTCACATGTGATAAGGTAACCTTCTTTAGAGTCCTTATGCTAATCCTTGACATATTACCTGAGAAGACTTGAATGGAGAGATGGTTCAAATGAAACTTCTTAATGATATGCCTTGCCTGCATTGTTTCCAGATAAGGACGCAGTTGGTAGATGCTTTCACTGCAATAACAGTGACATCTTCTTCCTTGTGTTGCTGGATGAACATATCTGCAGCATATGAATGAAATGTGTCAATATTGTATGTTTACTCACAAGTGTTGGACTTGTTTAAACATTTCTCTGAATTTATCACATTTAAAAATGAATAAATATATGAACCTAAAATATTTTTGTAATCATTTTTTCTAAATATTATGGTCATTAAAATATTGTAAATTGTCTTTATATAGTGCTTACTACTACTGACAAGGTATTGAAGCGCTTTGTGATGAGTAGCGGCTACTCTGGGCTCAAGATTGGAGTTAATGGTTAGTAGATTTCTACTAAGTGCTTTTATTCAATTGCATTAGTTGTAGGTGTGTGCTCCTCATTTTTTATTTGTTGAGCAGGTTTTAGAGTAGGGATATGACGAATTTTATAAGTAATTGTCATCTGTGACTTTTAGTTGGGTGACAGCTAAAAAAAATGGTGAAAGGTTTGGGATGATTTTGGGAGAGGATGGATGGGATAAAGGTTGACATCAGTACTTTTTTGTAACAAAACTGATCTTAACTTAAACATACAAATACAGACACTATGCATGACAAACCTTTAGTGGCTGGAGTAAATCTTCTATAGTATTATCCATCTGTACATAGAAGCAGCAATATTTACATGGTCTGATGTGTATGCTTATCTTGTGGTGAAGTATGCACAATTTATTCAAATAACTCTAGTTAACTTATACATATGTATATACACATAACATTTTCTAAACATTTTGAAAAGCAGGTATAAATCCTTCTATATATGCACCTATATGTACATAGAAGCAACAATTATCATGTGGTCTGATATACACATTATTTTCTGGTGTGATATATCTTTTTTACCCTTTTGTAAATGTATCTGTTTATAACAGGAAGCATAATTTAATGTACCATGTACAGTGGCAAGTGCATATCAGCAACCTCATCTCTATTCCGTGAGAAGCATTGGGGGATATTCTCACGAACGTGTGATAATTACCGCAAAATTAGCTTAACGCAACTCTTCATATTGCAATCTAGCGCGGGGAAATAATATTTCTGTGTTAACTAAGTACTCACAACACGGAGGTACCATGCGATAGGCTCAAGACAACGCATCAAATGTCCACGATAAAGTCAATGCGCCGCCGCAAAAATGCGAAACACAAAGGCAAAAAAAGATGCGATGAGGCCAATTGCAATACAAAAAGCAAGCGAAAAGCAGCGATAGCCCTGCAAATCCCACGCGTCATGCGGGAAAATGCACTAAAGAAGCTACAAAAAGAACACACCAATACCAATTCCGGTGCTGTTGGACCTATATGCCAGGTTAGATACAGTTCTACATCTGATATTGCGGAGGAGATTGACGGAGATTGGACTAAGAGATTCTGCCTTCCAGTGGATGGCGAGCTTTCTATCTGCTCAATCTCAGACCGTCAATCTTGGCCCATATCGCTCAGCACCTATGGAATTGTGCAAGGCAGTGGGATCATGCCTAAGCCCCACATTATTTAACATCTATGTTGCTCCCTTGACCAATCTCCTGAGGATGCATGGGTTCACCCCATCTCATATGCTGATGATACACAGCTGCTTTTTCCTTTCGATAAATGTACTCCTTCGGGACACTCGGCCTTCTCCTCTGGTATGAGATCTGTTTTACACTGGATGAAGAGCAATCTCCTCCAATGTAATGTTGGGAAGACGGAGATTCTGCTCTTTCGAGATGCTTCCTTATTATGGACTCCGGAATGGTGGCCGGCCGATCTTGATGCTCCCCCTGCCCCTAAATCCCTCGTTAAGAACTTAGGTATCCGTCTGGATTAAGCCCTCACTCTAAAGGAGCATGCTGCTCAGACAGCTGGCTCCTGCTTCCATACGCTGGGCTTACTCTGCCGAGTCTTTTCCTTGCTCCCGACTCAACTCAAAAGACTTTGATTCAGGCACTTATATTAAGCTCTCTGGACAACTGCAATGGTCTGCTGGTCTCCGCTAATGAGGCCTCCACAGAAGACTGCAGATAGTCCAGAACACCACAGTGCGACTGGTCCTCAATGCCCCTTCCTGGCCTGCCTCTCGCCCTCTTCTTTGTCAGCTTCACTGGCTTCCAATACGCCAACAGGTAAAGTTCAAAGTCTGCTGTACCATCCTTAAAGAGTTATTCAACCTCGGTCCCACCTATCTTTCGGAGAAATTTGCACCCTACCTGCCTTCCAGGTCTCTTCGCTCGGAATCTAAGTCTCTTCTTGTGGTTCCCCGAGTTAGGAAGGCCAGATTGAGGGGATGGCCCTCTCCCATCTTGGCCCCTGCTATTAGATTGAGCTCCCTCTGCATCTGAGACAATGCCCCCATCACCTACAATTCAGAAAGCAGCTTAAGACCCCTCTTTTCTGCCTCTCTTTGCTGTAGTAGCCCCACGACCATGCCGTCCGTCCGAAGAGCAGAGATACACCTCCGTTGGTAGATTCAGGTGCTATATAAATAAATAAAGTGCACAGCAAAATGGATGCACCCGGACCGAGTGCAGAGGCCAATGGGAACCCCACAAGCCCCACAGACCACTAGCAAGTAACCTCGGGGTCAGGGAAGGCCAAGGAGTAGAGGAAGAGGAAGACAGGATGCAGTCTGCAGCAAAATCAAATCAGTGTCACGGAGGTGACAGAACACCACCATCAACTGACCTGGTCAATAGAGGAGGCCAAGAGGCGCTGGCATGATGACCAAGCACAACCCCGCTGACAACAGGAAGGCAGCAACGGCAATGGGGGTGGGAGTCCTGCGCCATAGGAGAAGCTGGAGGAAATGGAGGCCACAATCATCAGTTTGGAGATGGTGCAAGGAGTTGGGAGTACGGACACAGCTCGATAGGGCCTGACACAACATCAACAGGGTGAGTAATGACCAGGGACTGGGGGCTGGGGGGAGATGGGCACAATGGCACACATACACAACAATTTGTGGCCCACTGCACACCCTCATTGACCCTGGATCATGTCCCTTATTCCTGTGGCACACTGCAGCACACACACATAGCATTAACAGCACATCCCACGACAATGTGGTACAAAGTGCAACACCAACACTGAAGACAGAGAACACAACTGGGTCCGCTCTTGAGCAGAAAAAGGCCAATCACATCTAACATAGCAGGAAACAGTCAGATTGAAATGTATGTGTTCAACCTCACATCCGTCATTTAGTCCAAATGTCTACTGTCCCGCATCAAATATGCAGTACGTCCCAAACAGTCACAATGTACACTTTCCTACAGTCAGCATGTAAACTAGAACAATGCGCCAACATATATGTCAACACAATGTCAACATGCATCTCCCCTTCACATTGCAGAGGGACAAAAAACACCTCCAGCAGAGTAGACAACCATCAGGGATGCTGGAGAAGACCTCCACACCTTCGACACCGATGACCTAAAACAGCTCATGGACATCTCAGGCTACCCACCTCCAGGAGCAGGGCAGCCCAGCTACCGAGAGGAGACCCCAGCCCCTGCACAGACCACACAGCAGGAAGTACCCGCCACCACGGCTAGCTCCCAACACTTCACCAAGCCACACATCGCATTCCAATGCCACGTGTCAGAATGCCAAAAAGAGGTGGCCGAACAGTAGAAGGTGGGGTCCAACCTCATGGAATCCAAACTAGATCACATGCATGGGTGTCCAATTCCCTTCAGAGACCACCTACACCCCACAAAGGAGACCCACACTGTGACAGAGACACATGCATTTGCACATTTCCAGTACTGAACCATGCCCAGAGGCACACAATTAGCATTCACACACCCACACTGGACCTGCGTACGACAGCCCAGTCCACTCCTCTTATGTATTGAGTGGGTGACAACATGTCCATGGTCCAACCCACTGCATGCGGTGACATGCTTTCGTCAGCTGTACACAGCCCAATGTAATGTTGTAGGCCCAGGGCCCTCATGCATACATCATGACCACACGGACACATGCAGAAATTTGTGGAACTAGCTACGGGCACATGCACACGGCTCCTTTATTGGCAGGGTCAAATGTACAGTGACGCCTATGCTGGATGCATGTGTGGTGAGCGTAAGCCAGCCCTCACGGAGTAGTTGGTGCTGGCAACAACTTGAACAGTGAACACACAATTAAAACGGAAACTGAAAACACAAGCATAACAGAGACAACTGCGGAGCATCATGGAGGTAGCCGGAGCAAGTACAGGGGTCACCCAATATGCACACAGAAGTGTCCGTGAGTTGCAGTGCACTGAGGTTGTGGCAATAGAGCTGGACGCGCTCATGTGAAGAAAATGTCAAGGATTGTGTCCCTTCGGGTTATACCTGATGCAGCTGCAGTGAGGTGTGTTACACCTGCATCGTCTTCCTCATCATTGTCCCAGGTCTCCCACACTGCCTGAGGTGACATTGCTGCGTAACCTCTCCACAGCACATAACTCAATCAGTAACTGTCCATGGGTTGTGGCACCTAGAGTGCTGAGCAGGGTATCAGGCAGATGATGGCATCCATGACAGGTGTGAGGAACTCCGTTGGTCTGCCACTATGACTGTTTTGACTCTGGCAGTTGGCGGTTGGAGGTGAGCCTGGCGGGGGTGGTGTGTGCCCTGCAGTGATGCGGCATACGGGCTGGTCAGGACTCGCTTTGATGTGTGAGCTCAGAGGTCATCCAATATTCTATCAAACAGGGTCCATGACTTGAGCTGCACAGAGTTAGTGCTCCTGGATACAGTGTGGCCGGCACAGGCACACTGCCACGGGACGGTGACTTGCGGTGCACTAAGGTAGGGCCACGCGGACTGAGCGGGTCCTCATCAATGTCCGAGGTGAATGTGGTGGAGAGTTGCGGGTGATAGTGAAAGATGTCCTGCAGGGCATGATGCAGAGGGCAGAAGCCACCAGGAAGTGGCAAATTGAGGAGTGGAATGCTACAGCCTCATTTCTACCACCAATTCGGTATCGGCTACATGAGGATGAAGACAACCCCCAGTCCTTAGACTCAGACACCACTAAAGTACCAGAGAGTGTTCATGAATGTCAGGGAACAGAATTAGTGGCACCGGGGCTGAGAGGAGATACAATCTGCGATGATGTCAGTACAATGATATGAACTCGGCCATTGCTAAATCAAGACTGAGTCCCAAATGTGTGACCTACTCGACCGCAGTGTGGCCCGAGGGCAGTAGTCTGCGTGTGCCCACATACACATGTGGTTGGAATGCTATACACAGACTTGGTGGCACCACATCGAAGGGAGTATAGTGATATAAACTTTGCCATGAATAATGTTCTCTGCCATAGTGTAATCAAGACTCAGTTCCAAATGTGTGACCTACTAGTCCGCTGTGTATGCCTGGTGGAGAACGTCAACGAGAAAGGAGTACTGTGGGCCTGTGTCGCAGACGCTGTGATGGTCTGAGAAAGCTGCCAGGGTTGCGGCCCTTGGGCTTGGAGCTTGCACTGGCACATGGTGGGCCCTCTTCAAAACACACCGGTGTTGGCAGGTGAGCATTGAGGCCGGGGTGTGCATGGGCGGGCAAGACTGGTTCAGGGACTGACGGCCCAGGGTGTAGCAGGTGTACAGGATCGCTGGCAACACCACTCATGGAGGCGGCATCAATCTCGTGGTGAGGTGAGAGGTGCTACACTGACAGAGATGTTGGGCATTCCAGAAGAGAACCACACCCAGAGTTACATGCCTTTTATTGACACCCCTACACTGACCTGGCGTACGACAGGCCAGCCCACTCTGCTCACGCTTAGGGGGGATGTAACAAGATACATTTCCTCGAACTTCCCCACTGGCTGGGGTGACATGGTTGCATCCACTGTCCACTACACTCCAAACACCAGCGGTGTATGTCGACATGCATATGTGTGTGGTCTGCATACTGCAGTCTAGACATCACATCCACGTCACATGTGGCATTGTGTACATACTCATCCATGGGTCACTTGTCTCCTTCGCACATGCCTGGTTCCCACATCTCTCAAGAATCTTACTATGAGTAAGAATACCCCGGAGCACTCTTGAACACAAACTAGTGTTGTATATCCGTAAGCACAGGTATTTCAATGAGATTATTACTCAAATTGAATTCTGTAAGTTTATTCAACGATTTTTCAATGTTCCATCATATTAGTTACATATGGTGAAATTATGAAGGCATATCCATCATTAATTATCCATGGTAGATATATGAGTTGACATCCACAATATTTTTAAATCCCCGATGCATTTCGCGCTGAGAAGCGCTTCTTCAGGGGGTCTGAAAGTTAAACAGGAAGGGATTGTAACAATACTGTATTCAGGAGCGGACAAGTATAAAGAAAGTGCATAATAAAAATAATAGACATACGTAAACACGATAACGTGGCTAGCCATAAGAGTCAGAATTAAAGTGGACCTTCAACAAACAGTCGTGAAAACAGATGACTGGATAGGCTCGTGGCAGTTTAAAAGTGCAGAGGTTCGAACGAATAATAATAATAAAGTTGAACATGAATTAGAAGATGGAATTAAAAAGTGGTAAGTAGAAAAAGATGTAGTGATAGCGCGTGGTTAGCTCAAGTGTAAGTGCGGGAAAACCGGAAACCGAAATAGAGGCGGTGCTGACATGCAAAGTAACCACATTCATAACCCAAATTGTGAATATAAAGTAGACGAGTGATTTCAGACGAACGGATAAGTTCTCACCCGTTAGACGTAGGAAAATAGTGCATCGATCAAAACAGTGGTGCGGTGAAAGCCAGGTCCCGGCTGTCCGCGAACCCGGAAGACGCCGCGCATGCGTAGTGCGTGAAGATATGGTGAAACGAAGCCGAACATAAAGGAAAGACTCACCGAATGTAAACAAATACGAGCTTAAAAAAGGAAAACAACATGCGTGAAGCCTGATAGCCGAACTATACCAAATAATATGTGCACACTATGACGTGGATGTAAATGAATTACAGAGGAAAGAAAGGAATAAGAAAAGAATACGAAGGATACTAGGGAATAAAATGATATTACTGAGAGTCAAAATAACACAAAAGTGTACGAGTGAAGTGAGTGGGGAAAACACTACATATAATATAACAAAGCAGCAGTAGGATAATTCGAATAATGAAAAATAATAATCCTGGATAAAAAGGTACTGTCATGAGCAAAATATTAAAACAAACAAAATTTTGTTGGTCACAGCTTATAGAGAGATCACGAAGCACATTTAGGTATAAAATCAAATAAACGATGATTTATAAATGGCAACTAAATTCTAATCTTTCATTTAATCCTTTCGGCTGTGAAGCCTGCAATCGATATATCCAGAAAAGTTCACGTTGTAGTAGTTGTTTGTTATTGTCTTTGTGAGGCTTTTTTTCAACTGTTTCCAAGATCAAAAATCTGATTTGACTGGGATTGTGTGACTGTTGTATGAAGTGAGCTGCACATCTTCCCACAATCTGCTACTGTGTGGCTGAGGTGCCATGCCGTTGATGGCTTATATGTATGGCTGGCCCAGGTTCCCACAGTAAGTTGTGCTGTCGTGTCTGGCAGTTGGACATGTTGTTTGGCATGTTGTATGTGAGTTTGTAACATGTGCATTCCCAGTGTTGTGACTTGCATGATTGTGGAGTTGAGGTGTGTGATGTGTTCATTTGGTACTTGTCAACTAGCAGTGCATTTCCGTAGGTGCCATCATGGTAGCGCTGGTTGATGATGGACTGTTGGAAGATGTAGGAATCATGCACACTGCCTGGGTAGTTGGCGGAGATTCCCTGGTGGTCCACTATTGCCTGCATATTGATGGACTACGTGTGCTTTCTGTTGCAGTTATTGTGTGCAGTGTTGCCAAGGGGCACAAGTAGGACATGTGTGCAGTCAATTGCCCCCTCACACTTGTGGGAAGCCAGCTGTGGTGTAGACGCCATGTCTGGTCTCCAGCTGTTCCTGTGCAGTGTGTGGGAAGTATAGATATTCGGGTACCAAGCTGATCATGTCATCTACAACCGTTGTGAGGAACTTGGATTGGGCTGGCTATGAGACTTGCATAACGGCTAGCAGCTTTCTCTGATGTGGGATGTTGGTTGTCCGCTGTGTTGGTACCGTCAGCCTGTGGGCAATCGTGGTCAGGATGCGGAGGATGGTTGTCCCTTTGAGCCTGTAGTGGGCAATGACAATGACATTCTCTGGTGTTGTGTCTGTAAGGTTGGTGCGTTTTCTGAAGGTCGCTGTCTTTGTCTGCACTGCCTCAGTGTTAGTTTAGGGGGGTCGGGGGGCCTGGGGGTGGTGGCTGTGGGTGTTGTGGCCCTCTTTGGTGTCCGGCCCCCATGATCAGTGGCTCCATGGCATCTGTTGCCCTTCAGGTGTGGCTCTGGGCTGGGCTCCCTTTTCTGGTCAGGCTGTCATCCGACTTTACACCAGGTCAGAGCAGGTGTTAATTTCCTGCTGATAACGCGCCTTATCACATGTTTTGTTCCACAAATTTCTGCATGTGTCCGTGTGGTCATGATGTATGCATGATGTTATCGCTGATCTGGCTGGTCATTGAGAATGTTGCGGAGTGGCTTTTTCACTGCTTTTTTGCACGGGAACGCCTACACAGCATCTCATTAGCGATAGTTGCGGGGGTCATCTATTTGCGGCTGCTATCGCCGATAAACTGGTGATATGGTCTGTTAGCACCAGCTTGTGATTGGGGAGATTCATCAGAACCGTGAGAAGATAATACTCGGAAGAAAATGCAGCCCTGACAACTGTCTGACTACAGGCACCCTCCCCTTCCGTGACAGCTGCGAGGCAATAACTCCATTGAATTGATATCATTGATAAATACCAATTAGGTATGTCTTTTTGCATGCAAATCGTAAGCATGCAGTATGTATACTGAACACCGTTAGGCACATGTACATGGTTAAATACAGAGTAGGGATCTCGCTCGTTCCTGAAGAAATAAGCCAAGGGGATGGCTTTCGAAACATATTGACCCAGTAGAGGGCCACTCATTACAGTATTCCCTCTACGTCTCCCCATTTTTAGTGTTGCCAGCTAGGGAAGGCAATAAAAGACATTTTTTTCCACTAGCCAGGTAACTTTAAAAATGTTTGCGCCACTACCTTTTCGACCATACCACCTTATGCACTACATATAACTCATCTCACAAATAAAGTGCTCCCGCCCATAACACGCCCGCCCCATAGAGGGACGGGATGACCCCAATGATGAAGCATAACACTGAATTAATTATCAGTGTTTTCCCCCTTTCACTGAACAACTGTAGGGGGCTAAACACTCTTTCCACGTCACCATTATAATTAGACCTGGGCGTAGTGCGCGTAGTCGCGCTACGCGAAGCTACTCGAAGATGTACTTGCACTACGCGAGCTTCGCAAGCATGCGTAGTTGCTTGTTGCGCCCGTTTGCGATGCGTTTTTCTTTTTTGGGAGCGCTTTGTGCGTGTTCAGGGCGCTGTTTGCGTGCTCGGAGGATAGCAGCTCACGAACTTACCCATGCGGTCGCCTATGGGTGCGGCCATCTTGTTTTTTCAATTGTCCCACCCGCTCGCGATGCCTTATTTCCTGTTCTGGGTCGCGTATAGCGTGTGCGCGATGCGCATGTCATGTTCACGAACGCTATCTACTTGCTCGTGACGACTAGTGTGTGCTTGCGAGAAATATCGCTCAAACTTACCCACCCGGTCGCGATGGGCGTGGCCATCTTGTTTTTTCTCTCTCTGCTATGGTTCTGGGCCTAGTTTTCTATCCATCTTTAATCTTTGCAATCCTTAGTTTTTTTCACACTTTTTCGCACTTTTTCATTTATCATCTATCTCTCTCTGTCCCTAAGTTTATATTTTGTATTTAATTCTACTTTTACTCTGTTTTGTTTTACATTTCTACTGTTTTATTTTACTTCTTTCTTTAAGCATCTACTTCTTCCCCCTAACTTTATTTTTTCCTTCTTTTCTTTTTCGCCTCCACCCCAGAACCATGTGCAAGAGCAGCAGTACCGGCTCCAAGGGCAAGGCGCCTGCGCCCAAGAGCCAGCTGTCTTGCGGCAGAATACACCCGGCAGGGGTGCAGGGTTGCAGGCCCGTCGGCTTTTCGGCAAAGCGGAGGTGGCCGCCCTTGTTTTTTTCATCCAGCGCCACCTCCCCTTGACCTTGGCAGCAGGTGGCAGGCCAGGCTCTGGGTACCTTACCCAAGAGCGTCACCGGCGGTGGGCGAAGGTGCGCCGGGCAGTGTTTCGCTGCTCAGGGATCCGGCACACCCACAACCAGCTGGCTCACCGGTGATGAGACATCCTGGACCAGGAGCAGGACCTGTTGGACCTGCTAGGTGTCGAGGTCGTGGGGCTTGGGGAGTAGCTAATATACAGTAGTATAAGTAGTGTGGATAATTTTTTTACGAATAACACGATTACTGGTGCGCTTAGTTACATTGCAGGTCAATTACTTTTCAAAATCTTCTGTGATTGTAGGACACAGGTGCTGCTCTGCACTACTCTTACTTGTTTGCAACTTTGTGCTAGCTTGGGCTGATTAATGATGTAAGAGTTTAGTTTAGAGAACTGAAGTTAGTTAATTGCTAGAGAGTCTAGTCCTTCCATTGTCCTTCTGTGACATAGTGGTGGATGGATAATAGGTTTACTTAGTATTAGTTCATATTTTTTTTACAGTCTGCGTGGCGCCTCCTCTGTCACTGAATGCTGCTTACCCCAGTCCCCCATAAAACCTTTTGTAGTTTGGTTAGTGAGTGGTAGGCTTAGCATTGTCAGTCAGTAGCAGAACATCAGATGACGCAACCAACCAACAATTTGGTTTATGCACAAATTTATGCATGTGTCCTCCATCTCATCTATGCATTTTTGAAGGCAAAAATGAAAATGGAAATGCAGACTTACTGAACAATTGGCCTGTCTGGAATAGGTGGTGTAGGTCCGGTGGTACTTAGGCTTTGTTAGTATATTAGTATATCTGGAATCAAAATGATTATGGAACATTTGATTAGTGTTCATAATAAGTAGACGGTCCGTGAATCCTGTGAGCCAGTAGTCGTTTTGATTAGATAGGTCAATTTTATTGCAATTGTTGTTTCCTAATATGTTTTTTGAGCGTTTTTTTTAATGATTTATTTGTTTCACAGTACTCATTAAAGTTTGTCTCTTTCTTTATTATTTCTTACATGATCAGCACCCAAGGGCAAGAAGATGGGGTCCGAGTGGGCGGGACAACCACCAGAGGACCGCTCCATTACCGATGGTCCTGCTGCTGCCCCAGTAAGTCCTCCAGTGGTTATATTAACAATTATATTTCCCTAACTTTTAATGCACCTTCTTTTTTCCGAACTATTAATTACGGTTCCACTTCCTAATTCAATTTTTTACAAAAGCTTCTTTGATCTTGATTATCTGTTTCCAAATCGTGGTTATTTTTTACTTTAAGTTCCTTCTAACTGCCTCTTCTTTGACTCTCTGTACTACTACTTTTAGACTGTCTGTAGCTAAGCTTGACCTGTTGGCCACTGTTTATTTAAGGTTTTCTTTTGAATAAAGCACTGATAGACCAATAGCTGTAGCCACTGGGTTCACTCCTGTCCTTAGGGTTGTCCTCTTTAATCTCGAGGCATTGACAATTCCCACCAACAAAATGCGCAACCAGATGTTTGACTACTACTGTTGTGGGGATTCTGCATAGCCACATACAGAACTATGCACAAGAAAATAGGATGTTGGTGATGGGAGGTTGGACCTTACTCACACCTCAGTCAGAACTCAGAACCCACAATTCCCTGACCGACTAGCTATAGTGTCTCATTAGGTCCCGAACCCCCACACGAAGATACCCTTTTATTATTACACAATCTAGAACATAACACCCTTTCGCTCACTCACTCGTGTAAGTCCACAACACCACACCAAATACCACAGAGTCTATGTGTAAGTTCAAAAGGGTTATTTATTTCAAAATACCAAGCTTTGTAAATTGTTCCATGAAATTACTACAGCCAGCTCCAACATGCAAAATAAATAAGATGAAAACAGTAAACATTTCTTACAACTAGTGCATGACAGAAAAGATCTGTGTGAATTCTAGGAGACCCCTCACCGTTGAACATAGAAATACTGGTTACATGCATCTTTCGTAAGCTCGGCAAATCTCTGGTTCGTAGAAGGGAATCTTCTGTCTATTATGAGAAAAATGGTGCAGATTAGACAGTATAATGCAATTATGCAAGCATTTTGCAGTCATGCCAAAAAGTGCAACATTATGGCTAAGCAAAAGGGACTAACCAAACCCCATAAAAAAGTGGCTTGTTTTTCGACCTCTTCACTTGTATGCAACACTCATGTGGCCTAAAAGGCGTCTTACTGCACAACAAGCTGCGAGGTAACATGCACAAAAGAGTAGACATGAATCTAAAATGGTTACATGGCTCAGGCTAACTTTCCAAAGAGTAGAGTAGGAGTAAAGATGACCCTAGGGATCATATAATATTACTAATGTCGGTCTACTGACTCTACTCTAGTATGCAATTTGGACTAGTGATGATGTATGTTGTACTTTAACTGTTTTTTCAATCTTCCTTCCTAGTGAAAGCGAGTAAAATAGGGGGAGGTGTACAGGCATCTAAAAAGGTGTAATTTTTTTTATAGGCCTACTACCAGTACCAACCACCAGAAAAAATGAAGAAGAAAAGAACATAATCTCTGAACTAGTAATCCATTACTGCTGGCCTAGATAGGAATGATTCTGCAGCTGGGGTTATACCAATACATGGGAGAAAAAAAATATTTTATATAATTTTGGAGCCAACCATGGCGATGCCTTGGAATACTTTCCCACATATGAAGCATATAAAACATGCTCCCATATAGAGCTAAATTGCTCACCTTTTAGGAAAACCCACGTACAGATTCAATGGGCGCGCTGAAATAGAAAGTCTCTAAGTGCGTGTAGATATACCAGAAAACGGAATGTTGTAAATAGGGGGAAAAAAGCGGTAGGCTTTAGACCCTTCTGAACCAAAATATATATATGTTCTGCAGAGAATATAGAAATTGCTATAAACAGAAACTCATAAAGACCACGACCTGTGCAATCCAAAATCAAATTGGTCGAATACGTGAAAGAAGGAAATAAACAGGAATACGTTTAAAAAGAAATATATACCTCCAAGACCCATTGTGTCGACCATTGGATCTTTGACAGAACCTCTGTCGAAATTTGTTGATGCATGTCTAGCACCTATCATTTGCCAGCTTCCGGCCAATGTCCGAGATACTGGACATTTGATTTCAAAGATTGAAGGCCTTAGTTTCAATCCTCAGACAGACTTTCTTGTCTCTATGGACATCGAGGCGCTCTATTCTAATATTCCACAAGAAGGCGCACTCAAAGCGGTCAAGAAAATGCTTCCGTTTTCTGGTATATCTACACGCACCTAGAGACTTTCTATTTCAGCGCGCCCATTGAATCTGTACGTGGGTTTTCCTAAAAGGTGAGCAATTTAGCTCTATATGGGAGCATGTTTTATATGCTTCATATGTGGGAAAGTATTCCAAGGCATCGCCATGGTTGGCTCCAAAATTATATAAAATATTTTTTCTCCCATGTATTGGTATAACCCCAGCTGCAGAATCATTCCTATCTAGGCCAGCAGTAATGGATTACTAGTTCAGAGATTATGTTCTTTTCTTCTTCATTTTTTCTTTATGAGTACCACACTCCATGCCACTATGAATGATCTGCGTCCTTATTACCGACCAAACAGTGCTGTATGAATGTATATAAATAAGATTTTACTATATTTATAGGTATAATTATGTGTGTTATGTGATATTGATGACCAGTTTCCCTCCCCCTTATTACTACTGAAACTATATCTTTTGCCCCTTTTGCCCACAGAAACGCCACGCTTTGCAGTCTATTGCCCAGCAAAATTGAAATGAAAATGTAACATACCTTCACCTGCGCCCTGATGAAGGAATATTGAATACTGGCGCTTTTTCCGAAACGCGCGCCGGCGCCTTCCCCCTGTTTTTTGGTCTTAAATGTGTTCACAGTTTTTTGTTTTGATATATATGATGATGGCTGTATGTGTGTGTGCCTGATAGTATGAGTGGTCTTTGTATATAATGTTTTATTGCTTTTTGTGCTGGGCCAATGTTGTTATGTATCCTATTGACTTTGGAAAAAATTCTATTTGAAGAAAAGGAAATGAATTTTTTTTTATGAATGCTTTTTTAGCAAGAAATATATGAAAATAAAATAAAATGATTTGATACCCTATAACGTTTCTGTGGGCAATTGTCAAAATGTCTTTGAACGCTTTAGTCCTTTAGAGTTATGGGAACTTCCCTCTCATGTTATTGTTGTAATTAGCCTCTGGGTTGATCCAGATTTTGATCCAGGCCAGAAGCAGTCTAATCATTATTCTGTCTTCAATGTGTGGTTCCCCCAGTTCGTTATGTGTAATGTACGAAGGGGTGCTCTGAGGAACCTTTAGTAACCTTTTGAAGAACTTGTTTTCCTCTGCTTGGATCTGACGCACATGGTTGGTCTTAAAGCCCCATACTTCTGCCCCGTAGGATGTTTTGGAGCAGGAGATTGCTCGATACAGGTTAATTATCTGCTCCGGCGACCATCTGCCAAGTCTCCTCCCGTAGGCCATTATGGCGCCCGATGATGCCACCAGTTTAGCAGCATGTTTTTCAATCAGGCCTTTAAATTCCAATTTCTCATCGAAAAGGACTCCTAAGTAGGAAAATGACTTCACCCTTCCTAGCCTATGGGATCCTATCTTGTGTACAAAGTCCCTTTTGGTGTTTGTGCCTATTGACATGACGTAGGATTTTTCCAAATTGGCTGCAAGGTCGAGCGAGTTCATGAAATTAATAAAACCATCAATCAACTTTTGGAGTCCCAGTGAGGTACGGGCCAACAACACTTCGTCGTCCGCATATAAGAGAACAGGTACCGGGCGCTGGCCTATTTGGGGGGAGTCCACGTTCAGCTTCACTAACTCTTGGTCCAAATTGTTGATGTATATTGAGAATAGGAATGGGGCTGGTATACAGCCCTGGCGCACTCCGCTTGTACAAGAGAATGGCTCTGTCTTCATTCCTTCTTGTGTATATCGTACTGATGCTGTGGTCTCCCAATGTAGGGCCTTTAATGTGTCAACTAGCCTTTGATCCACCCCCAGGCTTGTCATCAGGGCCCATAGTTTTTTCCTGTTGACGCGATCAAAGGCCGCCGAAAGGTCCATAAATCCCATGTGGATGACCCCTTTGCTGGCAATGGTGTACTTAGCCTTCAAAAGGTATAGGTTTAGACATTGATCTGTTGTTGATCTGCCTGCTCTAACCCCATATTGCATGTCTGTTAATATTTGGTTGTCCTCTGCCCAAGTTTGTAGGCGTTTTAAGATGACACTCCCTAGGACCTTGGCCGTCACGTCAATTAACGATATGGGACGATAACATTGTGGGTCATCCCGATTCCCCTTTTTGTAAATTGGCACGATGGTTGCCGAGGACCAGGAGCAGGGCAGTCCTGCCACTACTGCCTAATTCAGGACCCTCGTAACGATGGGGGCCCACAAATCAGTGTTACTCAAGTAGAGATCTGGTGGTATGCCAACGGGGCCTGGCGCTTTGTTTTTTGATAGCCCTAAAATTGCAAGTTTCACTTCTGTCAGGGAGAGGTCTAGTCTTACGGATACTGGTGGTCTTACACCTTCCTCCGGCTGGAGTGACCCAGTATGACTGTAGAGGCTTTGATAGTGGGTGTACCATTGTTCAGGTAGTATCGTGTTCACAATATGTGGCCCACTGGAGTCTTTGAAACATGGATCGTTAATGACTTTCCAGAATGCAGCCATGTCACCCCTCTCTGCCGCCTCCCTTAGATCCTCCCACGCCTGTGTTTGCAGAGTCAGTTTGCGAGATTTCAGGGCTTTTTTGTAGTCAGTTCTACTGCGAACTATTTTAAAATTATCCCTTGGTCGCTGGCTGAGACATTTTTTTAGGTCTTTAAGTGCCTTGGTGCAGTCATGGTCAAACCATCGTGGGGTCTGGGTTGTTTTTGCTCCTTTTGCTGATTTTAATAGGTCACCCACAAGGCAGGCTATTTCTTCAAATGCCCTGACTACACTTGCTCCTACCTTACTTTCATTGAGGCAAACATTTATTGGCTTTTGGCCTTTTATTACGAGATTGTGGTAGAATTCATCTCCATTTATCTTGGCCCACCTTAATCTCCTCCCCTGGTCTGTAGCCTTTTCTATAATGTCAGCTCTGCCCTCAGATTTTTTGTAATTTAGACATTTTAGATCCACGACCAAAGGATTGTGGTCGCTAAAGGGGCTGAGTTCTATGTTAAAATGTCCGATCCATTTTCTGAGTATGGGGGAGACCATGATGAAGTCTATGTAGGAGTGGCAGCCTCTACCTTTGAATGTTGGATTAGGTTCTCCCGCGCTGCCTACCATTATTAGGTCCATTACATGTGTCAGGTTGTGCTTGTTAATGAAGTTATCCATTTCCAGCCCCTCTACAGAGTGAGCAAAATGTGGACCGTTTGCTACCATGCACCGTGACCAGTCCTTGTTAATTGGTCTTAACTTCTCGCACAGATGACAATTAAAATCTCCTGCAAGGAAGATATATGGGTTCCCGGCAGACTTATTAGATGCTAGCTGTGCCTGTAGACGGCCATCCAGTTCTTTTATGGTATTGTCTCTGGTGTTTGTGCCCACAGCGTTATACCAGTTTATCACCATAATTTTTAACCCCTTATGGCGGAAGCCTATCGCCTGCATGTTTGCTGAGTCCCAGTTTAGGTTGGACCATGACCCTTGTATGCGGAGATCTACGTATATAAATAGTCCGCCAGTCGTCTTCCCCGATGCCGCCCTTACAGCGGGGACTGCGAAGCATTTGAACCCATCCAATATGTATCGGTCAGGCTCGACTGCCCAGGTCTCCTGGAGACAAATAATTTGAAAACTATTTATATAGTCTCTCCATTCCTTACATTTGTATTTGGCCGCCACCCCAGCTATGTTCCAGGATAGAACTCTCAGTCCATCCTGATTACCAAGCCTATTTGCGCCATCCCCTAACATGCTGGTTTCCCTATCCTCCCCTGATGTTATAGGGCTATCAATTGTGTCATGTATATTTCCTGCCTTTGACTCTACCAAGTTGTCTTTCCACTTTGTGTCTACAGACTCAGCTGCTGTAGATTTATTGGTGGCTCCCCTGTTGCTACTGATTTCTGCTACTGCAGTAGATGTGGTGGTCCCTGGTCGTGGGAGTCCTTTCTCTGGTGGACCTCTAACGGGTTGGGGTGGCCTTGTTTCGTCCCGGACGAGTCAATCCACCTCGTCCAGTGCACAAAACCTATTCCAATGTGCGTGCATTGCAATGGCTGGATCATATAAAGGGAAAGCCTGCCAGGGTGCTTGCCACTGTTCCAGTCTATTTTGCTGGTCATAGTAAGGGACTCTGCTCACCTGGGCCCTATTTATATATGCTGATCTCTGTGGTGACGAGGGGTAGAAGTATGATAGGTGTAATGGATAGATATTGGTTGTTGAGCCGTGCATGGGAGCGTTGCAAATGTGGTTCACTGCTAAGGTGTCCCTAAAATGTATTGCTATAATGTCTCCAGCTATGGTTTTTATTCCCTTCCCTATCCATTCCCCTCTTCTCACAGAGAGTATTTCCCCGGAGATGTGTGACGGTAAGGGCCTATTTGTTCTTAGCCATTGCACACATTTGTTTCTTAACTCTGCATCATTTTCTTTTTTACCTTCCTTAAAAGGGGGGACCCCTGTTAAAACTGCTACATAGGGTAGTGCCTCCGGTGGTAGATTGATTGTGTGGACGCGGGCTGAGCCTTTTTTCTCTTCTGGTTTTTTAGGGAGGCTATTCTTTGCTGGGTTGATGTTCTCCTTCCGGTTAATGCCTGTGGTGTCTTTGTGTGAGGTCAAACTGCTCTTTCCTTGACCTTGACTAGCGTGTGCCTGCAAGGTAGTACTACTGGAGCAAGGTTGTGGGGAAGCTCTTGGCTTAGAAGGAGTGGTAGCTTTTGGTACTGCACTATTCTTTTGGTTAGGGGGGTTAGTGTCTACTACTGCTTTGCCATTATGTGTATTGGTTGACGTATTTGGTCTTCCCATTACCTGGGCGTGTGAGGCTGGAGTGGTCGCTTGTGCCACCGGCTTGACTGGTCCTATCCCTCTGCTGTTTATTAGGGAGGTTAGTCTATCAATTTTTGACATCAAATGTTTGATGTGGGTAATGATAGACTCTTCCAGTCCTGCCTTGAGATCTGCTACCATATTAGCTATCCAACAGGGTATGCCAGATGAGGTGTTAGCTATCGGTGTCACCAAGTTATGGTTAGTTTTATGGTGGGCCCCCCCCTTATTTTTGGTGTTATTTACGCGGGTATCTTTCCTCCTTCTTACAGTGGTGTTACCTGAGTTCGTATTTTCTAGATTGGGGGGGGGAATCCCGTCTGGATTGAGTACCTCTGGGCCTCTGGGTGTGTTTGTAACTACCTGTGCACAGGGTAACTCTACGTATGAGGAAGTTAAGGAGAAGCTGGTATCGGGTTCGCCTGGTATTACCACCACAGGGCCATCCTCTGAGTCATGGATAGCTATTTGTGGTGCAATTGAGAGCCGCCTTTCGGTGTTAACAATTGCGGACGCCACTGCCCCTATAGTTTGCTGTAGCATCTTGTCAATTGCTGTTAGTGATGGTAATGGCTGTGGTGTGTCAGCCTTCTGTCTTGAATTAGATCTTAGAGTGGGCATCCTGCTAGTCTTGGGCCCTTTCCTCATACTTATACAGTCGGTACTTCTTTGACTACTAACAGTTGTCCCCCCTGAATAATAGCAGTCACTGCCTGAGTCAACAAATGTATCTTAAGGGGAAATACAATATCTCGTGATTGATAGTACCTTTGTGAATGCCGGGTCGTGTTGCCTCGGACCAGAGGTTGGTGGTGTGGCCCAGCCCGGCCTTAGAGGGCCGTAGAGGGCCCGCCCTTTGCCCGGGCTTAGCCCGGCGCTGCTCCCGCGCGCTCCCGCAACGCGGAGGGCAGTGTTCAATTTAAGGCGCCTCCTGGCGCGTCATCCCCCGGAGGCAGCTACGCAGCGCAAGGGTACTTGGGAGATGTAGTATCTCCGTGCCCCTCGATCTCCCCCACTACGGTCGCGCTGATGTTGGAGAAGCGCCGACGGCAGGGAGAGACCGGGCGCTATGTGGGCCGTCGAGAGGAAGTCTTTCCCCACAGCAGGGAGAGTGATTCCGCAGGTGTTGTTGCTTTTCTGGAAAGTAGCCCCGCTCCACCGAGGGCAGTGTTCAATTTAAGGCGCCTCCTGGCGCGTCATCCCCGGAGGCAGCTACGCGGCGCAAGGGCACTTGGGAGATGTAGTATCTCCGTGCCCCTCGATCTCCCCCCACTGCGGTTGCGCTGATGTTGGAGAAGCGCCGACGGCAGGGAGAGACCGGGCGCTACGTGGGCCGTCGAGAGGAAGTATTTCCCCACAGCAGGGAGAGTGATTCCGCAGGTGTCGTTGCTTTTCTGGAAAGTAGCCCTCACTGAGTTATATTTGTCCTACTAGTACTGTAAGTCACTTCTCCGAGTCCATTATACCTCCTAGCAAACTTATCTTACCTGTGATTGATGAGGATTAAAAGTTTGGCACAGCAATGTCTGCATGGTTTCCCAAGAGAATGGAGAAGATGCCATGGTTGTGGTGGTGGTAGTAGACACTGGCACTAGCATTTGCAAACAAAAGAAAGAGACAATCACTTGCCTGAGAGAGACTGTGGGAGTAGTAGAAAAGTACAGTACAGAAGAAGACTGCCAAACAAACAATATTGCAACTGCTAAAGTAAAAGAAAACATAATGGTGGCGGGGACAGCCTAGTACAAGAAGTTAAGAAGTTAAACTGTAGTTGTGTCGAAGGAGTGACTTAACACAATCGTAAATCATAAACTTTACTGCAATCAATGTCGGCAATTAATTATGATGTATTAGGTGGGTCCCTTTGGAAAACAAATTGGCTTGTACATAGACTGAGCATGGGTGGGCAAGCAGAAAATATCCTCGCCCTGCCTTGAAATTGAATTAGTGTTTCTTTCACAACATCTGCCCCACCAAGCGTGTGATCAATTGTTGGTGTACATTTAATGTAGTCACATCACACCTCAATATAAAATCACACAGCCAGGGGGAAGAGGGTTATGGTTTGATGAATGGATGGGAAGGGGGGTTTGGGGAAAGGTTTGACAAAGAAAAACTGTACGCATGGACACAGAAAAAGTAAAAAAAAACGTTGAAGATGACGATGATCCACTATCCAATAAATCTATAAAGGCAGAAAAAGGAAATGCATGCATGATGAAGATAACTTGATGGTTAATGAGTAGTACTTAACTACTACCACACAATGAGACAGTACAGGAAGTAGTATTATATGAAATTTGCCTTGCCTGTATGCCCTCAGAGAAACCCTAATTACCTTCTGTACCGGGCTGAAAGCTAGCAAAGAAAATTAAAAGATAGTTATAGGGATGGATCTATTAGCAAACAAACAACAATGCAACAACACGTGGTCATAAAATGATTGAAGAGAAAAAAGGAATCAAATTATTTAAAATACGAATGATGAATATGATACTAAAGTTACTGTATTACCCATGTCCAATTGTGGAGTTGTGTCTTGTTATTCATCTTGGTCCTCCCTTCCATGGACACACTGCATATCATTCTTGGGTGCCACTTTCAGACTGAGGCGGCTTGAATACATTTTGTCTACTCTAGTACTATTTACACAGCATTAATCGAGAAGAACAACAGAACAGGAGCCAGTACAGGACAGGCCTATGGCACCGGGCCGTGACCCAAACTCCATTTACCTTAAATTTTGACAGAGCCAGACAAAAGGAGTATACAGCAATCTAGCATTTTCCAAATCAAGTGACTAAATCAATGCGCCACTGTCAGTCATCATACCACTATTCGACTCCACCACTGCACTGACATGTAGCCTATGTCTGCTGTGGTTCTTGTTGAATTGTTGTGTTTACCTTTTATGCCAGTTCATGAAACACAGTTATTCCATAAATCATCTCAGATCCAACTGATAGACTGCGTGCAAAGATAGTATGGTCAGCATCATGGTGTGGTACGTGTATGTGTTGTCCAACACCAACTCAGTTTGTAGTGAGTGACTCCGATTAAGTAAGTCCAGACGGCACCTGCAGTAGTAGGAGTAAAATGTGGTTATTAAACAACAAGGAAACATTGACTGTCACTTGTGTCACTTTTACTTTGTATATTAACTACTAGTATAGTTCAACTTCATCTACATTCGCTAAGTCAGCAAGCATCCAATGCAATGCATGGCATAATTCATTATTCATATACCAGTCTTGATCTTCTCTTTAGCCGTCAGATCAGAGATGCCGAGTCTTCTGAAAGTGATGACAAGTTTACTTTACTTTTGGATGCATGCTGAAGTTCTGACAGTGAAGAGTTGTGGCTGCCTACAGACAGAGGTGGTAGCATTAGGACAGTGATGAGTTTTGGCTTGGAAACAAAACAGAAGAAGGCTATTGTCACGTACGTTTAACTTGTTATGGAGGGACTGTTAGAGGCTACAGTATTGTACTATTCTCCATCTCCATCCAATGTCTGGCTTGATGGAAATGTATTTAGGGTGAGTTAGAAAGATGGAGCAGGCCTCTGAGGAGTGGAGTGGACAGTTAAATGCACAGACGTGCAAATCCAATAGGTAAATAAAATAGGAAACGGTGGTGATGGATTTTTTGTGGTTTGATTTTAACCAGAAAGACAGATACACACACAAATGAAGGAAGCAAGAAAGTAACAATTTGAAAGCCTAGTTGTCATGGAAGAGGAGCTCGTCCTCAAACTCTGGTGGTTCAGACAGAAGTAGGTCATGTAACCCACTACTCATGTCTTTGGAGTCGCTCTCCTCTTCCTGCTGTGATTCACTTATTTTGTAGTCCGGTGGTATGAAGTGCTGATTCATTTTGATCATGGTTAACCTCTCTAATCTTTTGGGCGAGCAACTGGTCCTTTTCACAGTTACAATGGCACCAGCAGCACTGAAAACATGCTCAGAAGAGACACTTGCAACAGGGCAAGCCAGATACTTTATCGCCAGCCTGCTGAGCACCGGCCATTGGCTTCTTTTCCCATACCAATACACCAATGGGCATTGCTCCATGAAGACCTCTGTTGTGTCATTCAGATAGGCCTGGACCATCCACTTAATGTTCAGGGGTGCTCCGATTTGCTTGGCCTCTTTTGACTTTGCATCAGCAACATGACTTACCCATCCCTTTCCATAGAAACCAATCAGTTATCATTTGGTTTGCTGTGTTTGATGAATCTGATCCTGTTGGTGCTGTTGTTGATGTTATTATTGGTAGTGTTGGTGACTGCTGGGAAGCAAACACACTGCTCTCATCCTCTGAAGCAGAACTTGACTCTGGATGCCCTGTAGCACTTGCTCTGTCCTGGGGTGGCACTGGCAGGCCTCTAATTAAGAGCCATTCGTTTTCTAAATCAGTGGCTTCCTCAGCTATTAAAGTTTTGTAATTGGCAACATCCACTTCTAAAAAAGGAATTACTGCATTACTGTTCAGAAATAATTTGTACCGTGGATCCAAAATTGTGGCAGTAATGTAATGTCGATGAGACACAATCTTATTTTGAATCCTTGTATTTTCATATAAGCGAACGGCTAAGGAGTTTGCCAAATAACATGCGTCTACTTTGTCTTCCACACCTTCGTATGTTTCAGACACCTCCTTCAGCTGTTGCTCTTGCATGTACAGCAATGGGATAGCTTGGCCCATAGTACAGTCCTCCCTGCTGACTGCACGTGTGAAGACCTCAAAAGGAAGTAGCATCTCTGTCAGGCATTTAACGAGGTCCCATTGCCCCATCTCAATGGTCATGGCTTTCACAGTAGGATCCCCTAATCTTCTTGTCATGACATAAGCATTAAGTGGTATGTACTGCTCAAACAGGCGATCAAGCATGTAATAAGTTGAGTTCCAATGTATTGGCTTCTCCTGGATGAGTGTTTTGACTGGCATTTTATGCTCACGTTGAATGACCCTCAGCTGCTTCCGGGCTTTAAAAGAATGGCTGAAATATGTGCATATTCTTCTGCAGGTGGTCAGTAAGTTGCTGACTTTGCTTTAATTTTTCTGAAAGTCTTGAACAACAATGTTAATGCAGTGTGCCAAACACGGGACCCTGAAATAGCCACCACATGTAATGGCCTTAACTACATTACTACCATTGTCCGTGGCAACAAAACCAATGTTAAGCCCTCTTGGTCGTAGCCACTCAAAGACCTTGCTGTTAAACTCATCCAAAATGTTTCCAGCAGTATGAGATTTCTCCATAACAAACATGGCTACAGTTGCATGTTTGTGAGTGTCATGAAAAATATCAGCAGTGTCAACGCCTGCAGATAGCTTTTCTCTAACACCAGAAAAAGAGATCCAGTGTGCAGTGATGCACATGTAATCAGTGGCTTGGCAACTGGTCCACATGCCTGTCTCCAGCACGTCGTGATGTAGGCAGCAACTCTGGCAAAATAGTAGCGGCTGGGAACCTTCCATTTTGGGCAGATGGTTGTCACAAATTCCAGAAAACCCATCCCTTCAACAAAAGAAAAAGGGAGAAGGTCTAGTGCTAACATTTTAGCAAGCTTCACTTTATACAAACGTGCTCTTGGGTGGTTGCGTTCATACTGTCCCTCCCACCTAGTAAACATGCTAAGAATGGTACGCTGCATGGTATTCCTTTCTGCTCGGCTCAACGCTGTACTTTTTTGCATCGCAGTACTCATTGGTGTCTCAGGCTGACTCTTACTCTTGTGCTACTGAGATGTTGCTGATGCTGAGGATGTGGGCGGTACCACTGCAGTTCTGGGGACAGGGCTACTTTGTGTACCACTACCAGAGAGAATGTATCCCTCGTCTTCTTCTTCCTGTTCCACCGTGAGCGGACTTTCTACTCCTTTAACCCCACAAACAGCAATGGTTCCAGTTTTTATGTGATGAAGGTGGTCCTCTCAGGTGATTGTGTGGTGTTTTTTCAGATGGGTCATTTGGCCTCCGGTACCATAGTTTGTAACAAGCTTTCCATGACTAAAAGAGGTATGACAAATGGAGCATATAGCACTGTTTTCCTCCTTTACGCTAACCGTAAAGAAGTCCCACACTGGGGAGCTTAACTTTTGCCTCCTGCTAGAGGTGCCACTTCAAAAGCCGGATGAGCTGGAGGGTGTGTGTTGAATTTCACTCTGTGGCTGTGCAGTACCACTACCTACTTCTGCTGAGGTGGTGCTTGTGCTGGATATTGGATGCTGCCGGCCCTTTGCTAATGTAAATATGTAAGCTTGAGGTCGTGTTGGTGTCGCCTGTGTTGGAGGTATGCATGCTGCATCCCTAGTCGCAGCCATTCTGGACAGTTTAATGATGTTGGTCTCCATGTCCTTGGGTCCGGGAGTAATCTTCGTGATAACTGGCTCTTTATCATCTTTATCCTGCTGTTCTTCATCGTCCTCCATAAGGCTAAGGCTTTATGGAACCTTCCTTTTCCCTAGCCTGGTCTTGGGATGTGCCTCCCTCTCATGCTCAGATTGTTGTGGCTCCCAAGTGAGATATAGATCTTCAGAAGGGATGCTTGGTGAAGAACTCGATGGACTAACCCTCCTTTGCCTTGCTGGGGATTTGGGAGACAATGGATCTCCTGAATGAGTGGCTTTCTCTTCTTCTTCCTCTGCATGAGGCTCAATCTCAATTTCCTGAACTGCCCCTACTTTGGCAGGAATAACAACTACTATTGCGGGCAGTGGTTGCGGTTGTTGTTGTTCACCACTTATCTGCTGTGTTCCCTCATGCGTTGATTGTGTACTACTTTGAGGTTGGTCAGGTTCAGCATCACTGCTTTCCACCATTAGGATGGCTACCTCTTCCAAACTCATCTGCTCGGGCCTGGCTTGGTGGGTTGGGCCCACTGATGTGGAGGTGCTGCCCCCAACTTGCCCCATGGACACCGCTGCTGCATGCGTACTTTTTGGTTTACCAAAAAAGGTATTGCGGTCAACACCAGACTTAAGGGTCACTTCCTTCTTCTGTTCTTCCTTCTTCTTCTCAGCAACTTTCTTGGTCTTGGAGGACCTGGTACCTGCTTTCTTTGGGCCCATCTTCTTCAGATGTCAGCAGCACTCAGTTGCACAAGTTGCAGAGATGTCTTGTCAGGTGACACCACATGTCACATACAACATACAACAGCAGGACGTCTGTCTGGCAGTACAAAGGACGATGATGACAGACACCTCCTCAGTCTTTTGTGCACCTACAAGCAAAGAAGGCAGAAAAACATCAGTCAAACGTGGAATTTGTTGTGCTTTAATTTTAATTACTACTAGTTTACACTCAGTAAGAGTAAGAGTAGCAAAGAACTAAAATACAAATGTAGTGGAAGTGGAACCTGTTTGTCCTTAATTTGTGCATCATGTGGGATGGATGTAGCATCAGGGACCTGCAGCTGGCAATGGGGATGGAAGCAGTAAGCCAAGAGGAACAATGGAAAGACACACAGGCCTATGTGGCAAAAACAAAACAGCACAGTACTACTATCGCCACAAAATGGCCCCCAGCCACATGGTCACATACCAGGCACAAGGGTAAGGCCGGGAAAACAATGAACTCAAGCAGGCCTATATCCCTATATGGCCAGATAAAGGAGGATGCCTGTTACACATCACAGCTTTAGTGCAAAACAGAAAATCCGCATGGCTAAAAAGGTTGAAAGTTACACAACAACAACACATACACATGCAACAAAGGCATTTATTAACACACATCCAAAAAGTTAACTATACCCCAAAACCACATTTTGGAATTCAATCCAATGCCATCCATGCCCTAAATGATGTTTAAATTCAACAGACAACATAGAAACAGTTACATTAAGCACCCCTGAAGAGTACCTCTGGGAGTTTGGGCCTACTGACAGAATAGGTCACAAGTTTGGAGGCCTATGGCAAAAGCACAGTGGAGTGTCCCACAAAATGGCTGACACCACATGGCCTGCCCACCCACAACAACATGAAAAGAAAGAGAAGACAGACAATGCAGGCCTATGGCAAAAGCACAATGCTTGGCTTCACAAAATGGCCGCCACCCACATGGTTAGCCCACCCAAAACATGAAAGTACATACAAAGGACAGGAAGTTGGAGTCTCTGGGGAACTTCCTTCCTCTTTTAAAAAACATTTGAAAACAGAAAAATGACTCCATGCTCCAAACACTACAACCAAATGACAACCTGATAAGTTTTTTTTAGCAAAATGAACAAAATCATAATTTTCAAGAAGGTTTTATGCAGCTCGAGACATATTGCTCGCCAGATTGCAAATTCGGCATGTTTGGCATTGCGAACTTTACAAAAAGTCGTTATCGCGTGCAGGAACACACAGAATGAGCGCGCAAAGAAGACAAAAACTTCGCGTTGTCGCGCTGTGCAAAGTTACCAAAACTACGCGAGCTGAAGTCCTAGGGTTAACTACTGGCAGAAAAGCCATATTTATTTAACACACAAAAACAGAAATTCCACCCTGAAAAACAAATTTTGCAAATCAATCCAAACCCATCCATGCCATACATGATGTTAAAAATTAAACAAACACCACAAAAACAGTTGTTTAACTTTCATACACCCATGATGACTGATGATGACTTGAGTAGTACCTCTGGGCCTCCTGGCAGAGTAGGCCACAAGCTTGGAGGCCTATGGCAAAAGCACAGTGGCTGGTCCCACAAAATTTCCGCCACCACATGGCGAGGCACTCACAAAAAAAAAGAAAAGGAATAGAAGAAAGACAATGCAGGCTTATGGGAAAAGCACAATGACTGGCTTCACCAAATGGCCGCCACCCACATGGTCAGCCCACCAACAATAACAAGAAAGTACATACAAAGGACAGGAACTGGAAGTTTGAGTCTCTGGGGCACTTCCTTCCTCTTATTAAAAAAAATTTGAAAACAGAAAAATGACTCCATGCTCCAAAAACAACCAACCAAATGACAACCTGAGGAGTTTTTTTAGCAAAATGAACAAAATCATAATTTTCTGGAAGTTTTTATGCAGCTCGAGACACATTGCTCGCCAGATTGCAAATTTGGCGTGTTCGGCATCGTGAACTGTACAAAAAATCGTTATTGCATGTGAGAACACGCAGATTGAGTGCACAAAATAGAAAAAAAACGTAAGTATGCGTTGTAGCGCTGTGCAAAGTTACCAAAACTACGCGAGCTGAACTCCTAGGGTTACCTACTGGCAGAAAAGCCCTATTTATTTAACACACATCCAAAAACTGAGATTCCACCCCAAAAACCACATTTTGCAAATCAATTCAAAGCCATCCATGCCATATATGATGTTAAAATGCAACAGGCAGCACAAAAATAGTTGTTTAACTTACATGCACCCATGATGACTGATGATGAGTACCTCTGGGCCTACTGGCAGAGTAGGCCACAAGTTTGGAGGCCCATGGCAAAATCACAGTGGCAAGTCCCACAAAATGGCCGCCACCACATGGCCAGGCCACCC
The DNA here is from genome assembly GCF_964261635.1 of Lissotriton helveticus. NCBI lineage: Eukaryota > Metazoa > Chordata > Amphibia > Caudata > Salamandridae > Lissotriton > Lissotriton helveticus. The sequence continues at coordinate 1,007,156,956 of NC_136063.1, read as the reverse complement.
ACAGAAAGTACATACAATGAACTCAAGCAGGCCTACACTAACTATATGAACTCCTGTGGTAACCTATTGGCTGAAAAGCCCTATTTAATTAACACACACCCACACATTGAAATTCCACTCCAAAAAACACAGTTTGCAATTCTATCCAATGCCATCCATGATGTTTAAAAACTTGAAATTCAACAGACACCACAGAAACATGTTTGGACCCATGGGTACCTCTGGGCCTACCGGCTGAAATTTCAAAGAAATACAACTTGGCTCCTCATGAAAGTACAGGCCTCCCACAACAATAATTTTTAAAAAGGATGAAAAGCCCAGAAAACTGTAGGTAAAAAAAATACCCAAACAAACAAACACGTACATCAATTCTCCAACTTACTTGTAAAATAAAATTTCAAATCCAAAAGTCCTCAATATATCCAATCCAATGATATGATGCAGCAGACATACACAAAAAGTGATCCTTCCAGCTCCAAATCCAAATGAAAGTGAACAGCACATAGACAAAGCACTGGGAGGAGCCTGCTGGACAGGAACAGGAAGTTGGAGACTCAGGGGCACTTCCTTCCTATTGAAAAAAAGAGTAGAAAAAAAAGTGGACTCCTTGCACAAAAGAATACAGCCAAATCACAATCTGAGGGATTTTTCTGAGCAAAATGATCATTTTCGAGAAGGTTTTATCATGCTCGAGAGATATTCTGTGTCAGATTGTAGTTTCTGCGTGTTTGGGAACGCGATCTTACCAACACTGCGGCGGAAGGAAGATAGCGTGTCCAAATTACGTCTTCACGTTCGCACAGTCTCACGGGATTGTGCGGCCGGATTCGAAACCTCGTGGCGCATGCGACTGGGAGAGAAAGTCAAGTCGTCGAACGCAGAATTATGTTAAGTCGTTACCGCGCACACGAGAAAGCATATTGAGCGCGCGAGGAAGAAAAACAACTACGATATGCTGTAGATTGCGAAGTATTTGACAACTTTGCGCTCTACGCGAAGTTGACGAAACTTCGCAAACTCCGCGAGTGGAGCTTAGTTCACTGCTCAGGGTTAATTATAATTATAATCTTTCAGATAATGAAAGAATTTTTTATAATGCAGAGATACATTTATCACCACTGTCGTTGCGATAAAGTGCCGTTAACTCAGCGATAAATCCTTGAGAATATGCCCCATGTGAATCTATATAAAATACACAAGTGGTTCTGTCGGGTGACTAATATTTCTTCATACAATTGCACTATTCAAGGTTCTAGTCAAAGAATGATCACTTAATCCTTAAAGCAAAACAAACATAGACCATATGGGATATTATAAGAGCTTTTATAAAAATTGCATCATTCATAAATACCCAATTTATAAATGTAAGGCTGTCAAAAAACACATATTCAGATAACAGTTGTGACAAGGTGAAATTTGGTGCTCAGTGACAAAGTGAAGGTGTATAATTCACATAAAGTGATTGGGAAAGGATTCATTTGTTGTTGCCAGAGAAGCAAATGCTCCAAGTAGATTTGCGGACTCAATAATTAAGTCTCAATTGCAGAGTCTCTTGTACTGGTCCAAGTGATATGTCGGTGTTTCAACCCAGAGTCTGCACTACTGAAGGGTCAGTGCGGGTCTTCATCAGGACTGGGACGGGGAATGGGCAGCCTGTTGATATTAAGGTACGCGGTCAAGTTTGTGTAGCTTATGTGGTGCCACACTGAAATTACATAGCACACATGGTGGTAAAAACTCACCTATGGAAGCCCAGGTGGGCTCACAGGGTGTTGCACCATCGATACTCCTTGTAATGGTGGTGCTGGTATCCTAGCGCTATCCCAGGGTCTCCTTATCAAAGTAGACCTCCCATGTGCAGCTTAAGGGGTGGGTGAGTTTCCATTATTTAACCATTCATGTTATCTCTATTCATGATATGCTATGTATTCACCAAAGGCACTCACCTAGTTCTGGTTAAATGGTGAGCTGCACTGTAAAATTGGGTTTTACTGCCAAAAGCCGGTTCTGTAAAAGGGTGGAATGCCATTAATTTCCTCTCTTCCGATTAACTGAATTAAAGTTAAATGCAGGGGCAACGGGAGGAGAAAAGCCCATATCTGGCTTACCTTTCTTAAGAAATCTAGCTTAGGAATGAAGCGATCATCTTACTCACATCACTTCTGCACATAAAGTGGTCCTCATTCTCGGGTCCTTATAACTCGATCTATCTGGCTCTCAGCACGAGGACGTCGCTTGTCGCGGGAAGCGTCTATCAGTTGCTAAGCGACCAAGGCGAGTGCATCATCTGCACGCTCGGAATGCGTTCCGTGCAATCTGATAGGCCTAGCCTATCGTCTCACTTAGGCGTTTAACGTTGCTAGGCAACCAAAGGACTGTGTTCGCGGCTGGTGTCAGCCCGAACCTTGCAAAATGGAGGAATTTGCCTAATAATTTGTCCGGCCGTGAATTTGTATACAGTGATGTTTAAAAGCCTGAACCCGATTCCACAGTAATTGGTCAGGCCGTGAATTTATGTACAGAGATGTTTAAAGAGGCAATTAGTAGAGTATGTCGTCTTTGTTGTTCGCGGCTAGTGTCAGCCCGAACCCGATTCTACGGTTTATTCCCAATAGGAATGGTATGCCTAATAATCAGGCCGTGAATGTATATACAGTGGTATTTATAAGGGGAATTAAAAGGTTATTGAAAGGTCAAGCAGAGTGTGAACACTAAGTAAAAAACTGCTAAAATCCCTTCAAATGTGGTGATTATGCTTATCAATGTACCGTATTTTCCAGTGTGACCATATTGTACAAATCTGCTCCCCCCTTCAGTATGACAATTGCACTTGATAATGTACCACTTTGTACAGATCTGATCATTATATACATATCTGCTTTGATCCCTTCAATAAAGCGATCATGTTTGTTGATGAACAAAATATTCAGGGTTGTGCATAAAGACATTCTGAAATCATAGATCACATACATATGATGACATGTCCCAATCCTGGAAAAGAAAGTTGCACAATAAGGGTGTATGTTATTTGAGAGAGTGTACCACTGGGACAGGCAAAACAATGGGATACAACGGTATTTTCACATGTATATAAAGCGCTTCACAGGCGTGTATTTTATCCAACATATGAAGTTCAGGGTGCATATATGTACAGTAACAACAGTTAGTCAGATTAAATTGGAAATTATATAGTGTAAATGAGCACATATCTATCAATATAATGTGACCTCATGGTTACAGTTGTCTCATTTGTTTTGCAGTTTCCTCCATCTCATTCAGCCCAGTCTGTACTGAGTTGAGCGAATGGATCCATTTGCACTCTCTGTTTAAGGCCCTTGCAAGTGAGCCTCCTCTTACATTGGGACTGACTTTCTCTATTGCCCACCATTTCATATTCTCAGGGGAATGGTTATGTGTTGAAAAGTGTTCGACCATGGGTGCACCCTGTGTTTGCATTTTATTCTGCTCATGTGTTGTAGGATTCTCGCTTTTGCTTTCTGCGTTGCTTGTCCAACAGATATTAAGCCACAGGGGCAAAGAATAGCGTATATCACATGGGAACTGTTGCAGTTGGTAAATGTGGCAGTTTGTAAGTACTGATATTGTATGTAAAAGTTGTTCCTTCATAACACATATCGCATGCTCTGCACTGACCACATCTGTGGTGACCCGTCACGGGTGGGAGGCCCAGATGGCTCCTCAAATCCTGTTGTTTGGGGGGTTCCAGTTAGGCTCTGACAACCGTATCCTTGATATTTCTTCCCCTCTTGAAAGGAAATACTGAATCTTGGTTTGTGTGTAATTCACTTGCAACTAGGTTCCAATACCTCTTTACAATCTCCTTGATGTTGTTGCTCTTTGTAATGAATGTTGTTACACAGACAATGTTGTTTGACTCTCTTGGTCTTTCCTTGACCTCCAGGAACTGATCCCGGGGGCAGTACCAGGCTCGCTTTTTTGCCCGTTTCAGTAACCCGGTTGGGTACCCTCTCTCCTTTAGGCGGGATGTCAGAGTTTCAGATTCCCTGAAAAAGTCTTTTCTTCTGGAGCAATTTCTTTTTAACCTTAAGTACTGCCCATATGGCAGGTTATCCCTTAGGTTCCGAGGTTGATGTGAGCCATACAATAGCAGTGTGATCCTTTCCATTGGTTCTCGGAAGAGGTCACAGTATAACAGACCATCCTCTACCCGAAATGTTAGGTCTAAGAAATCTGTTGCCTCACTGCTACTTGTCATTGTAAATTGAATATCTCTCATCCTGGTATTTAGCCATGCATGGAAATCAATCAGCCCAGTTGTATTACCGGTCCATACCATTATCACGTCGTCGATATACCTTTTCCAAACCTCAATCTTGTTGAGGTATGGATTGGACTGACTGTACAGGTGTTCCTCCTCGTAGTGGTCCATAAAACTATTTGCTAGACTGGGTGCGTACGTGGCTCCCATCGCCACTCCTTTGCACTGGAAAAAGAACGTTTTTTTGAAGATAAAATATTTTTTTTCATGGCAATCTCCAGTAGTGAAATCAGAAAGTCTGTTGCCATCCAGTGTGGCCTAGGGCGTGAGTCCAGTGTAGTCCTGATGATCCTCAGTGCTTTGTCTTGTGGGATTGATGTATACAGTGAGGACACATCCAGTGTTAACATTAACTGTGTGTGGACATCAAATGCCTGGCCCTCCAACAATTGTATGATATGCATACTGTCCCTCACAAAAGATTTCGTTTCAGGGACCCAAGGTTGAAGAGAATGGTCAATGAATTGGTTTAGTGGTTCCAATATTGAACCACAGCCAGAAAAAATTGGTCTTCCGTGAGGCTTCTCTAACGTTTGTGCGCCTTAGGTAATGTATAAAGTGTTGGGATCCTTGGTTCCTTTTTGTTAAGGAAATCATAATCGTGGCGACTCAAGAACCCATCTGTCAATCCGCCTTTTGTTACTCCTTCTATCTGAGATTTAAGATCCAAGGTAGGGTCACAAGGAATTGGTTGGTAGCTCTCCAGTACCCCCAATTGCAGTTCTTTCTCCTCTACATAGTCATCTGTATTTTGAATCACTACTGCACCACCTTTATCTGCTGCCATGATAACAATAGAGTTGTTGTTACCAAGGGAATGCAGTGCCAATTTCTCATCCTTACTGAGGTTATATTGTATGTATTTCCTTCCATCCAAGAGTTGCATAGCTTCGTGGAGAACAATTTTCTCAAAGGTCAGTATTTTTTCACTCATCAGATGTGATGCTGGTGTAAATGTAGAGGCAGGTCTGAAATCTGTAGCAGCCGGTGTCGGGGTGTATATGTTTTTACTGACATAATATTTCAGTCTTATCTTCCGGAAGAAGCGCTGAAGCTCCAGTTTCACTTGGAATGAGTTTGGTATCACAGCTGGCACAAAAGAGAGGCCCCTAGATACGACATCTCTCTCTGCACTTGACATGGTGTGATCTGATAGATTGATTATCGGGTCTGTGTGAGTCTGTGTACCGCTTTGTTGGCCTCTCTCTTGATCAATTGCAGGGACATTTCTCTCTGCATGAGGTAGGGTGTCTTCCTCGTCTGGCTGTATATGGTAATTTCCTTCCAGATGAAGAGTGGTCCTTTGTTATGTATTGCTTTGTGTGTGATACAAAGCAGCTTGAAGGTAGATGTTTTGGGGACTGATAATCAGTGTAGTGCCCTCAAGACAGGGTTGCAGTGTTTTTATTGTGAGAAAGTTCTTTTTGGCAACCTTATACACTTGTGCATTTGACAGCTTGGCGACCATGGTATCGCTGAGGTTTCTTGAATCCTTCTTAGATATTTTTGGTGGTGGTTCTAGATCGTTAGGGCGTTGAAAAGGTCATAGTTTTCCTGTCCCCAAAGGTGAGTATTTTGGTTTCGGCGGCAATCAATTTGAGATGGTTCGTTATCATCCATTTGGTCAACAGCCAATAGGCAACTGATGATTTTTGATGGTGCAATACCCTTTGGCTTTTCGATTTCAGAACCAAATGTGTGTCATCTGCATAGATATAGCGGATGAAATCAAATTCATTGATAAAATCTGGTGATGCCTCCATATTGATGTTGAAAATTATTGGTGAGATGAATACGCCTTGAAGGACTCTTGCTTTAATGCTGTATGGTTTAGAATAGAATGGAGGAGTATGTATAATATTTGTTCTAGTTTGTATGTTAAATGTGATCAAAGTGAAAGCTGTGCCCTCTATTTGGGTTTCATTAAGTCTTTGGATTAGTGTGTCATGATCCACAGTGTCAAAGGCCACCTGAAGCTCCAAGAGACGAAAAGCAGTCCATTCGTGTTTTTTGTGCTTTTTAAGGTCATCTCAGATAGAGATTAGGACCGATTCAGTGCCACTTCCTGGACGGAATCCAGTTTGGTAGTCAGAAAGGATGGAATCATGACATCTGAGCGAAATCAGCTATTTCTGTAAGTTTGCCCAGGAATTGTCCATGGTTTGTAGCTATCAAAATCTTGATTGTCCAGGCTAGGTTTTCCTAATAACTGGGAATGTTACTACAGAAGATAGTAGAATGTTTTTGAAGATTTTAGGTAGTCAAGGGTTGGAGGGGCAGACAGCTTGCTTGCTCGCTTTTAGCAGATCCAGAAAATCAGTTGGTGCTGTTGTTTTTTTCTTTAAGAATCCAACATGTTCGCTACAGTTGTCTTATGATTTGCCAGTTTGACAGAGAATTCTTGAGAAATGGGACTGGTAGCTTTTGTGGATTTTGGCTTACAGAATTCTGTATTTTACAAAAGTCGTATTGTCACAAATTGCAATGTGGATTCAATTGGAATAGTATCATTTTTTGCATTTTTCATTGTTGATTTAAATATTCTGTTATGTCTGTGAAGGCATATTTTGTCTTGAATGTGTTTTTCTTTTGAGCCAGTTACACTGCATTTAGTTTTTTTATATTTATTTTAGTGAATTAGCTCTGCATTCACCCAAGGTGGTTTTTATTTTGTTATACATACATTTTTTCAGGGGAATTTGTTATCCAAAGCATTCTGCAGCTATTCATAGTGTTGTACAGAACTGATTGTGACCAGATCTATGTTGGAGGTAAGCAAATGTATAGTTTTCCAAATTCAGCTTGGTCCAAGATTGATATATAGTGGAGGGTAAGGTGATTTTAGTCGGGGAGAGTTGTGGTGTCTAGTATTGGATGGTAATGAGGTAGTTGCCTGAACGTATGTCTGGTGTAATTCTTTGGAACAGGACTAGGTTTGAGTTGGTGAAGATGATACCTAATGTGTGTCCAACGATGTGCGTGATATCTGGAACAAGCATTTGTCGATTTGGTGTAAGTGTATGGACACACATATCTTTCCATGTTCCAGTTATCAATTCTTTACATTTAGTACATTGTAATATTAAATCATAAATATGAGGTTCACATTTATGGTTTTATCGAAGGTTACACCAACCCAAGCATCATGCATATCACATCCAGTTGCCATAGAATATAATGCAGTAGCTAAAACACTGATTTGACATCTGACAGGTTGTGTGGAATTTTAAAACCCAATTGAATAGAGTTCAGGACATTCAAGCTTATAACATGTTACAAATAGCAGACACATAAACTATATTGTTCTTTGCCCATGGTTTTGGGCCAGTCTTTAAAATTTGCAGGCGAATTAGCCTGTCACAATGTGACCAATGTCATGTCTGCTTTAGTGCAAATACATTATGACACTATGCACTTATAATAATGCAGATGGGATACCCATCATGTTGTGACTGAGTAACCCAGCAGCTAAACTCAAACTCAGGGCACAAAATAGGGCTTTTGTTTCTTCTGGGCACCTATCCTATTCCAAATATGACTGATATTCCATCCATCTTACAACATGTGAATTAAGTATAAGGCACACATAAATGCAATAAGGCAGACAGACACATTGTGACACACAAATTGAAGCTTCAAATATAAATGGTACACAGTGACAATACTGTAGTTATAATATTGCTGATGTCATATCTGGTACAGAAGGATTTGGGAAGCTAAATGTGTTCCGACCTGCCATTTCATATAGTGGTTCTTAGGATTCACTCTCCTATAGCACTCAGAAAAAAATCATTTGTATATTACACATAACGTTTTTCAGTACCTTGATCATAGCTCAATCCTCTAAATATTCAAATATACGTCTGGGCTTGCTCTTGCCCACCTAGGGCATACATCAGTTATAAAGAAGGAAATGAGAGAAATGTTTGCAAGAAGTATAATCACTGGCAATCACTCGGGAAGCATTCCAGCCCATGATCTGTCAACAACTGTGCCACTCTAGAGAATGATCTGCGGTCTTCACTTTTCAAGCACTGCACTTGTGCTTGTGGCGGGAGCGAGCAGTGGTGCACCACAAGCACAAGTGCAGTGCTTGGGGCGCTAGGTGGCGCCAGACCAAGATGGCCGCACTGGAGTGAGGCTCCCGCCCGACCTGGCACTTATCTAGATCCTGCAATATCCTGATCGATAACATTGGACTGAGACCCTCCCCACCGGCTCCATTGCGGTGTCCTGCACGCAACGGTGTGAAAATCGCTCATTTTGCTCATCAGACTGCCTTGGTAGACGCCGTCGCTTCTAGAGCGGGAGGAGGTGACGGAGCGAGAGCTGCTGCTAATTGGACCTGCGGACTAGGAAAGACCGGGGATCTGCGGCCTATCAGACATTGCTGACGGACGTTGGCTCGAGGGCTTGGCTCTCGCCCCCCCTCTCCTTCCCCCCGATGACCGGCCTGAAGAAACACTGCAGCGACACCCCCGGCGTGGTGCTTTGGCGGCGAGCACTGCCGGCGGTCGGTTACCATTTCTGCCGAGGGCGGCGCTGTACATCGCTCGCACCCGGGAAGATTCTGGCGGCGCTGCGGAGCAGGTAGAAGGTGAGGGGGTAGGAGCGACTGCACTCCGGGCTGCCGTTGTTCCATTGGACTGGTCGGGTAGGGGGGATTCGTGGCTGCACCCTGCTAGCCTGCCGCATCACGCACATCAGAGCTGCGGGGCCTACACGGGACTAGCCTGCCAACCTACTCGCTTGGGGCTGATGCGCTGGGGAGGCGAGACCCACGATCCTATGCTGCCCCGCGTCACCGTACACGCGCTCTAGCGCGGAGACTGTCTGTGGCCTTCTAACTGCGGCCAGCGTGCCTCGGGCCTGGTGCTACTCTGCAGGGCCACGGAGGTGCGTGAATTTCTGGCCTAACCGGAACTGACGCGAGGCATCGAGAGGCCGACTCCTGGGAGCAGTCATTGAGTCCCTAAGAGGACGTGAGCTTACATACAACGCTGCACGAGATCCTAGACCGGGTAGCGACGGACCCTTTCTCCAAAGAGAACCAGCAGACACAGATCACGCACTCCCTGCATGGTGGAGGATTCTGTCGCGCCAGCTATCCCTAGTTTGGCGATTCCCAAAGGAGGACAAGTATAGTGGGAAGTGGGACTCCACAGCGCGACCGGCACCCCTACACCCAGCTCTGGCGACACGGTAAAACAGAAGTACACATCCTGCACAGCGTGTCTGCTCGCGCCCACCATAATCAAATCTCCTCTAACTGAGATACTGGCGGCCTCTTCCCTGGGGGCGGCCCGGACCCCGAGGCGCGACATGGGACGCAACGATGCCAGACAGTCCAAAATACCATTTGAGTCCAAAAAAACAGCCAAAGGGACGCCGGATGCGGAGGAGAACCCCGCCGCACAGACCCCCCAAGACGACGATTGGAAAACGCTCCTGCTCGGCATGAAGCAAAGCCTATCGACCATTGATGCCAAGATTGACACCATTAACACACGCATGGATAGTGTTGTGACGAGACTGGAGCAACATGACACTCGCATCAAAGAAACCGAGGACAGGATCTCTGTGCTGGAAGATGGGGCATCGAAGACCACCAGGCAGGTCACACAAATGGATAAACTGCCTGCTCAAAGTAATTGCTGATAAAAATGAAGACTTAGAAGCGAGGTCCAGGCGCAATAACATCCGCGTCCTGGGCCTTGCGGAAACCACAAACACTGGAAAAATGGAGATCTTCATGGAAAAACTGGTGGTGGAACTGTTCGGGATTGAATCTTTCTCCCCTCATCTAATAGTGGAAAGAGCGCATAGATCTCTTGCTGCACCTCCTCCTCCTGGGCTGCCCCCGCGTCCCATCATCGCCCGCTTTCTGAACTACAGGGACAGGGATGCAGTTCTTCGTCACGCAAGAGAGCTGGGCACAGTAACGTACGGCAACACAACACTTTCCTTCTTTCCTGATTTTACCCCCTCAGTACAGGATGCGAGACGCAAATTCGCCGTGGTAAAAAAGAAACTACAAACCCACGAAATCCCATATGCCATGCTTTACCCTGCGAAGTTAAAAGTCACTCATCGTGGCACACAACACTTATTTCACAACCCTCAACAGGTGGAAGATTTTCTAAAGCAGCAACGGAAGGAACTGCTCCGAGATGAAAGGGAGGAACGTCAGTCCAGATCACACTCTCCGTTATCCCAACAAGACTGAAAAAGAGTCCTGTATTCATCATTGTACCACCACCGGTAGCGGCCCTCCTCTGGACTTGATGCAACACTTTCTGGTGAGGTAACACTCCTGATTTTTTTCTCACCGATCTACAACATTGACAAGTGCCGGATCACCCACCTCCATCCCACGGCCGCAGTCTGGGCTTTGCCCCAGATGCTCGTGGGTGCAAGTAGGGAGGTGGAGGGCAGGTCTGGCGCCCTTAGGTTACGCCTCCAATGGGCGATCCCCACAACACCTCTCCCCCTTCTGGGGTTAGGATGAATGTAGTTCTTGCATTGCTTTTGTTTCTTTTTGGGCTGAGGGAGGGGGGGTGGGTACTGAGTGCCCGGCAAGTTGGGGATGCCGGTGTGGGTGGATGGAACATATGCACTGCCTCAGCGATCATCAGTAGGCTTGATACAATGGTAAGGGGTGGGCATTTAAGGGTTGCGGGGTGGGTGTTGATCCGGTTAGTTGGGGATGCCAGAAGGAGGGTGGGAAAGGGAAGTTGGCTAGTTACTTATACTGTTCTCTACTTGTCAGCGGTGCGTCCAGGGGGGCGGAGGTCCTATGGAGTGGGGCTGGGTAATGTCCTAATCTGTAATTATGCTGTTGCTGGTCTGATGTTAACTGCTACACCTACATGTCAAGTTTATTTGCCAATAGTGCTCCAAGTCCAGGTGTTGTCATGGAATGTGCGAGGACTTAATAACCCTAGAAAGAAGCGACAAGTATTGGGATACCTGGACAGACATGGAGTGTCTATAGCTCTTCTACAGGAGACTCATTTGGCGCCGGCTGGGTCCCCTCTTTTCGCATCCAAATGGGCCTAGTGCAAGGTCTTTTCATCTTACTCCAGCTATGCCAGAGGGGTCACGGTCCTCGTGCGTAGAGGGGTGGGTTTTACCCTAGCAGGCACGGACATTGATAGTGGGGGAAGATATTGCATGGTCTGGGGGAAATTGTACTCGCACACAGTGATTATTGCATGCTACTACGGCCCAAACACAGATGACCCATCTGCACTTCTCACGATGTGGGGCAAAAATCAGACGCTGGGTATCGCTCATGTAATACTTGGGGGGACTTCAATACAGCTGTACAACCTGTTCTCGACAGATCGCACCCACAATCGACACATTATACGAACACCCAGCGCTCCCTACTCGGCATTATGGAGGACCACCATTTGACTGATGCCTGGAGACACTCACACCCCTCCTTGCGTCAAGGTACTCACTACTCAGCAGTTCATTCCACCTGGGCTTGCATAGACTACATATTCCTCACTGCAGGCCTTACACCCTGGGTAGTTAACACTATGCATCTTGCTCGAACTTTTTCGGACCACTCACCTGTCCTCCTCTCCCTGCGCGTCCCCCACGAAGTCTCCCCTTATTTAAGCTGGCACCTCAATCCTGCTCATCTTGCAGATTCTGCCTTCAAGTCGGAACTGGAGCAGGACATACAAGACTTCTTTGATCGCAATATTAACTCAGTGGACAGCCTTACTACCGTATGGGAGGCCTTCAAAGTCACCGTTAGAGGCTGGTGTATCTCCAAGGGTGGAGGAGTACTCAAATCCCTTCGGGGGGAGCTACGTAAGTTAGAATCCGAAATACGCATGCTTGAGAGAGATATTGTGCGTGGCACAAAGGAATACGAGGCGCGTGCTCAGCTCAGGGAAAAGATAAATGAGTATTCTGAAGCGGCGGAAAAAGAGGGTCAATTCCTAGGGAAGCCCTTCATGGCGCGAATATATGGTGAGGGAGACAGGCCGGGTAAAGCTCTGGCCTCGGCTGTAAGGCCCCCTAGACATTGCAATTACGTTACCTCTCTGTGTGATGACCAACAGGTGCCACAGAGAGACCTACCTGGCCATCTCCGGGTGCTTACGATCCACTACAAGACGCTGTACACCTCACAAAGGCAGATGCCTCTGGACCTTAATGCATACCTTGATGACACGGCAATTGCATGGCTAGGCCCAACGCAACAGAAGTTCTTACACCTCGAGCTTGAGTTGGATGAAATAAAGGACGCCATTATGTCCATGAAATCTGGCAAATCTCCAGGGTCAGACGGTTTGCCGATAGATTTCTATAAAACATACATTCATCTACTCGCCCCCATCCTGAAGCAGGTGTACTACTCAGCTCTCGAGGAAGGAACATTGCCTATTAGTATGAGAGAGGCACTGATAGCGTCACTGCTTAAGCCAGGTAAGCCTCCTGAGCTCTGTGACTCCTACCGACCCCTGTCACTATTAAATACTGACGTTAAAATACTGGCAAAAGTACTAGCGACTCGTCTGAATCTTTTGATGGAGAGGCTGGTCCTCCCAGATGAGGCGGGGTTTGTCCCGAATCGTGCGACTTCGCACAACCTTCGTACCTTGCAGGCGGTCATGCAAGATATTGATCCCAAATGTGAAGCGGCTGCGGTATTCCTCGATGCTACCAAAGCATTCGACTCCCTGGAATGGGACTACCTTTTGACGCTACTGGAACGGATGGGAACTCCATTTAGCTTCTTAGATTGGATCAAACTTCTGTACACCAAACCACGCGCCTCGGTACTCCTAAATGGGTCCCACTCGGCACCCTTCGAGATACATAGAGGAACCCGACAGGGTTGCCCATTATCCTCAGTATTATTTGCCATAGCTATCGAACCCCTTGCAGCCAAGCTTTGCCAGCATCATAACCACAGGTCCCTGATTTACCCGGAACGTCAGCTGCTTATTTCATTATATGCTGACGATATGAATTTATATGTCCATAAACCGCAGGAAAATCTCAATCCCCTACTGCGCGAGATTACCAAATTTGGAGCGATAGCGGGGGTACAGATCAATTGGTCCAAATCAGCTTTGTTCCCCCTCACTGACAACACTCTCCAGTTCCCCCTTGACTACCCGCTAGTATGGGAACATGACGAGATAAAGTACTTAGGAGTCAACGTGACCAGGAACCGAGAAGCTCTGATCAGGGCAAACTACGGTACGGTCCTAGACAAATTGACGGACAGTATAACGAAATGGATTCATCTTCCGTTGTCCATTGCAGGGAGCATATCCATGATTAAAATGGTCATTCTCCCTAAGCTGCTGTACCTTTTCACCAATATTCCTTATAGTCCAGGACCGCATTTCTTTAAGGCATTGGAGTCCCAGCTCTCCCGACTTATATGGGGGGGGAAACAAGCTCGGCTAAAACTTGCGACGCTTATGTTACCCTACCATCAAGGCGGATTTGATGTCCCGAACTTCCGTCTGTACTACGACTGCGCACAGGGCCACTTTGCTTCCTACTGGCTTCACCCTCCGCCCTTTATGGCACACCTTGCTGTGGAGGATGGGTATATGCGACCAGAAAAACCGTCGGGGTACCTTTACAAGGTAGTCAGTGTAACCGATCGGGACCCATCTACGGTAGATTGTACCGTAAGGGCCTGGCGTAGAATTGCGGAGCGTATGGGGGTGACCCTTATGTATTCCCCGCACATGACCCTTGCGAATGACCCTAGAGTGAGTATGGCACGAGAGGAAATAGGCCGTAAACTACTCTCCAAACTAGCCCTTTATACATGGGGAGATTTATACGTACATGGTCAGTTTCGTACAAAGGATCAACTCTTCGGGGAACACACACCTTCTATTATGGACACATTCCTCTACACGCGGCTCCGACAGAATATCAAATCTGTAACACCAGAGTTTCCGGATGAACCGGAAATCTTTACGCCCTTACATGTACTGCTTCAGCAGGACACCCCGAAACACGTGGTCTCGATGCTCTACAAACACGCGTATGTGTCCTCTGCATCCCCGGAGCTGCAAGCTAGACGGGACTGGGACGCGGACCTAGATCCTCCCCTTTCAGACGAACAATGGGAGGACAGCTGCTCCCATACAGTCACTGTGACGGGAAATGCTCGCCTTAGGCTGATCCACTATAAGTTCATACACCGCCTCTATTACAATCCCACCAAGTTGTGCCTCTTTGGTCTTCGTGATGATGACCGTTGCACCAGATGCAAACAAGTAGGAGCGGACTTTATGCACTTGGCGTGGTCATGCCCAACAGTTGCGCTATACTGGGCGCAGGTGCATGAGGCCATATCCACAATGATAGGGATGGAAATAGAAATCTGTCCCAAGATTGCATTATTGGGGCTCCCTACCGCAGCGAATAACAAATACCGGAAATTCACTGCGCTGGGCTTCCTGCTTGCGAAACGCCATGTGGTGTGCAAATGGGTCCGGGGCCGCGCCCCCAAGTTCAAAATATGGCTGGCGACAATGTCAACCTGGCAAGACCAACTACATAATTATGCCGACTTGCTACCACATAAATCGCGACCCAAAGATCTATGGGGCCCGCTATCTGCCTATCTGCTCCGGACCCAATCTATTGCTGAAGCTGGTACTGACAACCGGGAGGATGCTAGGCTAGCTGGGCAACCCTGTGAACTGCACGGCACCTCCTCTCGATCGCCCTGTAACGCCACGGCACGTCTACCGGGCACCCGCTAGAGGAACCCTAGCAGGGAAGTATTGCCTTTAATGCCCCTTCAGGCGTGATCCTTGGAGCCAATATATGAATATAGATGGATGCCCTCAGACCAATCCCGGACCGAGCAGGCGACGGAGTTCTGAACCACTGACGTCGGAGTTTGACCCAGCTATCCTCCTCCCCCCTCCCCCCTCCCCCCTCCTCCTCCCTTCACCCCCCCTACTTTCCCTGGCGCATTGCGCATGTCTTAGCACATCGTGGTGGGCTATTGCCCCCCATTCCCGGAGACAGGCACAGAACATACACGTAGCCCCCCCCACGCCCCTCCCCCAGTGAGATGTACATGACTGGCCCTTACATCTAAGGCAGGCAATCACTCGCACACGCGGGCTACTGCTTAGGGATGTGCCACGCCGGACTTGGCGATAGGAGACCCTGCCCACCGCATCCCCCCCCCCCCCGACCGGGGATTCCACATGGGAATTGGACTGACCGCCACAGTTCTGTATTGAGTTGTTGTTAGTGTTTGAAGTGCAACAAAACGAAAATAATGAGACCTCAAGGGTGTAAGATTTGATATTGACTGATAAGTTGCCTGCGGTATAACGCCTCCTTTTACAGCTTTAAATAACAGACATCACGGCCGGCCCATGTGGGTTTTAGGCGACATGCTGTGTACGCTTCTTGCTCCCTGACCATGGTTGTGGAGCATGCTTGTTCTATACACTATCGCTGCCGGCCTGATCCGTTAGGTTGTAGGCACAAGAGCTGTGTTTTTCCTCTGTAACATCAATAAAGGTCTTCAAAAAAAAACAAAAAAAATACAAGTGCAGTGCTTTAAAAGTTAAGACTGCTCTCCCACCACTCACGGGCTCACCTCCTGCTCCCTGTCTCTCTCACAACCTCTTCTTCATCCTAAATCACTCCCTCCTCCTGTCCCCCGACTTATTTCTCTGTTGCCCCAACCATGCATTGTCGGTTTTTATTCAATGTTTATTTCCACAATGGGCATGGGCAGCATTGTATTTAATTTGCACATAAGTGCCATTTCCTTTTCGCATCGCAGCGCTTTTATCTTTCTCGATGCAAAAACAGTGTCACAATGTTTAAAATTAGTCAGCCTCTGCAAACCTTTATCCAGCACGTACTTCCCTCCAGACAGCCTATGCCTGAAAGCGCTGGTATACTGACTAACACTACTCAGGAAGTCATGCTCTGACTCATAGGAATATCAAAAAGGGACTAGCTAAGTTGTGTTAATGAGGCTCAGAAGGTACGTCTGTAGGCAAGCCATTTGGTTTGATCATGAAGCCCTCACACACCAACCTAGTTGGTGTCATGCTTCATCATTGGGCCCACCACAGTGACACCGAATGTGTCCCGGGTGTGCTGCGACTCCAGATTACTGAGGAGCAGGTATGCTTACTGAGTGTGCAGTGAATAGTGGGTATGAACGTGATGTTAAAAGCTATGCAGGTGGTCCCAGTTCCCGAGGGTATAAGGATAATTTTAATTCCTGGGCCCCTGTTAGCGAATAAAAAGGCTTGCGGACGTTGTGGAGTGTATTAAGAGCTCCTACGTCCTGTGTGGTCTACATGTTTCAGCCAGGCCTTTTGTTAAAACTGGCTTTTCTCAGGACCAATGAGTATGTGTGGGTGAAGAGCAGGACGATAGGTCGCAGGAGCACTCTGATCGGAAATACCGGTCTCCTTCTCCCCCTGCCAGGTGACCCAGGAGGCTTTAACAGCAAGTAGCAAGTTAAAGCAGAGGGAATCCCCCTCTAACACGTACAGCACCTTAGCGAGTGCGACACTTTTTACCACACACAAAATCACTTAATATAGTTTATTCTTCACCCACACATACTCATTGGTCCTGAGGAAAGCCAGTTTTAACAAAAGGCCTGGCTGAAACATGTAGACCACATCCAGTGCTCTGGGCGATTATGATTACTAAAAGGTGTGCTCATTCGTGCTCTATGTTCTCAAGTTTATACACACATTAGTTCACTTCTGTGTGAGTAGCATCTTTGAGTAGTAGAAGCAATTGATCCAAGCAAACACCCCAGAATTAACAACAACGTGAAGCAAATATTGATTCACACTAAATTACTGTATATTTTGACACTTTTCCTAACTATTGATTGCGCAGTTCTTTTCCCAATTTTGGCACCACTACTACCAACTGATTTGTGCCATCTGGTCCTGTGTCCACCACAAGCACAACTACGATCAGCACCCTCACTCCAGTAGCCCAGAAGAGTAGCCAACATCAATCCCAGCACCTAATCCCCTTGCCTCTATTCTGCCAGCACTGGTCTTGTGGAAAGTCCTTGAAGTGCTGGAGAGCCTCTCTGTATGTCAGAGAGCATTATTTCATTCAGTCCAGAAATTCAGCAACTGACACAAGTCATAGACATTCTAGATGGCATAATCTCTGTCCTCTCTAACTTACAGAGAGATTCATTGTCTTTCAGTGCCTCTCCTGAAACCAGTGCTTCCGCCACACCTGCCCCATTCCTTCTTCTGCCCCATTCCCCCTGCTCTCAACCAAAGCCTTGACCCCATTCCACCACCTAAAACAATTCCAAAACCATGACCCCATTCCCCATCCTATCTCAATTTCTCCTTGTGACACCATCTTTACACATCCCTTAACCAATCAACTGCCTAGATCCGACTATAGAAAACAAATATTGTCCATATCCATAAACCTTCCAATTCTCCTAAACCTTTGCATACTCCAACACTCCCCTATTCTCCAACCTTACCATTCACCCAAAACTCACCATTCCCATCACAATCCCTCCATAGAGCCACTTGGACTAACTCCACCTAAGAAGACCCTATCAACCCCACCCCATTCACAGAAGTATCTGCCTGGAATGACATCAGCTCCAGGATCCTCCTGAGGAGGAGTTAGCTACCCATGTTGGGATGGCAAGGACTATTCTTGGTGGTATTTGTTACATTGTTCATTGTTGGACAGTGATAGGACACTCTTGATTTGGACATCTACCACCTTTGAATTTTTTTTAATGTTGTTCGTACCCAGAGAATGAAGATTTTTGTTGTCACTCTTTGTTTTTTGTTAATAAAAACAATATTTTTTAAAACAATTGCCTGTTGTTTACTTGAAGAAATATTGTGGTTTAAAAATATGTAAACATTTACCATGTGTTTATCAAATGTGCCTTTTCTGCATGATCCCCTCAGATATTTTGCCTGTTTTAACCCAAATGGTGTGGTTGTTTTAACTTTTTACACTTTACCCTTGCTAATTAGGATTACATTGATTATGTTCCATCTTTGAACATTGTTTAATAGACTTTTACCCAAATTACATATCTAACTGCGTATAAGACCTTAGTATACAGTGAAAAGAATGCACCCAGCAAGATAAATGCGCCCTACGAACTGCAGCACTTATGGTGCCATCCACAGGATTGGTCTGTAAAACATGGCTTCAGGTCTACCATGTGGCGACTGACTGCAGCAGCATAAAAACGCGCTGTCAAATCACTTAAAATAACCCTTTTTGACAAGTTGGAAACCCTACTTTTAACTGCTAAGAACGGTCTGTCATTTACAGGATAGGGTGTCAGTAATTTTCACTGGCAGGGCTGTAGATTGATCATAGAAAGTATTTAAGTACATATTTTGAACTTTATTATGTAACCTTTAGTAGGAAACAGCTAAAAAAGTAATTCAAATACTATTTTTCATATTTCTTAAAAGTTCTATTCACTGTTGAAGTTAGTATGTAAATAAATAAGTAGTAAAAGTAAGTTTTAAAAAGTTACTTTTTTTTCCTGAGTAAGTGGTAGTTCATGGCAGGGTTAAAGAATGGGTAGCACAAAATGGTATCAAAGTTTTTTTAGGGTTCAGGGAAGTGTAGCATTATGGGGAGGTTCCGGTCTTTAGGTTTCCGGGATGGGTAGCCTAAAAAGAAAGTAAGGTTTTTTTTAGAGTTCAGACAAATGTAGCAGTAAGAGGTACTAGGTATTTTTTATGGTTCAACAAAGGATAGAAATCAGGGGAAGGTAGGAGTTTTTAGGTACAAAGAATAGTGGTATTAAGGAGTAGTAACACTTTGGTAGGGTATAGGGATTAGTACCTTTAAGAAGCAGTTAGAAGTGATTAAGGTTCAAGGTAGTTTAGTATTAAGCAGTAATTCGAGTTTTTTGTGGCTTCGTGGATGGAAAATCTTCAGGATAAGGGAAAAGTTAGATAAATAAAGGAATGCATGTTATAAAAATAACTTTTACAATTGATGTGTTTGGAATTGAGGTAATTATGAAGGACACATCAATACCTTGACAATTGCAAATCCACTGTAATGCAGTCAGCTTTTTAAAAGTCATATTGAGTACATACAACCGTAGATACGTGTATCCCGAATGTACATAGATGCAGACTTAATAGAATAGGTAATCTATACTACCTGTGTATTTGTACCTTAACCATAAAGTGGTTGCAGATATTTTGCATATGATATTCTTGCAGGATGCTATTTAAAACTCAGAAATATGGGAGGACACCACTATGTTAATATTACTTACTTAAGACATGCACATGAGACGCCACTTAAAAACCATGACAATGTATGGCCTGCTGTATCAGCCTAGCTGTAAGTATACCCCAACACCACGGTGCTGAGGACATTTGACATCTTTGATTAGTTTTCCAATTCAAGATAGTTGCAGTAAGACAGTACAGTGCCCTCTAATATATTTACAATGTTGTGCACCATCATATATCAGGGCATGATATTCAGGCATATGCATCAAAGTAAATACCGGTCGCAAATGGGCAGATTCTTAGAATCTGCCCCTTTGCGACCGGTATTTTTGCATTTAGGATGCATCATCCCAAATGCAAAAATCGCAATTTAAGGAATCTCTAAGTTGAGATTCCTTAAATTGCGATTGCATTTAAGGAATGCCAAATTAAGATTTCTTAAATGCAATGCATGAAAGTAAAAAAAATAGCGAATTCGCTAATAGGAGTAGCAAATTACCATGAAGTTGAACTTCATGGTAATTTGCTAAAACTTTGAAAAAAGCACTTTTGTGCATTTTTCAAAGTTTCATGTTGCGCACACACATGCCCTTAGGGCATGTGTGTGTGCAACAAATGTGCAGAGATCAATTTCAGGGGTGTAACAGGGTATCATTTTGACACCCTTGCACCCTTGAAATTGCATGAGCCATTTGCGAGTACCTACTGGTACTCTCAAATTGCTCATGCAATCTCCAATTCATTCCTATTGGCCTGTTGGCCCATAGGAATGAATGGTGCAGCATTCTTTAATTGCGACTAGCAATTTGCGAGTAGCAATTAAGGAATGATTAGGAATCACTATTTTTTTTTTGATTTCAAAATATTTTATTTATAAAGAAGTGACAAAGAATAGAAGGAGCAAAATACAATATAAGTGATACAATTGAATCAAGATAAATACCCAATCAGGGGCTAAAAATGAGGTGTAAGCAAAGTAAATGCGTATAAAAGTAAAAGTAACCTATTATAGATTACAGAAACCGATTAGGTAAAAGTTACCATCAAAGCAATAAACAAAAGTATCACTATCAAATTTTGAAATAGAGACAGGGGAGGAAATAGAATAAAAGAAAGAAGAAAGAAAGAGAGAGGGATAGGAAAGATGAAAAGGGATAGAGGAAGAAAAGAGAAGAAGGAAGAAGGAGGATTCCCACAGGATTAACCCATCATACAAAATCATAAGACACCAATTAGACAGACAAATCAAAAAGGAAACTGAGCAACCAACCCTTTTGATGACAGCTCCATATAATCATCCAAAGCTTTCCAAACCCCACTAGAGATAGAAGGAGAGAGATGAGCTTGATCAATCGAAGTGTGAGCGCTGCGCAAAAAGGAGACCCAAGCCCACCATGTAGGATAGGAAATCAAAGAAAAGGATTTCCACTCCATAAGTATGATTTTCACCGCAACAGTCAGAAGAAGATCCATCAACTGTATTTCCATGGGATCTAAGGGGAGAGGAGTAGGGGCAGCCAATCGACCCAATAAAATTAAAGGGAAAGAGAGTTGGAACTCAATACCAAAGATAAGAGAGAGATGTTTATGGATGAGGCTCCAAAAAGGCTGAAGCAGGGAACAACCAAAAAACATATGTTGAAAATCGCCCGCCAACAATCCACAACTCCAACATAAATTGTCATCTTTAAGATTGAGCGAATGTAGACGCACAGGCGTCCAATGAAGGAGATTGAGAGAGAAAAATTTAGACTGCATTAAAGATGGAGCGATTTTATTGCGAAGAGAGAGTTTACCAATCAATTGCCAAGTATCTGAGGAAATATGATCCGTAATGTCATGATCAAAATGGTGTAATCATTTTTGTTGAACAACCGTCTGTGCGGGTATTGAAGCAGATGATAAAAATTTATAAATCTTGGAGGCTACGTGACCAGATTTAATCCAGATATGAAAAAGTGGAATAGTAGAAGAGGTAGGATGAAGACGTACCTTAGCAAGGGCCACTTTAATTTTAAGAAAAGTATAAAAATCAAGGTTCGTTAAAGAGTGTTTCGTAGCCAAGGTGGAAAAAGGTAATGGCTCATCAGAAGCGCCATAAAGATGTTTAACAAGAGAGATCCCTTTAGCTGCCCAGTATGACATGAGGACGGGAGTAATGTTGAGTTTAATTTTAGAATTCCGCAAAATAGACGACCACCTAGTTTTATGTAAAGGGATTGCCACTTTCTTATCTATTTTCCTGACCGCAGCAATTGTATCTAGAATTATAGAACGAGAAAACAGGATATGCAAAGTAGATGTGGTGCAAAAAGAGGCATTAGGCAAAGGAGATGCTAAGTCCTGCTCTATTAGCAGCCAAGAAGGAACATGAGGAGACGGAGGAGAGAACCACAAGGCACCTTGAGAGGCCAAAAAGGCAGTTTGGTATTTTTCCCAATCAGGAAAATTGCAACCTCCCATATCACAAGGCCGGCGCAAAAATGTGTATGCAAGTCTAGCACGTTTGTCATTCCATAGAAATTTAGATGTCAGAACATCAATTTCACGAAAAAAGGAATCTGATAACTTAACCGGAAGCATGGATGAAACAAAATTAATAATAGGTGTGATCATCATTTTGAGAGTCTGGAGGCGACCCCACCAGGAGATATGTTTCGGAGACCATGTATCCAAAAGACGATGCACTTTAAGGAGAGTCTGGGATTCATTATAGGCAGTAGAGGCATAAAGGGTAGAACAGAAGTAAATCCCTAAGTATTTCAGGTGTGTAGACTGCCACTTAAAGCCCGCAGATCCCATATGAGCAGGGAAACAATAGGCATTCAGAGGGAACATTTCCATCTTATCTTTATTTAGGGTATAACCTGAAACCGATGAGAAGAGGGAAATGGTATTTGAAATAGCAGGTATTGCCAAGGGTATATTATCTGAAAAAATAAGAACATCATCTGCGTAGGCAGCAGTTTTAATACAGTGAGGCCCGAATGAAAAACCTTTAATATCTGGGTGTAATTCAATTAATCGAAGAAGAGGATCAATAGATAATAAGAATAAAAGTGGGGATAAAGGACAACCTTGTCTAGTGCCCTGACGAAGATTGAAAAATGACGACGTAGCACCATTAACTCTAATGTTAGCTCTAGGTTGAGAATATAAGGACATTACCATGTTAATGAAAGAGTCGCCAAGGTTGTGTGCGCATAAAACAGCACGAAGAAAGGGCCAAGAGACCTTGTCGAAGGCCTTTTCCGCGTCAAGGGCCAAGGCCGCGGCAGGGAGTTGAGACCGTTTAGCTGCACCAAGAATATGACAAAAGGTGCGTATATTGTCTCGCGCAAGACGACCCTTTACAAAACCGGTTTGAGAAGGATGAACAAGATGAGGGATAAAGGATTCCAATCTTTTGGCCAGGATTTTAGCAAAAATCTTAGCTTCCATGTTAAGAAGAGAGATAGGACGGAAGTTTTTGGGATCCGAATGGTCTTTCCCTTCTTTCGGGATCACTACTATAGTTGCTTCAGCAGCAGTACCAGAAACAGACCCATCCTTAACAAAAGAATCAAACACAGATTGCAATTTGGGAACAAGTGCAGGGAGAAAAGTTTTATAAAATAAAATAGGATAACCAGCAGGGCCTGGGGCCTTGCCAGAACGAGTAGCT
This sequence comes from Lissotriton helveticus, assembly GCF_964261635.1. Lineage (NCBI taxonomy): Eukaryota > Metazoa > Chordata > Amphibia > Caudata > Salamandridae > Lissotriton > Lissotriton helveticus. Next base: position 1,007,133,729 of record NC_136063.1, on the reverse strand, counting down.
TTAATTGCGGTAACAATTTCCTCAGGGGAGATTGGCCTATTTAACAAAATGCGATCATCCTCAGAGACCGACTGAACCGGAACCGATTTTAAAAAATCCTGACAATGGTCAAAAGAGGATTGATTAGAAGGAGTATATAATTTGTTATAAAAAATCACGAAAAACTTCAAGTATTTCACCAGTTTGGAATTTTTTAGATCCCGAGTGGTCAGTAATAGAAGAAATTTGCGAGGACTTAAAGGAGAAATCATGGAATTTCAGTGTAGCCGCCAGAATCTTCAAAGCTCGATTTTTTAACAATAATTTTTTGGATTTTTGCGCTTTTACTCCAATATGGGCTCTTTTAGTAACAATAGTATTATATTTGTATTTCAGTTGTTTTATTAGCTGTAAACAAGATGAATCCTAAGAGTGCCTAAAAGTGGCTTCCAGAGTTTTAATTTCAGAGGATAAATCTGTAAGCTCCTTTTTAACAGCAGAATTCAGTTTGGACATACATTTAATAACTTGACCACGGAAAGTGCATTTAAACCAATCCCAGAGGACGATTGGGGAAGAGACAGAGCCGTCGTTCTCATGGAAAAAAGTTTCTATAGCCTTAGAAAATTCATTAACCTGAGAAACATCATGCAAAACTTCGGTATTCAATCTCCAGGAACGAGCACGTGATTTAGGGGCAAAGGATGATAGCGTAAAAGTAACCGCAGCATGATAAGAAATCAAAATAGGATGTATAAGCGGAGAAGAGGAAGATGAAACAAGAGAAGAATGAACAAGGAGATAATCAATACGGGAAAAGGAAGAATGAGGCGAAGAAAAGAAAGAAAAGTCACTCCCAGTGGGATTGTGAAGACGCCATATATCTTGAAGGTGAGTAAAGGAACACATGTTAAGCATTTATTTGTGGGATTTAGGAGGGCGAAACTGAAACGCAGAATTCCTATCTAAAAGAGGATCCATCGGTAAATTAAAATCTCCGCCAACAATAAGATTGCCAGAATGCGGGGTGTCATTCAATTTTTTGGTAACCGATTTCCAAAAGGTCGGATCGTCAACGTTAGGAGCATAGATATTCATCACATAAAGATCATGATGTCCATCCGACAGTTTAGATAACAACCAACGACCCTCAGAATCATGATCGGAAGAAAGTATAGACAAGCCAGAATTCTTTGAAATTAATGTAACGACCCCATTTCGTTTGCCCGAGGCATCAGAACAGCAAACATCCGAAACCCACTCCTTCTTCAAAAACAACGCCTCTCTGACAGTGACCTTGGTCTCCTGAAAAAGGACCAGGTCAGAAGATAGAGATTTACAATAATCTAAGATTTTCGACCTCTTCACCGGATGATTCAAACCCTTAACATTAAGGGATAATACATTTAAACCCGGCATGGAAGTACATAAAGATGGAAAAAAGACGCCATGGACGACAGAGAAACAGCCAACCTCACAGAGACAAGGAACCAACCAGAAAACATAAGGAACAAAGAGGGAGAATCCATGTGGGGAATCCGAAATAGAAAAAAAGAAAGAAAAGAAGAAAAGAGAAAAGAGAGAAGGGAGAGAAGAAGCAGGAGGGGAGGCCTAAACAAGACCAACTTCATACTAGGGAGAACGTGGAAAGGCGAGCAAGGGACCCGTACAAGGAGGAAAAGTAATTAATATCAATAGCCCCAATAATATACCAAGCTGATGGCATTAAAATAAGAGCTGGGAACAATCAAAAGTAGCAACGAATATCAGCTTAATATTGTAAACTATCATAATGTAACTAAGAAATTTGTACAGTCACAGTGAGTTATTACTCCAATAGCAAGAGTTATATTTATACTAAGGAATAATACCAGACAATCTGATAAGGAAACAAAACAATGTGGTAAAGCATGAACAATAGATGAATGCATGCAGATAATTATGTATAGCCTAGAAATAAATATGTAGTTAATGAACAATCTATAACTGTATAAAGTTAACAGTATGTAACTGGAATTGAGAATGCAGGAACATATATGCATATAAGAGAAGAAAGGAAGAAAATAGGAGAATAGAAACACAGAAGAAGATAGAAAATGACACATATCAGAAAAAAAAAGGTAACTATTAGGAATAGATAAGAGTCAAGAAAAGAAAAACGGACCTGAAATGAACATTGAGATGAAATATAGACAACAAGGGCTGTAAACAGGATAAAGAGAAGAGAAAATGACATGTAGAAATAGAGTAAACAACATGACTCTGAAAGAAAAAAGAATATAGAAAGGAGAAATGGGAAAGAGAGGAGTTAAATAGAAGATCGGGAAAACTATAGAAAAATAAATAAGAACAATAATGGAAAGAGAAACAGAAGGAAATCTAAAAAGGCCTAAATCCAAGGAAGAGGGATACCCAAAGAAGACATTGCGGACACAAGGAGAACAGAGAAACTTCAGCAACAGAGTTGGAGGTCAAGACCGAAATAGAAGCTCAACAGGAGAGAGGAGAAAACCCAGGCATACAGAAAACCACCATCAAGAAAAAACAAGGAGACATTTCAAGTGCCCGAGGCACCAGGATCTTGCGATGTCGCTCTTTGAATCTCCATCTCTATCTCCAATTGGTTGTCCAGGAATGTAGCTAAGTCGGCCGGCTCATCGAAAATTCTGGAACGTCCTTTGTAAGTAATGCGGAACTTCGACGGACCAGAAAACGAAAAGGGAATGTTCATCTCAGAAAGACGTTTCCGAAGATTAAGGAAGCCCTTTCTTCTTATAACCGTATCTCTGGCAAAGTCCTGAGAAATTGAGATTCGATGACCTTCCCAGACGACCTGTTTAGCTTTCCGCATATGAGAAAGAATCTGTTCAGTATGTTGATGCCGCAGCGGCTTGAACATTATTGCTCTTGGCTGGGTTGCTGATTTAGACCGAAACGTTGGAACACGATGTGCTCTTTCTATCTCAAATTCTCTCTGGAATGAGATTTGTAAGGTGTCCGGAAGCCAATGAGATAAGAACTCAATCATAGACGAAGATGATTTCTCTGCATCTTCCGGCAGACCAAAAATGCGTAGGTTAGATCTACGATTACGGTCCTCCTGCTCAGTGAGATCTCTTCGCAATGCCGCCATTGAGCGCTCTAAGTGGCTGAGGGATCTGGATTGTTTCTGCATACCATCCTCTGCACAACTGATTCGTGATTCCGTAGCAGATACACGAAGAGAGAGGGCTTTGAAGTCAGTTCTAATAGCAGACACCTCCACTTGCAGTAAATCCGTATTAGTTTTCGTTGACTGCGCAATATCATGCACTTCATTAAGGCGTGTTAATATTGTGTCCAGAGTGGAGTTAGTGTCTGACTGAACAGACTCAGGCGTAGGGGACAATGGCTTAAGTCTCTTAAGCGAAGTGCCAGCATCCTTTGAATCTTTGTTGCCCGAGGAACGACCCATATTTGCAGCCATGGAGGAGCAGCCTTCAAGAAAAAATACACAGCCACTTGAGGAGTAGAACAAAAACTGCGTAGTCTGTACCCAAATAGAGAAATACAGCACACTGAGCGCAATGGGCGCTAATTAAATAATAGCGGCGGACTTATATGCAGGGCAGGCAGATACCAAAGTAATGACAGAGCCACAAATAGAGCAGGAGGGCACAGCAATGACTTCGTAAGAAAAAGATCTACACCAGTAAGGAATAGCTGCACTGAGAAAAACAGCGCATGGGCAACTTAATATCCAGCCAAGCAGCAAAAAAATAGCAGGAAAAAGAAAGAAATGTTACCAACTTTAGGCATCGTAGAAGAAATGTCCTGGACAGCCACCACAACCGGCAATAATGTAACCAAGGCGGCACTTCTGAAGAGAAAAATGCCAGCTGCGTCAGAAGCGGGAAAATGGCGGCCGCCCGTGAGAGAATCAAGCGTCACAGGCGCTCGACAGAGAAGGCATTCAGCTGATGGCAGAAATCTCCAAAAACGCCGTCAAACAGGTCCCTGCATATCCCGCTGCAGAAGGATGCCTTTTCCGCACACAGGGGCAGTCAGGAAGCGGAGAAATTAATCCGACGGGACACTCTCGCCTCGGAGCTCAAGCGCAACACGCCATGCTGCAGCGGCGCGCAAGCCACGCCCCAGGAATCTCTATTTTAATAGCGATTCCTACATGCATAGGCTTTTGCTATTCCTAAATAGCGATTACTTAAAAATCGCTATTTAGGAACAGCAAACAGCTATGTTGATGCATCTGCCAGAATGTTCCTTACTCAACGTGCAATCATACAACATGCCATTCTTGGATTACAGTGATGTGTCCTTATCACGGTTAGGTCACGCACAATCCAGCCGCTATTGATCAAGATTCATGCAAAACCAGCTCTAAATGAGAGGTGGCCAAAAGGTGATACGCATTCACAATGCTAAAATACATAAATATATCACTATGAATAACATTACATCCATCATGTTTACCTTACAGCTGTTTATCTTGTTTCTTTGTGTGACAGCTACTGCCACTTCAAGTATTTGTTCCCTGGCTAGACAAAAAACGCCATCTTCTTATTGTTCTGCCACTTGACTTAGTGTATGTAGTATTCCTCTTGTATTCCGAACTTTGAGAGAGCCTTCAAGGAACTGAGAGCAACGCTTGGCAGTTTTTTTACCTTAAATATAAAAACATCTCAGAATATATAACAACACGTATTGTACACGTTACATATTTATGACAGTACTTCAGCATTATTATGATTTTGAATATCTACATCTATCACCAGCAAGCTAGTAGGCGAGTTATCTGCTTTGACTTTTAACCAGTTAGCTTGTCCAAAACTAGAAAAACCCTACCAGTTCAGCTCGGGCACTCTTAAAGGAGCATTAATGATAGTAACATTATTTAATAATACAATTCTCATTATTTTCCGAATTTTGTCCTGTTTGGGCATTGCAATAAATCGTACGAGTTCATTTGATTGTTAGTTGTGCCTTGAAAATGGCACACATTTGTGTAACCTTGAGCTCGACTATTCTTCCAGCCAGTGAGTTATGGTGACCTAATAGAGGCTTTCTTAATCTCACCCCATTAGTGACTACGTCCAGTTGGGATCTCTGTTATAGCCTGTTAAGCCTTTACTCTCTCACCCCTTGGCAAGTGTCAGCTACTTCATCACACCTCCATCAGCCAATATCAAATACACTTCATAGACTATTAATTTATAAATTATAACAACAATACCTTTCGGTCAAAACATAAATATCAAACAGGAGGAAAACAAACATAATGAATCCAAAGAATTTGTGCTATGGTTTTTCAAAGAATCAACCACTTGGAAGGAAAATTTGCTTGAAAGTCGTGGATATCTTATGAGAAAGTTAACCACCAACAATAAATCAGATTTCATTAAAAAACTTTAACAGTGTCTATAATCTAACCCTTATATCTCGTGACTTATTCTACAGAATGTATTTACCCTGCACATAAAGGGACAGAAAGGCAGCCAATAAGAAAGACGGACAATGACGCATGGTGAGAGGTATGAAGTGGAAAATGGAGTAATAAACTGCGACACAGCAACCCCCAAAAAATTGCCTGAATATAAAAATGTGATGCAATTTACAGTAGGAAAGGGGGAGAGTTCCAAAGCCAATTTGTAGAAAGAAAATGTAAGCTATATCAAATATGAACAGCGAAAATGAGTGATGACCTCGCTATAAGTATTGCCTTTGGAAAGAAGATATTTTTCTTACTCTGCAGGGTAAGACACAAATATAGTCTGATGCAAATATAGCCCAAAATGGAACTTAATGTACAGTCAGACTGTATGCATTATTCATCCGTGGGCTCCTCAGCAGCGCAGACTGTGTCCTTAGGGCTTCAGACCGACATTTGGTTTGCTCATTCAAAAACTAATGAAAGTGTCATTTGCTGTGGTGATCTAATCAAAGAAGAACAACTTTCCATTGATAATCCACTCACAGGTTTGCATATTTTATGACATATTAAACTTAAAATGTACCCTAACTTAGGAATGATCCTGAACAATTTGCCAGAATTTATCTAGCCGTGAAGACGATCATTTACAATGTTCTGAACAGTGTATTAAAAGCGGCCACATTACTTAATGGGAATTTCAGTTCACAAAGTTCTGGGAAATAAAATTGATGCTCAGAGACAAGTCAACATGAATATGCATTATTTACTTTGCTTGCAGTATTTGATAAAATAAGCATATACGATTTTAAAACTGCTGCATTTAATTTTAAAGGAAAGCTATATATTGCTACATTCCATCAACTGCAGTAAAGCAATGATATATAATTCTCACAGCATTATGCAGACAAGCACCCTCATTTTTATTTAATGAACTGATAATATTTATACTTATTTTACCACCAGCCCTGTTGCATTGTACTCAATATGATTTTTTAAAGTTTTCCCAATATTTTCTGAGCAAAAAATCAAATCACATTTTTTAAATGTGCTGTGCACAGTTCGATCTCCATTTCTTAAACATCTCATTCAAATTGAAAGGCATGGGAGTGATTTTCCTCACGTATACAATGCACTGAAAATCTTCAGTAGTATACGTAGAACTATAGTATACCCACTGCTTAGCCTAGTCACATTACTCGTTGGGTTACCGCACAGTGAAAATCGCATCAGTTTGTTTGTTTATCATTAAATATATAAATGGCGAGAAGCTATTGAATAAGTGGATGTTAGAAATGGGATCTCTGATTGGTTAAGGCTTGCACCAAAGCCAGGTAGAGACCACCAGTCTAGTCAGGGCAAGGGAGTTACACACTAAAGATAACCCCTGCTCACCCCCTTGGTAGCTTGGCATGAGCAGTCAGGCTTATCCTGGAGGCCATGTGTAAAGTGTTTGCGCAACACACTCACTCAGCAGCAACACACTAGGCACACCACAAAAGGAACTCCACACAAAGTTATATATAAAAATAGCCTTTGTACTATCATAAACACATTAGAATTGTAATCACACAATATACACTGTGCCACCTGACACTGGGCAATATTTACAAGGGAACATATATACCTGACAGGGCCAATTGGGCTGTGATGTATTCCTATAGGTTCTGAATCGATCCCCCTATTCCTGACCCTATTCTGGTTAAACAAACCAACAAGTTAACTAACAGTCAGCCCATGAGGCAGAAAACCCCCATGATGCAGATACCGTTATCTGACGCAGTCACACTACGGCACAGGAACGTGTTATCTGATTAGGTCATAACGCTTGCGATCTAATTAGACAAGCGATATTCCTCCAGCCCCTGATAAGGCATACGGAGTTCTCATAACAAATCAAACCTATGACAACCTGGGCAAAACCCTGCGGCCATTGTTTTGATTTCACCGAGAACTTCAGCAAAAGAATGTGCTAACGAGCAAGTCGTATGACATCCTTATTGACGTATCTATGTCCATCCTTACGTCAATCTCGGCACCTTAAAGGTATAAATATTACCGATATTGCCCTATGCAAACACACGCGGTGGTGACGAGACGGAGCAGCCATACTTGCCGAAGCCCAGAGCAGAGCAGACCCCGCTGGCACAGCCCCGCCTTCCTGACGCGCTGAGAACGAGACGCGCTGATTTCTCCTGCCGAGAGATCCAGCACCGGCGCTTCCGGGTAGCCCTCGCAGGCAGCCTGGAATATCGAGACCAGAGAGAGAGATACCATCCCTCATTCAACCTAGATTCCAGGTACAGAACTGAATAACCCCTCACAGAGAATTCTTTGGTTATTCACTTGGCAAAAACAAACTTAACTTAAACTGTAACTTTCTATTCCCGCCCACGTATTAGGCTTAGGTCAGGTACACGGGGTAGGCGTATTTAGAAACACCAGTTGAGTACGTTTAGTCAAATGTATATGTGTATGTAATATATTTTATTCATTTTAAAACATCTTATGGCTTAGAAACCATATCAATGTTTTTACAGTATTATTTTATACTATTGCTTTTAATGTATGCACTTTACTTAGCTATAAGTATTGCAATAATATCGATCCATTTCTCTTGTATGAGAAAAGAGACTGATCAATAAATAACACCTTTTTATTGAACACGCCCGTCTCTTCCTTTTCTCTACAATCTGATGAGACTAAGAATGCACGTACTGACTGAGTAAAATAAATTGCCTTTTGTTCACACGACTCTCGAGATATACTCTTGATTAGGGGAGAGCAAAGTTGTCATGTTCTATGGTTGTCAGAAACTAAATCCCTTCTTGTCTAATCAGGGAAGTTAAGTCCTTCCTGAACATTCGAGAAAGTTTCTAGTGAACTCTGAGCTAGCTGGCAAAACCCAAAACTTTAAGTCTAGTATCGACAGTAGTAGACCTAGTTAACGTCTGGCCTAGGCCTTTACTGCTGTAGGTATTATTCCAATGCGCAGAGCCTATTGGGATGATAGGAACTACACTACATGGCGCCCAACGCGTTTGGAAAGGGCGATAAAACTAACGTAAGACATTTAGAGTAACTCAGTCGTGCTTTCTCACTCAGACCCCTTTTCCCATAATACTCCAAAGACGTCTGGAGTGGGTGAAAGGTTATATCCGCCAGACCTCGCAGGAGGGAACTCCTATGTATGGTTCTTGGTATAAGTCAACGTTGAAGGATACACTGTTCCAAAATATTGTGCATCTAATCTTTGTTTCCATAAGAAACCTGATCTGCAAACAAACAAAATAACCTTCTGGACTGTATAATGTCAGACAGTGAAGGAGAAAGAGAGGCAGTTAGATTAGCAACTGAACTCGCAGCAGCTGATGCTACCATGCAAGACGCAGACCCGGATATAATACTCATCCCGGTCATCAAAAGGAAATCTATAACCATAAAACTTATAGAAAATGGACTGACACCTAGAGGTGGTACAGTCATATTCGTAATTGAGGCACACGAATATCGGCAGACAGAGGTATACTATTCATGGATAAATTTTCCAGCAGCAAATCCTGTAACAAAGTACTTCCACTATTACAAAATAGAGGAACCTCCTGAAAATTACACTCCTTTCGAGGAGGTGGAAGTACCACTCAAATTTCAAGAGCATTTGCTCTTATTTGATGGCGCCCTAAAACATAATAATCACATCACCAGGCTCGGTCCTTTAGGTAGACCAGGAGCAACGTGGCCGGTCCTAGCCGGATACACACCACATCCAGACATCGACGGGATGTCTGCAGCTAACTTGCTAACACAGCTAAAACAATTAATAAAAATACATAGACAATTAGTCCAGTATGTGATGCGGACTTCAACAATTCAGCCAGCGATTAAACTCCCACAGCTGACCCCTCACCAGGGGAACACAAATAAAATTACACCACAGAACATCCAGTCCTGCCTAGGTAAAGTACCGGCTAAAAGGGAACAAATACCATTCTGGCTAGCGCAGAAAATAACCCAAATAGAGGCGGTGTTTCCAGACACTACCCCGCTAGAAAAGCACAGGATTCTGACTATCTGTCTTCCAATGGGAATCGCACCACACATTGAGGACTGTGACACTTGGGGTACAGTCTTTGCTTCCATCTACACAAAAATGCACGGTGTTCCATCCATTTCGGTAATACCAGATGTGCTAAAACAAATTCAAGATGAATATGGTCCAGAACCCGCTTTAACTCTTGGTATGAAATTACTGAAAGACTTCAAGCAGGTCTCGGCTATATTATTAGCCAACATAAAAGGTGAAGCATCAAACGTGGTGATCCGCCAGAGGTTAAAAGAGACAGATATAGCAGACCAACCAGCTGAAATTGCCAGAATCATAGAAAAATCCTATGAGGAACTAGGTAGAGATAGTTTAGGTGGAATACCAGTAAAACCGCAACTAATTGAAAGTCCTGAAAAAATATTTTTTAATAATAATTCTACATCACCAAAAAAGAACTGGGATGGAAACAAACAATCCAATCCTAAAGAAAAGAAATTCCAGTCCAGAGGAAGGTCTCCTAGGCGAAGAGAAAAATCTCCGAACCAAAGACAAAGGTCACCTCAGAGTGACCCCTCTGGGAAAAGATATAACCTTAGAAATAGGGATAATATAAAAAAGCCTGATAGATATCAAGACATTGATACACGTCCCTCTCAATCTTTTCAGACTTCCTCGCAGAAATCGGAAAGAAGAGGACGATCAGAACAAAGAGAAGAGCACGCCAAGTCCAAAGACAAGGAACCTGCTCAGCTAAAAAAGAAATTACAATTTCCAAAAAAGAAGGTAGCCAGCATTAAAATAGTTAACAATGCCGAGAATTCTGAGGACACAACTGAAAAACGGGGAATGGGCTCAGACAATGCTAGACAGCGCAGCAGAAGTGAGCATAGCTCGCAAAGTCCTTATGAATCATCTGGAGACAGTGGACACGAATGAATATCTTCAAGTGGAAACTGCGGACACCAGAGTTAGCAAACCTCACAAAATATACGAAATAACATTGCGTATAGAGGGGGATAAGACTAGAAAAATAAGGGGACTATTTTGGGATAATCTCTCCAAGGGCTATGATATCCTTCTAGCTGAAAAAGACTGGCCACCAGAGTTTGTCAGGGAGTGCCCTCATGGCGAAGAAATAATTATGCCTGCCTTCTCAAATCAAATTCCTATTCATAAAAAATAAACACTTGCTAGAAAGTGGGCAGTGGCTCTAGCTCCTGCTTTATATAAAAATCACGTGGGATGGGATGAGGACTCCCCTCCTCACAAAATCCAGTTAAAATCACAACCAACTGCACAAAGGCAGTACCCAATTAAGCAAGAAGCTAAAAAACAGGTAAATGAAATACTAGATCAGCTAGAATACCAGGGGGTGATTGAAACTTGCACCTCACAAATGAACAACCCTTTGTTTCCGGTCTCCAAACCAGACAATTCATACCGTCTAGTTTTGGATTACCGACACCTTAACACATGTTGCAAAACCTTTGCAGTGCAAAACTCACATAGTGCTGCACTAATGAATAACATAGTGCGCAAAAAATACAAAACAACATTAGACATCTCTAATGGATTCTTTTGTCAAAACATAGCACCAGAGAGCAGATATTTAACTGCATTCTCAATAAATGGCACTCAAAAACAATTCTGTCGGTTAGCCCAGGGGTACAAGAACAGCCCGGGGGTATTCTCAGCGAGAGTAACAGAATTACTACAACTATATGATGATGAAGCATTATCTTATGTCGATGACATATACTTAACAGATGATGACTTGGAGACTCACTTGAAAAGAGTGAACACCATAATACTTGGGTTCGCAGCAGAGGGTTACAAATTCAACTTTAAAAAATCCAGAATTGCCCATCTGACAGTCCTGTTCTTAGGATATGAATTATCAAGTATAGCCTGGCTGACAATTTTCTAGAATATTGTGCCATACTCCAAGAACTAGAAGAATTAAAAAATCTAGAATATGAAAGAACATTCCCTCTGCCAATCGACATTCTGCCTTTACGACATTACGCCTGTGTAATTTATACAGACGGACATGCTCAACCCCCCGTTTGGGGAGAACAGGCATACAACCACACATGTGGGATTACTAAAGAAGTGTGGCGCGGAGGTAAACTAAAACCTCTATTAACAAAAACACACTCAGTAAAAACTAATTCAGAACAACAAACTGAAATACTAGCATTGAAAATGGCGCTAGATAATGCGGATCGCGAATTCCCGACACTTATAGTGTCAGATTCCTATTACTGCGTCAAATCATTTAACAAGGATTTGCAGACATGGATTCAAAGCGGTTACAAAGATGACACAGATGCAACAATAAAGCAGAAAATGCTTTGGGAACAAATAGCTCTTTTACAAAAAGATCTACCAAAGACTCACGTGACACACTCACTGAGTCATCAGCGTGATGGCGTTCACGTTGCAGGGAATTCATTGGCTGAGACAGCCACAGCGGCAGCCACTAAATCGGCTCCCGTAGTTCGAAAAAAGCGTACATTAAAATACATTGACGGTGAAACAGTACTGGCAGTGAAAACGTCATCAAAAGGCGACTGCTCAGCGTTACCGATCAACTATCCACTCAATTATACATACATAATCGATGCAAACTCCGTCCCTTTTGCTCGAATCCCTGGAGTGGGGGATAGGGTGATTCCAAACATGGACAGGAGAAACTTGTTAATCGCAGACGCACATATGGGCGAGGGTCTCAGACACCTAAAACTAAAAGATTCTCTGGAAGAATTACAATCACGGTACTGGTGGCCAGGCATGAGCCTGCGTCACACCATGTTTGTAAAAAACTGCCCAAACTGCAACAGAGATCGCAGTGGGGAGAGAAACAGTTTAATACCTCGTCGGTTTACTCCAGAAAAGATCAAGAGTAAAAAAGAAGGCTTGCGATTAACATATACAGGCTAGTTTACACTTATAATGTAGATCACCAGCACTCGGCTGACGTCTGGACTGTTATACAAAGATTTGCGAGTCTAAATGGCATATACGCTAAGAGCATGCTACGTTTGACCATTGTTTTCACTCTAGCCCTCCAGCCTGATGGGAAACATGGCCAAATGAGCATAGCACAGCGGGAATCTTCTCACTTCCTTCCTGAGGGATACGGGATGGTGTAAAGAAAAAACCAAGGCATAAAGCAATCTATAACGGAAAGGATATTAGGTTCGGGAGCTGTGTGGGTCAAACATCTAATAAGTGTCCAACGTAGTCTAAATAACTTGCCAAGAAATTCTCTGAAGGGATTCAGTGCGTACGAATTATTATTTGGAACTAGGATGTTGATCTCTGACATTGATAGTCAGACTTCAGTGGTGAAAGAAAAAAGCTTTGATATCAAAGACCGTTTGGCTATTTTGCAGGACTTAAACAAAACAAGAAAAGACCTGAGCAACATAAAATTGAAACAACAGCCAACAACCACTGAAGAACCACCACCTGTCCCAGCAAGACCTGTCTGGATTCCAAAAGTCGGGGATCTAGTCAGGGAAAAGATCGCGGTAAAGAAGGAATTTGGGCCTTCTTACAGAAAAGCAGTTCCTGTCTTGTCTGTCAACGGGACAAGATCAGTTGTACTACCGCCACTTGCTGGAAAAAAGGAGAACCGAGTTGTATCCATCGACCTGGTAAAACCACAACATGTGGCCGATAACAAACAGTAGGCCAAGTGGACTCCCAATAAGTAGCAGAACACCAAGGTTTGCTACCAGTACAGAGGTCCTAACGAAGAGGCTCATCACATTCGAAACGCCTACAGAAAAACAACAAGGACTATGCAACAATGCAATAGAACTCAGACCTCTGAAAACCCAAATAAAAACATTTAGCAGAGACACACCAATATATAATGAAGTACCAAGTGAAAATGCAAGAAACAGAAATCCTGAACCAATTGGAACAATTGACAGAACTGCATCCGGCTACTTCATAAACTTCGATGATTCCTCTGAAGGCTTCAGTGAATCAAAGACACAGCCATCATCAAAAACCTTTAAAAATAAAGCTAAAGAACTTTTGAAACAACTGAAAGAAACATATCTGATTTCTCCATGGATTGAATTTTGGGTGGGTTTTGGTGCATTTATCCTCATACTTTGGCTCATCATGATACTAACTTTGGGACGCTTCATTGAGGGAAAATATGCAAAAATGGACACAGCAAGTCAGAAAATCAACTTGATCCTCAAACCACACACATCTTCACACATCGAGAAAAGATAACTTTCTTCAGTCAACTTCACAGCCAATCCGATACCTGGTGGGGTAGCCTGGGACAACACTGACTATGAAATTTATGGTCCGGTCGAAATCCTGAAATATCCACACCAAATTAAGATCTCATTGAGTGACTTTGCAAAACCAAGCTAATTTGCTGATGATTGGGACTTCGAAAGCATTAATAATATGATGTCTGACTTAGTAATGTCTGCTAAATTTACCAAACATGATTATTTGCAGGGTTCTACAAATTATGATAGTATGTGCTGTTATAACCACTATGGTAACCATTTTTTACATAGATCTGCACAACCTAGAAATGTTTTAAATTATAATCAATGGGAACATTGTGCAACCCCTCCAAAAGGAAGCTCAAGGACCTTCTATGACAAATATTCATACTTTTCAGATTTTAACACAAGTAATGCTGAAGCATTCTATTTTAAATTGTCAAACAAGACAGGGACAAAGACCATGATAACCAACACAAAATTGATATATTCAGACTCCTTCCTTGAAAAAATGAATACTTTTGGTTTTGATTATTGGGACAAGAATGTTGAATTGAAAAGTGTTTGGGGTACAAAAGAATGGCAAGTAGAGGGTATAGAATCTATGTTTAGAGCCTGCATGATCCCAGAACAAATGATATTTTTAAATGACACTGTTCAACAATCCACCTGTCTTGGCCTAGCCAAAATCAAAGACTTAAATAAACCGTCTATTCCAAAGCCAACAATGTTCAGCAATAGCTCTACAGATGAAGAGATAGACGTAAATTATGTATTAAACCAAAACAGAACACATCCTGATTGGAAACAGTGGTTGATCTGGCCCACAGATACTAATAACTGTCAAGATAGATTCCTGAACAAAACACAGGGGTTCAAAATGACCAGGCCAGACCCTAGATATCCCCAAAGACATCACCCAGGGATAATAACCACCTACAGTGTGAGCAAATTATGCCTTCAATGGCTACAAACTTCCACACTGGCAGAAATTAAACAACACCTAACTTTACTTACTGATGGTGCTGACTTGCGTGATTTCATTATGGGACCACGCAAACAGCGTCAAAAACGTTTCATAGCAGCCTCTGTATATGCAGCATACAATGAGGCCTGGAAGGTTACTCAAATTGAAACAGCAGAGAGAATACGGGAAATTGACCGTATTAATTTGGAAAAATCACTTTCTGTAGTGGACAATGGGTTAATGACTCTGTCCTCCAGAATTTTTTCTTTGGACAGCATTGTGTCTTCAGCAATCGACATATTGTCGCAAGACTTACTGTTATTACAACACGGTCAGTCACAATTGCGCTCTATTGTACAGCTTGGTTGGACGTTACAAAATCTGCGTTCAGGCTATGTGCCTTGGCGTTTAATCAACACAACGTCACTATTCCAAATATTTAACCTTACTGATAGACAAATCAGTATGGCACAAAAGGGTGCTGATTATACAATCTTGAGCATTGAAAAACTCGAAAGATTACCAGTGACAATGTCAGAACGACCTGTCAGTGAATGGATAATACATGGGATAATAAATATTCCAATCTCAACCTTCAGGTTTCAATACTGCCAAAAATATATACAGGCTGGCATGTACGAGAAATTGGGAAAGGGTTACATTAAAACAACATGGAACCTGCCCTATTCACATGCATGTGTCAGTAATAAAGGACAGAAAGTGTTTCTTAGTGGCAATAATTGTGCGATGTCACTAAGCGGCACGCTTCTGTGTAACGGAATTAGTTTGCATGGAGCCTGTGAAGGGAATTCATACAACCTTTCATGTCACCAGCAAGGCGCACCTGCAACAGAAATAGAACCATTCTTTCAAAGACTCTATAATGGGAGTTACATTCTAATTGTAGACCGCAGATGTTGTAGTCTTATGCCCGGGACTCCTTATCTAGTAACTACGACTGCGAAGGTCAAGTGCTGTGGACGCTCATTGTTCCCCAGCTCCTTTCCAGACAGGGAGGCAAGGGCATGGCCCAATTTGAAAATTACTTCTATTCGAATAGATACTTTAAGCAGAATGAAAACAGTGCTTCTTCAGACGCCTACAAGGCTCACGTCATCAAAAGAAACGTATGATCTACAAGTCGCAAGGACGACTGCAGAGATACATTCATTGTTATCAACTAATTCCCCCATACATTTCGCAGAAATACTAAACGAAATCTTAAATATTTCTGATACCAATGGGGTCTCAAAGGTATTTAAGACAGTATTTTCGATGGCATTAACACCATTCAAAGCCATACTGGGTATTTTTCCAGATTTCGTCCATTCGATTTTTGGCGGACTTCCCCTAATCTTGGGACTAATTGCAGGAATCCTATTCTTGGTCCTTATTTTTCGGTATGGCAACCCATGTCACAGACAAAACTCTTGCGACAAGGGAAGAAACAATCCTAGCCATTGGATACCGGGAAAGGATATCAAAAATCCTGGGACTCTCCCGGCTTAGAGACCTGAACATGACTTGGTATCTATCATTTCGACCAATGTGGCAAAGATGTGTTTTACCTGTATTAAGGTGTCTGCTATGCGGAGAAGAATGCGTGTTAGACACCTGTCTGATGCTACAATCGGATGCGCCAATGGATGCAGAAACATTGTTGAGCCCGATCAAGGTTCATGCTTTGTGCTGCCCTCAAAGGCTACCAATCCTGATGACGGCATTCGTGGAAGCTTCACCACTACGATTGATGGGTAGTGAAGTTCAAGATGAAAGCAGCCTCGATGAGGTACGACCTTCTGTCAGCAATGCAAATCAGAATGTCAATGGAAACAATCATGCGCACGAATGCATGATTACACCTATTTCCGAGTTAGTGGAACTTTCCCAGGAAGCTGTTGACAGTTTTTTCGAAAGCCTAAATGATATGATGTTCTCACCAGAGCAGAAATAGAGACTTTTGAACAAGCTCGCACACGGCGTTCCCTGAATTCGGCCTTCAACTTTAAAAATAAAGTCACATGACCAATTTTCCTTCCAGTTCACGGACAGCAATTTCTCAGCAGCCCCAAAATATTTTTTCATATTTTTCGGGACACTATCTTCTGCTTAAAGTAAGAACTATTCTTAAAGAACTAAGGTTTCTAAATTGTAGATAGATTATAGACATAGCTTATAGACATTAGCTGCCCGCTGGTATGTTCATAAATATTTTAAATATTTTATTCTGTGATGGAATGGTCTCGAACTTTTTTTCTGTATTAAGAGCCATTTCATGTGTATATTCTCATATACCAAATAAGCAATAATGTATACAAATGCGTGATTACCTTAGCATTATTATACAGCTTGAGTGCATACAATACATATGATTTGAACTTTTCCGTATATTTGAAAATTTCAAAATGCATTTATGTATTTTGGGGTGGTAAGGTATACACAATACTCTATAGTATGTTGTACTATGTTTTACTATGCATAGATTAGTAAATATGACCATAGCTAGCGTGGAGTGGGTGTGATGTATTCCTATAGGTTCTGAATCGATCCCCCTATTCCTGACCCTATTCTGGTTAAACAAACCAACAAGTTAACTAACAGTCAGCCCATGAGGCAGAAAACCCCCATGATGCAGATACCGTTATCTGACGCAGTCACACTACGGCACAGGAACGTGTTATCTGATTAGGTCATAACGCTTGCGATCTAATTAGACAAGCGATATTCCTCCAGCCCCTGATAAGGCATACGGAGTTCTCATAACAAATCAAACCTATGACAACCTGGGCAAAACCCTGCGGCCATTGTTTTGATTTCACCGAGAACTTCAGCAAAAGAATGTGCTAACGAGCAAGTCGTATGACATCCTTATTGACGTATCTATGTCCATCCTTACGTCAATCTCGGCACCTTAAAGGTATAAATATTACCGATATTGCCCTATGCAAACACACGCGGTGGTGACGAGACGGAGCAGCCATACTTGCCGAAGCCCAGAGCAGAGCAGACCCCGCTGGCACAGCCCCGCCTTCCTGACGCGCTGAGAACGAGACGCGCTGATTTCTCCTGCCGAGAGATCCAGCACCGGCGCTTCCGGGTAGCCCTCGCAGGCAGCCTGGAATATCGAGACCAGAGAGAGAGATACCATCCCTCATTCAACCTAGATTCCAGGTACAGAACTGAATAACCCCTCACAGAGAATTCTTTGGTTATTCACTTGGCAAAAACAAACTTAACTTAAACTGTAACTTTCTATTCCCGCCCACGTATTAGGCTTAGGTCAGGTACACGGGGTAGGCGTATTTAGAAACACCAGTTGAGTACGTTTAGTCAAATGTATATGTGTATGTAATATATTTTATTCATTTTAAAACATCTTATGGCTTAGAAACCATATCAATGTTTTTACAGTATTATTTTATACTATTGCTTTTAATGCATGCACTTTACTTAGCTATAAGTATTGCAATAATATCGATCCATTTCTCTTGTAATGGAAAAGAGACTGATCAATAAATAACACCTTTTTATTGAACACGCCCGTCTCTTCCTTTTCTCTACAATCTGATGAGACTAAGAATGCACGTACTGACTGAGTAAAATAAATTGCCTTTTGTTCACACGACTCTCGAGATATACTCTTGATTAGGGGAGAGCAAAGTTGTCATGTTCTATGGTTGTCAGAAACTAAATCCCTTCTTGTCTAATCAGGGAAGTTAAGTCCTTCCTGAACATTCGAGAAAGTTTCTAGTGAACTCTGAGCTAGCTGGCAAAACCCAAAACTTTAAGTCTAGTATCGACAGTAGTAGACCTAGTTAACGTCTGGCCTAGGCCTTTACTGCTGTAGGTATTATTCCAATGCGCAGAGCCTATTGGGATGATAGGAACTACACTACAGGGCCACTGTCAGAACCATCACAAGTACACACGATAGATGTAGAACATATAATACACTTAGAACACAACAAGTAATTACAGGTAAACACTGTACTTAGCATCATCTCCTGCAACATAAATCATATTATGCACGCAGCACCACATTAGGCGTGAAATACATTCTGCGCCAACCTCATGAGCATAAACACATTATGCGATAACTTTACCAGCCTAAACGCATTATACAATAACCTCACACAGAAACACATTATACATAAATCCTGGTGCATAAATTACAGGGCATGAATCACATTTCCTGTGCACCACATAAATCACAGTAGTGCCTGGCGCCATATTCACCTCACAGTCCCCGTTGCCAACTGGCCTTCTCAGAGGGCTCAAATGCCATATGTCCAAAATGTCAGGGCGGTTGCAAATGCAGGAGAGTTCACACATGCGCAATTGCGCAGACCTAAATAATGCAGCTGTCACTAAGTGCTGAACAGCTGGAAATCAAAATAAAGGCCCAGACACCACTGTGCCCTCTCTTTCCCCACTCAGGGACTTCTATGCCAATCTGCCCAAAACGCTGCAGCTGCCCGTGCTGGTGCGGCGCAGCTGTGAAGTAAGTAAAGGGGCCTGCACCACTGTGCCTCTTCTGGGCCCCCACTGGGGCTCTCTCAGCAAACATAACCAACCTGGAAGGCACGGGCCCCTCTGGGTCCTCTGGACCCCCCAGGGGCCCTAAAATCAAATGTGGCACGTTGGAGGGCGGGCACCGATAATGTGCTCGATGCGCCCCTTCCGTCAGTGACTCTAAGAAAGAATGGTCCCCATTGTAGGAGCGGCCCACTGTCATGCGGGCAACTCAGAAACTGGCCTTCAACACTGTGCCTTGATCGGCACCACCCTGGGCAATGGAGGATCCCCCCACTCACCAGATCTATGGGGGAACTCCTCCTCGGGTGCTCTCCTCCTCTTAGGGCTTGAGCAAGATGCGGCGGTCTATCTTTGCTATGAGAGCCCCGCCGACCGGCACCAGCATTTCCCTTGCACACGGGGCTTCCCTCACTCACGGGAGCCCCACGCTGCCATCGGCGGCCTCGGCAGCCACTTCTCCCTTCACTCGGGCCCCCTCCTGGGACCCGGGATATCAATGTGGAGCCTGCAGGCTCCGGGCGTGACTTCCTCTTCGGCCGCAGCTTATGCCTGGTGCCCCCCCACAGTCAGGCGGACGCACCTGGCTTCCTCTTTCAGCGCTTCTCTTCCCCGGGCTGCGGCGGTGATTTCCTTCGGCAAACACGGGGTGGGCACACGCTTTACGTAAAGCACCAATGCGGGGTGATCACCCGCCAGTTGAAATACACGCAAAAGCGGGGTGGGCACCCGCATATTTAAATATTCAATAAGCGGTGTGGGTTCGCGCTCCTTCCCCACAATTCGGGGGAATCCTTCCATTGGGGATTCCCTCCCTCTCCTCATGCATTACAGCACTGCAAAAGCCCACACGCTCCTCGCTCCTGGAAATTAGAATATAGCTCTCAGGAAGCGCTAGTAGCCACAGCTCCTCAGCAAAAGGTCCTGAAAGATCAAGGGGGCAAGGCTGGGCCCAGAGAGGCAGGCCCTCATGGCAGTTCCTCCTGGACCCCAGCAGCAGCTTGCCCCAGCAGGATTCAGGAACAGCACACCAGCATCATGGAAGAGAACCTCTTCATGGGGTCACAGTCCCTATACTTATACCACTTCCCTCCTTTGTCTGCAGTGCAGGGCTTGGGGAACCAGATACAACTGGTTCAGGGGGACTTTGGAACACTTTGTTTTCCACGCTCCTCTTCCCCTTTGTCAGGTGGGCGCTAGGTAATCAGACACACCACAGGGGGTGAAACCAGCATTGTACAGGCTAGGCACAGTCCTATTCAGAGTCAGGGGATTACTCCTCCCACAGCTCCCAGCACAGATTTCACATTCAGCCTTGTGCTGACTCACCCTGCCCCTCCTGGAGCCACACACACACTTCCCAGCCCCTGTCATTCACAAGCCAGACATGCAATTCACATAGGGCTCGTAAAATGACTCTCTGAGTGTGATGTCGTTTTTAGCGAGTACCTGAGCTGGCACGACTCTACAACTGTTGATAAGATAAGGGGAAAAGAAGCTCATACATTAAAAGTGCTCTTCCAGAGAGTTTGCCGTGGTGCAGCAAACTACTTGTGCATGCCATGTGTGCCGCAGTCAAAGTGCAGAATTGCAGCTGACACTGATGCCAGCTTGCATTAATCACTTAAAGATAAAGAAAAAAGTCTATTTGTTGGTCGGCAGGAACCAAATGAAATGGACGCAAATAAAAGGTACTGTGCCATTACGTAAATTAACGCCATAAGCAATACGGAGTAAGAATGCTAACGGCAGATGCAACCAGTTACAAAAGCAACCCACAGCCATAGTAGAGTACAAGTGAAACTGAAATCCATGGGCTTTGAAACAGAGATTAACCAGGTGTTTGTGAAGAAACATTTAAGCACAAAGCCTACCAAATATCATAACGGTCTCTGCTTTCATGGATTGCTAGAATGCAAGGTTTAGCTACTTAATGAAACCACTGGTAACTAAATCAATCAATCATACTTTTTTAATACAAGTAGTATTCACAAAAGTGCAGTGCATAATAATGAAATTCATACAATACATAATAAAAATATTAAATACACAATACATACATTAGAACATACAAATTGTTAAGAAACACTCCCCAATTAAACCACTGGTAACTAAATCAATCAATCATACTTTTTTAATACAAGTAGAATCCACAAAAGTGCAGTGCATAATAATGAAATACATACAATACATTATAAAAATATTAAATGCACAATACACACATTAGAACATACAAATTGTTAGGATACACTCCCCAATTAAAAGAACTAGTAATACAAAGTCCAACAAGCCTATGCAATATTGTATGGCAAGCTCACACATCTACCTCCAGAGAAGTGCCCAAATGGATACTTACCTCCTCATGCGCTATATGAGAAACATATTTAATGCCTCACTCAGATTAATAATATCTCATTTAAAAAAAGGATCAGAAAATGCTTTAAATATATAACGTAGAATTCACAAAAAAATATGAAATGTAGCATTGATCGCCCTGAGTTTCCATCACAGGGACATGGTGTGAACTCTAAATCAAGATTAAAACCCAATGGGAAACACAGCAAGTATTTCACAGTGCCAGCCCTGCAATGGAACAGAAGGCTACATTTCTAGCGTCCCTGCACTCTGGTCAGGCATCCTTCAATATTATATAAGTTGCCACACTCACCTTTAAAGTTTGCAATTACATTCTATTGGAGGCAGCTTGCTCATATAAATCCTGCTGTAACAGTATTTTGTTAATATTTAGGTTGTTAATTGGGTCAATAAAAATGAGTTCTAAATTAACAGAGCAGAGACTAGATCCAATACTATCTAACCAGGGGATCTCCATGCCTTTTTCTCACCTGAGGCAGTCCAGGATGATATCCCTGGTTAGACATGCCTTCTCATTTTTCCAGATCGCAAGCAAAAATTGTGTGTGTGGGGGGGGGGGGGGGGTGTTAGCATTAAAATAATCCTTAACATAAGGGATATCCAATTCTCTATGCCAAATAAATGTTGAAAACGAAATAGGTGCCATATGAACCTTTATGCAAAACCTATTTTCCTCAATCTGAATGGGGTTGCAATTCTGGATACCCTACACCTCTGCGCCATACATAGCTGTCAGTAAACACTATGTTTTATTTAATTCCAGTAATGGCAAGAGGATGTCGCCCCTAGGTTCTAGGTTGTGGTAGCTTAAATAAAGTACCAGTAGACATTGTTAATTTTAGCCTGCTATGTGTAATATGTGGGTTCCACAAATCAGTAGCAGCAAAGGTTCATCCCAAATACGAGAAGGTACGAACATGTGTCAAAGCATTGTTGTGTACAGAGATACAAACAATTTTTCTTAGGTCCACAGGCCATAATAGGATGTTTTAAAATTCTTTAGTGAATCCAGGGTAGCCATGAAATAAAGAAAACCTTCACTAGCCAACATAGGGCTCTCGGCGTATACGCCATTAAAACTGCTTTGTCTCATAAAAGTGTCAGCAAGGGAGAGCTGGTAATTATTGGGACGTCTGGGGTCATATGCTTTAAAAATGGGTGGAGATTATTAATATATCTAATACATAGGATTGGTGCTAACAAACACCCTTGTCTCACTTCTGAGAAGAAATGTATTGCAGATGAAACCACACCTTCTGCAGTGATTCTAATTTTAGCCTTCAAAACTGAGTGCAGACAAGCAAGAAAGTGGACCAGTACATCGTCCAGCCCCTGAGTCAAAAGGATCGTCAAAAGCTTATAATGGTTTACACAGTCAAACTCTTAAGACAGATCCATAAAGGCTTAATACATGGTTGTCTGTTGTGCAAATATATATTTCCCACTAATTAAGACAGGATTAGACATTGTTCAACAGTACCAACTCTACTCCTAAAACCGCATTGGCAGGGATATAAAACAGACTTCTCCTTTGTACAATCTCTAATATAGTTATATAATATCATCCCTAGAATCTTAGCTGTAGTGTTGGTTAGGGAGATTGGTCTATAACAGTCAGGCTGACTCCAATCTCCTTTTTTAAAAATCAGCACAATAATGGAGGTTGACTATATACTAGGTAATGGGGACTGGGTCAGACCGTTGAACACGTTTACTAACAGAGGTGCCCAACACTCTGGAGAGTACTTAAAAAGACCGATTGGAACACCATCGGGCACAGGTGCTTTAGCACCCGAACTTTGAGTAATTGCTTCTTCCACCTTTTCTAGGACAACAGAAAATTCTTTGGGGCAGACATTTTTATGTTCGCTGTAATATGGTCATCAATAGCAGTGTAGATTTTGGAAAAGTGTGCCTCCCATATAGTACAAACAGTATGGCATGTTATTGGTGTTGCAATTTGGCTCACTCTCCTTATTGCTGTCACCTCCCTCCAGAATAATGTACTATTCTTTGTAGCTGCGGATAGCGTGAGTGAATCCCACCTGCCTTGCAACATCTCCAGCTTCCTGCTTGCAATGGCCTTTTTATATTTCTTATGACATGCAGCAACTACCACGGATAACCTGGTGGTAGCTGTAAGAGCCCTTCATAGGTTGCGATTCGCCTTAGAGCAATCATAACTAACCATCTATGTTTAAAAGACCAAATTCGTGAGAGGTTTATCAGCATACGCCTTATGTTTAAGCACAATTGAGGGAAAGCCTGTACCACATAATGTTCCTCATCAATATCGTCCAGACATGCTTCAACCATAACTATATTCTCATTACCTATTATGTGGAAGAGTTATGCTGGATCAATATCTCTCCATTTCAATCTTAGTCTAGCGACTCATCGTGCAACAACTTGCTGTAGATAGGCCCCAGAAAGAGGGTGGGGGGTTGTGCTAGCAGAGGTGTCCTCAAATGAAGCGACCCATCACCAAAGCTGCCAGGTAGGGGCACAGAACAGCACCCTAGACCGCCATTAATTAAAGAGCTCCAATGGAAAGCCAGGGTGAGAGTGAATCTCCAAAAGTTGTTAAGGTTGACCCTGAAGCCAGTATATACATGGCAACAGAGTAAATTTGCCTGATCAATTTCACAAGAAGTGCTTGAGAGATCACTACTCTCCGCAAAGGTATATACTGCTTTTGCATTCTTAAAACCGTCAATTGCATTTGATACTGCCAAAAAGCATAATTTGGGCAATAGATGGACTGGATGGATAGAGACCTTTGAAGATTTCATGGATGCAATAGATGAAAAAGACAATAAAAGTATCATAAATTATCTGAAGAACATGGCTAGTGAAAAAGTGAAAGAAGCCATGAAAAATATACCACAAGAAGGTGTAATGATGTACGAGTAAATCAAAACAGCTCAAACGCTAAATTTAATCATGTGCCAAGTGTGGATTATGAAAGATACATATTCAGTCAAGAACGCTAGATATCAGGTGAAACTATTGATGAGTTTGTTGAGAGACTGGATGTTCTAGCAAAATAATGTAATTCAATTAATTTAATGATGAGGAAGCTACCCACTTCAAAGAAATCGATGCATGTCTGTCAGATTCCTTTCGACGATGAATGCTGAAAGAAACTCTGAGCATAGAGACACGTAGGATGGAAATGGTGGATGCATTTTCTTACCTGGGGGTTCTCTTTGACAGAAAGGACTCCTGGGTCGATATAGTGACAAACACAGCACTTGTAATGGAGAAAAGTGTAATGCCCCTTTCCAGTTTCATTAATAAGTCAGGTATAAGCCTATTGAGATAATAAAAAAGGTATACTCTGCTAAAACCATTTCCATTGCAACATATGGAGCAGGGGTGTGTAGGATGGGGGCAATAGACCAATTATAAAGAGTAGAGGATGACTTTTATAAAAGACTGCTTGATCTTCCTCATATATGCTTAAATTATAATTGCCATATTGAACTTGGTGCCTCATACCTTTCTGGTGTTGCTCGGGAAGTACCCATTTTATTATGGCATTTGATCTGGAGGAGGGAGACTGATAATTTGACCCAAAGTATTATCAGGGATTGTTTAAACCTAGACCATGTTCATATGTTTCCTTGGCTACAATATCTGAACTGCACGTTGGGAGATTTGGGTTTGGACGAGTTGTACGCAAATCCATCCAGTTATATGACCATCTCCAAGATGAGAATTCAAAATATCTTTGTAAGGCAGGCCGCATGTGAGAGGATGGAGTTAAGTCCAAATATCTCCCCCTATCACAGAGGTTGAAGATTTGTATTTAGAGTTTGTGACAGATCCCCAGCATTGTTTCATTTTAGTGAAGTTTTGTCTGAATTACATACCTCTGATGATGGGTTTTCCAAACAATATGTATTTCATAGATCACTTGCAAGCCTGTCCTTATGATGAGAGGTTATATCAGTCTGATCTGCATATTTTGTCTTTTGTATTTTTTATAATCTACAAAGGAAGAGGTTTTCTCCCTCTTCTGCACAAATACAACTTCAGGCAATGTCGTCCAGCCCTTTATTGTAATAAAAAACGTAGGGGCATATTAAAAAAGCCTGGGCGATAAATTTATCGCCGCTTTATCGGCAGAAAACTGCAGATAAAGCGGCGATAATGGGCTTGATAATATGCTCTATGGAATTCCAATCGAAGCCCATTTTAGATGTGAAGACATCTAACATGGGCTTCGATTGGAATTCATAGATCATATTATCAAGGCCATTATCGCCGCTTTATCGGCAGTTTCCTGCCGATATGAGCGGCGATAATGTATCGCCTGTCCTTGATAATATGCCCCGTAGTGATTCACTGGTATGACACGCAACAGCATGGTTTCTCTGGTCCTCCCTGAAAATTAGGAGAGGTTATAAAGATTGAGGGGCATATTACCAAGCAATAGCGATAATTATCGCTATTGCTTGGTTAGAGACAAAAATGTATCGCCGACCTGCGGCGATTTTTATCACAGATAAACCTTGGTATTACCAAGGTTTATCGCAAATGCGATAAAAATCGGCCGCAATGTATGAATATCGCTGAAAAGTCAGCGATATTCAGGCATTACCGAGCTAATGCTCTTAGCCATGTTATCCACCTCCAATTGGATAACATGGCTAAGAACTGCTCAGGGCAGGTGTTAGCTTTTGGAGATATTCGCGCTTAGCGCGAATATCTCCAAAAGTTGGTAATAGGAGATAGCGATGTTAGCGACTGTTTCCAGTCGCTAACATCTTGGCACGCCCACTTTGCATGTCATTAGTGATAAAATTCTCTGACATGCAAAGTGGGGCCCAAGATGGTCGCTATCTCCTACTAGCTGTCGCTAACTGGTGTTAGCGACAGCTAGGTAATAGGGAGATCATTTTATTTCCGCTTTCTTGGCTTTTAAAGCCAATAAAGCGGAGATAAACCCCCTTGATAATATGCCCCTGGGAGACTAGAGGGTAGATGTGGGGTGTTAATTAATTCATTTTGATCCCACTATGCACTCTATACATTTTATGATGATGTCCTTTGTATAGCTCTTTTTATTCAGGATTTTATCAAGGATTGTTTTTTAATTAAGTATAAAATATTGTACATATATTTTTATGCTGTTTTTGTCTTGTGTAAGTTATATGCGTTGGAAACATTGTGAAATAAAGATTTTTGACTGATTGACTGACTGAGCATGAAAAGTAAGCCAAGAAATAAGGCTGAAAAAGAAAACAAGTTACAGATGTTGACTGTTATTTCAACACAAAGGTAAATGTCCAGCCATTTGACAGATATGCAACAGCTGTGGCAAAGCTAATCATTTCATGACTTCTTGCAAGGTGACGTGAAAAGTAAGTGCATCACAGTATAAAGGCAAAATTGATTGTTGTCTAAATCGTCTACAAATAGTTCCTCAGTATCATTTTCCAGTGAAAGTAACAATGAAAATTGTGCAATGTCGATGTTTACTTAAAAAAAGCAAGCACATGTGGGACTGGTCTAATGTGAGGAAAAATTCAAGGTGAAAAAAAATCTAAATGAAAAAGCACCACAAAGATTCAAACATTGTCTGAAGATCAGTCTGAATAAAACTGGGTGTTGGATACCATTCATAATTGATGGGAGTGCGTTGATAAATATCATGTTTGAGGGAAAGTATAAAAATGATCCCCATTACCACAACTTAAAAAGTCAAAGATTAAAGTACACACATGGGCTGCCTCAACACCCTTAAAGAGTCAAGGTTCATTTGTAGCCACGATAAAGCATGAGAAAACTGGGGTACAAGCGCCTATTCATGTACTTCAAGGAACAAGTTAAAGTACCTGACTGCTGAGTTTCAACACTGCTCTTTATATGGGACTGATATCAGTGAACTACAGTATAATGGTCATTATGACATTGTAAATTAATTTCCTTCATTATTCCAGGGAGAAGGAAAACTAAAAGAAATGAGAGTAAAGTTACATATAAATGAGGATGTTCATTATATTACTCAAAGACCCAGACAAGTAGCATTTGATTTGCGAAATGCTGTTGAAAAGGAAGTTAATTCATTGCTGAAAAATGACATCATTGAACGCTCCACTGGTTTGACACCATGGGCTTCTCTCATTTTAATAGTGCCTAAAAGAGACAAGGAAGGAACTGAACGCACATGCATTGACATGCGTCAGGCCAACTAGACAGTTGAGCGAGAGAGACATCCTGGACCCACGCATTCCTGATAGGATAAACCAATTGAACGGTGCAAAGTTCTTCTCGAAACTTAAAAAAAGATATCACTAACTGGAACTTTAAGAATAAACCTGGTACATGACAACCATTTCTACGCATATTGGTTTGTTATGCTACAAGCGATTGAGATTTGGTATATACCCTGCTGCAGAACTTTTCCAAGACATCATTTGACATATGATACAACCTATAGTAAATATAATTAACTATAGTGATGATATATTGATTTTTGGAGCTACACAGAAAGAGCATGACAAAGCTCTCGTGCAATTATGTTGTTTGCTGAATGATGCAGGCTTAACTCTGAATGCTGACAAATGTGAATTCCACAAGAAATGCTTGAAATTCATTGGCCATGTCTTGTCTTTTGGGGGTCTAATGTGAGGAAAAATTCAAGGTGAAAAAAAATCTAAATGAAAAAGCACCACAAAGATTCAAACATTGTCTGAAGATCAGTCTGAATAAAACTGGGTGTTGGATACCATTCATAATTGATGGGAGTGCGTTGATAAATATCATGTTTGAGGGAAAGTATAAAAATGATCCCCATTACCACAACTTAAAAAGTCAAAGATTAAAGTACACACATGGGCTGCCTCAACACCCTTAAAGAGTCAAGGTTCATTTGTAGCCACGATAAAGCATGAGAAAACTGGGGTACAAGCGCCTATTCATGTACTTCAAGGAACAAGTTAAAGTACCTGACTGCTGAGTTTCAACACTGCTCTTTATATGGGACTGATATCAGTGAACTACAGTATAATGGTCATTATGACATTGTAAATTAATTTCCTTCATTATTCCAGGGAGAAGGAAAACTAAAAGAAATGAGAGTAAAGTTACATATAAATGAGGATGTTCGTTATATTACTCAAAGACCCAGACAAGTAGCATTTGATTTGCGAAATGCTGTTGAAAAGGAAGTTAATTCATTGCTGAAAAATGACATCATTGAACGCTCCACTGGTTTGACACCATGGGCTTCTCTCATTTTAATAGTGCCTAAAAGAGACAAGGAAGGAACTGAACGCACATGCATTGACATGCGTCAGGCCAACTAGACAGTTGAGCGAGAGAGACATCCTGGACCCACGCATTCCTGATAGGATAAACCAATTGAACGGTGCAAAGTTCTTCTCGAAACTTAAAAAAAGATATCACTAACTGGAACTTTAAGAATAAACCTGGTACATGACAACCATTTCTACGCATATTGGTTTGTTATGCTACAAGCGATTGAGATTTGGTATATACCCTGCTGCAGAACTTTTCCAAGACATCATTTGACATATGATACAACCTATAGTAAATATAATTAACTATAGTGATGATATATTGATTTTTGGAGCTACACAGAAAGAGCATGACAAAGCTCTCGTGCAATTATGTTGTTTGCTGAATGATGCAGGCTTAACTCTGAATGCTGACAAATGTGAATTCCACAAGAAATGCTTGAAATTCATTGGCCATGTCTTGTCCTTTGGGGGTCTAATGTGAGGAAAAATTCAAGGTGAAAAAAAATCTAAATGAAAAAGCACCACAAAGATTCAAACATTGTCTGAAGATCAGTCTGAATAAAACTGGGTGTTGGATACCATTCATAATTGATGGGAGTGCGTTGATAAATATCATGTTTGAGGGAAAGTTTAAAAATGATCCCCATTACCACAACTTAAAAAGTCAAAGATTAAAGTACACACATGGGCTGCCTCAACACCCTTAAAGAGTCAGGGTTCATTTGTAGCCACGATAAAGCATGAGAAAACTGGGGTACAAGCGCCTATTCATGTACTTCAAGGAACAAGTTAAAGTACCTGACTGCTGAGTTTCAACACTGCTCTTTATATGGGACTGATATCAGTGAACTACAGTATAATGGTCATTATGACATTGTAAATTAATTTCCTTCATTATTCCAGGGAGAAGGAAAACTAAAAGAAATGAGAGTAAAGTTACATATAAATGAGGATGTTCGTTATATTACTCAAAGACCCAGACAAGTAGCATTTGATTTGCGAAATGCTGTTGAAAAGGAAGTTAATTCATTGCTGAAAAATGACATCATTGAACGCTCCACTGGTTTGACACCATGGGCTTCTCTCATTTTAATAGTGCCTAAAAGAGACAAGGAAGGAACTGAACGCACATGCATTGACATGCATCAGGCCAACTAGACAGTTGAGCGAGAGAGACATCCTGGACCCACGCATTCCTGATAGGATAAACCAATTGAACGGTGCAAAGTTCTTCTCGAAACTTAAAAAAAGATATCACTAACTGGAACTTTAAGAATAAACCTGGTACATGACAACCATTTCTACGCATATTGGTTTGTTATGCTACAAGCGATTGAGATTTGGTATATACCCTGCTGCAGAACTTTTCCAAGACATCATTTGACATATGATACAACCTATAGTAAATGTAATTAACTATAGTGATGATATATTGATTTTTGGAGCTACACAGAAAGAGCATGACAAAGCTCTCGTGCAATTATGTTGTTTGCTGAATGATGCAGGCTTAACTCTGAATGCTGACAAATGTGAATTCCACAAGAAATGCTTGAAATTCATTGGCCATGTCTTGTCCTTTGGGGGTTGGAAACCTGATCCAGCTAAAGTACAAACGTTGTCTACTGCAACTCCCCTGACAAGACATTTCTCTGTTACAATCATTTCTTGGAATGGCCAGTTACTGTACTATATACATTCAATATTTTGCTACGCTCAGTACACCATTACAAGAACTATTGATAAAGAATGTGTCTTTGCATTGGTTACGAGAATGTGAGAAAAGCTTCTTAAAGGTCAGACAAGCTATTGAGAATGCCACTTAAATGGCCTGCCTTGTCCTAAACTTCATACAGAGGCTGCAGTTGATGCTATCTCTGTCAGGTTAGGAGCAATCCTTGCACAGCACAGCTGACAGCCAAACGTCCGGACAAATATAGTGGCATATGATAGCAAAAGCCTGTCAAAAATGGAACGTGCTTACTCACAACCTGAAAAAGAAAGTTTGGCAATGGTTTGGGCTTGCATATATTTGCATGTGTCTCTGTATACAAAGCCCTTCACTGTAGTGACTGATCATGAAGCACTATTGATGATATTCAGCAATCCCATAGCCAAAATTCCTCCAAGAATTGAATAATAGGGTTTGAGGTTACAAGAATACAACTACACAATTCTTCATCGTCCAGTAAAAGATCATAATCCTGTTGTTTTTATTTTCAAGAGTACCGTTACAATGTCCTATTACTCCATCTAAGACAGTGGAGGCTTACATCAATTTTATTTTGAAATCAAGCACAGCAGTTGCCATGTCTTTCAAACAAAGTGTCACTGCCAAAAGCCAAGATAGTGACATCCTAAAGTTTAAAGATATTATTGCTCATCAATTGTGGAACCAGCACTCCATGCCTCTCAATAACAACAGTGAGTATTTGAAGATGTAAGAGATTAACTTTCAGTTACTCAAGAGGCCTAATTCTGTGAGGTCTCAGAGAAAAAGTGATCAACTTCGCCTATGAAGAACATCGAGGAATTGTTGCAACTGTGAGAGCTCTCAATGATTTCTGGTCTCTGTAGCTCAACAAAAGGGTCAAAAAAGAACTGAAGAAATGTTACATACGCAACTGTCAAGGTATTCAGCATACTTTGAACATCCTCTTGAGAATGGACATCATCTTCTAGATGTTGTTAATGAATACTCCGCTTTCCAATGATAAAAGACCTTTCATTAACTTTCCATGAATTGTTTCTTCAAAAGTTAGATAGCATCTTTGCAACATGGGGTGTACCGGCAATCTTAAAATCTGGCAACAGCCCACCTTTTAATAGTCGAGAAATCAAAGAGTTTCCTAATCAACTCATAATAAAGCATCAAAAGCACACTCTTCTTTGGCCCCAGGTCAATGGTCTGGTAGAACAGTACTCCAAAGAAAGCTGTTCATAATGCTGCAATGGACAAGCTTGACCTCAAAGTTGTTTTGAACACTAGTCTTTGAGCTTAGCATTCAACCCCTCACTCAACAACAGAGGAAAACAATGGAACTCGCATGTTTTTTAGAGCCATGCTGACCAACAGGGCCGGACTGGCCATAGCGGGCACCGGACAATCCCCCGGTGCGCCACACGGGTGGGGGCCAGTTTTGGGCCCCTGGGGGCCGTTTTTGTTACAGCAAAAATGGCCTGCACCGAAATCGGCCGAAAACCGCCCCCGGCAAAGAGCTCGGCGGCACCCCCAGTGGGGAGGGGGGGAGCCGGTCGAGCACTTTGCCAGGGCCGGTTGTGGTTCCCAGTCCGGCCCTGCTAACCAAGCTGCCCCAATGGCTCACCTCTGATCCAAGAATGAGGAACACATTAATGCTATTAACTTTGGTCATAAAGGGAGGATGAAAATATATGCTGACAGAAGACGTGATGTAAATATATCACTTTCCGAGAGGAGTTCGAGTGCTTGTCAGGCAACCCAGAAAAATAAAGTCTGATTCTCCTTTTATAGCTGAAGCCTTTAACATCACTAATTCCAAAAGACACAAGGTGACTGCCAAGCATCCTGGGAAGTCCCTCATGAAAGATTCCTCTCACTTTCGATATGTGGTCAATCACTCACAAACATCGCTTTCAATATAGACAGACTGTTGATGACTCTGTGTCTGCTGATAATTCCACCTTACCTGTGCAGATCACTGACACTTTGACTGCCGGTTCCACTTTTCCAGTGACCTGGTAAAGACATGTGATTCGAACGCCACAAAGCTTAATTGAAGAAATATAATTGCCTGTATCTCTTTGATTATCTGTTTATTTACTTATGTACTTATGTGGTGTATTTATTTAGCTATTTATCTATTTTGAAAAAGTAGTAACTTTTAATTTAACAAACCGGGAGATGTAGTGTCTTGCAAATGAAAGAATGATGGAACTCTTTTGGTTCCCACTGTAAACACCAGGACTGAGACATAAGCGTTGGATAGATGAGGTGAAGGCAGGCTTAAAATGTGGAAATCTGACTCACATGCAGAAGAATAAAGATGTATCAAATATCTCTCCATATGTCGCTTGGTTATTGGCTAGTACTTGGGCTGGCATGATGCCACACATAGTAAAGAGTATGATGCTACGATTTAGGAGCTGATTACGATGACATTAGGTAGGGCTCCAGATGGGATTCAGTATTGTCAAATCTGATTTGGAACCCTTGTTCCCTACCAAATCCATAACTGGATCAATGCAAGGAAGCTGTCCGGGCTGTCCAAATCGGTTCCGGATGGGATTCAGGCAGCCCGAGTCATTTGGAACCGTATCGTACAGCACAATGGAAACGGTGTCCGAAGGAGCGAGTACGATAACCTATTCGGACAGCCGTTCTGAATCGGTTTGACCGAGACGAAACGGCTTTCAGAATCGGTCTTTCGGGCCCGTTGCGGGTCCCTCTTCCACCGGAGGTGACCGAATGTGGCCATGGGTGAACCCAAGGGTCCCCTCTTCCCAACCATGCACAATGTGGCAGGCACCATGAGGTGCCCACTCAAGGGTGCAAGGTTTCCCACACCCACCTTTTTTTTCCAATGGGAGCCTGTGTTCTCGTTCGGGACACAAGCTCCCATTGAAGTCAATGCGAGTCTGACCGAACAGGGTCCATAAGTATCTGGGCACATCGTAATCAGTCAGTAGGACTCCCCGTATACGAATCATTCGGAAAGCATTCTTAACCCGATTCGGTGGGAATGCTTTCCTAACTACATCAGAATTGGCCCCTTAATGTAGACATCTTCCTGCAGATCAAGAAACTTTATACAAGTGCATGTTTTATGGCAGAAACTATTTAAGATTGGATTCAACATATAGATTTAGTGCTGTAGAACTAATTTATAGAGTGTATCTGGGCTTTGAAACATAACGCGCATTCTTTAATATTTAAAATGTATTGATCCAATGTAATTGTATATAGAAAATAGGTTTCATCTTGGCCATATAAGGTAGTATTTAATTACTCATTAACGATGCAGTGAGTATTCGCTATGAACATCTTTAATGTATTTTGGGGATTTTAGGTAGATTTCCCAGGATTCCTGATGAGGTCTCCCAACTTGAATTGGTGGTATTAATTGGAGAAACTGTGTTAGTCACTTTTATAAACAACTTCATCGTGCTAAGGATCCATTATTTGTTGTTCAGCTAAGAGGTGTCTACATTGTCACACATATATTTATATTATCGGATTCGAACATTGGTGTACCACATAGTAAGAGGTGCTTTTCCTCTTTCTGCTAATGAAGAGCTTCTGTGATAACAAAAGAGGAAAAAATATGAAGAGGAAATACAACATCAAGGGCTAGATGTAGGTAAATCTTTTTTACCGATTCTAAAATACCGAATTTTCCCGATTCGGTATTTTAAAATCGGTAAATTAGATGTAGGTAATAATTCGGTATTTTTTACCAAATCGGTAAGATTCGGTAACTACAGAATCGGTATTTACCGATTCGGTAATTGCCATTCATTCCTATGGGCCTGGAGGCCCATAGGAATGAATGTCAATTACCGAATCGGTAAATACCGATTCGGTAAAATTGGGAAATAGTCAAGGGTGGCAGGGTGTCACTTTGACACCCTGTTGCACCCCTAATTAGTGCTTGTGTGCCATGTAGCACACATACATGCCCTAAGGGCATGTATGTGTGCCACATGGCACAGGAAATGCAATACTTTATTTGATTTTTTAAAAATCATAAAAGGGTGGGCTTACCACCATACAAGCAACAATACATCATAAAAAAAAAAAACATCTTTAAGTCAAGTTAAAAACTGATATCGTAAAATGTGCAAAATTAGCAAGGAAAGGTCTAGAAGAAAAAGAATAAAAGTTATAGTGTAAGTTTAATCTACGTGCACGTTATTTTTAACTCATGATAATAGGGAAAAAATAAAAGGTAATCGAAGAATAACGGAAGTTCAAACAGGGTGCACGTTGTTTTTTGCTCTTAATCCGAAAAAGATGATCATTTAGGGAGGAGGGGGAGAAGAGGAAGAGTCCGTGGCCGGCCAAAGCCTGGCCTATTGTCCAGAGACTTCTTTGGTTGCTGCCCTATTTTCCAGCTCTATGGCGGCAAGATTAAAAAATGTTATGGTTTTACATGAGAGTTCTATCCAAGATCCACTTAGGCATCTTATCACCGCCGCCCTGCAAGTTCTCACCTGGGCTTCTCTTAAAAGTGGTAGAAGGAGCGTTTTTCTAAGATTCTGAAGTGCCGGGCATATGCATATAAGGTGCAGTAAAGACTCTGCACCGTTGCCGCAGAGGCGACAGTCGGGAGTTGCCCACAACCGTAGCCATTTGGGAGTGAGATCTTTGGACGAGAAGCAGCCCAGCCTTAAAAGGCTGAGTTTCCTTTTGTAGTGATCCCTGAAGCAGTCTTTCAAATATTCCTGAGGTTTTAGATAGGTATATGACGGCAAGACGATCCATGCATGGCTTTTGCCAGCCACTGCTGCTTTATCCATAAGTATTGATGCGTGTTTAACTGCTTTCTTGGTTATCAGCTTGAAAGCAGAATAAGTCATTGGCAGAAGCCAGGATTCTTCCAGTTTTAGTGCTTCAAGTGCTTGCCTCAAGATCTTATATGTTGAGTCTGGTAGTCCGGTCTGGTTTTCAACTTCCGACCAGCAAAGGTGAGCCAGGGATTTGTCAGCTGCGTCCCTCATTCGCCATTAATATTTGGCGAGTGCTCCTTGTCTTGTCAGGAGCTGGTTTGTGAGACCAAACTCCAAACGAACTTGAGCTTGAGAGATGTGGCGTGGGATTGAAAAAAGATTTTAAAACAGCCTGGATTGGGCGAGATTTAGCACTGCGGAGTCCCGGGATGCCAGTAATTTAGAGCCATATGTTAGTGATGGCAGAAATTTAGCGGCTGCGATCTTGAGAATGTGGCCGGTGGAATGTCCGCTTAGTTGCTTTTGAACGGTTTTAAAAGCAAATTGGAGCTGTTTGGCTTTGGATTTCCCCTGTTCCATGTGCTGTTTAAACTTTAATTGGTAGTCCAGTAGAATTCCCAGGTATTTATATTGATCTACCTGGGTTAATGAGGTTGAATTTATCTTCCAGACAAATGTTTTTTTTTTTTTTCGAGAGCCGCTGAAACATAGGATGTTTTTTTTTTTTTTATTTATGGTCAGTTGTGCGTTAGAGAGATATTGCGACAGTCTGGAGATCGAGCGTTGTAGACCAATGGGGGTTTTTGAGAGGAGCACAATGTCATCTGCATATTGTAGACTTATGATAGATGAGTGGGCCAATTTTGGTGGGTCACCCTGAATGGTACATAGGTCGCTTTCTAGGTCCGCTGTGAAGATGTTAAAGAGGCTGGGTGCCAGTACGCAGCCTTGTTTTAAGCCGTCGGTTGTATGGAATTTCCTTGTCAGGCGACGACCGTCTCCTTTTTTACTTGGACCCAGGTGTCCGAGTAAAGCTCGATAATTGCTCCCAATAACTTTGGCGGCACGCCCCAAGCTTTCATTTTGGCCCAAAGATTGGATCTGGGCACTTTATCGAAGGCCGCTTTTAAGTCCAGGAAACAGGTATACAGCGGGGTGGAGTTGTAGATTGCTTTATTAACAAGGAGGGTTAACGCAGATAAGTTGGTCAAGGTACCCAGTCCTGGCCGAAAGCCTGTTTGTGTCCGGGGTATTATTCCTGTACTGCTCACCCAGGATTCCAATTCTACCAACAAGTTGGAAGCGTAGATCTTGGCCTCCACATCTATTAAGGCTATTAGCCTATAGTTGTTAGGGTCTGAGCGGGTCCCGGATTTATGGATTGGGTGAAGAATGCTGCCTCTCCATGATTCGGGGATGTTCCCGGTCTTTAGACTTTGACAAAATAAGGGTGTTAATTGGGAGCCCAGAACGTTGGGTCTTTCCTGAATAAGGCATTGGGAAGCCCGTTTGGTCCAGGCGCTCCATCTGCTATCAATGATTTTATGGTGTTTGAGACCTGCTTTAGTGAGAACAATTCCATGTCTCCTGTATTCTTTGAAGTTGGTAAATTGCCAGTGATTTCTAAAACTGGCGTTGTACTCAGACTGGGCCGGTGAAGCTCTTCAGGACGCTCGGCATTATTATCCGTGAGAGAGTTGTGCGCGGAATTATATAATAGGTCAATACGACTGCTCCAGAGCTGATCCGTCATGTCTGAATTAAACTGGCGATGTTTGCCATTGAGCATGAAATTTATTTTTCCCCAAATTTTTTTTGAGTTCTGCAGTTTGCTTGCATGGAGTATGGAGCACACTAGTTTTTCCCTATACATTCGCTTGGCCAAATTGATCTCTCTTTTTAGTTCTTTTTTTAGAGATTCAATTGTATTCAGCGTGGGTTGTGATAACTGAGGATCTTTTTTGCGTTCGGCCCTAAGAAACGAGTTTATTTGCCTTTTTAGTTGTCACAGTTTTGGTGTGTACCATTCCCCCCCTCTATTTCTTATGGGTTTGCGTCCTCTATTGCTCGATTGGTGTAACTTATTGATTTCCATTACGAAGTTTGTCCAAGTTTTTACTATGTCTCTCGATGTTTCAGATGATTGGAGCAATGCGTGGCATGACGCCATTAGGATGGAGAGATTTCCTTCATTTCAGTTTAGCCGTTGTAGGTTAAAGATCTATGTATTCAAGGACAAGGGCTGGGCCTTCTCCGACATTATAGGTTGAATAGTCAGGATAAGGGTCTGTGGGAAATGATCGCTTTCCCCGCGTGCCTGAATCTGGTAATCACTGATGTAATGGAATAGGTCGGGGTCAGCCAGGGTGTAATCTAAGGTAGAACCTGAGTTCTTAGAGACCCTTGTTAGGGCGGCTGGTGTGTCCAGATGGCCTCTCCCATTTAGGGTGTACAGATGGAGAGCTTCCAGTTCTAAGGTGCATTTCCTGCCCAGTGCGCTTTGTCTGCATTGATTGCCCTGCCTTGGCTCGATGTGGATGGGGAGGCTTCCCTCTTGTCCACAAATTAGGTTCAGATTAAAATCTCCCGTTATAATAATGTTTTCACTTGGGTAGATTGATTTCAATGACTTGATTGTGGTGACTAGTTGTTTTATTCTTTTCCCTTTATTTTTCCCACCGGGACATTTACATAGGAATTCGTTATTTACCACCAACTAATAGTTGGTGGTAAATAACGAATCCTTAAAGCCCTGTAGCACTGTTTACAGTCAAAATACAGATTCGGTAATTTTACCGAATCGGTAAAATTACCGATTTGGTAAAATTACCGAATCTGTATTTTTTAATTCCCTGCATCTCAGTATCCAAATACCGGTCGGTAACGGCCGAAAATCGGTATTTTCGGCCTTTACCGACTGGTATTTGGATACCTACATCTGGCCCCAAATGTGTCTGATAATTTCTTCCTTGGCATTTGCCAAACAGGTTGGGTTTAAAGCACAATGGTTCTTCTATGAGTAGGTTTGATTTACTCTTGTAGAACCACTGCCATGCTTTTGAATTGCACAAGTATATCGGGAGTAGTCCTAGCTTGATAGTGGTTTACAGGAATAAGTCAAAAGTGTACC
The DNA here is from genome assembly GCF_964261635.1 of Lissotriton helveticus. Taxonomy (NCBI): domain Eukaryota; kingdom Metazoa; phylum Chordata; class Amphibia; order Caudata; family Salamandridae; genus Lissotriton; species Lissotriton helveticus. The sequence continues at coordinate 1,007,095,312 of NC_136063.1, read as the reverse complement.
AATAGCCACTGCAACATCTTTGCAAATCATTTGTGTATCTCAAACAGAAAATAACCATGGAAAATGACTGCTCTGAGGGGGCTTTAATGTGGGGATATTTGTAAAAGAGAGGCACAGGACAAAAATATAATTGTCTTCTAAGGAAAGATTTTAAAGGTCTTTCAATTTGATAGACACAAAACCAACACAGCGAGAACATTTATTTTGCAAGGGGGCCTAAGGAGCAATTATTCACTCAAATGTTATTTCAGTAAAGAAAAACTGGGTTCTAAAAGATCAATGCATGCAGTTGCTATAATATAAGCCCAAAAAAAGCAAAGTAATATCCATTGTAGGACCCTGGCCTTTTGTTGCAGTTCTCCCCCCATTTTCACAATCCACAAAACAGAGCATTTGAGGTGTCATTTGTGCCTGTGTAATTCCTTTGGGATTTGCTTGGACTCTTAACGCAGTGTTCCTCTTGTTGGTCCACTAAATAAAGAACAAGCTTTCTACTTTGGTGGCAGCGGTGGGATATAAGAATTTGAATTTACTGTACCACTCTATCACTATTGTGATTTCACTATAGAATCCACAATTGACTTTAGATGGCAACATTTTTTTAGATTTTTTGATTTTTACCAAATATCTAATTGAGACTGTTAGGGCCTTGGGTAAAGTCCCCAGTCCTGTTGTGTTCAAAACTTTTAAAAGTATCCTAGATAATTAGTCCCTTTTAAAAAATATAGTCTAGTAGATTTTTTCTAGTTGACTAAAAAAAAAACCAACTGTTCTAAAACACCATGTCAGAGGCATCAGAGGGTAATACCCAGGCGCTCAACCTAGCACCCTAAAAGAACCTTACGTTGGTACAACTTCAGGGCCTCTGTTCAGCTTAGAACCTTGCCAAGGTGCCTAAACCTACAAAGGCTCACCTGCTGAACCTGCTTGGCGACCATTAGAAGACCATGGCTGATGGAGGAAATACAAATGAAACCCTAGAGGGAGATGCCCGTGAGGATGATGAAGAAGTCTCCAATTTAACAGCTACTGTCTCTCTCTGGATCTGCACAAGGAGATTAAGGCTCACCTCCAAGCAGCTCTAACTCAGTAAGCTATTACAGAGCTGGGGATTAGAGTGGGCAGGTGGGGGGGCAGAGTGTGGGAAGGGAACTGCTGGGAAGGAGATTTGAAAAGTTAGTAGACAAATGTATAATATAAACAACAAGACTGTGCAACCTCAAGATCCCGTCTCTCCTCTTATGCTACCACCACTTAAGCATTCTGTTTATCAGAGATGATACTTTTTTATCTTTCTCAATAACAACATCCAGTTTCTCTCCTAAATAAACATACTAGCAACCATACATAAAAACATACTAGCAAACACATACCACAGAATCTCAGCAATGATCACTTGCAGAATTCAGTGCTTATCCTTTCTTTGTCATAAATCAAAGGTAAGCCCATATGATTGATTTTACTGTCTAAGAGAATGCTGTTAAAATCAACCTCAAGCCAAAGGTTTAAATGACCATCCTAATACCCAAATGTATAAACAAAATCTAAAAACAAAGGGATTATGCGCGCTACTTGGAATGAATAAAAAAAGAATGGTGCAACCCTGAAAGGAAAGTGACAAGGAGTGCGCCCCTCATCTGTGCTTACCGCGGAGAGCACAGCCTGCTGTGTTTTCCATGGGCTTGCTGCTTCCTGCTTGCCAGAAGCAAGATACAGCAGAAGCCAGCTTCATACTTGGACTGTGGACGTGCACACCGGCATGGTGTCAGGAGTCAGTTTCAGAATAGCTCATACCAAGCATGAAGGTGCACTCCCTCGGGCCGTTCTGTAAACTGCTTCAGCATGTGGTAGAAATCGGGGCTGGTGCTCCGTCACGAAACAAAGAATAGTGAGCAGCTCTCCAAGAGCGGGGCTGCTCACATTAATGTGAGTCATACCCAAGAAGGCTGACCTCGCGGGGCAGCTAGGAAATGTAGTTCCTACAAGCAAACTAAGAAGGACAACCACAATGAGCACAGGAGCAGCACCCATTCACCTACATATGGCTGTGTAGAATAGAAGCCAAGCAAAATACAGGCAGCAATCTAGTATAGATCCCTGTGTCTACAACAAGGCGGGGCATTTTAACCACCAGCGCGCGAAATGGGACACAAGCCTTTTCCCAAAGCAAGCAACTCCTCTACAAATGCAGGGGGCGACCCATAACTAACACAGTGCACATCTTGATGGGGGCTCGCCCATCAACGTGCAATGCTGCTGCTTTGACACCAATTTACCTACTGACAGTACCACTACAGGGAGTACACTTAGTAGTACCCAGAGGAAGTTGTAGAGGAGGATCCTGAACTACGGAAACTAGCCAGGAGGCTTGTTTTAGAAGAAGAACTCTTAGATATATAAAAGAATTGAGATGAGCCTAGGGCTTATCTTTGCTGGCAGTAAAACTTAAATAGGGAGATAGAGGAAACATTCTACTCTAAAATTCCAAAGGAATTGTACCCAATTATGCTGATGGTGATTATATAACCAAGCCTTTGAGAGGGCTTTGAGCGCCTTGAGACCCTACGGGTGAGTAGTGCGCTCTACAAATGACCTGATTGATTGATTGATTGATTGAGGCAAAGGCTGAGTCCTATGATATCATTAAGGATATTGACGGATTTGGATTCACTACTGAGGAGTACAGGATTAGGTTTAGGGAGACTCGGAAAACCTCAAGTCAGATCTGGGTAGATTTTGTGGACTTCTCAATCAAAACACTAGGTGGCTGGCTAGAAGGTAACAAGGTGCAAAACTGTGAAAGCCTCTACAATTTGATTATGAAGGAGCATTTATTTGCAAACTACACATCAGAAAAGTTACATCATCTTCTAGTAGACACAAAACTTTCTAGTCCCAGTGAGCTGGCTAATGAATGGGTTAGAATTCTCAAAATGCAATGGGGAGATTCCAAGAAAGGGGGGTCAGCCCACAGAAGAGAAAGGAAGTCCACCAAAGAAGTTCCCTCAGTGTGTCAGGCCCCTTAAAAGATGAATAGTACATCCAATCCGACATCTAGTGGTAAATAGAGTAGTGGGGACCCTAAGCTAAAATAAAGTAATGCACTGTAGACTCTGCTTTGATTGTCAGCAGGTTGGACATGATGGAGCGAGATAGAAAACAGAATTCTGTTTAAACTCGCGAAGTCACATTTCCATAAAATGAATAATAAAATTAATGATTTGTGATGTGTTGTACTAATACAATCTAGATTAAACTTTACACATGGGGGGGACTAACATGTGTGCTCATAAACGTGCATAAGTGTTGCATCTTTTTGTTCGTGCAAAATAATAAAATAATTTGTTGTTTTCGTTTTTGTCATTACTAACTGCAGCAAACCTAAAAGAGGCATGTGCTTATTTTGCTTTCCTTGTCTATGTGGTGTCATTTCTACTATTCTAGGTGCATATAAGATTACATGGATTTCATGAAGACTGGTAGATATAAAATGCTGCTTTATTTGTTTGCAAATGCTAGGTAACATTAGACTAATTGGGAGGGTTAATCATTTAGAAAACAAAGGGTGGTTACAGAATCAACATTATTTCTTACATTAATACTTTTCTTGTGTTTGTTTTATACTAGAAAGCATAAGTTGCCTGCTTTGGGCCTAGTTTGCTCGAGTTTGCTAAAAAGCTGAATTTTACTTCTGCAAAAATCACGAGAAGCCCATTCTGAAAAAGTGTTTGTCAAAGCTGCATTCACTGAGCAAATCTGACGTGCTGTCATCATTTTGTCGGACGTGGCCAAGGTCATAAACCGAAGGAAAAGAACAATTTTGTCAAGTCCTAACTTGGCACCCGCGGAAGTGAAATAAACGCTACGAGAACATTAACATTAATTTACAATTGTTGCAAACCAAGGATCCTTGGGACACCCCCGCGCCGCACGGCCACCAGCTGCTGCGTGTGCCCCCCTGCTGTGCCCTCTGCCTCGCTGCCTGCCGCGCTACCGGCTGACCCTGCTAGCGCTGCTCTGCTCTGTTGGTATTATCATTTGTGCTTGTTTTTTTCCTTCACTGTCTCTACCCGTGGTTAGTGTTTTTTGACCAGCATTTGTGCTTGTTTTGTTTCCTTCATAGCCTTTTTTTCCCGTGTTTAGCGTTTTTCTTGACCTTTTGTGCTTGTACTCATTGTTGTGCCCGCTCTCCCTCGCATTTTCCCGCCTCCCTCGACGCCCCCCGCTTCCCGCCACCACCGCCGACCCCGCCCCTTTTTTCTTCTGTTCCCTCCCCGCTCCCGCCTCCCAGCTGCTCCGCCCACCCGCGCACTTCGCCTTAAATGGCGACCATGCGAACGCGCAGCGGGCGCGCCGATTGTGCGCCGAAGGCGCGCCAAAGGTAAGCCCGTCTGCGCCCGTCCGCGACCGGATCGCGACCAGCGCCAGGAACCCTGGCCCCCACCGACGGAAGCCGACCCGACGAACCTACAACGCCGCCGACCTCACCGCACTCAACAACGGCCGCATCCCAGGATGTCATCGAGCCGCCCCGAAGCACACCCACGGACCCTTCAGCTGCCACGCCTGCAAGTTCACCTGCACCCGGACTCACCCTGCACCAGCACTCGCCAAGCCGACCATCAGCAACAACCACCTGAAGTGCATCCTGCTCAACACCCGCTCCGTCCACAGACACGCCGTAGAACTCTGGAACCTCCTCGACACCACCGCCCCTGACGTTGCCTTCCTCACCGAGACCTGGATGAACGCCTCCTCAGCCCCAGACATCGCCATCGCCATCCCGGAGGGCTACAAGATCATCCGGAGGGACCGCACCGCCAACCTGACGGGAGGAGGCATCGCCATCATCCACAGAGACACCATCCGCATCACGACCAACACCGACGACACCCTAACCACCGCTGAACACCTGCACTTCCAGATCCACACCAACCCGAAGACCACCCTCAGAGGCACCCTGATCTACCGACCCCCGGGTCCACGCACGCGATTCAGCGAGGACATCGCCGACTTCGTCAGCCCGCATGCACTCCCCTCCGCCGACTACATCCTCCTGGGGGACTTCAACTTCCACCTGGAGAACAACAGCGACCGTAACACCATCAGCCTGCTCGACAACCTCGCCAACCTCGGACTCAAGCAACTGGTGACCACCCCCACCCACCTCGCCGGACACACACTCGACGCCGTCTTCTCATCCAGCAAAGACGTCACCTTCAGCCACGCCACTGGACTCCACTGGACGGACCACAGCTGCGTCCACTTCAGCTTCAAAAGAACGACGGTCCACCACCACCAGCAACAGGTTGCCCGAAGAAGCTGGAACAAGATCACAGCCGACCAGCTCTCCGCCTCCCTGAGCCAGCACCCCCCCGCCAGCTCAGCGAACCCCAGCCAGGCCGCCAACAACCTCACAAAGTGGATCAACAACGGCGCGGACGAACTCGCCCCTCTGAGAACCCCGCCCAGCAGACCCTGCAGCAGAAAAACACCATGGTTCACAGACGAACTCAAGAGCTCCAAGAAGAACTGTCGAGCCCTCGAGAAAGTCTGGAGAAGGGAACCAACTACGGACAACATGACCACCCTCAAGCTCGCCACCCGGAAACACCACCAACTGATCCGCGCCACTAAGAAAAATACATACAAGGACCGGCTGGACAACAACGCACACAACAGCAAGGAACTCTTCAACATCGTCAAAGAGCTCTCCAACCCCAACGCCGGAAACAATGACATCACCCCGTCGCAAGACCTCTGCAACTCCCTCGCCTCCTACTTCCACAACAAGATCGCGGACATACACAACAGCTTCAGCAACCAACCAACGCAAGCCACAACCACAACAACGCCACCCACCACCACCCTCCGCACCTGGACTCCGATCAGCACCGAAGACACCATCCGCACAATGAACTCCATCCACTCCGGATCTCCGACTGACCCCTGCCCTCACCACGTCTTCAACAAGGCCGACGCTGTCATCGCACCCCACCTGCGGGACATCATCAACACCTCCTTCGACACCGCCACCTTCCAAGAGAGCTGGAAGCACGCCGAACTCAGCGCTCTCCTCAAGAAACCCACAGCAGATCCCACCGACCTCAAGAACTACCGTCCCATCTCGCTCCTCCCGTTCCCGGCCAAAGTCATCGAGAAGACCGTCAACAAACAGCTGGCCGCCTTCCTCGAGACGAATGGATCCCTCGACCCCTCACAGTCTGGCTTCCGAGCGAACCACAGCACAGAGACCGCCCTCATCGCTGCCACCGATGACATACGAACTCTGATGGACAACGGAGAAACAGCGGCCCTCATCCTCCTGGACCTCTCCGCGGCTTTCGACACCGTCTGCCACCGCACCCTAGTACAGCGCCTCGGCAACATCGGAATCCAGGACAAGGCACTGGAATGGATCACCTCCTTCCTCGACGGAAGAACACAGAGAGTCCGCCTACCACCGTACAAGTCAGAGGCCACCAAAGTCATCTGCGGCGTCCCTCAAGGATCCTCACTGAGCCCCACCCTCTTCAACGTCTACATGAGCCCCCTCGCGGCCATCGCACGCCATCACAACCTCAGCATAATCTCCTACGCCGACGACACCCAGCTGATCCTCTCCCTGACCAACGACCCCGCCACCGCCAGATCCAACCTACACGAAGGGATGAGAGAGGTAGCCGAATGGATGACGACCAGCCGCCTGAAATTGAACTCGGACAAGACGGAGGTCCTCATCCTGGGCTCCTCGCCCTCCGCCTGGGACGACTCCTGGTGGCCCCCCGCCCTGGGCACCGCACCCAAACCGACGGACCACGCACGCAACCTAGGCTTCATCCTGGACTCCTCCCTCTCCATGACCAGACAAGTAAACGCCGTCTCCTCGTCCTGCTTCAACATCCTGCGCATGCTACGTAAGATCTTCCGGTGGATCCCCACCGAGACGAGGAAGACGGTCACCCAGGCCCTCGTCACCAGCCGACTGGACTACGGCAACGCCCTCTACGCCGGAACCACCGCCAAGCTCCAGAAAAGACTCCAGCGGATCCAGAACGCCTCGGCCAGACTCATCCTCGACATCCCCCGACGCAGCCACATCTCCGGACACCTGAGAGACCTGCATTGGCTCCCGGTCAACAAGAGAATCACCTTCCGTCTCCTCACCCACGCGCACAAAGCCCTACACGACCAAGGCCCGAGCTACCTCAACAACCGGATCAACTTCTACACTCCCAAGCGCCTCCTCAGATCAACCAGCCACGCCCTCGCCGCCGTCCCCCGCATCCGAAGAGCGACAACAGGAGGAAGGTCCTTCTCCCACCTGGCCGCCAAGACCTGGAACTCACTCCCAACCGACCTGTGCCTGACCCAAGACCACCTCTCCTTCAGGAAGAAGCTCAAGACCTGGCTGTTCGAGCAGTAACGGCACCCCCCCCCACCCCAGCGCCTTGAGACCCTACGGGTGAGTAGTGCGCTCTATAAATGACCTGATTGATTGATTGATTGAAGGAAGCTCCTAGTCACGTTTGGAAAAGACAATGGTCCTTAAGAAATGTGACCTAATGGAAGTTTTGAAATGTGGGTGACATGTCACTTGTCACTCTCAACCAATGGGAAATCGTGGTTTTCTGAAAAACTTTCCTTTACTTAGATTAGTTAGTTTAAAAGGTATAAAAAGTCATGCCCTTAGGGATGGGCTGGCTGCTGCTTTCTGACTTTCCGATGAGGGTGAAGTGCTGCTGGACTTTGCTTGGAGCACGTAAGAATCCTCAAAGAACTTTACTTTATTTTCCATTTATATAGCTTAGCTAGGGACTTAGGCTTTAGAAATGTTAAACTTTAAAATTCTTACTTAAACTTTGATTCAATTGCTTAAACTGTATTTTTCTCATGATTCTTTTCAAACTTGCTTACTTTAATGCTAATAAAATTGCATTTATAAAATTACTTTTTGAAACACCATAAATTAGTTAATAAAATCTTACTTTTGACAAACAAGCTGGTCTTGATTATTCAGAAGTGCAGGTTACTATTAGCTAGATCCCATCGCCAATGGTGGTCGTTTAAATAGTTAAGATTTGTTATAATGACAACATTCTTTCCGCAGATGTATAAAATTGTATATAGTTTGTAAATAAGGTGTATATAGATTTAATTAGACCACCTGATTCAGTAGGCCCAAATATGTCATGTTTATAAATGGGTCCATAAGTTAGTGTAGAATTTTGTTTATAGGTTATGAAGTTGGGTAGCGTTGTTTATGATATATTTTCTATAGGCCGCTGGATCAATTCTCTGGTAGCAGAAATTGATGGTTGCTAAGGGTAACCAAGGTAATATGTTGGTTGCTAAGGGTTACTAAAGTGTTATAGTATGGAAATAGGATCGATGTTTTAACACATGTTGAGTTTGTTTTTCGTGCTATCTGTAAGCTATACCGGTATAGATTGTGTGACAAGAAATTAGTCACGCAAGTCATCTGTTCTGTTTGTAGTGATATCGCCGAGTATCACAAAAGTGGTATCGCCGTGTACCACAAGTGTTGTCGCCGTGCAGCACAGTGTTAGGGCTAGGTGTGAATCTTGAATAGTGAGGGTTATCTAAGAAATTAGAGCAGCATGAGAATAGGGACAAAGCGCCTTCCATAAAACTCACTGTGATAAAAGTACTAGATATATTCGAGCTTGATCGAAGGGTAAAGTAGCGTCGGTGCATGACTATCTATAAACAGGTGAAAGTCCTGTAGGGATACATGTTTTATATCTATAAACAGGTGAGAGTCCTGTATGGATAACGTCGTTATTTTGCTAAAGGTGCATGATTTCTATAAACAGGTGAGAGTCCTGTACGGATTTCATGTGTGTTTGAATTTAGGGAATTTTTCAGTGCGAAAGTGCGAGTTTGAATTGTAATTTATGTTCGAGTGGAACTTTCGAACTGTCACTTCGCGGTGCATTCAGAGGAAAATTAGTTCATAATTTTACGTGTTAGAAGGGTGGGGTAAGAGTTACTCTACTGACAATCGAGAATTATCCTTAGTGTGAATAGCGCCGACTATTCCGAAGTGTGGATACTTGAATGTATGTAAACTATCCTAAATAGTGAAACAAACAGATGAGTCCTTATTGTCATTGTTTAAGAATTAATTTACACTGAAAAGTGTTCTTAAAATGGCGCTGTGAAAAGATTTTGTGAAGGAGGGGTAAGCGCCAGGAGTGAGAAACGAGAAACCGCAGCTGCTGTGTACGTCACAGAGCCGCGCTGGGATTGGGTATCCTACGTCATAAACTGTACTCTGATTGGCTCTTGAGTCTCTGACGACCTGTAAGCTGATTGGTCCTTCAGAAAAACTCCATTTTTATTTGTTGAGCAGAAAAGTGACGTAGCTCAACTGTCATTGGCTTGTTAGTGTGTTTCGCGCACGGATTGGTTGCTTTGCGGAACATCCCGGAAATATTTTACGAACGATTTTGTGAATTAAATCTAACTTTTAAAAATGAGTTATCATTTTAAACATGTTGAGAAAAAGCCAACATTATTTCAGAAACTTAAACATTTATTTTCACCTGACAAGAAAATCGAAACGCGGGGTGGTAAATTACTTCATAAGTACAAAACACCTGCAACATACATGGAAGGTGAATATGGATATCATACTGTTTTATGGTTTGATAGCTGGAAACGATATACAAAGAACGACAGTGTTTTAACTTGGCCTGATGATGGTTCATTCAATGTAAAGGTCCTGAGAAATTTACGAGAGAAAATGAATGCTCTTATTCCTAAACCGAGACCAACTCAATTTGAAGCTTTAGTTGAGTGGGAAGATGAGATGTATCAGTTACAAAGAGAAGCTAGTGGAATTAAAAGACCTTCTAAATCTCCAGCTTGGAGAAGAGATACTCATGAAGACAGGTTGCGAATGTGGAGGCAGGGAAATATGAGTGAAGGATTATATTTAATTCAGGAAATGGTTATGGGTACTCCTACTGGAAATTCTTTAGAAAGTGAATCTGAAGATGCAGTTATGGAAGAAATATACACTACTGCTAGAAAGAATCAGCCTTTGAGACCTCCTAGATCATGGTCTACTCCGGTAGTTTCTACAGAAACTTCACCGAGTGCACCTCCAATTAATGAAGCTCCAAAACTTTATCCAAAAAATTGTGAGATTATTGAAACTCCTAGAAGACCAGAATTTGATAATGTTCGGAATGAAGGTAGACATTTTTCAATTACTCCAATGACAAGAGAAGCCCCAAAAGATTATACAAGAGAGACAAGAAATGTTGAGGCTGTTGATTCTACTGAATATTTAAGATCCAAGGAAGAATTAATTAAACGAATGACAAAAAGTATGGAAGCTGTGACAGTTCCAGTAACGATTGGTCCTGTTCAGCCTGTTTTTGACCAAAGAGAATCAAACAAAACTGGGTTAACTATTCCTTTAAATGCAGAAATTCAAAGGGTTGCTGAAAAATTTTATTCAGACATATCTGAAATAAACTCTTCAAAATCGAGAATGCCAGATTTAACTTTTAATGAGGATTTATCTCCAAAAACACCAATGGGTGCAATATCAGATGTAGGGAGTCCCGAAGTTAGAGTGACCACACCGAAACTTGATGTGGCTAAATTGAAAGCAAATATTGAAGAATTAATAATTGGAACTATTGGTCCTGATAGTTTAAATTACTATCGAGATGATGAACTACTGTTCATTTGTAAAAGTATTCAATGGAAAACAAAGAATAAATATGACCAGTTAGAGGAACTAGCAGCGGAACTTGAAATCGATGTGAGTAAACAAAAGAATTTTGCAAAGCATTACAGATTAGACTTTTCAGAAAATTACATTGAGAGTTTGAACTCAATGGGAAGAATATTACACATAAAGGATTTGATTGTTTATATCAAAAAGCTGGGAGAACTCAATAAGTGGAGAGTGAAATGGACGAAAAAGAAGGAAGAGGAGAAATTGGAAAAATTGTCAAAACAATTTCCAATGAGAGAGATTGCAGGTGGAGGATATGTTCATGTCCCTTGGTCAAGACAGGACATACTGCTGTTCACAAATGACTTTCCAAAATTGAGGGAGAAACCAATAGAATGGTATAGACAGGTGGATAGGTTTATCAAAGTCTCTAAAGTTCTGTGGATTGATTTAGATGGATTTTTCGACATTGTCGTCCCATCAGATCTTTGGACAGAATGCAAAATATCAATAAGTTGGCCAAAAGCAGAACCTGAACGAATCAAAGAAACAGGTGCTCCGAATCCTCTTGTAATGGATTTTTATGAAAAGGTAATTGTTTGGATGAAAAACAAAATTCCACCCAAAGATGTTGATTGGGTTAAAATAGAAAGGACGAATCAAGAAACAAAAGAATCAGTTCATTCATTTTATGAAAGGTTACTATTAATTTTTAAACAATATAGTGGCTATGAAAAGCTGGATGAAAAGGATATGAGTCATTTTGTCTATAGATTTGTTTATGGCCTAAAACCTGAAATTGCAGACATGATCAGGAATAGCATTGTAGGATGGCAATCACTTTCTGTGGATGACATTCTGAGAAAAGCTAAGTATTGCAGTGATGAGTTAGAGGTGAGACAAAAGAAGCTCAAAGAGAAAGCCATGTGGGCTCAAGTAAAGGTGGCTGAACAACAAATTGCCAATCTTGGGTAATAAGAACACAAATTTTGTTCAAACTGGAAATACGAACCAGATACAAGGAAAGTTTAAAGGTAATAATTTTCCGAAAAAATTTAGCCCAAAGATTGAGGAGTTGAAACAAAGATTACCTTGTTTTAATTGTGGCGAATTTGGACATTGGAGAGACGAATGTCCTAAACCTCCTAAAAATTTAAAGAATCCCTTATTGAATCCACAGATGCAGAATGGTGTTGACCTGCAGCAACAGCTACAGATGCAACAGGGGTTAAACGAGTTAAACATTCAACGACAGTTGCAGCAACAGGTGAATAACCGTCAGGATCAATTGCCACAACCACCATTTCCGAATTGTGGGGGAGTTCAAAAATATAATTCAAGTGTGGGATTTCAGGGAAATGAACAGGTGATAAAACCACAAAAACAGCAAAAGCAGCAAAGGGTACAAATGCAAAATGCTTCACAACAATTTTTGTTAACAGAAAGCCAAGACAGTGATTCTGATGATTATTGCTGACGGTGCCCGGGAGAGGAGGAAGAGTGTGTTGTTGGAGCCACTCTTGAGGTTGACCAGTCTGGTCCATTTGTAAACGGGAAAGTTAATGATGTAGACATCACTTTTCTAGTGGACACTGGTGCTACCCGTTCTACTGTTAGATCAGTGGAAATTGAAAACCTACCTCTCTCTGGGGATACCATCCAAGTTGTTGGAGTAAGCAATCAACAAATTAAAACTGATTTGACTGATCCAGTTCCAGTTGAAATTGGAAATTACAGAGACAAACACAGATTTGTGGTTTGTAATAGTAGTCCAGTAAATTTATTAGGCAGAGACATTCTGTGTAAAATGAATTGCAGAATATATTGTTCTCCTGATGGGGTTGAATTACAAACAATGGAGGAAGATGGTTTGTATAGAATGACAATGATGTTGATGGAAACAGATGAAACAACATTGTTTCCTGCATTAGAAAAGAAAGATTTGCCTGAAGAGCTCAAGGAAACAGTGAAATCTGAAATATGGGATTTTACTGGGAATGAGATGGGTCTGATGAAAAATGTAGATCCAATAAAAATTACATTGAAACAGGGAATAGAATTTCCTAACATTCCACAGTATAAAATGAAAGCAGAAACAATTGAAGGTATTATGCCTATAATTGAAAAATTCATCAAACAAGGTGTATTAAAAGAAATAGAGAGTAGTCCTTGTAATTCACCAATTATGGGAGTTAAAAAGTCAAATGGAACATTTAGGATCGTACAAGATTTGAGAAAGGTTAATCAAATCGTTGTTCCATGTTGCCCTGTGGTCCCAAATCCAGCAGTAATTCTGTACCAGATTCCACATGATGCTGAATGGTATACTGTTATTGATCTTTGCAATGCATTCTTTACTGTTCCTTTGCATCCAGACAGTTATGAAATCTTTGCTTTCAGATTCCAAGGTAAGACCCTCGGATGGTGTAGAATCCCTCAGGGCTATACAGAAAGTCCTTCAATATTTAATGAATTGTTAAAAAGGTCTTTGGAAAACCTAGACTTACCTGGTTGATCTACGTTGGTGCAGTATATCGACGATCTGTTGATAGCTGCTAAGACAAGAGAAAATTGTGTGACAGATACAATAATACTGTTGAATCGCCTTGCAGAAGAGGGACATAAAGTGTCCCCAGCAAAATTACAGTTTTGCAAACAAGAAGTAAAATATCTTGGTCACAGAATTGCAAAGGGAAAAAGACAAGTGACAGTTGAGAGAATTAAAATGATTCAAGCAATGCAACCTCCAAGGACACAGAGACAGGTCAGAATGTTCTTGGGAATGGTTGGTTACTGTCGACAATGGATAAGTGGATTCTCAATAATTGCGAAACCACTACAGAGACTGACAAAGTCTGATGTAAAAGATCCAATTATTCTCAACGAAGCTGAGATGGAATCTTTTGAGAACCTGAAAAAGAGTTTATGCCAAGCTCCTGCTTTAGGTATGCCAAATTATGAGAAAGATTTTGAACTGTATTGCAGTGAGAGAGAAGGATGTGCATTGTCAGTGTTAATTCAGAGACATGGGAATTTAAAGAAACCGATTGCATACTTCTCTGCAGTTCTTGATCCTGTTGCAAAAGCATTACCAGGTTGTTTGAAAGCAGTTGCAGCTACAAGTATCAGTCTTGAGCAGAGTGTAGGAATTATTATGGGATTTCCTGTAAAAGTTTTTGTGCCTCATTCAGTTGAAATATTACTGACAAGAGGTAAAACACAGCATTTAACAAGCAGCAGATTGACAAAGTATGAGAAAATCATACTAGGGGCAGATAATGTTTCGATTTCAAGATGTTTAAATCTGAATCCTTCTACATTACTGCCAGATTCTGAAATTGTTGACGACACTGAACTAGAACATGAATGTTTAGATGTTATGGAATTTTGCACGAAACCAAGACATGACATCAAAGATAGACCTTTATCTGAATCAGATTTTGTCTACTTTGTGGATGGCTCCTGTCTGAGGACAGAGGGAGGTGTTTTAAAAGCATCATATTCTGTCTGTACAGTTGCAGATGTTGAAGAAGCATCTTGTCTTGAAGGAATTCGTTCAGCACAAGTGGCTGAATTGATTGCTTTGATTCGTGCATGTGAAATATCAAAAGATATAAGAGTTACCATCATTACTGATAGTCAGTATGGGTATGGAGTTGTGCATGATTATGGACAACTCTGGTCTCAGAGAGGCTATATGACATCAGCAGGGTCACCAATTAAAAATGCAGTTTTCATTAGAAGATTAATTGAAGCAATACAGTTGCCGAAAGAAATCGCAATTGTCAAGTGTGCAGCACACACTAAAGGAGTGGATTATATTTCAAAAGGCAATGCCTACGCAGATGAAACAGCAAAATATTGTGCAAGAAAGGGTTGTGCATACAATCGGGAAAAGAGTAAAGAATCTGATTCAAATTCATTAATGCTAACAACAGTTGTAGAAACATGGCATGAGATTAGGGATTTACAAAATGAAGCAGATGATGAGGAAAAAGATCTGTGGTTAAGATCAGATTGTAGACCACGTGATGAAGATGGAGTGTGGGTTTACAAAGATGGCAGAGTAGTCTTACCAAATTGCTTAATTGCTGACATGGCCAGATTATATCATGGTCCAGCTCATCTTGGAAGAGATTCCATGATCAGACTTTTCCGAGAAACTTGGTTCAATACTAAATTTAGAACAATTGCAGAATCTTTTTGTCAAAGGTGTTTATCATGCCAACAAATGAATCCAAACCGAAAATCAGTGGTGGGAACAGGAGTAATTGGTCGAGAGGGTGGTCCTTTTACCAGGTTACAGATGGATTTCATTGAAATGCCCTTACACAATTGTTTAAAATATGTTCTTGTGATTGTTTGTTTATTTTCAAGATGGGTAGAAGCATTTCCTACACGACATTGTGATTCAATTACAGTAGCAAAACTACTGCTCAGAGAAATTATCCCAAGGTACGGTTTTCCAGTTACTATTGAGAGTGATGGAGGAAGCCATTTTGATAACAAATTGATGAAGTTAATTTGTGAAGCTTTGAGCATTGAGCAGAAGATACACTGTGCATACAGACCAGAGGCATCTGGGGTAGTTGAACAAATTAATGGAACAATTAAAAACAGAATTGGAAAAATGTGTCTTGAAACAGGTGTAAAGTGGACAGATGCTCTTCCACTTGTTTTGATGTCATTAAGAAGTACACCAGATAAAAAGACAGGTTTGAGTCCTCATGAAATTTTAATGGGAAGAGTTATGAGGCAAGCTTTTGTACCTGTAGGTAAACTGTTGAGCATAAATGACAGTGCTATTTTGGATTACTGTAAAAGGTTATCTGATATAGTGACTTCTGTGTCTAATCAGGTGGGAACTGAAGCACAATCAAATGAAAAAGTTTTGACACATGATCTGAGGCCTGGTGATTGGGTCAGAACAAAAGTACATCGGAGAAGAAATTGTCTGGCTCCTAGATGGCAGAAGCCTAGGCAAATAATTCTGATCACTACTAATGCAGTAAAATGCAAAGGATTGAAACGTTGGATTCATCCTAGTCATACTATTCCAGTACCAACTCCCGAAAGTTCTGATGTTGAAAGTGATACTACAGATGATTCTGATTCTGAAGTAGAAGGTGAAATTAATCCAGATTCTGAAGATCGACAAGAAGGTCGACATCTGGAACCTGTGCCTGTGAATGGTAAACTGACAAGAAAAGACTTGGAAATTATTGAAATAGATTCTGAAGGTGAAGAGAATCTGTTAAAAGGAAAGAAAACTGAGAATTCAGTTAATTCTGTTGGAAACAGAGAAGCGGAACAAAAGGAAGTTTCAGACCAGGAGAGTATCGAAAAGCAGAAGTCAAACTCTGAAGTAAGGAACAGAAATCCAAAATCTGGAAAATTGGAGGTAATTGAAGAAGAGGAAGAAGACGAATTACCAAGTACCAGTATTGGAAATCAGAGAGGTGTTCCTGAAGGAGTAAAACTGCCGAATAGAGAAGTTCCTGAGTCGATTGAAATTTCAGACTACGAAACTGAAGAAAGTGACGTGGATGGTGAAAGTGAAAACAGAAAGAAAAGGGCTTGGAAATCAGAATCAAATGCTTCTGAACCAAAGAAGAAATATGTGAGAAAAGCAGACTACTGGCCTGGTGGAAGATTGAGAGTTAGGTTAATCAAGAAACCTAAAGAACAAGTCGAAGAAATCAGTAGTCAAAAGAGTCCTGGAAAAGAAATTGGAGTTGGAAGAAAAATTGAAGTAGTGTCGAGAAAAGGAAAAAGGATAATAAGGCCAAACCAGAAATACAAGTCTCCTGAGTGGACTTATTTAGTAATTCCACCTGTAATTGACATTTATGGTAGTAGTGAAGAAGACGAAATCGAAGAAATTAGTGACAATGATTGAAGTACAGAAAAATTAAATTGGCAAAAGGCTGAAGAAATTTTGTTAGCTGACATAAGGTCGAAGAAAAACTGTTTAGTTGAAGAAAACTTATGTATGACATAAGGTCGAAGAAATCTTGTTTAGGGTTTAAAAAAAAATATATATATATATATATATATATTTTAAAAGGGGGGTATAAATAAATATTTAGTTTCTTAGAAATTTTAAAATAGATTTTTGTTTTATTTCGAGACAAAACTAACCAAAAATGCCTTATGTTAAGGAGAGCACTTCAAGGTGTTCTGTTTTCAAGAGATGTTGTAAGATGACTCTGGTGTGTCTGCTCATTTTAATTCTGCTCTGGTTAGTTTTAGCTGTGATTATCCCTTTGGAGATGAACAGAGAATTACACAAAGTTAACAAGACAAGCAAAGCTTTAGTTAGTCAAACTAAACATAGTACATCTGCAAAAGTTATTGATCATCAGCCTAATATTCATCAAGATAAATCTATTAGTGATTTTTCAAGCAATACATTCACAAAGCTTTTGAGTGAATATGTAAAGGTAATGGACGCAAAAGATTGTTATGTGTGCGTAAAGTTACCTGCTTCTGTTTCTGAGGGAGTAACATACAATATGCTTCCTCTTACATATGGTGTAACATGTAGTGTGTTAACTAGCTTATTTTATCAAACTGGACGCTTAGAATATTACTATTCAGATTTTGACGAGATTTTTGCGAATATAAAGATTGAGGGTGCTTTAAATAAGCATAAGAAAGCCAAACAAATGAGAGAATTTTTCCTTGTTACTAATGAACTCACTTACGAGTATGCTTACAAGAATAATTTAACATGTAAATTAAGTGCTGAGGGAAAGAAATTTTTGAACCTGGTTGAGGAGAGAAGAGCAATTTATAAAAGAAATGAATTAGTCAAGCAGACTAAATCCAGGTTCTGGCAGAAAGAGGATGAGAAGTTAAATGGCAAAATGCTTGAAAATGTTGCAATTCACATAGACAAACCAGTTAGTGGAAAGCTTTGCATTAGAAGAGATAATACACTTTTTGATAATTATTTAGTAGGTGCAAGTAACTGTGAAGATACTTATCAGATTTTGGGAGGTTGGGGATTCAAGGGTGGAAAAGATCCAATCTTTCCTGGGATTTATTTTGTTTGTGGTGACAAAGCCTACTACAACCTTCCAGACCATTGGTATGGAACTTGTTATGTGGGAATTGTTTTTCCTAAAGTGTTTCATGTTGACAGAGATTCAGAAGGATTGTTTAAAATTCATAATTATGTAAATAGAGTCAAAAGAGAAACTTTCACAGAAGTTCTGGGAGACATTTTTCAAGCAGTGATACCTTTTGTTGGTATAACCCTAAATGCAGGGAGAATTAGAAAATTGTCCACAATTGTTGATAGATTATCAACTGACACAGCTGATGGATTTCAATTAGTGAACGTTGAAGTAATTGCAATCAGATCAATGGTAATCCAAGATCGCCTTGCTTTAGATATACTCCTAGCAAAAGAGGGAGGAGTCTGTGGCATATTGCATGTACAACATTGTTGCACATATATACCTGATGAAAGTAAGAACATTGAAATGTACATTAAGAACATTACACAAATGCATTCAGAGATAATTCCTTTAGAAGAAGATGATTTTACAGGGAAACTTTCAAAAAGATTCCAAGCAATTAAAAATTGGTTTCATGATATTGGTAGTTCAATTCTTGGCAAGATTTTGGCACCTTTGATTATAATAATATTCATCTTTATTTTGACGAAAATAGGTTGTTTGTTGCATAAGAGAAAGAAACAGTTGAAAGAAAAGAAAAGGATCTATAAACTTAGAAAGGAAGAAGAAAGGGAGATTGAATTACAGGAGTTGCATAGAGAGCGTTATGCTAATTCCAAAGATTATGCAGAGACAGGTTTTTAGGATTACTGACTTAAATGAATTTGAATCATTTTCTCGGAAGTTTAAAATTACCAAATTTTGGGTGTTGGTGTGGTGATTTGTTAATCACCAGATGAGGGAGTTGATGGAGCGAGATAGAAAACAGAATTCTGTTTAAACTCGCGAAGTCACATTTCCATAAAATGAATAATAAAATTAATGATTTGTGATGTGTTGTACTAATACAATCTAGATTAAACTTTACACATGGGGGGGACTAACATGTGTGCTCATAAACGTGCATAAGTGTTGCATCTTTTTGTTCGTGCAAAATAATAAAATAATTCGTTGTTTTCGTTTTTGTCATTACTAACTGCAGCAAACCTAAAAGAGGCATGTGCTTATTTTGCTTTCCTTGTCTATGTGGTGTCATTTCTACTATTCTAGGTGCATATAAGATTACATGGATTTCATGAAGACTGGTAGATATAAAATGCTGCTTTATTTGTTTGCAAATGCTAGGTAACATTAGACTAATTGGGAGGGTTAATCATTTAGAAAACAAAGGGTGGTTACAGAATCAACATTATTTCTTACATTAATACTTTTCTTGTTTTTGTTTTATACTAGAAAGCATAAGTTGCCTGCTTTGGGCCTAGTTTGCTCGAGTTTGCTAAAAAGCTGAATTTTACTTCTGCAAAAATCACGAGAAGCCCATTCTGAAAAAGTGTTCGTCAAAGCTGCATTCACTGAGCAAATCTGACGTGCTGTCATCATTTTGTCGGACGTGGCCAAGGTCATAAACCGAAGGAAAAGAACAATTTTGTCAAGTCCTAACTTGGCACCCGCGGAAGTGAAATAAACGCTACGAGAACATTAATTTACAATTGTTGCAAACCAAGGAAGCTCCTAGTCACGTTTGGAAAAGACAATGGTCCTTAAGAAATGTGACCTAATGGAAGTTTTGAAATGTGGGTGACATGTCACTTGTCACTCTCAACCAATGGGACATCGTGGTTTTCTGAAAAACTTTCCTTTACTTAGATTAGTTAGTTTAAAAGGTATAAAAAGTCATGCCCTTAGGGATGGGCTGGCTGCTGCTTTCTGACTTTCCGATGAGGGTGAAGTGCTGCTGGACTTTGCTTGGAGCACGTAAGAATCCTCAAAGAACTTTACTTTATTTTCCATTTATATAGCTTAGCTAGGGACTTAGGCTTTAGAAATGTTAAACTTTAAAATTCTTACTTAAACTTTGATTCAATTGCTTAAACTGTATTTTTCTCATGATTCTTTTCAAACTTGCTTACTTTAATGCTAATAAAATTGCATTTATAAAATTACTTTTTGAAACACCATAAATTAGTTAATAAAATCTTACTTTTGACAAACAAGCTGGTCTTGATTATTCAGAAGTGCAGGTTACTATTAGCTAGATCCCATCGCCAATGGTGGTCGTTTAATTAGTTAAGATTTGTTATAATGACAACATTCTTTCCGCAGATGTATAAAATTGTATATAGTTTGTAAATAAGGTGTATATAGATTTAATTAGACCACCTGATTCAGTAGGCCCAAATATGTCATGTTTATAAATGGGTCCATAAGTTAGTGTAGAATTTTGTTTATAGGTTATGAAGTTGGGTAGCGTTGTTTATGATATATTTTCTATAGGCCGCTGGATCAGACACTACAGAGGGGACTTAGCTTGTCGCAAGAAAAAGGTGGACACTGGGGTTGTCAATGTGGCCTTTGAGGATTGCTCCTTAGATTAGGAAATTCTTGAAGCTTTTAACTGGAAAACTGTCCCAGAAAGTGACTTGATGATTTCAAAGGGAAGCAGTCACTTCCATCCCATCAATGTACATTGAATGTCAATCACTGCCCTAAAGGATACTTGTGCCAGTCCCACTGTTGTGCATGACAGGCTGGTATCCTTAGACTAGTATTTACCAGTAGAGACTACAAAGGTAAGGGCTGCACCATGGAGGTTACTATTAGGCCTGTGAAGTTAATGCCCCTAAATATATCTGGGCATCTTAGTTGGCAGAAGGTGGTAGTCAGTACAGGCCTCCCCATTGTTTTTTTCCTTGGAAATGCCCTCCCAGATGTTGGTCTGAGTCCAAAAGAGGTAGTGGCCCCATGCCAGTCGTCTCCCAAGGATTCTGGATGTGCTGAACCTACTGTTAGTACAATTTGGCCCCAAAGGAAGAGAAGAAGGAAAAGGTGTAGGAAAGGGGGCAACTTTTAGCTAACGTTCCAGTGAGCCATTTAGCAGGGGTATGTTCTCAGACAACACTTTAAAATTAGTACTGTAAGAACTACTTGATACATCCTACACAAATTACCATCAGTCAAAGTCAAGATACAACACACATTACTCCTCACAAAATAAAATCTCAAAATTGAAAAAAATGATAATTGAACCAATCATAAATATATACCTGCAAGGGAATAATCGTGCTCCACAGTTGAGCCCATATCTGAAAACGGTGTCTGCACAAGTTTTATCTTTTGGTTATGAAACGTGATGCCTGCATATACCACTACCCTCATGTTGGATTTAAAACCATATGACTGTTTTGTACATGCAGCTTCTACACAAAATATCTCCTTCTAGATCAGACTTTCTGAAGATAATCAATAATTTAATTTAAAATGTCAAGCATTATATAATTTGTGAGATCATAAGCAGTGCATGATGTGGTTG
The DNA here is from genome assembly GCF_964261635.1 of Lissotriton helveticus. Taxonomy (NCBI): domain Eukaryota; kingdom Metazoa; phylum Chordata; class Amphibia; order Caudata; family Salamandridae; genus Lissotriton; species Lissotriton helveticus. The sequence goes on along the minus strand of NC_136063.1, from coordinate 1,007,074,101 downwards.
CAACTTTACTAGACCCTACCTGGCAAATTTCATTTTTTTAAAGATTTTTTCTTGTCTGTAATTGCACTTACCTATAAAGTAGAACAATTACTGATGAATTTCATTGCTTTTGTTTTTAAACCTTGTTTTTATCTTATTCTGACACATACCTATAACATCATTTTAATCTTTGTTTTATTTCAGTGAAACTCAGTTTTTTTACATAAGCTAAGATCCTATTACTATACCTAACTATAAAATCATTATCACTTTTGAGTTTTCAATGAATTTCTGTGTTTTTTAACCCCTTCAGCGCTAATGACAAGGGTAACTCGTCATGGACTTTCCATTGATTTCAATGGAAAGTCAATGGAAGCTCATCAGGTGCCTTAGCAGCCAAGTGGTTAATCATATTCTCATATTCAAAATTGAGCATACGCCCAACCCCCTCTGACAACCTGAATCCAACCCCTTATGGGTGCCCAATCCCCACTACACACTGCTATCAGTTGTTGACGGCGGGGGTTGCTACATGGCCTGGCCTCTATCCTAGCACTTTGTTCAACTCTCCCAAGGGCGCCCAACACCCCACAGCATATAGGTCATCAGCCATGCATAATATTAGTTTGGACCAGTATTTAAACCATCACAGCGAGCAAACCCCCACTTTGCATGGCCTATGGCCTGCACATTGGCGGTTGACAGCAGGGTCTGGTCTATGACAAGACCCTTTTTATGTTTTTTCAATGAAATTGCAGCATGTCCACATCACGTTATGTGAACTGTGGGACTGACATTGGTACTGTAATACCTACAACCCAAAAGATATATATATATATATATATATATATATATATATATATATATATATATATATATATATATATATATATATATATATATATATATATATATTTTGTCTTAAGGGGGAGCCTTTTGGGACTCCAGCCAATATGGCCCTGGGGACCCTGCCCCTTATTTGGCCTTTGATTTTTTTTTTTTTTGTAGGACTCAGCTACTGAGTACCCGAGTCATGCAATATCTGTCACAACCTTACAGTCCATGATGTGGCCAGCCAACCAGTAACCTCCCATCCAATATGAATAGGCCATTAGAGCATATCTGAACACACACGGTCCAGATATAACTAACATTTTACCATCATTTACCCATTCATGTCCATCAAAGCATCACAGTATACACCAATTTCTTACAAAAAGCTGCACAGGTTTACACCAAGTAACAAGGAGCAAATTTTCTGACTAAATTTCTAACCTTTTGTCAAAATTGGTGTATTTCATCATCAGGCCACCTTTTTCTGGATTGAAGAGAAATCTTTCCCGTGGTCATTAACATGGAAAGTTACACTTTGGAGACCCCCCTTTTTCTTAGCCTACTCTTGACAGATTGGCATGAAACTTCCAAGAAAGAAACAAAGTGGATAAATGTTTGTTAGAAATTGCAAATGGCACCAAAGCTGTTGAAGAAACAAAAAGCCTTTCCGGTGGAAACGGTGACCTAATTCTACTTGCACAGATACATGAACCTAACTATAACTTCCCTCTTAGCTTTGGTTTTTTCAGTGAATTTTGTATTTTATTTTTAACCTAGAGTCATATATAATTGGATCAGCGAATGATCCGTCTCCCTAGACTTACAAAGTATTATTTCTTTAGCAACTTCAAAACTACTGAACAGATTTACTTTAGGTTACAACAAGGGCTCTTTCTGGACCAAGAGCTAGCTTTCTGCCAAATTTGACATAAATCTGTTTCGCAGTTCGACCTTTAGCCGTTCCTAAGTATTCCTAAATCATTGCAGACATTGCATGGGGAAAAACATTTTTGGACCCCCTTCTTTTCCTTGGCTCCCACTTGACGAATCACCCAAAACTTTCCATGCCAAAGTAGGCAAGGTAGGCCATATTTTTGGGGAAAATTTCATGAAGATTCGTCAAACGGCACCATAGTTATTAGCAAAACTAAAAAAAAATTTGTCTTTGGAAAAAGTTGGTTGTAACTATAACCTCTGACTGCTTATCACAAGTAGGTTATATATATAACTGGAGTGGAGTTTAGTGGAGAAAAACCACCAGCGATTTATGGTTCATTTACTGTGGCTAGCAAGTTGTCAATTCTGTTTACAGAGGTATGTGGGCTATATGAAAGTTTGTGTGGGGTGCAAAATATAATTTAAAGTTATAACTATAGCTTTAGAATTTTGAATGTTTTTGTAGTTTTGGGTGGTTTGTAAAGAAATAGGAAATTAGGTTTTCCCAACTATAACTAATCTTAAAACTCTTGTTTTTGGTTTTTATATGTTTGTTTAAAATACCAATGTTTCTATTTACAGTGAAGTACAGTGTCGTAGAATGGAGGGGTTATAGAGTGGAGTATCACAGAGGAGAGTGCCGTTGAGTGAAGTGCCATTAACTGGATTGTCTCCAAGTGGAGTGCAATCGAGTGGTGTGTTGTCGAGTGGAGAGTCATCGAGTAGAGTGCTGTACAGTGGCATGGAGTTGAGCGTTCTAGAGTGGAGTGGCATACCGTAGAGTACAGTGGAGTAGATTTGATTGTTGCCAAGTGGAGTTCTGCAGAGTAGAGTGTTGTGTCATAGAGTTGATTAGATTAGCAAGTTCTAGAATGTGTTAGAGGGAAGGGGTGTAAAGTGCTGTGGCATAGAGTGGAGTGGCTTGTCATATAGTGGAGTGGCCTGTCGTACGGTGGTGTGGCATGTTGTAGAGTGGAGTGTCGCAGAGTAGAGTTGCATGGAGTGGAGTAGAGTGTTGTAGAGTGGAGGGTTGTAGAGTGGAGAAGAGCGTAGTAGGGTGCGTTGAGTGGAGTTGTGGATTAGAGTGAAGTAGTGTCATGCAGTAGAGTAATGTTAAGTGGCATGGAGTGGCCCACAGGGAGTTGCGCACAGTGTCACAGAGTGGTATAGAATACTGCAGAGGTGTATAGAGTGGAGTAGAGTGTCAAAGAGTGGCACAGAGTGGGATAGAGTGTTATAGAGTGTAATGTCATTGAGTGGAGTACCATGGAGAGGAATGTTGTAGAGTGGATTGTCATATGGTGTCATGTCGTTCAGTGCTGTAGTGTACAGTGTCTGACTTAGTGTCATGGTGTAGAGTATTGTGGCATACTGTGTTGTATCGTATAGTGGAAAGGCTTCGAGTGAAGTGACATAGAGTGGAGTGGTGTGCCATAGGGTACAGTGAAGTGGCATATAGTGCAGTTGTGTGTTGTTGAGTGTCTTACAGTGGAGAAGTGTAAAGTGGAGTGCTGTATTGTAGAGTGGAGTGCTGAAAAATGGAGTAGAAAGTGTTATAGTAGAGTGGCATACAATGGAGTAGAGTGAAGTGGCATGGAGTGGAGTGTACTAGTGTCATTGAATAGAGTGGAGTAAAGTGGCATAAAGTGGCATAGAGGGAGTTGCGTTGAGTGCCATATAGTGGAGTAGAGAGTTGTAGTGTGCCTTAAAGAGGAGGAGAGTGTGGTAGAATGGCACAGAGGAGAGGAGAGTGTTGTAGAGTGGAATGGCATAGAGTGGAGTGGTGTACAATGGAGTAACATAGATTGTTGTGGCATACAGTGTTGTGGCTTAGAGTGTTGTATTGTAGAGTGTAGTGGCATAGAGTGGAATGGCTCTGAGTTGGGTGATGTGTCATACAGTAGATTGGAGTGGCGTAGAGTGGAGTGGCGTGTCGTGTCGTACAATAGAGTGGAGTGGCGTTGCGTGTTATAGAGTGGCATGTTGTAGAGTGTGTTAGAGTGGAGGGCGTAAAATGGAGTGGTATACAGTGGAGTGTTGTGGCATAGAGTAGAGTTGTGTAGAGTGAAGTGGCTTGGAGAGGAGTGGTGTTTGGTAGAGTGGAATGGCATGCCATTGGGTGGTGTGGCATATCATAGAATGGAGTGGCATGTCATACCGTAGAGTCGAATGGCATGTTGTACAGTATGAAACAGTGGAATACAGTGGTGAAGAGTTGAAGGGGCATAGAGTGGAGTGGAGTCTTGCAGAGTTGAGTTGCATGTCATCGAGTTTTGGAGTGGCATGTCAAAGAGTGGTGTGTTTGAGAGTATCCTACTGTGGGAGGGGTGTACAGTGGAGTTGTATAAAGTAGAGTGGCATGTCATAGTGTAGAGCGGCGTGTTGTAGAGTGGATTGTCATAAAGCACAGTGGGGTGTCATAGCATGGAGTGGCGTGTTGTAGACTGTCATAGAGTAGAGTAGAATGGAGTACAGTACAGTGTAAGAGCATAGAGAGCAGTGATGTGTATGACAGTAGAGTGAAGTAGCATACAGTGGAGTGGCATATTTTAAAGTAGAGTGGAGTGATGTGTCATAGAATTGCATATCATGGAGAGTGGAGGAGGATAGGGTGGAGTGGTGAAGAGTGGAGTGGAATCTGGTACAATGCATTGTTGTGTCATACAGTGAAGAGGCATGGGGCATAGTGGAGTGGTAGATGGGCCGGACAGTGGAAGGGAGTGCCATAGACTGGAGTGGTGTGTCAACCAGTAGAGTGGCATGTCATAGAGTGGAGTCGCGTGTCATAGAATGGCATGTCATAGAGAGGAGTGTCGTAGCGTGCAGTGGCATAGAGTGTTGTGTCGTACAGTGTTGTGGTGTACAGTGTCATGCATCGAGTTTTGTGACATAGAGTGATGTGGTGTACAGCCAAGAGACATAGAGTGTAGCAGCATAGAGTGGATTTGAGGGTTGTACAGTGGAGTGGAATACAGTGGGATGATGTGTTGCAGAGTAGAGTGGAGTATCATACAATGTAGTGGTGCATTGTAGAGTGCATTAGAGTGGAAGGGTGTAAAGTGGAGGGGCGTGTGTTGTAGAGTGAAGTTGCATGTGGTAGAGTGGGACAGTGTGCCATACAGTGGAAGGGTGTGTTGAACAGTGGAGTGGTGTGGTGTCGTACAGTGGAGTGGAGTGGCGTAGAGTGGAATACTCTGTTGTAGAGTGGAGTGGCATGTCATAGAGTGGAGTGTCATGTCGTAAAGTGGAGTAGAGAGGAGTGGCATAGAGCGGAGTGGTTTAGAGTGCAGTGTTCTGGTGTAGCGTGGAGTACATTGAGTGGAGTGGTGTAGAGTGGAGTGGTATGTGGTGAGTGAAGTGGCGTGACATACATTGGAGTTGTGTGGAGTGTCCTACCGTGGAGTGTAGTGTCATAGAGGGGCATATCAGGTCATGGAGTGGCGTATCATAGAGTGGAGTGGCATGTCATTTAGTGGAGTGGAGTGACGTGTCGTACATTGGAGTAGAGTGGAACATAGTGGAGGGGCATAGGGTAGAATAGAGTATTTTAGAGTTGAGTGTTGTAGAGTGGAGTGGTGTGTCACAGAGTAAACTATAGTGGCGTGTCCTAGACTGTTGTGTTGAATTGTGTCTTAGAGTGGAGGCGCATAGAGTGAAAAGGCATGGCGTGGAGTGGCATGTGATAAAGCAGAGTAGCATTTTGTAGAGTGGAGTGTCATAGTGAAGTAGAGTGTTGCAGAGTGGAGTGGCGTAGAGCGGAGTAGAGTCTCATAGAATGTGATAGAATGGAGTGGCATAGAGTGTGGTACAGTCAATTGGTATATAGTGGCATACAATGGAGTAGTGGAGTAGAGTTGAGTAGTTTGTCATAGAGTAGAGCGAGTAAAGAGGGTGGAGGGGCTTAAAGGAAGCTGTATAGAGTGGCATACAGTAGAGTACAGTGTGGTAGAGTGGAGGGGGTAGAGTGTTGTAGAATCTAGTAGAGTATCATAAATCAGAGTAATGTAGAATCGCATAGGTGAAGTAGCAAAGAGTGGTGTGTCATAGAGTGTCACAGTGTAGAGTGTCATAGCACACAATGGAATGGAATAGAGTGGAGTCGCATAAAGTGGAGTTGCATGGAGGGTTTTGGAACAGTGTGTTGTGGCATAGTGTGGAACGGTGTAGACTGGAGTGGTGTAGGTTGAAGTGGTGTACAGTGGAGTGGAATGTCAGAAATTAGAGTAGAGTGGCATAAAGTGTAGTGGTGTGTCATAGAGTAGAGTGAAGTCATGCATCATAGAGTGGCATGCAATACAGTGTCTCACAGTAGAAAGGCAAATTGTGGAGCGGCGTTCAGACAAGTTGCATGTCGTAGAGTGGATTGACGTGTCATAGGGTAGAGTGGCTCATCGTACAGTGTAGCAAAGTAGCGTATAGTAGAGTGTCATAAATTGGAGTAGAGTGGCATGCACTGGAGGCCCATAGAGTGGAGTAGAGTCTTGCAGATTGGACAGGTGTAAAGTGGAGTGGTGTGTTGTGTAGTGTAGTGATATGTCATACAGTGGTGTGTCGTAGAGTGTCTTAGAGTGGATGGGTGCAGAGTGGAGTGGCGTACAGTGAAGGGTCATGTCACAGAGTAGAGAGGTGTGTTGTAAAGTGGAGTGGCATTTTGTACAGTGGAGTGGCATATCATACAGTGGAATGGCATGTTGTATAATAGAGTGGCGTATAGCGTGCCGAGTTTTAGAGTGTTGTTTGCGTAGAGTGGTACAAAAGGGGGTGGTGATGGACGGAGCATCTAAACCAATCAACCACTCACACCCAGTCAAAAGATCTGGGTTTAATCCATTACCGTTCTTTAGCCCACTCTGCCACCCCAGTTCAGACATGGCCATATGCAAATCAGTCTGACCCTGTGCCTCATGGGAACAGTCCAGCCCGAACTGCCAAGCCATGCCTTCCCTGGACCGGAAAAAAGCTTCCGAGGACCAGTTTCTGGCATTACAGCCGTCTTCAGCCCGGCTTGCTTGAATCCAGTGGCAAAGTGAGCAAGGGACTCACGTCTGAGCAAACCCTGCCACACTTATGGCGGCCAAAGCGGTACAAAAGGGGGTGGTGATGGACGGAGCATCTGAACCAATCAAACACTCACACCCAGCTAAAAGATCTGGGTTTAATCCATTACCGTTCTTTAGCCCACTCTGCCACCCCAGTTCAGACATGGCCATGTGCAAATCAGTCTGACCCTGTGCCTCATGGGAACACTCCAGCCCGAACAGCCAAGCCATGCCTTCCCTGGACCAGAAACAAGCTTCCGAGGACCGGTTTCTGGCATTACAGCCGTCTTCAGCCCGGCTTGCTTGAATCCAGTGGCAAAGTGAGCAAGGGACTCACGTCTGAGCATACCCTGCCACACTTATGGCGGCCAAAGCGGTACAAAAGGGGGTGGTGATGGACAGAGCATCTGAACCAATCAAACACTCACACCCAGTCAAAATATCTGGGTTTAATCCATTACCGTTCTTTAGCCCACTCTGCCACCCCAGTTCAGACATGGCCATATGCAAATCAGTCTGACCCTGTGCCTCATCGGAACAGTCCAGCCCGAACTGCCAAGCCATGCCTTCCCTGGACCGGAAACAAGCTTCCGAGGACTGGTTTTTGGCATTACAGCCGTCTTTAGCCCGGCTTGCTTGAATCCAGTGGCAAAGTGAGCAAGGGACTCACGTCTGAGCATACCCTGCCACACTTATGGCGGCCAAAGCGGTACAAAAGGGGGTGGTGATGGACGAAGCATCTGAGCCAATCAAACACTCACACCCAGTCAAAAGGTCTGGGTTTAATCCATTACCGTTCTTTAGCCCACTCTGCCACCCCAGTTCAGACATGGCCATAGCCGTACAAAAGGGGGTGGTGATGGACGGAGCATCTGAACCAATCAAACACTCACACCCAGTCAAAAGATCTGGGTTTAATCCATTACCGTTCTTTAGCCCACTCTGCCACCCCAGTTCAGACATGGCCCTTTTGTACCGTTTGCGTAGAGTGACATGCTGAAGAGTGTTTTTTGTCTTGTTTTTTTTTCCATAGGTACCGCTGTTCTTGCTAGATAGTTTAGAGGGAATACTGTGATACTTTGTAATCTTTATTTAAAACATATAAAACGATAAAATGACTTTTCACTAATTCTAGACACTTTTCTAAAGTGACTCATTTATTTGTATGCATTCTAAAAACAATGAGAAAAAATATTTCCGGATGAATCCCAAAACAAGCACAAAGTGTATATCATAAACAATATGGCTGCTTTTTCTTTTTGGAAATATTGTGTTTTATGATCGCCATGTACAGTGGTATACTGCGAAATTGCAGTTGTATACAGCAGCCCAATATAGCACTAAAATTTGCCCTTTCTAATGTTTCTTAAGAGGATAAAAGAACTCTCCAGGCAGTTCTAATGGCTCGCTTGCTTGAAGATAATTTCATCTGCTGTGCACCACATTCCATATTGCCAAGAGATCATTATGGAATGGTGTTATCCAGTTCTTTACAATTCGAAGATGGCCATCTAATTATTAATGTTGCAGCCATTTTCGAACTTGGTAGACTATTTACAATACCTTTGCAAAAGAGACACATGCTGCTATGCTTACCTCAAACATAGGCCCTCTCTGTTTAGAAGGCAAAATGCTTACATTTTTCTTCATGTTTTCTTTTATTCTATCTTGCATATGTTGTTGACTTTGTCTTGGTTTCATTGCAATTGTGTGAGAGGGTGAATGGAAGGAAGAGTCAATGGATTGACGAATGGATGCATGAGTACAAAGATTAGCAAAAAGTTCATGCATGATGACCTATTGAGTTTCTACACCCATCAGTTACACAAAAGGCACTTTCATTCATAAGCCAGACCTACTGGGAATGCCTAAGCTTGTTTTGAGTTGAAAATGCTACTGAGTTGTTCCAGGAGCCGAGATGGCTTCTAACTCTAGTGCTACTGAAAACAATAGTACGAAAGAATTCACCAAGAAATTACAATTATATTTAATGACAATGATCGAGATGCCATTAGGTCTCGGATCTCCTAATGACACTTTTGGGATGATGTCTGTATTTTTCATTCTATCATGAGGGGAGTTTCCTAATGTAATATGGCAGATGCAAAATATAAGGATGTAACACGTCTAACCCACTCTTCTGCTGGAAGATATATCATATTCAGGTCAGCTGAATCTTACGTCATTCATCCAGTCCTACTGCATTCTCTGCTCACTGAACGGTTCCACTTATGATCACTTGATATTACTACCACATCACCACCCTTACAAATGAAGTGCACCATCCCTGTGGGATAGATATCTAGTCATATTGTATAATATCTCTGAGTTCTATTACCACCACCTAATAATTTTGCATTCATTCATAATTCCTTGATAGACTTATGTTTTACATTTTTAGTCAACTTACAGTTTTTATTGATTGTGTAAGCATTTAAGTGTTGCTAGTTATTAATTTGAAATAGTGGTTTTAATGCACATATAAGTGTATTCTTTAATGGTTTTAGAAACCAAATGTACTGCAGGGGTTCTTATCAATGAGCTCACAGAAATTAAGGAGACTTCCTGGGTCCTGAACATTGTGGGTTGATAGTCTGCAAAGATTTGGTTGTGATGGAAAATAACACATTCAAGACAAAAACTTTACTTTGTTCTAAATTTCATAAGAGTGCTTGATGGGAGTAGGCCTCATCATCTGCTTCACCTGTTTTTATGCTTTTGACGGTTTATAGACATGCTTGACTATGAGCATCTTCTAACTACTTACTCCCTTGAGGAGCTCATGTGTTTCACCTCTGTTGCAATAACCCATACTATACATACAGACATTCCCATACATGCTATACTTAGTCAGAGCTCCATAAAATGGGCTTAAAATGATTATAAAGCAAGCAGTTGTACAGTATGAAAAGACTCTTTTTTATTTTCTCCTGGTTTGTTGCTATCTACCCAGGAGATTGATAGTGGGTTGTATCATGACATTTCCGGAAAAAAAGTATTGCCTCAAATGTATCAGGAACAAAAATATCGGGTTACATATTTTGTAAGTAAAATACAAAATTATTGAAAAAATATTGTTGGCCAGAATAACATCCAAGAAATTGGGAAGTTTAATTAAATGTTCCTCATAATAGACTACCAACCACAAGGTGACCCCTGGCTACTATGCCACAACCGACCCCACTTGTGATATAATAGCTTGCGTCCACTTTCTTTTCTATATAGCACTTCACACTGCGATATGGCATCACCTGCATAAAGGCATGTCCCTACTCGCCCTCTAATTATCTGTGACAGTGTCTCCCACATATCCATCTGCCTCACCAAGTTGGATCTTTAGGTCACATTGGCCAATTGCAAAGTGCAGAATCATAACATGAGACAGACTTTAATCTGTGACCACGTCAGCTGAGGTTGTAAGACCACAGGGACCTATATGGACACAAATTACTGCTTAGGGACAAATTAATAAGGATGTTGCAGTGTTTGAGGAATGCACACATGCACTGTAGGCTGTCCTGTCTGTGCACGAGGCTGGTAACTGTGGAAACATCAATTGGAAATCATTAGAGATCAAATGTTAGTCTCAGGGATCAAATGAGGTTTAGGAGTACAGAGTGACCAGTGACACATTTGCACAATGGTTAATCCTTGGAGAAAAATTGCACAGAGACTCATCAGAGAATGAGAGATCATAGGCTACAAACAGTTATGATGCAGAGATTTACCAGTCGTATGCATTCAATCTATGAAGGAAAACACTTATATAGTATAGGACAGTGCACATTAGCTGATGTATTCTGATGTGTGTTTTTTTCGGTGTAATGTTGAAGATAATCTTAACCAGGTTATGTTTTCATAGACAAAATTTGGATCATGAAGTCTCAGTGTTCTCTTTTTGTTCAGAGTCCTTTGTTAGTGCTCTCATCTGTTTTTCAGGCATTTTGCATGAGGATGACTGTCAGATTAAATTTAGTTTTCATGGATTGTAACTTTTCTGTAAGCTTGTCTGCAAATCTACAACCCATGTTGATGTGCTTTCTACCTGTCGTTTGGTTTGGAGTGAGTATATTTTTCTCCAGATGGGTGTCCATGATCAGACAGGTGTTTGCATGAGTGTGCTGTGACTTTGGTGTTGCAGTCGTGGCTATTGTACTTCTGTGTAATTGTTAAATTACTACACTCACTTGTTTGTTTGTGCATTCCAGTTTGATTTGCAATTGATAAGTTATTTAGTTCACATATTTGTGTAAATATTCAGTTTACCTTTTTTATTTGCACACCACTTTGAGAATATATTTCTTGGTGTGCGGGTTTTGATAATCCTTCTTGTCCAATGATGTATATCTTTCTTTTTCACAAAATATGTTTCTGTATGCAGTACAAATGTTTATGTTGATTGCATGAAGGTACTATGCTTGCAAGTGTATACATGACAATGCTAATTTGTTCAATTGTTAAAAATTGTAGGCAAATTTTACTAATATTTTATGCAATGCATCAACCAAAGTTGGAAGTGCAGGACAGGATCATCTTGAAAAAGATATGATGTTGCTATCAGCCCTTACATTGGCACACTTTCTTGATGCCTCATACCACACACACACCTTTGTATCATAGAGTACCCTGCCAGTAAACATAGACTTTGCTAAGACATAGTTTGAAATGTTTTCCACTTTGTGTGCTGTACAATGCAACAGACGTGCAAAATGAGAAAGGTTCGGGAACATAACACGTTAAAGACATGTTCAGATCTTAGCCATACACTGCAAACTAATCTGTCATCAAACACTGTCCTCATAATCACATATAAGCACTCATGCTGTTTGTCCCAAGTCCTCTACCGCATAAAAGCATAAAAGCACATTTGCTATTTCTCCACAGACTCCATTGACATGAAATTCACTTTTTGACTGAGAATCACCAGACTTCTCCCTCAGAAACACTCAAGAAAACATCCAACATCCAGAACACACAGCACCAGATTTCATCCTCAAGAAAAATCTTCAGTCAAACCTTACATCAAGAAAAAGCCCTCCATAAGCAATTCCATAACCATAATTATTTTACAGAAACTGCATGATAGACCCCTACCTGTACTTGTGCCTGAACCATCCTGTAAATTCCACATGCAAGGGCATATCTCAATGTGCTTGATAACAAGAGTAACTGGATATCCAAGCAAATAAAATTGACACTCAAAGACAGGATAAAAAATACCTGCACTTGTACCCACAAATAAAATATTGGAAAGCCGATTCTAGCACAATATATTCTCTGCAACCAGTGGAAAAAGCAGTAAATAGTTCTCACCCAAATGTAGATGAAAGACTCCTCACATTTACAACAGTACAGGCACACAAAACGTTTTACACATTCCAATTATGGAAAACCTTTTACATGTACCACGTATAAGTAAATCTCATACATATACTCCAACCACTTAAACGTCCTTACACGTACATTTTAATATAGAAATATTTTGTATGTTTGCCTTCCACACACTTTTTCTTCCTTATTAGCTCTGCAACCTCACATGTAATCACTCTAATGTTACTACAGGTTTTTTTCTAAGGGATATCTCTTTTTTTCAAATATCATAACCATGAGTATTAATGTCATTGTAGCATTTAGCACAACTTAGACTAATTAATTGTAAGTTGTATTAAGTGCAAATGTGTCTCAATATAGCAGCAAGTGTATTGTACACTCTATTCACATAAAACTCTAGTAGTATCCACTGCCACAGACAATTGAACAAAACATGCATTGAGTCACCTTTCATTCCTAAATCACATTTACAAATATTATTCTCATCTAAAAGTGATCCCTTAGCTTGTGAGGTCAAAACCAGGTTGAGTCTGCATCTCAGTTTAAAAAGGCACAATCTTAGAAGTGCATTCGTTAGGTTTTCAAAATAGGAGGATGTTTCCTCCTCCACCTGTGAAGTTATCATAAGAGATACAGGTTTCTTGTTTCTCAGGTATCTCACAACGTCTTCTCTGGTTGTGCTTTTTGTCAACATTCTAAGGCTGGCATTGCTAATTCTTATTATGTCTAGCACATGTTGTCTTATAGTTAACCTACTGCGTAAGTCATCCATCCTTACCCTGACAGATTTTGCCCAATTTAATTTGCTCTTTGTGAATTTCTTTTTTGCATAGAGTAGATATTTTAGAAGAATCTGCATTGCCTATTCTCACCGAGAATTTTATTGTTTCCACAAAAGGTAAATAGCTTTATGCCATTAGACCGGTCCCTATCCTGACAGCCTGGACCATGTTGGAGGGTGGCATGGACAGTAACCTTTTTAAACATCTACCCTCTTCTAGATCCCGGTTTGTTTTTCCACTTATACAGAGTCCCTCAGCTCTGTATTGGAACTGTGGCAAAATCATTCCTTGATATGCTGCTAATATGGGTCCTCTGTACAATTTATCAAATTTCTTCACGAACCACATCCCTAGATATTAATATCTGCTAACCAACTCAGTTTTAACATTATTCAGGGACCAGTCAAAATTACCTTCTTTTTCTCAAATGTAAGCACTTTGGTTTTTTCCATATTTATTGTTAGCTTTTTCTTATTACAGTAATTTGAGAACACATCTAGCTTCCTTTGCAGTCAGATCCATAATGACTAGATCGTCTCCATAAAGAAGGCAGCTAACATTTGTACCATTCATTTTGGGTCAAGGCCATTTGGTATGTCTAAGATTTTTGGCAGGTCATCTGAAAATAGGGAGGAAAACTGTGGCGCCAAAACACAGCCTTACTTGAGGCTGTTCTTAATATATTTCTCCATAAAGGAGACCCATCCGTATCAAATTCAACTTGTGCCCAATTTTCTCCATGTATTTTCTTTAGGGTCAGAAGTAAACTGTATGGTAGTGTAGAATGTATTAGGGCTTCTCACAATGGGGCCCTTTAAATAGTATTGAATGCCAAGCAGTAGGACACAAAATAACAGTGTAGTCCCCCTTTTAGCTCTACCGATTTTCTAGCTATGGCCGGCAAGCTAAAGCAATGATCGGCTGTGGAGTGTCACTCTTTGAAACTAGCTTGCTCATTATGAATTATCAGGTTTGTTTCCGCCCAATGTTTCAAAATCCCCAAGAGGATTTTTGAGAAGTTTTTTCCAACAACATCCAACTAATTTATATGCCTATAGTTTTGGCGGTCTGATGCATCTCCTTTTTTATAAATGGGTTTACCGGCTACCCCTTTCCAGCTGTCCAGAAATGTTCCTTTCCTTACGTTTTTTTGAAACTGTGGGTAAAGCAAGGTAGAGCACCAATAGATGTTTGATTTCACTATAGCCACTGGTAGATTATCTGGCCTGGCTGGTCTTGTAAGATTCAATGAGGATAGGTTATTTTTAATTGTTCCCTAGGAGAAATGGTCTTATATTTAATAATTTATGTCAAATGTGGCTGATTGACGAGCATTTAAAGCTCCTTTAAAGTACATTCCTTCTAGGTATGCAGCCCAATTTTCATCTCCTATTAAACATCTCAGATTGCCCTCTTTTTTCAATGCTGTGTTTCACCAGCTCCCAGAATTAGGCACTTTTTAACCCCTTTATTCCACAAGAAGTTACATAACTTTACAATTTCTTTATCCACCTTTTTAGATGTCTCCATTCGTCATGTATCAGAGATTTCTATTCAGTTCCTCAAAAAAAAAATCAGCTTATCTGATTATTATGTGCCTTTAACTCACCTTTAAACAAGCTGCCACTTTTTAAATAATATCCTCATACTAACTGACAAATTTTGCTTGTATCTTCCCTTCTCTGATCTCTTTATGCTCTTGCTGGTAGTTTTTTAACACGTTTAGGAGCTTCTATGTTATCCTTGCATGTAAACGTCTTGGGAAGCCTATTTTTAAGGGGAGCACTTGCTTTCCTTTATGAAGGGTTCCCATATTTATTCTTGTGAGTACAGGATAGAGATCACTCCCTTCAATTTGCAATACCTTAAACTTCTCAATTTGACTATTGGCCCAAGTATGAATGAAGACATAGTCAATTGGGCAATTCTGATGACTACACAGAAAGGTTTTGATTGCCAGAGTATCCGTAGGTACACGTCCATTTGGACAAACTAGACGATTTGAGGCAAGAAAATGTAACAAGGAAATGTTGCATGCTGTTATAGCACTTCAGGTTAACTAGCTGGGCTTATATTAAATGCAAGTGACATTTTTTCATACCTTGAATCAATCATTCAGAGGACTAGTCTATGATTGAAATCCCCTAATAGTACATTGTAAAGAGATTAACCAAGTCCTCCGTACTTATTTTCATCTCTCTATCATAAACAGCAGAGCACTTCACTTGCATATACATATTAATAAAGATAATACAATTTGAGTCTTTCTTTGTGTTACATAATTGTACATCACAAGCTAGCATTCAATTGCATCTGGATTACATTTCTCATACTTTAGAGGCAACCTTGATTTTAGTGTAGAATACCCTCCCCCAGAGGAACGTCCTGAGGAGTCATGCATTGATCTCTGTGGTACCTGCACTAAGCCATATATCTGGGCAGGGGCTCAATGCACAGCCAGGTTTCCTGGAAACACAGGATCCCATACAAGCCTGTTATCTGCTTAAACATCCTCTGCTTCATAAAAATACTTGAAACTGTGTGTGTGTGTCAGGAAAGCATTGAAGTTGTGTGCCTTAAACACCATCCCTTATCAATGATGCTTAGGTCATGTCTGCCCTCCTTATCTTCCTCCTCCCACCTCAGCCATACATACTAATTTAGCCCTAATTTAAACTGAACCTCATTATTGCCTCCTCATTGTGCTAAGGTAATTCTCATGGTCCCTTCTCTATTGTTTAATATGTACCTGGTGCTATTTTGGTCCAGTCTAACTTTATTATTTTTGCAGACCGCCATGTCATTGTCAAAAACCTTCCCCGGGGGGTTCATTATGTTCAACCTCCTCTCTTGGTGAGAATTTTATTCCTTGAGTTTTCAGTTCACCTTCGACTTTTAGTAATGTGTCTCTGACCAACACCAAGAATATTAAAACCCTTGTAACCTCTACACATGATGTGTTTAACAAAAACCTCACTTGCTCTGGGTCATTGGCTGATATCAAGTGAAGACAAGGTTATTTTGAGAATATCTAGAGCTATCAAGATGTGTTGAGGGGATGTATTTTCTACTCCTTTTGCCACTCTTGCTTTCTTGGTCAGGTACTACAAATGCCCATAGATTATTTACATCCTTACTTTGTGTTTCCATTTCTCTTTTGCACTATGTTTCCTGCTGTGCTTAGGGAAAGATTGATATTTCTTGTGTTGCAAATACCAATCAGTGTTGCAATATTTTGTGCATTAATTTCAATGGGATTTTAGAGGTATAAGCCAGTTTTCCCACTTCCATCTTAGCCCCCCACTCTCCTTCTCTCAACCCATCACAATTGTATGCACCAGTTTTCACATTGATTTTCCACCTTGTATGTCAATATTTTTTCCAATTTACCAGTCTCTCCTATTGTCACATTGTGTCATCCTTTTTTTGTCTTTGTCACTAACATTGTGTTGAGGCTGCAGCCTTTGTACTGCACCACACAATATGTTGTAAAGGAAGATACACAGTCCAGCTGTACAAGTAGATAATCCTTTATTGTAGCTTGGTTCTAGGATAGGTAAGTAGGAGAAGATAGAAGGTACAGATGCAGCCCCACCAGGAGCATGCTCCTAGCAGCCCAGCCTGAGTTGACCAGCTGACACTGTAAGCACAGAGAGACACACAGGCATTCCATATTGTCATGGTACATTCTACAGAGCTATTCAGTGGAGAACAGTAGAGAAGTAATTTACTACACAATACTGATGAAAGGTGGGGGTGATGTAGGCCCCATGCCTGCCTCCGGGAACATGTAATAAGTCCTGGTCCTGAGCCTGCTTTCTGCTGACAGGGAGTTTGTTTTTTATATACAGCAGTTTTTACAATCTTTTTACCCTCAATTGTCTCTTTTTAACCTTGTTTCCACTTCCAATGTTCCCTTCAAGTTCAATTACAGCTTCTGTTTGTATATATATATATATATATATTGATATTGATTCTCTAACGAGTGGCTTGTCATCAGATGAGGGAAGCTCCACCAAATCAGCAACGGCGGACAAAACAAGAGTGTTGAATCTGGGAGAGGAGGTGGATTTTTTAGTATCGGACTGATTAAAAACATTGAGGCCACACAACCAAAGGAAAAAAGAACATGAAACATCAAAAGAAGGAGAGAGCGCCGCAGAAAGCGAAAATCTATACAAAAAAACAAAAAAGCAGCATTAACGCAAAAAGCAGTAAATGAAAATACAATCATCAATTTCTCTACAACAATTTTGACCGAGGCGGAAAAACAGCGTCTGAGCCTAGGTCTGACTTATTGCCCAAGCTCGGATTTTAACTATACTAGAACACGAGTGGATGTCTTTTGTTATATCCGTAAATTAAAGTTGCGTAAGTTCTTTAGTATTAAAGAGGGCCTCAAAGAAGTGGAGCTAAATTCTAACATTCAAACTAACTTGGAGCTCTCAGCAGCAGATACTGAAATATTCCTTACAATGCATCAACTCGAGCACAACAATGTAGTTGCAGAAACAGAGCAAGTGTCAACGCAACAAGAACTCAGGGATGCAACAATTATACAGATCGGGGAAAATACAAGTCCTTTCAAGCCCAAGTCAAATTTCATGCCTAACATGCCAAGGGACGCCATTGATACATTCCACGATGTAATTGTGGAGGATTTGAAAAAGCTGCACTATAAGGTCAAACATAGAAGGAGATATTAGAGTGAACAGGAAAAAGAATATGCATCCCTAATAAAGAAATTGAGCAATGACCATCAAATTATTGTCGCTACTGCAGACAAAGGCGGTAACATTGTTGTTTGGCCACAAAAGGAGTATATCGCAGAAGCATTGAAACAACTTGGCGATCCTTAATGTTATGCTAAGACGACGCTCAGACAATACAACTTGGCAAGAGATCAGCTCAGATGGAAAAGAGAGGGGATGATATCAACGCAAGAACATGAATTTTTATATGTTGAAATTCCTGTTCTACTGAAACTATCTCTTTTACCAAAGGTGCACAAACAAATATTTCCAGTTCCAGGACGCCCCATTATTTCGCCAATTCAAGGTGTCGCAGGACACATCACTGAATACATGGACTATTTCTTACAGGACCTAGTAAAAAGTTTGCCAACATATATTAAGGATACCAGTGATTTCCTAAGGAAAATCAGGGATGTTACATGGGGCGAGGATTTGATATTCATAGCGTTGGATATCGAATAGCTTTATACAAGTATTGAACATGATACCGGTTTGAGGGCCTTGGAACATTTTCTAGGAAAGAGACCAATACAATGCTACAATCACAACAAAATGGTCTTGGAACTAACAACACGGTGTCTTAATAATAACTATTTTATGTTTGGCAATGATATTTATCTTCAAAAACGGGGTATGGCCATAGGGGCCTGTTTCTCCCCCAGCTATGTGTGCTTGGCCGTAGGCTGGTGGGAGGAGCAGGTCCTCATGCGCACACACAACACAGTTTTTAATAGCCATGTTCTAAAGTGGATGCATTTTATTGATGATATTTTTGTGTTATGGAAGGGGGATGAAAATAGTGCCAAAGCTTTTGTTGAAGCAATTAACAACAATCAAGAAAATTTAAGATTTACATCCACGATCAGCAAACAAGAGGTTGACTTTTTAGATGTAAATGTTTTTATTCACAGAGGACATTTCGCAACAAAACGACATAGAAAGAGCACTGCTGGAAACAGCACTCTACATGTCAGCAGTGCTCACCCTATGCATGTCATCAACAATATTCCCTTTGGAGAATTACTAAGGCTCAAACTTATATGCAGTACAGAAGAAGATTTGGCCATTTATACCTCTCAAGCATTAGAAAGATTTAGACAGAGAGGGTATAAAGAAGGGATTCTAAAACAAGCTGTAAATAAAATGCAGGCCAGATCAAGGCGATCACTGCTTGAGTATGATGAAACTATCCACACCGGAACAGAGGCTAATGATCTTTCCCTGGCTTCTAGATTTGTTACTACTTACAACCACCAGGAAAGAAAGATCAGGTCCATTGTTATGAAGGGTTGACCCATTTTACAAACTGACGCTGTATTGGCTCCATGGCTGCCCAATACCCCAACAAATACGTATAGGAAGGGACCTTCAATGAAGGCTCAAATCAGTAGAAGTTTTCCTGAGTTGAGCAAACATCAGATGTGGCCCCAGTCCCGGCCGGGATTTGTAAAGTGCTCAAGCTGCAGCGCGTGCAGATTTGGAGAAAATACCACACAATATGCCACTCCTTTCAGTCCAGAATTGTCTAATATCAAAGGATCTTACAATTGTAAGACTGAATATGCAGTCTATGTCCTGACATGCACCTGCGGCTTGAGATATGTGGGTAGCACCAAGCTGCAGGCGCATGTCAGGATTCTTCAGCATTTATGCGCTATCGTGAACAACGATAGTTCATACCCAGTGGCTAGATACTTTAAGGCTATGCATAACAATGACTTACAGTGCCTTAAAAACGTTGTCATAACAGCTATTCCAAAGCCACGGAGGGGAGGAGATAGGGACAAAATGCTGAGGAGAATGGAGTCACAAATAATTCTTGAGTTAGACAGTAAATTTCCTAATGGACTGAACACCACAGAGGATTTGTATCACTTTTTATAAACTTTAGGATTAATATGAATAGGTAGAGCTGTATAGATAAATAATTAAGCAACCTCCCTGCCGCCAGGTTAAAAATGTATTTTTTCTCTTCTCTCTTTTTTTCTTTTGTAATTATTTTTGTAAAACCATATTAGTATGTTTTCTTTGGGTAATCTTCTCAAATCTATTTTTGACATGGATAGTACTGTGAAAAAAAGGAAAAAATATTGATTTTCTCTTTTAGTAGGCATTACACTGAAATGCTACATTGATTAGCAGGAACATCTAATTTTGGGAGTTTTCTTTTCCTTTTAGGTTTTTTCCAAGTCTATGTGCAATACAGTTTGTTCTTACCATTCTATAAAATTGCATTTATGCAGGAAAGTAACGAGGCAAACGAACCCAACCAGATAAAATAGTGACTATGAGCCTTTTTATGAACGTATTTATTTTTTTCTCTTAAAAACGTTAATTGCACATGTATGAGTATGATGGTTTACAATATTGGCGATATTTTGCACGAGATGAAACAAAAATATGAATTTGCACAGAAATATATTGCGTTGTTTGCACATACTATGAATAAGAGATCAAATAAGCGTTTATTTTGCACGTTTATTGCATTGTTTACACACATAATTGCGATAAGGTGACGCAGGTTCATCATTTATTTGTAGGCTCTTCACCTAAATATGGAGTGGTGTTTTCTGCTTCCATTTGGGTGTCAAACTTGACAACTGTATATAGTTATTTTTTAAACATATATGAAGCCTGGATTTATGAGCCTAAAAAGATTCTCCTAATTTACTCTGCATTTATGCAGTAATATTTGATAGCGATTTTTTAGCAAACCAATGTAGCTTAAGTACTACTTATTTTCATTTGTCAGCTGACATTTGAATTGTTTGTATAAAGATTTTTCAAAAAAAGAAGAAAGTACAAACAAGGTTGTTCGCAGTATATTTTCTATGTCTATGATCACATGTGGTGTTTTGAATAACATATTTTAAGAAAATGGCGGTCTTACAAACTTACAATCTGTGAACAAGGGCAGACTCCCGAAACGCGTCAGATTTTACGGCTCTAAAAATAAAGATTTTGTGCCAGAAGTGGTCTCACTACCAGTGCATGATTAATATGCTCTGGCTGATAGCGCTATGATTTTAAATGTATTCTCTTTCTTGCCAATGACATTTCTAACATTGTGCTTTTAAAAGCGTGCCGTGTTTTATTTTACCTGCACAATATTGTAGCTCGTAGTTTGCTTACTTGTTGCCTCTCCTTGCCCTGTGACCCGTTCCACCGCGGGTGTTCCCGTTTCGTGGAGGGCGCGTTTGGCAAACAGCTGCTCTCGCTGGTCTCGCTCCCATTGGCTGATCCTGGTCAGGTGGGACGCCAGACTTGGGGCCGGATACATTTAAGGGGTTGTTTTTCTCCGTGGAGAGCGGACGCGCACAGCGGGCGTGCGCCGTAGTTGCGCCAAAGTTAAGCCCGTCTCCGCCCGCCCGCGCTGAGGACGCACCTGAGGCCAGGTGGACTGGGCCACGCTACACACTCCCAGCAAATTGTGAGTTATATACCCATTCTACACTTCTCTCACTTAGACCTCTGTTCAGGATTTGTCACTTCACCTCATCCCCCGAAAATCTTTTTGAAATTCAATGTTGTAAAGGCGTTGCAAGACCCACACGCTCTCGATACCACCCCAAAAATCAGGCTAAACATAGGAGTACATTGCCCGATCCTATTTTCCCAAATAAGGCTGGCCTGCTCATAAATGCTAGGTCCCTAGTTCGAAATAATGTGGCATTTAGAGATTTTGTCTCCCAAACAAAGCCTCCCTGGGTTTTCATTACCGAAACCTGGTGCTCTGACTCTTCTGGCCCTGATCTGGTGGAGGCAGTCCCCGAAGGCTACGCTCTATCCAGGATGGACAGGATTGGGCGTAGGGGGGGTGGGCTGGGAATCCTTTTTAGAGATACTTTCACATGTCGTATTGAGCCTCTTTCTCTGCCTTCAGATACATTCGAAGCTCTGCATTTTACTCTAAATTTTCTTCCTTCAGCTTTCTTTGCCGGCATTCTCTGCTACAGACCTCCCGGCCCGAGAACTACTTTTCCTCAGGATATTCTCAAACTCATAGAGCCTTTTGTTGACAAGCCCCACTTTAGTAACTTGGGCGATTTTAACTTTCACTTAGAGTCTACAGATGCCAAGGACACTATGGCACTAATAGATGGTTTAGCTGCATGTGGGCTGTGCCAATTGGTCGCGGACCCCACGCACTCTGATGGCCACACGAATGGACGGCATCTTTACTAACGATGCCAGAATTACGACTGGTACACCCATCCCTCTTTCCTGGTCCGACCATCTGGCAGTTCCCTTCTACTGTAAAATTAATTCTACTCTACTTAACAAACCTAAGAGTAACGTGTGGGAGACCAGAAGGAATTATAGAGAGATCAATGATGACACTCTAGCACCCTTTATGGATGCTCTTAGCTATCTCTCTCCATCTGATCCCAACGTGGCTGCCCTCACTCTCTCCAACATCCTCGCCGGCGCTATAGACACCCTTGCTCCGGCTAAACGGCACTACTAAGCTCTAAAGAGTCCCTCTCAGCCCTGGTTTTCTGATCGCTTAAGACTGCTACGACAGAAGTGCAGGAAACAGGAGCCGTCCTGGCATGCCCACCCTGACCCTCGGGGAAAAGCCCTTCATAAAGCTCTACTTAGAGACTATAAGAAAGCCATCATTGAGGAAAAAAGGAGCCACTTCACCAACCTTACGGCTTCCCTTAAATCATCAAGGGACATCTTTAATATAATTGGCTCACTCTCGGCACCCAAAACAGTTGACCCCACCATCGAAACACAGGAACTCTGTAATAACATCACGAGCTTCTTTCATTCTAAGATCGCTGACATCTACACTTCTATTGAAACCCATAATCATGAGTTGGATGCCAACGCAGAAGGTTCCCCTTCTCTACCTGTCTTTCCCCTTACTGAGAATGTTGATGCTTCTTCTAAATTGCAGCTTACCTGCTTCCCTCTTTTGACTCTAGAAGAGCTTGACCTCCTTCTTGATGCCACCAAGTCTTGTTCGCCTCTAGATCCTTGCCCCATAAAAACTTTGAAGACTTGTAGAGGGTCGGTTCTCCCTCCTCTTTTGGAGGTTATGAATATGGCCATCAGTGACGGTATCTTCCCTTTATCCTGGAAGACTGCCGTTGTTAAACCTCTGCTCAAAAAGCCCTCTTTGGACCCTGGAGTTCTAAAAAATTATCGTCCTATTTCCCTGCTCCCAGCCCCAGCTAAGATACTTGAGTCCCATTTAAATCGAAACCTCTCAACTTTCATTGAGAGTTCCAAACTGTTAGACACCTCCCAACATGGGTTTCGGGCAGTTCACAGGACCGAATCTGCCCTGACGGTTGTGATTAACAACATCCGTATGGAGGTTGATAGGGGACATCCTACTCTGCTAGTGTTATTAGATCTCACAGCAGCGTTTGACACCTTGTCCCTGTCAATCCTGATCTCCAGGCTCATGGACATCGAAGTAGAGGGTACTGCCCTTAGTCTACTCTCCTCCTTTTTACATCATAGGGAGCAGAGAGTCAAAATGGGCAATTTTCTCTCCGCCTCTCAAGAAGTGCAGTGTGGGGTCCCACAGGGCTCCTCGTTGAGCCCATTATTAATCAACATCTATGTTACCCCACTTGCCAAGGTGGTGAGATCCTTTGGTCTTGAGGTATTGTCGTACGCCGACGATACCCAGATCTTGGTATCTATTACCCAGTCGGCTAGTGACTCTGCATCCAATTTTAGAGCATGTATGGAGGCAGTCTCCCAGTGGATGGTGCTTAACTTTCTAAAACTGAACGGTAAAAAGACCGAAATCATGGTCTTTGGAGGCAGCCAAGATCTGTGGTCAAAGGACTGGTGGCCTTCTTCACTGGGGGACTGCCCTCTTCCCACTCTTTCCGCTAGAAATCTTGGTGTCCTAATTGATCCCGTTCTCTCATTCGATTCTCAGGTAAACAGAACGGTGTCTACCTGTTGTGCCATCATCAGAACACTGAGGAAGATTGCCCCGTATCTTTCCCAGGCACCCCAGAAACAATCTACTGTTGCCCTAGTGTCATCTAGGCTAGACTATTGTAATGCCCTTTACAGTGGCATTAACAAAAGCTCCATCCACCGCCTCCAAATGGTGCAGAATACCACGGCCAGGATGGTTTTGAATCTCCCTAGGCTTGCTTCTGTAACCATGGCCAGAAGGGATCTTCATTGGCTTCGGATTTCCTCTCGGATTTCCTTCAAACTTCTTTGTCTGGCCCATGGTGCAATTCATGGCTCAGGCTCAGAGGGTATTAGGTCCCTCCTACGCGTTTACACCCCCCAAAGAACTCTCCGCTCGGCATCTAAGAACATGCTTTCGGTTCCCAGATTTGTGAAGGCCAAATGGGGAGGTAGAGCATTTTCCACCCTGGTTCCAAAACTTTGGAACTCCCTCCCTTTGGAGCTCTCCAGCCAGTCTTCTTTGGTGGTCTTTAGGAAACGCCTGAAGACTTGGCTCTTCTCTCAGGCATATTAGAGGCTCTGCTCCTAGCGGTAATTTGATTTTGCAGCTGGTAGCTCTGGACTTTTGTTTGTCTGTTTTTGCGCCTTGATGCCCCTTGGGGCTAAGTTTTGCACGTTATAAAACGCCTTTCATTCATTCATTCAGAAGCATTGGGATTCGTGTTGTCCTTTGGCTCGCGGGAGGAGGTGCCAAGACAACGTACTGTGTATATATATATATATATATATATATATATATATATATATATATATATATATATATATATTATTTCAAAAGAGCCTCCGTGCTTAGAAATGCACTCCACAAGGAAATGTTCAACAGTGGAGTCCGTCTTGCCAACAAAAATTAATCTGCCAATTTTCCAATATTCACAGCCCTCCAGGAAGGTCTGTGTGGCTGTGTATCGTCACAGTCTGTTCCAGCACAAGGAAAATATGTAAATTGAGGAAGCGGTTCTCATGAACCAGGAGCCCACTGGAGGGCTGTGAATATTGGAACATTGGCAGATGAATTTTTGTTGGCAAGACGGACTCCACTGGGGGAGAATTATCGGGACTTCCACTCCCGACATGCTGTTTACTGGAAGACACGTGCCAATAGGGTCATACAGGTGGAAATCCAGTCCCCGTTTTCCAACTGCCTGGAGCCCCATGATTAAGGTGCAGGTGGCACTGAAAAGCGTAGGGGAGATAAATTGCCTGGCCTATTGAACTGCGTCCTGAAATAAAGGGTTCTGTTGAACATTTCCTTGTGGAGTGCATTTCTAAGCGCGGAGGCTCTTTTGAAATATATATATATATACATATATATATATAACAAAACATCACCTCCAAGAAAGCAATCAGAGGCCAGAGGGGTTTTCACAGCACGGAGACACGTTTATTTTTGGACCAAAACAGTAGCGGCGAATGCATTTCGGCATCTTGCCTTCCTCAGCGCCCTGTACTGCGTGGAGTCCTGCATCCTATTGGCCCAATCCTGCTGCTGTAAGTAAGCGTGCCTAAAATGCCCCTCCCCAAATGTTTTAGCACACCTGTTGCTCGTTGCATGAATGTCCCAACTGCAACTCCCAGAATACATCATGGCTATGTCTCCAGGTCGGCGGCATGGGAAGCAAGGAAAACACATCGGTGTAGGCTCGCTGTTATTCTGCAGATAGGTGATGCAAATGTCTCCAGGATAGGATCCAAACGTCCACGATCACCACACCGTGTCCCCTCGTACTGCTGCAACCGACTGCGAAGTAGGGCCAAAGTGGTATCGGGGCCGTCATTACAACATTAGAATCCCCTACCAGAGGTAAAGTACCTACAATCTCCAGTCCTTGTTTTTCGCAGTCGGTGGTCTCCGGACTTCTCGGTACCCCGAGTAACAAACGCCGACAAGCAACGTGGTGCCAGGTTAGTCCGGGTCACTTCGTGCAGCAGGGCCATCTGTTTCCGCGTCACTGGCTGGCGCGGCAAAGTATAACAAAACATCACCTCCAAGAAAGCAATCAGAGGCCAGAGGGGTTTTCACAGCATGGAGACACGTTTATTTTTGGACCAAAACAGTAGCGGCGAATGCATTTCGGCATCTTGCCTTCCTCAGCGCCCTGTACTGCGTGGAGTTCTGCATCCTATTGGCCCAATCCTGCTGCTGTAAGTAAGCGTGCCTAAAATGCCCCTCCCCAAATGTTTTAGCACACCTGTTGCTCGTTGCATGAATGTCCCAACTGCAACTCCCAGAATACATCATGGCTATGTCTCCAGGTCGGCGGCATGGGAAGCAAGGAAAACACATCGGTGTAGGCTCGCTGTTATTCTGCAGATAGGTGATGCAAATGTCTCCAGGATAGGATCCAAACGTCCACGATCACCACACTGTGTCCCCTTGTATATATATATATATACATATATATATATATATATATATATATATATATATATAAATATTTATATATATATATATAAATATTTATATATATGTATATATATATATGTGTGTGTATATATATATGTATATCCCTTTCGTTGCACTGTTACACTTGGAAATCCTTTTTCTTTTCTTTGTGTTACAGTTTACTCACTTTCTTTTTCAACACCTTGACAATGCAAGTTCTCCTGGCTGCTGTTTACTTCTCTTATTGGAGGCAGCACCATGCGATGATTCACAAATCGTTTAAGGTATTCAGGATTTGTGATCATCAAAGGAGGGAATTGATAGAGCGAGGTACAGAAGATTTTGTGTGTACCCCATTCAGATCAATCACCCCATAACAAAGTAAATATATTAATTTTGATTGCTGTGTATTAACCAAAACACACACATTACATGTGGGAAATGCTTTGCACTAACAGGTTTGATTAACATATTAATTAATGATGTAAAATGCATGTTTAATCTATTTTGTGCAATTAAGTGGTGTAATAGTCCATGTCTATGTTGTAATCGTACATTGTGCATTGCATGCTGTTTTTCTGCTTAATTTTTAATGGCTTGCAGTGTGATGCTTTTCTGCTAGGTAACAGTTTTAAAGGATAAATATTAGCACTGGTGGGTGGGTGGACAGAAAACACTTATATTCTGTGTATTTATATTTTCTTTTTGTGTTTATCGTAGTTTTGGCTGGTTGCCAGTTCCAAAATGGCTTCGCTTTTCCCGGTTCTGAGCAGTAGAAAAAGCTTACATTATTTTGCTGAGAGAAACTCATCCATGCTCTGTGCTTCACTGAAAACTTTGCAACCTTAGCTGACTATGTTCGAGGCCATTTGATATGAATGCCGGTGAGTGGCTGTGGGCCAAAATGATAACTACAAGAACAGCTGAATGTCTGCCAAGGAGGAAAGTCAAATGCCTTCCAAAAAAATTACAATGTGGAAACAGCTGAATCACTGCCAATGGACATTTAAATGCCTGATGATGAATGCGGACAGTCAAACTTGTACTTATCAGTTTGTCAAACAAAGTTATTCACGGACATCCTGGAAGTTGAGAAATGAATGGACAGTCGAATGTGTATCTGTCAGCTTTTTAATCAGGAAGCTATTCATGGACATCCTGAAAGTTAAAAAAATACATTGTCAATTAACGGGCATTCTGAGAGCTAAGAACTGCAATGTCATGACCAATCAGAGAAAGTGAAACGGCAAGAGTTGAAACATTTGAGGATAGAGAGCCAGCAAATACAGTATAAATATCAGACCAAAATTGGGGTTTACTGTCTGTCTGACAGAGAAAAGCTGAACGCAGAGATTCTGTTTGTACTGCAGCTGTTTGCAGAGATGCTGGGAGCCTGAAACTATGCCAGAAGGCTCACTAATTAATCCCTGTAGGTGGAGATCGTTATGGGACACTAGCCTGTGTAAGAGATTGCACCTGTGGAGGCCTGGGTTGGTGAGTATAGTTTGGGTTTTAGTGCTGGGTAGAAAGGTTTTAGTGTAGAAATCTTTAGAATTAAATGCACATTTTAACTATGGTTCTCTGATCTTTTTCATGAAGAATTTCTCTTTCAGTTACATGACCAAGGATTGATTGATCTTTTTATTTAGAGAAAAATGGAATTAATGTGAACCTGAATTTTCTCTTCATGTCTTTTATTAAACAGTTTTCTTGATTTATTTCCTGAATAAATGGCAATGCTCAGTGAGAATTAACAATAACAGAATAGATGCTGATTTTCTTTTTATGCAAATTAATTACATAAAATCTTTTAAATGATTTCAGGTGTTTGTGATTATTTTAGAGGCAATTAATTATGCAAATCAATGTATTGTTGTAGTGAGGTTAAGCTGGTCTTGACAATCACCATCAACTTACTGGACTAATTGGTCCATCGACCTAATTGGCGGGGTACATTGATGCATAGATTAGTTTAGTAGAATTATTGATGAAAACAAATGTTGGTGTTAAAATTGTGCTTAAAGGTATCCTGTCATAGGAGAGAATTCACTCAAACTAATATTTATATATATATATATATATATATATATATATTTGCAAGGGTCTGGGGTAAATTGTGTGTGACTAGGTGTGTTGTACTTCGGTGTTATGGGCCCCACCGGAGTGACCTGGTGATATTTCTGGGTAACGCTGCATCAATATACATGTATCTTTCTGTACTGATTACTTGGTTACAGCCGAAAAAAAATATTGAGCCTATTGTACAATATGTGGCAGCGTTTCATTCACAAATCTACATAATTAATTTGCATTCCCTTGCTGAGGTCTCTGAAGATAAAGCAATGCAGACCTACTCTACTATATTTACAGTTATTACAAACAGACATGGTCATCGCACCCCACCTGCGAGACATCATCAACACATCCTTCGACACCGCCACCTTCCCTGAGTGCTGGAAGCACGCCGAACTCAGCGCTCTACTCAAGAAACCCACAGCGGACCCCACCGAACTCAAGAATTACCGCCCCATCTCGCTCCTCCCATTTCCAGCCAAAGTCATCGAGAAGACCGTCAACAAGCAGATGGCCGCCTTCCTCGAGACGAATGGATCCCTCGACCGCTCACAGACCGGCTTCCGAGCCAATCACAGCACCGAGACCGCCCTCATCGCCGCCACCGATGACATCCGAACCCTGATGGACAACGGAGAAACAGCGGCCCTCATCCTCCTAGACCTCTCCGCGGCATTCGACACTGTCTGCCACCGCACCCTAGTACAGCGCCTCAGCAACGTCGGAATCCAGGACAAGGCGCTGGAATGGATCATCTCCTTCCTCGACGGAAGAACACAGAGAGTCCGCCTCCCACCGTACAAGTCAGAGGCATCCAAAGTCATCTGCGGCGTCCCTCAAGGATCCTCTCTGAGCCCCACCCTCTTCAACGTCTACATGAGCCCACTCGCGGCCATCGCACGCCAACACAACCTCAGCATAATCTCCTACGCCGACGACACCCAGCTGATCCTCTCCCTGACCAACGACCCAGCCGCCGCCAGAGCCGACCTGCACGAAGGGATTAAAGAGGTAGCCGAGTGGATGA
Source organism: Lissotriton helveticus (assembly GCF_964261635.1). NCBI lineage: Eukaryota > Metazoa > Chordata > Amphibia > Caudata > Salamandridae > Lissotriton > Lissotriton helveticus. The sequence goes on along the minus strand of NC_136063.1, from coordinate 1,007,045,008 downwards.
CGACCAGCCGCCTGAAACTGAACTCCGACAAGAAGGAGGTCCTCATCCTGGGCTCTTCACCCTCCGCCTGGGATGACTCCTGGTGGCTTCCCGCCCTGGGCACCGCACCCAAACCGACAGACCATGCACGCAACCTGGGCTTCATCCTGGACTCCTCCCTCTCCATGACCAGGCAAGTCAACAACGTCTCCTCGGCGTGCTTCAACATCCTACGCATGCTACGGAAGACCAGAAAGACCGTCACCCAGGCCCTCGTCACTAGCCGACTGGACTACGGCAACGCCCTCTACGCCGGTACCACCGCCAAACTCCAGAAAAGACTCCAGCGGATCCAGAACGCCTCTGCCAGACTCATCCTCGACATCCCACGAACCAGCCACATCTCCGGACACCTGAGAGACCTCCACTGGCTCCCCGTCAACAAAAGAATCACCTTCCGCCTCCTCACCCACGCACACAAAGCCCTACACGACCAAGGCCCGAGCTACCTCAACAGCCGAATCAACTTCTACGCTCCCAAACGCCACCTCCGATCAGCCAACCACGCCCTCGCCGCCGTCCCCCGCATCCGAAGAGCGACTACAGGAGGAAGGTCCTTCTCCTACCTGGCCGCCAAGACCTGGAACTCCCTCCCAACCGACCTGCGCCTGACCCAAGACCACCTCTCCTTCAGGAAGAAGCTGAAGACCTGGCTGTTCGAGCAGTAGCGGCACCCCCCCTCCCCCAGCGCCTTGAGACCCTACGGGTATGTAGTGCGCTCTATAAATGTCATTGATTGATTGATTGATTGACTGTACTGTTTAATAGTATATTTAATCATCTGTCAGAGTACGGAAGCTGGTGGGAAAATAATCGCCAGTTACCACTACACATTGGTCCACTAGGGCCTACTTGTGTAGCAGGTTCTCCTCCCTATGACTGGAACCTACTGGATGCATATGCTTGTACTTTATCCTGGGACTGAGAGGTGCTGTGGCTCACATGACCAAGGTAACGAGCTCCAAGCATATTACAATGCTTCACATTTTGCACAGCACTTTATCATACATTTTATTATATCATGCACACTAATCCAGCTATGTCGTAATATCAGTAGTGTTTTTCCGTTTTTTTAAATCTGTTATTGATTGTATTTGTTTCATTCTGTCGAGATGAGCAGACTTTCTAAACATATCTCAGATCTAGCGAGTGCTGAAAATAACCAACACTGTTGTACCTCGTCAGCATTTTATTGTATACATCGAAATAACAAGTGACTGCTTATTACATGTTTTTATGATTTATTTTAATTTCAATAGCTTGTCTGTACTCGTAATTCGCATCACTTTAGTAATCTTTGAATTCTATTCCCACCTCTTAATCATTTCAAGATCCTATATAATTTTTTTGTATACTTATTTTTACATTTTAAGTGAACTTACAGTTTTCATTGATTGTGCATGCGTTAAGTGATACTGTCGTTAATCTCATTGGAGAGGATTATTATGTCACCCCCCTTTCCGCCTCCCCCCCCGCCCCCCGAGCCACCCTCTCTTGCCCTAAATTCGCACCCCACCCCAATCCTGAATCCCCAGCTGGAGCAGCAGGTCGCCAAGGGCTCTGATGATGGCTCCTGCAGAAGAAGCCCGGCTCACCATCATCCGCCACCGGCAAAAGGGGAACAAAAAATGGGGAGAAAAAAGAGAAAAGAAGCGAGAAGAGACTCTATAGCATGAGAACAAGCACAGAGAGGAAAAATGAAGAGCAGATGGCAATTTATCCAAAATATCCCCAGTGCGAATTCCAGACAATAAGGATGGTATGCAAGGACAAGCGGTTCATGATTATGTAGTGTAGTTCCTATCTTCCCAATAGGCTCTGCGCATTGGAATAATACCTACAGCAGTAAAGGCCTAGGCCAGACGTTAACTAGGTCTACTACTGTCGATACTAGACTTAAAGTTTTGGGTTTGCCAGCGTAGCTCAGAGTTCGCTAGAAACTTTCTCGAATGTTCAAGGAGGAATTAACTTCCCTGATTAGACAAGAAGGGATTTAGTTTCTGACAACCATAGAACATGACAACTTTGCTCTCCCCTAATCAAGAGTCAATCTCGAGAGTCGTGTGAACAAAAGGCAATTTATTTTACTCAGTCAGTACGTGCATTCTTAGTCTCACCAGAATGTAGAGAAAAGGAAGAGACGGGCGTGTTCAATAAAAGATGTTATTTATTGATCAGTCTCTTTTCTCATACAAGAGAAATGGATCGATATTATGGCAATACTTATAGTTAAGTAAAGTGCATACATTAAAAGCAATAGTATAAAATAATACTGTAAAAACATTGATATGGTTTCTAAGCCATATGATGTTTAAAATGAATAAAATATATTTACATACACATATACATTTGACTAAACGTACTCAACTGGTGTTTCTAAATACGCCTACCCCGTGTACCTGACCTAAGCCTAATACGTGGGCGGGAATAGAAAGTTACAGTTTAAGTTAAGTTTGTTTTTGCCAAGTGAATAACTAAAGAATTCTCTGTGAGGGGTTATTCAGTTCTGTACCTGGAAGTTAGGATGAATGAGGAATGGTATCTCTCTCTCTGGTCTCGATATTCCAGGCTGCCTGCGAGGGCTACCCGGAAACGCCGGTGCTGGATTCTCGGCAGGAGAAAGCAGCGCGTCTCAGCGCGTCAGGAAGGCGGGGCTGCTGCCAGCGGGGTCTGCTCTGCTCTCGGCTTCGGCAAGTATGGCTGCTCCGTCTCGTCACCACGCGTGTGTTTGCATATGGCAAGATCGGTAATATTTATACCTTTAAGGTGCCGAGATTGACGTAAGGATGGACATAGATACGTCAATAAAGATGTCATACGATTTGCTCGTTAGCACATTCTTTTACTAAAGTTCTCGGTGAAATCAAAACAATGGCCGCAGGGTTTTGCCCAGGTTGTCATAGGTTTGATTTGTTATGAGAACTCCGTATGCCTTATCAGGGGCTGGAGGAATATCGCTTGTCTAATTAGATCGCAAGCGTTATGACCTAATCAGATAACACGTTCCTGTGCCGTAGTGTGACTGCGTCAGATAACGGTATCTGCATCATGGGGGTTTTCTGCCTCATGGGCTGACTGCTAGTTAACTTGTTGGTTTGTTTAACTAGAATAGGGTCAGGAATAGGGGGATCAATTCAGAACCGATAGGAATACATGACACCCACTCCACGCTAACTATGGACATATTTACTAATCTAGGCATAGTATAACATAGTACAACATACTATAGAGTAGTGTGTATACCTTACCACCCCAAAATACATAAATGCATTTCGAAATTTTCAAATATACTGAAAAAAAATTGCAGACATATATATATGGTATGCACTCAAGCTGTAGAAAAATGCCAAAGTAACTGCATTTGTATACATTATTGCTTATTTGGTATATGAGAATTACACATGAAATGGTTTCTGACAAAAAAATTTTTTCGAGACCATTCCATCACAGAATAAAATATCTTTATGAGCATGCCAGCGGGCAGCTAATGTCTATAAGCTATCTAAAATTTAGAAACCTTAGTTCTCTAAGAATAGTTCTTACTTTAAGCAGAAGATAGTGTCCCGAAAAATATGCAAAAAAATATTTGGGGCTCTATTTCTGTTCTGGTGAGAACATCATATCATTTAGGCTTTCGAAAAAACTGTTAACAGCTTCCTGGGAAAGTTCCACTAACTCGGAAATAGGTGTAATCATGCATTCTTGCGCATGATTGTCTCCATTGACATTCTGATTAGCATTACTGACAGAAGGTCGTACCTGTTCGATGCTGCCTTCATCTTGAACTTCACTACCCATCAATCGTAGTGGTGAAGCTTCCACGAATGCCGTCATCAGGATTGGTAGCCTTTGAGGGCAGCACAAAGCATGAACCTTAATCGGGCTCAACAATGTTTCTGCATCCATCGGCGCATCCGACAGGTGTCTAACACGCATTCTTCTCCGCACAGCAGACACCTCAATACAGGTAAAACACATCTTTGCCACATTGGTCGAAATGATAGAAACCAAGTCATGTTCAGGTCTCTAAGCCGGGAGAGTCCCAGGATTTTTGATATCCGGTCCCGGTATCCAATGGCTAGGATTGTTTCTTCCCTTGTCGCAAGAGTTTTGTCTGTGACATGGGTTGCCATAACGAAAAATAAGGACTAAGAATAGGATTCCTGCAATTAGTCCCAGGATCAGGGGAAGTCCGCCAAAAATCGAATGGACGAAATCTGGAAAAATACCCAGTATGGCTTTGAATGGTGTTAATGCCATCGAAAATACTGTCTTAAATACCCCTGAGATCCCATTGGTATCAGAAATATTTAAGATTTCACTTAGGATTTCCGCGAAATGTACGGGGGAATTAGTTGATAATAATGTATGTATCTCTGCAGTCGTCCTTGCGACTTGTAGATCATACGTTTCTTTTGATGACGAGAGCCTGGTAGGCGTCTGAAGAAGGACTGTTTTCATTCTGCTTAAAGTATCTATTCGAATAGAAGTAATTTTCAAATTGGGCCATGCCCTTGCCTCCCTGTCTGGGAAGGAGCTGGGGAACAATGTGCGTCCACAGCACTTGACCTTCGCAGTAGTAGTTACTAGATAAGGAGTCCCGGGCATAAGACTACAACATCTGCGGTCTACAATAAGAATGTAACTCCCATTATAGAGTCTTTGAAAGAATGGTTCTATTTCTGTTGCAGGTGCGCCTTGCTGGTGACATGAAAGGTTGTATGAATTCCCTTCACAGGCTCCATGCAAACTAATTCTGTTACACAGAAGCGTGCCGCTTAGTGACATCGCACAATTGTTGCCACTAAGAAACACTTTCTGTCCTTTATTACTGACACATGCATGTGAATAGGGCAGGTTCCATGTTGTTTTAAGGTACCCCTTTCCCAATTTCTCGTACATGCCAGCCTGTATATATTTTTGGCAGTATTGAAACCTGAAGGTTGAGATTGGAATATTTATGATTCCGTGTATTATCCATTCACTGACAGGTCGTTCTGACATTGTCATTGGTAATCTTTCTAGTTTTTCAATGCTCAAGATTGTATAATCAGCACCCTTTTGCGCCATACCGATTTGTCTATCAGTAAGGTTAAAGATTTGGAATAGTGACGTTGTGTTGATTAGACGCCAAGGCACATAGCCTGAACGCAGATTTTGTAACGTCCAGCCAAGCTGTACAATAGAACGCAATTGTGACTGACCATGTTGTAATAACAGTAAGTCTTGCGATAATATATCGATTGCTGAAGACACAATGCTGTCCAATGAAAAAATTCTGGAGGACAGAGTCATTAACCCATTGTCCACTACAGAAAGTGATTTTTCCAAATTGATACGGTCAATTTCCCGTATTCTCTCTGCTGTTTCAATTTGAGTAACCTTCCAGGCCTCATTGTATGCTGCATATACAGAGGCTGCTATGAAACGCTTTTGACGCTGTTTGCGTGGTCCCAAAGTGAAATCACGCAAGTCAGCACCATCAGTAAGTAAAGTTAGGTGTTGCTTAATTTCAGGCAGTGTGGAAGTTTGTAGCCATTGAAGGCATAATTTGCCCACACTGTAGGTGGTAATTATCCCTGGGTGATGTCTTTGGGGATATCTAGGGTCTGGCCTGGTCATTTTGAAACCTTGTGTTTTGTTCAGGAATCTGTCTTGACAGTTATTAGTATCTGTGGGCCAGATCAACCACTGTTTCCAATCAGGATGTGTTCTGTTTTGGTTTAATATTTGGTTTACGTCTATCTCCTCATCTGTATCAGAGTTATTGCTAAACATTATTGGCTTTGGAATAGACGGTTTCTTTAAATCTTTGATTTTGGCTAAGCCAAGACAGGTGGTCTGTTGAACAGTGTCATTTAAAAATATCATTTGTTCTGGGATCATGCAGGCTCTAAACAAAGCTTCTATACCCTGTACTTGCCATTCTTTTGTACCCCAAAAACTTTTCAATTCAACATTTTTGTCCCAATAATCAAATCCAAAAGTATTCATTTGTTCAAAAAATGAGTCTGAATATAACAATTTTGTGTTGGTTATCATGGTTTTGGTTCCTGTCTTGTTTGACAATTTAAAATAAAATGCTTCAGCATTACTTGTGTTAAAACCTGAAAAATATGAATATTTGTCGTAAATGGTTCTTGAGCTCCCTTTTGGAGGTGTTGCACAATGTTCCCATTGATTATAATTTAAAACATTTCTAGGTTGTGCAGATCTATGTAGAAAGTGGTTACCATAGTGGTTATAGCAATACATACTGTCATAATTTGTAGAACCCTGCAAATAATCATGTTTGGTAAATTTAGCAGACATTACTAAGTCAGACATCATGTTATTAATGCTTTCGAAGTCCCAATCATCAGCAAATGAGTTTGGTTTTGCAAAGTCACTCAATGAGATCTTAATTTGGTGTGGATATTTCAGGATCTCGACCGGACCATAAATTTCATAGTCAGTGTTGTCCCAGGCTACCCCACCAGGTATTGGATTGGCTGTGAATTTGGCTGAAGAAAGTTCTCTTTTCTCGACGTGTGAAGATGTGTGTGGTTTGAGGATCAAGTTGATTTTCTGACTTGCTGTGTCCATTTTAGCATATTTTCCCTCAATGAAGTGTCCCAAAGTAAGTACCATGATGAGCCAAAGTATGAGGATAAATGCACCAAAACCCACCCAAAATTCAATCCATGGAGAAATCAGATATGTTTCTTTCAGTTGTCTCAAAAGTTCTTTAGCTTTGTCTTTAAAGGTTTTTGATGATGGCTGTGTCTTTGATTCACTGAAGCCTTCAGAGGAATCATCGAAGTTTATGAAGTAGCCGGATGCAGTTCTGTCAATTGTTCCAATTGGTTCAGGATTTCTGTTTCTTGCATTTTCACTTGGTACTTCATTATAGATTGGTGTGTCTCTGCTAAATGTTTTTATTTGGGTTTTCAGAGGTCTGAGTTCTATTGCATTGTTGCATAGTCCTTGTTGTTCTTCTGTAGGCGTTTCGAATGTGATTAGCCTCCTCGATAGGACCTCTGTACTGGTAGCAAACCTTGGTGTTCTGCTACTTATTGGGAGTCCACTTGGCCTACTGTTTGTTATCGGCCACATGTTGTGGTTTTACCAGGTCGATGGATACAACTCGGTTCTCCTTTTTACCAGCAAGTGGCGGTAGTACAACTGATCTTGTCCCGTTGACAGACAAGACAGGAACTGCTTTTCTGTAAGAAGGCCCAAATTCCTTCTTTACCGCGATCTTTTCCCTGACTAGATCCCCGACTTTTGGAATCCAGACAGGTCTTGCTGGGACAGGTGGTGGTTCTTCAGTGGTTGTTGGCTGTTGTTTCAACTTTATGTTGCTCAGGTCTTTTCTTGTTTTGTTTAAGTCCTGCAAAATAGCCAAACGTTCTTTGATATCAAAGGTTTTTTCTTTCACCACTGAAGTCTGACTATCAATGTCAGAGATCATCATCCTAGTTCCAAATAATAATTCGTACGCACTGAATCCCTTCAGAGAATTTCTTGGCAAGTTATTGAGACTACGTTGGACACTTATTAGATGTTTGACCCACCCAGCTCCCGAACCTAATATCCTTTCCATTATAGATTGCTTTATGCCTTGGTTTTTTCTTTACACCGTCCCGTACCCTCAGGAAGGAAGTGAGAAGATTCCCGCTGGACTATGCTCATTTGACCATGTTTCCCCCCAGGCTGGAGGGCTTGAGTGAAAATAATAGTCAAACGTAGCATGCGCTTAGCGTATATGCCATTTAGACCCGCAAATCTTTATATAACAGTCCGGACGTCAGCCGAGTGCTGGTGATCTACATTATAAGTGGAACTAGCCTGTATATGTTAATCGCAACCCTTCCTTTTTACTCCTGATTTTTCCTGGAGTAGAACGACGAGGTATTAAACTGTTTCTCTCCCCACTGCGATCTCTGTTGCAGTTTCGGCAGTTTTTTACAAACATGGTATGACGCAGGCTCATGCCTGGCCACCAGTACCGTGATTGTAATTCTTCCAGAGAATCTTTTATTTTAAGGTGTCTGAGACCCTCGCCCATGTGTGCGTCTGCGATTAACAAGTTTCTCCTGTCCATGTTTGGAATCACTCTATCCCCCACTCCAGGGATTCGAGCAAAAGGGACGGAGTTTGCATCGATTATGTATGTGTAATTGAGTGGATAGTTGATCGGTAACGCTGAGCAGTCGCCTTTTGATGACGTTTTCACTGCCAGCACTGTTTCACCGTCAATGTATTTTAATGTATGCTTTTTTCGATCTACGGGAGCCGGTTTAGTGGCTGCCGCTGCGGCTGGTTCAGCCAATGAATTCCCTACAACGTGAACGCCATCACGCTGATGACTCAGTGTATGTATCACGTGAGTCTTTGGTAGTTCTTTTTGTAAAAGAGCTATTTGTTCCCAGAGCAGTTTCTGCTTTATTGGTGCATCTGTGTCATCTTTGTAACCGTTTTGAATCCATGTCTGCAAATCCTTGTTGTATGATTTGACGCAGTAATATGAATCGGACACTATAAGTGTCGGGAATTCGCGATCCGCATTATCTAGCGCCATTTTTAATGCTATTATTTCAGTTTTTTGTTCTGAATTAGTTTCTACTGAGTGTGTTTTTGTTAATAGAGGTTTTAGTTTACCTCCGCGCCACACTTCTTTTGTAATCTCACATGTGGGGTTGTATGCTTGTTCTCCCCAAACGGAGGGTTGAGCATGTCCGTCTGTATAGATTACACAGGCGTAATGTCGTAAAGGCAGAATGTCGATTGGCAGAGGGTATGTTTCTTCATATTCTAGATTTCTTAATTCTTCTAGTTCTGGATCAAAGTAGTAGTATACTTTGTCCGTTGTGATTGAATTTACCCATTGTAACCATTCTGGATCCAATGTTGTTGTTGGTAAATTACACGGTGTTGTCAATACCTCAAAGGCTGATTCAGCTGTTCTGACTGTGATATGTCTACCGTCAGCTATGTCTTTTTCTCTAGCTATTGCGGTTTGAACTGCATGAACAATTTTTTCTTTGTTGCTGAATCTCTGTTCAGCTTTTGTGTACAAGTGTGATTTGAATGCAATCGGTACCTTTTCTCCCTCATTAGAGGTCAGGTATGTGAATCCGCATCTCCCTGGGATGACTCGAATCACAAGATTGCGTGTGTTATCACGTGTTTCTAATTTTGTTTTAATTAGCATGTCTGTTTGTAAGGATCTCAAAATTTCTGTGTGTATTTGAGTCCAACTAGATCTTTTAAAATCTGGTTTAATTAGATCATAAAGGGGTTTGACCCTTTCTGCGTAATTTGCAATGTATGTTCTTCCGAAATTTAGGAAGCCTAGAATTGACTGTAAGTTTTTTAGTGTTCTAGGTGCTTGGAGTACGGCACATTTCTCTAGGAAATTGTCAGCCAGGCTTTTGCCTTCACTTGATAATTCATATCCTAAGAACAGGACTGTCAGATGGGCAATTCTGGACTTTTTAAAGTTGAATTTGTAACCCTCTGCAGCGAACCCAAGTATTATGGTGTTCACTCTTTTCAAGTGAGTATCCAAGTCATCATCTGTTAAGTAAATGTCATCGACATAAGATAATGCTTCATCATCATATAGTTGTAGTAATTCTGTTACTCTCGCTGAGAATACCCCCGGACTGTTCTTGTACCCCTGGGCTAACCGACAGAATTGTTTTTGAGTGCCATTTACTGAGAATGCAGTTAAATATCTGCTCTCTGGTGCTATGTTTTGACAAAAGAATCCATTGGAGATGTCCAAGGTTGTTTTGTATTTTTTGCGCACTATATTATTCATTAGTGCAGCACTGTGTGAGTTTTGCACTGCAAAAGTTTTGCAACATGTGTTAAGGTGTCGGTAATCCAAAACTAGACGATATGAATTGTCTGGTTTGGAGACCGGAAACAAAGGATTGTTCATTTGTGAGGTGCAAGTTTCAATCACCCCCTGGTATTCTAGCTGATCTAGTATTTCATTTACCTGTTTTTTAGCTTCTTGCTTAATTGGGTACTGCCTTTGTGCAGTAGGTTGTGATTTTAACTGGATTTTGTGAGGAGGGGAGTCCTCATCCCATCCTACATGATTTTTATATAAAGCAGGTGCTAGAGTCACTGCCCACTTTCTGGCAAGTGTGTATTTTTTATGAATTGGAATTTGATTTGAGAAGGCAGGCATAATTATTTCTTCACCATGAGGGCACTCCCTGACAAACTCTGGTGGCCAGTCTTTTTCAGCTAGAAGGATATCATAGCCCTTGGAGAGATTATCCCAAAATAGTCCCCTTATTTTCCCAGTCTTATCTCCCTCTATACGTAATGTTATCTCGTATATCTTGTGGGGTTTGCTAACCCTGGTGTCTGCAGTTTCCACTTGAAGATATTCATTCGTGTCCACTGTCTCCAGATGATTCATAAGGACTTTGCGAGCTATGCTCACTTCTGCTGCACTGTCTAGCATTGTCTGAGCCCACTCTCCGTTTTTCAGTTGTGTCCTCAGTATTCTCGGCATTGTTAACTACCTTGATACTGGCTACCTTCTTTTTTGGAAATTGTAATTTCTTTTTTAGCTGAGCAAGTTCCTTGTCTTTGGACTTGGCGTGCTCTTCTCTTTGTTCTGATCGTCCTCTTCTTTCCGATTTCTGCGAGGAAGTCTGAAAAGATTGAGAGGGACGCGTATCAGTGTCTTGATATCTATCAGGCTTTTTTATATTATCCCTATTTCTAAGGTTATATCTTTTCCCAGAGGGGTCACTCTGGGGTGACCTGTGTCTTTGGTTCGGAGATTTTTCTCTTCGCCTAGGAGACCTTCCTCTGGACTGGAATTTCTTTTCTTTAGGATTGGATTGTTTGTTTCCATCCCAGTTCTTTTTTGGTGAATTATTATTAAAAAATATTTTTTCTGGACTTTCAGTCAGTTGCGGTTTTACTGGTATTCCACCTAAACTGTCTCTACCTAGTTCCTCATAGGATTTTTCTATGATTCTGGCAATTTCAGCTGGTTGGTCTGCTATATCTGTCTCTTTTAACCTCTGGCGGATCGCCACGTTGGCTGCTTCACCTTTTATGTTGGCTAATAATATAGCCGAGACCTGCTTGAAGTCTTTCAGTAATTTCATACCAAGAGTTAAAGCGGGCTCTGGACCGTATTCGTCTTGAATTTGTTTTAGCACATCTGGTATTACCGAAATGGATGGAACACCGTGCGTTTTTGTGTAGATGGAAGCAAAGACTGTACCCCAAGTGTCACAGTCCTCAATGTGTGGTGCGATTCCCATTGGAAGACAGATAGTCAGAATCCTGTGTTTTTCTAATGGGGTGGTGTCAGGAAACACCGCCTCTATTTGGGTAATTTTCTGTGCCAACCAGAATGGTATTTGTTCCCGTTTAGCCGGTACTTTACCTAGGCAGGACTAGATGTTCTGTGGTGTAATTTTATTTGTGTTCCCCTGGTGAGGGGTCAGCTGTGGAAGTTTAATCGCTGGCTGAATTGTTGATGTCCGCATCACATACTGAACTAATTGTCTATGAATTTTTATTAATTGTTTTAGCTCTGTTAACAGCTCTGCTGCAGGCATCCCATTGATGTCTGGATGTGGTGTGTATCCGGCTAGGACCGGCCACGTTGCTCCTGGTCTACCTAAAGGACCGAGCCTGGTGATGTGATTATTATGTTTTAGGGCGCCATCAAATAAGAGTAAATGCTCTTGGAATTTGAGTGGTACTTCCACCTCCTCGAAAGGAGTGTACTCATTAGGAAGTTCCTCTATTTTGTAATAGTGGAAGTACTTTGTTACAGCATTTGCTGCTGGAAAATGTATCCATGAATAATATACCTCTGTCTGCCGATATTCGTGTGCCTCAATTACGAATATGACTGTACCACCTCTAGGTGTCAGTCCATTTTCTATAAGTTTTAAGGTTATAGATTTCCTTTTGATGACCGGGATGAGTATTATCTCCGGGTCTGCATTTTGTAGTGCAGTATCAGCTTCTGCTATGTCAGCTGCTAATCTAACTGCCTCTCTTTCTTCTTCATTTTCTGACATTTTACTGTCCTGAAGGTTATTTTGTTTGTTTGCAGATCAGGTTTCTTATGGAAATAAAGATTAGATGCACAATATGTTGGAACTGTTTATCCTTCAACGTTGACTATACCAAGAACCATACATAGGAGTTCCCTCCTGCGAGGTCTGGCGGATATAACCTTTCACCCACTCCAGACGTCTTTGGAGTATTTGGGAAAAGGGGTCTGAGTGAGAAAGCACGACTGAGTTACTCTAAATGTCTTACGTTAGTTTTATCGCCCTTTCCAAACGCGTTGGGCGCCATGTAGTGTAGTTCCTATCTTCCCAATAGGCTCTGCGCATTGGAATAATACCTACAGCAGTAAAGGCCTAGGCCAGACGTTAACTAGGTCTACTACTGTCGATACTAGACTTAAAGTTTTGGGTTTGCCAGCGTAGCTCAGAGTTCGCTAGAAACTTTCTCGAATGTTCAAGGAGGAATTAACTTCCCTGATTAGACAAGAAGGGATTTAGTTTCTGACAACCATAGAACATGACAACTTTGCTCTCCCCTAATCAAGAGTCAATCTCGAGAGTCGTGTGAACAAAAGGCAATTTATTTTACTCAGTCAGTACGTGCATTCTTAGTCTCACCAGAATGTAGAGAAAAGGAAGAGACGGGCGTGTTCAATAAAAGATGTTATTTATTGATCAGTCTCTTTTCTCATACAAGAGAAATGGATCGATATTATGGCAATACTTATAGTTAAGTAAAGTGCATACATTAAAAGCAATAGTATAAAATAATACTGTAAAAACATTGATATGGTTTCTAAGCCATATGATGTTTAAAATGAATAAAATATATTTACATACACATATACATTTGACTAAACGTACTCAACTGGTGTTTCTAAATACGCCTACCCCGTGTACCTGACCTAAGCCTAATACGTGGGCGGGAATAGAAAGTTACAGTTTAAGTTAAGTTTGTTTTTGCCAAGTGAATAACTAAAGAATTCTCTGTGAGGGGTTATTCAGTTCTGTACCTGGAAGTTAGGATGAATGAGGAATGGTATCTCTCTCTCTGGTCTCGATATTCCAGGCTGCCTGCGAGGGCTACCCGGAAACGCCGGTGCTGGATTCTCGGCAGGAGAAAGCAGCGCGTCTCAGCGCGTCAGGAAGGCGGGGCTGCTGCCAGCGGGGTCTGCTCTGCTCTCGGCTTCGGCAAGTATGGCTGCTCCGTCTCGTCACCACGCGTGTGTTTGCATATGGCAAGATCGGTAATATTTATACCTTTAAGGTGCCGAGATTGACGTAAGGATGGACATAAATACGTCAATAAAGATGTCATACGATTTGCTCGTTAGCACATTCTTTTACTAAAGTTCTCGGTGAAATCAAAACAATGGCCGCAGGGTTTTGCCCAGGTTGTCATAGGTTTGATTTGTTATGAGAACTCCGTATGCCTTATCAGGGGCTGGAGGAATATCGCTTGGCTAATTAGATCGCAAGCGTTATGACCTAATCAGATAACACGTTCCTGTGCCGTAGTGTGACTGCGTCAGATAACGGTATCTGCATCATGGGGGTTTTCTGCCTCATGGGCTGACTGCTAGTTAACTTGTTGGTTTGTTTAACTAGAATAGGGTCAGGAATAGGGGGATCGATTCAGAACCGATAGGAATACATGACAATTAAAGATGATTATGCTGTGTATACGGGACAGCATTTTCTATCCTAATGCTATTGAAGGCGTGTAGTGCCTCTAATTTCAGGACCAATATTAATTCCAAAGGCTGTGATTCAGAACCCCCACTCCCGCCCTAGTTTGAGGACGTATAATGTGTGGTACTGCTGAATTAATGGTATCAATGTCCATGTTTGTTAGTATCGAAGCTCACTCCACCCTGTACGGTGTCTGATTTTAAAGGTCTTATTCTGTATCAGTGTCAGGGTAATATGGAAAGGTGCCTTTTAGTCGGGTGTCAGTTAAAATCTTAAATGACCGATCTCGGTCACAGTGGGGACATATGTTTTAGCTACTTACATATCTGTCTTACGCCTTATTAGTGAGAGCCTGGAGGTTGTATGTGTTACACAGGACATCTAGTGACCCATATTATTATCGAGAAGACCAGTTTTGTAACTAAGTTGGTAAAGGTAAAGAACTTGCTGCAGGTCATATGTACAATCCTCGCAACGTGATTTCTGAAATGAACATTTCTCATATTTAGTCAGACTTGGATTTTACTTATCGAGTCAGATCATATGTACATTATTTGCAAAGATGAGACGCTGTCTCATCTGTTCCTATTAAGTTGGTTCCAAGGTATGGAATCATTTAGGCCAGAGATATGGGTTTTCAATCTGTAGACCCATCGTTGTTCATGTTCCAGTAGGATTTTTTTCATGTCACCATCGCCCGGACCTATTTAATTACTGTCCACCATAGGTCGTTGTTTGTATGTTTTTTTCCATGTAGTGGACTGTTAATTTTGTAGCAAAAATGGACCTTCTGATTGTGCTCCTATATTCGCTTATGCGCACCTTTACGTTTCTCCCTGTCATCCCCATGTACATGAGTTGGCAAGGGCACTTATTCAGATAAATTACCTTATCAGTGTTGCAGTTAGTGTGTGATCTTTGTTCCCATGCATGATGCATGCCTAGGTCTATTTCCTTTGTATGTTCAGTGAACGAGCACGCCATACAGGATCCGCAAGGATAGTGGCCCATAACATGTGACTGGCTTCAAAGTGTACTTTGGTGTGATGTTTTCATTTATTTGAAGGTCTATGTGTATAAGAGGGCCTCTAAGACTCCTATTTCTTTTGAAAGAAAACATTGTTTTTTCAAAATTCAGTTTGTTAGAGGTTAGGACTGACCCCATTTATTGATGATTTTTTTAATGTCATTAGACGATGAATTGAAAGTCGTCACACATATCAGTGTGTCAAGCTCCTCTTTCTGGTGTGTTTCAAGTAGAGCCTCCCTTGGTGTATTACAGGATCGATTTTTTGCTTTCTCTATGACCCTCTTGGGGTAGGATAGTACCTCTAGTTTTTTTTACAAGATCTCTGCTTCCACTTTGTACTCATTGAGGTCAGCGCAGTTCCTGCGAATTCACAAAAATTGGTACACGGGGAGGTGCTCTTTTAGAGCGCGGGGTGGGCGCTAATAAAATGTAAAATATTGTTTTTATCTGTCGGTTTTGTGAACAGGGAGCTGAGAACCCCCCCTCCCCATCCTTAGCGCTAATTCTTACATCTAATAAGGACACCTTTTCTTGGTTGTGGGATATAGTGAATTTCAAGTGTGGATTAAGTTGATTTAACTAATCATGGAAGTCTCCCAACGTAGCAGCATCCACTTCCCACACAACCAGGATATTGTCTATGTAGCACCACCACTTCTTTATATTGTTGGAACAGGGGTTTGGGGTCTAGATGTGCTCTTCCTCTAGTTTACCCACATACAAACAGGCTATACTGGGCACAAACGTGCTGCCTATTGATGTGCCGTGGACCTGTAGATATAGTTGGTCCTCAAATCTAAAGAAGTTCTCTTTGAGTGCTAGGCACATCAACGTGATTACCCATCTCACTGGGGCGTCCCAGGTCCAGTCTTCTTGACATAGAAGTGTTTCAATAACTCGGATGCTCTCTTCTTGCGGGATAATGGTGTAAAGCTCTTCCACGTCAAAACACACCAGGATGTTATGCAAAGGATTGTAGGTGACATCTTGTAGAACATTCAGTAGGTGTTTTGAGTCTTGTATATAAGACCTAATGCATGTAACTAGAGGGAGGAGGAACCAGTCAGTGTATTTGAACAAGGGTTTCAGCAGAGATCCATTTCCAGATATGATAGGTCTGCCTGGGGGTGGATTTTTGCCTTTGTGAATTTTAGGTATGGTATAAAAGACCGGTATTCTCGGGTCTTCACAGGTCAAAAAATCCTGTTATTTTTTATTTATCCACTCACTTCTGCAGTTATTGTATTTATACTTTTTGTAAGGCACATTGTGGGGTCTCTGGTGATTGGTTTATAATACCTGGTATCCACCAATAGGTTCATGCAGGCGGTTCGATAGGTAGTGGTGCTCTGAATCACTGTGGCCCCACCTTTGTCCGCTGGTTTGATAGTGATATCTGTTCTTGTGCTCAGGTTTCTTAGGGTATCCCTCTCTTTTCTGCTCAAGTTGTCATATGTGTTCGATCTTGCCGGCAGTTCTTCAACCTACTTTGAAATGCCTACACCTCCGGGGGCATCAAGGATGCTGGTGGAAAGAAGCTGGATTTTAGACGCATGGATGTATGATTGTGGCTTTCACTCGGTCTCTCTTTGTTCCATGAAAAATGTTTTTATTCGTATTTTACGAAAAAACTCACTAAGTTCACATCTTATCTGGAACTTGTCCAGACAGGCGGTTGGAACAAATCTGCGTCCTTTATTTAGGATGGTTACTTCCTCTGTGGTCAGGGTGATGTCCGGAAGGTTCACTACATGTCCCGGGATGTGCTTTTCCCTGCTGTGGGACCCTTCGTCATGCTCCATGTGCTCACTGGTATGTTGCTGTCTTCCCATTGGACCTGTTTGCCCATGTTGTTTCTCCTGCCTTGTATTCCTCTCCTTCTGCCCTGTCCTAAAAAACGGTTCTGGTTATAGTTTGGCTGGAAGAAAGGACCTGGCCGGAAATTTTGTTGTCCGTGGAATGGTGGTGGTCCGTGGAAGGAAACCGGGCCATATGCACCCAGCCAAGGATACATCTCTGGTGGTTGGTAACCTTGATTGTAGTTCCCTATTCTTGGTCTGCCTCTCCAGATCCACCTCCTCCAAATAGGTCGATACGCAGGGCAGGACCCTTGATGGCATGACCCTTGGTAGCGTAAGTAAACACGTAGATTACAGCTGTGGGAAGGTATGTGCGTGTCCCACCCCACTTGGGATGGGCCCCCTTCGTTATCTCACTGCTAACCTGTTTTTCTCTCCTTCCCTTCCCCCCCATTGTGGTGGTACCGATCGTGAACACAAACTTATAGCTACAAAAACCCTCATTCGTATGGGCATCTAAACTTCCTGACAAAACAGTGTTTGACTACAGTGCTACCCCGGTACAAGGCGAAGTCCCGCGGGAAGCAAAACCTCTCCCAGAACGGGGTAAGAAGTATTTATGTTCGAATGATGACAGAGAGAATGTTCTTAAGAGATCACCACAAAAATGAGAGATCTGGCGTTTATATGTTCATATGCTTGAATGAGTGTGTCTGACACAGATGCCCCACTAATGCTAATCACACACTAATGAGTGAAAGGTGATAGGATGCAGTAAATGACTGCCACCAAAAATGGACATTACACATATATGTATGTGTGAGAGACTATGTTAGTATATCACACACATTCTCTGTGTTTGTCACCATCATAGAATTTGGACACGATGGTATGAGCAAAAAGGCATATAAGTGTAAACATTTCTGAACCTGAACACAACGGTGGTTGTGCATTGTCTTTTTTGTATTCCTTCCACAGATGGAGTGATTACGAGAGACAATAGTCAAAGTTAAATAAGGAGCAGCTATCTGCCCTTATCCAAAGTAGTATAGGGAAATCCTCTTACTACCCCTTTTTTCCAGGGGGTCTCCCGCCCAGAAGAAAGTCCAGCACCCTTCATGGTGCAGCAGCGGACTGAAACATGTTGGCAATAGGGTCTTGGGACCATAATATCCCTACTGACCCCTAATTCTCAGTTTTTATCATCTCTGCCAGATCCAAGAATAAAGAGAAAGTGGGATCTGACAGTGATTTTTAAATCTTTATCCCCCTGGCCAATAATATCTCAGTAAGTGCTCCCTGAAAGGTGGTCGAGCCCACCCGGACTTCTAGACGTCAGGGTGTCCCGATGATGAAGCATGACACCACTAGGGTGTGTGAGGGAATATAAAACAAAAGGACCTGCCTCCTTTCCCACTCAGTAGTGGTGTTATATTCATTGCTTCATATAGGGCGTCCCACCTCTTTGTAGTTCAAAGATTGATCCAGGTAACTTAACCACTTGACAGCGGTTAGGCAACCAGGGGAGTACTTGTTGTGAAACAGTGTAAATCCAGCCTGGCAGGAACTAGTAGATAATAATCCTTGATGAAAGAGCAAATATTAAATTCCCCCTCTGTCTGCTAACAATTGGGAATTTGTTGGGTCTGTGATTGCTCTTATTGTGCTTTTTGAGCTTCTTTAGAATTTTGGGTATCCCTTGCAGTTGTCTACTGTCTTGTATATTGTTTTTTCTGTGATGGGGCATGGTTCATGTTTTGTTGAATCAGTGCAAACCTGTATGTCTACCTTCTGCATCAGAGTCAGTATTTGTTCTAAGGTAACCATGCCTCAGTGTCTTGTGTGAAGAAAAGGAAATTAATTTGTATTTTTCCAAGAATGGTTCCTGGATAACATATTTTCAAGATTGGTTTATCGTTCATTGCACTATTGATAATTATCAATATTGAAAATTCAACTTCTAGCTGTCAGGTTTTGTACCTCCTGTCATTATTACTAAGCATTCTTATGACTCAATGTCTGTCTTTGGATGGCTTCTTGGTCAGTCGGATATTTGACAATGATTTTAAGTGCTTTCACAGGTTAATGAAGTGTCTATCAGCAACCCACTCAAGTTGTTTTAAGAAATTTCACATATTTCTGTATATCCTTCTGTTCTGGGTGCCTTTCTACGAGTCAGAGATTAACCAGTTTAGAAAGAGTCTACCCATATTACAATATAGATGATACATGGCTTTAGTATAGAAAGCCATGGAACTAAAGGTTATTACAATAAAAATGTGAGACTTTCAGTTAAGGATTTAATGTGAACGATTTGTCTTCCGGTCTCTGCCTACAGGATTTCTCTGTGTTTTGGTATTTTTTCACCAAGTTTGCTGGTACTGATTCCTTTCTCCTGCACTTATTTCTCTGCCAGTTTAAATTCACATTTTTCTGATGTGGCTTGTTAATTAATGGTTGTTTCCATTGTTTGGCTTGTTTCCTTTAATTTGCAGTAATCTTGTTGGAGTTTTTGCTGATATCAGACCCCGGACACAGGCACAGAGGGATTACTGGGCCCAACTGTGTGAGTTAAGACCTTTTACTCCTGATGTCCCAAGGCTCGACCTAGAATGGTTCCAGAGCAACTGGGCAAGTAAGCCTTCAGCACTTGACTCTTAGGAATACTATGGTCCAAGAAGTCCATAGCTTCCAGGCACACAAGCACCCAGACCAGATACACCCCTCATGCTCTGCGCAGCACTGCATACCAAACTGATGTAGGCATGGGTGAGTTAAGTACACAGCAGCAGAACATTAGTTGAGCAAGCCGGTAGGCCTCATCCCAATGACACAGGCTAATCACCTGGTCATTCCTGCTGATCACTACCTAATATGCTGTTACCACCACTCTCGTACTGCTTAACGTCTGGTAAAGGTTCACTTTTTGTCATTTGATCACACCCAGTCTGTAAGTACTGAGTGATCTACTTCTTTATTTAAGTTTTTTTGAATTCTTATTATACTTTTTCATTTGATTTTTTGTATGTCATCAAATGAACAGTTATCAAGCAATAAAGAATGCATCCAGAAAACAATGTGCACAATATATACAAGTGTTAAATATATACAAAATCACTACTCAATTTCAAAAACACCAGAAATACATTACAACAAATAAATTCATACAATGCCTAAAAACAATTCTTGAAGTAGGCACCAGTCCTTCATATTATATACCAGAAGACAGGCGGACAACAGAGATCGTAAATACTGCCTGCCTGTCTTACTAAGCCGGGGATTTAGATAATTGCGGGGTTGCACTGCTAGGGATGGAAAGAATGGTATTATTTTTGTCCCTAGTCGCACCCTTATTCTTTATCCCGGGCTCGGGGTCAACGCGTTTCGAACCACCAAATGATTGTGGCTTCTCCTCAGGACACGGACTGGATGGAGCCGCAACTGTGTGTAACTTTCATGGCCACTTCCATGGAAAGAGAAGCCTCACATTGGAAGGAATTTCTGAACCTCAGGCGGAGTGTCGTCTTACATGTAGATGCGTGGGCCGGGCGTCGGCTCTTTGTATCTATTCTTTAGTTACTCAATCCAATTAGGGTCGGTCGATTAGTGAACCGCTCTGCATCTGTGCATCCGGCACACGCCAAACGCCGGATGCACAGATGCAGAGTGGATTTCCAGTACAACATTTGAAGCCTGAAAATGTGATCGGTTGCTGAGATCTTGGCTCTAAATCCAGCTTGGAGGGGGATAAGTAAATTGTGCACATGCATCCAGCTTAAAGTTAGCAACAAGATCGATTAGGCTATCTTTCTAGCCAGGAACCCCTTGAGTTTATCATGTTAGGTACACGAAATACCTTAGGAAGGTGCCAGTGTGTCAAAATAAAAGAAAACAATAGGGAAATTAAGAACACATGCCTCCTTCACAACCATGAGAAGACCTTGTGAATGGCTACTTGGAAGGTGTTAATCTTTACCAGGTCTGACAAATGTGCTACAGGAGAAGTGTAGCACAGCGAGGAGACAGTCTTCATACATGTTCTCAATGACCCCTGCCATGCCATGGTGTGTAGACTTGGCATTGCTATTGAGGACACACTTCCAGTGAAAAACAGGATGGAAAGAATGCCAGAAACGACCCAGGAGTGCAATAAAGCAGAGTGCCTAAGATCTAGAGCCTGAGTTGGCTTCAGAAACATGCAGCCGATGGGGCAGTCAAGTACGGCTGCTTCCCAACCAAGTTTTAAATGGTATTTCTCTATCTTTTTATAACAAACCTACACATTTGCTTCAACCATAACTGTTCGTAGGCGAAGAAGGATGGGGATGCTTTATTACAGAAACACTCACAGATGAAATTGAAGACAGAGCACCTAATTAATATCTTAGAAATTTGGCATGTCTCACAAACAAGATGAGAATAACCAGGATGACAACATACATTTCTTTGAATGTGCGTAATATATCAGACCACACAACAAAAAGGGTTGTTATATGTCCTGGCCCCAAATTGGACTGTTCAGGAGCCAGGTACAAATAGGCGTACAGGAAATACACATGTAAATCCCAAATGTATATTCCGAAAGCCTAATTATTGTACCGTTGCATTGCCACCTTTGTGCTTTCTACAAACTTTTACCTACACTTTCACATCTGTCCCTGCATCAAGCGGTGTAGAACATACACAAAAGTATGTATGCAGCATCGGGGACCACACTGGCCTGCTGCATATTCATTACCCTATGTGGAGGAGGGGATGAATCTTTTTTGCACTTTTTATGCATCTGCCCCTTCCTGGCAGAAACCCGAAGAGTGGTCCTTTGGAAAGCCTTTAGGAAGGAACAAATAAGGACATGCAGAGTGGCCGTAATCCAATGCCTTGGAGGTCCATCAAAACAATTGTCCTGTAGAGCTATAAACTTCCTGAAAATTGTGGCAAAAGAATTGGAAAAAAAAAAAAACACTAACTGATTTATAACGTTTTAGTACAACCAGTCTTGAACTCCTTATGGTATTAATCATATGTTTTACACTTTTTAATTTAATCGTTGTAGAACGTACCTTGTGTGCTTTCATTTTTGTAAGTCTTAAAATGTATATTTTATGTATGGTGGTTTCTCCACCCTTTTATGATTTTTTTTAATGAAATCAAATAAAAGTATCTATCTCTCTCTCTCATTACCCTGCCAGAGTCATAGTTACCTTGGTACACAGTGCATGCAACCACACAGGACCCTTTGCGATTTAGACACAAGCTTTGTACAATTTGTGCCTCAGAGAGTTTTGATAATCTTTTTAAGCCAATTCATATTAATTCAATATGGAAAAAAGGGAAAGAGAGAGCCTTACCAACAGTTTTGATTTGCTTTCGGGAAACGACCCTAATGGAGGCATTTTAAATCTTGAATTCTCAAAACACAACCTGTAGTTATAACTCATGTTTTTCAGATCATTCTTTGCCTCCGGGCACAGAAATGCATTCTGGTAATGGCAAGTAAACGAGGATCGTCGTTTCATTAACATGACGTTTGAGAGACTACCTTATGCGATGAGACAAAATGTGAAATGCTCAGTTAATGGCACTTTATGCCTGCCATCCAGTTTTAATATAGATTAGCTCCGGTAGACAGATCTCAATTAGAAACTTAGAGCAGTTTGAATAAAGGATGAGGTGGGGGGAGGGGGTGCTGCATCTGTATCTGTGAACCAGGTCACCTCACACAGAAACTATCATTTGCAGCTGAAAAAAACTCACAGGGGAAAATAGGACAGAATAACATTCAATCTGCCTCCTAAAGTGGATGTGATATACTGGTGGCGACAGCGCGGCGGCAGGTTCTCTCTGACCTTGACTAATTAAGGGAATGAAGGTCAAAATATGATACAGTTTCTTTTCAAAGTTGTATTTCTCGCCTATTTTTGGAAAATAGAAATAGATGCTACATGGTTCGGTGTTGTGTTGTCCCAGACGGGCAAGGTGCAGTGTGTTAGGTTAGAAATAGAGCAAACAGTTATACTTACTTTTTTGTTTCTTGTAGAGTTTTGAAAACGCAAACATAATAAGGTCTAAACAGACAAAATGGAAGAGCAGGGGATCCGACTGCAGACTTTGGCGACTGTGATTGCTGGAGACTACTCCCCAAATTACTTTTTCGCATAAATGCCCCGTTTATCATAGGCTATATGTTAGTTGCAATGGTGCTTTCCGAGCACATATGTTCCACCAAAATAGCATCATGGCACTGAAAAAATAAATGAGCAGAAGACATGGGATGGCAGCATAGTTAAGCATCTTGGTGACAACTAATAAGTCTTTGACAGATTTAAGGTGGATACTTTTGCAAATGTGGGCCCAAGTTGCTACTAGGAGAGTTCTCCAAAGAGGGGTCACCCGCCTGCACTGAGAAGGACTGGCATTTAAACAGAACTCTTCTGAACTCAAAAATCTGTTGAAGAAGAGTGTAACTAAGGTAATATGGAGAGAGCCTTTGGTTTAAAAACGAGACACTGATGATGCGAAATGTGTGGTGCAATAGTTGGAAGTGTTTGGGGGAGAGTGGAGACACAACTAACACATGTTAAATGAGTTAATTACAATGTGAAAACCAGAGCTGTACAAACATAGGGCCTTATTTAGTATTTTGTGGATTGGATACCCTGTCAGAGTGTGATGTTATCCTTTTAGCGATTTTACACGAGCCATAGGATATAGTGCAGTTGTACTACAGCAGACAGGACATCCGCCACAGTTGTAATGGAGCATCTCGTCCACAAATTTTAAATCGGGCCTAGCGTGTTACATCTTGTCTCCCAACATTATTGTCCTGAAAATAGCATAATACAACATTTTTCAAAAGTCATTAAAGAAGTTAAACGGTCAAAATGTCACTAAATGATTAATAGAGGTATGAACATTTGAAGAAAATTTTAAAGATGCCCATAGGGAAAATGGGGATGTAAAAGTCAGTGCTCGTCTACTCGTGATACCCCAAGTCTCCAATAGAGGCCACTACAGCATGAAAAACAAAATCAGAAAAAGTTGTTAGCAAACTACTCTTCCTTGACGAGATAAGAGGCCAAGCGAAGAGTCAGTAATCTTCCAACACTAGCAGACTTCTGTGCTTTCAGTCTTCCTGTTGCTCTTCTGTACGACTACAGTCATGGTGAAATAAGTGGAACAGCAGTATCTGCCACTGCTGCTTGATACAGCCAAGAGTCCCACTTACTAGATGTTAGGAGAGTAAATTCTGATTACTTTCACGGTTCCCATTCTTAAAGTGATGACATATAGAGTCTAGATCTAGCTCAGGCCTGGACTTCCATGGAGTCCAGTAGAGTACACTCCTAATGTGGGGATGGCTCGCTATTCCACTTTTGTGTCCTTTGGGGAACTGCAAGTGACCAGTCATTTGACCTTAGAAGAGCACTTCCAGTCTCTAAGTACAAAGCAGGTCACACCTATATCCTCTTAACAGGTAGACAGCACAAATACGTCATCTTCCATTTCTACTCTGTTCTTTCCTGATGTCCTAGATTATATTGAGGAGCTGATGCTGGGTTTGCTATTTTTGCTACAAGGCACTAGACAGTGTTTGGTGACTCCCTTAGACTTAATCACAGCAGAATTCCCACCAAAATCGAAAACTCTTTTTCGGCACTCCATTTCCTCCTTGGTTGTAATCCTTTTTCTGAGGGATCTATCCAAAATGACAGAAGTCAGGGTCCCCTCATAGGAGCTCCAAGCCGCCTTCCAGATGTAGCCTCAAAAATATGAGGAAGCGCTTCATTTGCCTTATCTGGGAACAGTTTTATGGGTAGAGATGAATTTCTAAGAGGAATCTCTGGTTGACAGGCTTCTTTCACTAGCTTTTTTTATGGAATCCCAAAGGGAAAAAAGGAGGCCTCTGCTTAGGTTCTTTGTGATGTCATCTATTTATGCCCCCTCCAAAATAGGGCATTCAAGCTAAGTGTGAAGTTTGAACCCCAGAGCAGTATTCCTGTTTATAGCTGTATTGCTTCCTAACAGTGGACCACATCACATTCAACTGGGAGGCTCTTTACTGCTACTGAAAACCAAGAGAATTGGTATAATCACTGTTCGGTCTTCCTGACAGTACAAAGCCTGTTTTTTTAAAGTTACCTTCATGCTACAGGTATCAAAAACCTGTTTTCATTAATGACATGTACATTTAATACATTATTAAATAAAACTGTTAACCATGTTTACATCAATTTTCATGTCATAATTGGAAAAATACACTTTTGTTTACCATCAGGCCTCTCCATTGAAAGATGCTATTTGACCAATTCAGTGACAAACTTTATTTGGTGTTTGTTCCCACAAAGGCCGTGATTACCTTGAATTTTTAGGATGTCCCATTTTAACACATTAAGTACATAAGCCTATATGATTAATAGGCACAATAAGGGTTTCTTTTCTCAGATTTAAATGTAGGCTTTTCTACATAATAAAACAATTTTCTCTGTCATTTGTTACTACAGTGTTTTAAACTGCAGCCACCCAGAGCACACAATGTTTACGGAGCCACCCTATTTAGTCTTGTAGGTGGGTGATGTAAATATAACATGCAGTTCACAAGTGTATTTTAATTTCCGTGCCACAGGTACATTTTCTGTTCCAACTTTCCAATTGGGTGCAACCTAGTTTACCTTAATTTTATAGTGACAGAGCACATGCACTATGGCATCTCATGGAAAAAGCACAGTGGAGAGAATAAAAAATAGTAACAATTTGCTATATAAAAAAAGAAAAAATCATTGAAACCATGCAGCACAGCAACATTGCCACAGCAGGTAAAGGTACATATTTTACAACTCTAAAAGACAAGAAGTGGCAGGCCTGAGAAGAAGCAATTTTATCCTTTTGCAACAGTAGTGTGTCACAGAAAGTATGCATCTAGAGTTGAAAATGGAAATATATATTTTTGGGGACTTTGGAAGCTGTTCCAATTTTTAACTTAGCTTAGAAAGTGGTGTATGCTCTTTTGTTCTGCTGCTCTGCATTTCACCAAACAGAAGACTATAGTGTTCTTCTGCTTTGTGCCCTACCAAATGTACCTCAGGCACTTTGCTTATTGAATGATTAATATGCTGCTGGGGTTTTCCACCACGGCTGTGAGACTTATAAAGCATAACATTGGACCGGGGTAAGATTGGTCTGCGTTTATTTGGAATATTACTTACCAAAGAGTAATTGCTACATTCTTTAGAGGCCATAACATGACATGGCTGTGCAAGCCTGTTCAGTTACAAACATACCTGCATGTTTTGGGCCTGGACCTGATAGGCATGTACAGCTTTGACACAGGGCATATTTTTAAATACTAATCGCCTCTGTGCTATGCCAATTGATACCAGGGTTGTACCCCCAAAGGTGGTGGGAGAAATGCTTGCATTAAGTTTAACCACTGGCAGTCACTTGAATACCATTCCAATCCATCCTTCTTTTGCCCATTATGCTACCTCTCTTTGGACCCAGCCATAAACAAATCAGTCTTAAACCTGCACCAATAGGAACAATACAGGCAGAACTGCCAGAACAGGATCTCCCTGAACCATAACACAAGCTACCCAAAACCAATTTTGCCCTGATTGGGGCTCATCAGGTGGCTATAGCTTGATTCTGAGGCACAGTGAGCAGTAAGCCGATGTCTAAGCACACCATAGCCACCACAAAAAAGGTGATTGGAAAAATGCTTGCAATAGGTCTAACCACTGGCAACTCCTTTGATAGTTTTTAAGCACATCATTCTTTTGCCCAGCATGCAAATCAGTCTCAACCTTGTGTCAATTGGAACAGTCCACCCCAAACTGCAGGCCAGGTCCTCCCTGAACCAGAATAGAAGCAAACCAAGACCTGTTTCGCCCTGACTGGGGCTCTTCAATTGGGGGATATGAAGAGCCCTCATTTATGTGGGGTGGAGCTTTAGCTGTGAGCCCCATACAACACTGTTGAGCTGCACAAGTTTGTGTGAGGGGACTGTATGCTTTGTCCATTATTGGCATGAATGGACACTTCTAACCTTCTTCATGTGTGAGTGTGTACCTCTTACATTACTGCAGCTATTCATGTTACTTTGAGACTGGATGTTCTTTTCAGCTGGGGCTTTGTCAGAGAGGAACACTCATGTCAGAAAATAATTCCTTAGGGGAGTTATTAGCTGTCTCAACCTAGCAAAATGTTGATGAACAACCAACCTGATGCACTGGTTAAATTGAATTGGAGCGAACAAACTGATATATAGCTGGATTAGAGCATATGGATT
Source organism: Lissotriton helveticus (assembly GCF_964261635.1). Classification (NCBI taxonomy): domain Eukaryota; kingdom Metazoa; phylum Chordata; class Amphibia; order Caudata; family Salamandridae; genus Lissotriton; species Lissotriton helveticus. Next base: position 1,007,018,113 of record NC_136063.1, on the reverse strand, counting down.
GGGATTAATCACAATTGTACCACAGAGAAGCTGCTATCCATTCAGGCCATAGGTACACTGGTACATTTAATTTATTACATGAGCATCCAGCTTTATACATTTTAGAGGAATACAGATGGTAATTATATAAGGAGATGTAGACACAAGGTTTTTTTACTCCCTATGCACAATTTGTAGGTACATGCTCATAAAATACCTCTCTGAGCTAGAGTAATAGCCTTCTTATTGCTTGTAATTGGTACACATTTGAACATTAATACAAAAGTGACCTTAGATGGAATATGGAGAAAATACCCTCCAATCTACACTGAGCTCCTCTGTGTCATAGTTCAATCAGTGCCCTGTTGCGATATTGTCTGTTTATGGGGCAGCCATACATTCCAGGACATGGACTCTAAGCACAATAATGTTGGAAGGTACATGAGGACTGAAAAGACTGTTGTTGAGACCAACAAGTACTCTAAATGGTGATGAACATGCAACCCTTCCCAGAGAGCCCCAGCTGCATGAATATGTGATTTTCGTTGTGACTAAACATGGATCATGCATGTGTGCCATGATCTAGGCCTGGGTCACTATAACACAGTCTGTTTAAACCTGGAGGGGTTCACCAAGCACTACCCTATTGAAGATAGAGGCCTACTGAAATTAAGTGACAAGAGAACAGTGGTGGCAGCATTACCATTTTGTGCTCAGAACAATCAGTAATGTGAACAGGCTTTCTTACCTGTCTCCCTGGAGTGGGGCCTACTGGCTCACTCATGTAAGTTTCATAACAGTGTACTTAACTCACCTCTGACCTGCATAGACTACATGTAGCACCGGATAGTGTATGATTCTTGCATGGTGTGCTGAATTGCATGTGTGTACCTGAGGATGGAACAGACTGTGAGGCCTGAGAGTTCCCTTTTGGAAGCTAGTTTCCACAAGAGGATGGAGAGGTAAGGACTGCATCCCCAGACAAGATAAGTGCATTGCTGACATTCCTGAGTGCGGGGGTGGGACACACACACTGAAGGTAAAGAAGCAGAGCATCCTCTGTGCATATCAGAGGGCTGCTTGATTCCAGGAAACATTTCTGGGAAGGGGGGCTGGGCTCATAGTCAGGGAGATTGTGAGACTTATAAGGTTACCAGTACCAGGGAATCTTGATAGAGAGGAAGGCTTAGTACGCTGAAACTTTATGGGGGATATTTCAATTTAGGCTGACAGCCAAGTGTGATCACTGGTTACACCACTGGCATGTAATGTGGGTCACTGAGAAGTGGAGCCATTCCTGCCGACACAGACTGTCCCTTTGACAAAGGGTAGTGCAGAACAGAGAGCACTTCAAAGAAGCTGACGTCTCCAACACAACTTACAACGGACAGACTAAATTACACATATGTCTGGATTTGGACTATAAAGTAGGGGTGAGTGAAAATCATGTAATTTGTTTTCACTTAATTACATGAAATTACATCTAATTACTTGAAATGCAAATCTGCCATTTTGCACTATATTTTAGAATGAAATGCATCCTCACGTCAACTTTTTGCATGTGGATGCATCTAGACAAGAGCAGCGCAAACAGAGACACTCTCATTCTGTTGTTCCTGTGGGATTGAGGTCGATTTTTACAGTCAATAACTGCAAATTACGCCATTTGCTGTAAATTTTTACCATCAACCACACATAGGGCATATGGGAAATTGCATAATTGCAATAATTGGGAAATTAAAAAAACAAGCATAATGCAAAATTCCTGAGATTACACAAATGATGCCAGCAATATTTAAATTTCACCCAGGCCTACTATTAAAGTGGGAGTAGGAGCCCCACACTTTGTTGAACAGCACCATCTTATCAGGAGAGAGAAGATTGGCAAGATGTCTTGATGCTAGACCCAGGACTGGGGACCACGGTCTGCCAGTCTTCTATCTGGTGAAATACCATCACTCAGGAGCCAAGAACATTTTCTCTGTGTCTGGAACACCAGCCTACTGCCTGCTTGGCAGTCCAGTTGAAACCGGTGTAGTGAGAGAGCCACTGCTCTCTTGCAGAAGTCAACAACCCCATTGGGGTTGCAGTGAATTTGCAGGCCATCACCTGGTACTGTGGATCTAACTAGGGCTGGTGCCTGTGTTTGTGACCACAGTATGCCAGGATCGAGCCACTGGGTCTGCTGGGCCTGTCACCTGTTGGCACTGAGACTGTTTGGGCCCCTGCCTGTGCAACAGAGACTGTGGGCCGTAGACTGTGTCTCTGAACTCCATATGCCAGAAGGGTGCCACTGAGACTGTTGGGACCGTTTACTGGAGGATCTGAACTGATTGAGATGGTCGCTTATGTCTCTGAGAACGTATGCAAGAAGGGGGGGCCACTAGGACTGCTGGAGCCATTGTTGTTTCAGACAAGTCCCTGTGAAAAGCAGAGGGACTCAAGAACAAGTCACAGACATGGGCAGGAGTGCCTCTAGTTCACCAATGTACTTGCAGGAACTGCAAAGAATAGGGAGCCACTGCAACTGCTACCTGTCGCTATTTGTGACCGCCTTGCGCACCGAGCCCATTAACTGTGGGAGGGCATGATGCTAGCTGCTCGTTATGGTGCACAGGGGAGATAATCACCCCAGCTTCTGGACTCTGAAGGCTGGGGTTTGGGTAGGGTGGAAGCAGGGCTGCAAGCCCATTGAAGTCTTGTTTGAGCTCTTTGATTGACCACCAAGAAAGCTCAAATCCTTTAAGCCCAAAGCCAGAATTTGATGCTCATTCCAAGTGCAGGTAGCACCTTGGGTCAACTCCTAAAATCTGACGGGGATGCCGATTGTAGCATGGAGAAGGAAAGAGAGGAAAGAGAGGACTCACATGGGGGTGATCTGCCCTGACAACGATGAGTGAGCTAGTCTTGATAGACATCTTGTGTGGATTATTTAGTGTGCTGTGTTTAGTGTGTGTAATAAATAATACTTTTTACACTAAAAATCAGTATTGTATGGGACAATCGGCTTACTGGGGTCACTCCAGTTTATTTTGAGTTTTGAGACCTCGCATACCATGCACCTACCTTCCTCTAAAGAGCCCTTATTTGATTGACCCATGCTACCACTGAGAATCAAGTACTGAAATGGTGATACTTGGCTCAGTTACACAGGGCCCATAATAGGTCGGACCATGGGACATCGGGAAGAAACGGCTGCACTCCCCATGGTTGGGCTCAGCAGCTCCTGCTTGCCCTGTGGCCCACTGAAAGCGGTTCTGACAACTGTATACACATGCCCCGGAGTGTTTATCAAAGCATTGCTTCAACATCTGTCATGGAGTTTTTGGTATACATTCCTGTGTGCATAAGGTGCCAATTTAGAAATAATTTCAAGTGGGCTGGAATTATCTGTATTTTGGATTACCATTGAGATATTGTCCTTAGGTGTGTTGTAATTTGATACCAATATAAATGTATATGTGATGGGAAACACCTTATAGTTTTTTTTTTATTTGACCATGTTATGATTTTTAAACCATTGAAAATGAATACAAATATTTCAAAAGTAGAACTGACTCCTAGAAAAAACAACATTGTGCACTATCTGTATTTTGTGTGTGATAAATTGTTTTGTTTTTAACTCCTTAGCATAAATACCACACATAAACGCACATACTCCTTAAAATAGAGTTTTACATACCCGAGGGAATTCAGAAATGTGCAAGAGGTCTTCGAGGTGACTATAAATGCCAGGAACAACTGCAAAAATACCTCATGGCACATCCAGCTCATATTTTATAAAGTAAAAACAAAGCTCAAGATGGGTGGAGTTCCTACACAACTTCTGGAGTTTGGACCTTGCAATATTGAAAACAAAGAAAGTGCACCTCCCTAGCGGGGATATTCACAAGGACTCAACTCCGATTTATCCCCACCTTAACGCAACAAATGTGGAGCTAGATTTAACACCCCATTCACAAGCTGGTGCAAACTGCAGACATCACCTGTATTTTTGGGGAAACATCCTTTACAACGCAACTTTTACCACGCAGTGCCTTTACTACGCAACTATTACAACGCATGTCATTACAACGCATTGCGCTGGGGGGCGCTCTAGGATAGGGAATAGATTTAATTTACTATCCAACACCTTCCCTACTATCCACGGGGACTGGAGTTGGAATAGTAAATTAAAGTATTCACTATCCAGCACCCCTAAGCGCTATGCGTTGTAACAGCATGCGTTGTAAAAACTGCATTGTAAAGGCATGCGTGGTAAAAGCATGCGTTGTAATGTCATACATCCGTATTTTCGCGATAACTGCCCCAAAACTTGTCTCCACGGTGGACACCACCAACTAACCCTAATGAGATGCAGAGTGGGCATTTCTGTGCAAAAACAAACGAAAAAAACACAACACCACATTCACAGCGAAATGCCAGATCGGCGAAGCGAACCAAAAACTGGCGATAAGCAGAGGTAGCAGCAGGGAATTAACATCTGCTTTCTGCTGGTGTTAAGCAGGACGACTACCTGCAGCATAAAAGGGAGCCCAGCCATGAGCCACACCTGAAGACCCACAGATGCCATGGAGACAATGATCATGCAATGCGGATACCCATGTGGGCCACAACACCCCCCACAAGCACCCCAGCCCCCCCCCCAGACTAACAAATACTGTGCACGACACAAGAGCCACAACAAACACACGATGACACACAGTGGCAAAATAAATACACACATGTGTGGCCAGAAGAACGAGAAACAGTCACACAGCACTGAAGTAACAACCAAAAACTTTATTGAAACACAACACAAAACAGCAATGCAGAAGTGTGCTGGAGAGAGAAAGAGAGAGAAGGAACGGAAGGGAGAGAGAGTGTGAGAGAGGGAAAGGAGAGAGAGTGAGAGAGAGAGAGAGGGAAGGGAGAGATGGTGAGAGAGAGAGAGAGAGAGAGAGCGAAGGGAGAGAAAGTGAGAGAGAGAGTGAGAGAGAGGGAAGGGAGAGAGAGTGAGAGAGAGGGAAAGGAGAGAGAGTGAGAGAGAGAGAGGGAAAGGAGAGATAGGGAGAGAGAGAGAGAGGGAGGGAAGGGAGAGAGAGGGAAGGGAGAGAGAGTGAGAGAGATTGAGAGAGAGAGAGGGAAGGAATGAAGGGAGAAAGAGAGACACCGCTGCCCCTGCGCACACAGGCCCCACTGCTCACCTGCTGCCACCGGTGTGTCCGTCAGTAGGCACACCGAGTGCCCGTGCGAGCTCCAGGCCCCGGTCAAGCCACCATGACATGGTCCACATCATGTGGGCCGCCCCGTGGCCCAGCAGGTCCCACACATAACGCTGAGTCCTGAGTAATCAATGGCGGAGACCAAATCAGTGCACACATCAATATTGCAGGCTGCACAGCAATTACGTGCGCCACCAACCCTGTGCAACGCCAGTCAGCGCCATGTGGTGGTAGGCCCGTATCGTCCGCAAGGCCTCGGGTACCATTGACCCTGTGCTACGCCAGTCAGCGCCACGTGGTGGTAGGCCCGTGTCGACCGGAAGGCCTTGGGTGCCACCGAACCTGTGTGCAGCAAATCATGGGCCCTTTACGATTGAGCACCGTGGAGCATCCGTCATCCAGTCACCACCGGCAGAGGGAAATGTGACGCTGTTGGCCCCTTATATTTGCGGGGTCACATGACCTATGACGCCTGTGCCGTATGGGTGTGGTGTGTGTGCCGATTTGCCCTCAGGTAGTGGCCGTGACATGCTGACAAATAGACCAGCAAGTACAGGTAGCTATGTGGGCCCCCCTTCGGAGCATCAGCGGAGTGGTCTGGCCTGGCATTCGCCAGACCACCGCAGGGCTTGCAACAATGACTCGGGGCTCTGGCCGTGGTTCAGTCCATGTCCGGACAAGGAAGTGACTAATGCGTGTGTCCCTGTTGTAGTGTCCACAACATCCGGGTCACAATAGGCAATGTAGCACACGGTGACTGGCATCCCACTAGATGAGCATCATTGACGTACGGGAAATCACTGCCCCTACTTCCATCCACACATTCATGCAGGAATGATGAAAGATATGAGACAGCAGTGTGTTACTGGATGTTTATTGCACATCCAGTGCACATCCAGTGGAGTTTTGCAGCTGGAGCGGTACAGGGCCATGCCAAGTACACCACACAAAATGGGCCCGTGGATGGCCAGCCACAGTCCGTCTGGGGATGACAGGTACTGCGGAAGAGGAAGGGTGCAGTCCGCAGTCTGGTCACCATGTCATTGGTCATCAAACAGGATATGGCAGTCCATGTAGTGGTCCAAGGTGAGTGCAGCGGAGTGTATCGGATAAGTGGGAGGTCATGAGGCCCTGTGCGACACCAAGCGGAAAGAGGCCAGGTGGCGGAAATGAATGATACTGCCTCTTTCCGACATCAATTCCATCCATGTCCTCATCCTCGTACGTGTGCTCTGTCCCACCAGTGGGTGTTGCAGTACTGGCTGCAGCACTGTGTGCCACTGACACATCAGGGTCCGGAGGAGGATTGTCGGCAGTACTGTGTGGCAGTGGCACATAAAGTGCCGGAGTGGATACACCTGCAGCACTGTGAGGCACTGACACACCAGGGGCAAAGATGTGGATGGTGTGGGGGCAGCAGCATTCATGAGCACCACGCCTTGTGGCCGCAATGCCATGATGAGTATCTGCAGGGCATGGTAGATCTCAGCTACATTTCACTGATGTGCAGCGGTGGCTGCCATCCTTTCCGCCTCCATCCGCACCATGTCCCATGTCCTCCATGAGCCTCCGCATGTGTGCCAGCTCACGGCTCGAATCACTGGAGCCAGTCTGAGTGGACAGGTGTTCTTCTCTCAGCGTCATGACTCCAGAGATGTCAGTCAGGGCTCGTTGGAGACCATGGAGTGGGTCATGGGTGTCCATTAGGGACTGGAGCTGGTCCCTGATGAGACCTAGACGCACATGGATGGCATCCAGTTTGGCAACCATGAGGCCGAACCACACCCGCACCTGCTCAACCGTCTCCCTCTGGCTCTCCAACACAGGGTGTTGGAAAGCCATGGTTTGGTCCTGGGGGTCTTGGGAGAGTGCCGGGCAGTGGATGCCTCCTGCTGGGTGCTTTGGGTAGTGGGTGGGGTTTCCTCAATGCAGCGGGGCTGCCTTGATCCTAGGGGTGAATTGCAGATGATGTCCATGATGTGTTGGAGGGCTTGGGTGTCGATGCTGGTGTTGTCCTCCTCGTCATCAGTAAAGAGTGTCCGGGACTGCTCTGCAGGGGGTGTTGGCAGTGCCCCTGCAATGTGAAGGGGAGATGGTGTATTATGTTGTGTCCACATGTATGTAGCCGCATAGTAAATGTTGAAATTCAGACTGCATGGCATTGTACAATGTGTAGATCAGGGCTATGACCCAGAGTCATTGTGGGTGTGGACTGCTTGATTGTGCATGTATGCCATTGTGGCCCTCTCCACCGTCACCCCGTACCTTGTAGTAACTCACCTTGTTGTAGTTGTGTGTGTCCTGTCGAACATTGTCTGATCCCTGACTCCGACCATGGTCTCCACACTGATGTCTGTCGACACCAGCTCCTCCATGTCATCCCGCACGAGCTGTGGCACTGGGCTCCCACCTCCAGTCTGCAATGATGCCTTCTGGTTGTCTCCAAGTTTCTCCTTGGTCTTTCACTTGATGTCAATCTATTGACTCTTGGCCTCGTCCATTGACCTCCTATGTTCTCCTACGGCATTCACCTTGTCCACGATGTTCCTCCATATCCCATTTTTGGTTTCCAAATACACGTTGGAGGTGACGAACAGTTGTTGATGGTGTTCCATCACCTCCGTAATCAGGATCCTGTTTTCCCGCGGACGGAACTTCTTCTTCCTCTTCTTCTTGTCCTTGCCCTTCCCTGTACCTGAGGTCCCAGGCTGTTCGTCCGGGGTACTTGTGGGATTGCGCTTGTCCACTGCGCCTGCTCTGGCTGCCTCCATGGTGCTTGGGTGTTGGCCAGTTTGTGTTTGGGTATTTTTTCAACTTTTATAGTGATTTTTCCCACCTGCCATGTGTTTGTTGCAGACCTGGCGCTGCTTATCGCTGATTTCCTCATCGCGCTTTGGCTCATCGCATGTTTTTCGCATTGAGGTTTGTGTTTTTATCGCCGCCGAGGTGGTTGTATCACAGACCTTGGCCGCGGTTACAGCAGTCTATCGCATGCAACCGCCTTGTTGTGAATACCACGTTAACACGGGGTTATTTTCCCACGATCGGCTGCAATGTGTAAAGGTGTGTTAGCATTTTTTGGTGATGTATAGCACACATTCTTATGAATATACCCCTAAATGTATTGCACCTAAGCAATAGAGGCACAATCATGTGTTCAAAAAAGAGAAAATTACAAAAATACTTCAAGAAAGGAACTAATTTTCAAAATATATTTTGTTTCATGTTCAGGCATTAACAGGTATTGTATTTGTATGTAGAAAACAAGCGAATAACTCATATACAACATGAGCTTAGTGTTTGTGTGCGAGTGTTAATTGGTTACAGAAATATTAATGGCATTCTCTTAATTGGAAAACAAATTAATTATAGATAGTCAACATCGTTCTACAAACGTGATTCAACAACTATAGCAGTATAGCAGTAAAACAGAGTGATGTGATACAGTGAAGCTTTTCCTCTGTAATCCACATTATATCTAGAAAGAGGAAACCAAAAGTTCCTTAAAGGCATTAGTAAATCATTATCATACGTAAGTTTGCATTGTGCCTCACTTGGTTCTAAAGTGCCCTGGGGCCACATACAGGAATGTTGGTATGTTTCTACCCCTGTCCTTTTATGTCTCCTCAGGACAAGGGGATGGTTTATCCCTTATATGAGAAGAAAGTGAAGGCAAATGTAAACAGAATAACAGAATTCTGTGCTTAAAGAAGTGATAGTATCTGTTCTAGATTTCAAATATGCCTTAAATAGAAATAGGTATGATTGACACACCATACTTTCCACGCACACACTGTTTCAAGAGAACCAGCAACCAATACTGGCAGATTCTCTCTACACTGAAATCTTCTCAGGATTACAATTCATGTAGTAATGGCTTATATAGAACCGAGCTCTGTTTACTGTTTTACCTTTTAAAGTGCTGCACAGATACTTTCCACATTGCCTTTGAGTTAAGCCTGACTGCTCTCTGCCAAGCTACCAGAGGGTTGAGCACAGGTTAATTTAGGGTTTGCTTGCGACTTCACCCTGAGAAGAATTGTAGTTGCTGCTTGAGAAGGCTTTACCTCACCTCAACCAGTAAGTAATTTCTTAGAGTTACCAAATGCCACAGGGACACTATTGTCACTGCTGATGGTACCCCACCCAATATGACCCTACAAACATGGGAGGAGATATCCTGGAAATATTGGACCTCTCAATTATGGCAGGGATCACTGAAAGGCACCGATGCTGGAGGCATGTCACGAGAGCAGTGAGGTAGGTGTGGAATCCCATTCTCATTACTGCATCAACAATATAAAGAGAGGTTGTAGGTGGAACTAATGGTGAAATTTAGCTCAGTTTTGGAGCACGTTTCTACATTTAAAGTCATGGACAGTGGGAGTTTCACTGGTAGTTTTTCCCTACACACCTATGTCTAGCTTCAGCAATGTTCATGGTGAAAAATAGGATATTCGATGGGTTATTTTATCATCTTCACATGTGTATAAAACCAAAACCTTAATTGCTCGCACATTCTGGATAGTAAAATGATGAACTGGAGCATAAACCAACCTGATCAAAAACATGATGTGTTGGAAAGTGTCTTTTCTAGGGATTATAATTCCGAAGTATTAAGTGGGATTTAAGATGAAGGGGACCTGTGAACATGTGCCAAGAGCTTATCTTCACATCCTTATTCAAAAAACTCCCAAACCAAGGACAATGCTGTATGTGTGGAACAATCTACCTGTACCGACTACAAGTGCACCAAGAGAAATTACGCCATCTGCTTGCCACCACAACTACAATCTTCAACTCTGCCACCACCAAAGCTGCCACCATCATGACTGCCATCACCACTGCACTACACTCAACATCACCTCTGCCCCAACCACAGCTGCCACCATCATGACTTTCAGAACCACTGCACTGCACTCACCATCACCTCTGCCATCACGACAGCTGCCACCATCATGATTGCCATCACCACTGCATTCGCCCTCACCTCTGCCACAACCACAGCTACCACCATCATGACTTTCAGAACCACTGCACTGCACTCACCACCACCTCTGCCATCACGACAGCTGCCACCATCATGATTGCCATCACCACTGTATTCTCCATCACCTCTGCCACAACCACAGCTACCACTATCATAACTGCCATCAACACTGCACTCACCAGCACTACTGGAACTGCCAACGCAACAAAACTCATTCCTTCCACTAGCAGTAGCATGTTTAGACTACTGCTGTGAATTTTCTTTTATAGACACAAATATGTTTAGATATCGAGACTCCTCACAAGAACAAAACAAGGAGATGAGATTTAATCAGATATCCTCATCAATGCCACATATGCTTTAATCACACTCCACGTTCTTGTTTTTCACAACTTTTCAAAAAATTGCATCATTGACACAGTGTGCGATTTTATATAAAATAATAAGTTCTAAGGCATAGCGTGGTGCACAGGTTCGAAGCTGCCAGTGTCTTTTTGTCAATGTTTGTTCTATGTTTTTACATGCTTACATCTGTTCCTAATCCCGAGATGAGAAATACTACAATTCACAAAGCACACACTAAACGTACACTCCCCACACCTGGGACATGAGTACTTTTTTTCCTATAATAAACTACGTCTAAATCACCAACAAACAGCACAAGCCCCGCCCAATCGAACACCAACATAGATACATGTTTTTCGTTATTCTGCACCCAAGATAATGTTGGTAAAGAAAAAGGGATGACAGGTTAGACAAATAGACCAGTAGCATTATGTATGGTGTAGGAGCCAACAAATAAACTAAGATAAGAAAAATGAGTAAAACTCAGTCTGCTTCTGATAGAACATAGATTACCATAACTGTTCTTTTTATCTTGAAGTATTCTGTTAATATCGTATCTCTTACAGCTGGTCAGTTATTTTTTACCTGCAGCATTTGCCTTTACATACAATTTTTTTGTTTCTGGTATGGTTTATCCTAGTTTCTAAATGAATGTTTTTCAGGTCCTATTATTAGTTAACATATGTTCCTGAGAGAACAATTTTTATGGTTGCATTATTTATCACTAAGATAGTAACTATGTTATTTTGTTTTAAAAAATTGCTGCTTTAAGATTAATCGAAATTGTATTTCTACTGAAAAACGACACCAACATCTGTAGGATGTACACCTACAAAGCTCTTCTTTCTCAGCAGTACAAAAGAAAGAGCCCAGTTCTGAAATATGATCACTCTATATTTTGGAGAGCATAGTAAATTAAAGGGTTCCTGTTACAAGATGTGTTACATCCCTGACATTTGGAAGATTATCTGTCTGGGATTGTCTGACCTCTGGATGCATAGCACATGTTGAATGACAAAGAAAAGCAAGGTGTTGTACACTGCTTTTATGGCTCTCCTTGGAATTATTTTTATTAATGAAGAACATGTGTTTTCCAAACTGTAACAGAAACGAAGCTAAGCAAATAGCTTTAAAACTAGCACATAATTAAACGTCGTTTTCTCCTATCATGAAACATTTTCAGGTAAAGTTTCAGTATTATATAGAACAGAACATCAGTATTTTACCCACTTTTACAAAAAGCTCATACACAAAACAAATAAAATAAGAACTCTGCTGGGAATGGAAACAAAATCAGTTATGGGTTAATTATGATTGTAAAGTCACACGACGGAAAATGCGTCCAGTAAGTACATTGTGTAATGAATTTGCAAAAGTAGGATATTTTACTATTGTGCAGAAAAGAGGAAATTCATTACACTTAATGTGTGGTCACCTTGTTGTGCATTACCAACATAATTGTCTGTATGGAAGCCTTACTCCCACCCTGTCCTTTTGGTCCTCTGGATTTCAGGTTGAATGTCTAGATACACCAAAATGAAATTAAATTAGCCACATAGTACCTGATTCTCAAAGAGAAGTCTGCATGCGATGATCTTCGCACATATAGAACTCCGTCAACACCTGGAAGGAAATTTCCAACTGGGTGGTGATCCACCAATTTCCACCAATTCCACTTACAAATATATATGCAGTACTTAGTTTTATACAAGGGAATGGAGTCTCTTATGAAAGAATTTATAGTATAAAGATCCTCGGCTCATTTACCAGGTCATTGTGACACAGGTGCGTCACTTTTTTTGATGCACCGGCGGCACAGTGTGAATGCCCATATTTACAAGGCCACATAAAGTCACCCTGTGACTTTTCATGGCCTTGTAAATATTGGCCGCTTTCACGTATTACTCTACGTGAAAGGGGCATTGTATGGGTGTTGCTGTGGGTGTTCCTATGCAACATCCATGGAACCTGACATATTGCCAGATTTACAAACTTTTGTAAAGCTGGGAATGTGTCAGTATCCTACTCATCCCCAGGGGAAGCATAAGAGTGGCGCAACGAAGAGAAATACTTTTATTGCACCTTGGGGCATATTATCAAGAAAGGGCGTTACATTATCGCCACTTTTATCGGCAGGAAACTGCCAATAAAGCGGCGATAATGGGCTTGATAATATGCTCTATGAATTCCAATCGAAGCCCATAATAGATGTCTTCACATCTAACATGGGCTTCGATTGGAATTCATAGAGCATATTATCAAGCCCATTATCGCCGCTTTATCGGCAGTTTCCTGACGATAAAAGTGGCGATAATGTAACGCCCTTTCTTGATAATATGCCCCCTTGTTTTTTCCTCTTTTATGCGTACTGCATTCTGCAGCACATAGATAGTGGAAAATGCCATCAATGGTTGTTATTGTGCAGAAAGGTGTCTCTTCCTGAACAAAAACAATCATATCCGCAATGCAAGCACCCTTGGAATAGGACGCCAGGGTGCTTGCGCTGGCGTATGGCAGCCAATTGTGCGCCAGTGCAGTGTAAAGCACACGGATGCATCCTATTGCTGTTAATGAGGCCCATTCCCGTGCTTTTAAAATTATGCCGTTCGGCACAGCAAAATGCCTTGTGGTCCCGCGCCGCGCAATTCTTTTGCTAATAAGGCCCACTATTCATAATTTTACAACCATATTTTAAAAGTACACCTATAGTCCGAGAGATCTGCATCTGCTCTGGGAAACTCAGAACGGACAAGTACAGGCGAATAACATTCACTTGGCCTCAGAAATTCTCATGATAGTCATTAGTCATACAAGCACCTAAATACTGCCCGCCACGACAGAGTCCGTCTTGGATTATGTGACTGAGCTTCATGACGCATATCCTGAGACATGCTGCAAGCTTCAGGATGCTGCTAACCCCACAGAAGAAGAGGAAATTCCTTGAGCAGGAGATAGACTTTCTAGATATCATTGTTGTCAATAACTGCAGGGAACTACATGGTCTGCCTACATAGTAGTCACATTTTTACTTTTGCATGCATTTGCATAAATACTTTTCCATATACGTTGCACACAGGACATTGGTTTTAGCAGCGTTAAATTTGTTGGAACAATGTCACCATGTCATCATGCAATATGGTGCTAATGGCCGACCTTGGCTAGTATATTTTGTAAAAATCAGTTGAGATTTTGATGACTTGAGAAGCCATGTCCAACACTGACCATACAGATTAAGAACTTGACATATAACTCACTCACATAATGTGGAAATTACACTTGGGTCATGCAAAACATTTACACCTCAAAGTAGCACTAATGCATGTAAAGCAAACTGTTTGGCACAGCACCGTCATCTGTTTGCTAATGAGGACCTCAGAGTAAGGCCCAAAGGGATGCCATCTCATTTGCCATCATGATTTGAGAAAATTGCACTTTGCAGTGGAAAGCGAGGACCTAAGTGGGGAGCAATAGCACACGAGGAAGAGCAGAAAACGTGCCTCAGCTTCAATATGCAGATGCAGTAAAGGTGATAGATGAGGAGAGCGATGACTCCAGTGATGGTGACAGTATGCCACCAAGAAACAGTAATGCTCACAAGCAAAATGACTCCAGGTGGAGGGCTCCAGCTGCAGTGGGTGGTAAAACCTGAGGCACATACCAGGAGGAAGCTAATGACAGGGTTCCTCCTGGCCATGAAGGAATTGTGGTGAATGAAGAAAGGCCATGTGTCTACAATCACAAACAATACACTTTACTTGATAACAAAACAAATTGAGAAGATTACATTTCTTAAGAGTGCTGCTTGGGGACGCTACCTATTGGGTAGGGGAATCGCTACTTTAAGGTTCAGCTTTTCTTCCCTTTCCCTTGAAGAGCATTTTTTAGTGGCCGTCCACCTGGCTCAGGCATTCATATGGCCAGCAACCTCTCCTTCCCTACAGGATTTCTAACCCCAGGGGTCATTTATCACCTCTTCAAAGCAGCCAGGCTCACCCAATTTTCTCTGACTAATCAGGGCAGAGCAGTACAGGGTGGAATTTTGGCTTACAGACAAAGAAGTGTTATAACTTCTTGCCAGTACATTTTGAAATAAATTCAACAATGCCATATTATTGGAGATATCATCACCATTCTACTGAGTCCTTTAATAGTAGTTTTATGGCTTTTCTTTCTCCAGTTATTAACTAATAACCGTTTCCAATGGTACCCAATGGGCTGAGGATCAGCAATGGAAAAATTAATTGAAACCCTTAAAATGACGTTGTCCAGAGAAAGGGGAGGTTGGTGGGTTCCAAACTTTCAAGTTTATTATTGGGCGATTACCCTTACACAGATACGAGATCTGGTAAATATGGGAAGACCGGGTGAGGTAGATACATTAGGGATCTCAGTTTATCAAATGATTTACGGGATAGAGGCCAAGGGCCTTTTATTGCGTTACATTGATTTCGCTTATTTCAAAAGGGTTAAATTTAAAGTTTTATTAAGTGCTTATCGTGTTTGGACAGCAATAAGGACAATGTTTGGAGTCGGGCGGTTACATATTTATTCTCTTTTCCTAATGAATCCCATTTTCCCGGAAATATTTTGTGATTCATCATTTAAAAACTGGATGAATAAGGGGATTCATTGTATTGGGGATCTCTCATCTAATACGGCTATAATGTCTTTTGAGGCCATAAAAGAGAGATATGAGGTAGAGAATAAATATTTTTTCAAATATTTACTGGTCAGGTACTTCCTGATGAGGAGGTCTGGGACATGGCTGTAAGTTCCGTTACTTGATAAGATAAATGACGGTTGCCCCACAATCTCATCTCTTTATAAAATGGTTAA
This sequence comes from Lissotriton helveticus, assembly GCF_964261635.1. Taxonomy (NCBI): domain Eukaryota; kingdom Metazoa; phylum Chordata; class Amphibia; order Caudata; family Salamandridae; genus Lissotriton; species Lissotriton helveticus. Next base: position 1,007,002,759 of record NC_136063.1, on the reverse strand, counting down.
TTAGAAAAGCCCATATGATTTAACTAAACATTTTAACAGATGGCAAACGATGTTACAAGCAGGACAGGGAGAATGTGAGGACTCTATATATTATAGTCAAACAGTGTGTATATCTGCAAACATACAGGTACAATGCTACAAAACATGGTGTGATTTCTATATAACACCAGCTCACATTCACCGATGGGGGGGGGGATCTCTGGGATAAATTGTTTTCGATGTGGTTTGTTAGCAGCCGACAGCACACACAAGTTTGCTACTTGTCCTAGTTTGTCTCAATTAAAAACTAAAGTTGAACAGCGTTTAGAATAGATTCTGGGCTATCCAATCGTATTGTCCCCACAGATTATTATGTTAGGGATATCTAACCAAGCGATGATTGAGGCAGAACGAAAATGGTTATTTATTGCAATGGCGGTTTGGCAACTCTGTATTGCGACAGACTGGTTAGAACCAACTCCACCGTCTATTCATGTTTGGTTTAGCAAATTATTATTTGTATATCATTGGGAAATGTTGGTTCTTTAAAGAAGGGGTAGAAATTCGAGAGTGAAAGGTGAAAAGATCTGGGGATTGTTAACAAAAATGGATTAATATGGATATAGCCTAATATGATGAACTATTGATGAACAATTTATGATATATGATATTTTTTTAATTATTATTGATCCCCTCTCTTTCAATTGGAACCATCGGGGTGGGGAGGAAAAAAGGGGGGGTTACTAATTAGTTTCTAAAAATGGGGTATCAGATACGAATATGTATGTAAAGTTGTCATACACGGAAATTTATATAACTATAATTATAATGATAATATGTTTTAGTTATTGTCATATATGCTTGATGCCCTAAATAAAGATTTTTAAAAAAGGAAAAATAAAAAAGGAAAAATTAACTGAACAATTTCTCCAATACCAGGGCCTATAAAACAGGTTTCATAAGGACCCTGCTTATACATACAGGATCCCACCACCCCTGGAACACCTAGGAAACACCTAGGAAAAACTTGAGGGGTTTTGAATATATCAAAATATTGCAGATCCTCACTCCACAGTGCTCCTAGCACAAAAGTCGATTTAGGGAGGCACTTTACTGCAATGTGGGGAGTGAAATGTGCAATTTCACTAAGCCCAGGGCATAGAAAAACCTTTTTATAAGGATTAAGTTAATAAGTACCTGACCCCCACCACTGCAACACGTAGGGGAGACCCTGGGGGTACCTAGCTAGCACAAACATTATAGTTTCGTCCTTTTTAAGTGCCCCAAACACAAAAGTCGAGTTTGGGCAAAATGTACTTTTTAGAAGCAGCTCTGCAACACAGAGCCACTTTTAAACTGACCTCAGGCTTCAGCAGGCACACATGCAAGTGCAGAAAGGGCTGCTGGCCTCTAAAATGCCATACCCTATTATATACTAGGGACTGATAGGTAGTTTCAATCCCCCTGCTCTATTTTGTACTAGGGTCCATCACAGGGGTACCCCCAAACCATAGTGTACCCTAGTATATGTAGGTGTTTTCAATGTATTCCAAATGTGTCTCTTTCAGCATAGCACTGGCCCTGGGCATAGTTAGGCAGAACCCAGGGTCAGTCAGAGTCAGTTACCACCAGTACCAGCGAGCAAAAAGTTGGGGGTGCCCAGGGCACAGGATGACTTTCCAACAGTTAGGAAGTAGTAACCCCGGATATAATAATTTAGAGCTGAGCTTGACCACTGGGGAAGGCAGTGGGGAGCAATCTCATGAAACAAGTAATGCTTCTTTGAGCCCAAATGCAATTCTACTCGATACGTTGCAATCTCTTAGTTGTCCATGTATGAGCCTGTATGTGACAATACCACTCCTCAAGGTTCTACATTAGCGGAGGCACCTGTAGGTTCTGCAAGTTTGGATGAGTCTTTTCGGGTTCCAAATGGTGAAAACAGTACACTATCAATAGTGTCTTGTAATATATCCAGCCTAAGGAACAAGCTCCTGCAAGATGATTGGGGGGCTTTGATTGACAAAGGAGATGTTATTATGTTTAGGGAACTTTGGGTTTAACATAAATTCACAAAGTTTGCTTTAAGAACTTCTTTGTACCTGCTGTATGTCCACGAGCAGGCAGACCCTCAGGGGGATTGACAACGTGGGTTAATATTGCATTAGGCTTCTGGGTGAAACAGCTAGATATAAATGTGTCTGATATTTTAGGACTGGAATTTTTACCCTGGACTGGGAGGAAACTTATTTTTTATAATGTTTAATAATAGATGTTGTCCAAAGTCCATTGAGCCCCCTGTTGTGTCGACATTCGAAGAGTATTTACCAGGACAAGACAGAAATGTTGCTGTTATAGTGGGAGGGAATTTCAATGTTAAACTTGATCCGTGAGTACTTATGAGGGGCGTTGCAAACTAAGAAGATCAAGCCCAAGCTATCCCGCAAATTTAAGTTCCATGTGCAAAATCAATGGCAAAAATGGTCCTGCAAATGATAGACCTTTCATTATGTTGTCACATCAGAGCCTGTAATGGTCAAACATTTTTTGTTCTATCATTAAAGCCCACTTTTAAAAGGGGAAGCTATCTAAGTAACATTGATTATGTATTTTTAGACTGTATTTCTGGCCTAATCTCCTTGATATGGAAGTGCTAGCACAATACAATAGTGACCATTTTCCTTCACTAATCACCATCCAAGGTAAGCCAGTCCCCCTAGGCTGGCAAGTTAGAGCACAAAACGAGGATCTAATTGTCACTAATAAAAGGAGAAATGTCAAATGAGAAATGTTTGTCCTAAATGAGGTGACCTATGCACAACTTTATCACAATCTGGGTGTATTCATGTTGGAAATGGTCGAACAAAACTTTGCCCCCAATCTCTCTATGGATTACCATAGCAAGAGCTTTGAGGTCCTTAAAAATCTTTTTTTCACTAAAATTTCTCCTAAACGGATTTCAACACATGATACGCTGCCCACTTGGTATGATAAAGCCTGCATAATATCTAAGACCAAATTGATCAAAGCCATCAAAAGAAATGTCACAAGTGACGTTAAGATAACTAAGGCAAAATAATGAGAAGCCTAGAAACAGGCTCAAATCTTATGGGATACAAACCCATAAGAATTACTGGGCGCTGTTGGCTACCAAAATCAAATAACTTTCCGGCACTTTATTAATCATTGAATAAAAACACAAAAGGTGAGACCTAATGGTAATATTCTCCTAGAAGAGTGGACCAGCCACTTTCGATCCTTAGATGCTGAAGGCGATGGAGTTTCTGGTAGACCTGCCCCTCCAGATGAAAGAGGATTGCCACTTGGTAAAGGTGTAAATGACACTCTTGAGCATGCCATATCAACAAGGAAGACTTATGACACCTTGGGTTACTTCACACTAATGTAAACACGCAGTGTGAATTAGTGCACAGAAACTAGGCAAGGCTCCTCGGCTTAATAAAATTCCTGCTGAACTATTTAAAGCTAAACCTAACATTTGAATTTTTATTGCCATAATGGCGGGTTCCCAAATACATGTTAACTGGAAAATAGCAGATATTGTTCCAAATTTAAAAAAGGGCTCCAGATCAAACACGGCAAATTAAAGCCTGATTAGTTTATTTGACATAGATCAAAAAATCTTCTGTAGGCAAATATTGAACCATCTATACACATGGATTGAGGATAACAGTAGCCTCTTCCAGTTTCAACTAGGGTTTCGATCAAAGACAAGCAAGGTGGATCAGGTTTTTAGATTTTGGGTGTTAAGGAGAAAGACAGTGGACATCAACAAAGGAATCCTTTACATCTCATTTGTTGACCTAAAGGCAGCCTTTGGTGCCTAGAAGTAAACTTTGGGGTGCCTTGTGAAGCATGGGGATAACACCCCCCCTATTAGATATAATCATGCGTCTCCTTATTGACAACAATGCACAGATTAGGTGGGGAGCAAATGGGAAAGTCACTATCTCAATAATGGTGAATAAAGGGGTGAGGCAAGTGTCCGTGCTTTTCCCAACATTATTTTTGTCATATATAAACAGCTGTGCGGACCTCCGAATGGATTGCAAAAATTACTCCCCAGTGTTGGGTGGGTTAAAAATACAGGTTCTATTATTTGCTGACAACACCCTTCTGGTTTCCAAACCTCTAAAGGGTATTGCAACTTTACTCTCTAGATTTAACCTTCTTTGCATTAATCACGGCCTGGTAATTAATGGCAGTAAAACAAAATATATATCCATTCACCAGCACAATCATTTTATAGGGGTTCTTAGACTGGAGGGAGTAAATCTAGAAAGATTAAGAGAATTTGTTATTTGTGAATTCATGTATCCAGCTCAAACTTATGGACTAGCCAGATAGCGAAGAGCTGTCTAACTCTTAACCATAGTCACTTTGGATTTGGTAAAAACGATTTCTTTTCACCTGATATACCCAATACTTGAACTATGGAGAGCTAAAGCTGTAGCAGCTACAATATATGGCACCGAATTATGGGGCCACAATAATGTTAGCTCATTCGGGGTTTCAGAAAGTAAATGTTTGAGGATGGCACTCAAACTTCCCCAAAGTGCCCCACTTTTTTTCAAAATGGACTTAAACATCCACTCAATAGGAGCCACTGCTAGACTAAAGCCAATTTTTTTACTAGAAAAGGATTTGGCTGACGGAAGAACTGGAACCCTCGGACTCAAGGAAATTTTGGGTATACCGGATACAGTGGTCTGCTCCCTTGGAAAAAAATATACAAAAGAGACATTAATTGGTTTGGGATTGAGTAATAATTAGAGTCAGTTTCAGTTTGAATCTTTATTCGACTGTCAAAAAGAGGTAGCCATAAAAGTACAATCACATAAAATTTAAAAACAGTTTAGGAAGGACAGGTACAGTCCCAATTATTAAAATCAATTCATTTCGTACATTCTATCAGGGTACATTTTCACGGCAATAGCCTTCATGAATAGTCATGGCATCAATATAGCTTAGAGGGAAATCATCTGCGAGATTAGTAAAATCAATTCAATTTATACACTATAGTTGGATGCTTTTTCTCGCATTGATCGATTTCAGAATGAACAAGGCAACATTGTAACATATCAGGGGGTCGCCTAGTGTCACCAGGAATTTCATTGCTACTTTATGTGACCTAATGTTATGGGTGACAAACAATGGTTTAAGATAAAAACACCTAAATTATGATAAAAGTTACAAAACAACAGAAAGTGCAATGTGCTCTTTTTTACTTTTGTTATCATAAGGACATGGTTCTACATCAAATGGATGAGTCCCCATTTTTAGAAATGCAACAAGGCGATGAATAATGCCACATCTCAATCTTAGTAGCACAAAACGGTGCTGGACATAAGTCACATATGACAAATAGTTATTAGCCCCCTCCTCTAAGCTATACAATTTGTACCGAGCGACAGTAGGTATATTCCACTCAGCCTTTGATCTCAAATCAAGCTTATACTGTAAATAGGAGTCTCTGATCTCCTTCTTTGTATGGGGCAATATTTTTGATGTCTCTGGCCATGCTGCCATCTTAAATACGTTTTCTACAAAGGAATTAATATATCATAGCCACAGAATTTTTAGTGCATCGTGCAAATGAAGACAATCTAAATAATTGATTTGGTAAAAGCAGTTTCTTCCCTTTTCCAAACTGAGGGCCATAATAACAGTGGTCTGACCAATAAAAGGTCTTCTAAAAACTTTAGACCCACCTTGTGATGTACAATAGAGTTTGAAGCAGATGGCGATAAATACAATAAACGTTTCAGGAAACAGTTTTCCTGTGTTTGAAGCTCTTTACGTGGCCCCAAAGACCTGCCCCATAAAGGGCTGTACTCTCTCCTTTCACTTTATATATAGCCACCATCTCGTTAATCCGTCAATTCCCTAATTTGGAAGAACATTTTAAAAATCCCTTGGATTGCCCTGCCCATTTTAGCTCTAATGTTTAAAATATGTTGGGACCAGGAGCTTTTATCCAAAAATAAAATGCCAAGATAACAAAAGGAATTAACAGTATTAATTGGAGTACTGTCAATAAAAAATGTTTTGCGGGTATTGGTTTGGGCCCACAGATCATGGTAAATTTTTGTGAATTCTTCAATCCAGTTCAAACATATGGACTAGCCAGATAGCGAAGAGCTGTCTAACTCTTAACCATAGTCATTTTGTGTTTGGTAAAAAAGACTTCTCTTCACCTGATATCCCTAATACTTGAACTATGGAGAGCTCAAACTATAGCAGCTGCAATATATGTCACCAACTTAAAGGGCCACAGTAATGTTAGCTCATTAGGGGTTTCAGAAAAGAAATGTTTGAGGATGGTACACACACTCCCCAAAGTTCCCTGATTTTTTTTTTAATGGACTTAGACATTCACTCAATAGGAGCCACAGCTATACTGAAGGCAATTCTTTACTAGATAAGGATTTGGCTGACAGAAGAACTGGAACCCTATAGTGTCGGACTCAGGGAAATTTTGGATAGACCGGACACAGTGGCTCTGCTCTCTTGGATAAAATATATTTTAGAGACATTAATTAGTTTGGGATTTAGTAATATTTAGAGTCATCCACACTCTATTATTTCTTCATCCATCCAGTTGGTAAAGACTGCCTTCTGGATGGAAGAGGAAAGAAAATCCTCTCAATCATCAAATCTGGGTACACTATCATTCATATTTTTAGATTTTAAGCCAGCTCCAAGATTCAAGCCTTTTCTTAATGAAATAGATCCTCTCTTTACAAGGTTTTTATATATGAGGTTTAGGTTGGGGACCCTACCTCTTGCTAAGATAACTTGCAATTGGAGGGAACCGAAATTAGGCAGTAAAGTCTGCGAAGGTTGCAAGAATGCAGAAGAAACCGATTTCCATCTCTTATTCTTCTGCCCTACCTATCACAGACAATGGAAGCGATTGAAAGTACCTCTTCGCCGAAACTTGGGTATCCAAAAATACAATGTAGCACTCAGAATATGTAGGTCACATACTGCATCAATTGTTGTTTTTGCCTGTTGCAAAATATTTAGAATTTATTTGGCCTGTTTGGTCTAAAATTATTTTCATGGTGTAATTTCTTGATTGCTAGGTCCTACAAGACACCCAAATATTTAGGATACTTGGGGCATATGTATCAAGATACCCATTTGCGATTTTTAAGAAATCGCTATTTGAGAATCGCGAATGGGTATGTCTGTACAAAATCGCATTTTTTTAGCGATTTCTTAAAATTCCTTAATTGCGATTAGCAAATTGCGAATCGCAATTAAGGAATACTAAGGAATACAGGAGGCCCATAGGAATGAATGGGAAATTATTCTCAATTTGCGATTCACAATTTGCTAATCGCAAATTGAGAATAATTTCGAGGGTGCAGTTGCACCCCTAAAATATGCATGGGTGCACATGTGGCGCACATACATGCCCTAAGGGCATGTATGTGCGTCACATGGCACTTTAAAAAATGCAAAAAAGTGAATTTTTCAAGGAATTCACAACTTACCACCAACTAGAAGTTGGTGGTAATTTGCGATTCCTTAAGGGCATTTTACTAAATGTTTTTGCTACATACATTGCATTTAAGGAATCACAAAAATTGCGATTCCTTAAATGCAATTGCAAAATAAGGAATCACAAATTTTGCGATTCCTTATTTTGCACCAGATTTTGCTTAATACATTCCATTTAGCAAATTCACATTCGCGAATTTCGGCCTTTGCGAATGCAAATTTGCTTGATACACATGGCCCTTGTTGTAGTGTCCAAAAATGTATACTTGGGGTTATTTTAATGTAATTATATGATGGTACATGCTTTGAAATGTTTTATAGATGATTGTAAACTGTATTTTAATGATGACTTGGACCGGAATCAAGCATCCAAGGACCGGTTTCTGGCTATCAGCCGTCATCAGCCTGGATAGCTTGACTCCAGTGGTGTGGAGAGGTCCAGGAAAGACATGGCTTGGCAGTTCGGGCTGGACTGTTCCCATGAGGCACAGGGTCAAGGCTGATTTGCATATTGCCATGTCTGAACTGGGGTGGTGTGGAGTGCAAAAAAACGATGGATTTAGACCCAGATCTCTGTACTGGAGTGAATGTATGACATTGTTCTGCATTCTGTCCATCAACTGTTGTTTTTGCCTTTGTCACCCTGAGTGGGATGGGTATGCTCAGACGTTAGTCCCATGCTTTCCACACCACTGGAGTCAAGCTATCCTGGCTGAAGATGGCAGAAACCGGTCCTAGGATGCTTGATTCCGGTCCAGGAAAAACATGGCTTGGCAGTTCGGGCTGGACTGTTCTCATGAGGCACAGGGTCAAGGCTGATTGCATATGGCCATGTCTGAACTGGGGTGCTGTGGAGTGCAAAAAAACGATGGATTTTGTCCCAGATCTCTGTACTGGGGTGAATGTATGACATTGTTCTGCATTCTGTCCATCAACTGTTGTTTTTGTCCAAATTATGGACAGCAAAAGTTGACTGATTCATAGATTGCTGCTACAATGCAGTGAACAGAAACTGGTTAGGATCCATGAAACGTAGGCATGGAACTTGCAGCACCTTGAAGATGTTGCTGCCATAATCTGTCAATTGCTAAATGCAATATTCAAGCCCCTTTTTCTTACTATGCTCACTACAGGAAACGGCAACCCCATCTTGTAGCCATAATGCTCCTAAACACTTAAGAAATATATGTGGAAGCAGCAAGTGTCTCCCAAGAAAGATTACAAAATACAGGAAAAGCCCCAAATGTAAAATCAAAGACAGGTATGTTAGTACAAAAGATAGATTGCTGATTTTGAGGAGCAGCAGTGAAGAGAAGGCACAAGATAGAGATGCTGGTAGGGCTGAAAATGACCAGTCCGACAGACATGGCAGGAAGAATTCAACCAAAAATCAAAAAGGAAGAAAAAGTAAAGGATAAATATTGGAAGTCAAGTGGGTGTAGATGCCAAAGGAAAATGGGACTGGAACCCTGCAATGCAGATTCCTGAGCATCAAGGCCTTCTAAATAGCAGGGAGCAGGAAAGGGTCACAGAGATTATAAGGACCATGAACATTTGGGAGTAGGATTTAAGTACAGTAAAGATGCTCAGCCACCTTGGATAGGGAGGTATGTGATCAATGCTTATGTCCTTTTCCATTTGTCCACAAAGAGGAAAAGTAAGCATGGCATAAGGCAGCCTTGAATTTTGTATGCAGCCTGTTATGAGAGGAGCCTCCCCAGGTAAGTTCACAGCTGAGCAAATGTGCTCTATGTGGTCACTATGCGATATCTGAGCAGCTTATAGACTAGCCCGCAGTTGCATGCTAGAGCAATGCAGCATTAAGGTTATGACCTGACTTAGTCAGTAATTTAGGAGAGATTCACTACTTGAGCACTCAGACTTGCAGGGGAACTTGTGGTCCTGTCTGTAATGCACACAAACACACACACTCAGACAAACAGAGTGTAATGCTGGGCTTGGCTCGCGTTACCACTTTGACGTGGGTTTGGCTCGTGAGTTTGACTCGCGTCTATATCACGAGCCAAAACCTGGGGCTAGTATTGTTTCCTTTTGAAATGTATATCCACGAGTCACGACCCGTGCATACTGTGTTGTGTTTCAAACTACTTCCCTCGTGCATGGACGGCTGAGTCTTTCCGTTTGCAATTGTAACCACCGGCTTCACGGAGACCAGACGTTCATGACGTGTGGAGTTATCCTTCTGAAGAATAAACTTCACTTACCGAAATCCACTGCCTCTTCTTCATTTACAACATATTTTGGCGACGATCGGGAGACTCCACCCCACCCACGCTGATCTTTTTCCAGATTCAGCACCTCGTCAATTAGTAGTAATTTCATTGGTCGGATGAAGCTATCGCTTTCCCAATCAGCGGAGTTGCTTTCCTAAGTTTCTTCTACCAGCAACTCTTATTGGGCGGTTTCAATCTCCTTCAACACGACCAACCTCATTGGATATCTCTTCATGCAACTTTATTGAGGTATCGTGTGAAGACTGTTTACAAGACACGATGACAAGGTACTGTTTTGTTTAAAAATGTTTCTTGGATTGAACACACCTCCAACGATACGCACGTTGTAATTGAAAACATTGCGTGTCACTCCAGCGACACGCACGCTTTTGAATTACAACACTTTTGTTATTTAAACAATTGCTTTTAAACATTTATGCGTGTCATCTTCAACGATACGCACGTTGTTATTGGACCTACATTTAACCATTGCGTGTCATTGTTGGACCTACATTTAACCATTACGTGTCATTTCAGCGTATATCTGCAGCGATACGCACGCTTTTCATTTTGAATTAGCATATTTACAACGTTATAAACGTGTTTGGAACCTTAAATTCCTTGTTTAAATCGCATATACTCATTTTAAAACTGAATACTTTGGTAGTATTAAGTTTACTGTGATTTTAATATTTATTAACCTTTTACTTCTGCATTGACTTTAAACATGGCTAATAACCAGTGGCATCAGATTACTCAACCTCCACCTTTCTTGGACAAACCAGGCACTCCAGACATAATTTGGTCTGAGTGGTTCGGGTTGTTTGAGAACCATTTAGTTGCTATTGATGCCGCTGATTATTCTGACAAAAGAAAGTTCGCTATCCTCTTTGGTTGTTTGGGACAAGCTGGCCAACGAATCTTTAAAAGTATTGTTCCTATAGCACCTCCCATTTCACAAGATGAGAGTGGGGATAATCCTTGGAATGTATACATTGAAGCCATCGCAAGATTAAAAAAACAATTTTGTGATGAACCTAACATTATGCTAGAGAGACACAATTTCTATGCCAGAAAACAAAAGGAGGATGAGAAGGTGGAAGAATACATCGCTGCACTCAGAGTATTAGCAATTACTTGCAATTTCGAACCTTCTCCTGATAAATTTATTAGAGACCAGTTCGTATTTAATTGCGCTTCAAGGAAGATTAAACAGAGAATTCTGGGATGCAAGAATCCATCTTTAACTGAAGTCATAGACCTTGCTCTTAGCATTGAACGCTCTACTCTAACCAGCAAAGTTGTGATGGATCAACCAAAACAAGGAGTCAATGCTATAGTCTGTTATGACTCTGATGAAGAAGAAACTCTGTGTGCCATTTCTAATAAAAACAGAGTTCAATCCAGTAAATTTACCCAAAAGAAAAAAACATTCTTTTGTTATAGGTGCGGATCAAAAGACCATATTGGGAACGCTCCGAATTGTCCTGCACTCAAGAAACGGTGTTCTATTTGTAAAAAAATTGGGCACTTTCAAGGGGTTTGCAGATTCGCGAAGAAGCCCCCCAATGTTAATATGGTAGACTTTGATGCATGTTCTGAATCTTTTAAGAACATTATTGTAACTCTTGATTCTAATGGTGATATTGATTCCATTAAGGGTCCTCTATGTGCAGCTATTATTGATAATGTTCACCTTCAAGTCATGGCAGATTCAGGCTCCCCGTATACTATTCTTAGAGATTCAACCTTTTATGAAAAATGGGACAAAAGAGTTGAATTGATTGAATCTGATGTTAATCCACTTGCATTTGGTGAGAAGAATATTAACATGCTAGGGTATTTCGAAGGATTGGTCCAATGTCTGGGGAGGGAGAACGTCACTAAAATGTATGTAGCAGAAAAAGGTAAAGACATCGTGGGCTGGAAAGATTTAGCCAGGATGGGTCTTTATTTAGTTCCCGGTGATGAAAATCCCATCAAAGTTGGGAAATTACCTACTTTTAAAACTGATTTACCCATTGCTATAGTTGATAATCATAATACAGAGGTACAAGAAATTATATCAGAATTTAAACCGGTGTTCAAAGAAATGGTAGGGAGTGTCAAAGGATTTGAACACAAGATTAGACTGATACCCGGAGCTCAACCAATAACACATAAAGTTAGAGCAGTTCCACTGAGCGTCAGGTCAGAATTAAAAATAATGTTGGATGATTTGTGTAAACAAGGTATCATTTCTCCCATCAATTCTTCACAATGGGTCGCACCAATTGTAGTCGCCCGTAAAAAGACAGGAGAAATTAGATTATGTGCGGATTTACGCTCATTAAATAAGAACATAATTGTTGACTGTCACCCCCTTCCAAGAATCCACGAGCTTCTGGCTAACATAGGCGACGCTAAATGGTTTTCATTGATCGACCTGAGGTCAGCGTACCATCAGGTGTCTTTGGCGAAGGAATCCCAAGAACTTACTTCTTTTATCACTCCATTCGGAGCTTTCAAATTCCTTCGCCTCCCTTTTGGTTTAGCGTCTGCTGGAAGCGTTTTCCAGAAGCTGATGGATGTGTTGTTCCAAGGGATAGCGGGTGTGCAGGCATACCTGGATGATATCTTGATATTTGCCAAAACGTTAAACGAACATAACATTATCCTCAGAAATGTGCTTTCAATTTTGATGTCTAGAAATATGACGGTTCACTCAGATAAATGCAAATTTGCAGTTAACAAGATTGATTATCTGGGACATACAGTTTCTGATCAAGGTATCACTCCCAAGTTTTCAGTCATTAGAGCCATTGAGGATGCAAAGCCCCCTCCTGATAAAGACGCCTTACGTTCCTTCCTTGGACTAGCAGAGTATTATGCAAGGTTTGTCCAGTCATACTCCCAACTAGTTGAACCTTTAAGGAAACTTTTGAGGAAAGGGTCTAGTTTTGTTTGGACTCAGGAGTTAGACAAGGTTTTTTGTGAGATCAAGAAGTTGATTGTTTCTGCAAAAGCCATACATGCTTTCAGGGAGGATGCCATCTCCGTTATCACTGTGGATGCAAGTATGTCTGGTCTAGGGGCAGTGCTTACACAGAAGGTTAATGGTCAGGAGCAAACTGTGGCGTTTGCGTCTAGGGCACTTAAAGAATTCAAACAGAGGTATAGTACTATCGAGAGAGAAGCCCTGGCTTGTGCATGGGCAGTCCACAAGTTTAAAATGTACATTTGGGGTAGGAGATTCGAGTTGGTCACTGATCACAAGCCATTAATTTACATCTTTAATAAATCCAGTTCAGCGTCCATGTCAGCACGACTGATGAGATTAGTCTCAAAGTTGCAAGAGTTCAACTTTTCTGTTAAACATATTGTTGGTGGCAAGAATTTTCGGGCTGATTGCCTATCTAGAATGGCTATGGACAAGGATGATGAAGAGGATTTTCTTGTGGAGGATGTCGAATGTGTAACCTTTGTGGATGCAGTGGATGAAATTAGTGATGTGATTTCCGAGAGGGATTGGAAGGAAGCCACTGCCTTAGACAATGTGTTGTTAAAAGTTATCGAATTTACCACCCGTTGTTGGCCTGAACCTAGAAGTTTGAGCGGCGATCTACGTAGTTTTGCTCAAATTTCTGAGGAACTGTCTATTGAGAACGGCGTAGTACGAAGGGGTGAGAAATTTGTCCCTCCTTTCAAATTGAGAGAATCTATTATTAATAAGGCTCACCAAGGGCATTTGGGGACAACTAAAACCTCTATGCGCATTAAACAACATTATTGGTGGCCCTCAATTGATGTCCAGGTTAAAAATTTGATTGACTCTTGCCCGGAGTGTTTATTATCCGACAAGCATTGGCGCACATTGAAAGTCCCTCTTCATCCGACGGTTTTTCCTAACTCTCCCTGGGAGAAAGTTGGAGTAGATTTTTCAGGGCCATATTCCATTCTCCAACAGGAGAATAAGTACATTATTCTTTTGGTGGATTATTTTTCAAAGTGGATGTACTTTGATTTTGTTAAATCTCCTGATTCAGATTCCACCATAACCTTTCTCAAGAAAGTGTTTGATTTAGAGGGATCTCCCAAGTTTATCGTCACACATAACGGGACTCATTTTGTCTCGGATAAAATGTGCAAATGTTTGGAAAAATTGGACATTAAACAACTCAAAGTCTCTCTTTATTCTCCAGCTTCGAATGGTCTTGTCGAGAGGGGGAATAAAGTGATCAAAGAGGGTGTCCAGACGGCGATTTCTTGCGGTTACAGTGTAGATGAGTTCGTAAAACAAAAAGTTTGGCACTATAATACCTCTCCTCATTGCGTGACTGGGGTCTCCCCATTTTCCTTACTGAGAGGTAGAGAGAATCGTTCTGTTTTATTTCCTTCCTGGTTGCACCAGGACTCTGCCGGTAAAACTATTGATTTGGATTCTGTCAAGAAATCTGTTCTAGAAAAACAGTGTCAGATGAAGTTACAGTTTGATGGTACCTCTGATGGTAAATTGGTGGACCTGCTAGTTGGTGACTGGGTTTTAATCAAGAACCCAGGTAGAGTGGTTAAAGGACGTTCAAAATTTTTTGCACCTGTTCAGGTAATTAAAGTGAGTAAAGGAGCAGCCTTTCTGGGCAAAAAGGGTTGGTGGAACAAACGCCAGTTAGTGAAAGTCTCTGATCACCAAGCAGAAATTATCAAAGACAGGAAGTATAATGGTAACTCTGGTAATTTGGATTGGAGTTTTTGGATGGATGCGCCTTCTGTTTCTGGTGTCCCTAATCATTCTTACTCACAACCCCCTCATTCTTCGGGGCAGCTTCCTGGGGAGGGTTCACTGGATCCTCCAAACGTTGTCTTTAACCAAGATGCCCCTATTCACATGAAAGTTTCTTCTTTCGGCAGACACATCAAGGCTCCTGAGAGATATAACGAATTCATTAAATTCTAGGCATTTGTTTACTTGTGTTTAAATCCATTTTTATTTCCTGTGTTTTCTCTTTTATTTTTGTTGTAAGGGGGAAGGTGGTGTAATGCTGGGCTTGGCTCGCGTTACCACTTTGACGTGGGTTTGGCTCGTGAGTTTGACTCGCGTCTATATCACGAGCCAAAACCTGGGGCTAGTATTGTTTCCTTTTGAAATGTATATCCACGAGTCACGACCCGTGCATACTGTGTTGTGTTTCAAACTACTTCCCTCGTGCATGGACGGCTGAGTCTTTCCGTTTGCAATTGTAACCACCGGCTTCACGGAGACCAGACGTTCATGACGGGTGGAGTTATCCTTCTGAAGAATAAACTTCACTTACCGAAATCCACTGCCTCTTCTTCATTTACAACACAGAGGTACCTCAGCATGTAAATACTCACCAGCATGCACACACATAAAAGAACACACACATGTACACACATACCCATGTGCACATTCTCTAGCTCATAAGAATATTTGGGCCATGTTTTCAAAATAAATCAGAGGACTAATAAAGGCCCGTCTGTGACATATATTTTAGATCACCCTGTACAAATGTTGTTTATCTTGTTATAAGAGAGAGGACTACTTATGCTATATTAAAACAAATATGGATTTATTTTACACTATTCATGATTATACACAATTACAATATTTACTAAAGAAAATGTAAGTAAATCATTATTGGTATGGGTTTTATGTAATTATTAGATTAGGAAGCAGCCACATTGTTGAATTGATATTAATTCCCCTTTGCTTTTATTACTAATTGATCAGCAATCAACTAATGAGTGCAGAGTATGCAACTTTTAGGTTGCCTTGCAAATTACATTGATTCAATCCATGTTACAGTAAGGGGCCTGAGTGTCCAGGTGACACAAACAACAATTGGATTTGCACATCTTAAAAACATACTCCATGCAAAATAAAAAATGATCTTTTCAGCCAACCCTACACACTTTGTCTAGCACAGTAAGAACACCAGATCAATGAATAAATGCACACAAAAGCAGTGCTTTCCCTTCTACTGCTGTTAGGGGCAAATGCACAAAATCAGTGGCAGTTCTTCCGCTAAGGAGGAGGAGCATCGCCCCACTGCTCTCGGAGCAGTGTAAAAGTAAAAATAAATTGATAATAACAGAAGTTATTTCATTTTATTTTTAGTATCAGCCAGGTTGGGCTGGGCTCCCTTGACGTCCGGGAGGGGGAGTGGTTGCTGCACTCCAAAGTGGGCATGACTGCTTGGCCATCCCTCTTAGTACCTCCAATAGATGGAAACACAATATTGGTCCATAAAATGTACCCAAAGTCGGATTTGGAGGATACATTCAGATGTCTCAAAAACTAGACATTGCTTCAAAACGGATTGAGGCTATTGCGGTGTACATTGTTTAAACCAGCCTCACTCCCTTCCTCCTCTCTCATTTCTCTCTCTTGTTTTCTCTTTCATCTCTTTTGTCTAAAGCACGTGCTGTGTCTGCTGTAATTATCTGGGAAGCTGCAGAAAGTGGTAGAGTCACCAGCAGTGGTCCCTGCCCTAAAGACTGGCCTCAAGAGATGGCAGCCCACTGGGAAAAGGCCTGGTGGAGTAAACAGGGGGTCTGACCTCTAGGCTATTATAATGTTAAGTAAATGGATGGAATGCTTTAGGCTGTTTTGTGCCATGCATGTGCTTGGCAAAACATTAGAAAGTAATTCACAAGTATGTTCTTCTAAACCGTGTTAAATACTATTTTTCTTAGAAACAGCCATGTTTTGTCATGCTTCGCTAAATCATTGAGTGAAAGCTTTGCTTTCTTGATACAAACTGCAGGAAACACTTAACTAATAAATGTATGAAAGGGCAGGTTTACTAATAACCTGTGTTGTCCTTGCATGATGCAAGTCATTGCAAGGCGTTGCAATTCCTTATCTGTGACTTATTAAGACACGCAAAGCCACTTTGTGGGCTTTAGAGAATAAAAAATAACGCAATGTAGTATATAGTGCTGTCTTGTGTAACCTTGCATTGGCAAAGTGTTCCATGGTTGGAACATGTGAGTTCCCATGCATCCACCCATGTATTTTGAAGCAAAACCCGAATTACAAAGACTTGGAAAGCAGCACTTGCCCCAAAATGGTACACCTACTCGACAGATGTGTAACAAGGCAAAATATCTTTATTTCATCTCTTTATGTCTCTGTCTAGAGCATTTTGCACCACACATAGAAAGACGAATATACCTCTAAGGATTGTTTTTTGTGCAGGAAAGTGTCCCCTTCTGCACTAAACCAATCCTGCCCTTAACGCAGACAGTCTTGCACTATTGTGCAAGGTTGCCTGTGTTGTTTCAGTGTGCCAGTGCAAGGAAAGATCAGAAATGTGCCATCTCTTTGTAAAAATGGAGCATTTCTACTCTCTCCATTTCAGGCAAAACACAATACAGAGCAGTGCAGCAGTTTGCCTTGCTGCAATGCTTTGCATGAATGAATGGTAAATCTGTTCTGAAATGTCTATTTCCAGGGACCATAGTATGATCAGGTGCACTGGCTCAGAGCAGAGCATCTGTTTTTTGTGTCTGATGTGTCTACAGTTCATACATGAATTTCTTCAAGTTAATGACAGAGGAAGTCAAAAAAGTGATCACTGACTGCTTCTCTCTATTTCTGACTTACTCTGTCTAAAGTTTTATATCTAAACTTAAGATTTCTCAGATGTAAAATAGAAAGGGGCTTGACTCTGTTCTAAGCTGACGCAGCTCATCACGATACAGTCCTGGGAGGCAAACTCTTCTCACTGCTACAGAGCTTGAATGTCTGAAAATCAAATGAAAGGACTATGGCCACATTTATGACCCAATTTGCATCACTCGTGCACCATGCAACATTGTGCAAGAGTGATGCAAACATTAAGCCATATTCTTGAAGCCACGCAAAGCCACTTTGCATGGCTTTGAGTGGCTCAAAAAAAAACGTAGTAATACAACGCATCACAAATCACTGTGCTGCGTTACTCTGCCATGTGTAGGCATTCCATGAGCATTGCGTGGGTGTTCCCATGCAACTGTCATGGAGTTTGACACAATCCCAGATTTACAAGCCCTTGTAGACCTGGGAATAGGTAAAAAAGATACGCCTCCCGAGGGGAGGCGTAACTAGAAGAAACATGTTCATTTCTTCTAGTTTTTTCCTCTTTCTATGTGTGCTTAATTTTTCAGCACACATAGAAAGAGGAAAAGCCCCTCAGGATTGTCTTTTGTGCAGGAATGTGTCCCTTTCTGCACAAAACCAATCCTGCCTACAACACAGGCACCTTTGCAAGGGTGCCTGCATTGGTGCTAGGCTGCCAAAACGGCGCCAGCGCAAGGGAAAAGAACAGGATTGAGCCCTATTGAATTAATATGGTGTATTCCTGCCCTTTCCCTGTGATAAAGGCCAGTGCAGCAAGGGGAGAGGATGTAGCCTAATGGAGAGATTGATCGACCTCGGAGCTGGCGAATCGGGTTTGAGCCTCGGCAGGGACACTCAACATACTGTGATTCTGGGCAAATTACTTAATCTCCCTGTGCCTAACAAAAAAATTAATGTGTCCCTCTGTTTTCAATTTGTGCTCATCTAAAGCGCTTATATACCTTTGCTTCGAGTTTGCGCTATTTAAAACTCCCCCCAAAGAAAGGTGGCTTGCTTCACTGCCCAGTGCCACAACCCTCATAAATATAGTCCTATATGAATTCAGTTTACACACTGCAGGTGAATAAACCAGGTGCTGGACTGTAAGCCAGAGAAACCCATTATGATGCAACCCCTGGTGTTTTTACAAGCCAAATAAATGCAATGTTTTCTCTAATCAAAATACTAATTACCAGAAACTAATTTGAAAGACAAACTAATCAGCCAAATTAGATCCTAACATTATCAAATATTTGTAGGCTTGTGTCGGTCAAACACCTGTAATACATGGCATTGAATAGTGCAATTATTCTACAACTACAATTATAATACAATTATCATAGATAACCTGATGTGGGAAGGTGGAGTATTATGTGGTGATGATGGTTAGGCTTCACTATGCAATACTCTTACAATACCCCAAAGATGGACCTTAGATTCACAACAATAAATGCTTAGCTCAGTCCTGGTAGAGTGGCAAAGGGCAGTTAAGGTTTACTAGAGGAACATGTTAAGCATTTCCGAGTACCAGCATTGATGATAAGTAATTGACACGACTCAAAAGTAATCCCACTCCAATTTATAAAAATAAAGCAGATTTTTATAAAATTTTAGACACCAAAATCAAGTAAATCATATAACTATACCCGGAGCTATGGATTTTTAGAAGCAATATTAAATCAGTGCAAAACAGTACTGCAAAACGTTATAAATGCAATCAAAGGGAAAAAGCACTAGTGACAATCAGTCACTTGCAGGTTGAGTTGCAAGGAACCCAAGCAGTGCAAAGAGGATGTGGGTCCATGAACAAAGCCATGACAGCCACTTTGATTTTACCTGGCTCGAGAAGCCAGGGTTCAGAGTTGCCCTGGCTGTCCTTGGTGCTGAAGTGGGAGGTAGTGGGGAACAGGGTGCAAAACATCAACAACAAAGCCAGTGCTGATGTCGAGTGAAGGTTTTGCAGAGTTCTCACGAGGTGCTGCATAGAGTAAAGGGGGTGGTTTCCAGACTGGCAAACAACAAGCTTTGGCAGTGGCAAGTGCAGCACAAAGTTAATTCGTGGTCCGGATGACCAAGGGAACAATGCAGGCACCTGAAATTTCATGGAAGTCAAGGCTACATTTGTCACAATGCACTGGGCCATCTACTTCTGGGCAATCCCTCAGAGAGCCTGATGGCCAAGGATTCTTTTGTTCTGGTACATTGTTATTACTTGCGGTTGCAATTACTAGTGTTACTAGTCCAGGGATGTCTGATAATGCCTTTCGCTCTCAAAGGGGTCCCTCTGTCTGGGGGAACCGAGTTTTGGTCCATGACGAGTTGCAGTTCCAGTTTCAGGAACTCAGATCCCTTCTTGTGTCCTTGTTGCAAGTCAGATCAAAGCTGAGGCTCTCGTGTTAGGGGTAGCCCTTCAATGCTAGATTTAGGGGTATTAGGGGTATGGCGTTAGGGTGCAAGAGGCCAATGGGCTACTAACATCAGCAACCAATCTGGGTTGTAGGTCACCTTTACAACCCATAATCCACTATTCCACCACTTTTAAAAATGGTAGAAGTTTTCTTTCGCTTTCCTGATCAGGTAGCCCACCCTATAGGTGTGTCTAGACTTCTGGGGGTGTATATTTACCGAAAAACAATTTCCCTACTTGCTCGGGTGAATTTGTGCCTGGGGCAGGGGTAAGGCTGTTTCCTCCACAGAGGAGGCAACCTGGTTGCATATCATAGGTGGTGCAGCCTTTGAAGCTCACTGCCTTGATTTGCCACTTTGCTAGAATTCTTGTCAGGAAGGAGGTGTCACTTAATTCCCATCCAGCCCACTGTGTCTGACTCCTGGGAGAGCTCATACCTCCTGACATGGGGTCATATTCATGTCTTGGCAGTAGCAGATGTGAGCTGGCAACCAGAGCACAGGAAAGGCTGGGCAACCAAATGGGAAACTTCAAAGGTAGCCTCCTGGGTGCATGTCACATCATCTTTGACGTGAGACTTGTGTCAGGGGTGCTGAGACACAATGATAACAAATGTGATGTATTTTGGTGGTACCAAAATGTATCTGCCAACCTTGAGTTTGCCCAGGTGCCAGGCCATGTTATCCTACGGAACGTCAATCACTTATAGTGTCCTTTAATTGTAAAGGCCCCTGTAGGGACATATAAGCTTGCATTTACATGTCCATGTCTTTAAAGTAATGCACCCTGCCTACTGGGCTCAGGCGGCCTTCATTAAGAGTGACTGGCATATAATAAAAATAGTGCATTGACTTTGACACACATGGTGAAGGCAAAGTCGAGTTTGAGCAGTTTGCACTGCTCCTGCAGTCTGCAATTGTAGGCCTGTTGGCAGTAATTTGCTTTGATCAAGAAGGGTGGCACAAACAGTGCTTCAGGCCCTGGTAATTCCCGGAAAACCAATGCCATGGGTACCACTGTTACCATATCCTAGGGATTTTATTAGGGGTTAACATTCTGTGCCAATTGGGGTTACGGATTCACACATATCAGTTTTTGGGACAGAGCACTGGTAAAGGGGCCTGGTTAGCAGACTTCAGTACTCTGTCAGAGTTGAAAACCACCACCCAGTAGTCCATGTGGGGACAAATGACACTTTTTGGTGCTGTTTGGCCTTGAGATGGGACATCCATTGCAGGTCAGAAAAACATAAATGCACACTCCCGACAATCTGCAGCAGGGCAGAAGACCTCCAAAAACACTTCCAAGCATGGAGTGTATGAATGACAGAGTGACTTCAAAGACTGTCTGAGAGGTGCTAAGCAAGCAAGAGTCTATGCTACCCTCGCAGTATTAGACATGTGAAAAATATGGTGCACTAGTTCTCCAAAATGTAGTGGGAAATTACTGCGGAGTATCGATTCTATATACGAAGACCTTTCAACTTGAAGATCAAATGTATTCTTTGTGGATGTTAAGGCCAGCTCTTTCTGAAACAGTATGGCTTTCAGTTGGCTCAGGACATCAAAATATACGTTCAAAAGTTTTATCGAAGGACAAAGCGTCACCTCCCTAACTGTACGGGCAGTTGAAAACAGCAGTTGTGTACAGCAAGTCACAACGGAAGAAACTGTTACAAGATAGGTTGTGCCTGGATTCATGCCAATGCAACCTTGATCGTTCAGCATTCAATAACTCCAATTAAAGAGTAATATGGAAGCTGGACAGATCACAGCCACTGGGCAAACTTTCAAGTAGCAAGAAAAGTTTGCCATGGACATGTTATAAGCCCCATGAAGCGAAGCTTCCTTACACACTAAGGAATGACTTAAGGTACTCTTGCAGTCAAAACCGCTGGAAAATACTCAGTCTCCCTATTATGACAGCAGAACTTAAAAGGCATCACCCATAGCACATGTACATACCCTTCTCCTAGCACTTCATACCCACCCACTAGATGGTGTTGTAGATAGCATTGAAACTGAAAAGTCAAAATCAGAAGAGTAATAAAGCCATGGATTATCCATTCCCCGGAAGGAGTTTCAGCAACAGTGAAATATAATTTTCCAGCTTCTCTATGTGTAATATAGTGTATATCACATCCTTCATGCCCTGTGCATTTGCTATTTTGTAAGGTTGTATGGGAAAAAGAGACTGGTGGCATTAATATGTCACCATGGTACGCGACCAGAATGAAGTGTCTGGAGTGTCCAACTCCTTAGCGTGATCAATCTAAGCCGCGACTGCCCATGTTGTACTGCGGACATGTCATGTTGTATTATGTCTATTGCTGACAACACAATGTTACCCATTGAGTATATCCTAGAAGGCCAGATGGTCACACCATTATCAACCACTGCTAGAGCCTTTTCTAAATAAGCCCTGTCAATGTCGTGCAGTCTTTCAGCAGCTTCCTGCTGACAATATTTCTACGCTTCATTGTATATTGCATATCAGAAGTGCTTTCGACGTGGTTTTTGAGGACCTAGTAAAATGTCCTGTAGTTCCATGTAATCAGGCAGAAAAGACAAGCGTTGTTTCACCTGGGACAATGTTGAGGTTTGTAGCCAATTAAGGCACTGCTTCCCAACACTGTAAGTTGTTACCATCCCTGAGTGTTTCATCTGTATGTAACGCAGGCCAGGTATGCTGATCTTGAAACCTTTGGCATTTCCCAGGAACTATGCCTGAAATTTTGTTTGTGTCTAACAGCCACACTAACCATCCCTGACTATTGGTATCTGATGAATTGTATGACCCATTGTGTAGCATGGTGTCAAGTATATCCTCCTTCCATCTTGTAAACCGCTGCCAGTTTGCAAAACATGCAAGTATGGGAATGTGTGGTGTGTTCAACTCATTGATCTTAGCTAAAACCAAGGCATGATGTCTGTTTCACAGTTTTGTTCAGGAAAATAATCTGAAGTGGTATAAGACATCCTCAAAACAAAGATTTGTTTTGTTTAACCTCCCAGTCCTTAGTTCCCCATATTGATGTTATATCTACCATGTCCGTCCAAAAGTAAAACCCTTGTGTGAACAGCTGGGAAAGAAAAGATGTAGAATACATCAGCTTGGTATTTGTTAGCATATTTTTCCTTGCAGGTGACGGTGCAAGCTTATAATAATAAGGTGCCCAGGACTGGTGTGTCATAATCAGAAAAATAAGCAAACTTCTGTGCAAATGTTTTTGAACAACCCAGTGGTGGTATAGGACAGTGTTCCCATTGTGTATAATTAAATACTGCACATAGAACACTTGATTTAAGCAGGAACAGGTGACCATAATGCTGATAACAGAGCATTTCATCACAATTATTCATACCTTCGTACATTTTCTCAGAAGAAAAAAAGTAGAATGCTCAAGATCTTCTAGAATTTCATGCACTCTGTCTATATCCCAATCTTCAGATCCTTTACTAGGGGTGATAATGTTCTTGAGAGAAATACATAATACATATGGGATTTTCAAAAGTACTGTAGGAAAAAAATATATATCATACAACACCTTACCCTAAACAATTCCATCAGGAACTCGAACAGCTGAAATGCTCACCCGGGAAAAGTCTCTTTGCACTTTGTGTGATGAAGAATGTGGTGTTAAAAACAAGTTCACTAGTTGTAGAGTAGAGCGTTCTAGCAGGTAGTGTCCATTCAAAAGCAAGAAAAAAACTATGACTAAACTGATCCAAAGGACAAGGAAAAGTAATGAAATTATAATCCAAAGATATAGCCATGGAGAAACAAAGTATGATTTTTTCAGCCAAAGATAAAAAGCATACAACCTGAGCCAGAAAGGTAGAGGTGGAGGTGCCGGCGGATCCGTTGAATCTGAAGAGATGTCATCAAAGCTGAGGAAGTAGTCAGAGGCAGTCCGATCTATTTTGGCAGCTCTGCAAGTTGTGTAGAACTGGGAGATGACTCGATCTGTGATACATAGACATAAACAGCGTTCATGTCAGGATTCCAAATTGAAATCTGTTTTTCTGTATTAGTTGATTGTATAGTAGTTGTTCTGGTAACAAGTAGAAGGGATACTACATTGTGGTTTACGGTCCCCAGCAGGGGAGTGGAAGCATCATAACAGAGGGCAGCTTCCATGGAGGTTTCCTGTTAGGTAATGAGAGGAGGTAGGTAACTACTCAGGGCCTCACATAGCTTACTGTGGTGAATCAGCAACATTATGTGGTGTCCTTAGATCAATTGGGATGAATCTCTTGCTCTTTGCAAACAGCGAGAGCCGGGAAAAGTACAGTTCTGTTAGCTTCAACAGCCAGCACAGGTACAGGCACTTGGTAGGATGGCCTGAATGCCTTCTTGTTCACAATTGTCTCCCTGACCAGATTCCCGATTCTAGGAATCCAACTAGGAGTCGCTGGTGCTGCCTTCACTTCACCAGCTGTGGTGCGTTTTACTTGGACGTTGCTTTGGGCATCCCGGAAGCTGTTCAGCCCCTGTAAAGCAGCCAGAAGTTCATTTATATCAAACGGTATTTCCGCCTACTGTGCTGGGTCTTTTGAGGTCCGGCAGCCACATCTTAAAGCCAGACAGGATCTCATAGTGAGCTGGACCACTCAGGGATTTTTTAGGTAGATTGTTCAACGCCCTCTGAACTCTATAAAGGTGATGACCCAACTGCGACTAGAGCCTAGTACCCTCACTGTGTAAGACTGCTTTAGGTCCCAGTTTTTCCTCTACACTACAGAATTTCCCGCAGCATGGTACGGTGAGGAATGCCACATGGTCACACTCAAACTTCCCAATGCATCTTCATAAGCCCTGGAGGCAAACGCTGGACCGTGGTCAGAATGGAATGTGTGAGAGACTGGCTTTGCAGTGCTGTTAGAAGCCGGAAGAACATGGCGGCAGGCTGACGCCAGTCGTGGGAGCTCCGGGAGCAGCAAGGCATAACATCCTCATGCAGTGAACCGAAAAGCGCTTCGAAGCAGTATGAATGGTAAGAACGTGGCGCCCTGATAGTAAAGGCTCAAGTTATTCTATTTTAATTTGATCACCTCTCTTTTCATTTCTTACCGGTTGATGGCTGCCTCTTGAGCCAGGAGCTGGTCTCATCTTTCCCCCGCCGCAGCCGAGGCACATATGGGGCTGGAGCGTAGCCGAGAGGGTACAGCGGCTACGTAGGTTACCGCACTAGGCTGTGGGTACGGATTCAGGCTGCAGCAGCGAGGATCAACTTCCGAGTTTCGGAAGGTAGAGGCTACGGGGCATTCTGGTGGGCGTTCTACGTATTGAGCGGCACTACAGCACAATTTTGCCCTGGTCCCTGCTGTAACTCAGTGAGATGGGTGTCAGAAGGGAGTGAATGCCAGCACATAGATTGTGACTTGTCGCCCCCGATTTGGCACCTACCTGTGGCCCCTTGGTCAGCAGAACAGCGGGTGTGCAGGTTTTCAAGAGCAAGATAGACTCCCCCGGAAAGTTACATGGTTTGGGGGGTGCCTGAGCCTGGGGTTCAAAGGGGGGGCGGCTACTCTCACAAAAAATCGATACCAGCTATGTTCTCAGTTGGAGCCTAAGAATAAAGAGGGCCAAGAGGCTGCAGAGTTGAGCACGGGAGGAGTAGTTCCCACCACTCCAGGAAGACCACCAAATCAGGGGATACCAAAAAATCAAGGGTGTTCAAAGCAATTTGTCCCCCTTTTAAAACTACTCCCTTACTCAAATCCTATTTTAAGATAATGGAGCAGGCAGTCATCTCCAAGGAGCCAATACCCGCCCCCCTGCAGAGTCCCCCTCCAATCTTGCTTGAGAACCGTTTCTCTCTGCTTATGGAGATTATTGAATTGGGGAAAGATGCCGGTGTTGTTCCTAAGGCTAAACAATGTAAACCCCCTTCTGGTGATACCTCCTTAATGCTAGATCAGCCTCATATTCCAGCCACTACTCCTGCCACTAATATTGCCGCTGTCACCACTACTCCTTCCCCATTAGTTTCATCAGCACCTTCGCCTGCTGCGGTTAGTAGTGGTGCCTAAGCAGGAAGAAATGGAGTAAATGAAGGCAATCTAAATGAGGTTTCGGGGGTGCAGAGGGCGGGCGGAAGCCCGTCGCAGATTGAGTCCATGATTCAATCCTTAAGGGGCGATCTGCTCTTTAAATTTGAGCTATCAGAGGCAAACCAGAAGGGGATCCATGAGAAATGTGAGGCCTTGGAGACGAAATTGGATGACATTTGTACGCGAACTGGGACTCTTGAATTTGAAGTTAAATCTCTCTCAGAAGCTGTGCAGGGGAATAAGAAGGACTTAGAGTCCTTAAAAGCTCAAAATAGATCTTTACAGGCAGATATGGAGAGGCTTCAAATGCATGCAAGGAGAAACAACCAGAGAATCCTTAAAATACTGGAGGGGTCAGAAAAGGGGGACATTAGGGCATTTTTCTGTAAACTCCTCAGGGAGCGAGTGTTGAAAGATAGAGAAGATATTGATCTTGAGTCAGAAATTCAGAGAGTACACAGAGATCCCTTTAAGATGCATCCCGATAGAAAAGCTCCAAGGAAAATATTAGTTAATTTCCAAACTTATGCTATCATGGAGCTGATTCTGGGGAGAGCTTTGACTGAGACGGCGCTTCATTATGACTCTGCGCATTACCAAATCCGCTCTGATCTTGGAAAAAGAACAGCGCAAAGGCAATGGGAGCTTGGCTCCAGAATACCAGAGCTAAGTAGTCTGGGGGCACACGTCCAAATGAAATTTCCTGCATTACTGAAAGTAATGTAGAAGATAAGATGTATAACTTTAGCTCCCCAGAAGATGTGGATTCTCTCTTGGCCCAAATGAAGGGGTAGTTAAAGTTAATCAGGGATCTGTTACGCTCCCATGCTGGTACGGATTGAATGTGGCAAAAAATATATAATCTAAAAAAAAAAACATCTAAAGTACAGGGGGCCAGGACTTATAAGATATTAGTTATACTTTTATACTTAGTGGGTGAGGTGCCTTTGCTGCTCTGGGGGGTCCCAAATAGGCGGTTTCTTTATCGGCAAGGGATGGAAGGTAGGTTTCTCATGGGAGGGTGAGGGGGTGCACAGGGTGTTGGGAGCAAGGGGGAAAAGTAGAAAAAATTGTCCTTATACAAGTCAAAGTAAAATATGCTAGCTCAAGTTGGGAAATCCTCTGGAAGCTTTGAATATGAGTAGGTTAAATAAAATTACATGTTCTACCTGGAATGTGAATGGATTGAGAAACAGAAGGAAGTTGTCCCGGGTTTGTGAGTTTTTAAATAATAGTGGGGTTCATATCTGCGTGTTAGAGGAAACCCATCTAGAAGCCCATGAATGTAAGCAGGTGTTCAGTAAGCTTAGTTGGGTTCACGATGTGCTTTGTTCTAAACAACGGGGTTGTACGAGGGGAGGGGCACTGATTATTAGAGGCAACGCGGGAATCAAGGTGGAACATTTTGATACAGATCAGTCAGGAAGATGGCTGGTGGATACTTTGACAATTTGTGGGTCCCATTTAGTCTGTACAGCTTAATATGGGCGGAATGAAGACAATTCGGGGGCTCTCTTAAACTTAGAGGCTAGTTTGCTAAATACATCCGCACCCGTTATAATTGGGGGTGATTTTAATCTGGTACTGGATAAGCAGCTAGATTGGACCTCTAAAGCAAAATATACTATTCCACCTTGAACGTTTTCTGTGCTCAAAAATGTAATTAAGGAGTTCAATCTATTCGACATTTGGAGAGTTAAGAATGGAAACTTAAGGGGGTTTTCTTTTTACAGTAAAAAATATAAACACCATTCTAGAATTGATTATTTTTTGGTGGATCAGGTTATGTTTTCGGAGCTCGAGTCTATAGCCCATATCCCTGCGACTATATCAGATCATTCCGCTGTTGAGCTGATACTTAATTTTAAACATAAAGAGTGCCTGAGGAGGTGGACGCTTGATAGGACCTTGCTACTGAACGAGGGGGTGAGGTCTGAGCTAGAAGTAAAATCAGATGAATTTTTCAGGTTTAACATAGGTTCCGCTAAGGACCAGATAGTGTGGGAGGCCTTTAAGGCCTATCTAAGAGGACTTTTAAGTTCCATAATGATTAATAAAAGAAAATCTATGAAAAAGGCTGAAGCTGATAGGCTCAATAGGATTAAGGAAAAAGAGGCTGAACTACAGCGGGCCTCTCTGGCTTCTCAGAACCTTGTGCCGCAGCTGGAAAGAGAGCTAGTGGTTCTTCAGGCGGACTTTCAGGCCAATTTTGATAGGACCTCGAAGGACAGATGGGACGCTAGTAAGTTACAACATTTTGCCTACTGCGGCAAATGCAGTTCTCTTCTGGCCTGGAAGACCAGGACAGACAGGGTTAAAAATCAGATAAAGAGCTTGAGTCAAAGAGGGTCAAGAGCTCTACTATATGACGATGATAAGATTAGAGAGGAGGCAAGATCATTTATGCATAACCTGTATGATGAAGATATTGAACCCGGACCAGAGAGAGCTAGGGAGTGATTAAATTCAATGGATCTCCCCCAGTTGACTGAAACAGATAGGCTGTTTTTGCATGCAAGTATCACTGAGGGTCAGATTAGAGTACAACTTAAGAAAATGGCTAGGGGCAAAGCAGCAGGCCCGGATGGGCTTCCAACAGAGGTTTATCTTGGATACTGGATAAGGTGGTGCCGGTTTCAAAAACCTCTTCAATAAAATATACATGAAGGGAGAAGGCACCCCTATATCATGGTCTGAAGTGACAGTGACCGTAATCCTAAAACAGAATGAAGATCTGCAGAAAATCGAGTCATACAGACCCATATCATTGTTAAATTCTGATCATAAGATCTTTGCAGGGATACTGGCAGCAAGGGTGGCGAAAATCATTAAGGCCTTTGTGCACCCAGACCAGAGGGGGTTCATACCCGGAAGACAGCTAAATGAGTTTACCTTTCAAGTCATAGGGGCAATAGATGTTACAATGGATAAAAAGCTTCCACTCACGATAGTTGCAATAGATGCCGCTAAGGCTTTTGATCAGGTGAATTGGTTTTATCTCTGGGAGACACTCTGAAGTTTTGGTTTTCCGAGAAATTTTGTGCAGGGTGTCAAATCCCTTTACTTTAATCCCCAAGCAAACGTTTTAGTTAATGGTGCTCTGACGGAACGGTTCAGTATCTCAAGAGGCACCAGGCAGGGGTGCCCTCTGTCACCGCTATTATTTAATTTATATATCGAACCCCTTGTATGTTCCCTCAGGGCGGATCCTTTCATTAAGCCTTTTATAATTGCAGAACTAGAGTTAAAGTGTGCTCCTTATGCCGACCACCTCCTCATGTACACTTCAAATCCTGCAGAAGCTATACCTAGGCTGTTTGAGTTGGCTGAGATATTTGGTGAAGTTTCTGGCTATGAAATCAACAAGGATAAGACCAAAATAATGGAATGGAATCGTGCTATTATAACACAGGGGGCAAAGTGCCAAATGAGATACCTTGGGATTCATCTAGCCCAGAATCTGGTAGATATATCAAAGACCAGCTGGAAGAAGGTGTCTAAAGAGGTTGGTAGCCTATTAACACGCTGGTAAAACCTCCCCCTGAGTATCTACGGGAAGGTCAACCTCGTTAAAATGATAATTTTGCCCAAGTTAACATTTTTGTATAATTCGATTCCACTATCCTTCAGCACAAAGGAGATCGCTAAACTCCAAGGTAAAATCGGGTCTTTTATATGGGCCACTAAAACCCCCAGAATTGCCTGGAAAAAGCTCAGGAGAGGTCTAAATGTGGGCGGACTTGCTTTACCTGACTTAGGGCCCGATGTAGGTAAATCCCATTTACCGATTTTGAAATACCGAATCCTACCGATTCGGTATTCAAAAATCGGTAAATGGGATGTAGGTCCCAACATCTGGATTCGTTACCGAATCCTTAACAATTCTTAAATTACCGATTTGGTAAATACCGAATCGGTAATGCCCATTCATTCCTATGGGCTTTGAAGCCCATAGGAATGATTAGGCATTACCGATTCGGTATTTACCGAATCGGTAATTAAAGAATTCGCAAGGGTGCAGGGGGTGTCACTTTGACACCCTCTAGCACCCCCAAAACGGCCATGTGTGCAATGTGGCACACAGACATGCCCTAAGGGCACGTCTGTCTGTCACATGGCACATGTGTACATGCACAGATGTGCATGTACACAGGAATCGGTTTTTTACCATGGATTTGTATTCCATGGTAAAATACCGATTCTGTAAGCCATGTGCTGCCGGAACATAGGCTACCTACATTGCATTTTCGGTAATTTTACCGATTCGTTATCTTTACCGAATCGGTAAATATTACCGACTCGGTAAATTTACCGATTCGGTAATGATAACGATTCGGTAAAATTACCGAAAATGTGCCCCTACATCTCCATAGCCCTTTCCCGATCGGAAACGGCCGAAAATCGGTATTTTCGGCCGATTCCGATCGGTAAAGGGCTACCTACATCGGGCCCCTACTCACTTATTGCCATGCATTCCATTTCAAGAATTTTAGAATTTTGGCCAACAAAACACATTCCTCCTCTTTAGGTTTATTTTTTCAGGCCTTGCTACATGACGTTCCGCTGGGACAGGAGTTTTTTCTTTATAAATTTGGAGATCCCAAGTTCTACAAGAAGGTCTGACTTAAGATTTTGGGAGCATCACTAAATAACTGGATTTACATCAGAAGGGTTCTGAAAATGCCATATTATACAGTACAGGCCCCAATTTGGTCTGCCCTGTTCCCATGATGCACTGGGCCAGGGACAGACTAATTTGCATATAGCCAGGTTCTGAGCTGGGATGGGGCAGTGAGCTAAATAACGGTGATGGATCAAGCCCTGATCTTTGGACTGGGTAAGAGTGGTCTACTTAATTCAGACACTCTGTTCATCACCACCCCCTTTTCTGAATCGTTTTTGGCCACTATAGGTGTGGCAGGGTATACTCAGACATGAGTCCCTTGCTCACTGCTCCATCAGGATTCAAGCAAGCCGGGCCGACGACGGCTGAAATGCCAGAAACCGGTCCCCAGAAGCTTGTCTCCTTTCTGGTGAAGAATTGGCTTGGTAGTTTGGTCTGCCCTGTTCCCATGATGCACTGGGCCAGGGACAGACTAATTTGCATATAGCCAGGTTCTGAGCTGGGATGGGGCAGTGAGCTAAATAACGGTGATGGATCAAGCCCTGATCTTTGGACTGGGTAAGAGTGGTCTGCTTAATTCAGACACTCTGTTCATCACCACCCCCTTTTATGAATCGTTTTTGGCCACTATAGGTGTGGCAGGGTATACTCAGACATGAGTCCCTTGCTCACTGC
This sequence comes from Lissotriton helveticus, assembly GCF_964261635.1. Lineage (NCBI taxonomy): Eukaryota > Metazoa > Chordata > Amphibia > Caudata > Salamandridae > Lissotriton > Lissotriton helveticus. The sequence goes on along the minus strand of NC_136063.1, from coordinate 1,006,971,654 downwards.
TCCATCAGGATTCAAGCAAGCCGGGCCGACGACGGCTGAAATGCCAGAAACCGGTCCCCGGAAGCTTGTCTCCTTTCTGGTGAAGAATTGGCTTGGTAGTTTGGTCTGCCCTGTTCCCATGATGCACTGGGCCAGGGACAGACTAATTTGCATATAGCCAGGTTCTGAGCTGGGATGGGGCAGTGAGCTAAATAACGGTGATGGATCAAGCCCTGATCTTTGGACTGGGTAAGAGTGGTCTGCTTAATTCAGACACTCTGTTCATCACCACCCCCTTTTCTGAATCGTTTTTGGCCACTATAGGTGTGGCAGGGTATACTCAGACATGAGTCCCTTGCTCACTGCTCCATCAGGATTCAAGCAAGCCGGGCCGACGACGGCTGAAATGCCAGAAACCGGTCCCCGGAAGCTTGTCTCCTTTCTGGTGAAGAATTGGCTTGGTAGTTTGGTCTGCCCTGTTCCCATGATGCACTGGGCCAGGGACAGACTAATTTGCATATAGCCAGGTTCTGAGCTGGGATGGTGCAGTGAGCTAAATAACGGTGATGGATCAAGCCCTGATCTTTGGACTGGGTAAGAGTGGTCTGCTTAATTCAGACACTCTGTTCATCACCACCCCCTTTTCTGAATCGTTTTTGGCCACTATAGGTGTGGCAGGGTATACTCAGACATGAGTCCCTTGCTCACTGCTCCATCAGGATTCAAGCAAGCCGGGCCGACGACGGCTGAAATGCCAGAAACCGGTCCCCGGAAGCTTGTCTCCTTTCTGGTGAAGAATTGGCTTGGTAGTTTGGTCTGCCCTGTTCCCATGATGCACTGGGCCAGGGACAGACTAATTTGCATATAGCCAGGTTCTGAGCTGGGATGGGGCAGTGAGCTAAATAACGGTAATGGATCAAGCCCTGATCTTTGGACTGGGTAAGAGTGGTCTGCTTAATTCAGACACTCTGTTCATCACCACCCCCTTTTCTGAATCCCAATCTGGGATTCCCCCGGTACCCCTGAAGGCCTTTTAGGACCAACTCTGTCAACCACTTAAGTTAGCTGGTATCAGATTTTGGGGAGACCTTCAGAAGGATTCGCAGATGATTAGTTGGGAGTCAATTTCCAGTTTGACTTGCGAGACACTGACAAGATTCAAGTTTTACCAGCTATCTGCATGGTGGGCTACGCAGTCTTGGGGCAACGAAGACGCAAGTCTGAAATTCGATTTAGTCTCTAGAATGGGTACCTGGAAACCAGAAGTCTCATTTTGGTACTGGGCCCTTCTAGAAGCAGGGGAACGGGTGGAACTAGATGTCAGGAAACTCTGGGACAGTGTTTTTGAAGGCGACGATGAGGGGATGTGGAAACTCTGTGGTGATTCTTTTTCTATGTTGCAGGCAGTAGTGAAACCAGCTACACTCAGGAGGAATCATCTCTACTGTGGAAAAATAGAATATTGTCGCTATGTATGTCCCATTATACATCCTCTCTTTCATGTCCCGAACTCATCATGACAGTAACTAGTAAATTCGGTCACATTAACGTAAGGTTGCACGCAAACCCATCTCTTCCTCAAACTGCAACTGTACATTCTCGTGGTCAGGCCGATTCCGAGAAACGAGCCCCCGTTGTAACCACCCCCGCTTCTGGTCAGACCAATTCCGAGAAATAAGCCCCCGTTTACCAAGAACACGACCAATTCCGAGAAACCAGCTCCTGTTTGTTTGCTAAACACATGACACCAGACATCCTGTCACAACCATTTCTCTTTTTCTTATCTAAGGAACCAGCCTAGGGTTATTTCTTAACTCTCTGCCTCTACCTCTGCCGTTACTTCCTCATGATTATGACACAGTTACGTCGCTACTGCCATGATCTCTGTATGATTGCCACTCCTTCTAACTGAATATTACTCAAGGGAAGCTCCTTCCTCTTTTCTGTATATAAATGCCCTGTGTTCTTTGATTAAAGTAGAGACCATTCCCGAGCCTCCTTAGGTGACGGAGCTCTCCCTTAACTCGATTTACCGAATAAAGACCCCGAATTCTAACTACCACGGACTCTGCTCTACATGCTTGACCTTATTGATATTATAGAAATTCCGATCAAGGTAAATTACTAAAATATTTACCATAGTTAATTGGCGCCCGAACAGGTACTTCCCTTTCTCCCCACACGCCGGTGATGCGGACCCGAACCTGTCTCTCCAGACATCGATGGACTTCCAAGTGCACACTGCAGGGTGTTCCTGCATGAACTCCTTCGTGTCGAAGAGGGACCGAGCCCCGGCCTAGCCATCCACACGAGGCGGTGAGGACGACAGCAGAAGTCTCGACCCAGAGCCCGAACATTGTGAAGTTGCCGAGTCCGAGGTCTTCAGAACCCCCGACAAGTCCCTGATCAAGAGCGCAGCGCAACAAGTCCGGTGACCTGGTTTCCAAGGCCTTCAAGTTCTCTGCACCTCGGTGAGTACTGCTGGGAGTGTATCAAGAGGGGTTCTGATCTTTTTCAGAAAACGGTCAAGACGGGTTCTGATTTTTCAGAGCACGGTCAAGACGGGTCCGAGGTTTCTAGGAAACGGTATGTTTGTATTCTGATACTCAGGGCATATCAAGTTATCAAGTGTAAATTTTTGTTTTATTTATTGACGAAAATGCCTTTGTTTTCTAAATTGTGTAAACTGGGTACCCGGAAGGGGTTACTGGAACAATCTGTACCAGTCCCCCCAAAGGATATTCCTGGTTACTTCATGTATACGAAATATGGAATTGGTGCCATCTTGTATTTGGACATTTGGGAAAGTTACACTAAAGATTTAGAAATTGCGATCAGATGGCCAAAGAGTGGCACATGGGATTTGAATTGTATCATGGCGGTTGAAAATAAATGCTGGGAAAAGAAAGCAAGACCCTCGATGTTAGAGAGTGTTGAAATATGGGGAAAGGAAGCACATCGAAGGGAACAGAAAGAGCAAGGGAAAGTAGAGAAAGCAAAGAGAATGTCGGAAGAAAGTAGGATGAGAAAGTTACAAGAACAGAATGATGATATTATTTTGAACAAGTGAAAAGGGAGGTCTCGGCCTCCGTGACGGGTATATATCCCGTCCTCTCGCAAAAGACAGGGTCCGATGGTAGTTCAGACCCCAACATCCCCACTGCACCTCCATGTCCTAAGGTTCCTTCCGTGTCCGAAGACTTCATTACCACTTATTTAATGGAACCACCTCCTGCTTATACTAATCAAATAACAGCCAGACGAGTAGTTACCCAGACGGAACCCATCCCTGACACTACGGGTGGCGTTCCACCTATGTTAGAATGTGAGTACGACCCGATTCCAGGGGAAGGTTCACAAGCAGATGTCTCCTATCGCTTACGGGAAGCCCTAGAAAGCATACGGGAGGTACCAAATATTACAAATTGTCTGAATAAAATGTACGAGGCTCTCTGAACAGGAGAAAATTTAGAAGTCCTACAAGAGGCTATTAAAAATAGACCTAGCGCTCATAAGAGATGTCTCTCACGATTTATTGTTACCTGTTTCATCCGTAAGATCTCAAGTGCTGGAAAAAGGGTTCCCGACGACTTACTTCAGCTAGATCAAGCAGTAGTAGCGGGAAATTATAATAAAATAAAAGAAATAGATTTACTCATCCCTCTCTTTACCAGTAAGGTTTCCGACTCACACCAGAAAAGTGTCCCTGCCCAGGCAACGGAGAATGAGGGTACAGACGAAGACAGGGAAGAAGAGACTGCTTTTCACGGAGCGGTACGTTTCCGTATCCCTCATTCCCAAGGTAGCGGACAACTCAGGAATAAGACTAAAAAATTGTTAGCTTCTTCAGATAGATTGTTCCAACAAACACAAGAAGCCTTGGATGATTGGATGGACGACGAGTCTCCACTCACCACCCAAGAAAAAGAACTCGCTCGATCAAGTGCTCATTGGGTGTCTCAATACTCCATATACGGCCCTGACATAGTTGCTCAAATGTTTTTATCGCTCCCTATGACATCTCAAAGACTAGCCAGTATATATATGGTTCAACACCTCATTACATTGCATGAAGACACTAGCTGCCCGCCCAAAATGTTATATCCCCTCTTACGAGATTGTCTAAAAGGGAGGTGGGTAGCAAGGGGACAAGTATTTATCAACATTTTCCTGGATCAGCGACAACGCTATGTCCAATACCTTTCCGATATTTACACCCCTCAGTAGGGCCAAGGCCAGTTTCCCCTCCGAGAAGTACACCCTGTTGTAGATTCTGCAGGAAAGTTACAACAAACATTTGTCTATACTCCCTTGACAAAACTAGAAATATTAGAGATGAAGAAAATGGTCCGTTCTCATGAAAAAGATCCGACAGGATTCCATAGGGAACTTAAGGATATTCTTCGAATGGGCTCCTTTACTTATAAGGACCTCAATATTCTCCTCAAAGTCCTGCTACCTCAAGGAACATACGACAAGCTAAAAGGAAAAGATTGGGAGGTTGAAGGGAAAAAGGTAGCATGGACAGATTTAGAGAAAGAAGACACTACCCGTGATCCTGGGCAAGGCCTGGGACCTCTAGTTCTGGTACTCCCTCGCCTTCTCCCAAAAATACTGTCTCAGTTGTTGGCCACTAAGAAAGAAGATTGGGATGCTAAGTCTGCATGCAAACAAAAACCAAATGAGGATGTAGGGGACTATTATACAAGATTAGAGAAATGTTTTCTTATCAATAGCGGTCTCTCCTCAGGTGGAGACGCCTATAGTCGATTGTTTGTCTCAAAATTTGTAGAAAATGCCTTACCAATGATCAAAAATAGAGTATTAAAAGTTGGAAGCACTTGGCAAGCTAGTTCCCCTTCACAAGCACTTCAGATGCTCCAGTACCATCAAAACAGAATTAGGGACGAACAAGAACAAGAGAAAAGAAGGACAAAAGATATGAAAATGAAGGTACTGTTAGCACAGACCAATACAATTACTCAAACCCAAAAGCAACCTCCAGTACCACAAGAAAAGGTTACCTGTAATTATTGCAAAAAGCCTGGCCACTTTGTACGCGACTGTCCAGTCCTACAACACAATATTGCTACTGGAAAGATACAACCTCGCACCTATACCCCTCGTCCCTCTGCTCCAACATCAGCTACCCCAACTGAGACTAAGTTAGCCACACAACTCTATCAGTATCCAGTATCATCCTATCCTGAATTCCACACGATTTCATGAGACAGATGGGAGGAACACGATAGTCGTCCACTGATCCCGGACCCGGTCGACCAAAAGGGTCCCTATGTAGATGCTAAGCTCCTAGGTAAAGAAACAAAATTTCTGATTGACACCGGGGCCAGTAGGACGACAATACAACACCACGAAGTTCCCAAGGTACCCCTCTCTGGCTCAAATAGTATTTCCTTGGGTTTTTCAGGTACACCAGTCATCAACAAAGTTTCTGAACCAGTATCACTTCAGGTTGGCCCTCTTACAACTTCCACCAATTTGGTACTTACTAAGTCCTGTCCCAAAAATGTACTTGGCATCCAGACATTAAAGGAACTGGGTGCTGTGATATGCTGTTCCCCGGAAGGGATCCGACTATTCCTCAGAGATTTCAAAGGTCATTTCACCACACGAGAGTTAGATGTCAGATTAAGGGACATTCCAGCTACCTTATGGGCTACTTATCCAACAGACGTAGGATTCATGAATATTACACCACACATAGTCACATTAAAGGAAGGTGTTGTCCTGTCTCGTGTCCGCCAATACAAGTTACCTCTAGATGCGGAACAAGCCCTTATTCAGATTATCGATGACTTGATACAAAAAGGAGTAGTCAGAGAAGTACCTTCCAACATATGTAATTCGCCAGTTTTGCCAGTACGAAAGAAAACAGATGACGATGCACCACCAGTTTACAGACTCGTGGTTGACTTACGCGAACTCAATAAATGTGTGGTACCACAATACCCCGTGGTCTCAGACATCAGTACTCTGCTAATGGCTATAGATCCTGATGCCACACATTTTACAGTTATTGACCTTAAAAATGCTTTCTTCAGTATACACATTCATCCAGACAGTCAGTACCTATTCGGATTCTCACTACAAGGTCGTAGCTTTTGTTTCACAAGAGCTCCTCAAGGGTATACAGAGAGTCCCAGTATCTACAGTCAGGCACTTAAAAGACAGTTGGACGACATTGTTCTGCCCTCCAATACGACTTTGTTACAATATGTCGATGACTTGCTGATCACCGCACGTTCCGAACCAGAATGTGAACAGGCCTCACGAATTGTCCTAATGTTCCTTGCACAACATGGCCACAAAGTTTCACCCTCTAAACTGTAATTGTGTTTACAGCAGGTAGGCATACTTAGGACACCTGCTGTCAAAGGAGGGTAGGGCACTCACACCTGAAAGAATCCAACTCATTTTTAACATTCCTGTCCCTAAGACACAGAAAGAAGTCCGTGCTTTTATTGGCCTCACTTCCTATTGTAGACAGTGGATTCCCCAGTTCGCCTATTTGGCCAAACCCCTGATACAATTAACGACCTCAGATTTTGCCACCTCCTCTCCATTGCCATGGACACCTGACCATACTTTTGCTTTTGACACCCTTAAACAAGCATTATGCTCTGCACCTGTCCTAGCCACACCTGATTATGCCAAACCTTTTGTTCTCTTTGTCACGGAACGAGAAGGGACAGCCTTGTGAGTACTCATACAAACACAGGCCAATAAACATCGCCTCTGTGCTTATTGCTCCAGTACTCTCGACCCTGTTGCACAAGGCTTGCCTGCCTGTTTAAAATCCGTTGCAGCTACGGCTATGGCAATTCGACAAAGCGACTCCATTGTGCTAGGACATCCTCTTGAAGTGCAAGTCCCACATGCAGTAGAATTACTATTGAATAGGACACAGACACAACACTTGACCATAGCTCGCTTCACAGGTTATGAAGTCACACTATTCCAACCCCACATTATCATCAAACGATGCAATATCCTCAATCCAGCTACGCTGCTACCCACTGTTCCAGTAGACAACCAAACCCACGACTGCCTAGAGATAGTCGAACTAGTCACAAAGCCCCGGTCTGATCTTGTAGATGTTCCATTAAAAGCACCAGAACACACACTGTTTGTAGATGGTTCCTGTATGCGCCTCCAAACAGGCGAACTTTCTGCAGCTTATGCTGTCACTACAGAAAATACAGTCCTTCTGGCAGCTAGAATACCCGTACATTCAGCCCAAGCAGCAGAACTCATAGCTCTTACACAAGCATGTGAATGGTCAAAAGGAAAACGAGTCAATATCTACACCGATTCACAATACGCATTCGGGGTAGTCCATAACTTCGGTACGTTGTGGAAGGAAAGAGGTTTCCTAACCTCTCATGAAACTAAGATACAACATGGAGATCTTATTCTTCAACTACTAGAATCAATACATAGACCCACAGAAGTAGCTGTACTGAAATGCAACGCACACACAAAGGTCATAGACTCTATCACTAGAGGTAATGCTCTGGCGGATGCCACAGCTAAACATGCTGCTCAGACAGGAACACTAAAAACTGAAGCTACTGTTAGGACTGTTTGTCCAGTCATCGATCCTACCAAAGATGTAGTAGACATCCAAAACCAAGCTACAGAGACTGAAAAGAGTAAATGGGAAGAAGAGGGAAGTTCTCACACAGATCAGGGTTGGGTAACAAAAGACAAGTCCAAATGGTTTCTCCCTGACATAATGGTTCCTATAATCATAGAAACTGCCCATGGTCCCGCACATCTAGGAGAAAAAGAAATGTTAGACAGTCTAAATCTGATATGGCATAACAAACACCTACGTTCAGTGGCTAAACAAAAAGTACGAACTTGCATGATTTGCTGTCAGTTCAATCCAGGGAAGAGTGTCTCAGTTGAACAAGGAGGGTTCCATCCTCCAAATTACCCCTTCGAAGTCCTCCAAAAGGACTACATACAGATGGAGAGATGTCGAGGACATACGTATGTCCTCGTAGTAGTGTGTACCTTAACCCGATGGACTGAAGCATACCCCGTCCCAGACTATGGTGAATAAATGACAGCTAGACAACTGGTGAGGGAATTATTCCCTCGGTATGGGTTGCCAAGAGTAATATACTCTGACAACGGACAACCATTCTCCTCCAAACTGATGGAGGCTGTTTCCTTATTGTTAGGATACACCTGGAAATTCCACTGTGTCCGACACCCCCAAGCTGCAGGTCTAGTGGAATGACATAATCAGACCCTAAAGACCAAACTAGCTAAGGTATGCGCTGCCAAACAGATAGACTGGGTTACAGCCCTTCCAGTTGCTCTTTTCTACATGCGAATGGTGGCGCATTCCCGGATGGGTCTGTCGCCCTACGAGATTACCTTTGGGAGACCTCCAAATATCTGGGGTGTCCCATCCCCTAAAAAGTTAACTGACATTGATTCTAATGTACTGACAGATTACCTAGCTTCCTTGATGTCTGCACTACGTTCTTGTCATTCAGAGGTGGCTGCAGCCTTTCCAGACAAAACAACGCCCGAGGACCATGCCATCCAACCCGGCACCTGGGTGTTAATCCGGAACTTTGATCGCGCCATTCCCCTGGAAAGAAGGTGGACGTCTCCCAAGCTGGTGCTGCTCACAACGAGAACTGCCGTCAAGGTTGAAGGACGAAAAGCGTGGCTCCACGTCAGCCACTGTAAAAAATTCTTCGGACCCACTCCTACTGACTTTGTTGCTAACCCCAAAGACATTGGCATTGAGACATAAGACTTTGTTTCACCCCTTCTTGAACTTTCTCCCCAAGAGGAGTACAGATCGCGGCTGCGATCCCATCAGAAACAAGCTAGAGACATTGCATCTGACCTCGACCTACCGGTGGCTATTTAAGTCCAGGACGTCGTTTTGGTGAAGTGGTTGCTGGGAAGTGTCGGGCCACGTATGCAAAATTGACTCAGACTAGCAGACAAGACTATGGAGAATTTATTTAAAAATTTAAAATTATTACGTAACAAAGTTTCTATCTTTCTACTCTTTATGATTTATATCTTTTGTATCACGGCTTGCCTAGGTTGGTTCCTTCATCTAGTTTTTCCACCGTCTTCCCCCACGCCTTTGAACAACACAGCTATACATTCACATACAGATCTCCCTCCACATCTCGAAAATAGAAGGAAAGAATTCTTCAATAACACATTCATCTCCACGCTCCACCAACATCAAATGGTTATTAACAAAACCAATTGTTGGGTCTGTGGTTTAATGCCACATTCCGTACACGGAGGAATGCCTTTTATCCCTCTCCCTTTTGGCTATGCTGGATCTACCTATGCTCTATGTATGATATTCTCCGCTTCTGTTAGAAACATTCCTGAGGTCAAGGCCAAGAACACTAGCACCTGGAACGAGATAAAAACAAAGACAGTACGAGCTGTTCAAAAGATGGTAGATTTCACCACGACATGGGGACGAGCAGATAATAATGAAAATACCAGTTATTCCCTCTTTAACGACACTACCTCCTTCAGGGAAACATTCTCAGTACAGAAGAGACAGTCAGAACAGGGAGGATGGGCTGTGCCTCATAAGGGCCTATTCTGTGTAAGAGGAAAGGGCAAGGGTCAGAAAATGGGACACAGTGAGTGTAATAAGACATACACCCTACCTGACCTAAACTTCCCAACGATGACCATTGCCCCCAACACCTATTTCATCTGTGGACCTCACGCACGCACTTGGCTACCTCAAGGCTGGTCCGGGAAGTGCTACATTGCATTTCTCCTCCCCCCTACCTACACCGCCCCAGCAGATTACCATCTCAGTGACCCTCCGACTGTAATTAATAGACGGCGAAGGGGGGCCATAGATGCTGAAGATACAGCAGACCAAGAGGCTGGTGATTTCTTTAAAGGAGTCATCCCTTTCTGGGGGCCATGATCAACAGCCGCCACATAAGGCAACTGACTCGTGTAGTCCAGGGAGCCATAAACGAGACAGCTGGTGCATTAAGCAACATCACCGCTGAGATGACTGCCGACAGACTCATGACGTTGCAGAATTGCATGGTTCTAGACATCATATTGGCCGACCGTGGAAGCATATGTGAACTGATCGAGTCCAGCTGCTGTATATTTATTCCAGATAACGCACCCTCGGTGTATTCCGCTATTTCCCGCCTTCATGTACTTTCCAGAAAACTAGATGCAGACACTGATGCCTGGTCCCTGACGGGTTGGCTCTGGGGCCTTCTGTCCTCATGGGGATGGAAGGCGCTTACAGTTATAGGTCTTGCTCTAGCTATTCTCTTCACCTGTTGCCTCTGTATTCAGTGTGGTCCAGCACTCTGTAGTTTCTGTATCACTACCTGCATTCCCAGACCCCAAATTCGAAAGATAAAGAAGGAAAGGATTATGTTGCAGGAACAAGTGGACAACCTAATGAACATAGAGGTAGATTAAGAAAGACAATCTTAAAAGGGTATATTATGGGACAAGGAGGGAATGTGGAAAAATAGAATATTGTCGCTATGTATGTCCCATTACACACCCTCTCTTTCACGTTCCGAACTCATCATGACGGTAACTAGTAAATTCGGTCACATTAACGTAAGGTTGCACGCAAACACATCTCTTCCTCAAACTGCAACTGTACATTCTCGTGGTCAGGCTGATTCCGAGAAACGAGCCCCCGTTGTAACCACCCCCGCTTCTGGTCAGACCAATTCCGAGAAATAAGCCCCCGTTTACCAAGAACATGACCAATTCCGAGAAACCAGCTCCTGTTTGTTTGCTAAACACATGACACCAGACATCCTGTCACGACCATTTCTCTTTTTCTTATCTATGGAACCAGCCTAGGGTTATTTCTTAACTCTCTGCCTCTGCCGTTACTTCCTCATGATTATGACACAGTTACGTCGCTACTGCCATGATCTCTGTATGATTGCCACTCCTTCTAACTGAATATTACTCAAGGGAAGCTCCTTCCTCTTTTCTGTATATAAATGCCCTGTGTCCTTTGATTAAAGTAGAGACCATTCCCGAGCCTCCTTAGGTGACGGAGCTCTCCCTTAACTCGAGTTACTGAATAAAGACCCCGAATTCTAACCACCACGGACTCTGCTCTTGATGCTTGACCTTATTGATATTATAGAAATTCCGATCAAGGTAAATTACTAAAATATTTACCACACTACACTGCCTACAGAGTTTATTGGACTCCTAGGAAACTATCCAAAGTGACCCGGAGGGTTTACAACTGCCCCAGGTGTAAGTATCCAGCAGCAGACGATTTTCATTTGTTCGCGGACCGCCCAAGAATCAAGCTCTTTTGGACTGAGGTATGTGGCTTTTTAGAGGATGTGCTGCTCCAGCAGGTGGAAGTCAGCCCAAGGTTAATATTTTTCGGTCTTATGTTGAATTATCGTATGAATGCTCCAGCTTCGAAACTTGTATTTTATGTAATAATCCTTGCCAGAAGGGAAATCTGCAGGGCTTGGAAATCCGAAACCCTTTGCGGACTGTCAGAAGCATATTATTTTGACTAGTCAATCTGACGGGGCCTGTGACGAAACAAGTATACGTAAGATCTGGGCGGCCCTAGTGGCCTGGAGAGAGAAGTAAAGTCGGTCCTATGGTTATGCCAGGGTACTGTTGGTCCTTTCCTCCTTAGTAACATACGGTCTCCCAGGTGCTGTGAACAGGAGTGGGATAAGGAAACAGTTTCATCTTGAGGGAGAACTCCTTTCCTCTTTCCATAGGCATTACACAAGGGTTGAGACAGAATTGGCCTGTTTGGAATGTTTGGAGGGATCCCATCAAGAGCGTACCTTAAGGCATGTATGAGGACAAAACAAGAAAAAGAAAAAAAAATGGAATGTGCTAATTGCGATTGTCCAGATAAAGAATTGCAGATCTTTTATAACAGTTCTGGTGTCAGCCGACCACTATCGCCAGACCCATAGGAATCAAAAGCAGGAATCCACTGCCACCAAGACTTGTAATCTCCATTTGACGTTAAAGGGCTACAGTGATCCAAAGAAACACAAACAAGAGGCTTGTTTGAAATGTTTAGCGGTGTCTGTGGTGGGCATGCTACGGTGAAACCCTTCATCTTCTGGTAGATGTCACATTTAAGGACAAAGTCCTCTGTCTCTTTATAGAGACCTTGCCACCAATAGCATTGCTGCAATAGTGAAATTGTAGCTTCCACCCCTGCCTGAGCAAATGCAAGACCCTCATGTGCTGCTAGGATTAAACCTAACCTGTGGTCTTAATTTGATATTACTGTATACCCCACTCTTGGAATATGAGGAAACAGTATGTTTTGTGCACTTAACTTGTAGGTAGTACTTGAGGAGAAAGCCTTTCGGCAGGTGGGTATCATAGGGCACAGCACTGACAGTCACATGATGTCTCTACCTATTCTCGTGCTTGAACAAGTTATTGCACTATTGCTTTTGCGTCTTCATCAGCCGTGGAACTCCCTGCAACATGACTCAAGGTGTGTATTACATGACTTCGTGGCAAGCGCTCTTTCAGCTTTGTAACTTGTTCCCAAAGCATCTTGTGCTTAATTGTGCACCCTTTTGAGTCTCTGAATCCATTCGGCTCTAGTAATTTAATATACATTATAAGACTGGACACAATAATAAAAAGCACACAAGATTGGTGTAGGGAATCCAGGATCCATATTCACAAGTGCCAGAATTAATGCTCTCAGTTCAGTCAACTGTGCGGTGCAGTCACCAAGTGACTGCATGTAGGTTATTTAAGGGTGAAACTCTCCACCCTGCATGCAACCTTTTACGGCAGTGCACGCTGATGAGTATTGGTGCTTTGTCCCTTCAGCAGGCTGGGCCAACCCATCAGTACAGATGTACTTATCATATTGTTCTAGAGGCATGATTTTCATTAGGCAGAGAATATTCAAGTTTGTATTGCAGAAAAGCCAATGTTTGCAGTGTAGCCAAATCTGTTATGGTATGAGAGTTGGCCCAATGTATCCATCATTGAAGTAATGCTTTAGCATTCAGAACGGTAGCCTTTGTGATGACCGCTAAGATCAGCACAGGGCTCATGATGACTATTTGTTTCCCCAGAGCTAATGCTTGCTCCCTTACTACAGCAGCCTGTAGAGCAGTCAGTAGTTTTTTCTGTTGGTATAACATGCATTTCAACATTAGTGTATAAATGTGACATATGCAATCGCTATTATGTCACCTTCATTGAACATAACATATGTATGCAACAAAAAGAGGTCAGTGGAGCTTCAAAGAGACACAGCACCCACACCGTTATTACCCTAAATTTCAAAGAGTGGACAATATTTCATGTAAAGTGTGCACAACCTTCTATTAACCTTCAGCCCAAAGAGGTGCTCCCCTCCCTCTGGGGAAATAGATTCAAAACATAAAGTCAGGGGTGCACCACATAAAAACCAACAATAAAAGCAAATGTTGTTAGGAAGCAGGTATTAATAAGTCCTGAACAATCCAGTAATCTTCTTTTATTTGTGCTTCTTATATAATTGTTCTTAAATCCAGCCAACGAGTTTCATCCACTAGACAATGGACTTCTTCAGGGCAAAGAAATATTTTCTGGTCAAGGGGGAATCCAGTCCCGGTGGAATATCAATAAACAATGTTCTCACAAAGATGTACCGTCCAAAGCACAACATCTATGTGAGCTATTTGTCAATATGCATGTAGGCAAGTAGAGATAAGGAATCCCATCCGTGTGTAAATCACACACATTCGTATTCCATGTATATATTATGAGCAGCCCCAAAACACCCTGTGCAAGGCACTTGAATCTGTGCCGTCCATCTTCCCCTGAGGTACTATTTCCTGTACCACATCTAATAAAGGTTTTAAGAACAATTATAAGAAGCACAAATAAAAGAAGATTACTTGATTATTCAGGACTTATTACTACTTGTTTACTAACACCATTTGTGTTTATTGTTTGTTTATATGTGGTGCACCCCTGGTCTTTATGTTTTATAACAAATGTATGCCTTGATGCCCCGGCAATTATACTGATCACCAGGTTTGTTGTGCTTACACATGTTTGTAACTGTTTTGAAGCTACCATGTCAGTTTGTACTGAATGTACTATTTGTGTGTTTTTAGTGGTCCAGTGTGTGCTTGAAAATTCTGAACGAATCAGGTCACAGAACAGTTTACCCCGTTCTACGTAATCTGGAATGTATATTTTGCCAGAATGTAGGAATCCAAATATGGATAGTAATCGTTTCACCTTCACTGAAGTTGGAGGTTGTAGGTTGAAGTAGCATACACTTCTCAAAGTGTGTCGTCATGCTTTTGCCTTCACTCAACAGTTCGTATCCCAGAAACAGGACATTTCATTAAATTCGGAGCCCATATGAGCAAACCCCGCAATTATGCAATCTACTCTTGCTAAGTGTACTGAATGTTCATCATCCATCAACTATATGTCATTGACATAGGACAATGCCTGATCGTCAACATTTTGTAGCAGTTCTGTCACTCGAGCAGAAAAGATCCGGGGCTCTTCATATAGTCCTGAAGCAATCAACAGAATTGCTGTTAAGAACCCAGCACGGAAAATACAATTAAATACCTGCTTTCGGGAATTATATTTTGGCAGAAAAATCGATTCGAGATATCTAGAGTGATTTTGTATTTTTTACCCACTATATTGTTATTGCTGCGCTATGCACGTTTTGTACTACATATCTGCGAGTAGCTGTGTTTAACTGTCTAACACTAGAGGTTATGAGGGGTCTGGTTTCATTACTGGAAACAAAATATTATTTATTGAAGAGGTGCAACTTTCAATTACTCCCTGGTGCTCAAGTTGTTGGAGAATTACCCTAACTTGTTTTTTAGCCTTATTTTTAATGGTGTATCGCCTTTGAGGTTGTGGGATCGACCTTAATGGTATTTCATGATAAAGGGAACCACCATCCCACCCCACATGGTAGCAGCATAATGCAGGAGCTTGCACTAATCCCCAGTCCTTGTCGTAAGAATCTTTTACGTGTTCTGGAACAAGGTTGGGGAAGGTAGGATACATTATTTTCTTTCATAATCTTTATTTCGGCACAATTTGAGCCATAAAAAATGCATAGATCAATAATACATAAAAAAAATTGGTTACATAATGCGTTTGCTATATAGAGGAATAAATGGTGTTACACGGGACAGTGGTGTGGGTGAGAATCGTAGGATAAAAGAAGCATAAATAGATTAAAACGACATGCAAATATAAAGAAGAAATGTCATTATTAAAACTTTGAGATAAATACTGGTTAAAAGAGTGAATGGATATTACAACAATATCAATTCTCTTTCATTTTTACAATTGGAGTCCCTTCTTACTTCGTACAAAGTTTATGGAAAGTAAGAATCTGCTAATACCAAATACAATCACTCTTCTGGTATCTGACTTAATAATCCTCAGTGCCTCTTCACATGATCTTACTCCTAGAAGATTACACAGTGGCTTTATCCATTTCTTCCTAGCTATCGCATAGGCAGGACAAAAAAAGAGGATGTGCTGATCATCCTCCTTGGTGCTATTTTGACAAAACGTGCATAATCCACTTTGCCTTGATTCGCTTTGCCCTGATTCGTCCACCCTGGACCATCTTGCTAAAGTTGAGTTAGTTTTTAGGTTGCCATATCTGAATTTCATAAATAGACTTTTGGCCAATGGGGGTTGGATGTCATCAAGGAAATCCTTGAAGCTAGGAGAATCCTGGAATACCAAAAAATTACTTGTTAGTGGTCCACCCCTGTGCTCAGTGGTCAAAGTATATTTAATGTAGCCCCAGAAGGCAGTTTTAGCAGATTTTTAGCGTTTTGGGGTACATTTTCTGGTTCTTCCCAAAACTGTGGCAACCCAATTTTGATGAGCCAGGAACGCACATGTTTGAGCCAGATATTAGTCTTTAGTGAGTCCAGGCTCATTATTTCCCTCAGTCCATTTATGTAGTCTAGAAGCTCAGGTGTAGCCCAGAGCCTCACCTAGAATGATAAAGGCCGTAAGATGGTATAGTGGTCTGTGCGTTTAATATAACAATCTAGCATTAGTGGTATTGACGGGGTGCCCGTTGGCAACTTCACATGGCTTTTCAAGAATTTTTTCTCATTAGTTGTGAATGCATTCTTAGACATTGGCCCCCATATTTCGGCCCCATACAGTGCTGCACACTGGGCCTTGAACTTATATACTTCTAATGCCGGAGAAAGAGCTTTGCTAGTACTTATGCCATGTCTTTTTAGGATAGGTATGGTATTCTGCGTGAATGTCAGTTTGCTCTTCTCTATTTGGCTTCTCCAAGAAAATTTGGAGTCAATGGAGATTCCCAAATAAGAGAAGTCTTGAAATAGTTCTAATTTTTGCCCAGATAGTGTCAAATTCCCCTTAAATGTTTTATGGGGGTTTAGGGCCATGCATTTGTTTTTTTTAGCATTTATCTCTAAGCCCTTTTTGTTACAATATAAGTGAAATGAGTGTAATAGTGCTTGTAGTCCTCTAGGGGTTTGAGAGATTAATATAGTATTGTCCGCGACTAGCAGGGCAGATACCTTCTCTCCGTTCAATTTAGGGGAATCATTGTGACAACCTGCTAAGTGGGACGGAATGTCATTAACAAACAGTGAGAATAACGTGGGAGCCAGCACACTGCCCTAGCGAACTCCATGCTCAATCTGTATTTCTTGTGTCAATTCTCCGTTTGGTCCCCATCGCACTTTTGCAAAATTGTTTGCATGCAACCTTATGATCTGTTGAAGCAGACAAGCTGGTAGTGTAAGGATTCCCATAGGAGATCGCGTGGTATAAGGTCGAACGCGGCCCTGAGATCTACAAAGGCAACGTAAAGGTGCCCTTTTCTTGTATGCACATACTTCCAATAAAGGCAACAGAATCTGAAGACTTGGTCAACAGTGCTTACTCTGTTCCTGAAGCCAGATTGACACTTAGTAAGAACGGAGTTGTCTTCCATCCACAAATTCACTCTAGCTAAAATATGCCTTGAATACATTTTTTGTAGGATATCCATTAGACTGATTGGATGATAGTTGGAAGGTTCAAACCTATCGCCCTTTTTAAAAAATAAGACGATCTCCGCACCCCTCCAGCTCTCTGGGAGATCGACTTTTTCTCTGTTGGGGTAGACCATGACAAACTCTGGTGGCCAATCCTTTTCGGCCAAGAGAATTTCATAGCTAAATGACAAGTTCCTCCAAAATAGAACTTTAATGGGCCGTTGTATGTCTCCCTCCATCTGTAGTTGCATTTCGTATGACCGATGTGGAACACTCACCCATGTACCTGGTGTTTCCACCTGGATATAGTCACGCAGCACTACTACCGCCAGACAATCCATCAGGTTCTGGTGAACTATTGTGACATCTTCCACCCTGTCGAGATTGGTCAGAGCCCACTCCCTATTTAGAAGCAGTTTCGTCCTTTTCCGTGGCATTTTAACTGAAGTTTGGATAATTTAGGCTTATCTTCCTATTTAATTGTAGTCAGATGAGCACTGTGAGTCCTTCTTTGGTTTCATGTACTCCTCTGATTTGTGTTCTGACCGTCCATCTCTTCTCAAGCATTTTTTGGATGACTCCTGAAAGGAATGAGATAAATGTGAATCAGTATCCTCAAACCTGTCAGGTGGTCTAATATTATCACAGTTATGCAGGTTATAGCACTTCTCTGTGGCTTCCTGTCGACGAGACGCACCCTGCAATTTAGCCTTGTCTTTATTTTTCTTATTGTCCCACTTCCTCTTTGTAGAAGATTCGGGTGCTTGCTTTGAATTATCCTTCTCAGAATTACTCTTTATTTGTGATTACCATGTCTGGCTCCTAAAGTAGCTCTACACAGCGTTGCATAGGTTTTTTAGGTAATTTGTGCCCTTGTTGTCCTAAAACCAAATTTGGGAGTTGAGGGTGTATAGCCAATGCGGCTGATTCCCCTTTAATGTTACTTAGCATAATGACGGACACTGCAGTAAAATTGCCCATCAGCTTCATCCCCAAATCCAGGGCAGGGGTTGCCCCATACTCATTCTGCATCTGTTTAAGCACTTCTGGCAAAACAGCTAATGAGGGTGAACCATGAGTTCTGGTATTTACAGCAGCAAAGACCGTACCCCGAGTGACGCAGTCTTGCACAGGGGGATCCATCCCCATTGGCAAGCATATTGTTAGAATTCTGTGTTGTTCCTGGGGCCCTGTATGGGGAAACACTGCATCCAGCTGACTTGTTTTTGTGCAATCCAGAACGGAATTTCCTCCCATCTGGTGGGAATTTTACTCATGACTGCATTGATAGTGTGTGGGCTTGTGCCCAGTGTAGCAATCGTGGTTGTGCAGCTTGAGCAGTCTATACATGGTTAGTAAACTTTTGTACAATCTGTGTATCTGTGGTGCTGTCATGTTTACTATATTAGGATGTTGTTTGCAACCGGCTAAGACTAGCCATGTTGCCCCCTTATTGCTAAGGGGACCTAGTCTAACATAATTTATTGTGTGTGGTAGGGCACCTTCTAACCAACTTCTATGTCCTTGATATGTTATTGCCATTTCTATTTCTTCGTATGGTGTGTAGTTATTTGGAAATCCAGCTGCAGTGTAATTGTGAAACAGCCTAGTTGTGTTGTCTGCTGCTGGGAATGTAACCCATGAATAGAATGTCTTTGTCCAAAATGCTTCATGAGCTCAACCATGATGGTAACATCCCAACCCGTAAGGGCAAGACCATGTTGTAGCAGCTTCTGAGTAACCGCATGTCTGCAGTTCTTAGCTATATTTAATACTGTGTATTCAGCCATGATAATATGTAGAATTTAGAGAGGCTATCATAACAGGATAATCCTGTGAAAAGTTCAAGCATGAACAACCTGAAGCCAATACATGGGGTTTACCTACTCAGCTGAGGAGGATATTCCCTATCACCATGGACGTCTTCAGTTAAGTGGTGAGCTGGGTCTTTGGGCGTACGAAGAGAACTACTCAGGAAATCCAATAAAGAAGAACACAAAATATCAACGTTGGTGGCGCCATATGTCTTTGGGCATACAAAAGAGTACTACTCAGGCAATCCAATAAATAAGAACCCAGAATACCAACGTTGGTGGCGCCATATCGTACAGCTTATTCTTCCTCAGTAGGAACAACATAAGCATTGGGTTGGTGCCAGACTGATCTTTTGCACCCCCTCAGAATATGTTGGTCTATAGTCCTGCTAGCTCCCAGTGCATCCATAAGTACCTCTTAAACCTAGGAAGGTAACAAATGGATAATGCAACCTCAGGGCATGACAATTCTGACTCCCAATGAATTGTGGCAACAGATATAGAATCCTTTCACTCAGTCACTCATGCATACCCAAAGGAGATATATAAGAAGCACATGACATGGCATCTCAGCGGATGTACGTTGTTACAACGCATGCTTTTACCACGCATGCTTTTACAACTCAGGTTTTTCAACACAAGTCGTTACAACGACTTGTGTTGGGGGGTGCTGGATAGTGAATAGTTTAATTTACTATTCCAACTCCAGTCCCCATGGATAGTAGGGAAGGTGTTGGGTAATAAATTAAACTATTACCTATCCTAGAGCGCCCCCAGCGCAATTCGTTGTAATGCCTTGCGTTGAAAAACCTGCGTTGTAAAGGCACTGCGTGGTAAAAGTTGCGTCGTAAAGGATGTTTCCCATCTCAACATTTGTTGAAGCATTGCGATTCTTATATAAAATATATGTTCTGCAATGATTAATAGACATAAACAAATAAGAGTTATTAGTATCATGAGAATAGTGAAAAGGCTAACCAGTTCCACCATTGTGCTACGCAGTGTATACATGCTGCATATAAGTACTGTGGATAATGCACTCCTACTATGTGCTCCCTAACCTATTTGCCTGAGTGGGTGTTCTGCCAAAATCCCCTACTGGATCATCTGACTCCCCATTACCTGAGGGTAAATGTCTTCAGGGGCCGTCTTTGTCACAAGTTGAACATTCTTCCTCGCAGAGGGAAACAGGAACAACTGGGCTGGAATTCTGACAAGCTGCGACCTTGTAGTGACAGCAGAGTGCACCTCTTATCTGAACAGGTAAGTGCTCATGTATATATATTAAACAGATTAATGTTGCCGCTCTGATACCCCAGCCGGGCTATCATTATTTATCCCCCTATTATAGTTATGTCACCTACTGGAAGTTAAAGAAATAATAACAATTGTGCAATGAACTTTATCCCTTGTACTAGATGTTCAAGGTATAGTGATAATATGCAGATGAAGATTAAATGTAAGCATATGTGGTTTCTAAGAACCATATCCTTCACAGTCATGCAAGCAAATGTGTGACAAAAGTTAATGTGTAGGAAAGAAGGCAACTTAACAAGCATGTTTCTCCCTGAGCCTAAACCAGCCACATGACTGCTGGGGGTATTCTTTAACAATATATTCGGGGGGTTTCAGAGTTACCCCAATATAAACAGTCAAATATCAAAAGGGAGACTTTAGATAATCAAAGGCAAGGGGAGGGAGGTTATGCTTTGTCTCTATGATACTGCATTTCTTATTCAGTACCCAATCCTTTGCCCTTGTGGTCCCCATCCTTTTTAAATGTCATCCTCTAATCAAGGCTGGTAGGAATTAACTGAGCACATACATGAAATTTTAATCATCAGTCTGTTTGGTGTATTTGGTAAAGATAGTTTGTTGGCGTTGATATCCAGGTGAACAGCAATAATATCAAATTCAGTTTCAACCTGCAGTTTATCTCATCTTGTAACATTTTAGCGAATAGGTTTACAAATACACAGGTCATACTCCAGGATGTGAAGCGGCTTGACATCCTTGAAAACATTGAAAAAACATCCAGATAAAAATACATTAAATAAGGAAAAACAGGTCCCATGTAGCAATGAACACTTGAAGAGGAAGTGCTTTTGCAGCCATTGTTTGCCACCAGGAGTTAGATTGATTCTGATTGCCTCAGATTTGGACACGCTCAGTTTAAATCCCAGTACAGGCTCCAGAAAGGGGTCAAGTGATATCTGTGGATTTGCCAATCAAATCCAAACATCATCAGCAAAGAGTGAAAGCTTGAATTCATCCCTGCTCAGTTTTATCCCTTTAATTAGTGGGTTGCTATGAACCATTTGCACCAAAGGACGCAGATTTAGGGCAAAAAGTAGAGATGACAGGGGTCAGCCCTGTCTTGTCATCCACTCTATCCTCACCACATTTTAGTCCTATCCATTGATATTGACTCTTGCAGTTGAGTTAACATACTCTGCAGGTGCCATCTAAATGAATTGCTCTGCCACTCTCCTATCCCTGCATGTTTCCCTCAGTATTGAGGAACAAGAGGACCACAGGGTCTTTATGTTTGTTAGTTTTGTCAATTAGGTGCATACCTTTTCAGTATTATCACCTACTCTTCTCTACAGGGAAGAAAGCCTGTCTGATTGGAACATATTAGCTCTTGTAATAGGTCTGCAGTCTGTTGGCAAATATCTTTGTATATGAAATGGCAGAATTTAAACCTCAGCCAATGTTTGTGTGACAGGCTGGGAGTGTACAAAGCAGATTTCCAAAGTGCGTAGAGACTGAGAGAGAGGGGGACTTCAGAGAGAATCCACAACTGCAGATCTTTGTAGGCCCAGGGAGCTGGAAGTGTGAACGTTTAAACAGTCCCCTGTACAAAATCTCATATGCAGCTCTATTTCATCCAAGGCATTCATAACCAAACATGAAAGCAAGGAAAGCAGCTGGCTGATGATGGTGATCCAGACCTCAGTGTAGCTCTGAAAGCCTACAGATCATGAGACAGGTCTTGGAAGACCTCTTTGAAGGATTAAGCGATTGCTTCACTACCTTATGTGATTAACGTAATCAGGAATTTCAAGATGTCTGGAGAGATGTCAATATTCCGGGTCAAATAATCTTTGTCTTGGAATAATCCAACAATGATCAAGAAGAACAAATTCTCTTTTATTAAAGGAGAAGTGATCACACCCTGACTACAAAACATCCTCCTACAAGGAAAACTCAAGACATTGAGAACAGGTCCATGGGAACAATCTAAGAGTACAGGACATTCTGTGTGGTGCTGAAGGTGCAACTATTGTAGGCTTTACACAAAGACAAAGACTCCTGCACCCCATTTTTGTGAACAGTGATGATGGAACACCCAAAGGCAATCAATCAACCAATACAATTTATTTTGGTCAATAGACCATAAAAGTGCATGTGCATTACAATAACAATTCATTAGAACAGTCTATAGGAGCACAGGCTCGGACCCCAATTCCTAGGTTCTAATTACCGTCTTAAGAGCCTGCACCCCATTAAATAGACAAAAATATAAACAAATATAAAACAATGTTAAAAGCAGATATATCATATGTTACAAACACAAAAAACGCACATAAAACCAGAGATAATAAAAATTAATTAAATGGAGCAGTTCCAATTAAAACGTTAAAGAATTATCAGCTTAGTCCTGCGGGTTAATATTCAGGATACTTTTGCGTACACACCACATGGAAAATTAGAAGGGTGACACCGCAAATACGATAGGCAATCGAGTGTTGTATTTCAGCAGTCTAAATACCACTATGTAGTGCTGTGTTTCCAGGTTTCTGCATACCGGAGCAACCAGCGATGCCTAGCTTTCCTATAGCTGGGACAGAAGAACAGTACATGGCATTCTGTCTCCTCTGTGTTACTGCAGGCCAGGCAGCCTAAAGGGGTTAAGCCAGCCCATTTGAGGTAAAGGAGTGCAGCAGGAGGACCCCAGGCCTGAATTGTAAGTATAGCTTTCTGGCCAGGGCAGGTTGAATATCATCCAGGGTGGGCTCTAGGGTAAACTGGTATTTAATTATCAGTAACAATGCAGTTAGAGAGCCAGTTGTTGAGCTCCCCTGAAGGAGAGCGAGTTTGCTCTCCCTATAGCTCCAGGCCAGATCCTTCCTAGAAATTGTAGGGCAAAATGCCTCAGCATTGTACCATAGGCTTGCTCTACCCTTAGCCAAAAGCGTGTCCCTGACGTGGACTATCGATGTTTTTTTCCCATGCCATGTAGGCTCAGAACCTCCCTTAGCTCTACCCTGTTATCAGCCAGTTCCTGGGCGGCCCATAATTGATGCCAAAATGCAAGGAGTTTAAAGTTGATTTCATCTGCGATTGGAATGCCCCGAAGGTCCAGACGGATCGGTGTAAGGGAGGAACTGTGCGGAAGCCCAATCAGCTGCCTGAAAAAGAAATTCACGCTCTTAGTGATGTTTCGAGGTGGACAATGCCCCTAGATTTCATCCCCATACATGGCAACACCCCTTTCTTGCACTTTATATATATCAACAAGTGGACCAATGGGTTTGCCGCAGGAGTTCCTAAATAGCTTAGCCAAACCCCTGTGGTGAAATTCTTCTCTTTGGTTTCCAGAAGGTGCTATTGCATCATCCTTTTTCTGTGTTTACACACACAAAGGCTCCTCTCTATCTGCACAGGCCATAATTGGTCCTCCAGAACTAGCTGGTCCATTATAGTAGCTTGAACCCCTCACTTTTCGTGTGTGAGACTATACCTCTTAATGTAGGTATAATTCTCCACATAATAAAAAAAAATGTTAACAGAGTTTTATATAGCACAAACTTGACCCGAAGGTATCGGGTATCAGAGCGCTTTACATAGCAACAGTTGCGTTACATGAGGACACATTCATTTTTTTGTTAGGCACGTGGAGATTAAGTAATTTGCCCAGAATCACAGGATGTTCAGCATCGTTACCGAGGCTCGTACCCAGTTCCCCAGATTCGAGGTCGACCGACCCAGCAGTTAGGCCAACTCCTCTCCAATTTGCTTCCAATATAGCAAATTCATCTTCTAAGTAATTGTTTTTCTCAGTCGGGTGTGATGTTGGATTTTAAGGGCAGACATTTGTAATGATTCTTCTTCTCTGCTAGGCTACAGGGCAATGTGACCATCATTAAACTGTGTCAACAGAAGTGGCATCAATATAAGGATGCATAAATAATTTCACAATTACTGATTAATCTGAATTTAAGGCATAATGGATAAATCTAGATTTAATATCCAACTTATCAAGCTAATTGCCTCTGTTGTTCTCATGAATATGCTTTCATGTCTCAGCTGGTGCAGCACTAAAAAGTGTAAGATGTTTTATTAATTATCAGCATGATTCTTTGACTGCTTTGGGGACTGCTTGTCATTGTTGTAACAAAAATCCCCATGTAAATTTATATGATGTAATGTGCTTCAATGCTGTACCATTATGATGCTCAGACATGCCGGAGTGAAAGCCTAGTTGCAAAGGCTGTGGGAAGTGTAGTGGTCACAAGGGTATTTAGAGAGGTTCATGGTCCAGACAATACCAGTCGGTGCTCTCTGTTGCACACCAAAGCTAGCAGGAAATTTAAGGGGAATGCTGCAGAATGCCACAGACTATGGGACTCAAGAAAGTGAAATTCATAGCTGCAGAACTAGAGCACGTTGGGTGAAAAGCTAAGTCAAATGAGCAAAGCAGTTCCAATTTATAACTTCTTACTGGCCAGAAAATGATTAAAAAATATAATGGATCCTGCCTATGCATGTCATTGCCCTACTATTATGAAGGCATTGAAAGGTGAAACGAAATTAAAATCCTAATGTAAGGAGAGACAGCAGGGTCAACAATAAATAACATTATATTAATATGGAGCCACCATTACACAGCAACTACTGTGGTACATATATGTGGTAATAAAGTAGAGAAAAAATATGTGTTTAATGTTAAAAAGGACAAATCAAGAATATAAAGATAAGTTAACATAAGGCATCAACCCTGCCAAGTACCACTCATAAGAGGTTAGATTAACGCATTTTAGTACTGGTGTCTGCATCAATGCACTGAAATGCATTAGTCACACATTTACAGCACCCCTGATCACAACCAGCGACAAGGCACTCTTAATGCCAATCAGTCTGAGTTGCATTATTACCAAGCAGCAACGTAATTTCTTGCTCTGCCTGCTGCCTCTGATGAATACAAATAATTCCATAAGGTCAGGCAGGAGATGATTGACCCAATCTGGATGTTGCAGAGAACTGGTGCCTTCTCTCCAGCACCTACTCACAGTAGTGCTCACTGTGGATGAAGGTCATGTTGTTTGTAGGCTACTTTTTTTCGAGGCATGGCAGCTGGTCTCGGGTCTTGAGTTCTGTTAGGGTCCAGGTTAGTGGCCCGCTGAAAGCTCAAGCAAGACGTCTAGTTGATATTTCAGGACAAGGACTTCTTGGAACCTCGATGCCTAAATGAGCCAAGTTTTCACGAGGGGCCATGTGACCTACTGTCTACAGCTGCTGCCCTGCGAAATAGCAACACTGTTTCAAATAGGGCCTTTCCCCAATACCCTGCATATCCAGGTAAATCTCAGTCGGCTAAAAAAAATTAACCTATATTGTGCAAGGTAAATTGAATGTGTGTCCTCATGTAACGTAACTGGTGATATGTAAAGCGCTCTGATACCTGATTCGGTTCGGGTCTTGTTCACGCTATATAAAACTCTGCAAAAAAATAAAATGGAGGCTTAGTGAAATGCAGAGGTGTGGAGAGTAAAGGTATTTGCCTAGGATACACAACCCTTTTAAATGGGGAAGCCAGGAACTATATCAGATCCCTCAACTTCATGCTGTGCAACCCAGACACCAGACAACTATCTCCATTTGATCTCAACAGACAATTTCTTGGTCAAGCACAATCAATGTCCTATTTCCTCACAGCACAATCCCCGTCCAAGACATATCACCATTTGGCCCGTAAAACACAAACCACCAACCCAATTAGAACACCTCCATTTGACAAACATGTGGTCAAACACCACATATGCAAATAAGAATACACTTGGAAACTCTGTAAACACTGTGCAGACACTGTGCCCATGGAGGCCAGTGCAATAGCAATCCCCCCACACCTATGTCCCAACATTATCACAGCAGGAGGGATTCTATGCAATCTTTCCAAATTGAAATAACCAAATTAAGGAGCTGTGTCCTAGGTGCCGGAGTTTTAGGTAGAATGACATTGGCAAATGATGGTGCCTTTGCTGATGATATTTACAATTAAAGGCCAACTGAAATATAACATGCTCATCTATGGCTTCACAAAAAAATAGATCAAATTAAATAACTGTGAAATCAAGTGTAGGCTGGCTTTATTAGTCTTAAGGATGATGAGATCTCCATTGAAATGTTGTGTTGTAGCCAAAGTTAGGCACATACATACTTGCTATAAAGCAACTATTGCTGGTTTTGATAGGAGGGGGGTATCTTTCAAATTGCTCTTTTGATTAATTTACCATCTTTTAAAATTATGTGTTTTATAATGTTTGTAAAAGGATATTATGATGTGAAAAATCATCACGTACACAATTTTTAATTGATTGACACGCAGCATTTCAGACTATATATTGCAACTCTATTCCAATGCACAGATGCACACAGTATTTGGTCTATAAGTGCTCAAATACCTGTCAGTCGATTATATCAGGGATGGCATTGTGTTTCTTTTGGCTTCCATGCATTCACATCCATTAAAGTCTAGTGCTCAGATTTGGAAGACCTTGGTTTGTAAGTGGTGCAGAATGTGAGGCCAGCGCAAGAAACAGGTCCACAACTTCTCCTTACTGGTATCCAAGCATCCAAATGTATCACTTTTCTCTTAGGGTAGCTAAGGAGAGCAGTCCAAGGCCTACACAGGGAAAGTGGTGTGGGCTGATAATCACCATTCACTGGCACGCAATAATATTAAAACAAAATAAATGATTGTTCAATCACTGCTTTTTCTTTAAAAAAAACTAAAAGGACATTTATTACACTCACACACACACACACACTACTAAATACTATGCATTAATTTACAAATTCATAAATCAGGCAGATAGAAATTCCTTTGCTGGCATTCCGAATTCACATTTGACACTTAATAGGCCATGAACCCAAGTCACAGTATCCCCCCACCTATACCACATAGATCACAATATAAGGGAGTATCACTTTAATTAAAGCAGGCTTATTGACTTTGTTAAATGGTATCACAGCATGATGTAAGGCAAGGGTTCATCACAACAATAACATATGGCAAGCCTATTGGTTTGGCCAAGAGGTCACCACAGCAAAATACTAACAAGCATTAGAAATGCAATCGGGCTCGGATTTATTTGAGTTTGAGCTAATGGCATTGTAAATGCCAATGTCTTTTTGCCATGTGTTATGGAGTGTGTGCATGTGGTGTGTAGTGGAAGTATCTTGGTTGAATTGTAATTTTACCAATGGTGGCATGCTGTGCTTTATATGAATATGTTTAAAAGTAAAGTGTACCATACTGCGATTGCTTGGTGGAAAAGTGCACTGCCGGCTGGAGGTGTGTGTGCCTGGTGGAAGGGTGCACTGACGGCTGGTGGGTGTGTGCTTGGTAAAAGCGTGCACAGATGGATGATGGTTGTTGGTGTTTGTGCATGGTGAAAGCATTCATTGACGGCTGGGGGTGTGTTGTTGTGTGTGTTGTTTTCTGTGTGCTGGTGAGTGTGTGGTGGTGAGTCTGTGGGGGTGAGCCTGGGGAGTGAGTGTGGTGGTGAGTGTGTTGTGTTGAGTGGTGACAAGTGTGTGGTGTTGAGAGACTGAGGTGTGTGGTTTGTGTGTGCGTTATGTGTGTGTGGTGTATGTGTGTGTGGTGTTTTCTGCACACTCACACACTGCCCCTACACATTCACACACTGCTCACCCGCACACTCCCAATGTCACCCTGCATAGTCACACAATGTTTACCCTGCACACTCATTCTGCACACTCACACAATGTGCACCCTGACACACTGTCTCTGCAGTCACTCTGCACTCACTGTCACTCTGCACTCACTGTCACTCTGCACTCACTGTCACTCTGCACTCACTGTCACTCTGCACTCACTGTCACTCATTATCACTCTGCACTCACTGTCACTCTGCACTCACTGTCACTCTGCACTCACTGTCACTCTGCTGTCACTCTGCAATCACTGTCACTCTGCACTCATTGTCACTCTGCACTCACTGTCACTCTGCACTCACTGTCACTCTGCACTCACTGTCACTCTGCACTCACTCTGCACTCACTGTCACTCTGCACTCACTCTACAGTCACTCTGCCCTCACTGTCACTCTGCACTCACTGTCACTCTGCCGTCACTCTGCAATCACTGTCACTCTGCACTCATTGTCACTCTGCACTCATTGTCACTCTGCACTCACTGTCACTCTGCACTCACTGTCACTCTGCACTCACTGTCACTCTGCACTCACTCTGCACTCACTCTACAGTCACTCTGCACTCACTGTCACTCTGCACTCACTGTCACTCTGCACTCACTGTCACTCTGCACTCTACAGTCACTGTCACTCTGCACTCTACAGTCACTCTGCACTCTACAGTCACTGTCACTATGCACTCACTGTCACTCTGCACTCACTGTCACTCTGCACTCACTGTCACTCTGCACTCACTGTCACTCTGCACTCACTGTCACTCTGCACTCACTCTGCACTCACTGTCACTCTGCACTCACTCTGCACTCACTCTACAGTCACTCTGCCCTCACTGTCACTCTGCCCTCACTGTCACTCTGCCCTCACTGTCACTCTGCCCTCACTGTCACTCTGCCCTCACTGTCACTCTGCCCTCACTGTCACTCTGCACTCACTGTCACTCTGCACTCACTGTCACTCTGCTGTCACTCTGCACTCACTGTCACTCTGCACTCACTGTCACTCTGCTGTCACTCTGCACTCACTGTCACTCTGCACTCACTGTCACTCTGCACTCACTGTCACTCTGCTGTCACTCTGCACTCACTGTCACTCTGCACTCACTGTAACTCTGCACTCACTGTCACTCTGCACTCACTGTCACTCTACAGTCACTCTGCCCTCACTGTCACTCTGCCCTCACTGTCACTCTGCCCTCACTGTCACTCTGCACTCACTGTCACTCTGCACTCACTGTCACTCTGCACTCACTGTCACTCTGCACTCACTGTCACTCTGCACTCACTGTCACTCTGCACTCACTGTCACTCTGCACTCTGCTGTCACTCTGCACTCACTGTCACTCTGCACTCACTGTCACTCTGCTGTCACTCTGCACTCACTGTCATTCTGCACTCACTGTCACTCTGCTGTCACTCTGCACTCACTGTCACTCTGCACTCACTGTCACTCACTGTCACTCTGCACTCACTCTGCACTCACTCTACAGTCACTCTGCACTCACTGTCACTCTGCACTCACTGTCACTCTGCACTCACTGTCACTCTGCACTCACTGTCACTCTGCTGTCACTCTGCACTCACTGTCACTCTGCACTCACTGTCACTCTGCACTCACTGTCACTCTGCACTCGTCACTCTGCACTCACTGTCACTCTGCACTCACTGTCACTCTGCACTCACTGTCACTCTGCACTCACTCTGCACTCACTCTGCACTCACTCTGCACTCACTCTGCACTCACTGTCACTCTGCACTCACTGTCACTCTGCACTCACTGTCACTCTGCACTCAGTCTGCACTCACTGTCACTCTGCACTCAGTCTGCACTCACTGTCACTCTACAGTCACTCTGCACTCACTGTCACTCTGCACTCACTGTCACTCTGCACTCACTGTCACTCTGCTGTCACTCTGCACTCACTGTCACTCTGCACTCACTGTCACTCTGCACTCACTGTCACTCTGCACTCGCTGTCACTCTGCACTCGCTGTCACTCTGCACTCGCTGTCACTCTGCACTCGCTGTCACTCTGCACTCACTGTCACTCTGCACTCACTCTGCACTCACTCTGCACTCACTCTGCACTCACTGTCACTCTGCACTCACTGTCACTCTGCACTCACTGTCACTCTGCACTCAGTCTGCACTCACTGTCACTCTGCACTCAGTCTGCACTCACTGTCACTCTGCACTCAGTCTGCACTCACTGTCACTCTGCACTCAGTCTGCACTCACTGCCACTCTGCACTCAGTCTGCACTCACTGCCACTCTGCACTCTCAATCTGCACTCTCAAACTGCACTCTCAATCTGCACTCTCAAACTGCACTCTCAAACTGCACTCTCCACTCTCAATCTGCACTCTGCACTCTCAGACTGCACTCTCAAACTGCAATCTGCACTCTGCAATCTGATTCTGCACTCTCAATCTGCACTATCAATCTGCACTCTCAATCTGCACTCTCGAGTCTCATACTGCACTCTCAAACTGCACTCTCAAACTGCACTCTCAAACTGCACTCTCAAACTGCACTCTCAAACTGCACTCTCAAACTGCACTCTCAAACTGCACTCTCAATCTGCACTCTCAAACTGCACTCTCCACTCTCAAACTGCACTCTGCACTCTCAAACTGCACTCTCAAACTGCAATCTGCACTCTGCACTCTGATTCTGCACTCTAAATCTGCACTATCAATCTGCACTCTCAATCTGCACTCTCAAGTCTCATACTGCACTCTCAAACTGCACTCTCAAACTGCACTCTCAAACTGCACTCTCAAACTGCACTCTCAAACTGCACTCTCAAACTGCACTCTCAATCTGCACTCTCAAACTGCACTCTCCACTCTCAAACTGCACTCTGCACTCTCAAACTGCACTCTCAAACTGCACTCTCAAACTGCAATCTGCACTCTGCACTCTGATTCTGCACTCTCAATCTGCACTATCAATCTGCACTCTCAATCTGCACTCTCAAGTCTCATACTGCACTCTCAAACTGCACTCTCAAACTGCACTCTCAATCTGCACTCTCAATCTGCACTCTCAAACTGCACTCTCAAACTGCACTCTCAAACTGCACTCTCCACTCTCAAACTGCACTCTGCACTTCGTTGTCAATAAGGCCTTTCTTTTGGAACTGTGGCACATTTGGGTGAAATAGATTATATCTGTGAAGACTTTCTGTTTTATGAAACATTGTCTGTTGTGTACAGCCATGATAGTTACAGTACGTGTTAACAGCCAGCTAAACTGTGTGTTATATGGGCTTATCAAGCTATTGAGGGTTTCTGATTGACCCAAGATTGAACACTGCCTTTTAAAAATATCAATATCACCTCAAAACTGCATTATGAAAATATAACATGTTACATGCACAGACTTGGCATCCATTTTTAGAAATATTATACAATGTATTATTTTTTACATTTTTGTAACTTTGTATTAAGGTGATGTTGTGAAATTGACGGTTTCTGATAGAGCCTAAGAACGAAGGTTCACAGTGTATAAAGAGCATAAGGAAGACAGCATCACTGGAATATACTACGTTAAAACGTAAGCAATTCTTAGAAACCTTAAATGATGCAATTTTTTGCGTTTTCAATGGTGGGAAAAACGGTAAACAAGAAGTAACCTGAAAAGAACCCAATCACGTGATTTTATCAGATTATTGGTAGATGAAAAGGAACAGTTGCAGCTCTATCGGTAAACCAGAGGGCACCCCAGTTCTATTTACTATTGTCTGTTGCCATAGATACGCATCGTGATGAACCTTATTAGTGGATGTGGCCCTTTACAATGAGTTGCAGCTGGGGACCATTGTGGATAGTGACACTCCTCACAAGCATTTCTAGTTACTGAATGTGAGAACAACCATTGCCGGGCGCGCCCCATCTGCCTCATCATTTCCTGGGAATGGCTGAACACCGACCTGCCTGCCTTAAAATGGGGCCACAACGTAGTTCCTGTTTATTTACAAGGAAACTAGGAACGTGAATCAAGTCTTTTACTCCTGAAAGGTTGCTTTACAAGTCGGTTGCCGTCTTTCCATGCGCTAATGTTAGTTAACTTCCATTTATTTTTATTATCACGTAGTTGCTTCTAGAAGTTAGCCATCTGTTGGGCTGAAAACTGTCTGCCACCCTTTTTTTGCGGTGATTTTCTTTTCTCTAAAGATTTTACAAACAGGGTTTTTATACAAAGTGACAAAACAAATTAAGTCGGAAGTATTTGTTAGAAAAAACACTTTGGCTAATCCATTCAGAAAAGATGTAGTTGCCAGTTGATAACAAACTACAGAATGCGAGTCACTTATCCTTAACCAACACGGTCTCTTTAAGCAAACACACAACCTGATTTGACGAAGAATAAACGTCAGCGTCACAAATACATCATTAAACACCTTGCGGATGTGCATTTAATGTAAATAAAGTGCGCATGACGTGGTTTAGGGAGTAGATTTGTTTGACGTGATAAGTGTTTTTGAGTCTACCTGGAATCAGCTCAGAAATGTTAGCGGAAGAGGAGAGAGGCGGGGCAGAATCTATATGAATGCAACAGCTAGAAATACCACACGGCAGCTCTGACTGTACAAAGGCTCTGGGGCAGTGATTCAAATGTCAGATGTGACATTTTACTGCAGTTCTATGCATCGGCCGTGAACTGGCGCTGGTAGCAGTCGTCACCCCCCGGCTACAAAGCATTCCCTTGATGCAGTCAGGGAAGGTTGTCAAAAGAAACTGAGCGCGTAGAAAAAAAATGTTCAAAACATCATGCACTTTTAATTCAGCGCAGCTGAGACATCTTTACGGTGGGCGCAAGGGAGGAGAGGGCCAGGAGCTGTCGTTTCTAATTCAGTGCACCCATGTATTGTTATAAATCTCTTTCCCTGTCTTTCCCGATCCACTACAAGGGAAGTCGATCCTTCTTCTCAAATAATAAACAAGAACAAGGAAGCTGCGCGCTGAGCGCTGCAGAATTGTGAACGCGCCCGGCCATCTGGATTCACTAACGGAGGCACCCTGACAGCTCCTAATTATAATTTATGTACTTCTTTGCGCAAGCACGCACGAAATATGCCCAAAATGGCGGAACAAAACTACATTTACCCTATCACTTCAAGCCTATTAAAACGAAAACACAAGGAAGACGAATCACTGACCAGATGACAGAAAACGGTAAGGAATGTGTGGAATTTCTCTCTCCAAGGCCCTAGGAGATACTTCTTTTTTTTCTCCTTTAACATTAGTTCTCGAAACTCCTCCCAGTTTCACTGGGGAGGAGTCCGAGCCCTAAAAACCACATGTTAAGAATCACCATCATCTCAGTGAAATCAATAATCTGAGTTTAAATGCAACCATTATTATGAATAAAGCAGTAGAACATTTAACAAAAATAGCTGTCAGCAATGCATTTTCAATAAAGCATTGAAAACCACCATAACAGAATTCTGTGCCTTTCTTTTACACATTTAGGCCAAAGAAAATAGAGCCACAGAACAAACCACTTGAGATCAGTGCACTCTCAGAACATAGAATAAAAGTCCATCCTTGGGTACTCTTAAACCTTAGCTGAAAGCCTGAGATGTCATAATTTTGATGACCCTGAAAACGCTGGGTCACTTTTGAAGTGCTTTTAGGGGGGCTGCTGTTACTGCTGTAGCCACCTACAACTCTTTTAAAAATTTTGGTTGTTCCCCTGCCATCCTGGGGCCACCACAAAAGAATTAAATGTATACAAATTAAGCCCCATAGGGTATTACGGAGTGCTCCGTCGACACAGTAGTGTATATTTTATTAGTGCCGGTCTGTGGGATGAGGTCCCCAGGCATCGCAGAGCACTGGGGAGGGGGCCTTGTGCACACCCCTCACAGGTTCATTAAAGATTAATTAATCTTGCGGTGACCCATGGCCACTGGCCCACCCCAGGGGTAATTTCAGTAACTGCAGCTCAACGCAACACACTCAATTTCTCCAAAACTGGTCAAAAGTCAAATCCTTAAAGGGCTATAACTCAGGTCTGGTTGGGCCGATTTTGACAATCTTGGGCTCATTTTGCTCCTGGCCATGATTCCTAGCCAACGGAAGCTTTTACAGTAGGCTCCTGGCCTTTAAAGTGGCATAATTTGCAGGGAATGCGTTCCACTGACTCCCTTTGCCAGCTTTTTTCCTTTTGTTGGTCTCTTTTGCTCCTCTTCTCCTGCTGGGGCACAGTAGTGCAGATCTTACCCAACCGGTCCTTAGAGGGTGTAAGGGAACCCACTTCACTGGTCCTGGAGATAGCCACTGGCCCTGGAATCAGTTTTTGGCAGAGTCCTTAGTTTATAAGGGCATCAGGGGTTTTGTCCTTCCAGCTTTCCATTGTGTTGCCACCATCCATTTCTAGTGTCCAATTCTCTTTCTCTCTCTTGTGCAAGAGCTTTTAAATGGGGGTGGGAAGTTCTAAGTGCCAGGCCTTCCTGGAAAATCATGGGGTGTGACATCACCCTTCGATCCCTGTCCCAACCCGTCTGCACAGAACGCTGGTACAATCCAAGATGGCTTTGTCAATTAGTCTCAGTTTACACCTCCTCTAGGGGCCTCAGCCCACCCTACTTGACATCAATGCCGGGGGCATTTCCAACAAAACTTTAAAGTGGAACCTCCTTCTGTGTTGGCTCCAGAGATCTGGGCTTCCTTCTGTGTTCTGTGGGCCTGGGTGTCCCAGTCCCGGTACAGTGTGACACCTATTACCAGATGCAGATTTTACTCCCCACCCCTTCCTCCTCAGGAGTTGGGTGAAGCACTGTTAGTTATTCCTTTCATGTTGAGAAGCCTTTGCTACCTCTGCTGGGGCCCAAAGTAATCAACTTGGCCCAGCAGGGTGACAAAAGGCCTAAAATCTTAACCTAAGCTGATCCAGAGAAATATGACAATTCTGTACGACCCATAAGGAGTACATGTAGGTTCTTACAATCTGCATATTCAAACTTTTGCACATGTTTCACCTCTGTTTGATATGTTAATGGACTTTGTAGGCCTAAGGGAAGCAAAATTACACTTTAAGGCAGATTTCCCCCTATGTGTATTACATAGTGACAATGCAATTAAACCTGTAAACCCTACTGACCATACCTATGAGTGCCCACTAATATTATAAGGCCTATCCCAGGTCATCATCTAATGTTGCAGAGTCCCCGCTGCACCAAGCTACCTGTGCATAGTTATTGGGCAGCGCATATAAGTAGTCTCACACGTGCAGCCTGTACACGTGTGGACATGCATCACGTTTATGTGTAACCAGCCAAGTGCCCTTTAGCCTAGCTGTGATACAGCAGCCTTATCATTGGTGACACATGCAATCCACTTACCATATGATTGCTGTGGGTAAGAAACAAGTACTGAGATACACCCATAGTAATAAGTTAAAAAAATGGGTGATCAAAAAGTGAAAAATCAGGGTTGATTAAATGGGTGGAGTCCGTTTGCAACAAGACTTGCTAATGCTTTGTGCCCGGTTTGCACCACAAAAGTGACACAAACCAGGGGCAAACTGTTGTGGTGAGATTTACTATCTGTCGCATACCAGAATTTGTGTTGGAAAGTTTCCCAAAGTAATACAAAATTGTGCTAAGCTCCACCTTGTGCTACTTTATGTCAAGGAGGGTTTCCTGGGTACTACATTGGTATTTCCACATAACCAACATGTTGTTTGAAGCAAATACAAAATTAACATTAGTAGGAAAGGATTTTAATCAAAAACGTATGACTAGTTAAGGGAGAAATATTGTCTTTTCTCTTTATTTTTCCAACTTTGCATGTGTGCTGCATTGTACAGCACACATACAGAGTGGGAAATATGTTAAAAGATAGTTTTTATCCTGAAAGGGTCTCCATCAAGTATAAAATCTATGCTTAACAGAAGGCACTCATCCTTGCACTAAGGTAAAAGAGCTTGTGCTTTGGCAGCCAAAAGTGTCCGTTTTGTTTCTCCTTTGAAGCAAGGCATCACAGCAACTTTAGTTGTTGCTATTTAGATTAAACTGCTGAGGGAACAACACAATTGAATCCACAGAGAACCAAATGAAAAGTAGAAAGAAATCTAGAAGTGGATTTCCGTCATAACCTATGACTAATAGAAGAAAAGAAAAAGGGAATGAAAGTAAGAAAAATGGCAAAATGGTGAAAGGAAGGAAAGACATGAGATGTCAACATATTAAGAAAAAGAAAGAAGTAGTTGTGAATCAAGAAAAACAAGCATTTACAATGCAATGGTTTCGCCTTTGGAAAAGTTAGAGCTATTGGCATTGCTCATGAAATTCCTTTTTTTTTTTACTTATAAATAAATGGCACTTGTATTTACATTGCCAACAGCTCTGAGAAACATTGAACATAGGGGGGGGGGGGAATTTTATGGGGATCACACTGGGGACAGAAGAAAAGAGCTGATAAACCTATGCACTCTCACGGAGTACAATCCGAGACAAAAAAAAGTCATCGAATAAGAAGCAAATAAATGAGATTGACAAAAAACACAACCAATGGTAAGCAATGGACAGGTTGTAGGCACACAGTAGGCCTTTTGCAATCAGACAAGTTAAACTATGTGGGCTGGACCACAAAAAGTTATGTGTTCACACTGCGGCAAACGTTACGTTACGTTACATGAGGCAATAGAGACAATTGTGCGTGTATCAAGAGCAAACAAAATACAAGAGGTGACAAACGATACGTTACACGTGGAAAAAAAGTGACCTGTGTGCATGTTACCAAAGCGTACAAAGTACAAGTAGAGGTATAAAACTGCAATAAAAGGTAGATACTCAAAAAAAAGACGTTACATGAGGCAACGGTGGCAATTGTGCATGTATCAGAGGCAAACACAATACAAGAGGTAGCAAAGGATACATTACACAAGGAAAAGTGACGTGTGCATGTCACAAAAAGTGCACAATGCAAGTAGAAGTATAACGCTGCACTAAATGGCAGGCACTCAGACTACAAGAACACACTGGGAAGGCACTCCTATAGTCATGGAGAACAGAATTTCCTATAATGGGAGGACTTCCTTCAGATAATACAGAGGGCGTGAATTAAATTAGGATACTGGCCTTTGCATCGTCCCTCGTGCACGGAAACAATCGTCGCCCAGGAGCACGCGTGCACTCGCATCATGAGGCAGAAAAGCGCTGTACAAGTGATGTAAAAGTTATTAATCATAGGCGTACCTGTGTGCGGGAGATGCGGGCTCCCCTTGCTGTCCCAGCCGAGAGGCCTCCTCCTGTCCCATACCGTGCGCCATGCTCGTGCCCATCAGTGCAATCCTCAGAGAGGGGCGGCTTCAGGGCGCTTTGGACCCTCGGTGCACACTGGCAGGCTCTGGGCATCTCTCGCTGCTCCCAGCGCTGCCCTCTCTGCCCGCATCTCTGCCCCTCCCCCTCCCACCGGCGGGAACGGACAGCGGGAGTGGTGGGGTCGGGGAGGCTTCCTCCTTTGGGGGGGGGGGCGGCGGGAACGGACAGCGGGAGTGGTGGGGTCGGGGAGGCTTCCTCCTTTGGGGGGGGGAGCGGCAGGAACGGACAGCGGGAGTGGTGGGGTCGGGGAGGCTTCCTCCTGGGGGGTGGGGGGGCGGCGGGAACGGACAGCGGGAGTGGTGGGGTCGGGGAGGCTTCCTCCTTTGGGGGGGGGCGGCGGGAACGAACAGCGGGAGTGGTGGGGTCGGGGAGGCTTCCTCCTTTGGGGGGGGGCGGTGGGAACGGACAGCGGGAGTGGTGGGGTCGGGGAGGCTTCCTCCTTTGGGGGGGGGGCGGCGGGAACGGACAGCGGGAGTGGTGGGGTCGGGGAGGCTTCCTCCTTTGGGGGGGGGGCGGCGGGAACGGACAGCGGGAGTGGTGGGGTCGGGGAGGCTTCCTCCTTTGGGGGGGGGCGGCGGGAACGGACAGCGGGAGTGGTGGGGTCGGGGAGGCTTCCTCCTTTGGGGGGGGCGGCGGGAACGGACAGCGGGAGTGGTGGGGTCGGGGAGGCTTCCTCCTTTGGGGGGGGGGCGGCGGGAACGGACAGCGGGAGTGGTGGGGTCGGGGAGGCTTCCTCCTTTGGGGGGGGCGGCGGGAACGGACACGGAGGGCGGGAGAGGACACGAACGGCGGGAGGGGGGCGGGAGAGGACACGAACGGCGGGAGGGGGGCTGGAGAGGACACGAACTCCATCTTCTCCCTCTCTCGCCGGCCTGTTGTTCCTTCCAGGTCCTCCCCTCCGTCCCCGCATCAACTTCGTCACATACCACCTTCCTATCAGTGCGCGGCATCCCCGTGACGTCACCCACCCGGAAGGGATATCCCAGCTCCTTTCCTTTCGGCCCGCTGACGAACCGCTGTAACCAAGGTAGTAAGCCTTCACCGTGACAAGCCTCTTCATTCTCGGACCCCTCGCCATACCGGCACGCATTACCCCGATTTTTTCCCGTAGCTACGACTGCACAGTTCCTTCCCGCCGCCGATGCTCCGCCCGGACACGGCCTGAACCGACCCCATTTCTCATAGGTAAGGGTTACTACTCAAGGTTTTCCTTCCTTCTCTCCCACGCACCATGCCAAGGGTGCTTCACCCTAACCCCCGTTTCCCCTCCCTTGCCCCACAGGACTCTGCTGACTTGCCTGACGCCACGGCACCTGAGCCCTTCCAAGCATTCTTGAAGCAGGCACCCACGCCCCCCAAAGGTATTATGTGGCATCTCTTCTCGACCCCAGGCTGTTATGAATCACTTCCCTTATTCGGCCTCACAGCAGCCAGCCGCGCCAGTCCACACACACCTGCCTGGTTTTTCACAGGGGGCGGGAGAGGACACGGACGGCGGGAGGGGGCGGGAGAGGACACGGACGGCGGGAGGGGGCGGGAGGGGGCGGGAGAGGACACGGACGGCGGGAGGGGGCGGGAGGGGGCGGGAGAGGACACGGACGGCGGGAGGGGGCGGGAGAGGACACGGACGGCGGGAAATGTGCACAGGACAGCGAGGGGGGGGCGGAAAGGCACACGGAGGGGGCAGGAATGGACAGCGCATCTGAAATCACTTTTAGTGAAAGGGGAGGGAACGGGAAAAAACGTAACTCCGCCCAGGGAAAAAATCTCGGGAACGCCCCCGAATCTGGTCCGGCCTTGACGGACAGATCCGGCACCCAATGGCTAGCCTCCATTTATGGAGCTAGCCAATGAGAGCCGGGGGACGTTCCCGAAGTCCTTATGGTCAACATAGGATTTCACCTGCGCCGAAAAGCTGCGCAGAGCGCAGCCTTCGGCAGGCGAAACCCAAAAAGGAAAGAAAAGAGGCGAAAGATTTGCTTGCGAACAAAAAATTAGTATTAAAAGTGAAGCAGAGTTTCTTGTTCTGAAAAAAAAAAAAAGTGAAGCAGAAATCCGAGACAAGGGAGAGAATGAACTTGAGGAAAAATGATATAAATAGGGAAAAAAAGTGATAAAACTAAAGCGCTGAAGACACTTAAAAAGGTGCCTTAGAGTGCCAATTACTAAGTATCAAAGTAACAATCCATTAATCCAGAGAGACAATCAGTGGAAAGCATAACATCAGTGGAAAGCATAACACAGGAAGAAGAAGGGAGCCTCAAATTAATGAGAATAAAGAAAACATGGCAAGAACTCAAACAGAAAATAAGAAAGAAACCCAAGGAAAAATAATGCGATTAACAGGATAAGAAAAAATTGAACAAAGATGTAAAATCCTTCAAACTTTTCCTTCGGGTTTGATTCATAGCTTACTTATGGTACTGTGGTATGATATCACATTGTCTTTATTTATAGTGATACTAATTTAAAACACTCTACAGACTTTTTACATGATTAATAACTCCGACAGATACTCTTCAAATACTGGAATGTTGCATCTCCTTACTAATATTTTCTACAGTTTTGTACTGCTCTACAAATGTTATTATAAAGGTTTTGCATCCCCAAATCAAAATGGTTAATACTAAAAAAAACAGGATATCGAAGAGTAGCAGTTGCTACCAAACCTGGTTGGTGGGGCAGGGAAGGGGGGGTGAAGGAAGGTACAAAAAAAAATAAAAACAAAAAACCCACTTACGGGGCCGGCTGACTGCTACCTCTCCTGCGTCCTCCCTTGTCTTCCTGCAGGCTTCCCTGAGCCAATCACAACACTGCAATGCATGTTTCTCACCAGGCTGTGTAACAAAGCCTGGTGGGGAGCAAGCAAAGTGCACATGACTGTTTGGCCGGCCCGAGAGGGCCTGCCAAGCAGTCGTGCACATTTCAGGAGTGCAAACCACTCCTCTCTTTGCTTCGCCTGCCCTACCTCACCCCACCCGAGAGCCACTGACAGCTATAGGAAAAATGAAATGATAATAATTATAGGTATTATCATTTTATTTTTTCCTTTTCTTCAGTGGGTTAACGCTCCTCCGACTTAGCGGAAGAGCCGCCACTGAAATCGAAATACAATTCAGTGATTCAAAAAATGTTTCAAATGTATCCTTCGGCAGCAACACATGCCCAAAAGTGAAGGTCATCGACAGAGGATGTTTGGAGTACAAAATAGACAACTCATTTGCACCTATGAATGCAGAAACTCACACACGTATTGAGTCTTGTCATGGAATGCCTAATATCCTATTTTGCCTTTTGTATATTCACTATTTTCTGGTGTAACCAAGACACCTGTGAATTAGTAAATCTTTACAAGTAGCTAACCCCAAACGTTCCTACTTCTGTTTAGTCCTTTAGTTCTCAGGTGTCATTGCTTTTGAGGAGAGGGGTGGGGGGTTAACTTCTCGTAATGCAAATCTCTGCATCTCTGTTTAGTATGTAAATAGCGTCATGGCAGGATTATTGCAGAATTTAATACTTCTCTTCCTCAAATCAAGCATCTTCCTAAATAATGGTAAGAACGCCACTTTGGCTCACCCTTACTATGGCCATGCACCATCGCAAAATGAGACAAAGCAACACATTGTTATTTATTTTACAGAGCAAAATGTATTTTATGCAGAAATGGTGCCCGTTTCTCGGAGCAAATTTTAGTTTGCACTGCTTTGCATCAAGAGGATGCCACTGGAGTTTACTTGGGTAGATAAGCATAAACACCCATTAGTTTTGATGCAAAACGAAATCTACTAAGCTAGGGCTTTGACCTAAAACGAATGCCTCCTTGAAGCACACGTTAGCAAGGGGAAATGCTTTAATTTCTCAAGCATGTCCACAGATTTCATGTGTGGTCAGGGCCGGCTTAAGGGCGGTGCGACTGGAGCGGCCGCACTGGGCGCTGACATAGAAAGGGACTGCTGACCTCAAGGGGGTGCTGTGATTAGCAATAACTTACGATTTAAAAACAGTTGCTACCAAGTTCTTTGTTATGTACAGCTTTCAGGCAGCAATAAAAATGCCAAGATAACTCTTGTAATTAATTTTCCTGCTAGAGAGAGAGAGCTCAGAGTTTTGTCTAGTGACAGATTTGGCTCACCATATGGTATCGCAGAGGGTTAATATGCCTGCTGCAAAGAACGCATACCGTGCAGATCACAGATCTGTATATTATGTGGATAGTGAGTGGATTACTGCTTCTTTCACAGAGATCCTCTTTTTACTGCAGTTCATAAGATAGAACCCTAATATAGAACAGTGACTGTTACTGAACTGTCTTCAAAGAGCTGCATGCAAACTGCATTAACTAGGTTACGACGTTATGTATTTTCTCTCTAGTCTTTCATTATCGGTTCTTAATATTGCTAAAAAGGGTTAGTTTGGGGAGATATACATTCTTCTTTAAAACAACAGAAATGAATGTGCGAAAGGGGCTATGGAGAGATGATTGGCACTTTGCCCCCCCCCCGCCACCCTCCTAGTGGTAGTGAGGGAATCCGAGGAGGAAATTATGGGGGAGAGGGGGGCCAAAAAGGATTGTCACACAGGGCGCCACCAGCACTAAAATCGGCCTTGTGTGTGCTGAAGTGCATAGCATATATTCAATATATGGAATATTCTGAGTTTGTATAGTCAGAGGAAATTAAATAAGACGGGTATGCTTTCAGTAAAAAATTGTATGCGAGATAGAGTATGTTTACTTCTGTGAATTACTAAAGGCATCCTTTTTAGAGCCAGAAAAAAAATCCCTTTGGGTTTCTTGATCAAATCTCCCATACAATTCCCACTCTTACCATAGTCTCACTCATATCTTCGTATACTCCTCTGGGAACATCAAGGTAAGACCCCACACTCATATATTATATAAAGTTCTACACTTTATTTATAGAACAAGCATTATATCTAGTCTGAAAGATAATTGGGTTACAACTGAGTATTTAAAAATTGTTTTAAGATCAAGGCCACAATAATTTAAAAATTGATATAAAGCCAATAAAAACTCATTATGCTATTACCCCTCATAGTAGTAAAAACATCTCTTTTCCTTTTATATCAAAACCATCAATTATTTATATAAATACATGAACAGTTCATTAGTCAAATACATAAACATAAGCACAGGCAGGAAGAGTACAGAAAACAGTCACATGTGTCTTTCCAACCACGAATAAGTTTTGGTCATTGTTCTATGCACAGCATATCTTTAAATCATTAATATCTGCTGTGTCAATCAATGCCTGCCTGGTATAACGTAAAAACTGTATCAATGCGTTTCAGTGAATTCCCAATATTTAGAGTCACCTTCTTCAGGATGAGTTGATTTCTCCCACAATCATCAAAAACAATTAAACTTTTCAGTGTAATTAAAGCTCCAATATTTTTTTCACATTACTTTGTGCTCGCGTCCCAATATGTGTGGGCCAACAGTATTTCTTATGTTGTTCTCTGAATTTGATTGATACAGTCACTCCTTAAAATATGGGGTAGTTCAATCACCCTAAGGGGGATATTCTCAAGAACGTGTGATAATTATCGCAAAATAAGCTTAACGCAACTCTTCCATCACAGTCTATCGCGGGAAAATAATGCTGTGTTAACGTTGAATTCTCAACACGGCGGTACCATGAGATAGTCTCACGATAACGCGTCAAATGTGTGCAATAAAGTCACCGGGATGGCGATAAAATAATAAATCCCAACGCGGAAAAAATGTTGCGATGGGCCCAACCATGATAAAAAAATCAGCGATAATCTTGCCCAGGCCTGCAATTCACACACGTCAGATGGGAAAAATCACCATAAAAGTAGAAAAAAAAGCCAAACAAAAGCCAAACAACAGGGAAGCACAATGGAGTTAGCTGGAGCAAGTACAGAGGACAACCAGAACCCCAAAAGCCCCCCAGAGGACCAGCCAGGGACCTCAGGTCAGGGAAGGGCAAGGACAAGAAGAGTAGGAAGAAGCGGTTCAGTCCGCAGGAAAACAGGATCCTGATAGCGGAGGTGTTAGAACACCATCAACTACTGTTTGTCACCTCCACTGTGTCATTGGCAACAAAAAATGGAATATGGCAGTCCATCGTGGACAAGGTGAATGCAGTCGGAGTGCTGTAGAGGACAATGGAAGAGGTCAAGAGGTGCTGGAATGATGTGAAGCACAAAACCAAGCAGAAACTCGCCAAGAACCGGAAGCCAGCAATGCAGACTGGAGGTGGGAGTCCAGCCCCACAGAAGTACCTGGACGAAATGGAGGAAATTGTGTCCACAGTCTACAGTGGGGAGACGGTGGCAGCAGTTGGGGGACCGGACACTGCTCAACATGACCGGACACAACAGCACCAGGGTGAGTAACAACCAGGGACTGGGGGGACGGGGGAGATGGGCACAATGTTACACACGCTTAATTAAGGAGAGCACATCTGCGGACAAACCATGCCCTAGACCCCCAACTCCCACCAAAAGACCAATGTACCCATGTATGGAACATCTCAGCACTGTATAAGCACAGAAGTCAAAGGCACACCGCATGAAAGGGAGGAGGGGCAGCAAAATCAGAGCTGCAGTGGCGACTCCCCCAAAATACCACACACACACACATAACAGGCAGAGCACATCAACAATGACAACGATGTTGTTCAAACCGCAACATTTCCACAACAGAACAGAGGACACAACTGGTGCCGCATATGTGTAGAAACTGATCAATCACAATTGGCATTGCAGGGAAATGTGAGATGATGATGTGCAAGTACAAACACACATCCGTGATGATGTCGAATGTCCACTGTCCCGCATCAAATAGGCAGCTCCTCCCAAACAGTCACAATGTACACTGTCATGCAGTCTGAATGTAAACATGTACAATGCGTCAACATACAAGTGAACACAATGTTCAGGCCGAACCTCTCTT
Source organism: Lissotriton helveticus (assembly GCF_964261635.1). Classification (NCBI taxonomy): domain Eukaryota; kingdom Metazoa; phylum Chordata; class Amphibia; order Caudata; family Salamandridae; genus Lissotriton; species Lissotriton helveticus. The sequence continues at coordinate 1,006,927,560 of NC_136063.1, read as the reverse complement.
CTCTGATGATGAAGAGCACCACCACACCTTCGACCCCAACGACCTCCAACAGCTCGGGGACAGCCTCTGCGCCCCACCTCCAGGAGAAGCGCAGCCCAACTGCTACGAGGAGACCCCACCCCCTGCACAGAGCATACAACAGGCAGCACCCACCACCAGAGCTGCCTCCCAGGACCCCACGAAGACCACATGGCCTTCCAATGTCGTGTGTTGAGGTGCCAGGAGCAGATGGCTGAACAGGTGTGGGTGGGGTTTAACTGCATGGCAGCCAAACTAGATGCCATACGTGGGTGTCGAAGTCCTATCAGGGACCACACACAGTCCCTAACGGACACCCACAGTCAGCTCCATGCTCTCCAACAAACCATGAATGGTATCCCTGGAGTCCTGACTCAGAGACAAGAACAACTATCTAGTCAGAGTGGCTCTAGCGTTGTCACCCGGGAGTTGGGACACAGGCAGAGGATAATGGAGACTATGGAGTGGATACAAGCGGAAAGAGTGGCTGCCATCTCCGCACACCAGTGAGAGGTAGCTGGGTTCCTCAATGCCCTAAAGGCCCTCCTCATGGCATTGCTGCCACAAGGCATGGCGCTGATGAATGCTGCTGCTACCACTCCATCCACATCTCCGCCCCCTGAAGTGTCAGTGCCAGACACTGGGGCAGACATTCCACCTCCGGCCCCTAAGATATCACTGACACACAGTGCTGGAGACAGAACACCACCGCCCACACATGAGGCACAAGAAACAGCAGAGGACAAAGATGCAGATGAATCTGCCTTACTGGTAATAAGAAAGCTGTAGCATTCATCTTCGCCATATGAACGGTTTCTGCTTGGTTCTGACCTCTGCATCATCGCCTTCCACTGTTCCCTGATGCACTCTGCGACACTCACCTTGGACCTTGACATGGACTGCTATGTTATGTTATGAACTCTGGTTGGCCCTCCACAGGCCAACCACGTAAAGTGGGGTTTGCATGGCCCTGTACTGCTCCAGCTACAAACCCCACTGAATGTGCATTAAACATTCATATTTACACTGATGTGTCATGTCTATGATCTTTCAAGTGTGGAAGTATGGATGAATGTAGGGTCAGTGATTCCCCCTTAAGCCCAAGTTGCTCATGTTGTGGGACTTGGGTCACAGGGTGACACATTTCCGATTGCGGTCCGGGTGGCGCCGGCACTACATCAGGGACACACACATTAGTTGCTGCCTTGTCCAGCCCAGGACGGAACCATGCCCACGGCCCTTGGCTCATTGTTCACACCCTTATGCTGGGCTGGCATACGCCAGGCCAGCCCACTCTGCTTATGCTTACGGGGGGAAAATGATGCATGTCCCAGGTCTTCCTTGTAGTGATCTGCTGATCACAGGTCTAGTTGTCAGCATGCCACAGCCACTCCCTCACGGCTAGTTTACACCCACACAACACCCATCCAGCAGATGTGTCACAGGACATGTGATCCTGCCAATAAAAAGGGACGGGCGCACATGCTGGACGCCATTTCCACTCTCTATTTGGGTGTGTCCGTGTGCTTATTATTTATGCATGAGGGCCTAGGGCCCTACCACATCACATTCCCCAGTGCCAGAGGTGACATGATGGCGTCCGCATCACGAAACCCAATAATAGAGGGTCCATGACTTGCGAGGCACAGACTTGGTGGCACTGGATACACTGTGGCCGGCACAGGCACATCGCCAAGGGACAGTGACTTTCGGTGCCCTGAGATAGGGGAACCTTAAGTGCTGAGTGGGTGTGCAGCCTGCGATGAAGCCCCGTTCTGGCGGACCGGACTGGTAAGGATTTCTGTAAGCCCTGCTGGATCGCACTGTAGGCCTGAGCCAGTGGGCAGTGCTGGCCTACCGGCATGTGGTGTTGCCTCGCGGGTCACAGAGTTAGTGGCACCTAAAGGGCTGAGCCAGCATGCAGGCTGCCATGAAGCTGTGTGCACTGATATAAACTCTGCCATAGTGAAATCAAGACTCAGAATCAAGTGTGTGACCTGGTGGCCCATGGAGCGGGGCTGCATGATGTGGAGGGTGCCATGTTCGCAGTTCCCAGGCTTGGGGCTTACACCAGCACATGGTGGGCCCTCTTGGGGACACGCCAGTGGCAGAAGGTGAGCAGTGGGCCCTGGGTCCGCAGTGTCGGCACTCTCTCTCCCTCTCCCCCTATTCTTTTCACTGTCTCTATCTCTCCCTCTCTTTCTCTTTCTCTCCCTCTCCCTCTATTTCTCTCTCCCTCACTTTCACTCTCCCTCTTTCTCTCTCCCTCTCTTTCTCTTTCACTCTCTCTCTCTTACTCTCTCCCTCTCTTTCTCTCTCCCTCTTTTCCTCTCTTTCCCTCTTTCTTTCTCTCTCTCTCCCTCTCGTTATCACTTTCTCTCTTTCCCTCTTTCTCTCTCCCTCTCTTCTCTCTCTCTCCCTCTCTTTTTCTCTCTATCTCTCACTCTCTGTCGCTCTCTCTCTCTGTCCTTTGATGTGCACATGACACACCTTCTTATCTAGAATTTTGTCTTGCGGGCTGTGACCTACATATTGTCCTGAGAAGACCCACCATGACTTTTCAGAATAGTTGTTTTGAATTTATTTGAATTAAATTTTTTTGGGTGATTCAAAGATGAATGAGTCATTCTCCTTTTTCTGACCACACATGCATGTTAAGTGTTGTGATTGTGCGACATCAGGCGAATTGTTTTGTTAATGGTTTCGTGAAGTTGAAGTAACATATCATTGTCCGGGGGACTTGGGTGCCTGGGATAGGGCTTCTGGGGGGGAGGTGGGGTCCTAGGGGTGGTGGCCATGGGTGTTGTGGCCCTCTTGGGGCTCCGAGCTGCATGATCAGTAGCTCCATGGCATCTGTTGTTCTTCTGGTGTGGCTCTGGGCTGGGCTCACTTTTATGGTGCAGGTTGTCGTCTGACTTTACACCAGGTCAGAGCAGGTGTTATATTCCTGCTGCTAATGCACCTTATCACCTGTTTTGGGATCTTATCGCCGATCGGGCTGGTCATTGAGAATGTTGCGACGTGGTTTTGTCGCAGGTTTTTGCACGGCAACGCCTACTCTGCATCTCATTAACGATAGTTGCCGGGTTCATTGGTTGCGCTATCGCAGGTAAACTGGTGATATGGGCTATTAGGACCACCTTGTGAATGGGGTGATACATTTATTGCCACTTTGGCTGCGATAAAGTGCCAATAACTCGGCGCTAAATCCTTGAGAATATGCCCCTATGTTCCTTATTTCTAGACAATATATATCATCCTGTCCTGTACTCTCCTTTTACTCTGAACAGCAGGATGCAGGGCTCTTTTATGCATATGTATAGAGCTTAACAGGTGTCGGGACACATTCTAGTCCTCGTCACACATGCGTTTTTTTCTGCCTGGATTGTCAAATATAGTGCCCTGTGTCTGTTTTATTGATTGAAGCTTATACAGAGGTCCAGAACAGGGGATGACAGCAGAAGAAAGCCAAACCAATCATAGAAGATGGGGCTTTCCCCCTAGCGAGACAGGTGCAGCAAATTCGGTTTCCGTGACTGGTTTAATGAAAAATGAGTAAATCTGCCTCTTAAAGATTTTGAGTGGCCGCCTTTTCACATTTCCAGAATGCATGCCTCAGTGAATGGATTGTTTTCTTTTATCTTGTGATCTACATTATTTAATACGTCAAAAGGTAGTTCGTTGTTCAAATGCAGATTTATCACGTTTTTCTATTCTGCCATTTCAATAAATGTGCCTTTGAGCAAGAAACGGTTGTTGAGTTCACTGAAGTCATTTATATACCGTTTACAAAGGTGTGCTTGTTTGACTTTCTTTTCGCTTATGTCCTGTACGTCTGCTTTTGGTGTCACTACAGTTCCTCTAGTGGTTTCAGGTTGAGCATTTTATGTCCCAGGCACCTCCTAACACTGAAATTTTCCACATAGGAAGCGGCCATATTTGTGGGTTTGGCTGCATGCACTTCTCTTCATTATTTCTCCTTAATTTGTCTGATCAATACGATCCGTGCAGTTGTGCATAGATTTGCAAAGTCTGTGAACTAACGAGCAAAAGTTGCAGGTGGCGCTTTATGTACCTTTTTCAAAATTGTACTGGTTGTTTTTCTCATGTATTTTTCATACTGCGCTTGCGGTATTTGCTCCAAAATAACAATAAACAAGGCAAGAAATGTTCCCTTCACCTATCACAAGTAATTGCTCAGTCATGATGTATATGCTGTCTGTGGAATTACCAATCACGAATATATGATACATGTGCTCCCTGTGCATGATGTATTTACTGTGGGCAGACAAGTATCCACAATTAGCTTACATAAGTCAGCAGCAGAGAACTTTTGAAAGGAAGCTCGTTTCCTAGTAATATGGCAGAGTACCTCCGAAATTAAATTTATAAAAATACCAATTCCAAATTGAGTCTTTATCCCTGGCAATCCGATCGCCTCTCTTAATGAAACCATGAAAACACTCACAAATGTAAGCATTAAAGGAAAAACCAAAGATCTGTTGTAAAATGTGCTCGGTAAAGTTACCTAGAGAAAAAAATATATAGAAGGCAGTTAAATATAAGGCCAAGTAAATGTTGCTCTTAAGACTTTAATATTCAATATAAAAAAAGAAATAAATAAATATATATATATATATAAATATATACAGTCTGGTATGGTGTTGAGACAACACAGCGCGTCGCCCCCCCCCCCCCCCCCCAGCAGGTTTGAATCAATCACCTGAGTCGGAGACCGCATTGGGAGAGAAGAAGCAGCAGCGCGCTGCTTTTAGGTGACAGAAGTTGGAGATGTCATCTGTGCACCCTGCCTTTACTGCCGGAAGTTCAGTGCCACACGCAGCCAGCAATGGGACACCACTGAGTGTATGACAAAGCAGATCACTGTATCTGCAATCACAGCGTGGGACATGAAAAATCCAACATAGATCAGAGCAAGAGTAGCGGAGTCAAAAGCATACAGAGGAGGGGCTGAGAGGACTTTGCTCCAATGAGGAAAGACCAACTTATTTTTAAACATCACACCCCAGGCAGAACATTACCTAAGTGAAGCGGGCCCTGAGGAAAGCCGCAAGGGTGAAACGCGTCTGCCCAGCATTTCACAACAACAACAGGACTGTGAAGTGTCAAGGTACAGTAAGACTCAACATCGGAATAAGATGAAATACTGATTGATTGAATACAAAGGCCCGCCGATGCTGGACCGGTATCAATGACAGCTGGGGCTGGAATGACGGCCCGTAATAGAACAAAGGGAAAGATGTCAGGGGTTGACGTGAGCGGGGAGGTAACCAATGAATGAGGGAGGGGAGGAGGAAGAAAAGGAGAACATCAGAACAACTGGAACGCTGACCACACAATATTATGAGAATTACAACAGACTGTTTGACCAGAAGTCTTTTGCAAATAAACCCAGCTTCTGCCACTGAGCATGTGTTGGCCCGTTTCTTTGAAGTGGGATTGGTCGTAATGTTATGCCTGTAGCAAGCACCGGTTTCCGGCACGCCTTCTCGATTTGGACCAACGCGCCTGCCTTGTAACAGTCTGGTATGGTGTTGAGAGAACACAGCGCGTCGCCCCCCCAGCAGGTTTGAATCACTCACCTGAGTCGGAGACCGAATGGGGAGAGAAGAAGCAGTAGCGCGCTGCTTTAAGGTGGCAAAAGATGGAGATGTCACCTGTGCACCCTGCCTGTACTGCCGGAAGATGAGTGCCACACGCAGTCAGCAATGGGACCCGACTGTGTGCATGACAAAGCAGATAACTGTATCTGCAATCACAGCGTGGGACATGAAAAATCCGACATGGATCAGAGCAAGAGTGGCGGAGTCAAAAGCATACAGAGGAGGGGCTGAGAGGACTTTGCTCCAATGAGGGAAGACCAACTTATTTTTAAATATCACGCCCCAGGCAGAATATTACCTAAGTGAAGCGGGCCCTGAGGAAAGCCGCAAGGCTGAAACACGTCTGCCCAGCATTTCACCACAACAACAGGACTGTTTGACCAGAAGCCTTTTGCAAATAAACCCAGCTTCTGCCACTGAGCATGTGTCGGCCCATTTCTTTGAAGCGGGATTGGTCGTAATATATATATATAGCTGTCTGGCTGAAACGCGTCTGCCCAAGCGTTTCACCATTCTTTACAGGACTTTTTAATCTTGAACCTGAAGAAGCAATAAAGTTTTACCTGAAGCCTCCGAGCATGTGTCGGACCCATTTGTGAAGTGGGACTGTTGTGGAGATGTTGAGCGGTTACAGGAACCGCTTTTTTCTGGCATGCCCTTTCGGTCAGGAGCTACGTGCTTAACCTGTGCAGAATGGTAAAGAGGTCAAAAAGCCAGCACGTCGCCCCCCTGGATGGTCCAAACACTCACTGTAGTCAGTGGCCACATGGGGAGAAAGGAAGCAACTGTTGTTGTTTGAAGAGGTTGAAGTGGAAACTGCCATCTCGGCTTCCCGCGCACCATGCTCGATGACAAGTGCTTCTCGAGGCGAGCTGAAGTTGGGGCAACACTGGGTGTGTGCATATGCTGCTCACTGTACCAGCATGCAACAGTGAAAGGCATGGAAAAATTGACATGGATTTGCACAAAACGGACAAAGCTGGAAGTTGAGGAGGGCGGGCCATAGTGTTTGCACCAATGAGTAAACACTAACTACACCTTTAAAATTGAGCCCCCAAGTGAAAGAACATTATGTGTGAAGCGGGCACTGAGGAAAGCCGTTAGGCTGAAACGCGTCTGCCCAAGCGTTTCACCATACATTTACAGGACTTTTTAATCTTGAACCTGAAGAAGCAATAAAGTTTTACCTGAAGCCTCCGAGCATGTGTCGGACCCATTTGTGTAGTGATACTGGTGTGGAGATGTTGAGCGGTTACAGGCACCGCTTTTTCCTGCACGCCCTTTCGGTCAGGAGCTACGTGCTTAACCTGTGCAGAATGGTAAAGAGGTGAAAAAGCCAGCACTTCTCCCCCCCGGATGGTCCAAACACTCACTGTAGTCAGTGGCCACGTGGGGAGAAAGGAAGCAACTGTTGTTGTTTGAAGAGGCTGAAGTGGAAACTGCCATCTCTGCTTCCCGCGCACCATGCTGGATGACAAGTGCTTCTCGAGGCCAGCTGAAGTTGGGGCACCACTGGGTGTGTGCATATGCTGCTCACTGTACCAGCATGCATCAGTGAGAGGCATGGAAAAATTGGCATGGATTTGCACAGAACTGACAAAGCTGGAAGTTGTGGATGGCGGGCCATAGTGTATGCACCAATGAGTAAACACTAACTATACCTTTAAAATTGAGCCCCCAAGTGAAAGAACATTATGTGTGAAGCGGGCACTGAGGAAAGCCGTCAGGCTGAAACGTGTCTGCCCAAGCGTTTCACCATACTTTACAGGACTTTTTAATCTTGAACCTGAAGAAGCAATAAAGTTTTACCTGAAGCCTCCGAGCATGTGTCGAACCCATTTGTGTAGTGGGACTGGTGTGGAGATGTTGAGCGGTTACAGGCACTGCTTTTTCCGGCACGCCCATTCGGTCAGGAGCTACGTACCTGTGCAGAATGGTAAAGAGGTGAAAAAGCCAGCACGTCGCCCCCCCCGGATGGTCCAAACACTCACTGTAGTCAGTGGCCATGTGGGGAGAAAGGAAGCAACTGTTGTTGTTTGAAGAGGCTGAAGTGGAAACTGCCATCTCTGCTTCCCGTGCACCATGCTGGAAGACAAGTGCTTCTCAAGGCCAGCTGAAGTTGGGGCACCACTGGGTGTGTGCATATGCTGCTCACTGTACCAGCATGCAACAGTGAGAGGCATGGGAAATTCAGCATGGATTTGCGCAAAACTGACAAAGCTGGAAGTTGTGGAGGGCGGGCCATACTGTTTGCACCAATGAGTAAACACTAACTACACCTTTAAAATTGAGCACCCAAGTGAAAGAACATTATGTGTGAAGCTGGCACTGAGGAAAGCCGTCGGCCTGCAATGCGTCTGCCCAAGCGTTTCACCATTCTTTAGAGGACTTTTTAACCTTGTACCTGAAGAAGCAATAAAGTTTTACCTGAAGCCTCCGTGCATGTGTCGAACCCATTTGTGTAGTGGGACTGGTGTGGAGATGTTGAGCGGCTACAGGCACCGCTTTTTCCGGCACGCCCATTCGGTCAGGAGCTACGTGCTTAACCTGTGCAGAATAGTAAAGAGGTGAAAAAGCCAGCACGTCGCCCCCCGGATGGTCTAAACACTCACTGTAGTCAGTGGCCACGTGGGGAGAAAGGAAGCAACTGTCATTGTTTGAAGAGGCTGAAGTGGAAACTGCCATCTCTGCTTCCCGCGCACCATGCTGGATGACAATTGTTTCTCGAGGCCAGCTGAAGTTGGGGCACCACTGGGTGTGTGCATATGCTGCTCACTGTACCAGCATGCAACAGTGAGAGGAATGGAAAAATCGGCATGGATTTGCGCAAAACTGACATAGATGGAAGTTGTGGAGGGCGGGCCATAGTGTTTGCACTAATGAGTAAACACTAACTACATCTTTAAAATTGAGCCCCCAAGTGAAAGAACACTATGTGTGAAGCGGGCACTAAGGAAAGCCGTCAGGCTGAAACGCGTCTGCCCAAGCGCTTCACCATACTTTACCGGACTTTTTAATCTTGAACCTGAAGAAGCAATAAAGTTTTACCTGAAGCCTCCGAGCATGTGTCGGACCCATTTGTGTAGTGGGACTGGTGTGGAGATGTTGAGCGGTTACAGGCACCGTTTTTTCCTGCACGCCCTTTCGGTCAGGAGCTACGTGCTTAAACTGTGTAGAATGGTAAAGAGGTGAAAAAACGCCAGCACATCGCCCCCCCCCACAAATGGTTAAAACACTCACTGTAGTCAGTGGCCACATGGGGAGAAAGGAAGCAACTGTTGTTGTTTGAAGAGGTTGAAGTGGAAACTGCCATCTCAGCTTCACGCGCACCATGCTGGATGACAAGTGCTTCTTGAGGCCAGCTGAAGTTGGGGCACCACTGGGTGTGTGCATATGCTGCTCACTGTACCAGCGTGCAACAGTGAGAGGCATGGAAAAATCATCATGAGCTTGCGCAAAACTGACAAAGCTGGAAGTTGTGGAGGGTGGGCCATAGTGTTTGCACCAATGAGTAAACACTAACCACACCTTTAAAATTGAGCCCCCAAGTGAAAGAACATTATGTGTGAAGAGGGCACTGAGGAAAGCCGTCAGGCTGAAACGCGTCTGCCCAAGCGTTTCACCATACTTTACAGGACTTTTTAATCTTGAACCTGAAGAAGCAATAAAGTTTTACCTGAAGCCTCCGAGCATGTGTCGAACCCATTTGTGTAGTGGGACTGGTGTGGAGATTTTGAGCGGTTACAGGCGCTGCTTTTTCCGGCACGCCCTTTCGGTCAGGAGCTACGTGCTTAACCTGTGCTGACTGTTAAAGAGGTGAAAAAGCCAGCACGTCGCCCCCCCGGATGGTCCAAACACTCACTGTAGTCAGTGTGCACATGGGGAGAAAGGAAGCAACTGTTGTTGTTTGAGGAGGCTGAAGTGGAAACTGCCATCTCTGCTTCCCGTGCACCATGCTGGAAGACAAGTGCTTCTCGAGGCCAGCTGAAGTTGGGGCACCACTGGGTGTGTGCATATGCTGCTCACTGTACCAGCATGCAACAGTGAGAGGCATGGGAAATTCGGCATGGATTTGCGCAAAACTGACAAAGCTGGAAGTTGTGGAGGGCGGGCCATACTGTTTGCACCAATGAGTAAACACTAACTACACCTTTAAAATTGAGCCCCCAAGTGAAAGAACATTATGTGTGAAGCTGGCACTGAGAAAAGCCGTCGGGCTGAAATGCGTCTGCCCAAGTGTTTCACCATTCTTTACAGGACGTTTTAATCTTGTACCTGAAGAAGCAATAAAGTTTTACCTGAAGCCTCCGAGCATGTGTCGGACCCATTTGTGTAGTGGGACTGGTGTGGAGATGTTGAGCGGCTACAGGCACTGCTTTTTCCGGCACGCCCATTCGGTCAGGAGCTACGTGCTTAACCTGTGCAGAATGGTAAAGAGGTGAAAAAGCCAGCACGTCGCCCCCGATGGTCCAAACACTCACTGTAGTCAGTGGCCATGTGGGGAGAAAGGAAGCAACTGTAGTTGTTTGAAGAGGCTGAAGTGGAAACTGCCATCTCTGCTTCCTGCGCACCATGCTGGATGACAAGTGCTTCTCGAGGCCAGCTGAAGTTGGGGAAACACTGGGTGTGTGCATATGCTGCTCACTGTACCAGGATGCAAGAGTGAGAGGCATGGAAAAATTGGCATGGATTTGCAGAAAACTGACAAAGCTGGAAGTTGTGGAGGGCGGGCCATAGTGTTTGCACCAATGAGTAAACACTAACTACACCTTTAAAATTGAGCCCCCAAGTGAAAGAACATTATGTGTGAAGCGGGCACTGAGGAAAGCCATCGGGCTGAAACGCGTCTGCCCAAGTGTTTCACCATTCTTTACAGGACTTTTTAATCTTGAACCTGAAGAAACAATAAAGTTTTACCTGAAGCCTCCGAGCATGTCTTGGACCCATTTGTGTAGTGGGACTGGTGTGGAGATGTTGAGCGGCTACAGGCACCGCTTTTTCCGGCACGCCCTTTCGGTCAGGAGCTACGTGCTTAACCTGTGCAGAATGGTAAAGAGGTGAAAAAGCCAGCAAGTCGCCCCCCGGGATGGTGCAAACACTCACTGTAGTCAGTGGCCACGTGGGGAGAAAGGAAGCAACTGTTGTTGTTTGAAGAGGCTGAAGTGGAAACTGCCACCTCTGCTTCCCGCGCACCATGCTCGATGACAAGTGCTTCTAGAGGCCAGCTGAAGTTGGGGCACAAGTGTGTGTGTGTGTATATGCTGCTCACTGTACCTACATGCAACAGTGAGAGGCATGGAAAAATCGGCATGGATTTGCGCAAAACTGACAAAGCTGGAAGTTGTGGAGGGTGGGCCATAGTGTTTGCACCAATGAGTAAACACTAACTACACCTTTAAAATTGAGCCCCCAAGTGGAAGAACATTATGTGCGAAGCAGGCACTGAGGAAAGCCGTCAGGCGAAACGCGTCTGCCCAAACGCTTCACCTTACTTTACATGACTTTATTAATCTCGAACCAGAAGAAACAATAAAGTTTTACCTCAAGCCTCCAAGCATGTGTTGGACCCATTTGTGTAGTGGGGCTGGTGTGGAGATGTTGAGCGGCTACAGGCACCGCTTTTTCCGGCACGCCCTTTCGGTCAGGAGCTACATGCTTAACCTGTGCAGAATGGTAAAGAGGTGAAAAAGCCAGCAAGTCGCCCCCCGGGATGGTCCAAACACTCACTGTAGTCAGTGGCCACATGGGGAGAAAGGAAGCAACTGTTGTTGTTTGAAGAGGCTGAAGTGGAATCTGCCATCTCTGCTTCCTGCGCACAATGCTGGATGACAAGTGCTTCTCGAGGCCAGCTGAAGTTGGGGCACCACTGGGTTTGTGCATATGCTGCTCACTGTACCAGCATGCAACAGTGAGAGGCATGGAAAAATTGGCATGGATGTGCACAAAACTGACAAAGCTGAAAGTTGTGGAGGGCGGGCCATAGTGTATACACCAATGAGTAAACACTAACTACACCTTTAAAATTGAGCCCCCAAGTGAAATAACATTATCTGTGAAGCGGGCACTGAAGAAAGCCGTCAGGCTGAAACGCCGTCTGCCCAAGCGTTTCACCATACTTTAAAGGACTTTTTAATCTTGAACGTGAAGAAGCAATAACGTTTTACCTGAAGCTTCCGAGCATGTGTCGGACTCATTTGTGTAGTGGGACTGGTGTGGAGATGTTGAGCGGTTACAGACACCACTTTTTACGGCTCGCCCTTTCGGTCAGGAGCTATGTGCTTAACCTGTGCAGAATGGTAAAGAGGTGAAAAAGCCAGCACGTCGCCCCCCGGATGGTCTAAACACTCACTGTAGTCAGTGGCCACGTGGGGAGAAAGGAAGCAACTGTCATTGTTTGAAGAGGCTGAAGTGGAAACTGCCATCTCTGCTTCCCGCGCACCATACTGGATGACAATTGTTTCTCGAGGCCAGCTGAAGTTGGGGCACCACTGGGTGTGTGCATATGCTGCTCACTGTACCAGCAAGCAACAGTGAGAGGAATGGAAAAATCGGCATTGATTTGCGCAAAACTGACAAAGATGGAAGTTGTGGAGGGCGGGCCATAGTGTTTGCACTAATGAGTAAACACTAACTACACCTTTAAAATTGAGCCCCAAAGTGAAAGAACACTATGTGTGAAGCGGGCACTAAGGAAAGCCGTCAGGCTGAAACGCGTCTGCCCAAGTGCTTCACCATACTTTACCGGACTTTTTAATCTTGAACCTGAAGAAGCAATAAAGTTTTACCTGAAGCCTCCGAGCATGTGTCGGACCCATTTGTGTAGTGGGACTGGTGTGGAGATGTTGAGCGGTTACAGGGACCGTTTTTTCCTGCACGCCCTTTAGGTCAAGAGCTACGTGCTTAAACTGTGCAGAATGGTAAAGAGGTGACAAAACGCCAGCACATCGCCCCCCCCACAAATGGTTAAAACACTCACTGTAGTGAGTGGCCACATGGGGAGAAAGGAAGCAACTGTTGTTGTTTGAAGAGGTTGAAGTGGAAACTGCCATCTCTGCTTCCCGCGTACCATGCTGGATGACAAGTGCTTCTCGAGGCCAGCTGAAGTTGTGGCACCACTGGGTGTGTGCATATGCTGCTCACTGTACCAGCGTGCAACAGTGAGAGGCATGGAAAAATCGTCATGAGTTTGCGCAAAACTGACAAAGCTGGAAGTTGTGAAGAGTGGGCCATAGTGTTTGCACCAATGAGTAAACACTAACCACACCTTTAAAATTGAGCCCCCAAGTGAAAGAACATTATGTGTGAAGCGGGCACTGAGGAAAGCCGTCAGGCTGAAACGCGTCTGCCCAAGCGTTTCACCATACTTTACAGGACTTTTTAATCTTGAACCTGAAGAAGCAATAAAGTTTTACCTGAAGCCTCCGAGCATGTGTCGGACCCATTTGTGTAGTGGGACTGGTGTGGAGATGTTGAGCGGTTACAGGCACCGCTTTATCCGGCACGCCCTTTTGGTCAGGAGCTACGTGCTTAACCTGTGCAGAATGGTAAAGAGGTGAAAAAGCCAGCACGTCGCCCCCGCCGGATGGTCTAAACACTCACTGTAGTCAGTGGCCAAGTGGGGAGAAAGGAAGCAACTGTTGTTGTTTGAAGAGGCTGAAGTGGAAACTGCCATCTCTGCTTCCCGCGCACCATGCTCGATGACAAGTGCTTCTAGAGGCCAGCTGAAGTTGGGGCACAACTGTGTGTGTGTATATGCTGCTCACTGTACCTACATGCAACAGTGAGAGGCATGGAAAAATCGGCATGGATTGGCGCAAAACTGACAAAGCTGGAAGTTGTGGAGGGTGGGCCATAGTGTTTGCACCAATGAGTAAACACTAACTACACCTTTAAAATTGAGCCCCCAAGTGGAAGAACATTATGTGTGAAGCGGGCACTGAGTAAAGCCGTCAGGCTGAAACGCGTCTGCCCAAATGTTTCACCTTACTTTACATGACTTTATTAGTCTCGAACCAGAAGAAACCATAAAGTTTTACCTCAAGCCTCCAAGCATGTGTCGGACCCATTTGTGTAGTGGGACTGGTGTGGAGATGTTGAGCGGCTACAGGCACCGCTTTTTCCGGCACGCCCTTTCGGTCAGGAGCTACGTGTTTAACCTGTGCAGAATGATAAAGAGGTGAAAAAGCCAGCATGTCGCCCCCCGAATGGTCCAAACACTCACTGTAGTCAGTGGCCACGTGGGGAGAAAATAAGCAACTGTTGTTGTTTGAAGAGGCTGAAGTAGAAACTGCCATCTCTGCTTCCCGCGCACCATGCTGGCTGACAAGTGCTTCTCAAGGCCAGCTGAAGTTGGGGCACCACTCGGTGTGTGCATATGCGGGCCATAGTGTTTGAACCAATGAGTAAACACTAACTACACCTTTAAAATTGAGCCCCCAAGTGAAAGTACATTATGTGTGAAGCGGGCACTGAGGAAAGCCGTCAGGCTGGAACGCGTCTGCCCAAGCGTTTTACCATACTTTACAGGACTTTTTAATCTTGAACCTGAAGAAGCAATAAAGTTTTACCTGACGCCTTCGAGCATGTGTCGGACCCATTTGTGTAGTGGGACTGGTGTGGATAAATATATATATATATATATTCACTGAAAAAACCATAGGTTTCACACCAGTTATAGTTAGCTGAACATTTTACTCATACAAAACCATTGAAATTCCCACGTTATAGTTAGTTGGACACACTATAACTCGCGCGCCCGCAATCCACTGCTGATGATGTCACATATTACATCATTTATAACATGGTCAGTGACATCACTGATGACATCACTGATGACATCTCAAATGACATCACTGATGACATCACTGATGACATCATCCAGTGACTGGGTGTTTTTGTAAGGTTTAAATATGTTTTAAATATTCAAGAATGAGTGGGTGTATAAGTGTCTGGATGAAGGATTTAGTTGGTGCGTGACTGACTTTATGAGTGAGTGATTAAATGTGTCTTACTGAATGCATGGCTTAGTGACTAAACTGTCTGAATGTGTGCATCAGTATGTCTGTTGTTGTGTAAGCTGCTGCATGTGTTGATCAATAGCTATATGAGTGTCTATATGGGTTATTGATTGGTTGCCCAAGTATTTGTATGTGAGGCTCAGTGTGTGTATGGGTGGTAGGAGGTGTGTGACTCTGTGCATAGATGTGTGAGCAGTTGATTCACTAGGTATATGGGTTCAAGAGTGCATGAGGAAACCGCTGTATGGGCGGTTGACTGTGTGCATGGCTGTGTTGGTGAGTGAATGGATATCTCAGTGCTACATGTCCAAGTAAGTACATATGTAAAACACAGTGCATGTGAGAGTTCGCATATATAAATGACTATACATGAGACCCAGTGATTGTGTGAGTGGCTGTATGGATCAATGTGTACTTGTATCAGTGATTGTATAAAAGAGTAAGTATGTGTTAGTATATGTTTGTATAATTGAGGTGCTGTCTGTATAACTGTATAGATGAGGAAATGGGAGTGTGATTGATTCTTTGGATGACTGACTAGATGTGTGAGTAACTCCATGGATGAGTGGCAGTGTGTGAGTGTCTGTATAGGTGTATGAGTGCATATGATAGTGTTGTATTGATGAGTGTCTGTATGTATGAGTGATTGTATGGGTGAATGAGTGGATGTGTGTGTAGACCTAGGAATCAGTGAGTGCGTATGTAGTAACTGGTATTGGTGTATCAATGGTTTCAAGAATGGTAGTTTGTATTTAACACTGGGTGTATCAAAGTTTAGATTAGAGTGTGAGGAGGTGCATCTTATTATCACATGGATGATGTCATCAGTGATGTCATTTGAGATGTCATCAGTGATGTTATCAGTGATGTCATCAGTGATGTCATCAGTGATGTCATCAGTGATGTCACTGACCATGTCATAAATGATGTAATATGTGACATCATCAGCAGTGGATTGTGGGGGCGCGAGTTATAGTGAGTCCAACTAACTATAACATGGGAATTTCAATGGTTTTGTATGAGTAAAATGTTTAGCTAACTATAACTGGTTTGAAACCTATGGTTTTTTCAGTGAATTTCAAAGGTTTTTTAAATGCTAATTCCTAACTATAACGATTGTGAAACCTATGTTTTTTTTAGTGAATATATATATATATATTACCTACTGGCGATAGCCAGTAGGTATATATAGTTAGGATTTTTTTCCTATGGGATTTTTGAAAATTCTATGTCGAATAACTTTGGCGTTTGAGGACAGAATTGGCTGAAATTTTCAGGAAAATGGAACATTTTGTGTCTGAGCAGCCCCTGAAAATTTGGGGGGGTTTCGTCAAGGGGGGGCCGAGAAAAAAGGGGGGTCCCAAAACGTGTTTTTCCCATGCAATTTTCCATAGGGCGGTTGGCCTCACTTTTAGCCTGAACGGCTGAATGGATTTACACCAAACTTGGCAAAATTGTAGGGACTGGTAGCCCGATGTGCCTTTGCTATGTTTCAAGATATAGGCTCCAGTGGTTTTTACGAAAATTAACTTTGAAAAATATATATTGGGCTACATTGGGCTATATATATGTTGGAGCCCAAATGTAGCCCAATGTAGCCCAATGTAGCCCAATGTAGCCCAATGTAGCCCAAAGATGGCCACCAGAGACAAAAAAAAACAAATGTAGCCCAAATATCAGCCAGATGTAGCCCAACTATAGCCCAATGACAGAATGTCCCAGAGTGTTCTAAAGAACAACTAGAGTGCTAACAGTCCTGCTTATTACAAAGGTATGGCACACCTGAAGCCATCTTAATTGGAATAAAGTGGTAACTCTTAAAACATTTAATTTAAAAAGGAACAAAATGTGGGGGTTCATTTTGCCATAGAAAGTATGATTAGCGAATATATGACGAAATCCCGCATACCATCAGTCCGCAAAAAAAATCCCGCATGTACTATTAGGCCGCAAATTAAAATAACGAAAACTTTTAGAACGAATATGCCTTTAGCATACACTAAACAACTAAACTACCCTAAACCCTAAAACACTACCCCCAGCATGACCCTACACTACACAAACAGTACAACACTACCCTAAACCCCAAAACACTACCCCCAGCATGACCCTACACTACACAAACACTACAACACTACCCTAAACCCTAAAACACTACCCCCAGCATGACCCTACACTACGCAAACACTACAACACTACCCAAAACCCTAAAACACTACACCCCAGCATGACCCTACACTACGCAAACACTACAACACTACCCTAAACCCTAAAACACTACCCCCAGGATGACCCTACACTACACAAACACTACAACACAACCCTAAACCCTAAAACACTACCCCCAGCATGACCCTACACTACGCAAACACTACAACACAACCCTAAACCCTAAAACACTACCCCCAGCATGACCCTACACTACGCAAACACTACAACACTACCCTAAACCCTAAAACACTACCCCCAGCATGACCCTACACTACGCAAACACTACAACACTACCCAAAACCCTAAAACACTACACCCCAGCATGACCCTACACTACGCAAACACTACAACACTACCCTAAACCCTAAAACACTACCCCCAGCATGACCCTACACTACGCAAACACTACAACACTACCCAAAACCCTAAAACACTACACCCCAGCATGATCCTACACTACGCAAACACTACAACACTACCCTAAACCCTAAAACACTACCCCCAGCATGACCCTACACTACGCAAACACTACAACACTACCCTAAACCCTAAAACACTACCCCCAGCATGACCCTACACTACGCAAACACTACAACACTACCCTAAACCCTAAAACACTACCCCCAGCATGACCCTACACTACGCAAACACTACAACACTACCCTAAACCCTAAAACACTGCCCCCAGCATGACCCTACACTATGCAAACACTACAACACTACTCTAAACCCTAAAACACTACCCCCAGAATGACCCTACACTACGCAAACACTACAACACTACCCAAAACCCTAAAACACTACCCCCAGCATGACACTACACTACGCAAACACTACAACACTACCCAAAACCCTAAAACACTACCCCCCAGCATGACCCTACACTACGCAAACACTACAACACTACCCAAAACCCTAAAACACTACCCCCAGCATGACCCTACACTACGCAAACACTACAACACTACTCAAAACCCTAAAACACTACCCCCAGCATGACCCTACACTACGCAAACACTACAACACTACCCAAAACCCTAAAACACTACACCCCAGCATGACCCTACACTACGCAAACACTACAACACTACCCAAAACCCTAAAACACTACACCCCAGCATGACCCTACACTACGCAAACACTACAACACTACCCAAAACCCTAAAACACTACCCCCAGCATGACCCTACACTACGCAAACACTACAACACTACCCAAAACCCTAAAACACTACCCCCAGCATGACCCTACACTACGCAAACACTACAACACTACCCTAAACCCTAAAATACTACACCCCAGCATGACCCTACACTACGCAAACACTACAACACTACCCAAAACCCTAAAACACTACCCCCAGCATGACCCTACACTACGCAAACACTACAACACTATCCTAAACCCTAAAACACTACGCCCAGCATGACCCTACACTACGCAAACACTACAACACTACCCTAAACCCTAAAACACTAGCCCCAGCATGACCCTACACTACGCAAACACTACAACACAACCCTAAACCCTAAAACACTACCCCCAGCATGACCCTACACTACGCAAACACTACAACACTACCCTAAACCCTAAAACACTACCCCCAGCATGACCCTACACTACGCAAACACTACAACACAACCCTAAACCCTAAAACACTACCCCCAGCATGACCCTACACTAAACAACCACCACAACTCTACACTACACTAACACAACACTACACTACACAACACTACACTACACTACACAATCACTAACCCACGAAAAAATTAACACAAACCCACTTACCTCTCTCGTCATCGTGGTTTTCACAACGCAAATGCATTTACCATACATGCCTTTAAAACGTAATTCTTTGTAAAGGCATGCGCGATAAATGCACATGCGTTTTGAAAAAATGCGGGATAATGGTATGCGAGGTCAATGACCTTGCGGGATAATGGTATGCGGACTGAAAGTCTGCGGGATAAAAAATGCGGGAAAATGGCTGCAAACCATGATTAGCAGCAGACTTCCCTGGTGAGCACTAGCTTTACTACAGTGATCTAATGAGCAACTAGAGTGCTAACATTCAGAATTTATGGCAAATGTGTGACACATCTGAATGCCTTCTTGATAGAACCAAAGTAAACAAGCATTGAAAATGCAATAGATCTCGCCCTCGTTTAAGTTAAAGCCATTCTGTTTGTAATGAGGTGGCTTTTTAGCTTTGCTTTTATTAGTGTTTTTAAAACTTTCATGTAAATAACATGCATATGTATGCATATATGTATATGTATGCATGCATTTATATTTATATAGATATGCAGATTATATATGTTTATATATGTATATTACCTACTGGCGATAGCCAGTGGGTATATATAGTTAGGATTTTTTCTCTATGGGATTTCTGAAAATTCTATGTCTAATAACTTTGGCGTTTGTAGACGGAATTGGCTGAAATGTTCAGGAAAATGGCACAGTTCGTTTCTGAGCAGCCCCTGAAAATTTGGGGGGGTTTCGTCAAGGGGGGGCCGAGAAAAAAGGGGGGTCCCAAAACGCGTTTTTCCCATTCATTTTTCCTTAGGGCGGTTGGACTCACTTTTAGCTCGAACGGCTAAATAGATTTACATGAAACTTGGCAAAATTGTAGATATGGTTTGCCCGACGTGCCTTTGCTATCTCTCAATATATGTGCTCCAGTGGATTTTGAGAAATTAACGTTTAAAAAAATATATATATCTGTGACAGCGCTCCGGTTAGCGCCCCGGTTCGCGTACCTGACGCGTAACGGAACTTCGCGAAGCAAAGCTGATTGGCTCTCCGGTGTCTGTCAACATTCTAAACAGTCCGGAGCGGCCGCCATCTTGTCTCTCGGTACGATCGAGAGACAAGATGTGGTGAAAAATGAAGGGGGAAATGAAGGAAAGGGGGCAAGGTAGACCACTCCTGACCCCCTAGGATTGATGAGGGGGATATTAAAGTGCCCCGCGGGGCAAAAAAAAATAAAAAATTTTTTTGCGATTTTACGCCATAGAGGCGCGTCCCGGTACGCGAACCGGGCAGCTCACCGGGCAGCTAACCGGGCAGCTAACCGGCAGCGTAGCTGTCAACATTGTAAACAGTCCGGAGCGGCCGCCATCTTGTCTCTCGGTAGGTTCGAGAGACAAGATGTGGTGAAAAAAGAAGGGGGAACTGAAGGAAAGGGGGCAAGGTAAACCCCTCCTGACCCCCTAGGATTGATGAGGGGGATATTAAAGTCCCCCGCGATTTTTCGCGGTAGAGGCGCTTCCCGGTACGCGAACCGGGCAGCTAACCGGCAGCGTAACGGGAGTCCGCCATCTTGTGTTTTTGGAGCGTCCGGTTCGCGTACCGGGTAGCGTCCTGGTAAGCGTAACAAGGGGAAAACCAAGAGAAACAGTAAAAAAAAAATTAAGGGAATAGATTTCCAGCAAACTTGGCAAAATTGTAGGGACTGTTTGTTTGATGTGCCTTTGCAAGGCTTTAAGATATGTGCACGTGTGGATTTTGTCTAATTAAGGTTAAAAAAAATATATATATCTGTAAGCGTGCTCCGGCATGCTTACGTTACGGGTTTTGTTTGCGCTGCAGAGCCGATACGTCACGGTTATGCGACGCGTCATGAGGCGTCTCACGTGGCTACGTGATACGTCACGTAATAAAGAATATATTTTACAGCTATAGATATTAGCTTTTAAAAAACCAATGAAATTCACTGAAAAAACCATAGGTTATAGACCATATATAGTTAGGAATTTGCATTTACAAAACCTTGAAAATTCACTGAAAAAACCATAGGTTAGAGACCATATATAGTTAGCTGGACATTTTATTGACATAAAACCAATGAAATTCCATATATAGTTAGTTGCACTAACTATATATCGCGCACCCGCAATCCACTGCTGATGATGTCACATATTACATCATTCATGACATGGTCAGTGACATCACTGATGACATCACTGATGACATCTCAAATGACATCACTGATGACATCACTGATGACATCTCAAATGACATCACTGATGACATCATGACACACCAATACCAGTTACTACATACGCACTCACTGATTCCTACGTCTACACACACATTCACTCATTCACCCATACAATCACTCATACATACAGTCACTCATTATTACAACACTATCATATGCACTCATACACCTATGCAGACACTCACACACTGCCACTCATCCATGGAGTTACTCACACACCTAGTCAGTCCTGTAAAGAATCAATCACACTTCCATTTCCTCATCTATACAGTTAAACACAGAACACCATACTTCAGTGACATCACTGATGACATCACTGATGACATCTCAAATGACATCACTGATGACATCTCAAATGACATCACTGATGACATCATGACACACCAATACCAGTTACTACATACGCACTCACTGATTCCTACGTCTACACACACATTCACTCATTCACCCATACAATCACTCATACATACAGTCACTCATTATTACAACACTATCATATGCACTCATACACCTAGTCAGTCCTGTGAAGAATCAATCACACTTCGATTTCCTCATCTATACAGTTAAACACAGAACACCATACTTTTCACACATATACTAACACATACTTACTCTCTTATACAATCACTGATACAAGTACACATTGATATGCACAGAGTCACACACCTCCCAGCCAGCCACACACACACTCAGTCTTCCATACATCCACTCATTCTTCAATATGTAAAACATATTTAAACTTTACAAAAACACACAGACACTAGAAGATGTCATCAGTGATGTCATTTGAGATGTCATCAGTGATGTCATCAGTGATGTCATTTGAGATGTCATCAGTGATGTCATCAGTGATGTCACTGACCATGTCATGAATGATGTAATATGTGACATCATCAGCAGTGGATTGCGGGTGCGCGATATATAGTTAGTGCAACTAACTATATATGGAATTTCATTGGTTTTATGTCAATAAAATGTCCAGCTAACTATATATGGTCTCTAACCTATGGTTTTTTCAGTGAATATATATATATATTCACTGAAAAACCCATAGGTTTGACACCAGTTATAGTTAGCTGGAAATTTTACTCGCATAAAACCAATGAAATTCCCAAGTTATAGTGAGTTGGACTCACTATAACTTGCGCGTGCAATGCACTGCTGATGACGTCACATATTACATCACTCATGACATGGTCAGTGACATCAGTCATGACATCACTGATGACACTATCCAGTGAATGTGTGTCTTTTAAAAAAATAAATATGTGTTATATATGTATATGTAAAAGTTGATGGAAGAATAAATGTTTAAATAAGTGATTACTTGGATGTTTTAAAAAAAAAAAAATTGATTGGTTAACTGGTTTATTAAGTGTATCTTAGTGAATACATATATTAGAGAGTAATGTTTAAATATTTAAATATATGTATTAGTGTTTCACTTTGTGTATAAGTGGTTGCATGGGTTGGTGAGTAGCTACATGTGTATGTTTATGGGTTATTAGATGTTTTTGTTAGTATCAGTATGAGTGTTTGTATGGTTTGGTGGGGGTATTACTTAACTTCTCAAAACAGTGTGCCTGTCCTAACAACAAGGTGAACTATCCCTTCACTTGTTTTTTTTTCAAACAATCTAAGTAGTGGGTATATCTTACTCCTACTACCAATTTCAGTGTCGCATGTCACTCTTTCTTTATATGTCCATGTCTAAAAACACGTGTGTGTATACAGACTAATCCCTAGTGCTATACTTCCCTCTTACTCAACCCTTCTCTAGTGAAAAAAGGGGAGGGGGGTTGGCAACGCCTCACGGGAGCAACCACCAAGGAGGATGTGTCAAACTGGTTCTCGCTTGACTCCCCACTATATCATCATCAGCAGTTGCCAACCTTGAAAATAAAGGGGATAAAAACTGTGCCCAGAAAAGAAACTCAGTGTAGTTATGTGAATGACCCACCTAAGTGATAGGGCCTAATCTCCAGGTTGTGAATTGTAGGACCTATTCGGTTAAAAAGAACTGGGCTCCACTAGCACTTTCCACTTTATTCTTTGCCGTGTGCCTGTTCTAATAAAAACCAACATGTTTCATCGCCGCGTTATACATTACCGGCGATTTCATCAGGGTTGTGTTTGGGTCAGCGTACTTCTTGCACGTATCGTATCAATTTTCTCCCTTTATTGTACCTAAATGCACATATGGAAATAAAAGTGTAACACACACGCATATATTACAGTTCGGCCTACATGACTCAAAAGGGTATGTTCTGCCACCATTACAGAAAACATTCTTATACATTACCAGGTAGCCTTATGTTGAGGTGCATACCAGGCTCCCGTAGAAGAAATTGCTGTTAAAAGAAACCCCCTTTATCCATAAGTGGGTTCGCATGTTCGCCCTTGGGTCGATATCTAAAAATCGAGTAAGTTATAATTGAGTATAGATAATCGCTCAATATTCTACTCTGAAAGGCACTTTTTGCCGTTTTTCTGTGCTCCTCCTGTTTCTCGGTCTAGCTGCCCTTGCCACTACATTTATCGGCTGCGCTATCCCGTACAAACAAATTTTAGGACTGACACTGATGCTCGTTGTCTAACCCGAGCCATGTGTTGCAACCGCGGTCAGCGGTCGGTCCTCTCAAATATACACGAGTTGTTACCCAGTGGAGCTAACTCAAATTCATTTCCCTCTCATGCCCACAGCGTATGTGTCCTCCTTACCGCTTGTGCAAACAAATGTGGCCTCCGCTCACCCTTCTCGCTCGCGTTCACCGTACGAGCGGTTGTAATTTAAACACGCCCCAAGCAGCGCTTCCTGTTCACGTGATTATTGCACTACGTGAAGATGGCGTGATTAACTATGCTGGCGGATCGGCCATATTGGAATGGGTCCCTGAATGCAGGATGTATCTCTACAGTGCATATCACTCTGTCGTTTTTAACTTAGATCATGCTCATTTTAAATTGGATACATATGGTTTGTTTATACCTGTAATAGACCTGATTATATCTTTAGTATAAACAAATTTGAGTTTATTACGCGTTCCGCGTTCCACTTAGTTATTCTATATAGGGGTTGCTCATTGCTCTATATTTGTTGCAAAGGACCATGTGGTTCGTGGTCATGAGGATCCTATCTCTCAGTTTGATGTGTTGAAGATAGTATGTACTTGCCTCCTGCTCATTTTTCTCACGGTCTACTATCTTTATGTCATTACTAGGTGCCATGGCATCAGTGGTGTAATCTAGTTCAGTGGAATTTGTGCCATTCGATAGTATCGTTCAATCCCCGATCATCTGTACATTCTTCAAATATCCAGCGAGCTTCCTTTTTATGTAGGATGTTGTCCATGTTGTATTGGTCCCCTCGTACTGTTTCAATTACTATCCACCGCAGATCCCTGGGTTGATGTTGATGGTTCACAAAATGCTGTACCAGCTTGGTTGTCAATTTCGCCGTTTTCAGGGTACTAAGGTGCTCCTGGATCCTGATCTTTATTTTTCTAGATGTTAATCCAATGTAATGTAGATTACATGGGAAGGTAAGTCTGTAAATCACATTGGAGGTGTTACAATTGCTATAAGTGTTCAAGTACCATTCTTTCCCGCTGGTTCTGGTGAATGATTTCACTTTGCTAGTAAACCCGCAAACTGTACAGCTGCCACACGGATAGTGCCCTGGTGGAATATTAGTTTCTTTCACCACCGGAGCTACGCGTGAGTGGACCAGGCGGTCCCTCAGGCTTGAGGATCTTTTGAAGGCGAACCTGAGTTGTGGCATCTGCTTCAGGCTGGTGTCTAGTATGTGCCAATGTTTCTTGATTATTTGGCGAATCTTAGTAGATTGGGGGCCAAAGGTGGTGACAACTGGTATACATTCTTTCTTTTCTCTGATGTGCTTCGTGAGTAAGGATTCTCTGGGGGTGTTCAATGCCCTTTGCGTGCTTGTTTCACTATTTTGGTGGGAGAAGCACGGTTAGTTAGTTTTGCTGCTAGATCTTCTGACTGCTCAAGGTAGCTGGCTGTCGTCGTACAGTTTCTTCGGTACCTCATGAACTGTCCTACCGGGAGATTATCCCGGAGGGCTCTTGGATGAAATGATCTGTAATGCAACAAAGAGTTCTTGTCCGTGGGCTTCTGATGGACCGTTGTTATCAATGTATTCTCTGTTGCATGTTTGTCCAGATCCAAGTAGGTGGCCTTATGTCGGTCTATGTTCCAGGTAAATCGGAGGCAATGGTCCAAATTATTGAGCCAGGTAAGGAACTGGTTCAGCTCGTCCGCAGCTCCCCTCCAAATACACAGGATGTCATCAATATATCTCTTCCAGAGGACAATGTTCCTCTGGAAGAGATTGGATTCATGATGGATATAATTAGTCTCGAATTGCCCGACGTAAATACACGCCAGGCTAGGGGCAAATGTGGCTCCCATCGAGGTCCCCGATGTCTGGAGGTACAGTTGATTTTTGTACATGAAGAAATTGCGGGTAAGTGCCAGTTCTATGCACTGGAGCACAAACGATGGTGCCGTGTCATAAAACCATTCACATTGCCCCAGGGCACGAGCTGCTGCCACCAGCGTCGCCTCCTGGGGTATGTTGGTATACAGTGACTCTATGTCAATTGTCACCAAGAACTGTTCCTCGGGATTGTAAGTAATTGTTTCCAGGTAACGTAAGATGTCTGTAGTGTCCTGCACATAGGACGGTTGTGTGACTACGCATTCACGTAAAAAGAAATCCGCGAACTGCGATAGTGGCTCGAGTATCGAATTTATACCCGATACTATCGGGCGCCCTGGGGGGGGGGTCGCTGGGCCTTGTGGATTTTTGGCACTATATAGAAGGCCGGGACCCTAGGGGATGGGTTAATCAGGAATTCAGCCACCTTTGCCGTTATCCATTTCTTCTCTTTTGCCATGATGACTAGTTTTTGAATAGTTGTTTTTAGCTCTTCAGTTGGGTCTCTGGAAAGAGGGTGATAATGTTCTCTTACCCCCAGTAATCTGGTGATTTCTGCCTCATAATCTGTGGTGTTCATCACCACCACCGCTCCACCCTTATCCGCCGGTTTAATGGTGATAGAGCTGTTGGTCTGTAGTGATTTGATAGCCTTCCAATCCGCTTGTGACATGTTGCTGTGTGTCATCTTGAGTTGTTTTTGTTCAAGTTCTGTGATCTCTTTAAGAACTTTTTGTTCAAATACTGTGACCTCTGGTCCCACTTGATGATTCGCAGGGGTGAAGGTTGAAGGACGACGTAAGTCTGTACTAAAAGATTCAGACGTCAGTAGTTGTTCCTTTCCTTCAAAAAACTTATGGAGTTTGATTTTTCGAAGAACCCCATTTAATTCTCCCCTTAACTGGAAACTGTCATGTCGTGGGGTGGGGACAAACCCCAAGCCTTTGTTTAAGACTCTCATCTCTTCCTTTGTTAGTGGCTGGTCTGAAAGATTCACCACTATATTTGTTTCCATGTTTATATCATCGTTTGCCCCCTGCTGCGGGTGATTCTGGGCGAGTTCATGGGTCGTGTGGCGTTTGGAATGTGGCGTGCTCGCCCCCTTCCTCTGCCTCTCGTATTCCCTCCTCTCTGGTTGTGGGGACATTGATCTAAAAAAGCCCTGAACATTGCTCCTAAGTCCTGATCGGTGTTAGTGTCTGGATTGAACCTGACTCGAGTGTTACTCTGCTGTTGGGGAGCTGTTTGTTCATCCTCTTCGCTGCTCATGTTATCAAAGGCCCAGTGGTTGGGGGTTCTCCTCTCTTGTGGTCTACCTCCCCTGCCTCTTTGGTATCCTGCATTCTGGTTGGGGGCTTGTTGGTAGTACTCATCCTCCGTGTAGGGGAAGGCCCACCCATGGCTAAACCTCTCGAGATTGCGCTTCAATCCCTTGATCTTCTGATTCACCATGTATGCCTGGTACTCATCCAGGTCAGTTTGTATCTTACTTAGCTGGTCCTTTGTATCTAGAATTGTTGTATCATTTTTTATGGTGGTTTCTAGATTCAGTATTTCTGTGAGCAACTCTTCACTGAGTCGTTTCGCAGTGTTAATTATGAGGATAAGCCAGTCCCGGGGACACTTGTTAGCTATGTAGCTCCAGTCCACCCGGAACTGCTTATCCTCCAGGAAAATCTTTGGTTCCAATCTGACTAGAAGGCTAGCTGGTGCTGCCCCCGCCCGTAAGTACTCTGTCATAAGTGCTCCATGTAGAGCTATCCTAATCTGACGTTTCCTTAGTGCAGATAGTTTTTCCCACTCATCTCGTGCTTGATTTGTACCCCCCAGTGGAGTATCAGGTAGTAGCGATGGACCTGCCAGGATTGATGTGATGTGATCCACAAGGCCCAGTGACCCCCCCCAGGGCGCCCGATAGTATCGGGTATAAATTCGATACTCGAGTCACTATCGCAGTTCGCGGATTTCTTTTTACGTGAATGCGTAGTCACACAACCGTCCTATGTGCAGGACACTACAGACATCTTACGTTACCTGGAAACAATTACTTACAATCCCGAGGAACAGTTCTTGGTGACAATTGACATAGAGTCACTGTATACCAACATACCCCAGGAGGCGACGCTGGTGGCAGCAGCTCGCGCCCTGGGGCAATGTGAATGGTTTTATGACACAGCACCATCGTTTGTGCTCCAGTGCATAGAACTGGCACTTACCCGCAATTTCTTCATGTACAAAAATCAACTGTACCTCCAGACATCGGGGACCTCGATGGGAGCCACATTTGCCCCTAGCCTGGCGTGTATTTACGTCGGGCAATTCGAGACTAATTATATCCATCATGAATCCAATCTCTTCCAGAGGAACATTGTCCTCTGGAAGAGACAAATTGATGACATCCTGTGTATTTGGAGGGGAGCTGCGGACGAGCTGAACCAGTTCCTTACCTGGCTCAATAATTTGGACCATTGCCTCCAATTTACCTGGAACATAGACCGACATAAGGCCACCTACTTGGATCTGGACATACATGCAACAGAGAATACATTGATAACAACGGTCCATCAGAAGCCCACGGACAAGAACTCTTTGTTGCATTACAGATCATTTCATCCAAGAGCCCTCCGGGATAATCTCCCGGTAGGACAGTTCATGAGGTACCGAAGAAACTGTACGACGACAGCCAGCTACCTTGAGCAGTCAGAAGATCTAGCAGCAAAACTAACTAACCGTGCTTCTCCCACCAAAATAGTGAAACAAGCACGCAAAGGGCATTGAACACCCCCAGAGAATCCTTACTCACGAAGCACATCAGAGAAAAGAAAGAATGTATACCCGTTGTCACCACCTTTGGCCCCCAATCTACTAAGATTCGCCAAATAATCAAGAAACATTGGCACATACTAGACACCAGCCTGAAGCAGATGCCACAACCCAGGTTCGCCTTCAAAAGATCCTCAAGCCTGAGGGACTGCCTGGTCCACTCACGCGTAGCTCCGGTGGTGAAAGAAACTAATATTCCACCAGGGCACTATCCGTGTGGCAGCTGTACAGTTTGCGGGTTTACTAGCAAAGTGAAATCATTCACCAGAACCAGCGGGAAAGAATGGTACTTGAACACTTATAGCAATTGTAACACCTCCAATGTGATTTACAGACTTACCTGCCCATGTAATCTACATTACATTGGATTAACATCTAGAAAAATAAAGATCAGGATCCAGGAGCACCTTAGTACCCTGAAAACGGCGAAATTGACAACCAAGCTGGTACAGCATTTTGTGAACCATCAACATCAACCCAGGGATCTGCGGTGGATAGTAATTGAAACAGTACGAGGGGACCAATACAACATGGACAACATCCTACATAAAAAGGAAGCCCGCTGGATATTTGAAGAATGTACAGATGATCGGGGATTGAACGATACTATCGAATGGCACAAATTCCACTGAACTAGATTACACCACTGATGCCATGGCACCTAGTAATGACATAAAGATAGTAGACCGTGAGAAAAATGAGCAGGAGGCAAGTACATACTATCTTCAACACATCAAACTGAGAGATAAGATCCACATGACCACGAACCACATGGTCCTTTGCAACAAATATAGAGCAATGAGCAACCCCTATATAGAATAACTAAGTGGAACGCGGAACGCGTAATAAACTCAAATTCGTTTATACTAAAGATATAATCAGGTCTATTACAGGTATAAACAAACCATATGTATCCAATTTCAAATGAGCATGATCTAAGTTAAAAACGACAGAGTGATATGCACTGTAGAGATACATCCTGCATTCAGGGACCCATTCCAATATGGCCGATCCGCCAGCATAGTTAATCACGCCATCTTCACGTAGTGCAATAATCACGTGAACAGGAAGCGCTGCTTGGGGCGTGTTTAAATTACAACCGCTCGTACGGTGAACGCGAGCGAGAAGGGTGAGCGGAGGCCACATTTGTTTGCACAAGCGGTAAGGAGGACACATACGCTGTGGGCATGAGAGGGAAATGAATTTGAGTTAGCTCCACTGGGTAACAACTCGTATATATTTGAGAGGACCGACCGCTGACCGCGGTTGCAACACATGGCTCGGGTTAGACAACGAGCATCAGTGTCAGTCCTAAAATTTGTTTGTACGGGATAGCGCAGCCGATAAATGTAGTGGCAAGGGCAGCTAGACCGAGAAACAGGAGGAGCACAGAAAAACGGCAAAAAGTGCTTTTCAGAGTAGAATATTGAGCAATTATCTATACTCAATTATAACTTACTCGATTTTTAGATATCGACCCAAGGGCGAACACGCGAACCCACTTATGGATAAAGGGGGTTTCTTTTAACAGCAATTTCTTCTACGGGAGCCTGGTATGCACCTCAACATAAGGCTACCTGGTAATGTATAAGAATGTTTTCTATAATGGTGGCAGAACATACCCTTTTGAGTCATGTAGGCTGAACTGTAATATATGCATGTGTGTTACACTTTTATTTCCATATGTGCATTTAGGTACAATAAAGGGAGAAAATTGATACGATACGTGCAAGAAGTACGCTGACCCAAACACAACCCTGATGAAATCGCCGGTAATGTATAACGCGGCGATGAAACATGTTGGTTTTTATTAGAACAGGCACACGGCAAAGAATAAAGTGGAAAGTGCTAGTGGAGCCCAGTTCTTTTTAACCGAATAGGTCCTATAATTCACAACCTGGAGATTAGGCCCTATCACTTAGGTGGGTCATTCACATAACTACACTGAGTTTCTTTTCTGGGCACAGTTTTTATCCCCTTTATTTTCAAGGTTGGCAACTGCTGCTGATGATATAGTGGGGAGTCATGCGAGAACCAGTTTGACACATCCTCCTTGGTGGTTGCCCCCGTGAGGCGTTGCCAACCCCCCTCCCCTTTTTTCACTAGAGAAGGGTTGAGTAAGAGGGAAGTATAGCACTAGGGATTAGTCTGTATACACACACGTGTTTTTAGACATGGACATATAAAGAAAGAGTGACATGCGACACTGAAATTGGTAGTAGGAGTAAGATATACCCACTACTTAGATTGGTTGAAAAAAACCCAAGTGAAGGGATAGTTCACCTTGTTGTAAGGACAGGCACACTGTTTTGAGAAGTTGAGTGATTAGGGGGCAGCCTGTACCCAGTCCAAATCCCCCTTGGGCCCCTTGTTGTTTGGAGTAGTATGCACGGCAGCTTAGCCGTGAGGGCCACAGGACGTCATACATAGAAAAATAGGTCTTTAATATAGACACGGGTTGGCAAGTAGGATATTTCCACGCAACCTGTTTTTAGCGGTCATTGACTCAAGCTGGTGTTCGGACACCGTTTTTTCAATTTAGAATGGCGAAGTTTTGCTTAGCATTCACGGATGATCACATCACATCAATCCTGGCAGGTCCATCGCTACTACCTGATACTCCACTGGGGGGTACAAATCAAGCACGAGATGAGTGGGAAAACTATCTGCACTAAGGAAACGTCAGATTAGGATAGCTCTACATGGAGCACTTATGACAGAGTACTTACGGGCGGGGGCAGCACCAGCTAGCCTTCTAGTCAGATTGGAACCAAAGATTTTCCTGGAGGATAAGCAGTTCCGGGTAGACTGGAGCTACATAGCTAACAAGTGTACCCGGGACTGGCTTATCCTCATAATTAACACTGCGAAACGACTCAGTGAAGAGTTGCTCACAGAAATACTGAATGTAGAAACCACCATAAAAAATGATACAACAATTCTAGATGCAAAGGACCAGCTAAGTAAGATACAAACTGACCTGGGTGAGTACCAGGCATACATGGTGAATCAGAAGATCAAGGGATTGAAGCGCAATCTCGAGAGGTTTAGCCATGGGTGGGCCTTCCCCTACACGGAGGATGAGTACTACCAACAAGCCCCCAACCAGAATGCAGGATACCAAAGAGGCAGGGGAGGTAGACCACAAGAGAGGAGAACCCCCAACCACTGGGCCTTTGATAACACGAGCAGCGAAGAGGATGAACAAACAGCTCCCCAACAGCAGAGTAACACTCGAGTCAGGTTCAATCCAGACACTAACACCGATCAGGACTTAGGAGCAATGTTCAGGGCTTTTTTAGATCAATGTCCCCACAACCAGAGAGGAGGGAATACGAGAGGCAGAGGAAGGGGGCGAGCACGCCACATTCCAAACGCCACACGACCCATGAACTCGCCCAGAATCACCCGCAGCAGGGGGCGAACGATGATATAAACATGAAAACAAATATAGTGGTGAATCTTTCAGACCAGCCACTAACAAAGGAAGAGATGAGAGTCTTAAACAAAGGCTTGGGGTTTGTCCCCACCCCACGACATGACAGTTTCCAGTTAAGGGGAGAATTAAATGGGGTTCTTCGAAAAATCAAACTCCATAAGTTTTTTGAAGGAAAGGAACAACTACTGACGTCTGAATCTTTTAGTACAGACTTACGTCGTCCTTCAACCTTCACCCCTGCGAATCATCAAGTGGGACCAGAGGTCACAGTATTTGAACAAAAAGTTCTTAAAGAGATCACAGAACTTGAACAAAAACAACTCAAGATGACACACAGCAACATGTCACAAGCGGATTGGAAGGCTATCAAATCACTACAGACCAACAGCTCTATCACCATTAAACCGGCGGATAAGGGTGGAGCGGTGGTGGTGATGAACACCACAGATTATGAGGCAGAAATCACCAGATTACTGGGGGTGAGAGAACATTATCACCCTCTTTCCAGAGACCCAACTGAAGAGCTAAAAACAACTATTCAAAAACTAGTCATCATGGCAAAAGAGAAGAAATGGATAACGGCAAAGGAGGCTGAATTCCTGATTAACCCATCCCCTAGGGTCCCGGCCTTCTATATAGTGCCAAAAATCCACAATGCCCAGCGACCCCCCCCCCAGGGCGCCCGATAGTATCGGGTATAAATTCGATACTCGAGCCACTATCGCAGTTCGTGGATTTCTTTTTACGTGAATGCGTAGTCACACAACCGTCCTATGTGCAGGACACTACAGACATCTTACGTTACCTGGAAACAATTACTTACAATCCCGAGGAACAGTTCTTGGTGACAATTGACATAGAGTCACTGTATACCAACATACCCCAGGAGGCGACGCTGGTGGCAGCAGCTCGTGCCCTGGGGCAATGTGAATGGTTTTATGACACAGCACCATCGTTTGTGCTCCAGTGCATAGAACTGGCACTTACCCGCAATTTCTTCATGTACAAAAATCAACTGTACCTCCAGACATCGGGGACCTCGATGGGAGCCACATTTGCCCCTAGCCTGGCGTGTATTTACGTCGGGCAATTCGAGACTAATTATATCCATCATGAATCCAATCTCTTCCAGAGGAACATTGTCCTCTGGAAGAGATATATTGATGACATCCTGTGTATTTGGAGGGGAGCTGCGGACGAGCTGAACCAGTTCCTTACCTGGCTCAATAATTTGGACCATTGCCTCCGATTTACCTGGAACATAGACCGACATAAGGCCACCTACTTGGATCTGGACATACATGCAACATAGAATACATTGATAACAACGGTCCATCAGAAGCCCACGGACAAGAACTCTTTGTTGCATTACAGATCATTTCATCCAAGAGCCCTCCGGGATAATCTCCCGGTAGGACAGTTCATGAGGTACCGAAGAAACTGTACGACGACAGCCAGCTATCTTGAGCAGTCAGAAGATCTAGCAGCAAAACTAACTAACCGTGCTTATCCCACCAAAATAGTGAAACAAGCACGCAAACGGGCATTGAACACACCCAGAGAATCCTTACTCACGAAGCACATCAGAGAAAAGAAAGAATGTATACCAGTTGTCACCACCTTTGGCCCCCAATCTACTAAGATTCGCCAAATAATCAAGAAACATTGGCACATACTAGACACCAGCCTGAAGCAGATGCCACAACCCAGGTTCGCCTTCAAAAGATCCTCAAGCCTGAGGGACCGCCTGGTCCACTCACGCGTAGCTCCGGTGGTGAAAGAAACTAATATTCCACCAGGGCACTATCCGTGTGGCAGCTGTACAGTTTGCGGGTTTACTAGCAAAGTGAAATCATTCACCAGAACCAGCGGGAAAGAATGGTACTTGAACACTTATAGCAATTGTAACACCTCCAATGTGATTAACAGACTTACCTGCCCATGTAATCTACATTACATTGGATTAACATCTAGAAAAATAAAGATCAGGATCCAGGAGCACCTTAGTACCCTGAAAACAGCAAAATTGACAACCAAGCTGGTACAGCATTTTGTGAACCATCAACATCAACCCAGGGATCTGCGGTGGATAGTAATTGAAACAGTACGAGGGGACCAATACAACATGGACAACATCCTACATAAAAAGGAAGCCCGCTGGATATTTGAAGAATGTACAGATGATCGGGATTGAACGATGCTATCGAATGGCACAAATTCCACTGAACTAGATTACACCACTGATACCATGGCACCTAGTAATGACATAAAGATAGTAGACCGTGAGAAAAATGAGCAGGAGGCAAGTACATACTATCTTCAACACATCAAACTGAGAGATAAGATCCACATGACCACGAACCACATGGTCCTTTGCAACAAATATAGAGCAATGAGCAACCCCTATATAGAATAACTAAGTGGAACGCGGAACGCGTAATAAACTCAAATTCGTTTATACTAAAGATATAATCAGGTCTATTACAGGTATAAACAAACCATATGTATCCAATTTAAAATGAGCATGATCTAAGTTAAAAACGACAGAGTGATATGCACTGTAGAGATACATCCTGCATTCAGGGACCCATTCCAATATGGCCGTTTCCGCCAGCATAGTTAATCACGCCATCTTCACGTAGTGCAATAATCACGTGAACAGGAAGCGCTGCTTGGGGCGTGTTTAAATTACAACCGCTCGTACGGTGAACGCGAGCGAGAAGGGTGAGCGGAGGCCACATTTGTTTGCACAAGCGGTAAGGAGGACACATACGCTGTGGGCATGAGAGGGAAATGAATTTGAGTTAGCTCCACTGGGTAACAACTCGTGTATATTTGAGAGGACCGACCGCTGACCGCGGTTGCAACACATGGCTCGGGTTAGACAACGAGCATCAGTGTCAGTCCTAAAATTTGTTTGTACGGGATAGCGCAGCCGATAAATGTAGTGGCAAGGGCAGCTAGACCGAGAAACAGGAGGAGCGCAGAAAAACGGCAAAAAGTTCTTTTCAGAGTAGAATATTGAGCGATTATCTATACTCAATTATAACTTACTCGATTTTTAGATATCGACCCAAGGGCGAACACGCGAACCCACTTATGGATAAAGGGGGTTTCTTTTAACAGCAATTTCTTCTATGGGAGCCTGGTATGCACCTCAACATAAGGCTACCTGGTAATGTATAAGAATGTTTTCTGTAATGGTGGTAGAACATACCCTTTTGAGTCATGTAGGCCGAACTGTAATATATGCGTGTGTGTTACACTTTTATTTCCATATGTGCATTTAGGTACAATAAAGGGAGAAAATTGATACGATACGTGCAAGAGGTACGCTGACCCAAACACAACCCTGATGAAATCGCCGGTAATGTATAACGCGGCGATGAAACATGTTGGTTTTTATTAGAACAGGCACACGGCAAAGAATAAAGTGGAAAGTGCTAGTGGAGCCCAGTTCTTTTTAACCGAATAGGTCCTATAATTCACAACCTGGAGATTAGGCCCTATCACTTAGGTGGGTCATTCACATAACTACACTGAGTTTCTTTTCTGGGCACAGTTTTTATCCCCTTTATTTTCAAGGTTGGCAACTGCTGATGATGATATAGTGGGGAGTCAAGCGAGAACCAGTTTGACACATCCTCCTTGGTGGTTGCTCCCGTGAGGCGTTGCCAACCCCCCTCCCCTTTTTTCACTAGAGAAGGGTTGAGTAAGAGGGAAGTATAGCACTAGGGATTAGTCTGTATACACACACGTGTTTTTAGACATGGACATATAAAGAAAGAGTGACATGCGACACTGAAATTGGTAGTAGGAGTAAGATATACCCACTACTTAGATTGTTTGAAAAAAAAACAAGTGAAGGGATAGTTCACCTTGTTGAAAGGACAGGCACACTGTTTTGAGAAGTTGAGTGATTAGGGGGCAGCCTGTACCCAGTCCAAATCCCCCTTGGGCCCCTTGTTGTTTGGGGGGTATTACTTAACACATAGATGCATGAATGACTGACTCTCTCTTTGTATGTGTTTTGAAGACAGCATATGTGCAGGACTGTATGGGTGGAAGAGTGTGTATATGTGTGTGTTAGTTAGTGAATGACTGTCTCACTAGTGTCTTTATCAGTAACTACATATGTTTTAATCTAATATATGTGAATATTGATGTATATAAGTGAGTATATGTGAGAGAAAGAGATTGTAAGAGTTCCTGTTTAGATAAGTATGTGTTTCTATAAGTGATTGTTTAAGAGAGTAAGTATGTGTAAGTTTCCATAGAAGTAAGGTGGTTGTGTGTGTATAGCTGTATATGCAAATAAATGGATGTTCAATAGTTTATTTGCATGTGTGAATATGTGTGAGAGTATCTTTTGGATGACTGTCGGTGTGTAACAGGATGCATAGGTGTATCACTACATATCATGAGTGAGTATATGTACGAGTGACTATATAGAACTGTTGATCAATGAGTGGATGTGTATATAGATGGTGGAATTATTGAAATGGTTGTTGTAACTGGTATGGGTATCTCCATTGTTTTGAAAATTTTAGTTTCTATTTTTGAATATGTGTTTCAAGGGTTACATTATAGTGAAAAGACGTCTGTCACTCTGTCACAAGGATGGTGTCATCAGTGATGTCATGACTGATGTCACTGACCATGTCATGAGTGATGTAATATGTGACGTCATCAGCAGTGCATTGCGCGCGCAAGTTATAGTGAGTCCAACTATCTATAACGTGGGAATTTCATTGGTTTTATGCGAGTAAAATTTCCAGCTAACTATAACTGGTGTCAAACCTATGGTTTTTTCAGTGAATTTCATAGGTTTTGTAAATGCTATTTCCTAACTATAACGTGTGTAAAACCTATGGTTTTTTCAGTGAATTTCATAGGTTTTTTAAATGCTACTTCCTAACTATAACGTGTTTAAAACCTATGGTTTTTCAGTGAATATATATATATATATATATATATATATATATATATATACATATAAAATTTCTATGGCAAAATGAAACTCCTCATTTTGTTCCTTTTCAAATTAAATGTATTAAGTGTTACCACTTTATTCCAATCAAGATGACTTCAGGTGTGCCATACTTTTGTCATAAGTTAGACTGTTAGCGTTCTAGTTGTTCTTTAGAATACTCTGGGACATTCTGTCATTGGGCTATAGTTGGGCTACATCTGGCTGATATTTGGGCTACATTTGGGCTCTTTTGTCTCTGGTGGCCATCTTGGGAGACTGCATATCAGAATTTTTTTAATGAAATATAAGAGGATTTGAGAAGTCACTCAAAATGTGCCCTAATTTTTCTTTCTTCAGCACTAATCATAATTTCTATGGCAAAATGAACCCCCTCATTTTGTTCCTTTGCAAATTAAATGTTTTAAGTGCTAACACTTTATTCCAATCAAGATGACTTCAGGTGTGCCATACTTTTGTCATAAGTAAGACTGTTAGCGCTCTAGTTGTTCTTTAGAACACTCTGGGACAGTCTGTCATTGAGCTATAGTTGGGCTACATCTGGCTGATATTTGGGCTACATTTGGTTTTTTTTGTCTCTGGTGGCCATCTTTGGGCTACATTGGGCTACATTGGGCTACATTGGGCTACATTGGGCTACATTTGGGCTCTAACATATATATAGCCCAATGTAGCCCAATATATATTTTTTCAAAGTTAATTTTCTCAGCAACTACTGAACAGATTTACACCATTCAAAGAAAAGCATAATCTGCGAGCCGGACTCTACCTTTCTACCAAATTTCTTATAAATCCATTCAGCCGTTCGAGCTGTAGCCGTGTCTAAACGTCCTATGGAAAATAACATGGTGAAAACAAGTTTTGGGACCCCCCTTTTATCTCAGCCCCCACTTGACGAATCCCCCCCAAATTTTCAGGGAAGGAGCGGAGCGGAGCAGGCCATCGTCTTTGAGAAATTCGCAAAGATTCGTCCACCGGCGCCAAAGTTATTCTCAATAGAATGTTGCGGATTTCCTATGGAAACTAGGTCCTAACTATAACTACCTACTGGCGACCGCCAGTAGGTAATATATATATATATATATCAAAAGAATCCCGACCGCCTCTCGCTGCGGTCATGAACGGGTGCAGACCTCCTCTCCTCTTCTCAGATGAACTTAATCAAATATCATAACGCCATCACACCAATGAAGTGTCAGCAGTGCAGAATTTTATTTTCTGTTAATATCAGAGCGAGTGCCCTCCCTGGCGCGTTTCGCTCCGCGGACGGAGCTTGGTCACATGATGCGTCAGAAGTAGGCTGGTAAATTTGTAGTGAATAAAAGCCCATGCGCCTAAAGAAACAGGACGCATGGGTAGACAAGAATACAAACCAAGCATTAAAGTAAATATTTAAACGCATTCGATAGCGAGATGACACAACAGAAGGAATTATAGCATTGTGCTCAGGAATACTCATGAGAATCATCAATCTAAATTCATAAATGATTTCCTTAAATCAATTAGTACAAGTACATAATAGTACTAAATACGACATTGAATAGTTATTGACAAAAAAGTGCTAGGTGCTTCATCATTAATGTCTGCAATGTTGCACATATTGAAAATAGTATCAAATCAAATGCAAGTGCATGAAAAGTAATACTAAACTGCACCAGTCATAATCAATTCAAATCCTCAGTGTCCATATATAACATGCATATTTATCGATGCTAGGTTGTATAAAGTGCAAGTGCTACCAAACGTGAAAAGAAAATCATATTAAAAAATGATAATACATTTAAAAAGTCAGACGGCTGAAAACCCTTTTGGAACCTATAACATGGCTTTTTTTGTTATATAACAACATCATGAATGTAATTTCATCCTTTTTATGCATATTCAATTCATAAGCAATATTTCAAACAGACAAAATTTACCTCAATGAAAGATAATTCACTAGACTACCACATTATAAGAAATGATGTAATTCATCAAATGCATTCAACCCATTAGGTGATCTTGTATCAAGTAGCAGGATAAAGTATGCTTCCCTTTGCCTAAGAAGCCTTTCTCAATCACCGCCTCGTCCAGGATTGGGAACTGAGCACAATAAAGTGTATTTCAGATCTTTCAGTTTTTTGTCATGGACTGCCTTAAAGTGGCGAGCCACCGGGTAATTCATGTCAGAATTCACTATTGCCCGTATATGCTGCAAAATGCGCTGATTAGCAGGCAGCTTAGTGCTCCCAATATAGGAAAGTGAGCAAGTGCAGGTAAGTTGGTAGATGACAAAATCACTGCGACGAGTAAGATGTTCATTTATTTGTATAGGCTTCTCACTAAAGGCTGATGTGTAATGTGTACCATTAACAGCAAAAGTGCACGCCCGGCAAGACGTGCATCTAAAAAAACCTTGTTTGGTGAACCAAGAGATTTCAGAGGAGAGCTCAGGTTGTGTTTTGTCCAAAGCATCTTTCATGGACGGGGCCCTCCTAAAGGTAATTGCTGGTGTTTTAGGTAACATAGGGCCTAGGATAACGTCCGTTAACGCAATCGGCCACTCTGCCTTGATAATGCGTCTTAATTTGTGCACCTGGGAACAATAGGTAGTGATAAATCGAACCGATCCCCCAGAAGTAGGTTCTGAGATTAGATTAGATCTGGGCGTCAAAAGTTCGTCCCTCGAGCGTCTTAGTGCTTTTGAGAGGGCACGGTTTAAAAGGTCTTGTTTGTACCCACGCTGCAAAAATCTTTGCATGGAATCAGCCAGACACTGATTAGTTGCCTCAGGATTGCTACAGATTCTTTTAATGCGAATAAATTCGCCTAGCGGAATGCTATTGATGGTATGTGGTGGGTGCGCACTGCGGGCATGAAGGATGGAATTTCCCGCAGTGCTTTTTCTGTATAATTTGGTGTGGATCTGACCCTGGTCAATGTAAACTTGAACGTCTAAAAACTCTGCAGAGTTAGATGTTATTTTAGCGGTAAACTTTAGATTCCTGTTGTTGTTGTTAATATCATTGACAAAGAGTGCTGCTTGTTCTTGTGTTCCCTTCCAGATGATAAAAATATCATCTATAAACCTCCAATAATAGGCTAGATGTTGAAGCCATTGACCGTGGGCCCTACGGAGAACGTGCTCCTTCCACCAGCCAACATGTAAACATGAATAACTAGGGAAGAAGCACGAACCCATAGCAACACCACGCTCTTGGTGGAAGATATCTCTGTCAAATTGGAAATAGTTGTTAAATAAACAAATGCGTATCATTTCCAACAACATGGAATTGTGTTCTCTGAGAGTAGCCTCTCTTGTATCAAGAAAGTATTGGACAGCTTCCAAACCTTGCAGATGATTAATGCTGGTGTAAAGCGATTCTATATCCATGACCAGGAAAAAAAAATCAGAACACCAGGTGACTTGACTAATTTTAACTAAAAAATCAGTAGTGTCTTTGAGGTAAGAAGGAAGTGAAATCATGTGAGGTTGGAGGAAAAAATCTACGTATTTGGAAAGATTCTCGCTGATGCTACCTTGTGCAGAAATAATAGGGCGTCCTGGAACTGGGGAGGTACATTTATGGATTTTGGGTAAAAGATAGAAAAGAGGGGTGATTGGATGTGTTACATTTAAAAATGTAGCTTCTTCTTTAGTAAGAAGACCCTGCCTTTGCCAATGGCTGATGTTTTTTCTAGTGTTTTCATATGTTTTTAACATGGCAAATTTGCTGGTTTTAGTGTAACAGAGGGGGTCTCCTAACTGGCGAGCTGCCTCCTGAAGATAATCAGATTTAGCCCACAAAACAGTGTTCCCCCCCTTGTCCGCATTCTTGACTATCACATTTGTGTTGCCTTGTATTTTCTTGATAAGTATTGTATATTGTTGATTATTGAAGTCAATTTGTTTTTTCTTCCCAAAATAGTTCTATTCAAAGTTTTTAATTCAGTGATAACTCTATCGCTGAATACATCCAAGGCGTCTTTGGGCATCAAAGGTAAAAACATGGATTTTCCTAGAAATGGAGTTGGTGATGTTTTGTTAACTGCAATGACTTGGCTGACTGTGGGAGATTGTTGGGAACTGTCCTCATAGGCTAATGAGATCAAAGTTTGAAGACCTACTAGATTTTTTACCCGTAATGGTTGTTGCTCAGATGTCTCGACGGGCGTTTCAATGTCTCTATTCGCTGTTTGTGGATGGATTAGAAAATATTTCATCAGTTTGATTTTTCTAATAAATTTAAAGACATCGATACGTGCCTGAGTGTATGAAAAGTCATTAGGAGGACAATAAGAAAGACCCAGAGATAGAAGTTGTTCCTCTGCCTTTGAAAGTACCAAGCCAGTCAAATTAATTACAGTGTTCTCTTGTATCGTAGTTATTTGTTCCAATTCCTGCGTGTGTTGCCTCTTCCTCCACCGCGCTTTGGTATAGCGCCTCCTGATGCTGCGCTTTTGGCTGCCGCTCCGCCTGCTGGTTGAGGAATGTTCCGTGAGCACAGAGAATACCTCCGGTCCTCGCTGACAAAATTCAGCTCGTCCACTAATGTGGAATTGGTTAAATCAGTGGGACCCGCAGTAGTGGTTGTTAGACTTCCTTCAGACCCACTGTAAGATGCCACTGATAAGTTGTCGTCGTTAGAAGGGGCAGAGTTCATATTTGCCGTTTGATCAACTGTTGTACCAGGTTTTTGTTGGACCGACATTGCTTTGCGTTTATACAAATCGTATTTCCTGGCAAAAGTGAAAATACGACCAGTCGCGTAATCATGTTTATCTCGTGCGAACTTTTGTATCTTACGTTCAAGAATGGTTTGTTCCAACTTAGTTAGTCTCTGGTTTATTTCTTTGCGAACTTTGTAGATCAAATCGGTTTCACCTGTGGCTTCCAATAGTCCGTTCACCCAATCAATTTCAATCAGTAGAGCGTCCCTATATGATTGGGCATACTTAATTAAAATATGTAGCATGTTTTTGGAAGATTGCAGGTTATTATCCGCCCATTCTTGTAGCATCTTTGAGTCAGGGTTTTCGTAGGTTTGAACAATTAACACTCTCAAGACTCTTGGGACGCGATTTGCGTCAAGGTATTTTTCCAAAGAGTTCTTTTGCCACCATTTAGACAACTCACTACGGAGTAATTTCTCAAGAGTTTTTAACAAATCCCTCGCATTGCTGTTAGTCGGAGTAGTACGACTTTCATGGGATGTTGTTGCAATATTGCCAGGTAGGTTCTCGTAAAGGGCTTCCGCCGCTGTTTCCCTACTCCTGAGCGCGTCGCTGGAGATCATGTTTAAACAGAAATATCCGGCATTTTAAGCAAAAGTTTTGCCGACTGACTGCTGGATGGCTTAGTTTTACTGAATAAATGTCTGTAGGAGAATTCCCAAATCCCGCTTTAAATTCCGTCGTTGATAT
Organism: Lissotriton helveticus; assembly: GCF_964261635.1. Lineage (NCBI taxonomy): Eukaryota > Metazoa > Chordata > Amphibia > Caudata > Salamandridae > Lissotriton > Lissotriton helveticus. The sequence goes on along the minus strand of NC_136063.1, from coordinate 1,006,885,564 downwards.
TCAAAAGCATGCACCAGGTGCCTTACCGGACTCCGCCTCAAGGATCCCTGGAGGTCAGCCGACCCCACCAATTCCGAAGCACCTCGCCAGGCCAGGACACCGATGCCGATGAATTTGAACAGTTTGTCGAATTGCGGGGGGCACAGCAAACAAAAACTCTACCGAGTTGAAGTTAAAACGCCGGAGCGTAGCAGGCTGCAGAGAACGCCTAGCCTCGTAGGATGGGAGGGTCCGCGAAACCGGAAGCAAACCAAATCCCGGTAATGGAAATCAAAAGAATCCCGACCGCCTCTCGCTGCGGTCATGAACGGGCGCAGACCTCCTCTCCTCTTCTCAGATGAACTTAATCAAATATCATAACGCCATCACACCAATGAAGTGTCAGCAGTGCAGAATTTTATTTTCTGTTAATATCAGAGTGAGTGCCCTCCCTGACGCGTTTCGCTCCGCGGACGGAGCTTGGTCACATGACGCGTCAGAAGTAGGCTGGTAAATTTGTAGTGAATAAAAGCCCATGCACCTAAAGAAACAGGACGCATGGGTAGACAAGAATACAAACCAAGCATTAAAGTAAATATTTAAACGCATTCGATAGCGAGATGACACAACAGAAGGAATTATAGCATAGTGCTCAGGAATACTCATGAGAATCATCAATCTGAATTCATAAATGATTTCCTTAAATCAATTAGTACAAGTACATAATAGTACTTAATACGACATTGAATAGTTATTGACAAAAAAGTGCTAGGTGCTTCATCATTATTGTCTGCAATGTTGCACATATTGAAAATAGTATCAAATCAAATGCAAGTGCATGAAAAGTAATACTAAACTGCACCAGTCATAATCAATTCAAATCCTCCGTGTCCATATATAACATGCATATTTATCGATGCTAGGTTGTATAAAGTGCAAGTGCTACCAAACGTGAAAAGAAAATCATATTAAAAAATGATAATACATTTAAAAAGTCAGACGGCTGAAAACCATTTCACTAAAGGCTGATGTGTAATGTGTACCATTAACAGCAAAAGTGCACGCCCGGCAAGACGTGCATCTAAAAAAACCTGGTTTGGTGAACCAAGAGATTTCAGAGGAGAGCTCAGGTTGTGTTTTGTCCAAAGCATCTTTCATGTATATATATATATCTATATATGATTTTATATATATATATATATATATATATATAAACTAAAAAAGTTAAAACTAACTTATGGTTTGGATTTTTAGTCGAAAAGAGACGGAAATCAACTAACTATGTTTCACTAATCCCAATGCAATGCTCATGCCATGGAAGACATCAGAAGGGCATCATTAATGTTATCACTAGTGATGTCTTATAGACCCACACCGTTGGCATCACGGATACGCAATCGTTTGTGTATGTGTTGTTATTTAGTGAGGTTTTATTATAGAGTGTTATTCATTATTATGAAATATCACCTCACCTTTGGCCAAGCACTGGTCCCAGCCTCTGTAGGCACTGCATTTCTGCTGTACCCTCATGGAAGGCCTGCAGGGCTTGGCCATTGGTCAGGCCTTCACCCAACAATACATGTGTAATTAAGAACAAAGGATGCCAGAGGAAGGGGTAGGCTGCATGATGGTGATGACTTGAATGGCGAGTTGGTGGGCATAAGGATTGGTGTGGGAAGAGCCGTCCCTCTCCCTGTGGTACAGGAAAGGTAGGTGGCTTACCTGCAATACGGGCAGGGATTGATTGCCTACAGTAAATACTCAGTGGCATGCATTTACAAGCCCGTTGCGCCATGGGTACGTCACTTTTTCCCATATTAAAGGTGATGACTCAGTGGCACAAGGGGCACGTAAATAAACCCATTATTGCCTTTGGTTCCTGGGGTGTTGGTATTCTTATTGGAAGTTACAGTGGTGCTCCTGAACAGAGGCCAGAGAAGTGGACTGCTGTCTTGTGCGAGCTCAGAGCCAGGGTCTGTAGTGAGTGGGAAGGTGTTCCCCAAGAGAGTGGTACTACTTTGTACCCTGTGAGGAGCCTGTAACACAGTGAGAGCAATGCAGCACAAAGGAAGAGTATTGCCAAGAAACAGAGCAAAGAGAGAAAATTGACATTTTCCAGTCACTGACAAAGAGTAAAAAGAATGTAGACGACTAAACAAAGGGACACGTGAGAATAATCAAGATGCTTGATACAGTTTTGAAGACATTGGATATGGTTGAAAAACATCTGCAGTATTTGGACTGTGGTTTTCAAAGCTGGCACTATAGGTGTTTGGATTTGAAGATTCAATGAAAGTAGGCTTTCAAATAATACAGGTGGCAGGCAGGATTACCCAGGTGGAAAGAAGATCTGAAGGGCTGGCAGAGTGGGGTTGGCCAGTGACTGGAGCATTATTGTCTCTTGCAGGTAGAAAGTAGGCAGCAGAAAATAAAAGACTGGCTATCTGTTAGAAATGGGATTTCTGGTTGGCTAGGGCAAGCGCCTAAGCCAGGCAGAAACTACAACTCCAGTCAGGGCAAGGCAGTTACACACTGAAGATAACCCTTGCTCACCCCCTTGGTAGCCTGGCACGAGCAGTCAGGCTTATCCCAGAGGCAATGTGTAAAGCGTTTGCGCAACACACACACAGAGCAGCACACCACAAAAGAAACTCCACACAAGGTTATATCAAAAATAGCCTTTGTATTACTCATAAAACACATTAGAGCATAATCACATATGTACACTGTGCCACCTGGCACTAGGCATTACTTTACAGGGGATTATATACATTACAGGGCCAATCGGGTCACTGGCGTCATCATTAGAATCCCAAAAGTAGTGAAAGATAACCACAACCAGTTACTACTGGTAAAGGCACCTAGCATAAACACATTATGCATAAGTCACATTGGCATACATCCTAAATTAGCAGTGCACCACAGCAGCACTAATAAGATGGACCCATCACCTTAGGGCCTAACGCCCCACCAGAACACAAGGTGATCCCTGGGTCAACTGGCCTCCCTCAGGGGCCTGTCTTGGTCTGTCCTGTTATGCCCTTGTCCAACAATCAGGGCTCTCCTATCATGAGGTCTCCATTGGCGAGTACTCTAATGAGATGCAAGGGTGCAACTCACCTTTGTTTCTCTTATGTAATAGAAATGCCCCCGTCATTGCAGCTGCCCGCAATCGTGTGCGAAAACGGCACCAACAGTGTGCCTTGCCAGCCCCACTCACCGGGGCTTCTCATTGTTGCAGACACCTGCAATCTGGCAGTGTAGCTGCCAGCATAAACAGGCACCAACAGTGTGCCTTCCAAGCCCCACTCACCAGGGCTTCTCTTTGTGGCAGGCAACAGCCGGGAACAGGGAGGACACAGGGGCAGGGAGCTCGCGAGGCTCCATCTTCAGTTTCAGGCATGCGGGACTCTCCTCCTTGGCACAGGAGCCTCGCCCCCAACCAGGCGCAGACCTCGCCTGACTTCTGGTGGCCTTCCTGAAACGCCGGGACCCGCCCCAATGGCGTCAGTGATCACCAGGTGAAAAGAACCATTTGGGCTCTCCACTTCCTCATGGGAGCCCTGTCTATGGTCAGGTGCCCTCTGCCTGACTTCTGGTTCGTCCACAGCACTCTTTTATGAGCCAAGTTGGAGCCTCCTATCCAGGCTTTAGAAATATAATTGCCAAGCATCCACAACGTGCTCCTAGTGTGCGGGCATGGCGCTGAGGGTAACAGTCAAGACAAGGTGCTCCTCACGCTCCCAGGTGGTGCATCAAACACAGTACTCACCCCGTGCTGCGACTGGGGTATGAGCCCAAGCTGGGGACGTAGATACACAGGAATCCTGCAGCACTCACACCTGCTGCTACCAGAAGGGAACGGGCAGCACTTCTTCTTAAGAAGGGCACAGGCAGGCCAGCACACCGGGTCTTCAGGGCAGACAGCAGATCCTCCAGCTGCCAAGCAGGGCAGCAGGTCAGCCCCCCCCTCCGGTGGCGGTTCCTCCAGGCAGTCCGGCAGCCTGCCGACCTCAAGTAAGCACCAAGCAGTTCACCCACACATGGGTTCACAGCCCCAGTACGTATGCCATGTCAGTCTTTGTTCTGCCCTGGCACAGGGTTTGGGACCCAGTTCAAACCAGTTCTGGGGGGCACTTGACAGTGCACAACAGTCCCCATTGACAGTGTAGGTCCTGGCCAGCGTGGCACAAGGCAGGCACAGACCAATTCAGGGTCAGGGGCTACTCCTCCCAATACTCCAAATGCAGATCAGGCCCTTTCAGCCTAGCACTACTCACCCAGCACCTCCGGAGCCACTGCACCTCCCCAGCTCCTGTTACTCTAGAGCCAGACATGCAATACACATCAGGCAGGCACAAAGACACATAGCACACAGAAATGCCAACTTGTAAAAGTGGCATTTCTAAAATAGTTATAATAAATCTGCGAACACCATTACGCAGCATTTATTACCACTATTCCAAACATACCAAACTTGATCATACTACTCCTCTCATACCAGGAATTACCACTGACACATATATCAGGGAATCCCCAATGCAATCCTATGAGAGGGTAGCCTCACAGTAGTGAGAAACGAGAAACCAAAATCTCTGTTTGTCACTACTAGGACAAGGCACATGTCCTACCTTTTACCTACACCACACCCTGCCCATAGGGCAAGTTAGGGGTGACTGATATGTAGCAAAAGGGGAGTCACAGATGTGGCACTCACTTTATGTGCCATGTCACAGCAGCAGTAAACTGCTCACGCAGGCCCTGCAATGGCAGAGGCCTGAGACAGGTTTGAAAGGCTACTGTGGTGGGTGACGCAAGCAGCGCTGCAAGCCCACCAGTAGCATTTAATTTACTGGCCCTAGCACCTGAGCTACCACTTTACAAGGTACTGATGGGTAAATTAAATACACCAAACAGCTGTAGATCAATCTTACCACGATTACCATAGAGAGCACATCCACTTTACACTGGATAACTGTGATAAAGTGCCCAGAGTTCTAAAACCACCACCATCAGGTCAGAAAAAATACCAGGAGGAAGGCAAAAAGTTCAGGGATGACCTGCAAAACGGGCCAAGTCCAACACTATCCATACCATAGTGCTGAGATTCCCATTAAGTTGTTGTAAGGTCTCCATAGTGCAGGCCAAGAGGTATTAATGTAGCACCTAGTACCTCCTGGTCATGATTGAAGCATATTATTGAGAATGGCATATAGGGTTCCACCCAGGAAGAAAAGTGTAGCAGAAGACAGTAGTAATGAACTATTTAGGAATGGTTTGACTGTTTGCTCCTCTTTGCGTAATGCGTAATACAGGAGATTATAGCCACACTCAAGGTATGCTGTTTTGGACTGTAATTTCTGAAGAAGACAATTGTCATATGATATCCTAAAGAAAAAATCTTTATTGATTACATTTTGTAATCTCCATGTGGAATAATTATATGTGTGCTCTGAAGGTGCAACAGCCGACACGTGTTTCGCCCACTCTGGTCAGTAGGACCTGGGCTTTTTCAAAGCTGTAATTAATATATATGTGGAAAAAGGAGGGTATTCCAGAGACACTACGTGTGCCATCGACCATTGCAAAGTGCACATTAACACTAAGGGGCCTATTATGATGGCGGGTGGAAAAAGTCCGCCTGCCACCGTAACGGAATGCGGGACCGTCCGCAAGGGGTGCAGCGGTCCCACAGCTGACATTAGGATGCCATCGCCGCAGTGGCAAACTCTATTCCCAGCATTGTTGTGGGCGTTGCTCACAGCACCGCCTGCCACAATGCTGGAATGCACGTCGTGCATTTGCATGCACAACGTGACAGGCACCGCGCTGTGCCTGCCACCTTGTAAATGTTATGGTACCCCCCATGTGCACCCCCACCCCCCAACATCCTGGGGGCCCGCTACAGGCGCCTGCAGGCAAAGACCACATGCCTTTCCATGGCAGCAACGGTGCCATGGAAAGGCACATCTCTACAGCATTGTAAGACACCGCCACCATATTAACCTTGTTATCGGGCGATCGACGAGTCGACCGGCGGAAAAGCGGCGGACGGTCTTTCCATCCGCCGCAGAACCCCCAGCCATCATAATATGGCGGGGGTCTTTGCTGTGTGGATGGCGGGCGTATCGCCCTCGCCGGGCCGTCGGTGACTATAGCCGGCCCGGCAGGGGCGATCCGCCCACCATCTCAATGGGCCCCATAGTGCCTATCTTTGAGTGAAGAAAATATAAGTTTAAGAGGTGAGTAGGTGCTACAACCTTTCTTGTAAAGGAGCATGAAAGAGTGTGCCCTTTATATCAATGATGTTCAGCTATGATTACAAGGCTCAGAAAACGCTGCTAGTAAGGAAGGTGCTTGCTATTGAGAGTAGAAGTTAGTAGCCTGCAAGAAGGTCTGCAAGGAAAGATGTACGGTTTATGATTAGCAAGGCATCATGCAGGGATATACATGAATTATTGTCCCGGTGTCTATAATCATGCTTCTGGTCCTAAGTAGTCCGCCAAAAGTGTGCATGCATTGTAATAACAATTGTACTGTTGGACCTAGCCAAAATTGATTGGTTCACTGTCATATAATGCATTTGCATTATACCTTTCACAATTGTATTTGGTATCATTCAAAGAGTTACATAGGATACAGAGCATTGATCTTCAACGCAAAAAAGTAAATGTTGATTTCTGTGGAGGAAAAAGACAGAATGGGAGAACATTTATATATAAAGAGGGGAGAAAGGCACTAGTATCTGTTTTAGACAAGTCTTACAAGATGGAAAAGGAACACATTTGTAACAAATAGACACAAGGGATTAACATTTTGGTCAAATTGTGAAGTGTGATTACAGTAATAGAGTATGGTTTAAGGTGACAACCCACGAATGAGGACTAGCACATAACAATTAGCTCTATCGTTCTTGACATTGCAGTATAGTTAGGGGGAACATGAGCGTTTAGCCTAGAGTCAGGGAAGAAGTCATAACTTCTGCTATAGGAGAACTATCAAGAGAAGCTGAGCCGTAGGCAGATAGACTCAGGATTTAACCAAACTGGTCTAGTACTACATTTAAGTTGTCACAGAAAATGATGTTTTTTGATAGAATCCCAAGTATCAGCTCTATTTCTAAGTAAGCCCTGTGATTAGTTATTTTTTTTATGTTTTATTTATTTTATTTTTTTTGTTCCTCATTTTCCACCATGGTTTACACGATAAGGTGAACGGAGAAAAATATACTGCCACAGTAAAAAACTGGATGGAACGTCCAACCCAGAGGTCAGTCTCAGCAGTCAGTAGTGTCACCACCTCCCGGACCCTCAAACAAGAAACCATTAAAGAGCGAAATTGCTGCAATCGTATACCAATAACCAGGACCAGACTGGTATACATAGGTGCAGAGGAAAGGGAAAAGAAGAACCAAAGCAGCATATTCATTGGACCATGGGGAAAAAAAGCCATCATCAAGTTAACTGTTGGTCGCACTTCAAGAGGTGCCAGAAGGCTCTTTTATCTTGATTTCCAGATCTTGCCAAGTCCAACTTAGACACCTGCAATGTAAATGTCCGCCAATCAAGAAGGGAGGGTGGTGACGAGTCCTTCCATTTTTTACAAATTTCCCTCCTGGCCAACAAGATGGAATAAAAAAGGAGATCTTTAACCGGGCTTCTAACCTCATCAATGACCCCAAATAGTGCTAGAGGAAGATTTATCGAAACTTGGAAACCCAAAGATCTCGTAAGAGAAACACTTATAGAGTCCCAGAAGGGAGACAAAAGGGGACAATCAAAGAACATGTGAAGGTCAGAGGCAGCTATTAGACCACATCGAGCACATGCCACAGGAGAGTCCTTGGAAAATTTGGATAGTCTCTGTGGTGAATAGAATGCTCTATGGAGAGTGAAGAGGTGATTCCTCCGAAGCCAAGCTGGTCTAACAATGTCCCACAACATCTTAAAGGATGTAAACCACAAATTTTCCAAATCACAGTTGACTAAGTAGGGCCCCCATAGCTGATCTGGCAGTTGAAATTCGCCATCGATCTCAACAAACATTAGGTTATACCATAACGAGACCTCCTTTCTGGCTGGAGCTTTATCAAGAAGAAGGGACTCTAGGTAACTACCCCCACCTAATGGGAATCTGCACTTAACAATGATCTGCGAATGGGCCCAACTAAGAATCTGAAGATATTTAAACCTAGAAAGGTTTGGCCCAATTCTATCTTTCAGAGATTCCCATGGTACCAGACAGTCGTCAACAAACAAGTCACCCCAAACCTCCAAACCCGCTTGTCTCAAAGGCAAAGCGAGACCATCAGTGTGCCAACCTGGGCTGCCTGGAGAATCCCACAACGGAGACCTACACAAGTAATAACCCAACCTAACCTAATCTAACCCATGTTTTCACCATTCTCTGCAAGACCTTCAGTTTTATCTTTTTAAAACATTTGGGATCTCCATATTTAAACAAGAAACCAGCCTGTACTGCACCTTCCCCCCTTAGCATAGCTCCAAACATGCAACCAATCCCAAAGTCGGTGGGCATTTTTAATAAAACACGAGCATGGGAAAATTGAAATGCCCATGCATATAGTTGGAGGTCTGGAGCTGCAAAGCCTCCCTTTTCTCTGCGACGCCTAAGCTTTTTCCAGGCAATCCTAGGTATGTGTTTATCCCATATGAAAGAACTCATTTCGCTCTGTAACTTAGACAAAAGTGAAGGTTCAAAATAAAGAGGAATAGTGTTAAACAAAAAAGTAATTTTTGGTAAAATGGTCATCTTTATCAAATTAACTCTTCCTAAGATAGACAAGTGAACAAAGATCATGATCGCATGAGTCTACGACAGTCTTTAGCTATGGCAGAAAAGTTGAGTGAAGCAATTTTATTAATGTCCTGAACTATATTAAGTCCAAGATAACCCAATTTTGGACTAGGGTGTACCACTACCCCTAGATCATTGTCATTCCAAACCATGATCTCTGTTTTAAGGCATTAACCTCATAACCAGAGATTTCTCCAAAATCTTGAGCTAGTTTAATGACTGATGGAAGGGCTGTACGCAGTTCTGAAGAAAAAATCAAGATGTCATCAGCGTACAGGGCCACCTTCTTCTCCCAACCCCTATATCTAAAAGACTTGATGTTGACATCGTCCCTCAGGCGTTGGGCGAAGGGTTCAATATATAGGTCAAATAGGAGAGGGGAGAGAGGGCAGCCCTGATGGGTTCCCCTTGTGATTTTAAATGGGTCTGATCATTCTCCATTAACCAAAACACAAGGTGATGGGTTCTGGTAAAGTAATCTCACTGCTCGGTGAAATCCATCTCCAATATTAAATTTACCCAGGACCCCTGACAGGTATGACCAATTCACCCTGTCGAAGGCCTTGGTAGCGTCGAGCGTAAGAACAGCCAAGGGAAGAGAATCAGTAGTTGCCATATCAATGGCCCCTATAAGATTATAGGTCAGCTCGTAAAGTTGCCGACCCTTCACAAAGCCCCTCTGGTCTTGATGTAAAATGTCGGCCGCTACCGCCCCCAATCTATTGGTCATAACAGTAGCAAAGATTTTATAATCAACATTTAAGATAGAGATTGGTCTATATGACCCACAACTTGAAGCCGGTTTCCCCGGTTTTAAAATCAAGGTTATAGACGCGCTATCACAAGAAGCGGGGGTTGACAATCCCTCCCTCCTGGAGAATCTGATTAAATAATGTGGTAAGGAAGGGGACAATTGCCTGCTCCAAAGCCCTATAGATTTCGGCCGGAAGACCATCCGGGCCTTCCGCCTTCCCCTTTTTACTACTTTGAATAACAGATCTAACCTCCTCCTGTGTAATAATCCTATCTAATGAGGCAAGCTGCTCTGAGGTCAGTGAAGGGAGAGGGATCCCCCTCAGCCAATCATCAATACGGTCTGCCTCAATATGCTTATCTTCATGATAAATGTCTTGAAAAAATTGCCGAAAGGTTCTTCTGATATCATCATCCGCAGAATAAACCACATTATCACAGATAATTGAATTGATGTTATTACGAACCAGGTCGGTTTTGGCCTTCCAGGCTATAATTTACCTGCACCTTCCCCATACTGGAAATGGGCAATTTTACTAGGTTCCCACCTTTCAAGAATGCGTGCATTCAGGACTGAACCCAAGTGCCCCTTTAGGAGGAGTAACTTATTTTGCAATTCCTGCAGGGAGCTGGTGGAAGAAGCCGAATGTGAATCAATATCAGCTTGTGTTTTAGCAATCTCGGCTTCATTAGATGATACCTCCTCTCTATAGAGCTTCCTTCTATAGGTAGCCTTGTTGGTTATTAGGCCCCTTAAAAAGGCCTTAAAAGAGTCCCACACACACCCCGATGAAGCTGAACCGATGTTATTATTCATAAAGCACTGAGCTTCCGTTATAAAAAAGGTAATATCTTCTGATGGTGTGAGAACTGAACGGTCAAAAGACCAAATTCTAGGGGAAACTTTGGGAAAGCCTCCCAGTTCCTACAATATGGCTGAATCATCTGATAAATGAGAGGGGAGATAAAAGATGTTTTTAACTGAACTAATCAGATTCTGGCTAATCAAGATAAAATCAATTCTTGACTGGTGATGGTATTTATAATTACGGAATAAAATGTCCTGTTGTTGACCTGACCTAATTCTCCAAATATCTGCATAACCATACTGCTTCATACTATCCAGTATAAAGGCCCTGGTTTTAGAAGGAATTGAGGCCCGACTATTAGGGGTTTTGTCAAGAAAAGGGTCCAAAATTATATTAAAGTCCCCTGCCAAAATGGTGGGCTCCGGAAAAGATAATAAATGCGAAAAAATGGACTTCAAGACCGAAGGGTCATTCTGATTTGGCCCATAATAACCCATTAAGGTGATTTGAGCCCCTGCAATAATTACTGTTGCAATGACCCAACTGCCACCTGGGTCTACTAATTTGGTGAGGAGTCGTGCTCTTGCCGATTTCGTAATATGATCGTAACTCCCTTAATATTCATAGATTGTGTTGTTGAAATACAAAAATCAATCCATCTATTTTTTTTAACTAGGGAAAGCATCTCCGACTCAATAAGATGCGTCTCTTGGAGAACAATGACCTGCGCATCAGAGTCATGAAGGTACTGCATTATCTTATCCCTTCTAGGTCTGGTGTGAAGGTCATTGATATTCCAGGAGAGAATTCTCAAACTATTCATGGAAAACAATACCGCCCACCTTCATTCCTCCGATTGCTAACAGAAGTTCACCAAAAATCATACCATACTGTGACCATATAGTAAATCGAACAAAGAAGTCTCTAGTAAGGATGACCAGTACGAAGCAACAAATGAGGACATTTTTATCTTTTTTCACTTGCACCCCTCTCCCACTTCCCCAGTGCCCTAAACTACCCCCGCCACCCTCCTGGGAAATCCTTGCTCTATCTAGTCCAGAAGATAGTGCCCCTTCTTCTGGGCTCTTGTCATACTAATTAGCTAATAGAAGCCAGAAACAGTGGAACAGCTACTCTACTATTAATTTACCTAGAAAGAAAAAACAATTCAAGTAAAGTGTAATTTTATTATCTTCCTTCTATAGGGTCAAACACAAGGAGAACATTTTTTTTCCTCCTTCCCTCTTATTCCTTTTCTTTTTTTTTCTCCTTTACCCTAATCTATTTATAACATTAATAATCGTTTTTTTTTCTCCTATAGGACTTTTCCAAAACAGATGAGTAGGTAAAAAGACACACCAAAAAAGGTTGATGGTAACTAGAGGATTATCCTGAAGGGCATTTCTCGTTCCCCAGAGCCATCAATAATTCATCTGCTGCCTGCACAGATCTAATGTTATGCATTTTATTATTATGCATGATCTTCAGAGCAGCGGGGAACACAAGTTGAGCAACTGCCCCTAAGTTCCTGAATGCTTCAAGCCTCCTCCCCAACTCCCACTGTTTGTCCAGTGTGGCCCTGGATAAATCTGACCTTATCTGAAAGTTAAACCCCTTTCCGCTCAATGATTTCTGCTTCAGGGCTAAATTAAGAATAGCCTAAGTGAGTACGTATGGAAATTAACTAGAATTTTTCTAGGTTTTGACCTTGATTACGTTATTAAAGTTGGGCAGTGAAAGGACTGGACTGAATTTTCTGCAATCTGCTCTCTGAGGGCCCGATTCACAGAACTAACTTAAGAGTTAGTACTCATTTTGGTATTCATAGAAGTAAGGAGTCCTAACTTTAGGACTCCTAAATGCATTCTGTGAATACCAAAAGTCTTAAAGTTAGGATTTTTCTCAGTTTAGGAGTCCAAAAGTTAGGACTCCTAACTTTACTACTCCTAAACTGAGAAAAATCCTAAGTTTAAGACTTTCAGTATTCACAGAAGTCATTTAAGAGTCCTAAAGTTAGGACTCCTAACTTCTGTGAATACCGAAATGAATAAGTGCCTTCTGTGAATATCGAAATGAGTAAGTGCCTCCTGTGAATACGAAAATGGTAGTAAGTTTAGGATTTTGTCTTAAGTTAGTTCTGTGAATCGGGCCCTGGGTTTCTCCAACGGCTTTTTGGTAGAGCTTGCCTCCTGTTCACGAAGTCTCAGGAACAGCAAAGACTTCAATCTCTTCTGTCCACAGCACTGGGGACTGAGTGTTTTGTGCTGCAACAGAGGAAAAGCAACTCCATGACGTCTATGATGCCGCTGCCAACTCCATATCCTGACGGCACCACAGAGGGCACCGCTGCAATGCGACCTTGGTCTCCCCGACAATGCCTGCTGATGCCGCCACTGAGCCGCTGCTCGCATCATGACCTGTGGACACCGCACTCCGCACCGCCTTGCTTCACGGTGATGCCTTGGCACCGTGGAGGGCACCGCCACAATGCTGCACTGTGACCCTGCTCTCACCGATGACACCATCTGATGCCACCACGAGCCGTTCCTCGCACCGCGACCTGTGGGCACCGCACTCTGCACCACCTCCCTTCACGACGATGCCTTGGTATCTCCGACGACACCGCTCCACACCGAAATCGACGCAGCTGCTTGCACCGTGGCTCGAGGGCCCTCATCCCGCACCGCAGTCTTGGCCTACCAGCGCCATCGACTCCAGTTCATCAGCCGACGACAGCACTTCAGTAATGACTATGCCGCTGTTTGCAACATGACCTGCCAGCACTGTGATGAGCACCGCATCCGTCTTGCAACACAACCCTGGTCTCACTGACGACACCATCTGATGCTGCCACCGAGCCGCTGCTCGCACTGCGACCTGGGGGCACCGCACACCGCTGCACTTTGCACCTTTACAATTATAACAAGGGGACCCAATGGATACCTTCGAACCATGGGCGGACAGTATATTATAACAAACAAAGGTCCTAAGGCTAGTTTAATAATACAAACAATGAAGTTATAGACTTGAATCAGTACTATATATGTTTTTCCTGTACCCAGCCGGGTCAGGGAATTTTTATTCAAGTTAATCAAAAAGGGAATAAGTTACCACAGAGAGGGTAAATTTCAGCATTTGATAGGGTACAAGCCTGCACCTATCCAGAATGAAACCAAATTTTTAGAGAAAGGTAGAAAAATAGGAAAAAACAATATCAGGCAAGAAAACGTAGGAGCCACATGTCCCTTGCAAGTGGTTAGCTAATGCGCAAGTTGAGACAAACAATTCATGCAAACACAATAAACACAATGGATATATTGCAGAACTGTTTAAATTGTCGACGACGTTTCGATCCCCTGGTTCCTAATGAACCGGGATCATCTTCAGGACTATGTAATTAGTTGCCTGTTTAGATTTTGATGCGCCTGTGGGGTTCCTGAATGGAACACTAGTAAGTTAATTAAACTGGAGAATGCTCCATATGGCGCAGTTCAGTGGAGCCTCTTATGACGGTCACAAAACCGAAATGGGTATTGGCGTCCTCTCGAAGAAACCCTCTCCGTGGGGGGGCGTTTCAGGGTGGATATTCTTAAATAGTAAGGGAGTGTGAGGCTCCCGAGGGTCGGCAGCCCAACCAGCTTCAGTAGTTTGGCGGTGTCGCCGTTGTACTGCTCCACAATCGAGCGAGATGCTGTCCGCTGTATCGACTATTGAGTCTACCGCCAGCCAAAAATCTCGCTCGATTGTGGAGCAGTACAACGATGACGCCGCCAAACTACCGAAGCTGGTTGGGCTGCCGACCCTCGGGAGCCTCACACTCCCTTACTATTTAAGAATATCCACCCTGAAACGCCCCCCCACCGAGAGGGTTTCTTCAAGAGGACGCCAATACCCATTTCGGTTTTGTGACAGTCATAAGAGGCTCCACTGAACTGCGCCATACGGAGCATTCTCCAGTTTAATTAACTTACTAGTGTTCCATTCAGGAACCCCACAGGCGCATCAAAATCTAAACAGGCAACTAATTACATAGTCCTGAAGATGATCCCGGTTCATTAGGAGCCAGGGGATCGAAACGTCGTCGACAATTTAAACAGTTCTGCAATATATCCATTGTGTTTATTGTGTTTGCATGAATTGTTTGTCTCAACTTGCGCATTAGCTAACCAAACCACTTGCAAGGGACATGTGGCTCCTACGTTTTCTTGCCTGATATTGTTTTTTCCTATTTTTCTACCTTTCTCTAAAAATTTGGTTTAATTCTGGACATCATCTCTTACGCCGACGACACCCAGCTGATCCTCTCCCTCACCAGAGACCCCGACACCGCCAGAACCTGCCTACACGAAGGGATGAAAGACGTCGCCGAGTGGATGAAGGACAGCCGCCTGAAACTGAACTCGGACAAGACGGAAGTCCTCATCCTGGGATCTTCGCTCTCCGCCTGGGACGACTCCTGGTGGCCCCCAGCCCTGGGCACCACACCCAAGCCAACCGACCACGCTCGCAACCTGGGCTTCATCCTGGACTCCTCCCTCTCGATGACCAGACAAGTCAACGCCGTCTCCTCATCGTGCTTCAACACCCTGCGTATGCTTCGCAAATCTTCCGCTGGATCCCGACCGAGACCAGGAAGACTGTCACCCAAGCACTCGTCACCAGCCGACTGGACTACGGAAACGCCCTCTACGCCGGAACCACAGCCAAGCTACAGAAAAAACTCCAGCGCATCCAGAACGCCTCCGCCCGACTCATCCTGAAAGTCCCCCGACGCAGCCACATCGCCAGCCACCTGAGGAATCTGCACTGGCTCCCCATCGACAAGAGGATCACGTTCCGGCTCCTCACCCACGCACACAAGTCTCTCCACGACCTGGGCCCCAAGTACCTCAACGACCGCCTGACCTTCTACACGCCCACCCGCCAGCTACGGTCCACCAGCCTCGCCCTCGCAGCCGTACCACGCATCCGAAGAGCCACCGCCGGAGGAAGATCCTTCTCTTACCTGGCTGCCAAGACATGGAACTCCCTCCCCATCCACCTTCGGCTGACCCAGGACCATCTCGCCTTCAGGAAACAACTCAAGACCTGGCTGTTCGAGCAGTAGCTTACCCCTTCCCCAAGCGCCTTGAGACCCTCCCGGGTGAGTAGTGCGCTATACAAATGGTTTGATTGATTGATTGATTGCAGGCTTGTACCCTATCAAATGCTGAAATTTATCTTCGCACCTCAGCACACGATGTCTGCCGACACCAGCGCTCCTCATCCCAACAGAGAGGAGATCGACCTGCAATGCCTGTGACTTCGATGACCCGAATACTCCTGCACTGACCTCCGGAACCGACGCCTGCTGACGCCGTGTTTTCGGAAGCTCAACGAGAGCTCGCTGATGCCCTGCATTTCTTAAAGGTACTGTTTGCTGGTTTTCCCGACACTGTAGCTGGCCCGCGACGCCGCGGTCAGCCAGTACTAATCGGATTTGTTTGCTCACAATGCAGTGATAGCCCAGAACGGAGCTATCGACATCAAGGAACTGTTTTTAAAGCTCATTTTGACAACTGTAGATTTTTAAGTACTGGATTGTGGATTTTTATCATTTTTGGTCTTGTCTTAAAGTATATAAAATTATTGGCTATTTTTCTAAACTGGTGTGGTGTCCTTTTGTAGTTATTACACTGTATTACGGTTGGTTATGTGCAAATGCTTTACACACTGCCTCTGAGATAAGCCTGACTGCTCATGCCAAGCTACCATGGTGGTGAGCAGGTTTGTTTTAGGAGTGTAACTCCCTTATCCTAACTAGAATGGTGATTTCTGGCTGGCTTTGGCGCATGCCCGAGCCTGCCAAAAAAACAATTTCTAACAGTGTCTGTCAAGCTTGCCAGTTCCTGTGTAGCTGCCTGACATGACCTAAACAGTGTTTTTGAGGAGCCGCATCTGTTGGTGTTCGGCGAGCCTGCCTGTTCCTGTGAATCTGTCTGACGCGAGCGGACCGCCGTTTCTGTGAGGAGCAGGGTATTTGGTTCCATCCCGCCTGCAGATTTAATTAGGAGCTGCACCAACATCACCTCACCGGCTCTCTTATTCCTTGTTGTGGTGCATGCCTTCAAAGGTCAAGAGGCAGTGCGCTGCCTGAGGTGAGAGGTACTGCTTTCTGTCATCGACACACAAGGTATCTCGAAGCATTAGTTATTGCGCTGTGTGTATCTTGTGCTTGGGGATCTTCCTGCATTTCCGCTTTCTGTCTCCTGAATATCTGATCCTCAGTTACCAGCCAGCTAGTGGGAGCTATTCCACTCTTGGTGAGAATCTTACAAGACTTTATTACGTGGTATATTTCCAACAGAGCCATCTTCTTTCAATGAACTTAGACTTTTTTGGTCAATTAGATTGTTCCACTTACCTCCTGCTTTTAGGACTGCTGTGAGCATTTCTTTTTTCTTCTATCCAGTTTGCACATTTTACTCAGGTTGCCTAAATGAAGTATTTTTTTTTACACCGTATTCTGTACTTTGAATATAACTGTCTCTATAAAGAAAGATATAGAAATAAGGTGAGATAAGTATATATTAATCTCCGTTTCATCCACAGGTTTTGTTGAACAAATTTTGTTTACTTTATCCAGTATAGAGTTTATCAAATTGAGGTTAGTTATATTTCCCTACAAGGGAATTTCATTTTTTCTCCATGGCAGCCGCAAGTATGAATCAACCTCCTCCTTCCCTTTCCAATGCGGGAGAACCAATTTATCATGGAAAAATTGGATAACATTGTTTGAAACATATCACATTGCCATAGGTGCTAGTGGGTTCTCTGAGATACGGAAGAACATATTATATTGCACAACCTAGGCACGGCTAGAAGGAAAGTTTTTGATAGCCTTCCTGAATTGGGGGTGGACTAGGAAGGAATTGATGATGGGGATGTTTATTCTAGTACAGTTACAAAATTGGAGTTACAGTTTTCAGACAAGATAAATATTGTCCTAAAGAGACACACATTCTTTGGCAGAATACAAGGGAATAATGAAAAAGTTGAAACTACGTTGTAGTCTTATGGGGTTTAAAAAAAACAGATGTGAATTTTATGAGTTATGTGATTCTCTCATATGGGACCAATTAGTATGTTGTGTCAACAACAAGAAAATACAGAAAAAGCTTTTGGTTGGTAACCCAGATTGAAAAATGCCATTGACATTGCAAAGAGTGTTGAACACACAGCTGAATGCATTAGAGAGATAGGTGTGTCATGTGAGCAAGAGGTCAATGAGATCAATGGAGAATTTAAAAGTGTGTGTGTGATATGGAGCCACAAAAAGAATTAATCTTTTGAGGAGTCAAGTAAAGAGAAGTACAATCAAGAACACAAGCTTAAGTGTTGCAGGTGTGGCCGTACGGGGCATCTGGCTAACAACGCTAATTGTTTAGCCAGAACAGCTTTGTGTAGGAAGTGTAACCACAAGGGACATTTTGCACTGGTGTGTAAGGATATAAACAGTAATATTGAAAATAAATTGCGGAAGAAAGAGGGAGGTATGTTCTTTAAGTAGCAGCGAATGGGAAGAGGAAAGAACATGTCGATGATCTTCCTAAATGTGAAATATTTTTAGATGGACAGAAAATAGAGATGTATGCGGATTCTTGTTCACTGTTTACTTTTATAAACAGTGAAACTTACCTGCCTAACTTTGGGGATAACTCTATCCTTCTTCAAGAACCTGATGTGTTTCTGGTAGGGTATACCAAAGATCCTATATCTCTAGAAGGTGTGGTAATCATGAAGATCACATTCAAAGATAGGAGCACTGTAGGAAAGGTGTATATAGCTAGACAAGGATTGAATCTTTAGGCTGGTCACATCAGAAGGATTTAGGAATAAAATTAGACCTGACAGCGGAAGCACCTGTTATGTTGGTTGAGAGATCGGTGTGTTGGACAGAGTTGTTGGACGACTTTCCGGACGTTTTTACAGACAAGTTGGGTAGGTTAAAGGAGTACAAACATAGAATTAATTTGAAAGATGGTGCCATGCAGAAATATTCCCTTGTTGATGAAGGAACCTCTCAAACAAGAGTTGGATAAACTTATTGGT
This sequence comes from Lissotriton helveticus, assembly GCF_964261635.1. NCBI lineage: Eukaryota > Metazoa > Chordata > Amphibia > Caudata > Salamandridae > Lissotriton > Lissotriton helveticus. The sequence goes on along the minus strand of NC_136063.1, from coordinate 1,006,867,115 downwards.
AAAGGAGTGATTGAGCCAATAGAATGTGCTGAATGGGTCACACCGATTGTTATTAAGTCTAAATCTAACAACAAAGCCACCCGGTTATGCATTGACTTAAGAGAGCTAAATACTAATATATGGGTGGATAGGCATCCCCTACCGAACATTAATAAGATGTTGAGTTTGGTCGGTAAGGCAGATTTTTTTTTAGTAATGAATTTACCTTCTGTCTACCAGCAAGCAGAACTGCATCCAAAAAGTAGAGCGTTGACATAATTCAATATGCCGTTTGGTGCTTTTAGATTTTGCAGAATGCCATTTGGGTTAGCTTCCGCTGCTGCGGTCTTCCAGATAGTGATGCAAAGGATTTTGATGGGAGTAGATCACATGCTGTGCTTCCAGGATGAAATATTGATTTTTGGAAACCCTGCAGAAGATCATAATAGTACCCTTCGCGAGGTTCTTAGCAAACTCAAGAATGCAGGTTTGACGTTAAAGAGAGAAAAGTGTCAAATTGGAGTCAGATCAGTTACATATTTAGGACATGTTATATCCAAGGAAGGGATAAAACCTAAGGTTGACTTGGTGGAGGCAATCAGATTGGCTCCAGTTGCCAATACTAAGGAGGAAATAAAATGTTTCCTAGCACTGTTGGAATATTATTCTAATGTCATAAAAAATGTTGCTGACATTACACATCCCTTGAGAAATGTATTGAAGCCTAAGAAATTTGTGTGGAGCGAGGAGTGTGATGAAGCCTTTAGCAAACTCAAAGGTTTGATAGTAAATGCTCCTTTTATGGGACAGTTCGACACTAGCAAAAACACAATATTCACCACTGATGCGAGTACAAAAAGGATAGGTGCAACCCTTAGTCAAATTGTGGGTGGTGAAGAGAGGATAGTTGAGTTCGCGTCCAGGGCACTGTCAGAAGCAGAATTAAGGTACTCTATTGTGGAAGGAGAAGTGTTAGCTTGTTTTTGGATTCTGCAACATTTCAGGGTGTTTGTCTGGGGCATACCCTTCACATTGAGAACTGACCACAAACCATTAGTCATTGTGTTCTCTGTGAACAACATTGAAAGGACCACACCAAGAATTTCTCAATGGTTCTTAGGCCTGGAAGGGTTTAAGTTTAAAATGTTGTTCATTCCTGGGCCAAGGAATCAGGCTGTGGATTGCCTGTCTAGACTTCCCTTACCTAACATAGATTCTGGAAAATGCGCGGTGGATGAATTTGTAGTAGCATCCATCATGGATGGGGCGAACATACAAGAATGGGAGGACAGTGTAAAAGATGATCCGATCCGGTGTTAAAGAGGGTGAAGGATTTGATTTTGAAGGGTTGGCTAAAGAATTTTGCTGATTTGAAGGAAGATCAGAAAGGATTTTGGGAGGTGTGAAATGAATTATACATTCAAGGGTCTAACCTTTATAGAAGTTGGAAATTGGTACCACCTGAAAGTTTGTGTGAGAAAATGATATCTCTGGCTCACGAAGGTCATCTTGGGCGTAGCCTAAGCAAAAGTAAAGCAAGACTTCACTATTGGTGGCTTTGCATGGATTATGAGATTGAGAGAAATGTGAAAGTTGTGCCTATAGTTACAAAACCAAACGAGTGAATAAGGGGCCCATCTCGGCGGTGGAACTACCCTCAGTTCCCTGGAGCAAAGTCACCCTGGATATCATTGACCCTATTAATGCTAAGGTACTGGGAGGAAGGTTTGTCTTGATATTGCTTGACTATCATTCTAAATGGGTAGTTGTCAGGATTGTAGATAACATCATTACAAGCACGGTCATTGTATTCCTACAAGATGTTTTCCGTAATGAGGGTGTTCCACAAACACTTTTAACAGACAATGGTGTACAATTTACTTCCACGCAAATGAAGGAGTTTTTGCATAATTTTTCGGTAGAACATTTTCAAATGGCCCTTTGTTGCCCAAGAGCAAATGGTTTAGTTGAACGGGTTAACCGTTTGATTAAAGAATGAATCCAGCTGAATAGTACCAGAGGAGCGAATCTCAAAACAGCATTAGAAGAAACGATTAGGTCATATTTGTCACTCCGCACTCCGTCAGATGTCTCACCATTCAAATCCCTGAAGTGAAGGGATCCAGGTACAAAAATGAGTCCACAATGGTTAGCTGGCAGTAGTGTTGGAGGGGTTGACAGAGATGAAATCATGAAAAGAATTAAAGAGCATCAACAGAAGAATGTAAATGATTACAACTCTAAAATGCAATGAAATTATACTAAATGAAAGTTTGGGGGGACGGTGAGAGTTACACTGCCTAAATCTGTTCACTCTAGTTCTTCTAAGTTTTCTGCATGAATAAAGATCTGTAAAATGTTCAAAAATGTTGTTGTTTTAGATGACGGTCAGACATGGAGCATGGATAGGATTGTGAAAGATAACAGCAAGAACATACTAGAGGAATCAGAAAGACTGGATCTTCAATCTGGTAAATGTTCCAGTTGCAGTTGTGAGAAACACTTTCTACGGGACTCTCACAAGAAACTGTCATGGCACAAAGATTATGACATGTATTGATTGTGTTCAGTCATTAATTTCTGGGTCTTCCATCTTCCCTGCACTTGTCTTCGTTATGTGATAATCCCTCTTGTTGTTCTTTTGCATAGGTTATATATTGTTCGAGTTTCTTTCCCAGCCTAGGGAAGGAGATGTGTTGTAATCATTATTAATATGTCCTCTTTTTATACACCCTTGGCTTTTCCCTTCCCATAGTTTCTCATTCTTCCCCTTTCCTCCTACAGGTTCATTGTTCTCCTCGAACATTCTGTTGAGCGTTCTGACTCATGGTGTGACAGTTGAACTGTCAGATTGGTCGGCTATTGATGTTTGATAATAAAGCTCATCTCACCTTACCTTTGGATTTTATTCCTTCATTTCACTGTTCCTGAGGTCCTGGCACCTTTGTGTCAAAATGTACTCCACCTAGCATCCTGAAAAACCTGGGAATCCAAGGACCTCAGGAGGACTGGGACAACCCTGAGAAGTCAATCTGACGAAGATGCATTGCAACTGGTCCAAAGATTCAGGTTGCTCCTCATCTAAGCATTTCTACAGCAGCAAATCGTTTTCGGTGGAAGCTGCATAGAGGGTATCCAGCCTCATGGAGGCCTGTTATCCTACACCTTGCTGCCTTGCCCTGTTCGAGGAAACAGCTAAAAAAAGTGACTAAGTCCAAATGTACAAATCTTCACCCGGTAAAAATGGCAAAGGCATCCAGCTGGTGAGGAACCATCCTTGGGTATGAATTTTGAATTTCTTCTGCTCAGAGCGTTCTATAGGAGCTCACTCAATGGCTTTGTAGAGCCCATCTTAGCCACAGTGTGCTGAATTGCCTCACTCAGAAATTTTAACTTCCATTTCAGAGAGTCAGAAGGGGCAACCCTAGTTTCTCTATCTGACATGTACTCTATTATGGTCAGCCTTAAATGGCACCTAGTTCTCTGTTAAGCACAATCAGGTAACCACAGTGAGTGCTTAACAGGCTTTGTCACTATTTTTACATTTAAATTAAACAATTCTTATCTCTGGCTTCCCTTATATAATTTTGTCATTTTGGTGTTATTTTGATCATTAAGTTATTCTCGGTTTTTATGAATTAAAGTTGGATTTTTATTGTGTTGTGTTTTCAACTTTTTAATTGTTTTAGTACCTCTATTGCTTTACACATTTTCTTAAATGAAAGCTGTCTGCAATGTGCCATAGCTACCAAGGTTGAGCTCAGGTTTAAATTATTGAAACCTTTACAGTATCTAACAACATAGTACTATTATTACTTGCCGTGAAGTACCATCCATCCCAACTAATAATCCAATTTCTCACCCAAGCAATAGGGTACTAAGCACAGAACATCAAGGTATTGAGAAATAAAGTTAGATGAGAGCGCCCCAACTGTGGAATGTTTATCACCAGATTCTTAAATACTAGCAAATATATTTCATAAGTACCATGGTAATCATATATCTAGGTAACTTGATGATCATTTTACAAATCCTGGGCCTATGAAAGTCAAGTATGCTTTTCCGTCTTAACCTGTTAAACAACATGCAATATCTAATGAGTGCTGAAAAGTCAATTTTCCCAATCAGAGTATGGATTTTTTGTTTCATCTTAGATCTAGTTAAGACTTCCTTTATCTTTCCCCGTCTTCAAATGACTCAAAGCAATATAAAACATGTATACCACTTTTTCCCAAGTACCTGGATTAGCTACAAAAGATGCACCAATTAATGGCAGCGGGTCTATGTGTTTTCAGGCTAACATCATTTTCTTTCAGGGAATCTCTGATTGTCTGTCTTGTCATCAATGGATACATTTGACATGGTCTCTTCCACGTTTCCTGGTGACTAAAACACATACTGGGGTTGAATACCAGAAAAATAAATGAGAGCACTTGAAATATAACAGGATATAATGATTTACAGTCAGGCAGGATTCGGTGACCATTGCTGGCTTCATGTCAGTAGGTTAGTAGAGTTGGACATATGAAGTGGAAAGAAAGTGCAAGTGGCGTCCCACAAAAGATATGACATGTAGTGTGCGTTTTTACCACCCAGAACTAGGAACTTATTTCTAGCAACAAATGGGTGACTTGATAACAATTCAAATCTTGTGTCTTTTTGACACAAAAACACTAGTCACGCCGCCGAACGTAAATAGAAATGTTTAAAATGAAATCCATGTGAAATTCTGTTAATGTACTACATACATTATGACTTAGAGAAGAGAAAGTGTAGTATATGGCACACAATAATTGCCAATTTTGTTAAACTTACTTATCATTTGAATTCTATCTGAAAACAAGGCTTTGCACAAGGATCGCAATAAACTTTGCAACTGCTTTTATTTTGACATTTTGATTGATGTATTGGCCACAGCATTAATCAATATCTGTCACAACATGATCATTCATGGTTATTCACTGTTTTCTCAAAACTGTGCTGCTTCAAATGAATTGAAATGTGTCTGTTTGTTTAACCAAAAAGTCACTAGGTTATTTATCTTCATGTCAGTTGTGACCTATAATAAAAGAGTAAAATCTACAGGTTTAGTTGAGTATTTAAATCGGCAAAGTGATGGACACTTTTGATGAGAGCAAACCATCAGCTATAGCAAGTAGGTTTGAGTGATACAGCACTTCCCTAATTGCTTATAGTTTTCTGACAGCAATATCCTTCCATTTATAGGTTTGTGTCAAGTTTGTGTGGCTTCAGGTTAGTTTCAGAGAATCCCCTATTCATCACATTCACATCGCTATTGTCTCCTTAAGCTGTGAATAAATCTCACAAAACCAGTGCACTTCACATGCAATATATCTTGATGCACACTTCCATATCGTAAAGGTATTTTTGTATTTAATATATATATATATTTTTCAGCGAATACACACAATAGAATAATTTTTTACTTCAATATATTTTCTTCTATTCTAAATCTTTGACCTCTGGATTTATGCTCAGTTATGATAGGATATATTCAAGTTCTGTCATCATGACTCATTTTCTGTCATGAAAAACATAATACAATCATCTTTCAGAAATTGACTTGACACACATGATTGATAAAGAATAAACATATTGATTGAAAGTTTGCCCCAAGAAAATCGCCGGTCTAAAGCAAGTTATCAATGTTTAGAATTTCAAAAGTTTGATGTTATCGAACCAGAAAAACAAAGCGACTAATATATGCAAATTTAAAGTAAATGTGCAATGGATTAATTATCAAGTGCAGATTCACGATGTATGTTCATAAAATGATCATTTACACTCGTAGATCAACTATATCACACACATTTACACAAGCAAATATGTAAGATTAAGGGCCAAATTTATGAAAGAGTTGCATTGCTTTTGCGACACTCTAGAGGGCACAAGAGCGAGGCAACACTTAAGTTAGATTGATCAAGTTATGCAAAGCCACCTTGATTGGCCCTGAGTGACTTGATAAATCTAGAGTACTGCAACACAGTGCAAGTCACTAAGTTGCATTACTCTGCCCCAGGGAGGCATTCCATGGGTGTAGCGTGGGTGTTGCCATGCATCCAATGATGGATTTTGGTGCATTCTCAGAATTATCATCAAAGGTAGACCTAGGATTGAGTCAAAATGCTATGTATCCCCAGGGGAGGGTAATGAGGAGAAACATTGTTATTTGTCCTCCTTTTTTTTCTCTTCTGCAGCACACATAGAAAGAGAAAAATGTCTCAGGGGATTGTTTTTTTTGCTCAGGAAGATGTCCCTTCCCGCACAAAAACAATCCTGCTTACAAAGTAGGCACCCTGCACCATAGTGCAAGGGTGCATGTGTTGGCACTAGACAGCACATTGTGCGCCAGCGCAGGGAAAAGACAGGAATGCACTTTATAATGTCAAATATGGTGCATTCCTGTCCTTTCCATATCACACAGCTGCGCTGGAGATTTTATCATAAATATGCCCCCAAATATGCTTTAATGAGCAAGTAGTGTGCATTCCAATGAAAGCATATCATTGAAAGCATGTGGTGATCATCAAACTTGTGATTTTGTTGGTATTCACTACATTTTCAAGCCCTTTAGCATTCTGAAAACGGTCAGTTTTGGACTCATGGTATGTCATGTAATGTCAAATGAGCAGGCAAAACACTTAAAATTGTTAAAGGTCTCTTAGAAGTCATTTCTCCATGGGAAAAAAAACATATTTCTAGCGAGGAAAAAGGAGAACAATAGTTAGTCAGCTGGGAGTTTTTTTTGCACAAGTAAATATGCATCTGTATGTTGGTCCATGAGAAAATGTAGTTAACAAAAATAATTCCAGGAGACCTGGGGGATAAATGGGAAATTCACATCATTCCAGCAAAACTCCTGGATACCACTGAAAATTACAAAACTGATGGAAATGTTCTCCAAATTGATTTTGATTAATAAAGGCTGTGGTAGATAGTCACACATACAGCATGTACAGCTTATCAAACAAGCACAGACTTTTGATATCCAGAAGGAACATGCAGATAATATGTTCTCTCGCAATATGACGGACCATATGTGGACAAAAGAGGAAGCGAGGAAACGCTCTAAATGTGCTTTTGCATAGTAGAGAAACATGAATGTCACATGTCTAAAAATGCTCTTGCAAGAGCATATTTAGACACCTGATATCCACAAAGGAGGCAGAGAAACACAAAGCACATACACAGAGTGATAATATTCTGTATAATGTTCAACATTTGAGCAGGCTACGGGAGATGGGGTTCGCAGAGCCATTAATGGCTCAGGGCATGGGGGAATGTGGCCTCCTTCCCTTCAAATAATCTGCCCAAGTGTTGAGCTCCTCAGGGCTTCTTGTGGCTCTGGGAGGCTGCAGCATCGCCTCCCAATTTTCTTACATTTTAACCCCAGAAATGAGTTTTTCAAGGTCCTTATCCCCATATCAGCAAATTAAAGCCCGGGGGTATCATCCCCCGGGCCTCCGGTGGCTATGGGAGGAGGACTATATGTGCCCGCTTCAGAAACAAATCATTTTTTACCCTGGGTTGGGCTCCTTGGGGCCTCTCGAGGCTCGGAAGAGATGCAGGGCGGACCCCCATATAACACATTTCAGCCCTGGGCCGGGGTCCCCAGAGCCCCCTGTAATGCACTGCTAATGATCTCACATATTACATCACTCATGACATGGTCAGTGACTTCCCTAATGACATCTTATGATCCTAAATATAATGTCCCTGTAACCTTTAGTTTTTTTCAGTGGGAAGCAAAAAAATCTATCTATCTATCTATGGGGCCAATTCACAGAATAACGATAACATCCTAAACTTACTACTTTTGGTATTCACTGAAGGCATTTAGTAGTCTTAAATTAGGATTTTGTCTTAAGTTAGGATTTTGTCTTGTTAGGATTTTGTCTTAAATTAGGATTTTGTCTTAAGTTAGGATTTTGTATTAAGTTAGGATTTTGTCCTAAGTTAGGATTTTGTCCTAAATCAGGATTTTGTCTTAAATTAGGATTTTGTCTTAAGTTAGGATTTTGTCTTAAGTTAGGATTTTGTATTAAGTTATACTTAAGTTTAATTTAAGACAAAATCCTAACTTAAAACACAATCCTAATTTAAGACAAAATCCTAATTTAGGACAAAATCCTAATTTAGGACAAAATCCTAATGTAAGACAAAATCCTAATTTAAGACAAAATCCTAATTTAAGACAAAATCCAAACTTTGACAAAATCCTAACTTAGGACGAAATCCTGATTTAAGACAAAATCCTAACTTAAGACAAAATCCTAACTAAGGACAAAATCCTAACTTAAGACAAAATCCTAACTTAAGACTACTAAATGCCTTCTGTGAATACCAAAACTAGTACGTTTAGGATGTTGTCCTAAGTTAGTTCTGTGAATCGGGCCCTATCTATCTATCTATCTATCTATCTATCTATCTATCTATCTATCTATCTATCTATCTATCTATCTATCTATCTATCTATCTATCTATCTATCTATCTATCTATCTATCTATCTATCTATCTATCTATCTATCTATCTATCTATCTATCTATCTATCTATCTATCTATCTATCTATCTATCTATCTATCTATCTATCTATCTATCTATCCATATCTTTCTGTATAACTATATTTATATATCTACATCGATCCATCTGGATAGATAGAACGATAGATAGATAGATAGATAGATAGATATATAGATAGATAGATAAACAGATAGAAAGATAGATAGAAAGATAGATAGATAGAACTTTATATTCATTGAAAAAAGGTTACAGGGACATTATAATTAGGAAAAATAAGAACTAAAAACCTTAGAAATTCACTGAAAAAAACAAAGGCTACGGGGGACGTTATAGTTTGGCTGACATTTTACTCATACAAAACCAAACAAATTCAGCAGTTATAGTTAACTGAGCTAACTATAACTCATGCCCACGCAATGCACTGCTTTTGACCTCACATATTACATCACCGATGACATGGTCAGTGACAACACTGATTACATCACTGTTGACATCTCAAATGACATCACTATTGACATCACTGATGACATCATCCAGTGAATGGGAATGTTTTAAAAAAAAGTGTATGAGTGTTAAATATACACACCAAGGTGTATTGGTGAATCAGTAGGAATACGAGTGCCTGATAAGATGATTCAGTCGGTGCGTATGTAACTGCACAAGTAAATAACTAAGAGGCTCAGTGAATGCATGGGTCAGTGACGTGTATGAATGTCTGTATCTGTCTTTCAGTGGGTGTCTAAGTGGTTGCATAGGTTTGTGAGTGGGTACATGAGTTTCTGTATGGGTGAGTGATTGGTTGTCTGAGTACATGTATGGGTGTCTCAATGTCTGTGTGGATGGGAGAGGGGGTGTGTAACTGCCTGTATGGAAGATTGAGTGGGTGAGTCAGTGGCTCTATGGGTTAGTGAGTGTGTGGGTAAGGGGCTGTATGGATTCTATGTATGGTGAGTGAATAGGTGTCTCAGTGGGATAAGGGTGAGTAAATGCATATGTGAAAGGCAGTATAGGTGAGTGTTGGGGTATATGAGTGACTGTATGTGTGAGTGAGTGATTGTGGTAGTAACTATGTGTGAATGTGTGCTTGTGTCACTGACTGTATAGGTGAGTGAGTATGTGTTAGTGTCTGTATGGATAAGTGAGTGGGTATGTGTATAACTGTATAGGTGAGTAAGTGGCTGTGTGATTGACTATGGGTGATTGAGTAGGTGTGTGAGTAGCTCTATGCGTGACTGTGTATGTGAGTGGCTGTATGGGTGTATAAGTGGATATATCAGTTGGTGTATTAGTGAGTGTGTTGGTACATGAGTGGCTGTATGGGTAACTGAATGAATGTGTGAGTAGACCTATGAATCAGTGAGTGCGTGTGTAAGTACTGGTGTGGGTTTGTCAATGGTTTTGGAATGCTATTGTAGATGTTGGAGTGGGTATATGAATGGTTATATTGATGAGTGAGTGGCTGCGTCAGAGATTCTGTGGATGATGTCATCAGTGATGTCACTGACCATGTCATGAGGGATGTAATATGTGAGGTCATATATTACCATTATTATGCATTGTGGGGGCGTGAGTTATTGTTAGCTCAGCTAACTATAACTGCTGAATTTCTCTGTGTGTTCAATTCTTCTAGTGAGTGCATCAACAACATATACAAACCTAGTCGGGTGTTGTAGACCACACTGTGTTAAATTTTGTAATCTCTTCTTCAATACTATCAACTGTAATATCTGTGTCCTAGAATCCTGCTGAGGACCAAAGAAACAAAACTGCACATCACCACAAACTTTTTCTACATCTGCCACAGTACCATGCAAAGGTGCTCTATTAATTTTCCTAAACATAAAGCAGGAGTTTTCACATGGTACAGCCTCCCAACTGAAGTTTACATTGGTGAGTGGTGTGCAACTAACATCTTGAAATGATGAACCGTGCTTTGGCACACTTTGTTTGATAAACAAGCTACCGAGTGTCCCTGCACATTTGTATGCTTCTAAATCTTCCAAGGTTCCAATCGTTGTAAAGTACTTATTTTTAGTTTGAAACTTCGTCCTGGAAAGATATGTCGAAATGTTATGATATAGTAACGAATTGCTGTTAAATACTACAAACACAACTCAAGGTGCCTGACTTCATTTGTAGATTAATTAATTAATTAATTGTGGGTTTCTAAAGCGCTAGAATCGACCCCCGAAGGAGTATCTCTGCGCTGTAGACCGCTGGGGAACCTGTCCTGGCTTTCCCTGTGAGATGGTCCCTACTGGGTATCTCCAAGGTGAAACCAGGCATCCCCGGCGTATGTGGGGGGCCGTTGTGGAGATGAGGCAAGCTAATGCCCAGAGTTGCCGAGTGTGATCCCTGGTTAGAGTAGGCACCGAGGCGAGAATTATCGAGTCCGCTGACCCTGGTCCTCGACCCTGCCGCGTCGGGAATAGAACCCTGGTCCCGGGCCGTCCTCTGCTTCCAGGTCTGCCGCCTCTAACCAGTGAGCCACACCACTCCACAGATACCATCACCTCTTTCGCTATAGGAGTGCCATTCTTCATTTCATAACATCATCAACTGTAATCAACAGCACAAACTGATCTAGTATCCTGGTGATAGCTTTCTTCATTAAAGAAAGATTCTGTACTAGAAATGTGTACGCATTCTCCACTAACAACTGTACAAAAGATACTTCTATTCACTAAAAAGAAATTCTGTTTTTGTCTCCTCAAGCACAACAACATTTTGTCATGAGTCTTCATTCTTAATATAATCAAAATTGAAACCTCACCTTCAAACCAAAATCCTTATCAACTACTCTCTCAACTCGTTCTTTCTGTTTCACTGCATGTCTCCTTCTTCTATACGTCTTCATATTTTTCAGAAGATTTATAACTACTCTTCTACAAAACATTTTAGCCCTGATTTCCTTAAACTGCTTCTGTCTTCTGGTTATACATCTTTGTTACGTTCTTTCCTGTTCCTGGTATATATATTTTGTCTATTGTTATTCTTTCTCTTAGTCTGAATTTTATTTGAATTATTTCATAAACTTTGGAAATGTCCACATTTATTTTTAAGAAATGAGTTTGTCCTCTTACTAATAGCTCTTTTTTCGTTCACCACTTTTTCTTAATTTAGCCCCACTTTGAGTTTCAGTTCTGTATAGATACTGTTACTATTGGGGATGGGGTCGCACACTACTCACACACCAGCGGTATCGCCCCTAAGGACTGTGGTCAATGTAGTTACGTGTTCCGCGATGCATCTTCTTTCGATTATCTGCTATCTTCGCTATCTTCGCCATCCCTGGACACGTGTTTCAGGGTATCAACCCTCGTCAGCAGGGATAGGCCGTGTTCTGGGGTTGCCAGGGATGGCGAAGATAGCTAAGATAGCAGATAATCGAAAGAAGATGCATCGCGGCACACGTAACTACATTGACCACAGTCCTTAGGGGCGATACCGCTGGTGTGTGAGTAGTGTGCGACCCCACCCCCAAATGTAATGTTAAAGCTCCCTCGAGCAGTTGGCTGACGAGCCTGGGACCCCGCACCTGCGTGCCTGAGTGGTACTAAACCTGGCAGATATTTGCAGAGAATCGAAAGAAGATGCATCGCGGAACACGTAACTACAATTACCATAGTCCTTAGGGGCGATACCGCTGGTGTGTGAGTAGTGTGCGACCCCACCCCCAATTGTACTGTATAGATACTGTGGTTGGTTCTGTTCCTTTTCCCTCCAAGCTTTTGTAGGCAATCTGTCTGTAATTATGCAGATATTGTTCAGTAAAAAAACTATATTTTTTTGTTTCTGGCCAATGTAAATGTTACTTTACTTCTGGCTTACACATAATACAAAAACAGTTGTTATGTTATGTTGCAGTTTTAAATCTACAAATCAACCTACCTACATAACTACAAAAACATTCTTCAATGTACCAATCCCAAACCAAAACACAAAACGTAATTTGTTACTTACCTTTAATATTATAGCACCCTCTCCTACGACCCAGCTGCACCGTATCTCAGTTCTCACTTTATCCCTTATGTACTCAGTTTTTAAAATAAACATCAACAAAAGTGTAAAAGTACATACAATGTCTCAATACTGTAAGGGCCTGGCTCTGGAGGTCCATATATCATCGAAGAGAAATGCTGCCTCAACCATGCTTAAGCTTTGGAACATGGGGAGCTGAAAGTGGAACAATATATAGCATTTTAACTGCTAAGTATTGTTAGTATACGTAATGTATCAACCTTGTAGAATGATGGGGTGAGTTGGTCTAGCAGAGATTCCAGTTCCTGAAATGTAGATCACACTGCATTCCTTCAGCAAGGATCTGATGCCCACAGCCACTTCAGCTGCTGTTTAAGTGCAGGGGGTCCTAGGTGAAGTGAAATCAGAGTCCCATTGTGAAATCCTAATGAAGTGACAGGATAAAAGCGACAGCCAACCTATCATAACGAAATAAGTTGCTTACTGTATTTTTGGTAGGTGTAGGCTTCCGGATAGTATTTCCTTTTTCCACTTTTGCGAGTCTCAGTTTTTGCTTTAACAATGAATTGTCCCTTTTGTGCTTGATCTGATTGCAAAATTTAGTGGAGGTTTGTTCAAAGCATCTGCTCAAAACGTTTTTTCCACTGGACTCCTGCTGTCAGGGCTGTGCAGCACTTGTTCTGCAAGTTATTCCTCCTGGGTATTTTGAAGCTCTTGGAGGAGGTTCGGTTGCAGCACATCCTGCACTGTAGTGGATTGGGAGCCACGAAGGAGAGGACGCAACAGGCCTACCAGCTAGAATTGGTTTGGCCTGCCAAATGGGCTGTGGATCTTTTTTCTGAAAACATCTGAATTCTGGTTAGTAGTTTGTAACCTCACACGTAGAATAAATAAACCTTGGAATTGACAAAAAAAGTTACATGGATGCTATAGTTAGGAAATAGAACTAAAAAAGCCTTTGAAATTCACTGAAAAAATTAACGGTTACTGGAACGTTATAGTTAGGAAATAGAATTTTTTTTTAACTTGAAATTCACTGGAAAAAACAAAGATTACAGTGACGGTATAGTTATACTCAGATTTCAATCATGGAAAACCTTAGAAAGTCAGCAGCTATAATTACCTAACCTAACTATGACTAATGCCCCCACAATGCACTGCTTATGAGCTCGCCTAATACATTACTCATGACATTGTCAGTGACATCGCTGATGACATCTCAAATGACATCACTGATAACATCCCTGATGAGATCATCCACAGAACCACTCACCCATACACACACACACATAATCATTCATACACTCACAAACCCATACGACTGCTCACACACCCACTCATTCATCTATACAGCCACTCACACTGCCATTTATTTGTCCATACACCTATTCACAGTCACTAACTCACCCATACAGTTACTCACACACCAATACAGCCTCTCACCAGAACCACCCACTAAACTCATATAATCACTCACCCATGCAGACACTTACTCTCTAATACAGATACTCAAACACCCACTAAGCTAGCTAAACACCCACTCAAACAGTCACTCAGTCACCCATTGAGCCACTTACATACACAGTCACTCACCCATACAGCCACTCACAAAGACACCCAGTCACTGATGAAGCCACTCACATATCTACTCCTCACCCACATTTACAGCCACTAACACAACTACTCACTCAACCATACAGCTACTCACACAGCCATTCACTCACCCATACAGCTACTCACACAGCCACTCACTCACCTACTTTTTTCACCCATATAGCCACTCACACACCCAAGCAGCTACTCATACACCCATACACATAGAGATACACACAGTCACAAAACCACTCACATAGTATATAATAGAAATAGCACCACTCATTAGTAGTGCACAAAGTATACTAATCACAGTCAGGCATAGTAAGCAAGACATAATGTGCATTGCGGGGCATATGCGATAGCTCAGGTAGCTATAACTGCTGAATTTCTTTGGTTTTATACTATTGAAATCTGAGCATAACTGTAACATCCCTGTAACCTTTGGTTTGTCAGTGAATATATTACAGGGATGATATTTAGTTACAGCTAAACCAGAATTGACATTTTCAAATGTATTTGCAAAATAAAGCAGAGGAAATTTCCTTTGCAGAAATCGAGACGTAAAATAAATAATCCGACAAAAGTACCTTCTAATCAAGCTCAACTACAAATCACTGATGTGTGTCTCATGCAAGATCTAAGTGAATTGCAAAATGAAGGTTCAGGAACTCAAGAACCAATATCCACACAACAAATTATTGATGAGATTTCACTGAATCTAAAAGGGGAAGCTGAGACCTCCATTAAACCACAATCTACATGTATACTAGTCTTTCCAATTGATTCCAGTGACCCTTTCAATGAAACAGTGGTAGAGGAAGTCAGAAAGCTGAATTATACCATGCAGAGAAAGCGCAGGAGATGCCACCGTGGGCAATTCAGATATCAATATGTAATTTTACAATTGCAAAATCAAGTTGTTATCTGCAATTCTGACAAGGGTGGAAACATAGTTCTGTGGCCATTGGTTGCCTATATCGAGGAGGCATTTAGACAGTTAAATTACATTCAGTGGTATTTGAGCTGTAGTCCTGAACATGTGAAACAGATTAATGCATAGTATCAAATCAAGTTTATGACTTGGAAGAATGAGGGATTGCTCAGCCAAGGAGAATGTTTGTTTTTATAAATGACTTTCCGAAAATGCCAACAATTTTTTGATACTCAAAATTCACAAAAATATATCACAACCACCTGGCAGACCAACAATCTCAGCAAGGGACAGAGTATTTGAAAATACAGCATGGTATATTGCTTCCTTTCTACAGGAACATGTCCACAACCAGCCATCTTTTGTTCAAAACACGGGTGACTTCCTCAAGAGAATATATGATATTCCTTGACATCATGAGTACTTGCTATTGATACTTGATGTTATTTCACTATACACAAGCATTGATCACCATGATGAGCTGAGGGCAATTGAATATTATCTGAGGGGTAGACAGCTGAAATTACACAATCATAGTAAGATGCTGTTGTCTGTGATTTACTGGTACTTTGAGAACAATTTCTTTCATTTCAATAACGACATTTTCCATCAGTTGTGCAGTACATTGATGAGCTCCTGCTTCGCCCCCAGCTACACATGTGTTCACATGGGATGGTGGGAGGAACGGGTGCTCTTCGCTGACGGTGGCACAATTTGGTATGAACATGTAATTTGCTGGCTGCATAATATAGATGATTTATTTGTATTGTGGAGGGGCACAGCAGACACATCAGAAGCATTTTTTAAAAAGATTAACAACAATTGAATCAACTTACATTGTACAGCAAATATGAGTATGAAACAGGTCTAATTTTGGGATTTGCAGATGTTCATCCAATACAACAAAGTTGGGACTCGTTTGTTCAGAAAGGCAACAGTAGGCAACTCCTATTTGCGTGCAAGTAGTTTTTACCCCATGCATTTAAAGACCAGCATCCCGTATGGGGAAATGATATGTCTAAAAAGCAATGGTAGTTGCAATGATGGTTTGGAGAAATGTCAGGAGACGGCAAGAGCTATATTCCTAGAATGAGGATATACAGGGGAAATCCTAGATAAGGTGGTAAACAAGGCCAACCAGAGAAATAGGTATGCTGTTTTATTTGGCAGATGGCCTAGAGCTAAAGACTCTAATGTCAGATCAGTTTTGACATTTAGTAAACAAGAAAACATGTAAGGGCTATCCTTTGAATGCATTGGTCTTTCATTCTGGAGGACTCATTGTACATAAATCACCATCTAGCACCTTTAGAAAGGCTCCCTCAGTGAAAGATGCCTTGGTTAAGAGAGGCCCAGAAGTAACTGAGCAACACAATTGGCTTAAAGCAAAAAGAGAGTTTCGTCAATGTAGTTCCTGTAAGACTTACGAATTTCAATACAGTTGAATACATCATGCCGTTCCATGACAGACCACAAAGTATAGTTAGCTCTTTTCATTGCAAACCTGAACATGCAGTTTACATTTTAGAGTGTGATTGCAAACATTGATTCATCTACCCAGAGTGATGCATGTTAATGAAAGTCACAGCACTAACCCCAAATGCCTTGTGTATTTTGTGATTGATGCCATTTCTAAGCTGACACGTGGGGGCAACCGAGAACGATGCTTAGGCAATTGGAGACATGCTACATACTGAACTTAGATTCCAAATTATCCAATGGTTTAAATTTTGAAGAAGAACTGTATACATTCTTTTCGTTTAGTCATAATCAAGGTAACTTGCTTGACACCAGAAAAATAGTTCATTTTCGTGGCGCAGCTGTTTTCTTTTTTTTAGAAACTATAGTTTTATGTAGCAGCATTGGAAGAGGGTCTATGGCCAACTTTTATATGGTTCTGTGAAGATACATAGTTTAGGATTTGGTATGACTGCTCAAAGTGACATAGTGAAGTGATGAAGTAACTTTTCAAACATGTAAGGTGCATTTAGGAGTTTTGATATGGAGCTATGAGTAGCTTGCCCTGCCGGCTCCCTGCCTCCTATGGGAGCTGGCATTGCTGCTGCATGGAGGGAGCTACTGAAAGGCAGCTCCATCAGTGTAGGAGCAATCCTTTTGTCTGTTTCCGTGCCCCCTTGACAGCAGGCAAGGGAACAAGACAAAACTTCTGGTTCCAGCAAGTGAGAGCATTTTTCAGCTGTTGCTTGCTGGAAGAGAAGTGTATGCTCTGTCTTGGCGGGAGCTGTCAAAGCTCCTGCCAAATCAAAGCAAACAGCTATGTCCTGGGAGTAAGCATCACAGGACAAGGAAGGAGGTGGCCCGGGGTGGCGGTCCACAAGGCCATTATTGGCTCCAGGAGTGGGGCTGTGCGGTCCTCCTCCTGTGAGGACTTGCCGGCCCTGGGGAGGTGATGGTTCCTGGGTCAGTATATGACCCGGGAGGGGTACTTTTTAGCCCCCTTCTACTTTTAAAATGATATTTTGGCCCCTCGAGGTCCCCATTACTATCAAGTTTGCCTTGGGGAGGTGGTGGACCTCAGAGCACAGGGGGGTCTGTACGGCCCATTCCGATATCTTTACAGTTAGCCCCAGGGAAGTGGCAGTCGCCGGGGCTTAAAAGAATAATGTCTGTGACCTTGTCATGAGTGATCTAATATGTGAGGGCATAAGCAGTACATTGCGGGCCATAAGTTATAGTTAGCTCATGTCATATAGATATGCTTTGCCTGCACACTGTGTTAAGTTAGCATGAGCTTGTTAGAAGTTTAAAGGCCATTTTACCTTTCTGCTGCTTCTGCACACGGCACATATTGTTATTAGAGCTTTTAGCCTACTAGAATATTTTGCTTCACACGAGAATAATATGTTTTGCCATTGTATCAGCTTTGCTTGGTAAGCTATGTCTGAACAGTGAGTGCCGAGGCCTTCAAGGTTAATTCAACACAGTGATTGTTGTGAGGTCTGATCTTCGCACGTTCTAGACATAACATATAGGCAGCTGCGGCCAACTCTGGCTTTAGGCGCGCTTTAAGAATGCACTGCGCAGAGCATGCACACACACTTGATGAATTTCGCATGCAGAGAGCTGGTGGAAGATGATGTGATCCCTTTCCACTAGGATCAGAGGTATGGGGCCGCACTTCTAAAACCCAAAGAGACCTTCTTAGATATAATGTAATATACGAGCAAGGGAGGGTAAGACTTAGGTGCCATTTAGACTTTTTCCCTTTAGCATTTTAACATGCTTTCTCCCTTTGTATTTTATGGACTCGTAACTATGCTGATTACTTTGTTTCTTATAATATGTTTGCTTGTGATAGCTAAGATACTGCGCTTGAGAACACTGCATTAGAAATAAACATTTCAAACTTGCACGTATCTTCATTTATTCCTCGTTTTGGATTGGTATGTTGGTATAACGAAAGAGTGTTCATGTGTTCCACGTTACCTGAGGTGTTCTAAGTCCATGGTCTGGGTTGTCTAAACATTGGGAGTTTGTAAGAACCAATGAGACACTGATTGCTAGTCTGGTAGGGGATTGTGGATACTGAGGTGAGTTTTGGCACACCCTAATTCACTGAGGTTCCAAGTCTCTATGCACAGTTCTGTGTAGGAGCAGAATCCCTGCGACATGGCGCACAATCGTTGGTGGTCTTATTACATGACACTTGAGTAGTGCTTCTATCAGTCCTTAACTCCCTTCACTATTGTTTCCGGAAGACAGTGATGTCGGACAAACCTACCTATTGTTATATAGGTCTTTTCAAGCTTGAATCTTTTCAAATGGTTTCCTTTTGAATTACTACCCAGTTGTGCTACGTAGTTTTGATTGTACTTCTATCTTGCTGTGTCGCTATGGCTAGTGCCGTTGATATTCTGCAGCATAGTCGGATTGCAGTTCGCAATCATTTGCAGACTCATGATGTCCCTGTGGAGGGCATGGCTGTGATCATGGTGGTGAGTGCAGACGTAGCTTACCCATACTAAATTTTATATTCGTGGGTGACCTTCCCGGCTGTGAATGCAAACACTAATGTGTTTGATGCATACACTCCGACTGCCATGCCGCACAAATATGTTCCCTATAGGACACAGGAAGTTCCTATTAACGCTTGGCAGCACTGAGTTTGGTTTAATGGCGCCCTACCCCACTCTTTGTTAAATCCGAGGTTAGGCAAACAGCGCCAGTACAAACGTTTACCGATGGGCTATAAGAATAGTCCAGGCGTGTTTGCTGCCCGCATTGTCTCTCTCTTAGAGAGAGTGGACACGGATGCGTGCTCATATGTGGATGACATATATCTCACAGACGATGAGCTTTGGGCGCATCTGTGTCGCGTTGACCGCATAATTTGTAACTTTGCGTACTTCGGTTACAAGTTCAACTTTGCAAAGTCTCACATTGCAGAGTACACAGTGTTGTTCCTGGGCTATGAACTCAACAATGAAGGTCGAGGATTGGCTCCTCACTTCTTGGAGAAATGCGCAGAACTGCGCGCTCCTACAACTCTGAAAAAATTACAGTCCTTGCAGGGATTTTTGAATTTCAGGCGTACATATATTCCTGAATATGCCCAGTGTATCAAGCCTTTGTATGCTTTGATACAACCTACTTTTACCAAATCGTGCTGGCTGCCAGAACACTCAGTTATTTTGCAATCTTTGCAGGCTGATCTTCTAGAATCTAAATTCTTACTGACTTGTGATAACCACACCAACCTGTTGATAAGAATCATCCCTGGGGCGGTGGGCTTCACTTACCTTACTTTTAACGAAGGAGACACAGTACCTGTTGCTTACAAGTCACACTTGTACACTTTGGCTGAAAAGCGGTTTTCCTCTGTGGAGAAAGTTTTAACAGCAGTGCAGATGGTGATTCTTAAGGAACGTGTGCTGTCACAGGGAAAACACATGTTGGTTGTTACCCCGTATCCTGCATTAGAGGCAGTTACGAAAGCCAGTGTACCAAATTCTAAAGCTTTGCACCCACGGTGGATACAATGTGCAGCTTCTTTGACTTCTTCGGATGTCACATTTATTTTTGATGCCTCCCTACAGTCGTAGGAGCTTTTGCAGTATGAATTTGTTGATCCTGCGCCTTTGGCTATGCGGTCTTTGGAGGATTTCCATTGTATCATTTACACTGATGGTTCAGCGCAAGTTGCGCATGGGTCTAAGCACGCATACGTTTCCGCTAGCGCCATTGTGGTAGGTGCCATGGGGACTGATGAGTTCAAGTCCAGGGTCGTGCACATGCAGACTCTCGGGGTCCGCACCGCACAATTGGCAGAGCTTCGTGCTCTGATGCTTGCATTGGAGTACGCTGATCCTAGTTTGACAACTCTTATTGTGAGTGATTCTTACTACTGTGTCCAGTCTTACAATGAAAACCTGTTCTTTTGGATACAGAATGATTTTCGTGATTCCAAGGGAAGCACAATAAAACATAAAATGATCTGGGTCCGAGTGGCTGAGCTTAAAGAGCAGTTGCCACTCGTGTTTGTAATTCACACCTTAGGTCATCAGCACGTGGGTGTCCACGTTGTTGGCAATTCGTTGGCCGATGAGGCCGCGAAATCAGCAGTATCGTCATATTTGGTTGCAGCAGTTACACGGTCCAAAAGTAAGATTGATGATGATATCTTGGCAGCTGTTGCTGCGACTGAGAAGGTAAGGAAATATCCTAAGGGGTTCCCTTCGAAGTATTCATACCACTTAAGTACTGATAAAGTTCCTTATGTGAAAATACCTGACGTTGGTGAGAGGTTGATTCCCAACGCAGATCACAGGCACACATTGCTCACAGCGGCCCATGAAGGAGTTGCATCTGCGCATGCAGGCGTTTCGGCTACTGTGGCTAAGTTACGATAACGTTTCTGGTGGCGGGGACTGTTCAAACAGATGCGCGATTATGTCCTTCAATGTGACATTTGCCAGCAGATTAAGCCTTCAACTGCTGCGCGTCCGCCCCGACACAGTTGTACATATCTAATAAACCACTAGGTTGTGTTTATTTAGATCACTGCGGTCCTTTTCTTCTGATACTGCGTATAAGTACATCTTAGTAGCAGTTATTCATGCACACGCTTTGTGTGGGTGTGGCCTCACCGCAGGGCTGATTCACAAACTGTCATAAGAGACTTGCCTGTCTTTGTAGGGATTTTTGCCTGTGGTACCTTCCATTCGGATCAGGGTCCGGCTTTCGCCTCTAAGGCGTATAATGATGCCATGACTTCGTTGGGGGTCCAAGTCAAGTTTTCTTCTCCATACAGACCTGAGGGTAATAGTGTTGTGGAACGGATTAACCGAGATTTAAAGCAGTCTTTGACAGCTCGAGTTATAGGCACTGGCAGGAACTGGCTGGCCCACCTCAATAGCGTGCAGCGTGCTCTTAATAATCTCCCTACAAGGTCTCTGGGTGGGCGGACCCCATACGAGATGTTCTTTGGTATCAAGATGTTTGTACCGGACCTTGACGGTCTAGACTCGGCGGCTGTTGCTGCCTCTTTTGACATAGATGAACATTGCAATGTTTTACAGAATCTACAAAAAACGAGAGACAGTCTTGCAAAGGAACATTTGCCCTCCACCTTGGATGATGCGTTGCAGATCCCGGTAGTGGGCTGGCTACCCCAAGTTGATGAATTGGTTTGAGAGAAGATCGAAAACAAAAAATAATTTTGTCCCTCATATCGAGTACCAGTTCCAGTGCTTGGAGTGAAGGGCACAAGAACAGTCATTTTACCACCACTTTCAGGTCGTAAGGAAAACAGGTATATCTCCATTGACAATGTCAAGATGCACAGAGTGGCTGATTCTTCTTAGTATGACGCCGACGGTCTCATGTCCTTCGATTGTGAGAAATTCTGTTTTGGCCCCGGATTTTAATCCAGTGCCTGAGGTTGTCCTCGAGATGCCTGCAGTTTCCAGTCCTTTATTGAGTATACTGCCTGGTACTCAACATGATGAAACTGACTACATTTACCCATCTGACTTATCGATGCCTGATTTACAAACTTGTTTGGCCACAGAATCCAGATTTTCATTTGACACTGTTTCACACACATCGAGAAAGCCTTCAAGGATTACTATTTATGTAAGACTGTCTAAAAAACATTTTTTGATCCCCCCCCTTGGACCTATATTTGGCCGGTGCTTTTTTCGATTTACCTTTTTATGTCAATTGGTTTTGTGTTTTATTTTTTCCGTCTCGTCAATGGACCCTATGTCGAGGAGAGAACATGCATTCGACATATCAATGGAACATTAGCACCCCATTCCTCATCACACAGATTGAAGAGAGACTTGGCTTTTGTTAACATCACTGCTTGTCCTGTCCTGGATGGGATTGTATGGGATGCTGTTAAATTTCAAATCCATGGCCCCACTGAGGTTATAAATGTCCCTAATGTGCTTAGAGTTAACATGGGGGATGTAGTTAAACAAAATATACATTCTGATGATTGGGATGTTCAGGCCGTAGAAGCGCTGTTTTCTGATTTGAAATATTATGCTGCCTTTGATGCTGAAGATCTGTAATTAGAATCTGCTAATTACGGTGATTTATATTGTTACCAACATTATGGCAATCACTACCTGCACAAAACTAATACCAGGAGGAACACTTTAAATTATACACAATGGGAACATTGTCCAGCTCCTATACAAGGCAGTTCTGCTACCGTTTTGAAAAGGTTTACTTATTTTACTGATTTTAACCGGTCAAATCCCAATGCATTTTATTTTAAAATGACCGAAAAGTCCACATCCAAAGTGAGACTTACCGATACTAAATTATTGTACTCGAAGTCCTTTTTGGACCAGTTAGCTGTTGGTGGCTACGAGTTGTGGAAGGAAACAGATTACCTTAAATCTGTTTGGGGTTCTAAAAGTTGGCAGGTGCAGGGCACTGAGGCTTTGCACCATGCATGTCTCATCCCGAATCATATGTTGTTTTTGAATTCTACAATTTCTCAGACGACATGCTTTGGATTGGCTACCGATAAAAAATTAAATGCTCCCTCGTTCCCTGACTTAGAAGAATATTCAAGTTGGGGTAATACTATAAAATTTTCGATCAGAGAGTTGCAAACTCTGTTGCTAAATTCTTCTTTTAACATATCCAGTTTGGATCACAATGGCTGGTTGCTGTGGCACAGAAGTGGTAACACTTGCCAACATCATTTTTTGGGTTTGGCTCAAGGCTTTACACAGGTCAGGTTGGATCCCCGTTTTGAAAGTGACCATTCTGAGACTACCTATTCGGTAGGCAAATTATGTCAGAATTGGCTCAAACATTCTACCTTGGCGTCAGTTAAACAGCATTTATCTAAACTGACTGACGATGTTGATCTGAATGATTTTATAAAAGGCCCGGCTAAAGGTAGATCTAAAAGGTGTATATATGCTGTTTATAACGAATTCTGGAAAACATCCCAGATTGAGGCGGCAACCTGCATTAGGGCTATAGATCAAGCTAATTTAGAAAAAGTGCTTGCAGTTGTAGATAATAGCATTAACACGCTTTCTTCCTGCATTTACACATTGGATAATATTGTGTCATCTGTTGTTGATATTGTGCAAGATGAAGTGTCTGTGTTGTACCATGGTCAAAATCAATTGCGTTCTATTATGCAGTTAGCTTGGACCCTGCAGACGCTCAAGGCCGGAAAAGTGCCATGACATTACATGAATACCTCTTCCCTGTTTGCCCCGTTTAATCTGACTGACAAGCAGCGCTTACTTTCAATGAAAGATGCCTCTTTTTCCATGTTACACATTGAGAGGTTGGAGTCTTTACCGTTTTCTGTGGCAGAGGCCAATACTGCAACGTGGGTTATCCACGGATTGATAACTCTCCCGTTTCCTCTGTTCGAGTTCAAAAACTGTATGAAGTACTTTGCCATCGGTAGATACGAGCCTCTTGGAAGTTCTTATCTCCATGAAGCCTGGTTGCTTCTTTTTACATATAAATGCCTTAGGGAGGGCAAGGAAGTTTATTTGAATGGTGAAGATTGCACTGAAACACCGGATCACTCATTAATGTGTAGACATATCCAATTACACGGCTCCTGTAATCAGAACGTGCCAAATTTAGCCTGTATTTTGAAAGGTACCCTCGTGCCTGCTATCGTTCCCACATTCACATTACTGGCAAATGGGAGTTATTTACTGTTAAACAATGAGGATTGCTGTGGATTAATAAAAGGAATTGCTTATGTGGTTACCGTCAGTGAGCGTGTAGTTTGCTGTAAGAATGTAATGTATCCACCCACGCATGGAAAACTTGATGTTTCCATCTGGCCCAAGATTCCGACCTTGAAAGCAGAGTTCAATAAGATGAGTCGCATAAGAGTTCTATTGTCCCAAAAAGAAGTTGCCCTCACATCTGCTTGTGAAACATTTGTCCTTCATGTTGCTAACACCCGCACAGGGGTGCATGCTTTATTAAGTACTGACTTTCCCTTGCATTTCGGTGAATTGATTCACACAATCGTTAATGCATCCTCCACAACTGGGCTGGCGCACTTTTTTAAAGTGGTTAGCAGCGGCCTTGTGACTTAATTTCAAACTATATTTGGGTTCTTTCCTGATTTCTTTCATTCGATCTTCTCCAGCCTGTTTGGTGGATTTCCTCTTTTGCTGGCACTGGCTGCAGGCGTTCTTTTGCTGTTTTGTTTCATTCAAAATGGATGCACATCCTGTGTTTCGAGACAAACTGTCACGCCTGGCACTGTTTCGCAGCAGAATGCTTAAATACTATGGAGCCCTGCCTCTTGCAACCTTAAGTGCAGCCTATGGATTATCGTTTCGATTTTCCTACTTTACATGTGTCCAGCCTGTCTTTCCTTGCCTGAGTTGCGATTTCGACTGGGCCCTGGATTTGTGTCTCTGCAATATGGTGTCTCCCGATGTGCATTATAACCAGCTTATGAGCCCCTTAGTTGCTCATGAATTGCTTTGTTCTGACGGAGGGATTATGGCCTTTGCAGCGATGCATGGAATGCTGGGTCGTTGGAATGTTTTCGCAGCGGCGCAAGATTTCTTCGCACACAGCTTCATTGAGAAACCACCGAGTTGTCCTCTGATGGTGCTAGAGGCTCCGGTAATTGAAGAACATGTATGTTGTTTCCCGCTATTAAATTGGATGGCTGAACTATTTTCGGATGAAAACAGTGACTTCCTTTTGGAAGCTGTTGCTGCATATTTTGCATATTCAATGTTGGGATGAGGTGTGTCATCGTTATTGAACAGTGAACATTTTTTTATTATTTTTTTCTAGCATATGAAAACTTTCTCTGCCCCAGGCCTATTGACTTTGCTACAGCCAATGACCAAAAATCTTCTTGCTTTTGAAATTTTGTTTTTGGGTGAAATTTTTAGAAAATTCTTTTTTTCACTTGTGCAGATTTGAGCTGACCGTCGTTCTTGAACTCTGCATTCCAATAAATTTGCCCCTTATCTTATCTTATCTTATCCGTGCTCGGATCAAGGGAGGGTGTCATATAGATATGCTTTGCCTGCACACTGTGTTAAGTTAACATGAGCTTGTTAGAAGTTTAAACGCCATTTAACTTTCTGCTGTTTCTGCATACGGCACATATTGTTATTAGAGCTTTTAGCCTAGTAGAATATTTTGCTTCACACGAGAATAATATGTTTTGCCATTGTATCAGCTTTGCTTGATAAGCTATGTCTGAACAATGAGTGCCGAGGCCTTCAAGGTTATTTCAACACAGTGATTGTTGTGAGGTCTGATCTTCGCACGTTCTAGACATAACATATAGGCAGCCGCGGCCAACTCTGGCTTTAGGCACATTTTAAGAATGCACTGCGCAGAGCATGCACACACACTTGATGAATTTCGCATGCAGAGAGCTGGTGGAAGATGATGTGATCCCTTTCCACTAGGATCAGAGGTATGGGGCCGCACTTCTAAAACCTAAAGAGACCTTCTTAGATATAATATAATATACTAGCAAGGGAGGGTGCCATTTAGACTTTTTCCCTTTAGCATTTTAACATGCTTTCTCCCTTTGTATTTTATGGACTCGTAACTATGCTGATTACTTTGTTTCTTATAATATGTTTGCTTGTGATAGCTAAGATACTGCGCTTGAGAACACTACATCAGAAATAAACATTTCAAACTTGCACGTGTCTTCATTTACTCCTCGTTTTGGATTGGTATGTTGGTATAACGAAAGAGTGTTCATGTGTTCCACATTACCTGAGGTGTTCTAAGTCCATGTTCTGGGTTGTCTAAACATTGGGAGTTTGTAAGAACCAATGAGACACTGATTGCTAGTCTGGTAGGGGATTTTGAATACTGAGGTGAGTTTTGGCACACCCTAATTTACTGAGGTTCCAAGTCTCTATGCACAGTTCTGTGTAGGAGCAGAATCCCTGCGACACTCAGGTAACTAAAACTCCTGAATATCTATGGTTATGTACGAGTGAAATCTTAGCCTAATTATAACTCCCTGTAAACTTTTTTTTTCCAGTGAATTTCTAAGGTTTTGTAAATTCTATTTCCTAACTATAACAACCCTGTAACCATTGATTTTTTTCAGTGAATTTCTTTCTTCTTTAAACTTTTATTTCCTAACTATAACACCCCGGTAACATTTGGTTTTTAGGTGAATTTCTAAGGTTTTTGAGATGTATTTCCTAAATGTAGACACTAACCTTTGAGAGGGAGTGTGTGAGTGAGTGCATTAGTATATCAGTAAGTCTGTGAGTGGGTGTGTGAGTCAATGAATTGGTCTGTGAGTAGGTATGTGCATGTCTGAGCGCTCTCTGTTTTACCCTCTTCTGCTTATTCTCTGCTCATTTTCTGCTTTTTTTCCTGCTCGCTTTTAACATTTATTTTCTCTTCTGCTCTTTGATGACGTTTATTTTATTCTGCCTTTTTTAGCTCGTTGCTAACATTTATTATGCCTCTTTCTGCTTGTTTCTCACCTTTATGTTATATTATTTTTTCTCTTTCCGCTTCTTCCTAACCTTTATTTTGCCTCTTCCTGCTCTTTTCTGATCTTCATTTTTGCCTCTTTCTGCTCGTTGCTGACCTTTATTCTGCCTCTTTCTGCTCATTTCTGACTTTTATCTTGCCTCTTTCTCTTTGTTGCTGACCTTTCATCTGACTTTTCTGCTCATTTCTGACCTTTTTTTGTCCTCATGCTGCTCATTTCTGACCTCTATTTTGCCTCTTTCTGCATGGTTCTGACCTTTATTTTGCCTCTTTCTGCTCACTTCTTACTTTTTTGCACCTTTCTGCTAATTTCTGACCTTTATTCTGCCTCTTCTTGCTCATTTCTCACCTTTATTCTGCCTCTTGCTCCTCATTTCTGACCTCAATTTTACCTCTTCCTGCTCATTTGTGACCTGTATTTTGCTTCTTTCTGCTCTTTTCTGACCTTTGTTCTGCCCCTTTCTGTCGTTTCCCACCTTTAATCTGCCTCTTTCTGCCTATTTCTGTCCTTTCTTCTGCCTCTTTCAGACATTTATTCAGCTTTTTTTTGCTTGTTTCTAACCTTTATCTTGCTTCTTGCTGCTCATTCCCGACCTTTATTCTACCTTTTCTGCTCATTGTTGACCTTTATTTAGCCTCTTTTTGCTCATTTCTCACCTTTATTTTGACACTTGCTGCTCATTTCCCCCAGGAATGCAGGGGGAGCCTCAAGGCCCCAGCGGTCCCTACAGGGTCCCCACTTCCTGTCTGATCTGGAATTGCTTCTACACAGAGGGAGCTGCTGAAAGGCAGCTCTCACTGTGCAGGAGCACATCTTTCGTCTGTTTCTCTACCCGCTTGAGAGCGGGCAGGGAAACAAACCAATATCACTTCGAGCAAGCAAGCAAGAACATTTTGTCAGCTCTTGCTTGTTGGAAGTGGAGTGTTGCTTTGACTTGGTGGGAACTGTCAAAGCTCCTGCCATGTCACAGCTAACAGCTATGTCCTGGGCCCCCGGGCCATAACAGGAGCTTGCCCAGGTGGTTGGCAGTCCCCAGGGCCGTTATTGACTCAAGGAGGAGGGCTGTGCGTCCCCATTTCTTCTGTGAGCACGGGCTGGCCCCTGCAGGTGGAGGTCCCTGGGGCCGTATATAGCCCAGGAGGAGGGCAGGGGATTCTGGGTAGGAAAGCGTTGGGGGCCCACACAAGCCATACCTCACTGGACTCCCCCGGGTGTCTAATTTTCAGAAATGTGTAGGTTTGGTAGGTTTCCCAAGATGGCCGCTGAGCCCAGGGAAAAAAAACCAGGTGACGTCGCCTTGCAAAACCAGGTTATTTTGTGATAGGTAATTTTGATGTCCATGCAACTCTTTTTGGGCCCTTGCCTGTTGCAGGTACTTAACCCACACATGTGACTGAGGTACCATTTTTATCAGGAGACCTGGGGGAACGCTGGGTGGTAGGAAATTTGTGGATCCACGCAGATTCCAGAACCTTCCATCACAGAAATGTGAGGAAAATGTGTTTTCTTTTTACAAAGTTTGATGTTTGCAAGGGATTCTGGGTAACAGAACCTGGTGAGAGTCAGACAAGTGGCCCCTTTTGGCTTTCCCTGGGTGTCTAGTTTTTAAAAATGTACAGGTTTGCAAGGTGTCCCTAGGTGCTGGCAGAGCTAGCGTTCAAAATCTACAGCTAGGCACTTTGCAAAAAAAGGGGCCGTTTTCACTTTGAAAATGTAGTGTGTCCACGTAGCGTTTTGGGCCGTTTCCTGTCGCGGGCACTAGGCCTACCCACACAAATGAGGTACCTTTTTTCTTGGAAGACTTTGGGGAATGCGATATGCATGGAATTTTGTGGATCCTCGCAGATTCCAGAACTTTCCACCACAGAAATTTGAGGAAAAAGTGTTTTTAATTTTGCAAAGTTTAAGCGATGCAAGGGATTCTGGGTAACAGAACCTGTTGAGAGTCAGACAAGTCACCCCATCATGGATTCCCTTTGGTGTTTAGTTAAAATAAATGTATAGGTTTGATAGGTTTTCCTAGGTGCTGGCAGAGCTAGGTCTCAAAATCTACAGCTAGGCACTTTGCAAAAAAAGGGTTCGTTTTTCACTGTGAAAATTTGGTGTGACCATTTTGCGTTTTGGGCCATTTCTTGTTGCTGGCACTAGGCCTACCCACATAAGTGAGGTACCATTTTTATTGGAAGACTTTGAGGAATGAGGGTGGGTGGAATTTTGTGGATCCACATAGATTCCAGAACTTTCCATCACAGAAATGTGATGAAAATGTGTTTTTGTTTTTCAAAGTTTGAGGTTTGCAAGGGATTCTGGGTAGCAGAACCTGGTGAGAGCCAGACAGGTCACCCCATCCTGGATTCCCCTTGGTGTCTAGTTTTTAAAAAATTATAGGTTTCCCTAGGTGCAGGCAGAGGTAGGTTTCCAAATCTGCAGTTAGGCACTTTCCAAAAAAAAGTGTCAGTTTTTACTGTAAAAATGTGGTTTCCAGGTTATGTTTTGAGCCGTTTCCTGTTGCGGGCACTAGGCCTACCCACACAAGTGAGGTACAATTTTATCGGGAGACTGTGGGAAATACGGGGGGGATTTTTCTGGATCCATGCAGATTCCAGAACTTTCCATCACAGAAATGTGAGGAAAATGTTTTGTTTTACAAACTTTGAGGTTTGCACGGGATTCTGGGTAACAGAACCTGGTGACAGCCAGACAAGTCACCCCATCCTGGATTCCCTGGGTGTATAGGTTTGCTAGGTTTCCCTAGGTTCCTGCGGAGCTAGGGTTCAAAATCTACAGCTAGGCACTTTGCAAAAAAAGGGTCAGTTTTCACTGTTGAAATGTGGTGTGTCCATGTTGCGTTTTGGACCGATTCCTGTCGTGGGCACTAGATCTACCCACACAAGTTAGGTACCATTTTTATTGGAATACGTTGGGGAATACACGGTGCATAGGATTTTGTGGATCCACCCAGATCTCAAAACTTTTCTTCACAGGAATGTGAGGAAAATGTTTTTTTTTAAACTAAGTTTGAGGTTTGCAAGGGATTCTAGGTAACAGAACCTGGTGAGAGGCACACAAGTCACCCCATCCTGGATTCCCCTTGGTGTCTAGTTTTCAAAACATGTACAGGTTTGCTACGCTTCCCTATGTACCGGCTGCGCTAGGGCACAAAATCCACAGGAAGGCGCATTGCTAAAAACAAGTCTGTGCCTAGTGGGCTTTCTGCCACCTTGGCGGGAGAATCGAGGGAGGGATGTTTGCTCCAATATGCCCCCAAGGGGGGCCAAAATGACTGTGGCTATTTGTTTGTGGGGGTGGGGGCATTGGTATGCCCATTCTGGGCAGCCCCAATGCAAATAAAATGCCAGCATAATAGCTGGTGCTGAGTGGGCTCTCTGGCGTCCCATAGGGGGCAGATTAGGGGCTACTGCCCCATCTATCTCCTGGGAGGTGGACAGATTGTGCCATTTTTTGGGGGTGGGGGGCATTGGCATGCCCATCCTGGCATCCCACAACCCTGAATTTGAAAACAAATATTCTCTGATGCATATTGGGCTTTCTGATCCCACTGGGAGGCAGATAAGGGGCTTTTGCAAAAGCCCCTTTCTGCCTCCCGGGGGGGGGGCAGAGAGACTTTGGCAATTTTTATAGGGTGGGGCATTGGCATGCCCATTCTGGGCAGATCCCACCCCTACATATATATTTGAAAAATCCCCTGGTGCCTTGTGGACTTTCTTCCCACGGCAGGCAGATCAGGGGCTACTGCCTCATCTGCCTCCTGGTGGGGGCAGAAAGACTGTGCCACTTCTTGGGTGGGATGGGGGCATTGGTATGCCCATTCTGGGCAGCCCCCATCTAGAGCTTTGGGGGAATAAAATTCCTGGTGCCTAGGGAGCTTTCTGCCCACGGAGGGGCAGATAAGAGGCCATTGCCCTGCATGCCTCCCGGGGGCAAAAAAGACTGTAGCACATCTAAGGGGAATGAGGGCATTAACATGCCAATTCTGGGCAGCCCCCACCCCTAAGTATATAAAAAATATCCACAGTGCCTTGTGTGCTTTCAGTCCCCGGGGGCAGATCAGGGTCTACTTCCCCCATCTGCCTCCTGGGAGGCTGAAAGACTTTGGAATTTTTGGGGGGTGGGGGCATTGGCATGCCCATTCTGGGCAGCCCCCACCCCTAAGTATAATTTTTTTTATCCCTGGTGCCTAGTGGGCTTTCTGCCCCCCGAGGGGCAGATAAGGGGCTATTGCCTCATCTGCCTCCCGGGGGGGGGGGGCAGAAAGACTGTAGCATCTTTTTGGGTGGGGGCATTGGCATGCCCATTCTGGGCAGCCCCCACCCACATGCAAATAAAGCCACCATTTTTGATGGTGCGTAGTGGGCTCTATGATGCCCCATGGAGGCAGCTCAGGGTCTAATGCCCCCATCTATCTCCTGGGGGGGGCAGGAAGACTGTGGCATTTTTTTTGGGGGGTGGGGGCATTGGCATGCTCATTCTGGGCAGCCCACACCCCTGATTTAAAAAAAATATTCCTTGATGCCTATTGGGTTTCTGATCCCCCAGGAGGCAGACAAGACTAAAGCCCCTTATCTGCCTCCTGGGGGCAGAAAGACTTTCACAATTTTTTGGGGGGTGGGTGCCATGGCATGCCCATTCTGGGCAGCCCCCTCCGCTACATATATATATATATATATATATATATATATATATATATATATATATATATATATATATATATATATATATATATATATTACCTACTGGCGGTCGCCAGTAGGTATATATAGTTAGGATTTTTTCCCTATGGGATTTTTGAAAATTCTATGTCTAATAACTTTGGCGTTTGTGGACGGAATTGGCTGAAATTTTCTGGAAAATGGAACATTTTGTTTCTGAGCAGCCACTGGAAATTTGGGGGGAGTTGGTCCAGGGGGGGCCGAGAAAAAAGGGGGGTCCCAAAACGTGTTTTTAACATTGAGTTTTCCATAGGGCGGTTAGCCTCACTTTTAGCCCGAACGGCTGAATGGATTTGCACGAAACTTGGCAAAATTGTAGGGACTGGTAGCCCGATGTGCCTTTTGTAGGTCTCAATATATGTGCTGCAGTGGATTTTGAGAAAATAACGTTCAAAAAAAGATATATATCTGTAAGCGCGGACCAGGCAGCGCCCCGGTACGCGTACTTGACGCGTAACGGAACTTCGCGTAGCGAAGTTGATTGGCTCTCCGGTGTCTGTCAACATTCTAAACAGTCCGGAGCGGCCGCCATCTTGTCTCTCGGTAGGATCGAGAGACAAGAGGAGGTCAAAAGCGAAGGGGCAAATGACCTTAAGGGGGCATAGTAGATACTCCCTGACCCCCTAGGTTTGATGTGGAGGCTTTAAAGGGGCCCCGCTAAGCAAAAAAAAAAAAATTTTTTGTTGTTTTTTTTCGTGGTTAGCGCCCGGTACGCGAACCGGGAAGCGTACTGGGGAGCGTATCACAATAAAAAATGAATGATAGACTTTTCAAATGCTGTATGTTAATTGATTGTTGGTTTTGTTGATTATTTTTTTTTTTTTAAACTTTTTTTATTGTGTTTCATAATTTATTAAACTTTCTAACATTTCATTGTCAGAAATTTCATAATCATGGAATATAGATTGTAGTCTCTGAGGTTGTAAAATGTCCTCATTTGCAAGGAGGTTATCTACTGCTTGCACACATTGCAGTAGTTCTTGGTCCCATGTTTCATCCATAAATTCAATCTCATTTGGATCAATGATTTCTGTGTTGGACTCTGGAAGGACAATTTCAAATGAAATGTTTTGTTCACTTTCCATTTTTCCTGAAATTTGCATAAAAAAATATATATATTAGTAGAGGTAGGGCACTGTTGGGATTAATTTTAGATAGGCAGTTTTTATCAGAGAATTTATCTTTGGGCAGTGTATAGTATCAGAGTGGAAGTAGGAATATAAAAAAGTGTATCTAAATTTATAAGTACTACAGAGGGATAGTATATAACTAACAGAAAAAGTTTGCCATATTAACTTAAAGTGCACAATATACTTCAGTTTTAAAAATAACAACTTACCTTTAAAAAGAAGTTGAAGTTATTAATGAAAATCCAAATGAAATGTACACCAGGAAGTAGTAGTCAAAATGGCTGTGTTTCCTTCTCTTCCTTTATATATATTCGGGTACATAACCAATCAAATGTCAGGTAAAAAAAGTAGAAAATGAAAGTAACATTTTAATTGGTTGTCAATTCCAACACTTCAGATGTGTTTTGTGAAGTAATTTACCTCACGGTATTTAGAGAGGTCTACAGGCTAAATGGCTAAATGGAATTCCAATCAAATTTGTGAAAATGGTAGGGATTGGTATGTAGTATGAGCTAATCTATATTTGGTGAAATTGTCTCAAGTGGCTTTTGTGTGAACTACTTTCCCACCTTTTTTGATGGTGCGCTCCCCAGGAAGCGACCCGGTACGCGAACCGGTGAGCGCCCTGGTACGCGAACCTTAAGCGTAACGGGAGTCCACCATTTTGTGTTTCGGTCGAATTATGATACAAGATGGAGGGCAAATAATGTTCAGAATAGGTAGAAGGGGGCACGGTAGACTTATCTTGACCCCCTAGGTTTTGTGAGGGTGGCTGATGAGGCCCATATGTGCGAAAAAATAACATTTTTTTAAAAAATTTCGCGAGGTTAGCTCCCGGTACGCGTACCGGGTAGCGCCCCAGGGAGTGTACTTTGTTGAAAATTAGTGAAAAAAGTTAGAGTAAAATAATAATTGTGAGTGATTAGATGTAGGGTAGCTCTGAGAAGAGCTTTTGGGTTTATGGTACATTTAGGTACTTATAAGTAGGTACCAATGCACATTTTTAAATTCAGAGTGAAAACTCTGTTGCCCTCATCTGAGAAGTGAACTCCATCTCCTCTGTAGATATCTTGCATGTAGTAACGCAAGTTATTGTTGTACAGGGAGCCCATTCCATGGTCTCTCATGTAAGCTGAAACAGATTTGTTTACATGCTTCCTCGACTTCTCAATTTGTGGACAAAATTGGTTTGACCACCTCCATTTCTGTCTTTGGCATATATTTGAATATACCAAGGCAGTCTGAGGAAAAAGTGCCATTAATTGCTCAAAGGTGTCCTTTAAAAGCATTTCCAGACCTACACCAGTCAAAGTGCCCAAGTCATTACCTCCACAGTGCACAATTAACAGGTCAGGTTTTGGCAAATGCATAAAGGTTTTCACCAATGGTATCAATTGGTGACATTTTAATCCTCTCTGGCCAAACCACTTAATTTCCACATCTTGTAAATTGAGGTTAGGTAAATTCCTGCTTTCAACGTACCTTTGAGCCCAGTGAATATAACTATGACCAACAATCCAGACAGAAAACATGGTGAGAGAAGGTTCTCCTGCAGTCAGATGAAGTGTGGCAATGAAATGGCAGTTGAAAAAATGTGAGTTTGAAATGAAAAAAACTGTGGAGTTTCTGTGTTCATGAAGTAGTAACAGTGATTGGTGGATTTTGATTGATGAAAACAGAAAGTTAGGGTGTAGAGATGTGTTCTTTGAAAGATGTATTTTGAGTGGTTAATAAAAAATCATTAAATGAAAGAAAGCACTGGATATGCAGGTGCACTGAGAGTTCAGAGTTCAATTGCAACATTGTTGTGTGAATTTGCAAACACCAGAGTTTCTCCAAGAGGTGGTTGCTATGGAAAATAGGCAGAAAGGGCAGAGGGGGAAGGGTTTTCATTTGAAAAAAAGTGAGGGAAGAGTTTTGATTGGGTGACATGAGAAATATGTGTGAAGAATTACACCATTTCTGTGCTTTTGATAGCTGCAGACTCTGGAGTGCATACCTTTTGCTCTGCTGAAGACAAATTGGTGT
Source organism: Lissotriton helveticus (assembly GCF_964261635.1). NCBI lineage: Eukaryota > Metazoa > Chordata > Amphibia > Caudata > Salamandridae > Lissotriton > Lissotriton helveticus. The sequence continues at coordinate 1,006,832,224 of NC_136063.1, read as the reverse complement.
GTTTCTTAGACTGTTTTCAAACTCAAAGTATTTGCTAAGGTGAGAAAATATTTCTTTACTTTAGATAGAGAATAGTGTGCTTTAAGGAGAAAATTATGATTTATGTGGCGCAATTTGCTAGTAAATATGCTCTCACATGTGCATGGAAATTTTTGATTTTGAATGTTTTTGTTATATAGCCATGTTAAAAGTGACGCAACCATGCTGGAAAGCCAATCAAAAAATGCTTTCATGTGTTTTAATGACATTTTAAGTCATTTTCTGATGTGCAGTGTTTAGAAATTATGATTTGAAAATCGTTTTTGTGGAAAAGGAATTGTTTTTAAATTCATGACAAGGATATAATGGTGTATGGTTATTTATAAGGCAATTGACTGTCCTTGATGTTATTTTTCTCATTTTAGTGTCAGACCTTTCTTTGTGGCGCAAATTGCTTGTAAATATGCTCCCACCTGTACATTGAAAATTTTGATTTTGAATGTTTATGTTATTTTCGCTAACGTAGCACGTCATATGACGTATCACGCGACAACGTGAAACGTCATGCGGACGGGAGGCGTCACGATGTTGTTTTCTAACGCGGCAGTTGCGGTAAAGAAACGTTTACCGGCTCGCGGTCTATTTCGCGGCATCAAGGTCAGCTAACGGGAAGCTTCCCGATTCGCGAAGCGGGAACGAAGAAAAAAAAATATTTAAAAAAAAATTATTCATAAACATATAAAATATATTTTTGGATTTAAAGAAGAATACATTTTACAGCTACAGATATTAGCTGTTAAAAAACCAATGAAATTCACTGAAAAAACCATAGGTTATAGACCATATATAGTTAGGAATTAGCATTTACAAAACCTTGAAAATTCACTGAAAAAACCATAGGTTATAGACCATATATAGTTAGGAATTAGCATTTACAAAACCTTATTTTACTCACACAAAACCATTGAAATTCCATATATAGTTAGTTGCACTAACTATATATCGCGCACCCGCAATCCACTGCTGATGATGTCACATATTACATCATTCATGACATGGTCAGTGACATCACTGATGACATCACTGATGACATCTCAAATGACATCACTGATGACAACATCCAGTGACTGTATGTTTCTGTAAAGTTAAAATGTGTCTTACATATTGAAGAATGAGTGGAAGTATAAGTGTCTGGACAAAGGATTTAGTAGGTGCATGACTGAATGTATGAGTGAGTGATTAAATGTGTCTCACTGAGTGCATGGGTTAGTGACTAAACTGTCTTAATTTGTGCATCATTATGTCTGTTGTTCTGTAAACTGCTGCATGTGTTGATCAGTAGCTATATGATTAACTATATGGGTTACTGATTGATTGTCCAAGTATTTGTATGGGAGACTGAGTGTGTGTGTGGCTGGCTGGGAGGTGTGTGACTCTGTGCAGATCAATGTGTACTTGTATCAATGATTGTATAAGAAGGTAAGTATGTGTTAGTATATGTTTGAAAATGTAAGGTGCTCTATGTTTAACTGTATAGACAAGAAAATGGAAGTGTCATTGATTCTTTACAGGACTGACTAGGTGTGTGAGTAACTCCATGGATGAGTGGCAGACTGTGAGTGTCTGTATAGGTGTATGAGTGCATATGATAGTGTTGTAAAGATGAGTGATTGTATGTATGAATGATTGTATGGGTGAATGAGTGAATGTGTGTGTAGACATAGGAATCAGTGAGTGCGTATGTAGTAACTAGTATTGGTGTGTCAATGGTTTCAAAAATTATACTCTCTTTTTAACACTGGGTGAAACAGAGGTTATATTAAAATGTGAGGAGATGCATTGTATTGTCACATGAATGATATCATCAGTGATGTGGTCATTGATGTCAAATGAGATGTCATCAGTGATGTCATCAGTGATGTCATTTGAGATGTCATCAGTGATGTCATCAGTGATGTCACTGACCATGTCATGAATGATGTAATATGTGACATCATCAGCAGTGGATTGCGGGTGCGCGATATATAGTTAGTGCAACTAACTATATATGGAATTTCAATGGTTTTGTGTGAGTAAAATAAGGTTTTGTAAATGCTAATTCCTAACTATATATGGTCTATAACCTATGGTTTTTTCAGTGAATTTTCAAGGTTTTGTAAATGCTAATTCCTAACTATATATGGTCTATAACCTATGGTTTTTTCAGTGAATATATATATATATATATATATATATATATATATATATATATATATATATATATTCACTGAAAAAAACATAGGTTATAGACCATATATAGTTAGGAATTAGCATTTACAAAACCTTATTTTACTCACACAAAACCATTGAAATTCGCATATATAGTTAGTTGCACTAACTATATATCGCGCACCCGCAATCCACTGCTGATCATGTCACATATTACATCATTCATGACATGGTCAGTGACATCACTGATGACATCACTGATGACATCTCAAATGACATCACTGATGACATCAATCATGACATCTCAAATGAAATCACTGATGACATCACTGATGACATCTCAAATGACATCACTGATGACATCTCAAATGACATCACTGATGACATCTCAAATGACATCACTGATGACATCACTGATGACATCACTGATGACATCACTGATGACATCTCAAATGACATCACTGATGACATCACTGATGACATCTCATTTGACATTACTGATCACATCACTGATGACATCATTCATGTGATAATACGATGAACATCCTCAGACTCTAATATAACCTTAGATACACTCAGTGTAAACAGACACTCACAGACTGTCACTCATCCAAGGAGTTACTCACACACCTAGTCAGTCATGCAAAGAATCAATCACACCTCCATTTCCTCAACTATACAGTTATACACACCTTACTTATTCAAACATATACTAACACATATTTACTCTCTTATACAATCCCTGATACAAGTTCACAATGATCCATACAGCCACTCACACATTCACTGGCTCTTATGCACAGTTATTTATATATGTCAACTCTCACATGTACTGTGTTTTACATATGTACTTACTTTGACATGTAGCACTGAGATATCCATTCTTTCACCAATACACTAATGCACACAGTCAACCGCCCATACAGCTGTTTCCACATGCACTTTTGAACCCATACATCTAGTGAATCAACTGCTCACACATCTATGCACAGAGTCATACACCTCCCAGCCACCCACACACACACTCAGTCTCCCATACAAATACTTGGGCAACCAATCAATAACCCATATAGTTACTCTTATAGCTACTGATCAACACATGCAGCAGTTTACAGAACAACAGACATAATGATGCACAAATTAAGATAGTTTAGTCACTAACCCATGCACTCAGTGAGACACATTTAATCACTCACTCATACAGGCAGTCATGCACCTACTAAATCCTTCATCCAGACACTTATACATCCACTCATTCTTCAATATGTAAGACATATTTTAACTTTACAGAAACATACAGTCACTGGATGTTGTCATCAGTGATGTCATCAGTGATGTCATTTGAGATGTCATCAGTGATGTCATCAGTGATGTCACTGACCATGCAATGAATGATGTAATATGTGACATGATCAGCAGTGGATTGCGGGTGCGCGATATATAGTTAGTGCAACTAACTATATATGCGAATTTCAATGGTTTTGTGTGAGTAAAATAAGGTTTTGTAAATGCTAATTCCTAACTATATATGGTCTATAACCTATGGTTTTTTCAGTGAATTGTCAAGGTTTTGTAAATGCTAATTCCTAACTATATATGGTCTATAACCTATGGTTTTTTCAGTGAATTTCAATGGTTTTTTAATAGCAAATATCAAGAGCTGTAAAATGTATTCTTCTTTTAAAGGAAACATATATTTTATATGTATTTAATATAATTTTTTTATGTATATAAATTTTTTGAGGGAACAAATTTATCAACTATCATGCTGAAGAAGAATGTGGGGAAAAAAAACAAAGAGGACTAAGAGGAAAGAACAATCAGTTCAAAAATACAATTGCTTTAAAGCATGAAGTGCTTTTCCACACATTTACATTTAAATAACCCTTATTAGAACATACAAAATATCTACAGAGGAGACGGTGTACATTGAATTTTAGACTCTTCATTGGTACCTACATGTTGGTACTTACATCACCCACACAACACAACAACCGGGACGCTGTCACAGATATATATATTTTTTTTAACGTTAATTTCTCAAAATCCACTGGAGCACATATCTTTAGACCTAGCAAAGGCACATCGGGCAAACAGTCTCTACAATTTTGCCAAGTTTCATAGAAATCCATTCAGCCGTTCGAGCTAAAAGTGAGTCCAACCGCCCTATGGAAAACTCAATGTTAAAAACACGTTTTGGGACCCCCCTTTTTTCTCGGCCCCCGCTTGACGAAACCCCTCCAAACTTTCAGGGGACGCTCAGAAACAAAATGTGCCATTTTCCTGAAAATGTCAGCCAATTCCGTCCATCAACGCCAAAGTTATTCAACATAGAATTTTCAGAAATCCCTATTCAAAAAAATCCTAACTATATATACCTACTGGCGACCGCCAGTAGGTAATATATATATATATATATATATATATATATATATATATATATATATATATATATATATATATATATATATATATATATATATAAAACATTTCTATGGCAAAATGAAACCCCTCATTTTGTTCCTTTTCAAATTAAATGTATTAAGTGTTACCACTTTATTCCAGTGAAGATGACTTCAGGTGTGCCATACTTTTGTCATAAGTAAGACTGTTAGCGTTCTAGTTGTTCTTTAGAACACTCTGGGACATTCTGTCATTGGGCTATAGTTGGGCTACATCTGGCTGATATTTGGGCTACATTTGTTTTTTTTTCTCTGGTGGCCATCTTTGGGCTACATTGGGCTACATTGGGCTACATTTGGCTACATTTGGGCTCTAACATATATATAGCCAATGTAGCCCAATATATATTTTTCGAAGTAAATTTTCGTAAAAACCACTGGAGCATATATCTTGAGACATAGCAAAGGCACATCGGGCTACCAGTCCCTACAATTTTGCCAAGTTTTGTGGAAATCCATTCAGCCGTTCGAGCTAAAAGTGAATCCAACCGCCCTATGGAAAACTCAATGTTAAAAACACGTTTTGGGACCCCCCTTTTTTCTCGGCCCCCGCTTGACGTAACCCCCCCAAACTTTCAGGGGACGCTCAGAAACAAAATGTGCCATTTTCCTGAAAATTTCAGTCAATTCCGTCCATCAACGCCAAAGTTATTCAACATAGAATTTTCAGAAATCCCTATTCAAAAAAATCCTAACTATATATACCTACTGGCGACCGCCAGTAGGTAATATATATATATATATATATATATATATATATATATATTCACAGAAAAAACCATAGGTTATAGACCATATATAGTTAGGAATTAGCATTTACAAAACCTTGAAAATTCACTGAAAAAACCATAGGTTATAGACCATATATAGTTAGGAATTAGCATTTAAAAAACCTTATTTTACTCACACAAAACCATTGAAATTCCATATATAGTTAGTTGCACTAACTATATATCGCGCACCCGTAATCCACTGCTGATGATGTCACATATTACATCATTCATGACATGGTCAGTGACATCACTGATGACATCACTGATGACATCTCAAATGACATCACTGATGACAACATCCAGTGATTATGTGTTTCTGTAAAGTTTAAATATGTTTTACATATTGAAGAATGAGTGGATGTATAAGTGTCTCAATGAAGGTTTTAGTAGGTGCGTGATTGACTGTATGAGTGAGTGATTAAATGCGTCTTACTAAATGCACGGGTTAGTGACTAAACTGTCTGAAAGTGTGCATCAGCATGTCTGTTGTTGTGCAAGCTGCTGCATGTGTTGATCAGTAGCTATATAAGTAGCTATATGGGTTATTGATTGGTTGCACAAGTATTTGTATGGGAGACTGAGTGTGTGTATGACTGGCTGGGAGGTGTGTGACTCTGTGCAGATCAATGTGTACTTGTATCAGTGATTCTATAAGAGAGTAAGTATGTGTTAGTATATGTTTTAAAATGTAAGGTACTCTATGTTTAACTGTGTAGATTAGAAAATGGAACTGTGATTGATTCTTTACAGGACTGACTAGGTGTGTGAGTAACTCCATGGATGAGTGGCAGAGTGTGAGTGTCTGTATAGGTGTATGAGTGCATATGATAGTGTTGTAAAGATGAGTGATTGTATGTATGAATGATTGTATGGGTGAATGAGTGAATGTGTGTGTAGACGTAGGAATCAGTGAGTGGGTATGTAGTAACTAGTATTGGTGTGTCAATGGTTTCAAAAATTATACTCTGTATTTAACACTGGGTGTAACAGAGGTTATATTAAAGTGTGAGGAGATGCATTGTATTGTCACATTAATGATATCATCATTGATGTGACCATTGATGTCAAATGAGATATCATCAGTGATGTCATTTGAGATGTCATCAGTGATGTCATCAGTGATGTCACTGACCATGTCATGAATGATGTAATATGTGACATCATCAGCAGTGGATTACGGGTGCGCGATATATAGTTAGTGCAACTAACTATATATGGAATTTCAATGGTTTTGTGTGAGTAAAATAAGGTTTTTTAAATGCTAATTCCTAACTATATATGGTCTATAACCTATGGTTTTTTCAGTGAATTTTCAAGGTTTTGTAAATGCTAATTCCTAACTATATATGGTCTATAACCTATGGTTTTTTCTGTGAATTTCATTGGTTTTTTAACAGCTAATATCTGTAGCTGTAAAATGTATTCTTCTTTAAATCCAAAAATATATTTTATATGTTTATGAATAAATTTTTTTTTTAAATATTTTTTTTTCTTCGTTCCCGCTTCGCGAATCGGGAAGCTTCCCGTTAGCTGACCTTGATGCCACGAAATAGATCGCGAGCCGGTAAACGTTTCTTTACCGCAACTGCCGCGTTAGAAAACAACATCGTGACGCCTCCCGTCCGCATGACGTTTCGCGTTGTCGCGTGATACGTCATATGACGTGCTACGTTAGCGAACTCGTACGCTTACCGAGTCGCAAAGCACAGGTTTCTGGAAGCAAACCGGGAGGCCCTGCAAAGCGCGTAACGTAAACACAGCAGGTCATGTGACTTGGTAATAACACTTTTCATTGGTTCATTTCACTTTCGGTTTCCTAATGATGTAAGACTAGGTCATATGATCTAAAATGAACACTTTTCATTGGTTGAGAACTATTTTTTTTCCCAAATGGTGAAAATCCCTCCTTCTTTCCTCACTCTGACTTTCATCATTGTGAGAGAAAGACCCTTTGTTACCAGTGAGCAATGGCTTCTTTACTAGCTTCAGCTGGTGCTTCCCCACCACCTCCACCACATCCAAGGAAGAGTGGACCACCTGCTAAAGTTATAATTCAGCAAGAAGAGGAAGAAGAGGAACAGGACGACCTAGATAATCTCCCTATTATGGCCAGAAGATCTGTTGTACCGGAAGTAACGGGACCAGAGGGCAGGGAGATGGTGCCAAATATACAAACGAGATTTCGTGAAGTAAAACAAGTCTGCGTACATTGCAGTGGAATCATTTGCTACGCAGAAAGTAGCATCACTCTGATCAACAGAGCTATTAACAATCATGCTCATGTTTGTCCGAAACTCCCCAAACAATAAATTCTTTTTTTTGTTTTCTTCCTCCTGTTGAGCCCTTTACAATGAATCGTTTTCGTTGCCCCCTCCGAAAAAAAAACAAAAAAAATATAAAACTGTTCAGAAAAATTCAAAAAAAGTAAAAAAAATGTTCAGAAAAATAACAAAAAAAATATAAAACAACAAAAACAATTTAAAAAAAAGTTCTTTTCAGAACTACCTCCCCGTTATAAAAAAATTGGTACAATATTTGCAACTGTGCCAACCTCTATTTCTCTTAGTTCGCTTCCCAGTTCGCTCCCCGGTACGCGAACCGGAAGCGAACCAAAAAATTTTTTTTATAAAAAAGAACAGTAAGTATAAGGGAAGGAAACAGACAGTTATGTTAAAAGAAAGACAGCTATAGGGGAGTAAACTAGAGATACTATTACCCGTAATCCACTGCTGATGATGTCACATATTACATCATTCATGACATGCTCAGTGACATCATCAGCAGAGGATTGCGGGTAACAGTATCCCTAGTTTATTCCCTATAGCTGTGTTTCTTTTAACATAACTGTCTGTTTCCTTCCCTTATACTTACTGTTCTTTTAAAAAAAAATTTTTTAGATCTGTCAGAAACAGTGAAAGTAATGAAATATAAAAGACTACGTAGAATATGAGCACTGTATGCAACAACTTTGACACTGACAGAAGCCTCACCTTCTCCATGCCTCCTACACAGTTCTACATGTACATCATAAATGCAAACAGAACAGAATTAATTATACATGTTAAATGGTTTATTTTTGCTGTTCTCAGAATGTATCAAATTTCACTAAAACAGTGACTTGAAGGTATTCATCATATAACAGCGGGGAAAAAAAACACAATCAAAATGATTGTGTTTAAAAAACCCATACATTACAAATCAGAATTCAGAACTCCTTAAAGTTAACTTACTTTCCATGACGGCCAAGGATGTCCTATGAACAGCTTACACTCTGTTGTGCTGTTATTACTTTCAACCCGCCACTTTCTGAAAGAAAACTTCCATCGTTTTCAAAAACATGTTACATACAATAAATGACTTCTCGCTCTCTACCACACGATTCCACAAGGCCAAATCGTGTCAGAGCCATGTATAACTCTTGGATTTCTTGTAAGCCAATCCCGTCTTTTCGCATTTCCGCAACTTTCAGAATTAAAATGTTGAAGATCATTTACACAATCCTGGACTAGTAATATCTTCCCCTTCTTGCTCAATCATGTTCTACATTTCCTATCACACTGATACTGCTTACTATGAAGCAGACTTACACTACCTTTATGACTAGTACAATTATTTAATTCTCTACATCACTTTTAATCACAAAGCAATGTAAAACAGTAGACAGCATTGCAGACTTACATTCCCTCTACTCCATGTTTTGATTCGCTGCTTCAATTAGCTTATAAAAAGAAATAGTTTTTCTGAACTCATTCAAAGTGCAGTTATTTTTCCATGACGTCCAGTCTTATGGTTAGAAGTTATGTCTCTGTACTACACTTATCCTCAAGGCCAAATAGTGTAGGAGCCATAAGAACTTCTTGAAATTCCTCAGAGCACATCCCGAGATTCTTTCCCTAAAATTTTGGTTTTAAAAACACCAGGTAAGAGTTTTTAAGGTCATATGGCAATTTTTTTTTGAAAATTAAAACAGAATCATTGCAGAATGACCAGCCATTTCTACACTTTAAATAAGCTGTATAATGTCCTGATGTTATTGAAGGACCATCATGATATATAATTGCTACAGTTACAAAAGTCCTTCCTGATATTGACAACTGTGAAGCCACAAAATTTTTAATTAAAGTTGTCAATTTTGTTCCATCAGGCCTACATCGTTGGAACATTAAAATGACATACTGGCCATATGTTCGTATAAATAAAGTGGACATCATTTCAGATTTACATTGGCTACACTCCATGTTGTGATCAGCTGCTTTTACTAGCTTATTAAAAGAGACTGATTTACTGTCTGGCAAAGTTAAATATATAAATCTTTCTGAGTCTACACTAGTAGTAGCTGATACCCTACAGTTCTCGCAGTCATGCTGCCATTGATAAGAAAGCCCAAACAGGTGATCTACATCTACACCTTCATCATGCAATACATCAAGCATATACATTAAAAACTCCTGACAATCTTGCTGACTATTTTGAGAGAATTGTGTTTGGCCTGAACATCTGTCTAACAGATTTCGAATTTCAGACACACTTTCTATGTTTGTTCTATCAGTGCTACATTTCTCTAACACAGAATTTAACAAACTGCAAAATCTTTGATCCGAATTGACCACAATCTGTTCTTTTAAAGTTTCTAGAGAAAAGACAACATTAACCACTACATTAGCATAGCAGTTGACACCAGAACTGTTTTCAAATTGAAAACCAACAACATCTTCAACAGAATCCTTTTTGTTTCTGCTTATAATTTCAGGTTCATCAACTTTTCGTCTTTTTGCTACAACCTCCCCAGTATTGGTCACATTTCTTCGTTTCCGGCCTACCACACGTTTCTCAAACAAAGGATACTGAGGCAAATGTGGCGCATACTCTCTTCTCAACCTATTGTATTCCTTAACACAATCTAGATCCGCACAAATGTTTGTGACATCACACTCAATCAAGTACAATCCCGATAAAGTCCTAACTCGTGACAATGCCACATATGCCATACCCTCCTTGAACACAGAACTGCCAATATTCACCAATGCACAGTCTACACTTAAACCTTGCGATTTATGGATTGTCACCGCATATGCCAAGCAAACAGGAAACTGCTTACGACGAACATATAAGTCTTTTACAAGCAAAAATCTAGCAGAACAACGAGCAATTAGCTGTACTTCCTCAATGCCATCAAATTTAATTTTTAAAAATTCAATTCCATCTCTATTTCTGTATTTCACAAAATCAACAACATTACCCATTGATCCATTTACCAGACCTCTTTCAACATGTAAATTCCTTCTTAAAATTATACGGCAGTTCAAGCACACATTCAGAGTCTTTTCAAAACCCGCAGTTTTAGATATACTCTTCTCTAATGAATCCAATTTTGTTTTCAGATTCTCAGACAAAATAATTGTTGATCCCATATGCTCTACTCTGTCAATAGCTTCCAATTTCACAATCTCTTGCTTTTCTAAATGCAACATTTTGTTGTTGAATTTGGCACATTCTGCAAGAGTTGGCATCAAACATATTCCAGATTTTTTCTCAGTAACTTTCTGAAAAATATTCTCAGGCACAACATCTTCGTCTGGATATAAATTTGTCAGTAATCGTGCATGTAAAGCTTCTTTCCCATGCTCGGTCACTTTTCCAATTCTAACATCTTGTAGAATAGTCTTGTAAACTTCATCCTTTGCCTGACGCATATTTTCATGCAGTTCAGCATAATTGAAGTTTAACCATATATTGACGTTGCCAATACTCCCTAAGCACTTCCTGGTATCTTCATGCGTGAGCATTTTGAACACAGGTTGCCCTTTCACTGGTGTCAGCTGCAGAAGATCTCCAAAAACAATGATGTGTTTGCCACCAAATAACACATCATACTCTGTTTTGAGAACTTCTTGCATTCTCAAATGCACAAAGGCAAGCATAACATTGGAAACCATGCTTACTTCGTCAATGATAAGAAGTTTCATTTTCCTCAAGACTCTTGAAACTTCAAAACAAGCATCTCCAGATAGCTTGTGATATTCTAATTTGTTGTCATGCTCCACTGGCAGCATCAGTAAACGATGTAAAGTAATCCCTTTAATGTTATGTGCTGCCAGTCCAGTTGGAGCGGTGACAACACAAGACAGCGATGACTCTGTCCTTTCCTGCAAATAACATGAAATTGCTTTAATAAGGAAACTTTTTCCAGTTCCCGCTTCTCCACTCACGTACAGTCGGACAGGCTTCAACGACGTACATGAGCACTCTTTCTTATCATGACTTAATCCATGATCAATTTGCATGGTAAGTTCGTCATATATTTTCCTCTGCTCAACGTTGAGTTGTCTTTCCAACTCTTCTAAGTTAACCGCATCCTCCTGAGCATGTGCCATGGCTCTTTCCACTTCATTCATAGCAGTGGCAGCTTCATTTTCGATAAGAGGTCCTCCTAGTGGATCCTGACTCAATGAAGCAGAACTCTGACTGTCCTGAGAACTGTCTCTGGCAATCTCGGCTGCAATCGTTGCTTCCTGCTCAATTTCCACATTCAACATTTCTACATATTTGAGAAAAGCAGGACATTCTATGGTCTCCTTGGCAGCATTGAAAGAGTCTTCGTAACAGAGGAAATCTCCAAGCAGTTCCTCTTCTGCACGCCAAGGCTTAAAAAGTTGCAAAAGTGCTAAATAGAAAAACTCCTTTTTTTCAGGAGATTCGCCACTCAATTTTCGATGGTTTATCAAGTGGCATTTTCTTTGCTTGACCAGACATCCCTCACTTCCTATTACAGCATACACTCCTTTCTCAGTATCTTCTTTGATGTTCCTCTTGAATATGTAATTTTGCAGAACCTCATACAGACAAACATTCTCGAGGTGACTGCTTCGATTTGGATAATATGTATCCAACATGTTGCTCTTCAAAATGTCGGTACTGTTTGGCTCCTTTTCCGCCAAATACTCAATTTCCCGCACAGGTTTCAGAACTCGATTACGCGTTGCAGCAAGACCAACACTCGCCCAAACGATACTCCTGGACTTGGCATAGAGACTTGCTGAAGACAACCGGTCAGAACATTCGTAAGCTCCGATTTCTCGATGCGACAACATCTTCAGACTGAAACTGTACAACTTCTTGCTGAGGCTCTTTTCATGGGAAATGTCCTCCCACATATCCTTCAATTCTGTCTTCTCTTTTTTGGTGATGTAAGATGTCACATACCTAGCCACAGCCATACAGTTATCAGCCACAAACTGTATATCCATGTTAGCATTCCACATGGACAAAATCACCGGGTTGTAGTCGTTGATGTACTTAGACTCTTCGTTCCTCTTCAAATTGTATGTGTTTTTAGGTGATTTCTTCATCACATTATGTCGCAGCGAAGACATCAAACTGTTCACTCTTCCTTTAGAAATCACCGATCGTGGAAAGCCGAAACGACATTTGGTGTAGAACTTGTCTTTGTTCCGGAATTTACGACGACAGTACTTTCCACATCGATGGCTTTGGAAACGTAGAACTTTTTCTCTTAGGCTTTTTTTCTCCTTTGCGTTTGGAACAGCACACGTAGAATACTGTTCTATGAAACTCATCACTGAGTCGTCTGCATCCGTTCCAAATTTAGGTGCATCCTTGATCCACAGCAACATATGTATATGAGGAGCACCTCTTGCTTGGTACTCCTTCCTCCAGAAGAAATCCAACACCTCTCCAAGAGGTGGATTCTTCTTATTCATGATGAAAGACATCATACCTTCAAATCTATGATTGAAGTACCTACATACATTGACTGGATCCAAAGAGCACAGTTCTCCGGGTGTCTTGAATTCGATGTTTTCTACGTTAGCATTTGCCTCTCGTAGAAATTCAAGTAAGTCTTCCCAGCCATACTCAGCACAGCTCAAAGTGAGGAACCATGTGGGAGTTCCTAAGTTCCTCAGCATACATTTTAAATCACCATGACGACGGTACCAGTACTCATTAGTACCACGCTGACACGCCATGAGATTAATCAGGTGAGAATCCAAAATACTGTCTTGGACATTGACTTTATCCATAAAGTCACTTGCCGAGATGTTTTGCATGTGTATACCACTTTTCAAGATGTGGTTCACTGCATATGACAGTCCAGACAGATCACTTTCAAACAGGAGATGAAACAAATAAGGAATGCATTGTCGAAACCTAGGATCTCCTGCATACAATCGCAAAGTCCGGTATTCAGAAGCAGGAATTTGATGAGGTCGCTCATCATATCTTCCTCCCTGACCTGTTGGAAAAAGCTGTGGGAAACACCGAGCTTCCAAACTTTCCTCCCAAACACTAATGGGACTCCCTTTCGCTTGTTTCATTTGAAACAACTCAATAGCATTCCCCATGACTTCCTTGGAATGCAAAGGATGAACACTATAATGTTCATATATTTCTTCACTAGTACAGGGTTCTACTTTCTCAATTTGACCAGCACACAAATCGCTATCCTCTTCCTCACTTACTTCCTCTTCTGCAACATATACATTTTTATAGTATTTATTATATTTTTTCAAATACAATGTTGCCCTTTTGACTTTCCTAACATCTACTAAATCTTGCCATATTTTCTTATTCTTTGTCGGAACCCCATTAACTAAGATAACCAGAGGTTCCTCTTCCACTTTTTCTACTCCAATTGTGTTAATGTTTTTCTTCAAATCTAGAGGCAAATAAACAACTCTTCCCTTTAATCCTCTCTGTAAATCTGATGGAGGCAATTTCCCTGTCTTTGGCTCCATTCTTACAATAGCCTGAAAGGGATGGATACTTTGAATCAAAATAGATTCATAAGTATTTAAATCCTTCAATTCAGAAGGAATTTCAACCAATTCCAGATTATTATGAACTGCTCTAGCAGGCATCTGGTTTTGATTTAATTTGTTACAACAATAAGTACACACACGTTGATCCAATCCCAAATCAAAACAATTTTCTACCATCAAGTATGTTGTAAAATCCTTCCATTCACTATTATTTTCCCTTTCACTTTTTCCATATAAATCCACTAACTTAGTTTGATTCTTATAATAAGTGCGTCGACAACACACACAAGTGAAATTTGGCCTCTCACTTGATTTCACCTCAAACGTCGCAATTTCCCTCTGGAAATTATCTGTACTGGAAACCTGTACACTATCTTCCACATTACTCTCTTCTTCTTGGTCAATTTCAACATTCTCCTCTTTACTTCCAAAGTAACAAAACTCAATTTCTTCACATATATTTTTCACATCTATTTCAGAACCATGCAAAAGAGCAGCGCATAATTGTTTTAGCATAATTGCTGGACTCTTAGCATAATACAACATTCTAACTAATTTCCTCACTTTATTATGATGCACTGCTAGCATCCTGAAATGATGAAAAACACTCTGGCATACTCTCCTGGAAAGACAAGCCAGTGAATGACCATGCAAACCTATCACTTCTCTCACTCTGCAAGGATCTAATTCTTGCAACAACTTCATTTTCTGCTTCAAACTTTTCTTACTAAATGACCGTATAAAATCACAAAGCAAATTGATGGAATCCTGTCGTACACTGCAAATACTACTACACTTCCAGGTGTACACAGGACCCTTAGGACGTCTCCCTAAAACCTCATTACCTAACACCTCTTCTATCTCTGTTCTCACAAGTTTTTCTTTTTCAACTGGACAACCATCTTTCACTTCATAAGCTCGACCACTGGTGTCAACTGCATGCACCAAATCATTATCCTGGAAATAACTCTCCTCATTAAAAAATGCCTCAGAGCTTGAACTATGCATCCATTCTCCAGAAAAAACTTCACAAAAATTACTACGATTAACTATTCTCTTCCATCTACTATTTCTTTTGAAATCATAAATTACCTTGTTTAGCTTCCTAATTCTATTGATTGTCAAAATAAATAACTTACGTTTAATTTCAAAGGCCTGATCAATAACTTTCTCAACTATTTTTTTTCTCTTATAAAAAACCACTTTCTGCTGACCTTTCTTAATATTTTTTAACAAATTCCCAATTATCCTGTTGCGGAACATTCGTTTACGAATATCCGTAAACTGTTGTTTCCTTCTACTTTCATGCATAGAGTTATCTCTTACTCTAGCAGTAACATTTCTCATTGGCCTTTCCTTACCATTTGAATTCGGTCTCCTTTTCTGGAGTGAAACATTTTCTGTAGTAATATTTTTTTTACTAGACATATTTCTTATGACTGTTTTTCGACTCTTACCCGGTGCTTTCTTGGTGACTTGACAAATCTTTTTGTTAGAGGACTGCTGCAATATTCCATGCTCCTGCTGTCTTTGACGTTTTCCAGCCTTTCTTACTCTTTCTTTGCTAGGCATCCTAAAATCTTGAAATAATGTGCAGTTGAATCTGTGGTAAAATATAATAAAAAATGTTATTAACCACTATTACCCAACAGTAAATTAATAACAGTCATCAAAAACTTAACACACTACTTAAGTATATAATATACTGAAGCCTATCTTCAATTTTTCACTGAACAGGACTCATCTCTTCTTAACCTTGGATAAACCTCACCTACTCTGTGTCCCCTGCACATAATTAAATGTAAAGGGGCAGATTTATATTAACTAGCACATCCCCAGGGATGCACCAGTTAACGTGCACCGCTGCTCTGCCACCCACGGTGTGCCGCATTTACAATCAGATAGGACAAAGCTACATCAAAACCCTGCGCCTGCTTGAAGCAGGCATAGATCTTGACGCAGGTAGGCTGAAAGCTAAAGCAACAACTAAGTGTCGTGTGCAGAACTTACAAAAAAGGAAAAATGGCGTTTAAACCAGTAATGAGACCATGCTAACGTAATACAGAGTAAAAATATCCAGGATCTACATCAGTTTGGGGTTCACGAACCTGGCAGGTACAAGGCACTGAGGCTTTCCACCGTGCATGTCTCATCCCAAAACATATGTTGTTTGTGAATGAAACAATTTCCCAGACCAAATGCTTTGGATTGGCTACTTCTAAAAAATTAAACACCCCTACTATCCCGGAGTTAGAGGAATACGATGGTTGGAGTAATTTTACTCGTTGTCTATTAAAGATTTACAGGCCCTACTCCGTAATTCTTCCTTTAACATTTCCAGTATAAATCCAAAAGGTTGACTGCTTTGGCAACGTGCCTTATCCACGGTTTAATAACGCTGCCTTTTGCTTTATATAAGTTTTCAAATTGTATGAAATATATACCAATAGGTCGTTATTAACCTTTAGGTAGTGGTTTTCTTCATCAAGTCTGGTCGCTTCCATACACATACAGATTTTCAAAGATGATCAAGAACTTTATCTGAATGGAGAGGAATGCACTGAGACGCCAGATCATTCACTAATGTGTAGGCACAGACAGTTACACGGTTCATGCAACAAACACCGACCAAATATGGCTTGCGTGTTGCAAGGCACGCCAGTTCCTGCTATCATCCCCACGTTCAAGTTCTTGGAAAATGGTAGTTATTTGATGCTCAATAATGAAGATTGTTCTGGGTTAATTAAAAGTATTCATTTTATCGTAACAGTAAATGAACGGGTTATTTGCTGCAGAAATGTTCTATTTCCTCCCACACATGAACATAGGGAGTTTTCAATCTGGCCACAAATACCAACCTTGGGAGCACATTTCAACAGCATGGCAAGAATAAGAGCTCTTTTGTCTCAGAGAGAGGTGGCCTTGAGTTCGGCCCGTGAAACTTTCGTGCTTCACATAGCGAACACCCGTACAGAGGTGCAGACCCTTTTAAATACAGATTCGACTTTGCATTTCAGCAAGATTACCCATTCATTTCCATGCAGCAGGAGGCCCATAGGAATGAAGGTGCAATTTGCGATTAGCAATTACCTCATCGCAAATTACGAATTTTTCCGACGGTGCAGGGGTATCTCAAGAACACCCTGCTGCACCCCTGAAAAAAAAATTTGGGGTCATATGGCGCACATAAATTTTGAAAACATTCCTTTACCTCAAAAACGATTTTCAACTCATAATTTGAAAACACTGCACATGGGGAAATGACTTAAAATGTCCTTAAGACACATAAAAGCATTTTTTGATTGCCTTTGCAGCATGTTTCAGTCACCTTTAACATGCCTATGTAACGGAAACATTCAAAATTTAAATTTGCCATGCACAGGTGGGAGCATATTTACAAGCAATTTGCTCCACAGACAAACTTCTTACATTGAAATGGGAAAGACTCTCAATTACCTTATAAAGAAGCAGACACCATTATGTCCTTCTCATCAATATTAAAACCATTGCTTTTTCTCAAAAACGATTTACAAGTCATAATTTGAAAACACTCCACAGCTCCTATGCACATAAAAGCCCTGTCAGTACTAATACTTCACATTTTCTCCAATTACAATTTCTCAAACAAACAAAATCTATTTGTGAAACACTTGAGACAAAGCAACATTTGAAAAACACAACTTTCTTCATAATTTTCTCCTTAAAGCACACTATTTTCTATCTAAATTAAAGAAATTTTTTCTCACCTTAGCAAGTACTTTGAGTTTCAAAACAGTCTCAGAAACACACCAATTTGTCTTCAGCAGAGCAAAAGGTATGCACTCCAGAGTCTGCAGCTATCAAAAGCACAGAAATGCTGTAATTCCTCACACAGATCTCTCATGTCACCCAATCAAAACTCTTCCCTCACTTTTTTTCAAAGCAAAACCCTTCCCCCCTCTGCCCCCTCTCTGCTTTTTCTGCATAGCAACCACCTCTTGCAAGACCTCTCACACAACAATGTTGCAATTGAACTCTGAACTCTCAGTGCACCTGCATATCCAAAGCATTCTTTCATTTAATGATTTTTTCTTCGCCACTCAAAATACATCTTTCAACGAACTCATCCATGCACACTAACTTTCTGTTTTCAGCAATCAAAATCCACCAATCACTCTTACTGCTTCATTAACACAGAAACTCCTCAGTTTTTTTCATTTTACACTCTCATTTTTTCAACTGCCATTTCATTGCCACACTTCATCTGACTGCAAGAGAACCTTCTCTCGCCATGTTTTCTGTCTGGATTGTTGGACATAGCTACATCTATTGGGCTCAAAGGTACGCTGAAAACAGGAATTTACCTAACCTCAATTTACAAGATGTGGAAATTAAGTGGTTTGGCCACAGAGGATTAAAATGTCACCAATTGATACCATTGGTGAAAACCTTTATGCATTTGCCAAAACCTGACCTGTTAATTGTGCACTGTGGAGGTAATGATTTGGGCACTTTGACTGGGGTAGGTCTGGAAATGCTTTTAAAGGACACCTTTGAGCAATTGATGGCACTTTTTCCTCAGACTGCCTTGGTATATTCAAATATATGCCAAAGACAGAAATGGAGGTGGTCGAACCAATTTTGTCCACAAATTGAGAAATCGAGGAAGCATGTAAACAAATCTGTTTCAGCTTACATGAGAGACCATGGAATGGGCTCCCTGTACAACAATAACTTGCGTTACTACATGCAAGATATCTACAGAGGAGATGGAGTTCACTTCTCAGATGAGGGCAACAGAGTTTTCACTCTGAATTTAAGAATGTGCATTGGTACCTACTTATAAGTACCTAAATGTACCATAAACCCAAAAGCTCTTCTCAGAGCTACCCTACATCTGATCACTCACAATTATTATTGTACTCTAACTTTTTTCACTAATTTTCAAGAAAGTACGCTCCCCAGAACGCTTCCCGGTTCGCGAACCGAGCGCACTCCACGCAAAAAAACTAAAAAAACAGTATATATTTTTTTGCCCTGCGAGAACCTTTCAAAGCCTCCACATCAAACCTAGGGGGTCAGGGACGATCTACTATGCCCCCTTATGGTCATTTGCCCCTTCGCTTTGGCCTCCTCTTGTCTCTCGATCCTACCGAGAGACAAGATGGCGGCCGCTACGGACTGTTTGGAATGTTTACAGACGCCGAAAAACCAATCAGCTTCGCAAACCTCCGTAACGCGAAAAGTACGCGAAGCGGAGCGCTGTTACAGATATATATCTTTTTTTGAACGTTAATTTCTCAAAATCCACTGGAGCACATATATTGAGACCTAGCAAAGGCACATCGGGCTACCAGTCCCTACAATTTTGCCAAGTTTCGTGCAAATCCATTCAGCCGTTCGATTATTATTATTATTTTTTTTTTTGCCCCGCGGGGCCCTTTTAAAACCTCCACATCAAACCTAGGGGGTCAGCGAGGATCTACTATTCCCCCTTATGGTCATTTGCCCCTTCGCTTTCGCCTCCTCTTGTCTCTCGATCCTACCGAGAGACAAGATGGCGGCCGCTACGGACTGTTTGGAATGTTGACAGACGCCGGAGAACCAATCAGCTTCGCTTCACAAAGCTCCGTTGCGCGAAAAGTCCGCGAACCAGACCGCTGCCTGGTCCGCGCTTACAGATATATATCTTTTTTTAAACGTTAATTTCTCAAAATCCACTGGAGCACATATATTGAGACCTACAAAAGGCACATCGGGCTACCAGTCCCTACAATTTTGCCAAGTTTCGTGCAAATCCATTCAGCCGTTCGGGCTAAAAGTGAGGCCAACCGCCCTATGGAAATTAACATGGGAAAAACGCGTTTTGGGACCCCCCTTTTTTCTCGGCCCCCCCTTGACGAACCCCCCCCAAATTTTCAAAGGCTGCTCAGAAACAAAATGTGCCATTTTCCTGAAAATTTCAGCCAATTCCGTCCACAAACGGCAAAGTTATTAGACATAGAATTTTCAAAAAACCCATAGAGAAAAAATCCTAACTATATATACCTACTGGCGACCGCCAGTAGGTAATATATATACATATATATATATATATATATATATATATATATATATATTCACTGAAAAAACCATAGGTTATAGACCATATATAGTTAGGAATTAGCATTTAAAAAACCTTATTTTACTCACACAAAACCATTGAAATTCCATATATAGTTAGTTGCAATAACTATATATCGCGCACCCCCAATCCACTGCTGATCATGTCACATATTACATCATTCATGACATGGTCAGTGACATCACTGATGACATCACTGATGACATCTCAAATGACATCACTGATGACATCACTGATGACAACATCCAGTGACTATGTTTCTGTAAAGTTAAAATATGTCTTACATATTGAAGAATGAGTGGATGTATAAGTGTCTGGATGAAGGATTTAGTAGGTGCATGCCTGACTGTATGAGTGAGTGATTAAATGTGTCTCACTGAGTGCATGGGTTAGTGACTAAACTGTCTTAATTTGTGCATCATTATGTCTGTTGTTCTGTAAACTGCTGCATGTGTTGATCAGTAGCTATATGAGTAACTATATGGGTTATTGATTGGTTGCCCAAGTATTTGTATGGGAGACTGAGTGTGTGTGTGGGTGGCTGGGAGGTGTATGACTCTGTGCATAGATGTGTGAGCAGTTGATTCACTAGATGTATGGGTTCAAAAGTGCATGTGGAAACAGCTGTATGGGCGGTTGACTGTGTGCATGAGTGTATTGGTGAGTGAATGGATATCTCAGTGCTGCATGTCAAAGTAAGTACATATGTAAAACACAGTACATGTGAGAGTTGACATATATAAATAACTGTGCATAAGAGCCAGTGAATGTGTGAGTGGCTGTATGGATCACTGTGAACTTGTATCAGGGATTGTATAATAGAGTAAATATGTGTTAGTATATGTTTGAATAAGTAAGGTGTGTATAACTGTATAGTTGAGGAAATGGAGGTGTGATTGATTCTTTGCATGACTGACTAGGTGTGTGAGTAACTCCATGGATGAGTGACAGTCTGTGAGTGTCTGTTTACACTGAGTGTATCTAAGGTTATATTAGAGTCTGAAGAGGTTCATCGTATTATCACATGAATGATGTCATCAGTGATGTGATCAGTAATGTCAAATGAGATGTCATCAGTGATGTCATCAGTGATGTCATTTGAGATGTCATCAGTGATGTCATCAGTGATGTCATTTGAGATGTCATCAGTGATGTCATCAGTGATGTCATTTGAGATGTCATCAGTGATGTCATCAGTGATGTCACTGACCATGTCATGAATGATGTAATATGTGACATGATCAGCAGTGGATTGCGGGTGCGCGATATATAGTTAGTGCAACTAACTATATATGGAATTTCAATGGTTTTGTGTGAGTAAAATAAGGTTTTTTAAATGCTAATTCCTAACTATATATGGTCTATAACCTATGGTTTTTTCAGTGAATTTTCAAGGTTTTGTAAATGCTAATTCCTAACTATATATGGTCTATAACCTATGGTTTTTTCAGTGAATTTCAATGGTTTTTTAATAGCAAATATCATAAGCTGTCGAATGTCAAGTACGTGGTAAGTGAAAACATTTTCGTGTTTATGCACACTGATCTGCTTTGAATGGTGCCCCCCCCCTCATTTCTATTAGGAGTACTCTCTCTTTGCAGATAGTGAAAGGTAGTTAACGCAGGCCTTTGCCCCCGTTGTAATCCGTCGTGCCTGCTTCTCTCTCCATTTGATTGATTGTTATCCAAGTATTTACTGTTTTAGAATTAGTTCTCTTTGGTTCATTCTCTATTTACAAACAAACACAGAGTCGCAATACTCTGTTTAGTCTTTGCAGATAACGAAAAATCGTGTAAAAAAAAAAAAAGGAATCGAGTAAAATCAGTAGGCCACTAATGGGATCTCTTTTTGACCTCGCTAAAATAGAAACATTAGGAACAACCCCTCATGACAAATACAAAACTAGTGAGATGAACTGAACTCCACACAATGATGGCTGCAAAACAGCTCGGCTCCGCCACCCACCCCGCCCAAAATAACGATAAAGAGCGGCTGCCATGATTGGTTGCGGAATGGCCACAACGGAGCTACGAAATGGTGCTGCTCTCATGCTAACCCCAGCTTCAGTCTGAAACATCCAGAAACACTGTAGACTACCAATTCGATCAGTTCCGGTAGCGCCCCAATGTAACCCGGTAGAGAAGAACTAGCCCTCCCCTCTTTGACTGATGGTTCTTGTTGCCTGTCCCTTCTGTTGTCATTTAACAGAACTATTTAGCCTGCTGAAAGGGGTTGTGTTTCGACCGCTGGTTGGTGGAGACATTTTGACTATATTCTGGACCTGCGTTGTCGCGTAATGCGTCATATGACGCGCCGCGTTAGCGCATCCGGAAGTCATCCGGGGCGCGCAGCGCGTAACGTAAGCATAACAAGTCATGTGACTTGTTAATAAAACTTTTCATTGGTTCATTTTACTTTTCTTATTGTAATGATGAAAGGCTTGGTCATATCACCTAAAAATTACGCTTTTAAATACTTCCGAACATTATTTTTTCTTAAATATATGTTATAATGTTCCAGGCTAATGTACTTTCCCGGAAATTTTACAACTGTCCTGCAAGTAAAATATATTCTTTTTTCGAGAAAAAGAGCGTTTCTTCGTCCCATGATGGAGCCGTTGAGCAAAAGAGGGTCGACCTGCTGTCTTAGTCGCCGATACGCCTGAATATGAGATTCTTATCGATCACTTTATGTTGCAGGAATAGAAAACACAACAGCCCTTGACCATTTATCTTTACTGCGTTCCTTCGTATTATACCTTTTACCCTTCATGTAATTGGTCTGCTTTATTTCACTTGCCTTTTAATGATTCTAAAACAGTGACTATTATTAAAAACTTTACCAATGTATATACTACTACCATGTTTTCTTTTAAAAACCTTTATTGTGAAAATTTCATTATACAAATACGAGCCTATAACCACGTGGGCCTGCCACGGAGCAAACTGTAATCGTATATGATGAATAGACATTTACACTGTAGAGGAACGTAACGGGCGGGCCATTAGGTTGCAAGAACTAAGGTGTCTAACAGTTACGGAATCGGTGGACGTACATTTTATAATTAAAATACGACAGGGCCAGTTACAATAAAATTATCTAGATATACATTTGCGGGCAAGTACCATGGGTGATGTTAATTCGAATTTTCAACAGTACAGTAATCAATAACACATCAGAACTTAATATCAATAGGGATGTCGAAATATTCAATCAATTCTCGTCCCCGCCCGCCATGTGCTTCAAAACTGCATACGTATCTCGTGATTTCAAGGTTCTGCAACCAGTACACAACAAGGAGTTACGAGTCCCATTTATTCCGGCGCCATTTTGGGCGAGGACGGGCAGGTCCAGGATATAGTCAAAATGTCTCTACCAACCATCGACTATGATGATGTTCATATGCTGTATTTATTAGAGTAACACTCATCTGTCCACATGAAATTAATTTACCACAATCTAAACATGTCATTTTAATCTTTCCAAAGTTCTTCTAAATATTTGGGACCGTTTCCCTTGCCTCTGAAGCTCTCAGTGCCACTTCTTTGATGAATGTACTAGCAGGTCAGGGGTTCTCCTCCAAATCTCTCTTTTATGCAGCACTATAATTAATTGGTGCCACCTCTCCATATGACGATGCATGGTATAGTTACCACAACTATATTTTTTTTCGGTTCCTCTGGAGAGTTCATCGTGGCAGATGAAGCGTGTAACGTACCGGGCATTTACCTTTTTTTGCATGTACAGGAAAGGAAAAAAAAATCGAGCGTCCGAGTTCTAAGGTGTCCCAGGGCCATTTTAGTGGACCAGGCCCAAATCCAAAGAACAGGCCGCCATTTTGAGAGTCCTCTTGCAGCCGCCTGTCGCTGTAGCATCAAGAGCAGCCGAAACTCAGCTGAATGGCAACTGAAACGGTAAAGGGGCGCCCCACTACATTTCAGCATTGTAGGATGACCACACCAGTACAGCAACTTGCTAGACATCACCTCGGTGCCATCCGGATCTCGGCGCCCCACTGCAGATGAAGTGCCTCTCAACTATGAAACCACCACGGTGACATCCGGATCTTGGCGCGTTGTGCTGCCTTCGGCCTATTCGCACATCGGTCCGCTACTGACGCCATCTCACAGGCTAATGGGGCGACCCACGCCGAGTTTCAGCATTGTAGGATGACCACACCAGTACAGCAACTTGCTGGACATCACCTCGGTGCCATCCGAATCTTGGCATCTCAACGCCTAGTGGTATCTTCCATACAGAAAATATTGTTACGCTGCCTTTGGCCCCATTCGCACATCAGTCCGCAACTTAGACATCACCTCGGTGCCATCCGGATCTTGGCATCTCAGCACCTTGTGGTGTCAGTCAGAAAATATTGTTGCGCTGCCTTTGGCCCCATTCGCACATCAGTCCGCTACTGACACCATCTCACAGGCCAATAGGGCGCCCCACGCCGACTTTTACCATTGTACGATGGCCACACCAGTGGCACAACTTGCTAGACATCACCTCGGTGCCATCCGAATCTTGGCATCTCAACGCCTAGTGGTATCTTCCATACAGAAAATCTTGTTACGCTACCTTTGGCCCCATTCGCACATCGGTCCGCAACGTAGACATCACCTCGGTGCCATCCGGATCTTGGCATCTCAGCGCCTTGTGGTGTATTCTCTTCAGAAAATATTGTTGCGCTGCCTTTGGCCCCATTCGCACATCGGTCCGCAACTTAGACATCACCTCGGTGCCATCCGGATCTTGGCATCTCAGCGCCTTGTGGTGTCTTCTACTCCGAAAATATTGTAGAAAATATTGTTGCGCTGCCTTTGGCCCCATTCACACATCAGTCCGCTACTGACACCATCTCACAGGCCAACAGGGCGCCCCACGCCGACTTTTACCATTGTACGATGGCCACACCAGTGCCACAACTTGCTAGACACCACCTCGGTGCCATCCGGATCTTGGCATCTCAGCGCCTTGTGGTGTCTTCAAATCAGAAAATATTGTTGCGCTGCCTTTGGCCCCATTCGCACATCGGTCCGCTACTGACGCCATCTCACAGGCCAACGGGGCGCCCCACGCCGACTTTCAACATTGTAGGATGGCCACAGAAGTGCGACAACTTACTAGACACCACCTCGGTGCCATCCGGATCTTGGCGCGTTGTGCTGCCTTCGGCCTATTCGCACATCGGTCCGCTACTGACGCAAACTCACAGGCCAACGGGGCGCCCCACGCCGACTTTCAGCATTGTAGGATGGCCACACCAGTGCGGCAACTTGCTACACACCACCTCGGTGCCATCCGGATCTTGGCATCTCAGCGCCTAGTGGTGTCTTCTATTCCGAAAATATTGTTGCGCTGCCTTCGGCCCCATTCACACATCGGTCCGCTACTGACGCCATCTCACAAGCCAACGGGGCGCCCCACGCCGACTTTCAGCATTGTAGGATGGCCACATCAGTGCGGCAACTTACTAGACACCACCTAGGTGCCATCCGGATCTTGGCGCGTTGTGCTGCCTTCGGCCTATTCGCACATCGGTCCGCTACTGACGCAAACTCACAGGCCAACGGGGCACCCCACGCCGACTTTCAGCATTGTTGGATGGCCACACCAGTGCGGCAACTTACTAGACACCACCTCGGTGCCATCCGTATCTTGGCGCGTTGTGCTGCCTTCGGCCTATTCGCACATCGGTCCGCTACTGACGCAAACTCACAGGCCAACGGGGCGCCCCATGCCGACTTTCAGCATTGTAGGATGGCCACACCAGTGCACCTTACTAGACACCACCTCGGTGCCATCCGGATCTTGGAGCGTAGTGAAGCTGCAGCAGCTGCAAATAAGCTTCAGACAGTGTTACAACCGCTGCTCAGAACTCTCAACTATGACACCACCTCGGTGCCATCCGGATCTTGGCGCGTTGTATTGCCTTCGGCCTATTCGCACATCGGTCCGCTACTGACGCCGCCTCACGTGCCAACGTATTTTCTCCGCATTTTATACCCTATGCCGCATAACAGGTCATGTGACTTGTTTATAAAACTTTTCATTGGTTCATTTTACTTTTGGTTTCCTAATGATGGAAGGCTTGATCATGTGACCTAAAAACAACACTTTTCATTGGATGAAAACTTTTTTTTTTTCCCAAACGATGAAAGCCCCACCTTGTTTCTGGATGTTTCAGACTGAAGCTGGCGTCAGCATGAGAGCACCACCATCTCGTAGCTCAGTCGTGGTCATTCCGCGAGCAATCATGGCAGCCGCTCCCCACCAGAAGCCTGCAGGAGTCGGAGCCCCCAAAACTTTTGATGAATTCTCAAGGCGGAGGGGACGCTTTCGAGAATGGGGTCCAAGACCTAGCAGACAAGCGTCCGATTTCCAAGGTGTCCCAGGGCCATTTCAGTGGACCAGGCCCAAAAAGGAAACAGCCTGCCGCCATTTTGAGAGTCCTGTGACAGCCGCCTATCGCTGCACCGCAAGAGTGGGCGCAACTCAGCTGAATTGCGGCTTTTGACACAGTGGACCAAAAACGGACGGAATGGCAACTGAAACGGTAAAGGGGCGCCCCACTACCACAGATGACACTCCACCTGGAGAGGCCCGTTCACGCCGCCTCCCCCGGGGCGCCCCACGCCGTTATTCGGAGCAGCATTGTAGGATACCAAAACCAGTGCGGCAACTTACTGGACATCACCTTGATGCCATCGTTCTGCTGCCTTGGAACTATTCGCGCAACAGTTTGCTACTGATGACCCACCCCCCGCGACGCCCCATGCCGTTATTTGCTGGGTGGCAACTTACTAGACATCACTTTCGTGTCATCTAGATTTCAGCGCGTTCTGCTGCCTTGGAACTATTCGCACAACAGTTTGCTACTGATGACCCACCCCCCGCGACGCCCCACGCCGGAAATCTGGACGTTGTGCTGCGTTGGGACTATTCGCACAGCCGACCGCTACTTCGTTGTTTTTCCCTAAAAATGTTTATATGTTATTACTATTTTTGTTTTCTTGTATATATTTATAAATTATTAAAGTTTTATAATCTTACTACTTTGTCGGAGTGCTATATATTTTTAATGTGACACATAATTGTAAAAACTTTGATGTACAAAGAGTCATCCCTGGAATCTTCCGCTTCAGGCTCGGTCCCCTCCCCAATCACAATACAGGATGGTTTTCAGATAATAGCAACACTTCTGCTGTGACGGATCTCATCGAGTGTGGGCCTTGATCTACTATAACTCCTTTGAAGAGGGGTGATTCTTTACAGCTGTGGCCATAAACTACATCTGCAGGGCTAGCTGATACCCTAGGACCAGCCTGGACAATCGGACACAGAGGAAAAGGAGTGTCAGAGGGTGCGGTAGTGAATAGGGCGAAAGGGAGGTGTCGGGCGGGCACAGGGTGTGATTCTCAGGGAAGAGCAGCGCAGATGGGGGGAGGTTTATTACCCATGCATAAGACAGAGAGCGGGGGTGACCACTGCCTGGGGGAGATGCTTGCGAGGGTGGGGAGCCATGCTAAGGATCGACAGCGTGCACAGAGTGGGTCTGGTCAAGGCATCTAAAATGGCTGCCGTGCACGACAAAAGTGTGGCATTTGAAAAAAGACAAGATGGCGCAGACAATGTTTTTCAACACTTCCTGATTTCCTTCGAATCGAACGTTAACAGACGTTGGGGCATATTACCAAAGTTAAGCGATATTTATCCCTAACGATGCTTAGCAACGATTTTTTTACCGTCAGAAATTATCGCAGATAAACCTTGCTATTATCAAGGTTTATCGCAAATACGATAAAAAACGACCGCAATGCATTAATATCGCTGAAAACTCAGCGATATTCATGCATTACCGAGCTAATGCTCTTAGCCATGTTATCCACCTCCCATTGGATAACATGGCTAAGAACTGCTCAGGGCAGGTGGTAGCTTTTGGAGATATTCGCGCTTATCTCGAATATTTCCAAAAGTTGATAATAGGAGATAGCGATGTTAGCGACTGTTTCCAGTCGCTAACATCTTGGCATGCCCACTTTGCATGTCATTAGTGATAAATATCACTCACATGCAAAGTGGGGCCCAAGATGGTCGCTATCTTCTACTAGCCGTCGCTAACTGGTGTTAGCAACAGCTAGGTAATACACATATAATTTTATCTCCGCGAAGCGGAGCGCTGTTACAGATATATATCTTGTTTTTGAACGTTAATTTCTCAAAATGCACTGAAGCACATATATTGAGACCTAGCAAAGGCACATCGGGCTACCAGTCCCTACAATTTTGCCAAGTTTCGTGCAAATCCATTCAGCTGTTCGATCCTACCGAGAGACAAGATGGCGGCCGCTACGGACTGTTTGGAATGTTTACAGACACCGGAGAGCCAATCAGCTTCGCTTCGCAAAGCTCCGTAACGCGAAAAGTACGCGAAGCGGTGCGCTGTTACAGATATATATCTTTTTTTGAACGTTAATTTCTCAAAATCCACTGGAGCACATATATTGAGATCTAGCAAAGGCACATCGGGCTACCAGTCCCTACAATTTTGCCAAGTTTCGTGCAAATCCATTCAGCTGTTCGATTATTATTATTTTTATTTTTTTTTGCCCCGCGGGGCCCTTTTAAAACCTCCACATCAAACCTAAACGGTCAGGGAGGATCTACTATGCCCCCTTATGGTCATTTGCCCCTTCGGTTTGGCCTCCGCTTGTCTCTCGATCCTACCGAGAGACAAGATGGCGGCCGCTACGGACTGTTTGGAATGTTTACAGACGCCGGAGAACCAATCAGCTTCGCTTCACAAAGCTCCGTTGCGCGAAAAGTACGCGTACTGGAGCGCTGCCCGGTCCGCTGTTACAGATATATATCTTTTTTTAAACGTTAATTTCTCAAAATCCACTGTAGCACATATATTGAGACCTACAAAAGGCACATCGGGCTACCAGTCCCTACAATTTTGCCAAGTTTTGTGGAAATCCATTCAGCCGTTCGGGCTAAAAGTGAGGCCAACCGCCCTATGGAAAACTCAATGTTAAAAACACGTTTTGGGACCCCCCTTTTTTCTCGGCCCCCCCTTGACGAACCCCCCCCAAATTTCCAGGGGCTGCTCAGAAACAAAATGTTCCATTTTCCAGAAAATTTCAGCCAATTCCGTCCACAAACGCCAAAGTTATTAGACATAGAATTTTCAAAAATCCCATACAGAAAAAATCCTAACTATATATACCTACTGGCGACCGCCAGTAGGTAATATCTATATATATATATATATATATATATATATATATATAACATTTCTATGGCAAAATGAAACCCCTCATTTTGTTCCTTTTCAAATTAAATGTATTAAGTGTTACCACTTTATTCCAATCAAGATGACTTCAGGTGTGCCATACTTTTGTCATAAGTAAGACTGTTAGCGTTCTAGTTGTTCTTTAGAACACTCTGGGATATTCTGTCATTGGGCTATAGTTGTGCTACATCTGGCTGATATTTGGGCTACATTTGTTTTTTTTGTCTCTGGTGGCCATCTTTGGGCTACATTGGGCTACATTGGGCTACATTGGGCTACATTGGGCTACATTTGGGCTCTAACATATATATAGCCCAATGTAGCCCAATATATATTTTTCAAAGTTAATTTTCGTAAAAATCACTGGAGCATATATCTTGAGACATAGCAAAGGCACATCGGGCTACCACTCCCTACAATTTTGCCAGGTTTTGTGGAAATCCATTCAGCCGTTCGAGCTAAAAGTGAATCCAACCGCCCTATGGAAAACTCAATGTTAAAAACACGTTTTGGGACCCCCCTTTTTTCTCGGCCCCCGCTTGACGTAACCCCCCCTAAACTTTCAGGGGACGGTCAGAAACGAAATGTGCCATTTTCCTGAAAATTTCAGCCAATTTCTTCCATCAACACCAAAGTTATTCAACATAGAATTTTCAGAAATCCCTATTCAAAAAAATCCTAACTATATATACCTACTGGCGACTGCCAGTAGGTAATATATATATATATATATATATATATATATATATATATATATATATATATATATATATATATATATATATATATATAACATTTCTATGGCAAAATGAAACCCCTCATTTTGTTCCTTTTCAAATTAAATGTATTAAGTGTTACCACTTTATTCCAATCAAGATGACTTCAGGTGTGCCATACTTTTGTCATAAGTAAGACTGTTAGCGTTCTAGTTGTTCTTTAGAACACTCTGGGACATTCTGTCATTGGGCTATAGTTGGGCTACATCTGGCTGATATTTGGGCTACATTTGTTTTTTTTTGTCTCTGGTGGCCATCTTTGGGCTACATTGGGCTACATTGGGCTACATTGGGCTACATTTGGGCTCTAACATATATATAGACCAATGTAGCCCAATATGTATTTTTCAAAGTTAATTTTCGTAAAAACCACTGCAGCATATATCTTGAGACATAGCAAAGGCACATCGGGCTACCAGTCCCTACAATTTTGCCAAGTTTTGTGGAAATCCATTCAGCCGTTCGAGCTAAAAGTGAATCCAACCGCCCTATGGAAAACTCAATGTTAAAAACACGTTTTGGGACCCCCCTTTTTTCTCGGCCCCCGCTTGACGTAACCCCCCCAAACTTTCAGGGGACGCTCAGAAACAAAATGTGCCATTTTCCTGGAAATTTCAGCCAATAGCCGAGGATTGATGGCGTGGTGTGGCAGCAGGAGTACAAGTGCGGAAATATATATATATATATATATATTACCTACTGGCGGTCGCCAGTAGGTATATATAGTTAGGATTTTTTCCCTATGGGATTTTTGAAAATTCTATGTCTAATAACTTTGGCGTTTGTGGACGGAATTGGCTGAAACTTTCACTTTTAGCCCGAACGGCTGAATGGATTTGCACGAAATTTGCACAAAATTGTAGGGACTGTTAGCCCGATGTGCCTTTGCTAGGTCTCAATATATGTGCTCCAGTGGATTTTGAGAAATTAACGTTCAAAAAAAGATATATATCTGTAAGCGCGCTCTGGGCAGCGCTCCGGTTCGCGTACTTGACGCGTAACGGAACTTCGCGAAGCGAAGCTGATTGGCTCTCCGGTGTCTGTCAACATTCTAAACAGTCCGGAGCGGCCGCCATCTTGTCTCTCGGTAGGATCGAGAGACAAGAGGAGGCCAATACAAAGGGGGAAATGACCATAAGGGGGCATAGTAGATCCTCCCTGACCCCCTATGTTTGATGTGGAGGCTTTAAAAGGGCCCCGCAGGGCGTGGGGAGCGCCCGGTTCGCGAACCGGGAAGCGTTCTGGGGAGCGTACTATAAGGAAAAAAGAATGATAGACTTTTCAAATACTGTATGTTAATTGATTGTTGGTTTTGTTGATTATTTTTTAATTTCTTTATTTTTTAAGCAATTATTTATTATTGTGATTGTGTTTCAAAATGTAATAAACTTTCTAACATTTCACTGTCTGAAATGTCATTATTTTCATTGAACATAGTTTGTAATCTCTGAGGGTGTAAAATGTCCTCATTTTGAAGGAGGTCATCTACTGCTTGCACACATTGCAGTAGTTCTTGGTCCCAAGTTTCATCCATAAATTCTATATAATTTGGATCAATTATTTCTTGGCTGCTCTCTTGCAGGACAATTTGAAATGAAACTTTGTGTTCGCCTTCCATTTTGCCTGAAATTTGGATAAAAAAAATATATATTAGTAGAGATAGGGCACTGTTGGGATTAATTTTAGATAGGCAGTTTTTATCAGTGAATTTATATTTGGGCAGTGTATAGTATCAGAGTGGAAGTAGGAATATAAAAAAGTGTATGTGATTTAACGTAAGTAATTTCATAATTATACAAGAGAAACCTAACTCCATCCATAACTATAACAGAGAAGTCTATCTAAATCTATAACTACTACAGAGGGATAGTATATAACTATCAGAAAAAGTTTACCATATTAACTTATAGTGCACAATATACTTCAGTTTTTAAAATAACAACTTACCTTTACAAAGAAGTTGAAGTGATTAGTGAAAATCCAATTGAAATGTACACCAGGAAGTAGTAGTCAAAATGGCTGTGTTTCCTTCGCTTCCTTTATATATATTCAGGTACATAACCAATCAAATGTCAGGTAAAAAAAAAATAGAAAATGAAAGTAACATTTTAATTGGTTGTCAATTCCAACACTTCAGATGTGTTTTGTGAAGTAATTTACCTCAGGGTATTTAGAGAGGTCTACAGGCTAAATGGCTAAATGGAATTTCAACCAAATTTGTGAAAATGGTAGGGATTGGTATGTAGTATGAGGAAATCTATATTTGGTGAAAGTGTCTCAAGGGTTTCTTCTGTAAATTACTTTCCCACCTTTTTTAATGGAGCGCTTCCCGGGGAGCGCCCCGGTACGCGAACTGGCGAGCGCCCCGGTACGCGAACCTTAAGCGTTACGGGAGTCCACCATTTTGTGTTTCGGTCGAATTAAGATACAAGATGGAGGGCACATAATGTTCAGAATGGGTAGAAGGGGACACGGTAGACGTATTTTGACCCCCTAGGTTTTCTGAGGATGGCTGAGGAGGCTTATATGTGCGAAAAAAAACATTTTTTTTAAAAATTTCGCGAGGTTAGCTTCCGGTTCGCGTACCGGGTAGCGTCCCGGGGAGCGTACTTTGTTGAAAATTAGTGAAAAAAGTTAGAGAAAAATAATAATTGTGAGTGATCAGATGTAGGGTAGCTCTGAGAAGAGCTTTTGGGTTTATGGTACATTTAGGTACTTATAAGTAGGTACCAATGCACAGTCTTAAATTCAGAATGAAAATTCTGTTGCCCTCATCTGAGAAGTGAACTCCATCTCCTCTGTAGATATCTTGCATGTAGTAACGCAAGTTATTGTTGTACATGGAGCCCATTCCATGGTCTCTCATGTAAGCTGAAACAGATTTGTTTACATACTTCCTCGACTTCTCAATTTGTGGACAAAATTGGTTTGACCACCTCCATTTCTGTCTTTGGCATATATTTGAATATACCAAGGCAGTTTGAGGAAAAAGTGCCATCAATTGCTCAAAGGTGTCCTTTAAAAGCATTTCCAGACCTACCCCAGTCAAAGTGCCCAAATCATTACCTCCACAGTGCACAATTAACAGGTCAGGTTTTGGCAAATGCATAAAGGTTTTCACCAATGGTATCAATTGGTGACATTTTAATCCTCTGTGGCCAAACCACTTAATTTCCACATCTTGTAAATTGAGGTTAGGTAAATTTCTGTTCTCAGCATACCTCTGAGCCCAATAGATGTAACTATGTCCAACAATCCAGACAGAAAACATGGTGAGAGAAGGTTCTGCTGCAGTCAGATGAAGTGTGGCAATGAAATGGCAGTTCAAAAAATAAGAGTTTAAAATGAAAACAACTGTGGAGTTTCTGTGTTAATGAAGCAGTAACAGTGATTGGTGGATTTTGATTGCTGAAAACAGAAAGTTAGGGTGCATGGATGAGTTCTTTGAAAGATGTATTTTGAGTGGTCAAGAAAAAATCATTAAATGAAAGATTGCACTGGATATGCAGGTGCACTGAGAGTTCAGAGTTCAATTGAAACATTGTTGTGTGAACTTGCAAACACCAGAGGTCTTCCAAGAGGTGGTTGCTATGCAAAAAAGGCAGAGAGGGCAGAGGGGGGAAGGGTTTTGATTTGAAAAAAGTGAGGGAAGAGTTTTGATTGGGTGACATGAGAGATATGTGTGAAGAATTACAGCATTTCTGTGCTTTTGATAGCTGCAGACTCTGGAGTGCATACCTTTTGCTCTGCTGAAGACAAATTGGTGTGTTTCTGAGACTGTTTTGAAACTCATAAAGTATTTGCTAAGGTGAGAAAAGATTTATTTAATTTAGATAGAGAATAGTGTGCTTTAAGGAGAAAATTATGAAGAAAGTTGTGTTTTTCAAATGTTGCTTTGTCTCAAGTGTTTTACAAATAGATTTTGTTTCTTTGAGAAATTGTAATTGGAGAAAATGTGAAGTATTAGTACTAACAGGGTGTTTTTTTGCATAGGAGCTGTGGAGTGTTTTCAAATTATGACTTGAAAATCGTTTTTGAGGAAAAGGAATGGTTTTAAAATTTATGACAAGGACATAATGGTGTATGCTTCTTTATAAGGCATTTGAGTGTCGCTGATGTTATTTTTCCCATTTTAATGTAAGACCTTTCCCTGTGGAGCAAATTGCTTGTAAATATGCTCCCACCTGTGCATGGCAAATTTAGATTTTGAATGTTTGCGTTACATAGCCATGTTAAAAGTGACCCAAACATGCTGCAAAGGCAATCAAAAAACGCTTTCATGTGTCTTAAGGACATTTTAAGTCATTTCCCCATGTGCAGTGTTTTCAAATTATGACTTGAAAATCGTTTTTGGGGAAAATGAATGGTTTTAAAATTTATGACAAGGACATAATGGTGTATGCTTCTTTATAAGGCATTTCAGTGTCTCTGATGTTATTTTTCCCATATTAAATTAAAAGACCTTTCCCCGTGGAGCAAATTCCTTGTAAATATGCTCCCACCTGTGCATGGTAAATTTAGATTTTGATTGTTTGAGTTACATAGCCATGTTAAGAGTGAGCCAAAAAAGTTGCAAAGGCTTTAAAAAAACACTTTCATGTGTCTTAAGGACATTTTAAGTCATTTCCCCGTGGGCAGTGTTTTCAAATTATGACTTGAAAATCGTTTTTGAGGTAAAGGAATGTTTTTAAAATGTATGTGCGTCATATGCCCCCCTGAGTAGGCCTCACCTTAAACAAACCTCTGGATAGGCCACACCTTATCGTCATCCTGAATTAATCATTTAAAATGCTAGGGACAGATTTATGATAGGTGTATGCCTCTTTTGCGCCACTCTGCGTCACTTTTGTGATGCAGCGGCGGTGCAAAAGATTTGCTATGAGGCGACAAAATTACAAAATGATGCATTTAGGCAGATGTGTCATGCTGTAAAAAAACCGTGCCACATGAAACCGATGCAGCAGTGATGCAAAAGATGCACCATGTTGCAAGACAGGCCTCACTTGGGGCCATATGTATCAAGCTAATTAGCATTCGCAAAGGCCGAAATTCTGCGAATTTCGGCCTTTGCAAATGCTAATTAGACAAATGGTATGTATCAAACAAGTTTGATGCAAAATAAGGAATAGCAAAATTTGCTATTCCTTATTTTGCGATTGCACTTAAGGATTTGCAAATTTTGCGATTCCTTAAATGCAATGTATCAAACAAAAAATATGCAAAAAATGCCATTAAGGATTTGCAAATTACCACCAACTTCTAGTTGGTGGTAATTTGCGAATTCTTTTCAAAAAGCTTTTTTTCCAAAAAACAAAAGGTGCCATATGATGACTGGCGCAATGAAGTGGACATCACTTACTTCATTGGTAGGCCTTTACATGTATTATCTCCTCTGTGTTCTTCAACAAGCGTAACTTTGATCTGCAACCCTGAGTAGGCCTCACCTTAAACAAACCTCTGGATAGGCCACACCTTATCGTCATCCTGAATTAATCATTTAAAATGCTAGGGACAGATTTATGATAGGTGTATGCCTCTTTTGCGCCACTGTGCGTCACTTTTGTGATGCAGCGGCGGTGCAAAAGATTTGCTATGAGGCGACAAAATTACAAAATGATGCATTTAGGCAGATGTGTCATGCTGTAAAAAAACCGTGCCACATGAAACCGATGCAGCAGTGATGCAAAAGATGCACCATGTTGCAAGACAGGCCTCACTTGGGGCCATATGTATCAAGCTAATTAGCATTCGCAAAGGCCGAAATTCTGCGAATTTCTGCCTTTGCGAATGCTAATTAGACAAATGGTATGTATCAAACAAGTTTGATGCAAAATAAGGAATAGCAAAATTTGCTATTCCTTATTTTGCGATTGCACTTAAGGATTTGCAAATTTTGCGATTCCTTAAATGCAATGTATCAAACAAAAAATATGCAAAAAATGCCATTAAGGATTTGCAAATTACCACCAACTTCTAGTTGGTGGTAATTTGCGAATTCTTTTCAAAAAGCTTTTTTTCCAAAAAACAAAAGGTGCCATATGATGACTGGCGCAATGAAGTGGACATCACTTACTTCATTGGTAGGCCTTTACATGTATTATCTCCTCTGTGTTCTTCAACAAGCGTAACTTTGATCTGCAACCCTGAGTAGGCCTCACCTTAAACAAACCTCTGGATAGGCCACACCTTATCGTCATCCTGAATTAATCATTTAAAATGCTAGGGACAGATTTATGATAGGTGTATGCCTCTTTTGCGTCACTGTGCGTCACTTTTGTGATGCAGCGGCGGTGCAAAAGATTTGCTATGAGGCGACAAAATTACAAAATGATGCATTTAGGCAGATGTGTCATGCTGTAAAAAAACCGTGCCACATGAAACCGATGCAGCAGTGATGCAAAAGATGCACCATGTTGCAAGACAGGCCTCACTTGGGGCCATATGTATCAAGCTAATTAGCATTCGCAAAGGCCGAAATTCTGCGAATTTCTGCCTTTGCGAATGCTAATTAGACAAATGGTATGTATCAAACAAGTTTGATGCAAAATAAGGAATAGCAAAATTTGCTATTCCTTATTTTGCGATTGCACTTAAGGATTTGCAAATTTTGCGATTCCTTAAATGCAATGTATCAAACAAAAAATATGCAAAAAATGCCATTAAGGATTTGCAAATTACCACCAACTTCTAGTTGGTGGTAATTTGCAAATTCTTTTCGAAAATCTTTTTTTCCAAAAAACAAAAGGTGCCATATGACGCCCATACATGCCCTTAGGGCATGTATGTGCGCCATATGCCCCCAAATTTCTTTTTCAGGGGTGCAGCAGGGTGTTCTTGAGACAACCCTGCACCCTTGGAAAAATTCCTAATTTGCGATGAGCTAATTGCTAATCGCAAATTGCACCTTCATTCCTATGGGACTCCTGGCCCATGGAAATGAATGGGTAATTTGCAATTAGCAATTTGCTCATCGCAAATTAGGAATGGTAAAGAATCGCTATTTATTCCTTAAAATTTGCTATTTAGGAAATGCAAAATAGTTTGATGATACATATGGCGGTTCATCTCTAACAAGATAAGAAGCTTAGGGATAGATTTATGATGACTGGCGCAATGAAGTGGACATCACTTACTTCATTGGTAGGCCTTTACATGTATTATCTCCTCTGTATTCTTCATCAAGCGTAACTTTGATCTGCAACCCTGAGTAGGCCTCACCTTAAACAAACCTCTGGATAGGCCACACCTTATCGTCATCCTGAATTAATCATTTAAAATGCTAGGGACAGATTTATGATAGGTATATGCCTCTTTTGCGCCACTCTGCGTCACTTTTGTGATGCAGCGGCGGTGCAAAAGATTTGCTATGAGGCGACAAAATTACAAATTGATGCATTTAGGCAGATGTGTCATGCTGTAAATAAACCGTGCCACATGAAACCGATGCAGCAGTGATGCAAAAGATGCACCATGTTGCAAGACAGGCCTCACTTGGGGCCATATGTATCAAGCTAATTAGCATTCGCAAAGGCCGAAATTCTGCGAATTTCTGCCTTTGCGAATGCTAATTACACAAATGGTATGTATCAAACAAGTTTGATGCAAAATAAGGAATAGCAAAATTTGCTATTCTTTATTTTGCGATTGCACTTAAGGATTTGCAAATTTTGCGATTCCTTAAATGCAATGTATCAAACAAAAAATATGCAAAAAATGCCATTAAGGATTTGCAAATTACCACCAACTTCTAGTTGGTGGTAATTTGCAAATTCTTTTCAAAAAGCTTTTTTTCCAAAAAACAAAAGGTGCCATATGACGCCCATACATGCCCTTAGGGCATGTATGTGCGCCATATGCCCCCAAATTTCTTTTTCAGGGGTGCAGCAGGGTGTTCTTGAGACACCCCTGCACCCTTGGAAAAATTCCTAATTTGCGATGAGCTAATTGCTAATCGCGAATTGCACCTTCATTCCTATGGGCCTCCTGCCCCTTGGAAATGAATGGGTAATTTGCAATTAGCAATTTGCTCATCGCAAATTAGGAATGGTAAAGAATCGCTATTTATTCCTTAAAATTCGCTATTTAGGAACTGCAAAATAGTTTGATGATACATATGGCGGTTCATCTCTAACAAGATAAGAAGCTTAGGGATAGATTTATGATGACTGGCGCAATGAAGTGGACATCACTTACTTCATTGGTAGGCCTTTACATGTATTATCTCCTCTGTATTCTTCAACAAGCGTAACTTTGATCTGCAACCCTGAGTAGGCCTCACCTTAAACAAACCTCTGGATAGGCCACACCTTATCGTCATCCTGAATTAATCATTTAAAATGCTAGGGACAGATTTATGATAGGTGTATGCCTCTTTTGCGCCACTGTGCATCACTTTTGTGATGCAGCGGCGGTGCAAAAGATTTGCTATGAGGCGACAAAATTACAAATTGATGCATTTAGGCAGATGTGTCATGCTGTAAATAAACCGTGCCACATGAAACCGATGCAGCAGTGATGCAAAAGATGCACCATGTTGCAAGACAGGCCTCACTTGGGGCCATATGTATCAAGCTAATTAGCATTCGCAAAGGCAGAAATTCTGCGAATTTCTGCCTTTGCGAATGCTAATTAGACAAATGGTATGTATCAAACAAGTTTGATGCAAAATAAGGAATAGCAAAATTTGCTATTCTTTATTTTGCGATTGCACTTAAGGATTTGCAAATTTTGCGATTCCTTAAATGCAATGTATCAAACAAAAAATATGCAAAAAATGCCATTAAGGATTTGCAAATTACCACCAACTTCTAGTTGGTGGTAATTTGCAAATTCTTTTCGAAAATCTTTTTTTCCAAAAAACAAAAGGTGTCATATGACGCCCATACATGCCCTTAGGGCATGTATGTGCGCCATATGCCCCCAAATTTCTTTTTCAGGGGTGCAGCAGGGTGTTCTTGAGACAACCCTGCACTCTTGGAAAAATTCCTAATTTGCGATGAGCTAATTGCTAATCGCAAATTGCACCTTCATTCCTATGGGCCTCCTGGCCCATGGAAATGAATGGGTAATTTGCAATTAGCAATTTGCTCATCGCAAATTAGGAATGGTAAAGAATCGCTATTTATTCCTTAAAATTCGCTATTTAGGAAATGCAAAATAGTTTGATGATACATATGGCGGTTCATCTCTAACAAGATAAGAAGCTTAGGGATAGATTTATGATGACTGGCGCATCACCAGGGATGTGCCAGTCATCCTGCGCCGCTGTTCCGCCACCCATGGTGTGCTGCATTTACAATGCGGCGCACCATGGGGCAAAAACGGCACAGATGCGTGACGCATCTGTGCCGTAAAGGTGGCGCATTGCTGGAGTTGTATCGCAAGTGCGATGCAGCTCCAGCAAGGCTCAGGGGTGGCCCATCTCCACAATGCTGCGTCAAGACCTATGCCTGCTTCAAGCAGGCGCAGGGTTTTGACGCAGCTTTGTCCTATCTGATTGTAAATGCGGCACACCATGGGTGGCAGAGCAGCGGTGCACGTTAACTGGTGCATCCCTGGGGATGTGCCAGTTAACATAAATATGCCCCTTTACATTTAAGTATGTGCAGGGGACACAGAGTCGGTGAGGCTTATCCAAGGTTAAGAAGAGATGAGTCCTGTTCACTGAAAAATTGGACATAGGCTTCACCTCCTCAGCATCGCTGGACATAGCTAAATAATAGCTGCAAAATGTTACTCTTGTTAAACAATTTTACTATTATAATCTCTGAGGTTTGTCTCTTACTCTGCAACATCTCATTGTTGTTGTCTTTCTTTAAAGATAAAGACAACATCAACATGAGCGACAATCAGCAATCAGTTGATTTCGACCTCATCATTGAACTCGTAATTGAAACATCAGTGGATGTTGATCCCTTGGATGATTTAAATCCTGAGGATGAAGAAGAACGTGATGAGGATGCAGATTTGTCAGAATTGGATGACATAGGATGGGAAGCTGACGTGCTTGAGCCTATGGAACTATAAACATTTATTTAAAAAATTTATAATAAATGAAAAGTAAAAATGTAAACCGTTCCATTTAAAAATAAATACACCTTCAAAAACAGGTTATGTGTAGTGTCTTCAATAAAATATTAAAATATGCTCATAAAATTAGATCAGATTCACATATAAAACAGCACAGGTAAAATGAATATAAATTCCATTTCTTTTCTGCTATTTCTGTATTCTAAATTTGCCAAGCACTAAAAAATCTTCTATGTAAAAATGTCAAGTAGTGTGTTAAGTTTTTGATGACTGTTATTGATTTACTGTTGGGTAATAGTGGTTAATAACATTTTTTATTATATTTTACCACAGATTCAACTGCAGATCATTTCAAGATTTCAGCATGCCAACCAAAGAAAGACTGAGTAAGGCTGCAAAACGTCAAAGACAGCCGGTCAATGAAAAAAAGCAGCAGTCCTCTAACAAAAAGATTTGTCAAGTCACCAAGAAAGCACCGGGTAAGAGTACAAAAACATTCATAAGAAATATCTGTAGTAAAAAAAATATTACTACAGAAAATGTTTCAGTCCAGAAAAAGAGAAGCAATTCAAACGGAAAGGAAAGGCCAATGAAAAATGTTACTGCTAGAGCAAGAGATAACTCTGTGCATGATAGTAGAAGGAAACAACAGTTTAGGGACATTCGTAAACGAATGTTCCGCAACAGGATAATTGGCAATTTGTTAAAAAATATTAAGAAAGGTCAACAGAAAGTGGTTTTTTATAAGAGAAAAAAAATAGTTGAGAAAGTTATTGATCAGGCATTTGAAATTAAACGTAAGTTATTTATTTTGATAATCAATAGAATTAGGAAGCTAAACAAGGCAATTTATGATTTCAAAAGAAATAGTAGATGGAAGAGAATAGTTAATCGTAGTAATTTTTGTGAAGTTTTTTCTGGAGAATGGATGCATAGTTCAAGCTGTGAGGCATTTTTTAATGAGGAGAGTTATTTCCAGGATACTGATTTGGTGCATGCAGTTGACACCAGTGGTCGAGCTTTTGAAGTGAAAGATGGTTGTCCAGTTGAAAAAGAAAAACTTGTGACAACAGAGATAGAAGAGGTGTTAGGTAATGAGGTTTTAGGAAGACGTCCTAAGGGTCCTGTGTACACCTGGAAGTGTAGTAGTATTTGCAGTGTGCGACAGGATTCCATCAATTTGCTTTGTGATTTTGTACGGTCATTTAATAAGAAAAGTTTGAAGCAGAAAATGAAGTTGTTGCAAGAATTAGATCTTTGCAGAGTGAGAGAAGTGACAGGTTTGCATGGTCATTCACTGGCTTGTCTTTCCAGGAGAGTATGCCAGAGTGTTTTTCATCATTTCAGGATGCTAGCAGTGCATCATAATAAAGTGAGGAAATTAGTTAGAATGTTGTATTATGCTAAGAGTCCAGCAATTATGCTTAAACAATTATGCACTGCTCTTTTGCATGGTTCTGAAATAGATGTGAAGAATATATGCGAAGAAATTGAGTTTTGTTACTTTAGAAGTAAAGAGGAGAATGTTGAAATTGACCAAGAAGAAGAGGGTAATGTGGAAGATAGTGTACAGGTTTCCAGTACAGATAATTTCCAGAGGGAAATTGCGACGTTTGAGGTGAAATCAAGTGAGAGGCCAAATTTCACTTGTGTGTGTTGTCGACGCACTTATTATAAGAATCAGACTAAGTTAGTGGATTTATATGCAAAAAGTGAAAGGGAAAATAATAGTGAATGGAAGGATTTCACAACATACTTGATGGTAGAAAATTGTTTTGATTTGGGATTGGATCAACGTGTGTGTACTTATTGTTGTAACAAATTAAATCAAAACCAGATGCCTGCTAGAGCAGTTCATAATAATCTGGAATTGGTTGAGATTCCTTCTGAATTGAAGGATTTAAATACGTATGAATCTATTTTGATTCAAAGTATCCATCCCTTTCAGGCTATTGTAAGAATGGAGCCAAAGACAGGGAAATTGCCTCCATCAGATTTACAGAGAGGATTAAAGGGAAGAGTTGTTAATTTGCCTCTAGATTTGAAGAAAAACATTAACACAATTGGAGTAGAAAAAGTGGAAGAGGAACCTCTGGTTATCTTAGTTAATGGGGTTCCGACAAAGAATAAGAAAATATGGCAAGATTTAGTGGATGTTAGGAAAGTTAAAAAGGCAACATTGTATTTGAAAAAAAATAATAAATACCATAAGAATGTATATGTTGCAGAAGAGGAAGTAAGTGAGGAAGAGGATAGCGATTTGTGTGCTGGTCAAATTGAGAAAGTAGAACCCTGTACTAGTGAAGAAATATATGAACATTATAGTGTTCATCCTTTGCATTCCAAGGAAGTCATGGGGAATGCTATTGAGTTGTTTCAAATGAAACAAGCCAAAGGGAGTCCCATTAGTGTTTGGGAGGAAAGTTTGGAAGCTCGGTGTTTCCCACAGCTTTTTCCAACAGGTCAGGGAGGAAGATATGATGAGCGACCTCATCAAATTCCTGCTTCTGAATACCGGACTTTGCGATTGTATGCAGGAGATGCTAGGTTTCGACAATGCGTTCCCTATTTGTTTCATCTCCTGTTTGAAAGCGATCTGTCTGGACTGTCATATGCAGTGAACCACATCTTGAAAAGTGGTATACACATGCAAAACATCTCGGCAAGTGACTTTATGGATAAAGTCAATGTCCAAGACAGTATTTTGGATTCTCACCTGATTAATCTCATGGCGTGTCAGCGTGGTACTAATGAGTACTGGTACCGTCGTCATGGTGATTTAAAATGTATGCTGAGGAACTTAGGAACTCCCACATGGTTCCTCACTCTGAGCTGTGCCGAGTATGGCTGGGAAGACTTACTTGAATTTCTACGAGAGGCAAATGGAAAC
The DNA here is from genome assembly GCF_964261635.1 of Lissotriton helveticus. Lineage (NCBI taxonomy): Eukaryota > Metazoa > Chordata > Amphibia > Caudata > Salamandridae > Lissotriton > Lissotriton helveticus. The sequence goes on along the minus strand of NC_136063.1, from coordinate 1,006,788,926 downwards.
ATCGAAAACATCGAATTCAAGACACCCGGAGAACTGTGCTCTTTGGATCCAGTCAATGTATGCAGGTACTTCAATCATAGATTTGAAGCTATGATGTCTTTCATCATGAATAAGAAGAATCCACCTCTTGGAGAGGTGTTGGATTTCTTCTGGAGAAAGGAGTACCAAGCAAGAGGTGCTCCTCATATACATATGCTGCTGTGGATCAAGGATGCACCTAAATTTGGAACGGATCCAGAAGACTCAGTGATGAGTTTCATACAACAGTATTCTACGTGTGCTGTTCCAAACGCAAAGGAGAAGAAAAGCCTAAGAGAAAAATTTCTACGTTTCCAAAGCCATCGATGTGGAAAGTACTGTCGTCGTAAATTCCGAAACAAGGACAAGTTCTACACCAAATGTCGTTTCGGCTTTCCACGACCGGTGATTTCTAAAGGAAGAGTAAACAGTTTGATGTCTTCGCTGCGACATAATGTGATGAAGAAATCACCTAAAAACACATACAATTTGAAGAGGAACGAAGAGTCCAAGCACATCAACGACTACAACCCGGTGATTTTGTCCATGTGGAATGCTAACATGGATATACAGTTTGTGGCTGATAACTGTATGGCTGTGGCTCGGTATGTGACATCTTACATCACCAAAAAAGAGAAGACAGAATTGAAGGATATGTGGGAGGACATTTCCCATGAAAAGAGCCTCAGTAAGAAGTTGTACAGTTTCAGTCTGAAGATGTTGTCGCATCGAGAAATCGGAGCTTACGAATGTTCTGACCGGTTGTCTTCAGCAAGTCTCTATGCCAAGTCCAGGAGTATCGTTTGGGCGAGTCTTGGTCTTGCTGCAACGCGTAATCGAGTTCTGAAACCTGTGTGGGAAATTGAGTATTTGGCGGAAAAGGAGCCAAACAGTACCGACATTTTGAAGACCAACATGTTGGATACATATTATCCAAATTGAAGCAGTCACCTCGAGAATGTTTGTCTGTATGAGGTTCTTCAAAATTACATATTCAAGAGGAACATCAAAGAAGATACTGAGAAAGGAGTGTATGCTGTAATAGGAAGTGAGGGATGTCTGGTCAAGCAAAGAAAATGCCACTTGGTAAACCATCGAAAATTGAGTGGCGAATCTCCTGAAAAAAAGGAGTTTTTCTATTTAGCACTTTTGCAACTTTTCAAGCCTTGGCGTGCAGAAGAGGAACTGCTTGGAGATTTCCTCTGTTACGAAGACTCTTTCAATGCTGCCAAGTAGACCATAGAATGTCCTGCTTTTCCCAAATATGTAGAAATGTTGAATGCGGAAATTGAGCAGGAAGCAACGATTGCAGCCGAGATTGCCAGAGACAGTTCTCAGGACAGTCAGAGTTCTGCTTCATTGAGTCAGGATCCACTAGGAGGACCTGTTATCGAAAATGAAGCTGCCACTGCTATGAATGAAGTGGAAAGAGCCATGGCACATGCTCAGGAGGATGCGGTTAACTTAGAAGAGTTGGAAAGACAACTCAACGTTGAGCAGAGGAAAATATATGACGAAGTTACCATGCAAATTGATCATGGATTAAGTCATGAGAAGAAAGAGTGCTCATGTACGTCGTTGAAGCCTGTCCGACTGTACGTGAGTGGAGAAGCGGGAACTGGAAAAAGTTTCCTTATTAAAGCACTTTCATGTTATTTGCAGGAAAGGACAGAGTCATCGCTGTCTTGTGTTGTCACCGCTCCAACTGGACTGGCAGCACATAACATTAACGGGATTACTTTACATCGTTTACTGATGCTGCCAGTGGAGCATGACAACAAATTACAATATCACAAGCTATCTGGAGATGCTTGTTGTGAAGTTTCAAGAATCTTGAGGAAAATGAAACTTCTTATCATTGACGAAGTAAGCATGGTTTCCAATGTCATGCTTGCCTTTGTGCATTTGAGAATGCAAGAAGTTCTCAAAACAGAGTATGATGTGTTATTTGGTGGCAAACACATCATTGTTTTCGGAGATCTTCTGCAGCTGACACCAGTGAAAGGGCAACCTGTGTTCAAAATGCTCACGCATGAAGATACCAGGAAGTGCCTAGAGAGCATTGGCAAAGTCAATATATGGTTAAACTTCAATTATGCTGAACTGCATGAAAATATGCGTCAGGCGAAGGATGAAGTTTACAAGACTATTCTACAAGATGTTAGAATTGGAAAAGTGACCGAGCATGGGAAAGAAGCTTTACATGCACGATTACTGTCAAATTTATATCCCGAACAAGATGTTGTGCCTGAGAATATTTTTCAGAAAATTACTGAGAAGAAATCTGGAATATGTTTGATGCCAACTCTTGCAGAATGTGCCAAATTCAACAACAAAATGTTGCATTTAGAAAAGCAAGAGATTGTGAAACTGGAAGCTATTGACAGAGTAGAGCATATGGGATCAACAATTATTTTGTCTGAGAATTTGAAAACAAAATTGGATTCATTAGAGAAGACTATATCTAAAACTGCAGGTTTTGAAAAGACTCTGAATGTGTGCTTGAACTGCCGTATAATTTTAAGAAGGAATTTACATGTTGAAAGAGGTCTGGTAAATGGTTCAATGGGTAATGTTGTTGATTTTGTAAAATACAGAAATAGAGATGGAATTGAATTTTTAAAAATTAAATTTGATGGCATTGAGGAAGTACAGCTAATTGGTCGTTGTTCTGCTAGATTTTTGCTTGTAAAAGACTTATATGTTCGCAGTAAGCAGTTTCCTGTTTGCTTGGCATATGCGGTGACAATCCATAAATCGCAAGGTTTAAGTGTAGACGTGCATTGGTGAATATTGGCAGTTCTGTGTTCAAGGAGGGTATGGCATATGTGGCATTGTCACGAGTTAGAACTTTATCGGGATTGTACTTGATTGAGTGTGATGTCACAAACATTTGTGCAGATCTAGATTGTGTTAAGGAATACAATAGGTTAAGAAGAGAGTATGCGCCACATTTGCCTCAATATCCTTTGTTTGAGAAACGTGTGGTAGGCCGGAAACGAAGAAATGTGACCAATACTGGGGAGGTTGTAGCAAAAAGACGAAAAGTCGATGAACCTGAAATTATAAGCAGAAACAAAAAGGATTCTGTTGAAGATGTTGTTGGTTTTCAATTTGAAAACAGTTCTGGTGTCAACTGCTATGCTAATGTAGTGGTTAATGTTTTGTTTTCTCTAGAAAATGTAAAAGAATAGATTGTGGTCAATTCTGATCAAAGATTTTGCAGTTTGTTAAATTCTGTGTTAGAGAAATGTAGCACTGATAGAACAAAAATAGAAAGTGTGTCTGAAATTCGAAATCTGTTAGACAGATGTTCAGGCCAAACACAATTCTCTCAAAATATTCAGCAAGATTGTCAGGAGTTTTTAATGTATATGCTTGATGTATTGCATGCTGAAGGTGTAGATGTAGATCATCTGTTTGGGCTTTCTTATCAATGGCAGCATGACTGTGAGAACTGTAGGGTATCAAGTACTACTAGTGTAGACTCAGAAAGATTTATATATTTAACTTTGCCAGACAGTAAATCAGTCTCTTTTAATAAACTAGTAAAAGCAGCTGATCACAACATGGAGTGTAGCCAATATAAATCTGAAATGATGTCCACATTATTTATACGAACATATGGACAGTATGTTATTTTAATGTTCCAACGATGTAGGCCTGATGGAACAAAATGGACAACTTTCATAAAAATTTTTGTGGCTTCACAGTTGTCAATATCAGGAAGGACTTTTGTAACTGCAGCAATTATATATCATGACGGTCCTTCAATAACATCAGGACATTACACAGCTTATTTAAAGTCTAGAAATGGCTGGTCATTCTGCAATGATTCTGTTTTAATTTTCAAAAAAAAATTGCCGTATGACCTTAAAAACTCTTACCTGGTGTTTTTAAAACCAACATTTTAGGGAAAGAATCTCGGGATGTGCTCTGAGGAATTTCAAGAAGTTCTAATGGCTCCTACACGATTTGGCCTTGAGGATAAGTGTAGTACAGAGACATAACTTCTTACCATAACATTGGACGTCATGGAGAAATAATTGCTCTTTGAATGAATTCAGAAAAACTGTTTCTTTTTATAAGCAAATTGAAGCAGCCAATCAAAACATGGAGTAGAGGGAATGTAAGTCTGCAATGCTGTCTACTGTTTTATATTGCTTTGTGATTAAAAGTGATGTAGAGAATTAAATAATTGTAGTAGTCATAGAGATAGTGTAAGTCTGCTTCATAGTAAGCAGTATCAGTGTCATAGGAAATGTAGAACATGACTGAGCAAGAAGGGGAAGATCTTACTAGTCCAGGATTGTGAAAATGATCTTCAACATTTTAATTGTGAAAGTTGCGGAAATACAACATGACGGGATTGGCTTACAAGAATTCTAAGAGTTATAAATGGCTCTGACATGATTTGGCCTTGTGGAAACGTGTGGTAGAGAGCAAGAAGTCATTTATTGTATGTAACATGTTTTTCAAAACGATGGAGGTTTTCTTTCAGAAAGTGGCGGTCTGAAAGTAATAACAGCACAACAGAGTGTAAGCTGTTGATAGGACATCCTTCGACGTCATGGAAAGTAAGTTAACTTTAAGGAGTTCGGAATTCTGATTTGTTATGTTGTATGGGTTTTTTAAACACAATCATTTTGATTGTGTTTTTTTTCCCCGCTGTTATATGATGAATACCTTCAAGTCACTGTTATTAGTGAAATTTGATACATTCTGAGAACAGCAAAAATAAACCATTTAACATGTATAATTAATTCTGTACTGTTTGCATTTATGATGTACATTTAGAACTGTGTAGGAGGCATGGAGAAGGAGAGGCTTCTGTAAGTGTCAAAGTTGTTGCATACAGTGCTCATATTCTACGTAGTCTTTCATATGATAGACTACATTTCCACAATGAGATACCTAAGCAAAGGAAACACAGGTGATATGATTGTGGAATGAGCAAAAAAAATTGCACGTTTTTCAATTATATTACCTGTGTTTCCTAACATTAAACATCACATTGTGTAGATGAGGTTTAGGCCTGTTCCTGGAGACAGAGGAGGTCTGACATTTGTTTAAGAGTGCAGTGGACATGACTCACTTCGTTGGTAGGCCTCCACATGTATTATCTCCTCTGTATTCTTCAACAAACCTAAATTCCATCTGCAACCCTGAGTAGGACTTACCTGAAACAAATCTGTGGATAGGTTACACCTTATTGGCATCTTGAAACAATCATTTAAAATGTTAGGGTCAGATTTATGGTGGCCGTGCGCCTCTTTTGCTCCATTGTGGGTCACTATTGTGTAAAAGATGCACCATGTTGCAAGATAGGTTTCAGTTCATCTCCAGCAAGATACCATCAGTTTAAAATGTATATAATTAGCACTGTGTAGGGGGCATGCAGAAGCTGAAGCTTTTGTAAGTGTCAAAGTTGTTGCGTGCAGTGCTGCACTTCTGGGTACTGTTTAATATGCTGCACTACATCTGCACTATGAGATACCTAAGCCTAGGCAACACAGGTGATGTGATTGTGAAATGAGGAAAAGAAACTCCACATTTTTCAATTACATCACCTGTGTTTCCTAAGTTTACGAATGACATTGTGCAGATGAAGTTTAGGTCTGTCCACGGACACAGAAGAGGTCTGGCCTTTGTTCAAGAGTGAAGTGGACATGACTTACTTCATTGGTAGGCCTTCACATGTATTATCTCCTCTGTATTCTTCAACAAGCATAAATTTGATATGCAATCCTGAGTAGGCCTCGCCTTAAACAAACCTCTGGAGAGGCCACACCTTATCGTCATCCTGAATCAATCATTTCAAATGTTAGGGACAGATTTATGATAGGTGTATGCCTCTTTTGCGCCACTGTGCGTCACTTTTGTGATGCAGCGGCGGTGCAAAAGATTTGCTATGAGGCGACAAAATTACAAATTGATGCATCTAGGCAGATGTGTCATGCTGTAAAAAACCCGTGCCACATGAAACCGATGCAGCAGTGATGCAAAAGATGCACCATGTTGCAAGACAGGCCTCATTTCATCTCCAACAAGATAAGAAGCTAAGTCTTCTGTAAATGTCAAAATTGTTGTATATACTGCTCAACTTCTATGTACTCTTTGATATGCTAGACTCCATCTGCACTATGAGATACCTAACCAAAGGCAACACAGGTGATGTGATTGTGAAATGAGGAAAAGAAACTCCACATTTTTCAATTACATCACCTGTGTTTCCTAAGTTTACGAATGACATTGTGCAGATGAAGTTTAGGTCTGTCCACGGACACAGAAAAGGTCTGGCCTTTGTTCAAGAGTGAAGTGGACATGACTTACTTCATTGGTAGGCCTTCACATGTATTATGTCCTCTGTTCTCTTCAACAACTCGAAATTTCATTTGGAACCCTGAGTAGGCCTCACCTCAAACAAACGTCTGGATAGGACACACCTTATTGCCATCCTGAAACAATCATTTAAAATGTTAGGAACAGTTTTATGATGATTGTGCACCTCTTTTGCGCTGCCATTGCGTCACTTTTGTGAGACAACAGCAGTGCAAAAGATGCACCATGTTCCAAGATAGGCCTCACTTCATCTGCATCAAGATACTGTTAGTTTAAAATGTATATCTTTAGGACTGTGTAGGGGGCCTGGAGAAGCAGAAGCTTCTGTAAGTGTCAAAGTTGTTGAAAAACAGTTTGTCCTTCAATCTTTTCCCTTATCTTTTCTAATTTTTAAATACATGTTTTAATATTTTTCAAATGTTTGTTCTCTCTTTCACAGATTGAAAGTATAAAAATAACAAGTGACTAAGTTAACGACAATTATAAGGTAAATGTTTTGTACTATTTTCGTTACATTTCTATCACATTCACCTACTAGTAGTTCGACAGCTTCATTTCTTTAACCCTCAGTTTCCTGCCTTTGCTACTTCCCTCATTCTTTTCTCTATTACCTACTTACTCTACTCCTTCCACTCCTTTTCTCAGTCCCTCTCTTCTCATAGTTCCTCTCTCTTGTTCACTCACTCCGTCTCTATTACTCTTAGTGTCTTTGACTGATCACTCTTTCACTACTTGTTCATTATGCTTTTTCTGTGTAGTTGAAGCACACTAAGGGGCATATTATGAACACAGCCAATAAAATTATTGCTGTTTTTATTGGCAGAAAACTGTTGCAAAAGTGGTTTTAGCAGCAGTTTTCCGCCGCAAAAGCGGCTTTAGCAACACATTTCTGCCGATAAAAGCTGCAAAACTTTTATTGCCTATGTTGATGATATGGCTCTATGTTATTTACATTTCTTTGCTGTTTCAATTAATCTTTTTCTGTTATTTTTTCTTTTCTGTTTTCTGTTTTTTCTCTCTGTTATTCCACATGTTTTAATCTGATTTTGAACATTCACTCACATTCTCCAAGAAACTCTTCTTTGTTATTGTTCTACTCTCTTTTTTTTCTTTCACTTCCTTATCTATTTTGTTTTTCACAATTATACCCTCTTCCATCTTTTCTTCGGTAAATAGATCTATTAAACAGTATCTCTGGTTTACTCCCTATAGCTGTCTTTCTTTTAACATTACTCTCTGTTTACTTCCCTTATACTTACTCTTCTTCTTCTTCGCGAACCGGGAAGCGAACGGGGAAGCGAACTAAAAGAAATAGAGCTTGCCAGAGTGCTAAACATTCTAGCAATTTTTTTTTGAAAGGGGAGGTAGTTCTGAAAAGAACTTTTTTTTTTAATGTTTTTGTTGTTTTATATATTTTTTTTTTGAACATTTTTTGTTTTTTTTGTATTTTTTGAACAGTTTTATGTTTTTTTTTGTTTTTGATGGAGGGGAAACAACAAAAAACAGGCATTGAAAAGGGCTCAACAGGAGCAAAAAAAATAAATTACTGTCTGGGGCGGTTAGGGCAATTGTGATTTACATAAACTAGGTTGATTAACGTAATGCTCATGTTACCACATGACAGCAATGCACCGCAATACATACAGGTAAATTTGATATGAGCAAAGTTCTCCTGAATGTTTGGCACGGTTTCCCGTGCCTCTGCTCCTGTCAAGGATATCAGTGATGTTGACCTGGCCACAGGAGTTGTTGTTGGGTTATCCTGCATGTCACGTATCTCTGCTTGGCTGTAGTTCAATGGATGCCACCTGCTCATGTGGCGATGCATGGTATAGTTACCGAAGCTATATTTTTTATCAGTGCCTCTAGATAACCGGTCTTTACAAATGAGGCAGGTGACATACCTAGCATTTACTTTCTTCTGCCCTCGAGGGATTGAAAAAAACTGCCAAATAAAACTGGCTTTCCGATGGGAAACCCGGGGCACCTCTTGTAAGAACTGTGGTCCTTCTGTCTCCCCTTCCTCTAGTTCATCCTCTTCCTCCTCTGTGTTGCTGATGAACTGGGGAGGTGGTCCTCTCTTCCCATGAGGAGGTGGAGGTGGTGGTGGGGGTGTCCCAGCTGAAGCAACTAATGAAGCCATTGCTCAACTCTCAAAAAAGGTCTTCCTCTCACAAAGATGAAAGTCAGAGTGAGGAAAGAAGGAGGGGTTTTCATCATTTGGGAAAAACAATAGTTCTAAACCAATGAAAAGTGTTATTTTTAGGTCACCTGACCTAGCCTTACATCATTATGAAACCAAAAGTGAAATGAACCAATGAAAAGTTTTATTAACAAGTCACATGACCTCTTACGCTTAAGTTACGCGCTGCGGAACGCGCCCCAGATCGCTTCCGGGTTGCTGCGCTTCGCGCCTCGGTTCGCGCTCCGGAGCACTTCCGGGTGCGCTAACGCGGCGCGTCATAAGACGCATTACGCGGCAACGCGATACGTCGCGCTTTCGCGACGCGACGCGGATCGCTTCCGGGGAGCTGCGCTTCGCGTCTCAGTTCGCGTACTGGAGCACTTCCGGGTGCGCTAACGCGGCGCGTCATAAGACGCATTACGCGACAACGTGATACGTCGCGCTTCCGCGACGCGTCACGATGTTGATTTCTAACGCGGCAGTTGCGCAAACGGAACGTTTACCGGTTCGCGGACTGGGTCGCGGCATCAAGATGAGCTAACGGGAAGCTTCCCGGTTCGCGAACCGGGAGCGAACAAAAAAAATATTAAAAAAAATAATTATTAATAAACATATAAAATATATTTTTGGATTTAAAGAAGAATACATTTTACAGCTACAGATATTAGCTTTTAAAAAACCAATGAAATTCACTGAAAAAACCATAGGTTACAGACCATATATAGTTAGGAATTAGCATTTACAAAACCTTGAAAATTCACTGAAAAAACCATAGGTTATAGACCATATATAGTTAGGAATTAGCATTTAAAAAACCTTATTTTACTCACACAAAACCATTGAAATTCCATATATAGTTAGTTGTACTAACTATATATCGCGCACCCGCAATCCACTGCTGATCATGTCACATATTACATCATTCATGACATGGTCAGTGACATCACTGATGACATCACTGATGACATCTCAAATGACATCACTGATGACATCACTGATGACATCTCAAATGACATCACTGATGACATCACTGATGACTACATCCAGTGACTGTATAATTCTGTAAAGTTAAAATATGTCTTACATATTGAAGAATGAGTGGATGTATAAGTGTCTTGATGAAGGATTTAGTAGGGGCATGACTGACTGTATGAGTGACTGATTAAATGTGTCTCACTGAGTGCATGGGTTAGTGACTAAACTGTCTTAATTTGTGCATCATTATGTCTGTTGTTCTGTAAACTGCTGCATGTGTTGATCAGTAGCTATATGATTAACTATATGGGTTATTGATTGGTTGCCCAAGCATTTGTATGGGAGACTGAGTGTGTGTGTGGGTGGCTGGGAGGTGTATGACTCTCTGCATAGATGTGTGAGCATTTGATTGACTAGATGTATGGGTTCAAAAGTGCATGTGGAAACAGCTGTATGGGCGGTTGACTGTGTGCATGAGTGTATTGGTGAGTGAATGGATATCTCAGTGCTATATGTCAAAGTAAGTACATATGTAAAATACAGTACATGTGAGAGTTGACATATATAAATAACTGTGCATAAGAGCCAGTGAATGCGTGAGTGGCTGTATGGATCATTGTGAACTTGTATCCAGGATTGTATAAGTGAGTAAATATGTTTTAGTATATGTTTGAATAAGTAAGGTGTGTATAACTGTATAGTTGAGGAAATGGAGGTGTGATTGATTCTTTGCATGACTGACTAAGTGTCTGAGTAACTCCATGGATGAGTGACAGTCTATGAGTGTCTGTTTACACTGAGTGTATCTAAGGTTATATTAGAGTCTGAAGAGGTTCATCGTATTATCACATGATTGATGTCATCAGTGATGTGATCAGTAATGTCAAATGAGATGTCATCAGTGATGTCATCAGTGATGTCTTTTGAGATGTCATCAGTGATGTCATTTGAGATGTCATCAGTGATGTCATCAGTGATGTCACTGACCATGTCATGAATGATGTAATATGTGACATGATCAGCAGTGGATTGCGGGTGCGCGATATATAGTTAGTACAACTAACTATATATGGAATTTCAATGGTTTTGTGTGAGTAAAATAAGGTTTTTTAAATGCTAATTCCTAACTATATATGGTCTATAACCTATGGTTTTTTCAGTGAATTTTCAAGGTTTTGTAAATGCTAATTCCTAACTATATATGGTCTATAACCTATGGTTTTTTCAGTGAATATATATATATATATATATATATATATATATATATATATATATATATATATATTTATATATATAACATTTCTATGGCAAAATGAAACCCCTCATTTTGTTCCTTTTCAAATTAAATGTATTAAGTGTTACCACTTTATTCCAATCAAGATGACTTCAGGTGTGCCATACTTTTGTCATAAGTAAGACTGTTAGCGTTCTAGTTGTTCTTTAGAACACTCTGGGACATTCTGTCATTGGGCTATAGTTGGGCTACATCTGGCTGATATTTGGGCTACATTTGTTTTTTTTGTCTCTGGTGGCCATGTTTGGGCTACATTGGGCTACATTGGGCTACATTGGGCTACATTTGGGCTCTAACATATATATAGCCCAATGTAGCCCAATATATATTTTTCACAGTTAATTTTCGTAAAAACCACTGGAGCATATATCTTGAGACATAGCAAAGGCACATCGGGCTACCAGTCCCTACAATTTTGCCAGGTTTTGTGGAAATCCATTCAGCCGTTCGAGCTAAAAGTGAATCCAACCTCCCTATGGAAAACTCAATGTTAAAAACACGTTGTGGGACCCCCCTTTTTTCTCGGCCCCCGCTTGACGTAACCCCCCAAACTTTCAGGGGACGGTCAGAAACGAAATGTGCCATTTTCCTGAAAATTTCAGCCAATTCCGTCAATCAACGCCAAAGTTATTCAACATAGAATTTTCAGAAATCCCTATTCAAAAAAATCCTAACTATATATACCTACTGGCGACTGCCAGTAGGTAATATATATATATATATATATATATATATATATATATATATATATATATATATATATATATATATATATATATATATATTCCAAAACTCGCAGCTCCCAACTTCAGGAAGAACCAGTGGAGACCCCAGTTAGTGGCAGCAGATTTATTCAAGAGCGGTAGCCTGCCAGCAGGAACTCCCTTAGACAAGTTAAAACACCATGGATCCAGCCAAACGCGTTTCGAGAGTAGATTCTCTTCATCAGTGGCTACTGGAGTGGCGAGGGGAAAGCAGCTTGTTGGCACCTCCTACTTAAACTTCTACCTGCCCATGTGGGCGTGGCCCTCGGGCCTTCTGGGTGATGTAGTCCGTGCCAGAAAATGAAACACAGTGGGTGCGCTTTCACCTTGTCAAATGTTCCCATAATTTCGGTGTAATTGTCTCAGTGTCCCCGCTCCGCTTCTCATGCCGTCGCTCCCGCTGAAAGCGGAACACCTTACTGCATAGGTGTAGGCTCTGTCTCCCTCCGCTGTTGAGCAGCGTAAATGACGCTGCTGCGGCCCCGCTCACACCGCGGGTGGCTCTTCCAAGGGAGTTCCTGCTGGCAGGCTACCGCTCTTGAATAAATCTGCTGCCACTAACTGGGGTCTCCACTGGTTCTTCCTGAAGTTGGGAGCTGCGAGTTTTGGAATGTTAAACGGCCTGCCCAGGTCGGTGGAAGAGCCGCCCGCGGTGTGAGCGGGGCCGCAGCAGCGTCATTTACGCTGCTCAACAGCGGAGACAATTACACCAAAATTATGGGAACATTTGACAAGGTGAAAGCGCACCCACTGTGTTTCATTTTCTGGCACGCACTACATCACCCAGAAGGCCCGAGGGCCACGCCCACATGGGAAGGTAGAAGTTTAAGTAGGAGGTGCCAACAAGCTGCTTTCCCCTCGCCACTCCAGTAGCCACTGATGAAGAGAATCTACTCTCGAAACGCGTTTGGCTGGATCCATGGTGTTTTAACTTGTCTAAGGGAGTTCCTGCTGGCAGGCTACCGCTCTTGAATAAATCTGCTGCCACTAACTGGGGTCTCCACTGGTTCTTCCTGAAGTTGGGAGCTGCGAGTTTTGGAATATATATATATATATATAACATTTCTATGGCAAAATGAAACCCCTCATTTTGTTCCTTTTCAAATTAAATGTATTAAGTGTTACCACTTTATTCCAATCAAGATGACTTCAGGTGTGCCATACTTTTGTCATAAGTAAGACTGTTAGCGTTCTAGTTGTTCTTTAGAACACTCTGGGACATTCTGTCATTGGGCTATAGTTGGGCTACATCTGGCTGATATTTGGGCTACATTTGTTTTTTTTTGTCTCTGGTGGCCATCTTTGGGCTACATTGGGCTACATTGGGCTACATTGGGCTACATTTGGGCTCTAACATATATATAGACCAATGTAGCCCAATATATATTTTTCAAAGTTAATTTTCGTAAAAACCACTGGAGCATATATCTTGAGACATAGCAAAGGCACATCGGGCTACCAGTCCCGACAATTTTGCCAAGTTTTGTGGAAATCCATTCAGCCGTTCGAGCTAAAAGTGAATCCAACCGCCCTATGGAAAACTCAATGTTAAAAACACGTTTTGGGACCCCCCTTTCTTCTCGGCCCCCGCTTGACGTAACCCCCCCAAACTTTCAGGGGACGCTCAGAAACAAAATGTGCCATTTTCCTGGAAATTTCAGCCAATTCCGTCCATCAACGCCAAAGTTATTCAACATAGAATTTTCAGAAATCCCTATTCAAAAAAATCCTAACTATATATACCTACTGGCGACTGCCAGTAGGTAATATATATATATATATATATATATATATATATATATATATATATATATATATATATATATATATATATATATATATATATATATATATATATATATATATAACATTTCTATGGCAAAATGAAACCCCTCATTTTGTTCCTTTTCAAATTAAATGTATTAAGTGTTACCACTTTATTCCAATCAAGATGACTTCAGGTGTGCCATACTTTTGTCATAAGTAAGACTGTTAGCGTTCTAGTTGTTCTTTAGAACACTCTGGGACATTCTGTCATTGGGCTATAGTTGGGCTACATCTGGCTGATATTTGGGCTACATTTGTTTTTTTTGTCTCTGGTGGCCATCTTTGGGCTACATTGGGCTACATTGGGCTACATTTGGGCTCTAACATATATATAGCCCAATGTAGCCCAATATATATTTTTCAAAGTTAATTTTCGTGAAAACCACTGGAGCATATATCTTGAGACATAGCAAAGGCACATCGGGCTACCAGTCCCTACAATTTTGTCAAGTTTTGTGGAAATCCATTCAGCCGTTCGAGCTAAAAGTGAATCCAACCGCCCTATGGAAAACTCAATGTTAAAAACACGTTTTGGGACCCCCCTTTTTTCTCAGCCCCCGCTTGACGTAACCCCTTCCAAACTTTCAGGGGACGCTCAGAAACAAAATGTGCCATTTTCCTGAAAATTTCAGCCAATTCCGTCCATCAACACCAAAGTTATTCAACATAGAATTTTCAGAAATCCCTATTCAAAAAAATCCTAACTATATATACCTACTGGCGACCGCCAGTAGGTAATATATATATATATATATATATATATATATATATATATATATATATATATATATTACCTACTGGCGGTCGCCAGTAGGTATATATAGTTAGGATTTTTTCTCTATGGGTTTTTTGAAAATTCTATGTCTAATAACTTTGGCGTTTGTGGACGGAATTGGCTGAAATTTTCAGGAAAATGGCACATTTTGTTTCTGGGCATCCCTTGAAAATTTGGGGGGGGGTCGTCAAGGGGGGGCCGAGAAAAAAGGGGGGTCCCAAAACGTGTTTTTAACATTGAGTTTTCCATAGGGCGGTTGGCCTCACTTTTAGCCCGAACGGCTGAATGGATTTGCACGAAACTTGGCAAAATTGTAGGGACTGGTAGCCCGATGTGCCTTTTGTAGGTCTCAATATATGTGCTGCAGTGGATTTTGAGAAATTAACGTTTAAAAAAAGATATATATCTGTAACAGCGGACCGGGCAGCGCTCCAGTACGCGTACTTTTCGCGCAACGGAGCTTTGTGAAGCGAAGCTGATTGGTTCTCCGGCGTCTGTCAACATTCCAAACAGTCCGTAGCGGCCGCCATCTTGTCTCTCGGTAGGATCGAGAGACAAGAGGAGGCCAAAGCGAAGGGGCAAATGACCATAAGGGGGCATAGTACATTGTCGCTCACCCCCTAGGTTTGATGTGGAGGTTTTAAAAGGGCCCCGCGGGGCAAAAAAAAATAAAAATAATAATAATCGAACAGCTGAATGGATTTGCACGAAACTTGGCAAAATTGTAGGGACTGGTAGCCCGATGTGCCTTTGCTAGATCTCAATATATGTGCTCCAGTGGATTTTGAGAAATTAACGTTCAAAAAAAGATATATATCTGTAACAGCGCACCGCGTACTTTTCGCGTTACGGAGCTTTGCGAAGCGAAGCTGATTGGCTCTCCGGTGTCTGTAAACATTCCAAACAGTCAGTAGCGGCCGCCATCTTGTCTCTCGGTAGGATCGAACAGCTGAATGGATTTGCACGAAACTTGGCAAAATTGTAGGGACTGGTAGCCCGATGTGCCTTTGCTAGGTCTCAATATATGTGCTTCAGTGCATTTTGAGAAATTAACGTTCAGAAACAAGATAAAATTATATGTGTATTACCTAGCTGTTGCTAACACCAGTTAGCGACGGCTAGTAGAAGATAGCGACCATCTTGGGCCCCACTTTGCATGTGAGTGATATTTATCACTAATGACATGCAAAGTGGGCATGCCAAGATGTTAGCGACTGGAAACAGTCGCTAACATCGCTATCTCCTATTATCAACTTTTGGAAATATTCGAGATAAGCGCGAATATCTCCAAAAGCTACCACCTGCCCTGAGCAGTTCTTAGCCATGTTATCCAATGGGAGGTGGATAACATGGCTAAGAGCATTAGCTCAGTAATGCATGAATATCGCTGAGTTTTCAGCGATATTAATGCATTGCGGTCGTTTTTTATCGTATTTCCGATAAACCTTGATAATAGCAAGGTTTATCTGCGATAATTTCTGACGGTAAAAAAATCGTTGCTAAGCATCGTTAGGGATAAATATCGCTTAACTTTGGTAATATGCCCCAACGTCTGTTAACGTTCGATT
This sequence comes from Lissotriton helveticus, assembly GCF_964261635.1. NCBI lineage: Eukaryota > Metazoa > Chordata > Amphibia > Caudata > Salamandridae > Lissotriton > Lissotriton helveticus. Next base: position 1,006,773,178 of record NC_136063.1, on the reverse strand, counting down.
CGAAGGAAATCAGGAAGTGTTGAAAAACATTGTCTGCGCCATCTTGTCTTTTTTCAAATGCCACACTTTTGTCGTGCACGGCAGCCATTTTAGATGCCTTGACCAGACCCACTCTGTGCACGCTGTCGATCCTTAGCATGGCTCCCCACCCTCGCAAGCATCTCCCCCAGGCAGTGGTCACCCCCGCTCTCTGTCTTATGCATGGGTAATAAACCTCCCCCATCTGCGCTGCTCTTCCCTGAGAATCACACCCTGTGCCCGCCCGACACCTCCCTTTCGCCCTATTCACTACCGCACCCTCTGATACTCCTTTTCCTCTGTGTCCGATTGTCCAGGCTGGTCCTAGGGTATCAGCTAGCCCTGCAGATGTAGTTTATGGCCACAGCTGTAAAGAATCACCCCTCTTCAAAGGAGTTATAGTAGATCAAGGCCCACACTCGATGAGATCCGTCACAGCAGAAGCGTTGCTATTATCTGAAAACCATCCTGTATTGTGATTGGGGAGGGGACCGAGCGTGAAGCGGAAGATTCCAGGGATGACTCTTTGTACATCAAAGTTTTTACAATTATGTGTCACATTAAAAATATATAGCACTCCGACAAAGTAGTAAGATTATAAAACTTTAATAATTTATAAATATATACAAGAAAACAAAAATAGTAATAACATATAAACATTTTTAGGGAAAAACAACGAAGTAGCGGTCGGCTGTGCGAATAGTCCCAACGCAGCACAACGTCCAGATTTCCGGCGTGGGGCGTCGCGGGGGGTGGGTCATCAGTAGCAAACTGTTGTGCGAATAGTTCCAAGGCAGCAGAACGCGCTGAAATCTAGATGACACTAAAGTGATGTCTAGTAAGTTGCCACCCAGCAAATAACGGCATGGGGCGTCGCGGGGGGTGGGTCATCAGTAGCAAACTGTTGCGCGAATAGTTCCAAGGCAGCAGAACGATGGCACCAAGGTGATGTCCAGTAAGTTGCCGCACTGGTTTTGGTATCCTACAATGCTGCTCCGAATAACGGCGCGGGGCGCCCCGGGGGAGGCGGTGAACGGGCCTGTCCAGGTGGAGTGTCATCTGTTGTAGTGGGGCGCCCCTTTACCGTTTCAGTTGCCATTCCGTCCGTTTTTGGTCCACTGTGTCAAAAGCCGCAATTCAGCTGAGTTGCGCCCACTCTTGCGGTGCAGCGATAGGCGGCTGTCACAGGACTCTCAAAATGGCGGCAGGCTGTTTCCTTTTTGGGCCTGGTCCACTGAAATGGCCCTGGGAGACCTTGGAAATCGGACGCTTGTCTGCTAGGTCTTGGACCCCATTCTCGAAAGCGTCCCCTCCGCCTTGAGAATTCATCAAAAGTTTTGGGGGCTCCGACTCTTGCAGGCTTCTGGTGGGGAGCGGCTGCCATGATTGCTCGCGGAATGACCACGACTGAGCTACGAGATGGTGGTGCTTTCATGCTGACGCCAGCTTCAGTCTGAAACATCCAGAAACAAGGTGGGGCTTTCATCGTTTGGGGAAAAAAAAAAGTTTTCATCCTATGAAAAGTGTTGTTTTTAGGTCACATGATCATGCCTTCCATCATTAGGAAACCAAAAGTAAAATGAACCAATGAAAAGTTTTATAAACAAGTCACATGACCTGTTATGCGGCATAGGGTGTAAAATGCGGAGAAAATACGTTGGTACGTGAGGCGGCGTCAATGTGGAGGCTTTAAAAGGGCCCCGCGGGGCAAAAAAACAAAAATATTTTTTGTTTTTTTTGCGTGGGTAGCGCCCGGTACGCGTACCGGGAAGCGGTCGGAGGAGCGTACTATGAGGAGAAAAGAAAGACAGGGTATAAACATTTTGGCAATTTTGTTATAAATGGAAGGTAGTTCTGAAAAGAACTGTTTTTTTATTCTTTTTCTTTTTTTTTATTTTTTTTATGAATTTTCTGAACAATTTTTTGATTTTTTTTTGGATTTTTGAAAACTATTTTGTGTTTTTTTTGTGTTTTGTAAGGGGGAAATAACAAAAAAGCAGGGTTAGAACATGTCTCAACAGGAGCAAAAAAAAATAAAAAGGATTCATTGTTTTCTCATCTTGTAGCATTTATGATTTTCTCCAGCTCGGTTAATCAAAGTAATACTCTTCTCTCCATAAGCAATAGTTCCTCCACAATATATACAAACTATTTTGTAGTGTGCAAAAGGAGCTTGAATATTGGGGATTATTTCTCGGCCTTCTGGTCCGGCGAATGAGCTTTGACCCCTGTTGGTGCTGGGGATGACATCTGGGGGGTTGGCAGCAAGATCCCTTACTTGTGCTTGGGAAAGATTATTGGGATGCCATCGCTCCATGTGGCGAATCATTGTATGATTGCCAAAGCTGTATTTCTTGTTGGGGTTGCCACGAGAAAGTATATTTTTGCAAATCAAACAAGACACCTGGGGTGCATTGACCTTCTTTTGTCCAGGTGGAATTTTAAAGAATTGCCATATGTAGTGGTCTTTAATATGGCTCTGCCTTGGTGTTTCTGGCAGGAACTGCCTTACTTGCTCTTCCTCCTCCTCCTCCTCTTCGTCCTCATTATCTTCCTCTCTACCAAAGTCCAGTGTTGGTGGTGGTCCTTTTGGTGGTGGTGGTGGTGGTGGTTGCTGAGAAGCACCAGCTGCAGCTATTACAGAAGCCATTGTGAAAAATAGGTCTTGCTCTCTGGAAATAGAAAGTAAGAATGAGGTAAAAAGAAGGAGGGGTTTTCATCATTTGAGAAAAAAAAATAGTTCTAAACCAATGAAAAGTGTTATTTTTAGGTCACATGACCAAGCCTAACAACATTATGAAACCAAAAGTGAAATGAACCAATGAAAAGTGTTATTAACAAGTCACATGACCTCTCACGCTTATGTTACGCGCTGCGGAACACGCCCCGGATAGCTTCCGGGTCGCTGCGCTTCGCGCCTTGGTCCGCGCCCCGGAGCACTTCCGGGTGCGCTAACGCGGTACGTCATAAGACGCATTACGCGGTAACGCGATACGTCGCGCTTACGCGACGCGCCGTGGATCGCTTCCGGGGAGCTGCGTTTCGCGCATCGGTCCGCGCCCAGGAGCACTTCCGGGTGCGCTAACGCGGCGCGTCATAAGACGCATTACACGACAACGTGATACGTCACGCTTCCGCGACGCGTCACGATAATGATTTCTAACGTGGCAGTTGCGCTAACGGAACGTTTACCGGTTCGCGGACCGGGTCGCGGCATCAAATTGAGCTAACGGGAAGCTTCTTACATCATTAGGAAACCAAAAGTGAAATGAACCAATGAAAAGTGTTATTACCAAGTCACATGACCTGCTGTGTTTACGTTACGCGCTTTGCAGGGCCTCCCGGTTTGCTTCCAGAAACCTGTGCTTTGCGACTCGGTAAGCGTACCAGTTCGCTAACGTAGCACGTCATATGACGTATCACACGACAACGCGAAACGTCATGCGGACGGGAGGCGTGATGATGTTGTTTTCTAACGCGGCAGTTGCGGTAAAGAAACGTTTATATGCTCGCGGTCTATTTCGCGGCATCAAGGTCAGCTAACGGGAAGCTTCCCGATTCGCGAAGCGGGAACGAAGAAAAAAAAAATATTAAAAAAAAAAGTTATTAATAAACATATAAAATATATTTTTGGATTTAAAGAAGAATACATTTTACAGGTATAGATATTAGCTTTTAAAAAACCAATGAAATTCACTGAAAAAACCATAGGTTATAGACCATATATAGTTAGGAATTAGCATTTACAAAACCTTGAAAATTCACTGAAAAAACCATAGGTTATAGACCATATATAGTTAGGAATTAGCATTTACAAAACCTTATTTTACTCACACAAAACCATTGAAATTCCATATATAGTTAGTTGCACTAACTATATATCGCGCACCCGCAATCCACTGCTGATGATGTCACATATTACATCATTCATGACATGGTCAGTGACATCACTGATGACATCTCAAATGACATCACTGATGACAATACTGATGACATCTCATTTGACATCAATGACCACATCACTGATGATATCATTCATGTGACAATACAATGCATCTCCTCACATTTTAATATAACCTCTGTTACACCCAGTGTTAAATACAGAGTATAATTTTTGAAACCATTGACACACCAATACTAGTTACTACATACACACTCACTGATTCCTATGTCTACACACACATTCACTCATTCACCCATACAATCATTCATACATACAATCACTCATCTTTACAACACTATCATATGCACTCATACACCTATACAGACACTCACACTCTGCCACTCATCCATGGAGTTACTCACACACCTAGTCAGTCCTGTAAAGAATCAATCACACTTCCATTTTCTAATCTATACAGTTAAACATAGAGCACCTTACATTTTCAAACATATACTAACACATACTTACTCTCTTATACAATCATTGATACAAGTACACATTGATCTGCACAGAGTCACACACCTCCCAGCCAGCCACACACACACTCAGTCTCCCATACAAATACTTGGACAATCAATCAATAACCCATATAGTTACTCATATAGCTACTGATCAACACATGCAGCAGTTTACAGAACAACAGACATAATGATGCACAAATTAAGACAGTTTAGTCACTAACCCATGCACTCAGTGAGACACATTTAATCACTCACTCATACATTCAGTCATGCACCTACTAAATCCTTCGTCCAGACACTTATACTTCCACTCATTCTTCAATATGTAAGACATATTTTAACTTTACAGAAACATACAGTCACTGGATGTTGTCATCAGTGATGTCATTTGAGATGTCATCAGTGATGTCATCAGTGATGTCACTGACCATGTCATGAATGATGTAATATGTGACATCATCAGCAGTGGATTGCGGGTGCGCGATATATAGTTAGTGCAACTAACTATATATGGAATTTCAATGGTTTTGTGTGAGTAAAATAAGGTTTTGTAAATGCTAATTCCTAACTATATATGGTCTATAACCTATGGTTTTTTCAGTGAATATATATATATATATATATATATATATATATATATATATTACCTACTGGCGGTCGCCAGTAGGTAGTTATAGTTAGGACCTAGTTTCCATAGGAAATCCTCAACATTCTATTTGGATTAACTTTGGCCCTGGTGGATGAATCTTTGCGAATTTCTCAAAGACGATGGCTCGGTCCGCTGCGCTCCTTCCCGGAAAGTTTGGGGGGGATTGGTGAAGCGGGGGCTGAGATAAAAGGGGGGTCCCAAAACGTGTTTTCTCCATGTTATTTTCCATAGGACGTTTAGACACGGCTACAGGTCGAACGGCTGAATGGGTTTATAAGAAATTTGGCAAAACTGTAGAGTCCGGCTCGCAGATTACGCTTTTTTTGGAATGGTGTAAATCCGTTCAGTAGTTGCTGAGAAAATTAAAGTTAAAGTCAATTATATATCTGTAAGCGCGCACGGGTGCGCGCACTCATGCGGCTGCGCGCGAGCGGAATCTTTTTTTTGCTGCGTGACGTGTGTTAACGTTCGATTCGAAGGAAATCAGGAAGTGTTGACCGCCATTTTGTCACTGCGAGTAAATATATTGTTCATTTGAAAGCGTTGGAACATGGAAAGGGGAGAAGGTAGAGATTGTTTTGCTGCGTAGGTTTTCTCAGGGTGTGCAGTAAGGTCCTTAAAGGCGAAAATATATATATATATTTGTTTTTTAAAAGTTGCGGGGTGCGCGCACTCGGGCGCACACACTTATTTAGAAGAGTGTGAAAATGGAGATAAATCAGAAGTTTGAGTGCTTTGATATAAGGTGGCTCTGAAAAGAGCCCTTGTGTTAATTGAGTTTTTTCTGCATTTATAAGTAAGTAGCGATGCAGAGCCGGATGTTGCAGAGGAAGATTCTGTTTCTGTCTTCCTTCTTACTTAGTTATGGTTTTTTCACTCTCACTGCAGGCTTTTAGTCTGTGGATGGAAATCCATGAACCTAGACTCACCTATGAAAATCATACTATTTATGCTTGACTGAGGCCAAGGAGATCAGAGTGCATGTGTGTGTAAGGTGATGTACCTCTGGGGAGATGATGTTACGTTTAAACGTAGCCCCTGAGTGCTTAGTTCGGTTCTGTTCTCTCACTGTTGTTGATTTAGAGCCCCAAATACAAAGGCTTGTTGTTGCTTGTGAATCCCCAAGTGTATATTTGCTCATACTGATCCATAACGCCCCGGCGTATCCATGTCGTAGGCTGCACGAGTGGGCGAAACTCAGCTGGCCGAGCAAGACTTGGGGAGGGGGCAGGAGCCAAGAGGAAACAAGGAGGGGTTTTCATCATTTGGGACAAAAAATATTTCTAAACCAATGAAAAGTTTTATTAACAAGTCACATGACCTGTTATGCTTACGTTACGCGCTCCGCGCCGCGCCCCGGATTGCTTCCGGGAAGCTGCGCTTCGCGCCTCGCGCACCGGAGCACTTCCGGGTGCGCCAACGCAGTGTGTCATATGACGCATTATGCAACAACGCGATACGTCGTTGGGGCTCCACCGGAACTGATTGAATTGGTAGTCTACAGTGTTTCTGGAAGTTTCAGACTGAAGCTGGCGTCAGCATGAGAGCACCCCGTGGCTACGTCGTGGCCATTCTGCGAGCAATCATAGCAGAAGCTCCCCACCGGAACTCTGCGGGAGTCGGGGGCCCCCGGTGACTCTTGTAGAATCTTCAAGGCTGATGGGAGGCTTTTGGGAATGGGGCCCATGCCGTAGCAGTCAAGCGTCCGAGTTCCAGGGTTGTCCAGAGCCATCCTTGCAGGCCAGGCCCAAGTCTGTGGAGCCGACTGCCATTTCCTGAGCTCCGTGGCAGCCGCCTGTCGCTGTACCGCAAGAGTGGGTGCAATTCAGCCGGATGGCGGGTGAGACGCTGTATAGCAAGAGCAGGCGTAATTCAGCTGGCCGAGCGAGGCACTGTGCCGCAGGAGCGGGCGCAACTCAGCTTGTCGAGTGAAGCGCTGGGGTGTAGCTGAGAAACCTCCACCTGGGGAGGTGGGGGAGGCTCGTTCGCGCCGCCTCTCCCTTCCAGTGCACCCCACGCCGTCTCCTGGCACAGGTATATGTGATGGTTGGACCAGGGCACCGCAGGATGTGTCTTCAGGTCAAACGGATTGTGGGACAAGGTCCAGAATGGAAGAGTCACCAAAAGGCTAAAAGTTCCACCTGACCCCGGGAGCCGGCCGCCTATGTCGAGTGAAGTGCTGGGGTGCAGCTGAGAAACCTCCACCTGGGGAGGTGGGGGAGGCTCGTTCGCGCCGCCTCTCCCTTCCAGTGCACCCCACGCCGTCTCCTGGCACTGGTATATGTGATGGTTGGACCAGGGCACCGCAGGACGTGTCTTTAGGGGTGTAGCTGAGAAACCTCCACCTGGGGAGGTGGGGGAGGCACGTTCGCGCCGCCTTTCCCTTCCAGTGCACCCCACGCCGTCTCCTGGCGCAGGTATAAGTGATGGTTGGACCAGGGCACCGCAGGACGTGTCTTTAGGTCAAACCCTCAACTATGGCACCCAACATCCAGGACTTATGACATTTGTGGAAGGCTGTGACATCGAAGCATCTCAGGGACCAAGCATATGCAGAGTCCTTCCTACAGCCTCTGCGTTCCTTCTTACCTAGTTATGGTTTTTTCACTGCCACTCCAGGCTTTTAGTCTGTGGATGGCAAACTACGAGCCTACATTCACCTATGAAAATCTTACTATTGATGCTTGACTGAGGACAAGGAGATCAGTGAAGCGCTGGGGTGTAGCTTAGAAACCTCCACCTGGGGAGGTGGGGGTGGCTCGTTCGCACCGCCTCTACCTTCCAGTGCACCCCACGCCGTCTCCTGGCGGAGATGTTGCAGCAGGCTGCCATGTAAATAGTTATTTAATTAAACGTTTTACCCTGTTACTTTGTTGGTGTGTTGTATATATTTATAATATTTGCATAGGGTTTCTCGTTATTTTGGGCGGGGTGGGCGGCGGAGGAATTTCACTGAAAAAACCATGCATTTGGATCGATGTTGCAGCAGGCTACCATGTAAATAGTTATTAAATGAAACGTTTTACCCTGTTACTTTGTTGGTGTGTTGTATATATTTATAATATTTGCATAGGGTTTCTCGTTATTTTGGGCGGGGTGGGGGGCGGAGCAAATTCACTGAAAAAACCATAGGTTATAGACCATATATAGTTAAATATCTCAAGTCCATCTCTGCACTCGATGGAGATACAGGTCGTCGATCAAAAAATGTGCTGGCCACCTCTAATGGTAATAGCGTGGCCAGGGCTTTTGTCAATGCCTCTGCAAATTGCACAGGGTGCACTTGTTTGACATGCCGCACCATGGTATGTATGGGAAAGGAATATTTTTTTGTTGGATTTCCTCTTGAGAGAAACGAGTCACATATCGTGCAGGTTACTTTTGGTGCATTTACTTTCTTTTGATGTTCAGGATAAGTGAAAAATTGCCAGATGAAAGATTCTTTTTTTCTTCTTAAAGGTAGTCGATCATTTTGTTCAGATTCGGAAGATGAATGAGATACGGTAGCCATTTCACCAAAGTCTTCCGAAAAATGTAGGACGTTGTTCTCTCTTGAGAGTAGAAAAGATAGTGAGAGAAGTGGGTGGAGTGCTGCGTGTAAATTCCAGAATAGAAACTAGTAAGAACCAATTGGAAGTGTTGTTTTCATGTTGCAGCAGGCTGCCATGTAAATAGTTATTTAATAAAACGTTTTACCCTGTTACTTTGCTGGTGTGTTGTATTTATTTATAATATTTGTATAGGGTTTGTCGTTATTTTGGGCGGGGTGGGCGGCGGAGCCGAGCTATCTTGCAGCCATCATGGCGTCGAGCTCGGTTTCTCTCACTAGTTTCGTATTTCTCATGAGGGGTTGTTCCTAATGTTTCTATTTTAGCGAGGTGAAAAAGAGATCCTATCAGTGGCCTACTGATTTTGCTCGATTCCTTTTGTTTTTTCTAACGATTTTTAAGTTAAAGTTTGCTAGCACGATACAGCGGCTAGTCCGCATTTTATATATATGTCTTTTTTATTAGGGGTCTCCTCCGGTGGGGTCGGACGATCTACCTCTAATAACCGGTAAGTGTTCCTCTGAAGGAATGCGTCTTGAAAGTGGCTGACTGTAATGTATGATATTTCACTCAGTGACTTTCAGGCCCATGCTGTTTCAAAACTGTGCATGTGCTTGAAGCAGGCTTAGGTATTGACGCAGCATTGTGAATATAGTGCATTGGTGAGCCTTGCTGGAGCTGCATCACAGTTGTGATGCAACTCTAGCAATGTATTAGTTTTTGAGCACAGATGTGTTACGCATGTATAGTGTTTTTGTACCATGGTGCGCCACATTTCAAATGCGTGGCCAGGGCTCTTGTCGATGCCTGTGCAAATTCCACAGGGTGCACTTGTGTGACATGCCGCACCATGGTATGTATGGAAAAGGAATATTTTTTTCTTGGATTTCCTCTTGAGAGAACATAATTGCATATCGTGCAGGTAACTTTTGGCGCATTCACTTTCTTTTGTTCTTCAGGATAAGTGAAAAATTGTCAAATAAAAGATTCCTTTTTTCTTTTTAAAGGTAGTCGCTCATTTCCTTCAGATTCAGAAGATGAATGCGGGGCGGCAGTCATTTCAGCAAAGTCTTCCGAAGGGTGTTGAACGTTGTTCTCTTTTGAGAGTAGAAAAGATAGTGAGAGAAGTGGGTGGAGTGCTCCGTGTAAATTGCAGAATAGAAACTACTAAGAACCAATTGGAAGTGTTGTTTTCAAGTCACATGACTTCACATGCGCGTCTCAGGACGTGTACGCGGTGATAGTATCTGGTCACGTACGCCATTTGGAAGTAGCGGTCTAATTCAGCGAAGTTTCAAAATGTGAAAAGGAGTAAATCCAAACATATCCGGATTTAATATATCTTCTGAGCTCGATTCAAGCATACAATTGTTAAAGTATAAAACCTTTTATATTTTTTTTAAAATACCAAGGTGTGTACATTCGGTCACACACGAAAGTTTAAAAAGACATTTGGCTCCATTTAATGAAAATTTTCATAATATTAAAAAAGAAGCCTAGGTTTAGTCTCTTTTACGTATTATAAGTTCTTTGATGGGTCTATGAAGAAATTCAATAAGTTCAGATTGCAAAGTTTTCACGAAATATATAGGCGGGTGCGCGCAGTCGGTCGCGCACGAAAGCCTGGAAATACGCTATCCATTTTATTGAGAACTGTTGCCGAGAGTGCGCACACCGGGTCGTGCACGAAAGTTTAGAAAGGCTATTTTTATTTAGAGGCAAATTTTAATGCGTTGAAAAAAAGGCAAGGTACAGACTTTCTAATTCTGTATCGCTTTACAAGGAGTCTCTATGCAACTTGAACAGTGAAGAAAACAGCTTGTTTCTGAAAAAAATATTGCCAGAACTTTATTGACAAAAGTATAGGTTGTATACACGAGATATTTCTGAATTAGCATTTTAAAAACCAATGAAATTCAGTGAAAAAACCATAGGTTTTACACACGTTATAGTTAGGAAGTAGCATTTACAAAACCTATGAAATTCACTGAAAAAACCATAGGTTTGACACCAGTTATAGTTAGCTGGAAATTTTACTGATATAAAACCAATGAAATTCCACGTTATAGTTAGTTGGACTCACTATAACTTGCGCGTGTAATGCACTACTGATGACGTCACATATTACATCACTCATGACATCACTGATGACACCATCCAGTGAATGTGTGTCTTTCTGAAAAATAAATATGTGTTATATATGTATATATTATTGAATATCTTAGTGAATACATATATTAGTGAGTAATGCTTAAATATTTAAATATATGTATTAGTGTTTCACTTTGTGTATAAGTGGCTACATGGGTTGATGAGTAGGTACATGTGTATGTATATAGGTTATTAGATTTTTTTCTTAGTATCAGTATGAGTGTTTGCATGCTTTGGTGGGAGTATTACTTAGTACATAGATGCAAGAATGACTGAGTCTCTGTTTGTATGTGTTTTGAAGACAGCATATGTGCAGGACTGTATGGGTGCATGAGTGTGTATATGTCTGTGTTAGTGAGTGAATGACTGTCTTATTAGTGTCTTTATCAGTAACTACATATGTTTTAATCTAGTATATGTGAATATTGATGTATATAAGTGAGTATATGTGAGAGTGAGGGATTGTAAGAGTTCCTGTTTAAATTAGTATGTGTTTCTATAAGTGATTTTTTAAGAGAGTAAGTATGTGTAAGTGTCCTTAGAAGTAAAGTGGTAGTGTGTGTATAGCTGTTTATGCAAATAAATGGATGTTCAATAGTTTATTTGCATGTGTGAGTATGTGTGTGAATAACTTTTGGATGACTGTCGGTGTGTAACAGGATGTGTAGGTGTATCACTACATATGATTAGTGAATATATGTATGAGTGACTATATAGAACTGTTGGTGAATTAGTGCATGTGTATATAGATGGTGGAATTATTGAATTGGTTGTTGTAACTGGTATGGGTATCTCAATTTTTTTGAAAATTTTAGTTTCTATTTTTGAATATGTGTTTTTAAGGGTTAGATTACAGTGAAAGGAGGTCTGTCACTGTGTCACAAGGATGGTGTCATCAGTGATGTCATGAGTGATGTAATATGTGACGTCATCAGCAGTGCATAACACGCGCAAGTTATAGTGAGTCCAACTAACTATAACGTGGAATTTCATTGGTTTTATATCGGTAAAATTTCCAGCTAACTATAACTGGTGTCAAACCTATGGTTTTTTTCAGTGAATTTCATAGGTTTTGTAAATGCTACTTCCTAACTATAACGTGTGTAAAACCTATGGTTTTTTCAGTGAATATATATATATATATATATATATATAACATTTCTATGGCAAAATGAAACCCCTCATTTTGTTCCTTTTCAAATTAAATGTATTAAGTGTTACCACTTTATTCCAATCAAGATGACTTCAGGTGTGCCATACTTTTGTCATAAGTAAGACTGTTGGCGTTCTAGTTGTTCTTTATAACACTCTGGGACATTCTGTCATTGGGCTATAGTTGGGCTACATCTGGCTGATATTTGGGCTACATTTGTTTTTTTTTGTCTCTGGTGGACATCTTTGGGCTACATTGGGCTACATTGGGCTACATTGGGCTACATTGGGCTACATTTGGGCTCTAACATATATATAGCCCAATGTAGCCCAATATATATTTTTCAAAGTTAATTTTTGCAAAAACCACTGGAGCATATATCTTGAGACATAGCAAAGGCATATCGGGCTACCAGTCCCTACAATTTTGCCAAGTTTTGTGGAAATCCATTCAGCCGTTCGAGCTAAAAGTGAGTCCAACCGCCCTATAGAAAACTCAATGTTAAAAACAAGTTTTGGGACCCCCTTTTTTCTCGGCCCCCGCTTGACGAACCCCCCCCAAACTTTAAGGGGACGGTCAGAAACAAAATGTGCCATTTTCCTGAAAATTTCAGCCAATTCCGTCCATCAACGCCAAAGTTATTCAACATAGAATTTTCAGAAATCCCTATTCAAAAAAATCCTAACTATATATACCTACTGGCGACTGCCAGTTGGTAATATATATATATATATATATATATATATATATATATATATATATATATATTACCTACTGGCAGTCGCCAGTAGGTATATATAGTTAGGATTTTTTCTCTATGGGTTTTTTGAAAATTCTATGTCTAATAACTTTGGCGTTTGTGGACGGAATTGGCTGAAATTTTCAGGAAAATGGCACATTTTGTTTCTGAGCAGCCCTTGAAAATTTGGGGGGGGTTCGTCAAGGGGGGGCTGAGAAAAAAGGGGGGTCCCAAAACGTGTTTTTAACATTGAGTTTTCCATAGGGCGGTTGGCCTCACTTTTAGCCCGAACGGCTGAATGGATTTGCACGAAACTTGGCAAAATTGTAGGGACTAGTAGCCCGATGTGCCTTTTGTAGGTCTCAATATATGTGCTACAGTGGATTTTGAGAAATTAACGTTTAAAAAAAGATATATATCTGTAACAGCGGACCGGGCAGCGCTCCAGGACGCGTACTTTTCGCGCAACGGAGCTTTGTGAAGCGAAGCTGATTGGTTCTCCGGCGTCTGTCAACATTCCAAACAGTCCGTAGCGGCCGCCATCTTGTCTCTCTGTAGGATCGAGAGACAAGAGGAGGCCAAAGCGAAGGGGCAAATGACCATAAGGGGGAATAGTAGATCCTCGCTGACCCCCTACGTTTGATGTGGAGGTTTTAAAAGGGCCCCGTGGGGCAAAAAAAAAAAAATAATAATAATCGAACGGCTGAATGGATTTGCACGAAACTTGGCAAAATATTAGGGACTGGTAGCCCGATGTGCCTTTGCTAGGTCTCAATATATGTGCTCCAGTGGATTTTGAGAAATTAACGTTCAAAAAAAGATATATATCTGTAACAGCGCTCCGCTTCGCGTACTTTTGCGAAGCTGATTGGTTCTCCGGCGTCTGTCAACATTCCAAACAGTCCGTAGCGGCCGCCATCTTGTCTCTCGGTAGGATTGAGAGACAAGAGGAGGCCAAAGCGAAGGGGGAAATGACCATAAGGGGGCATAGTAGATCCTTCCTGACCTCTTAGGTTTGATGTACCATTTTGCCAAGTTTGGTGTAATTCCGTTCAGCCATTCAGGCTGTAGACGTATGTAAATGTCCTATGGAAAATTGCATGGGGAAAACACATTTGAAAGTGTTGAAATTTAGAACCAATTAAAATGTTAGTTTGGTTTTGTATTTGTGTGTGATGAAAGTTAATTGGTTATGTATATATTTCAAATGAGAGGAAACCACAGCCATTTTGTGATACTACTGTCTGAGGTACATTTGTGAGGAATTTTTGGTGGTGAATTTCTGGTGTTTGATTTACACAGTACTAACACTTCTCCTACTTTTAAAAAGGTGAGTTGTTAATTTGTAAGGGGACTATGTTGTACACTTGAAGATAATTTGAAAAATGTTTTCTGTTATTTATTTGCAGTCCTTCTGTTATACTAAATACTTGATAAAGTTAGTTTTATATTATGTATTACTAAAAACGATAAATGAAAGTGATTATTTTTTTCTGCAATTTACAGCAAGCAATTTCAAAATAAAATGGCTCACAATGAAGAGACCGTGGCAATTTCTTTTGAATTGTCCACTACATTGATTGAAATTGAGAGCACCAATAATGAAATATTGTCACAAGGAGGAGATGACTTGTATGATTCCATTAGATTGATTGAAATGGACAGCACCAATAATGAAATATTGGCACAAGGAGATGACTTGAATGATTCCACTACATTGATTGAAATTGAGAGCACCAATAATGAAATATTGTCACAAGGAGGAGATGACTTGTATGATTCCATTAGATTGATTGAAATGGACGGCACCAATAATGAAATATTGTCACAAGGAGGAGATGACTTGAATGATTCCACTACATTGATTGAAATTGAGAGCACCAATAATGAAATATTGTCACGAGGAGATGACTTGAATGATTCCACTACATTGATTGAAATTGACAGCACCAATAATGAAATATTGTCACAAGGAGGAGATGACTTGAATGATTTTTTTGATCAATCTCTTGATGGCGAATTTATCGAATGTTTGGAGACCATAGAGTTACAAGAATCATCATTGCAGACTTTTCATGAGGACATTGCTGATGAGGACATGTTACTAGTTCTTTCAAATTTAGAAAATTCTGAAGAATAAATTTATATTTAGAAATCAAAAATTGTTTGAGACATTATTCATTTTTATTTTTAATTTATGAGGTTGTAGCGAAGTGATTGTAGTATAAAATGAGACTTATAGTATAGAGTGCAACATTTTTATGTTACATGGTAAGTTTACTCATATTTACTTCCCTTCTGCCACTATATTATCTCCAATGTGTATTTGACATCTCTTCTTCATCTCCGGCCTCCTTTCTCTCACTGTGTCTCCGATGCATCTTATCGCTGCTATTTTGTGTAATTACAGAAGAGAGTAAAATAAAATAGTTCGGAACGTGAAAAGGGGGTAAAGTAGAGTACTCCTCACCCCCTAGGCCTTTTTAGGCAGTCCCAAAAGGATCAGTTTCTGCTTTCCTGAGAGATTATGGTATGAGTTCCATATACCACAATAACTTGCATTACAACATGCAAGATATCTATCTCTTTTTGGAGATATTCGCGCTAAGCGCGAATATCTCCAAAAAGTAACACCTGCCCTGAGCAGTTCTTAGCCATGTTATCCAATGGGAGGTGGATAACATGGCTAAGAGCATTAGCTCGGTAATGCATGAATATCGCTGAGTTTTTAGCGATATTGATGCATTGCGGCCGTTTATTATCGCATTTGCGATAAACCTTGATAATAGCAAGGTTTATCTTCGATAATTTCTGACGATGCTTAGCGGTAAAAAATTCGTTGGTAAGCATCGTTAGCGATAAATATCGCTTAACTTTGGTAATATGCCCCAACGTCTGTTAACGTTCGATTCGAAGGAAATGAGGAAGTGTTGAAAAACATTGTTTGCACCATCTTGCCTTTTTTGAAATGCCACACTTTTGTGGTGCACGGCAGCCATTTTAGATGTCTTGACCAGACCCACTCTCTGCACGCTGTTGATTCGTAGCATGGCTCCTCACCCTCGCAAGCATCTTCCCCAGGCACTGGTCACCCCCGCTCTCTGTCTTATGCATGGGCAATAAACCTCCCCCCATCTGCGCTGCTCTTCCCTGAAAATCACACTCTGTGCCCGCCCGACACCTCCCTTTCGCCCTATTCACTACCGCACCCTCTGACACTCCTCTTCCTCTGTGTCCGATTGTCCAGGCTATCAGCTAGCCCTGCAGATGTAGTTTATGGCCCCAGCTGTAAAGAATCACCCCTCTTCAAAGGAGTTATAGTAGATCAAGGCCCACACCCGATGAGATCCGTCACACCACACGCGTTCCTACTATCTGAAAACCATCCTGTATTGTGATTGGGGAGGGGACCGAGCCTGAAGCGGAAGATTCCAGGAATGACTCTTGGTACATCAAAGTTTTTACAATTATGTGTCACATTAAAAATATGTAGCACTCCAACAAAGTAGTAGGAATATAAAACTTTAATAACATATAAATATATACAACAAAACAAAAACAGTAAAAACATTTAAACAACGAAGAGACCGTGGCAATTTCTTTTGAATTATCCAATAGATTTATTGAAATTGACAGCACCAATAATGAAATATTCTTGTCAGTAGCGGTCTGTTGTGCGAATAGTTACAAGGCAGCAGAAGGCGCTGAAATCTAGATGGCACGAAAGTGATGTCTAGTAAGTTGCCGCCCAGCAAATAACGGCGTGGGGCGCCGCGGGGGTGAGTGAGTCCAGTAGGCACCACAGCTATTCTTACCGGCATCGCAGAATTACTGCTGGGGACAATGCCTGTGCTGTAGCAGGGTCACAGCAGAAACAAAAAGGATTTTGTTGAAGATGTTGTTGGTTTTAAATTTGAAAACAGTTCTGGTGTCAACTGCTATGCTAATGTAGTGGTTAATGTTTTGTTTTCTCTAGAAAATGTAAAAGAGGGGGAGGCAGTCCAAAGTTCCGTTAAAAGGGCAAAGGAAAGGATCGGTGGTTTGAACTATCAGTGAAAAAGGGGAGGGGGTGCAACAATTTTTCCTACCGGGTCACACTGTGCTTTCACCGGAACTGAGGTCTGCAGGATTCTAGTAATTCAAAGTGAGGCTGGCGCCAGCATGGGAGCGCAGACGTCCCGCGGATACAGTTTCGTCACTCCACGGGCGATCATGGCAGTCATTCCCCATCGGGGGTCGGAGACTCCCGCGGCTCCTCTAGAATCTTCAAGGTCGTGGAGGACTACGGTGGTGGAGTCAAGCAGTGACCGGGCCATTTCTTTATGCTGGGCCCGCTCTTGCCAGGTCGACCGCCATTTTGAGAGTTCGGTAGCTACTGGCGATCGCGGGGTCAAATGAGCGGACGGGCTCCACCCTGCCGGGCGAGACGTTGCAGCATGGCCACAGTGGAAGAACCCTTTTCCGGGTGCCTGGAGCACTGAGGGTGCAGCTGGGAAGCCTCCACCTGGGGAGGCGGGAGAGGCCTGTTCGCACCGTCTCTCCCTCCCAGTGCACCCCACGGCATCTCGCTTGAGATTTGTTATGGCCGGACCAGGCGATGAGGACGAGGGGGGGGGGTCGGAGGCATGTGCAAGAAATCCCCCCCCCAGTGTTGTCGCAGCCATTATTCAAGAAAGAAGAAGTGTCCCGTCCGTCTTCGGGCCGGGCTTCCGGTAGATGTCGGCCGGACGCCCCTGGCTCTGGCCCCATGAACGGGTTTCTTGGTTTATCGGCTGCAGCCGGATCCCGTCGTCCTCGGCCCCCCGACCGTTGGTGGCCGGACCGGAAGAGCATGTGGCGGGAGTACCTGCAACTCTCAAGGGCCACCGCGGCCGGACTGGGAGAGAGACGGGAGGGTCGAGGAGACATTCCCCCCCCCTGCAACTGTTCAGCGTTGTAAAGGCAATCCCCTGGCCGGGTCCCGCTGGCCTCGGCCTCTCCTCCGGCTACACCCTACGTTAGGATCTCCTGGCCGAGGCGTGGCAGCAGGACCTGCCTTATATGGGCTGCTCCCGGCTGGGCGTAGCCGCAACCCTGCCCCACCTTGGAAGTTTCCAGAGTGGGGGCGGATGTTCTACTGACTTGCATTTTCCCTAGTCTATCGATTTTTTTGGCGTGGCAGGCGGTGGGACAGCGAGGGGTGATTTGGTTTCTCTTACTGTTTTTCTGGTCTCTCACCACTGGCATATTTTAACGTTTTCTTGTTTCTAGGACATTAATAGGTTTTATCATTACGTTATGTTATCGTTTCTTTGTTCGTTGTTTAATAAAAGTTCATGTTCATCAGTGGCCTACTGATTTTCGTTTTCCTATTCTTTTCTTTCCAGGTTGTTTCATGCTAAAGTTTCTGTTAACAGGATACAGTGATCACTTCGTTATTATTGCATATGTCCTTTTCACTAGGGGTGCTCTCTGGTCGGGCCAGATAACGTATCTCTAGTAAATGGTCCGGGTGAAACAGGTGCATCAATCAGTGGGGAGTAGATAGGCATGACAGATTACAACGGGGGAGAAAGGTCCGCATTACGTACCCTTTCACTACTTGCAAAGATTTTCCTACGTTTATTTGCAAACAGGGAATACCTCCAAAAAGAACTAATTCCCAAACAGTCAATGTTCGGACAATCAATCAATCAATGAGGAATGAAATAGGTACGACGTGTTAAAGGCTTGCGTTACCTACCCTTCACTATCTGCAAAGGGAGAGAGAATATTCCTATTCTTCCTCGTTTGCAGGCAGAGAAGATCCTTAAGAGAACCAACTTCGAACAATTCAATGCTCGATTGAAACAATCAACAAGGGGTACTGTGAACACAAATGAACGCCGCTTATGTACATACGCATTGCTATTTTCAACAGGTTGTTCCTAATGTTTCTATTTTAGCGAGGTCAAAAAGAGATCCCATTAGTGGCCTACTGATTTTGTTCGATTCCTTTTGTTTTTTTACACGATTTTTCGCTATCTGCAAAGACTAAACAGAGTATTGCGACTCTGTGCTTGTTTGTAAATAGAGAATGAACCAAAGAGAACAATCAATCAAATGGAGAGAGAAGCAGGCACGACGGATTACAAAGGGGGCAAAGGGCTGCGTTAACTACCCTTCACTATCTGCAAAGAGAGAGTACTCCTAATAGAAATGAGGGGTGGGGGGCAGCATTCAAAGCAGATCAGTGTGCATAAACACGAAAATGTTTTTACTTACCACATACTTGACATTCGACAGCTTATGATATTTGCTATTAAAAAACCATTGAAATTCACTGAAAAAACCATAGGTTATAGACCATATATAGTTAGGAATTAGCATTTACAAAACCTTGAAAATTCACTGAAAAAACCATAGGTTATAGACCATATATAGTTAGGAATTAGCATTTACAAAACCTTGAAAATTCACTGCAAAAACCATAGGTTAGAGACCATATATAGTTAGCTGGACATTTTATTGACATAAAACCAATGAAATTCCATATATAGTTAGTTGCACTAACTATATATCGCGCACCCGCAATCCACTGCTGATGATGTCACATATTACATCATTCATGACATGGTCAGTGACATCACTGATGACATCACTGATGACATCTCAAATGACATCACTGATGACATCACTGATGACATCTCATTTGACATCAATGACCACATCACTGATGATATCATTCATGTGACAATACAATGCATCTCCTCACATTTTAATATAACCTCTGTTTCACCCAGTGTTAAAAAGAGTATAATTTTTGAAACCATTGACACACCAATACTAGTTACTACATACGCACTCACTGATTGCTACGTCTACACACACCTTCACTCATTCACCCATACAATCATTCATACATACAATCACTCATCTTTACAACACTATCATATGCACTCATACACCTATACAGACACTCACAGTCTGCCACTCATCCATGGAGTTACTCACACACCTAGTCAGTCCTGTAAAGAATCAATGAGACATCCATTTTCTTGTCAATACAGTTAAACATAGAGCACCTTACATTTTCAAACATATACTAACACATACTTACCTTCTTATACAATCATTGATACAAGTACAGATTGATCTGCACAGAGTCACACACCTCCCAGCTAGCCACACACACACTCAGTCTCCCATACAAATACTTGGGCAATCAATCAATAACCCATATAGTTACTCATATAGCTACTGATCAACACATGCAGCAGTTTACAGAACAACAGACATAATGATGCACAAATTAAGACAGTTTAGTCACTAACCCATGCACTCAGTGAGACACATTTAATCACTCACTCATACAGTCAGTCATGCACCTACTAAATCCTTCGTCCAGACACTTACACATCCACTCATTCTTCAATATGTAAGACATATTTAAACTTTATAGAAACAAAAAATCACTGGATGTTGTTATCAGTGATGTCATCAGTGATGTCATTTGAGATGTCATCAGTGATGTCATCAGTGATGTCACTGACCATGTCATGAATGATGTAATATGTCATCAGCAGTGGATTGTGGGTGCGCGATATATAGTTAGTGCAACTAACTATATATGGAATTTCATTGGTTTTATGTCAATAAAATGTCCAGCTAACTATATATGGTCTCTAACCTATGGTTTTTGCAGTGAATTTTCAAGGTTTTGTAAATGCTAATTCCTAACTATATATGGTCTATAACCTATGGTTTTTTCAGTGAATTTTCAAGGTTTTGTAAATGCTAATTCCTAACTATATATGGTCTATAACCTATGTTTTTTTCAGTGAATATATATATATATATATATTCACTGAAAAAACCATAGGTTATAGACCATATATAGTTAGGAATTAGCATTTAAAAAACCTTATTTTACTCACACAAAACCATTGAAATTCCATATATAGTTAGTTGCACTAACTATATATCGCGCACCCGCAATCCACTGCTGATCATGTCACATATTACATCATTCATGACATGGTCAGTGACATCACTGATGACATCACTGATGACATCTCAAATGACATCACTGATGACATCACTGATGACATCTCAAATGACATCACTGATGACATCACTGATGACAACATCCAGTGACTGTATGTTTCTGTAAAGTTAAAATATGTCTTACATATTGAAGAATGAGTGGATGTAGAAGTGTCTGAACAAAGGATTTAGTAGGTGCGTGACTGACTGTATGAGTGAGTGATTAAATGTGTCTCACTGAGTGCATGGGTTAGTGACTAAACTGTCTTAATTTGTGCATCATTATGTCTGTTGTTCTGTAAACTGCTGCATGTGTTGATCAGTAGCTATATGATTAACTATATGGGTTATTGATTGGTTGCCCAAGTATTTGTATGGGAGACTGAGAGTGTGTATGGGTGGCTGGGAGGTGTATGACTCTCTGCATAGATGTATGGGTTCAAAAGTGCATGTGGAAACAGCTGTATGGGCGGTTGACTGTGTGCATGACTGTATTGGTGAGTGAATAGATATCTCAGTGCTACATGTCAAAGTAAGTACATATGTAAAATACAGTACATGTGAGAGTTGACATATATAAATAACTGTGCATAAGAGCCAGTGAATGTGTGAGTGGCTGTATGGATCATTGTGAACTTGTATCCAGGATTGTATAAGTGAGTAAATATGTTTTAGTATATGTTTGAATAAGTAAGGTGTGTTTAACTGTATAGTTAAGGAAATGGAGGTGTGATTGATTGTTTGCATGACTGACTAGGTGTGTGTGTAACTTCATGGATGAGTGACAGTCTATGAGTGTCTGTTTACACTGAGTGTATCTAAGGTTATATTAGAGTCTGAAGAGGTTCATCGTATTATCACATGAATGATGTCATCAGTGATGTGATCAGTAATGTCAAATGAGATGTCATCAGTGATGTAATCAGTGATGTCATTTGAGATGTCATCAGTGATGTCATCAGTGATGTCATTTGAGATGTCATCAGTGATGTCATCAGTGATGTCACTGACCATGTCATGAATGATGTAATATGTGACATGATCAGCAGTGGATTGCGGGTGCGCGATATATAGTTAGTGCAACTAACTATATATGGAATTTCAATGGTTTTGTGTGAGTAAAATAAGGTTTTTTAAATGCTAATTCCTAACTATATATGGTCTATAACCTATGGTTTTTTCAGTGAATTTTCAAGGTTTTGTAAATGCTAATTCCTAACTATATATGGTCTATAACCTATGGTTTTTTCAGTGAATTTCATTGGTTTTTTAAAAGCTAATATCTACAGCTGTAAAATGTATTCTTCTTTAAATCCAAAAATATATTTTATATGTTTATTAATAATTTTTTTTTAATATTTTTTTTGTTTCGCTCCCGGTCCGCGAACCAGGAAGCTTCCCGTTAGCTCAATTCGATTCCGCGATCCGGTCCGCGAACCGGTAACAAATCAACATAGTTACGGTATCGCGTTGCCGCGTAATGCGTCTTATGACGTACTGCGTTAGCGCACCCGGAAGTGCCCCGGGGCGCGGACCGAGGCGCGAAACGCAACTCCCCGGAAGCGATCCGCGGCGCGAAAGCGCGACGTATCGCGTTGCCGCGAAATGCGTCTTGTGACGTACTGCGTTAGCGCACCCGGAAGTGTCCCCGGGCGCGGACCGAGGCGCGAAGCGCAGCGAACCGGAAGCTAACCGGGGAGCGTTCCGCAGCGCGTAACATGAAAGTTAGAGTCATGTGACTTGTTAATAAAGCTTTTCATTGGTTCATTTCACTTTTAGTTTCATAATTATGGAAGGCTAGGTCAGGTGACCTAAAAATAACACTTTTCATTGGTTGAGAACTATTGTTTTTCCCAAATGATGAAAACCCCTCCTTCTTTCCTCACTCTGACTTTCATCATTGTGAGAGGAAGACCTTTATTCATAGTAGAGCAATGGCTTCAGTACTTGCTTCAGCTGGTGCACCCCCACCACCACCTCCACCTCCTCATGGGAAGAGAGGACCACCTCCCCAGGTCATCACCAACACTGAGGAGGAAGAGGAAGAAATGGAGGAAGAGGAGGGAGAAGAACCACAGTTCTTGGAAGAGGTGCCCCGGGTTTCCCATAGGAAAGCCAGTTTCATCTGGCAGTTTTATTCAATCCCTCCAGGGCAAAAGAAAGTGAATGCGAGGTATGTGACCTGCCTCATCTGCAAAGAGAAATTATCAAGAGGGACTGATAAAAAGTATAGCTATGGGAACTATACCATGCATCGGCACATGACCAGGAAGCATCCACTTAATTACAGCCGGGCGGAAATACGGGATATGGAACAAAACCCAACAGCAACTCCTGTGGCCAGGTCAACATCGTCAATATCATTGACACCAGCAGAGGCACGGGAAACTGTGCCAAACATCCAAGAGAATTTTGGGCACATGAAACATACTTGTATGCACTGTGGTGCGTTGATATCATGTGGTAACATGAGTATTAATGCCATCAACCTGGCTTATGACAATCATAATTGCCCTAACCGCCCCCAGTAATTTTTTTTTGCTCCTGTTGAGCCCTTTTCAACGCCTGTTTTTTGTTGTTCCCCCCCCCAAAAAAAACCCCAAAAAAATATAAAATCGTTCAAAAAATACAAAAAAAACAAAAAATGTTCAAAAAATACAAAAAAAATATAAAACAACAAAAATATAAAAAAAAAAGTTCTTTTCAGAACTACCTTCCCTTTCCAAAAAAATTGCTAGAATGTTTAGCACTCTGGCAAGCTCTATTTCTTTTGGTTCGCTTCCGGTTTAGCTTCCCGGTACGCGTACCGGGAGCTAACCAAAAAAAAAACTTTTAAAAAAAAAAGAGTAAGTATAAGGAAAGTAAACAGAGAGTGATGTTTCAAGAAAGACAGCTATAGGTAGTAAAGAAGAGATACTATTTAATAGATCTATTTACCAAAAAACAGACAGAAGATGGTATAATTGTGAAAAACAAAATAGATAACGAAGTGAAAGAAAAACAAGCATTGGCATAGCCAATAGGTATCGACTTTTGGACCTTCTAAGTCTTTAGTTATGCAGCATAATATCCTTGGTGCAGCAACATCAACTGTTGCATGGCTAAACACGTATAAGGTCCCAAAGGCGAGACCTATTGTCTATGCCAATGCTTGTTTCTTAAGTAGAATTGCAATACGTATGGCTCTTCCATGTAAAAAAATCTTATCTTGTGCTCTAAAGATTGCTAAAGTCTCGACAGAGAACAGGCTAGATTGTAAGTAGGGTAAATTGCGCTTGGTGATCTGTTTGAGGGAGCGTCTGCTTTGCCTGGTGTCTTTGGAGAGCAATTTTGATTGTTATACTGGACAATATAGCCCTAATGTAAATAACATAGGGGCATATTATCAACATAGGCAATAAAAGTTTTGCAGCTTTTATAGGCAGAAATGTGTCGCTAAAGCTGCTTTTGCGGCAGAAAACTGCCGCTAAAGCCGCTTTTGCACCAGTTTTCTGCCAATAAAAAGAGCAATAATTTTATTGGCTGCATTCATAATATGCCCCTTAGTGTGCTTCAACTACACAGAGAAAGCATTATGAACAAATAGTGATACAGTGATCAGTCAAAGACACTAAGAGTAATAGAGACGGAGTGAGTGAACAAGAGTGAGGAACTATGAAAAGAGAGGGACTGAGAAAAAAAGTGGAAGGAGTTGAGTAAGTAGGTAATAGAGAAAGGAATGAGGGAAGTAGCAAAGGCAGGAAACTGAGGATTAAAGAAATGAAGCAGTGGAACTAATAGTAGTTCAATGTGATAGAAATGTAACGAAAAGAGTACAAAATACTTACCTTATAATTGTCGTTAAATTCCTCACTTTTTATTTTTATACTTTCAATCTGTGAAAGAGAGAACAAACATTTGAAAAATATAAAAACATGTATTGAAAAATTACAAAAGACAAGGGCAAAGATTGAAGGACAAACAGTTTTTCAATAACTTTGACACTTACAGAAGCTACACAGTCCTAAAGATATACATTTTAAAGTAACACTATCTTGATGCAGATGAAGTGAGGCCTATCTTAAAACATGGTGCATCTTTTGCATTGCTGTTCTCTCAGAAAAGTGTCGCAAGACACTAAAATTTAAAATAATTGCTTCAGGATGCCAATAAGATGTCTACTATCCAGAGTTTTGTTTCAGGTGAGGCCTACTCAGGGTTGCAGATGAAATTTCAAGTTGTTGAAGAGAATAGAAGACATAATACATGTGAAGGTCTACCAATGAAGTGAGTCATGTCCACTGCAATCTTCAACAAAGTCCAAACCTCCTATGTTTCCCTGGACAGACCTAAACTTGATCTGCACAATGTGATTCGTAATGATAGGAAACACAGGTGATGTAATTGAAATACATGCAATTTATTTTGCTCATTTCACAATCACATCACTTCTGTTTCCTTTGCTTAGGTATCTCATTGTGCAGATGTAGTCTAGCATATCAAAGAATACGCAGAAGTGCAGCACTGCATGCAACAACTTTGACACTTACAGAAGCCTCACCTTCTCCATGCCTTCTACACAGTTCTACATATACATCATAAATGGAAACATTACAGAATTAATTATACATGTTAAATGGTTTATTTTTGCTGTTCTCAGAATGTATCAAAATTCACTAAAAACAGTGACTTGAAGGTATTCATCATGTAACAGCGGGGAAAAAAAAACACAATCAAAATGATTGTGTTTAAAAAACCCATACAAGATCAGAAATCAAAAATCAGAACTCCTTAAAGTTAACTTACTTTCCATGACGTCCAAGGATGTCCTATGAATAGCTTATACTCTTTTGTGCTGTTATTACTTTCAGCCCACCAGTTTCTGAAAGAAAATCTCCATCGTTTTTAAAAACATGTTACATACAATAAATGACTTCTTGCTCTCTACCACAAGATTCCACAAGGCCAAATTTTGTCAGAGCCATGTATAACTCTTGGATTTCTTGTTAACCAATCCCATCATTTGGCATTCCCGCAACTTTCAGAATTAAAATGTTGAAGATCATTTTCACAATCCTGGAATAGTAATATCTTCCCCTTCTTGCTCAGTCATGTTCTACATTTCGTATGACACTGATACTGCTTAATATGAAGCAGACTTACACTACCTCTATGAGTACTACAATTATTTAATTCTCTACATCACTTTTAATCACAAAGTAATGTAAAACAGTAGACAGCATTGCAGACTTACATTCCCTCTACTCCATGTTTTGATTGGCTGCTTTAATTAGCTTATGAAAAGAAACAGTTTTTCTGAACTCATTTAAACTGCACATACATGTCCATGATGTCGAATCCTATGATTAGAAGTTATGTCTCTGAACTACACTTATCCTCAAGGCCAAATTGTGTAGGAGCCATTAGAACTTCTTGAAATTCCACAGATCATATCCCGAGATTATTTTCCTAAAATGTTGGTTTTAAAAACACCAGGTAAGAGTTTTTAAGGTCATACGGCAATTTTTTTTTGAAAATTACAACAGAATCATTACAGAATGACCAGCCATTTCTAGACTTTAAATAAGCTGTGTAATGTCCTGATGATATTGAAGGGCCGTCATGATATATAATTGCTGTAGTTACAAAAGTCCTTCCTGATATTGACAACTGCGAAGCTACAAAATTTTTTATTAAAGTTGTCAATTTTGTTCCATCAGGCCTACATCGTTGGAACATTAAAATGATGTACTGGCCATATGTTCGTATAAATAATGTGGACATCATTTCAGATTTACATTGGCTACACTCCATGTTGTGATTAGCAGCTTTTACTAGCTTATTAAAGGAGACTGATTTACTGTCTGGCAAAGTTAAATATACAAATCTTTCTGAGTCTACACTAGTAGTACTTGATACCATACAGTTCTCGCAGTCATGCTGCCATTGATAAGAAAGCCCAAACAGCTGATCTACATCTACACCTTCAGCATGTAATACATGAAGCATATACATTAAAAACTCCTGACAATCTTGCTGAATATTTTGAGAGAATTGTGTTTGGCCTGAACATCTATCTAACAGATTTCTAATTTCAGACACACTTTCTATGTTTCTTCTATCAGTGGTACATTTCTCTAACACAGAATTTAACAAACTGCAAAATCTTTGATCAGAATTGACCACAATCTCTTCTTTTACATTTTTTAGAGAAAACAAAACATTCATTACTACATTAGCATAGCAGTTGACACCAGAACTGTTTTCAAACTGAAAACCAACAACATCTTCAACAGAATCCTCTTTGTTTCTGCTTGTAATTTTAGGTTCATTCACTTTTTTTCTTTTTGCTACAACCTGCCCAGTATTGTTCTCATTTCTTCGTTTCCGGCCTACCAGACGTTTCTCAAACAAAGGAAACTGAGGCAAATGTGGCGCATACTCTCTTCTTAACCTATTGTATTCCTTAACACAATCTAGATCTGCACAAATGTTTCTGACATCACAGTCAATCAAGTACAATCCCGATAAAGTTCTAACTCGTGACAATGCCACATATGCCATACCCTCCTTGAACACAGAACTGCCAATATTCACCAATGCAGTGTCTACACTTAAACCTTGCGATTTATGAATTGTCACCGCATATGCCAAGCAAACAGGGAACTGCTTACGGCGAACATATAAGTCTTTTACAAGCAAAAATCTAGCAGAACAACGAGCAATTAGCTGTACTTCCTCAATGCCATCAAATTTAATTTTTAAAAATTCAATTCCATCTCTATTTCTGTATTTCACAAAATCAACAACATTACCCATTGATCCATTTACCAGACCTCTTTCAACATGTAAATTCCTTCTTAAAATTATACGGCAGTTCAAGCACACATTCAGAGTCTTTTCAAAACCTGCAGTTTTAGATATACTCTTCTCTAATGAATCCAATTTTGTTTTCAGATTCTCAGACAAAATAATTGTTGATCCCATATGCTCTACTCTATCAATAGCTTCCACTTTCACAATCTCTTGCTTTTCTAAATGCAACATTTTGTTGTTAAATTTTGCACATTCTGCAAGAGTTGGCATCAAACATATTCCAGATTTCTTATCAGTAATTTTCTGAAAAATATTCTCAGGCACAACATCTTGTTCTGGATATAAATTTGACAGTAATCGTGCATGTAAAGCTTCTTTCCCATGCTCGGTCACTTTTCCAATTCTAACATCTTGTAGAATAGTCTTGTAAACTTCATCCTTTGCCTGACGCATATTTTCATGCAGTTCAGCATAATTGAAGTTTAACCATATATTGACGTTGCCAATGCTGCCTAGGCACTTCCTGGTATCTTCATGCGTGAGCATTTTGAACACAGGTTGCCCTTTCACTGGTGTCAGCTGCAGAAGATCTCCAAAAACAATGATGTGTTTGCCACCGAATAACACATCATACTCTGTTTTGAGAACTTCTTGCATCCTCAAATGCACAAAGGCAAGCATGACATTGGAAACCATGCTTACTTCGTCAATGATAAGAAGTTTCATTTTCCTCAAGATTCTTGAAACTTCAAAACAAGCATCTCCAGATAGCTTGTGATATTCTAATTTGTTGTCATGCTCCACTGGCAGCATCAGTAAACGATGTAAAGTAATCCCTTTAATATTATGTGCTGCCAGTCCAGTTGGAGCAGTGACAACACAAGACAGTGATGACTCTGTCCTTTCCTGCAAATAGCATGAAATTGCTTTAATGAGGAAACTT
Source organism: Lissotriton helveticus (assembly GCF_964261635.1). Classification (NCBI taxonomy): domain Eukaryota; kingdom Metazoa; phylum Chordata; class Amphibia; order Caudata; family Salamandridae; genus Lissotriton; species Lissotriton helveticus. Next base: position 1,006,744,774 of record NC_136063.1, on the reverse strand, counting down.
TTTCCAGTTCCCGCTTCTCCACTCACGTACAGTCGGACAGGCTTCAACGACGTACATGAGCATTCTTTCTTATCATGACTTAATCCATGATCAATTTGCATGGTAACTTCGTCATATATTTTCCTCTGCTCAACGTTGAGTTGCCTTTCCAACTCTTCTAAGTTAACCGCATCCTCTTGAGCATGTGCCATGGCTCTTTCCACCTCATTCATAGCAGTGGCAGCTTCATTTTCAATAAGAGGTCCTCCTAGTGGATCCTGACTCAATGAAGCAGAACTCTGACTGTCCTGAGAACTGTCTCTGGCAATCTCGGCTGCAATCGTTGCTTCCTGCTCAATTTCCGCATTCAACATTTCTACATATTTGGGAAAAGCAGGACATTCTATGGTCTCCTTGGCGGCATTGAAAGAGTCTTCGTAACAGAGGAAATCTCCAAGCAGTTCCTCTTCTGCACGCCAAGGCTTGAAAAGTTGCAAAAGTGCTAAATAGAAAAACTCCTTTTTTTCAGGAGATTCGCCACTCAATTTTCGATGGTTTATCAAGTGGCATTTTCTTTGCTTGACCAGACATCCCTCACTTCCTATTACAGCATACACTCCTTTCTCAGTATCTTCTTTGATGTTCCTCTTGAACATGTAATTTTGCAGAACCTCATACAGACAAACATTCTCTAGGTGACTGCTTCGATTTGGATAATATGTATCCAACATGTTTGTCTTCAAAATGTCGGTACTGTTTGGCTCCTTTTCCGCCAAATACTCAATTTCCCGCACAGGTTTGAGAACTCGATTACGCGTTGCAGCAAGACCAAGACTCGCCCAAACGATACTCCTGGACTTGGCATAGAGACTTGCTGAAGACAACCGGTCAGAACATTCGTACGCTCCGATTTCTCGATGCGACAACATCTTCAGACTGAAACTGTACAACTTCTTGCTGAGGCTCTTTTCATGGGAAATGTCCTCCCACATATCCTTCAATTCTGTCTTCTCTTTTTTGGTGATATACGACGTCACATACCGAGCCACAGCCATACAGTTATCAGCCACAAACTGTATATCCATGTTAGCATTCCACATGGACAAAATCACCGGGTTGTAGTCGTTGATATACTTGGACTCTTCGTTCCTCTTCAAATTGTAAGTGTTTTTAGGTGATTTCTTCATCACATTATGTCGCAGCGAAGACATCAAACTGTTTACTCTTCCTTTAGAAATCACCGGTCGTGGGAAGCCGAAACGACATTTGGTGTAGAACTTGTCTTTGTTTCGGAATTTACGACGGCAGTACTTTCCACATCGATGGCTTTGGAAACGCAGAACTTTTTCTCTTAGGCTTTTCTTCTCCTTTGCGTTTGGAACAGCACACGTAGAATACTGTTGGATGAAACTCATCACTGAGTCTTCTGGATCCGTTCCAAATTTAGGTGCATCCTTGATCCACAGCAACATATGTATATGAGGAGCTCCTCTTGCTTGGTACTCCTTTCTCCAGAAGAAATCCAACACCTCTCCAAGAGGTGGATTCTTCTTATTCATGATGAAAGACATCATAGCTTCAAATCTATGATTGAAGTACCTACATACATTGACTGGATCCAAAGAGCACAGTTCTCCGGGTGTCTTGAATTCGATGTTTTCTACGTTAGCATTTGCCTCTCGTAGAAATTGAAGTAAGTCTTCCCAGCCATACTCGGCACAACTCAGAGTGAGGAACCATGTGGGAGTACCTAAGTTCCTCAGCATACATTTTAAATCACCATGACGACGGTACCAGTACTCATTAGTACCACGCTGACACGCCATGAGATTAATCAGGTGAGATTCCAAAATACTATCTTGGACATTCACTTTATCCATAAAATCACTTGCCGAGATGTTTTGCATGTGTATACCACTTTTCAAGATGTGGTTCACTGCATATGACAGTCCAGACAGATCGCTTTCAAACAGGAGATGAAACAAATAAGGAATGCATTGTCGAAACCTAGCATCTCCTGCATACAATCGCAAAGTCCGGTATTCAGAAGCAGGAATTTGATGAGGTCGCTCATCATATCTTCCTCCCTGACCTGTTGGAAAAAGCTGTGGGAAACACCGAGCTTCCAAACTTTCCTCCCAAACACTAATGGGACTCCCTTTGGCTTGTTTCATTTGAAACAACTCAATAGCATTCCCCATGACTTCCTTTGAATGCAAAGGATGAACACTATAATGTTCATATATTTCCTCACTAGTAGAGGGTTCTACTTTCTCAATTTGACCAGCACACAAATCGCTATCCTCTTCCTCACTTACTTCCTCTTCTGCAACATATACATTCTTATAGTATTTATTATTTTTTTTCAAATACAATGTTGCCTTTTTAACTTTCCTAACATCTACTAAATCTTGCCATATTTTCTTATTCTTTGTCGGAACCCCATTAACTAAGATAACCAGAGGTTCCTCTTCCACTTTTTCTACTCCAATTGTGTTAATGTTTTTCTTCAAATCTAGAGGCAAATAAACAACTCTTCCCTTTAATCCTCTCTGTAAATCTGATGGAGGCAATTTCCCTGTCTTTGGCTCCATTCTTACAATAGCCTGAAAGGGATGGATACTTTGAATCAAAATAGATTCATAAGTATTTAAATCCTTCAATTCAGAAGGAATCTCAACCAATTCCAGATTATTATGAACTGCTCTAGCAGGCATCTGGTTTTGTTTTAATTTGTTACAACAATAAGTACACACACGTTGATCCAATCCCAAATCAAAACAATTTTCTACCATCAAGTATGTTGCAAAATCCTTCCATTCACTATTATTTTCCCTTTCACTTTTTGCATATAAATCCACTAACTTAGTCTGATTCTTATAATAAGTGCGTCTACAACACACACAAGTGAAATTAGGCCTCTCACTTGATTTCATGTCAAACGTCGCAATTTCCCTCTGGAAATTATCTGTACTGGAAACCTGTACACTATCTTCCAAATGACCCTCTACTTCTTGCTCAATTTCAACATTCTCCTCTTTACTTCCAAAGTAACAAAACTCAATTTCTTCACATATATTCTTCACATCTATTTCAGAACCATGCAAAAGAGCAGCGCATAATTGTTTCAGCATAATTGCTGGACTCTTAGCATAATACAACAGTCTAACTAACTTCCTCACTTTGTTATGATGCACTGCTAGCATCCTGAAATGATGAAAAACACTCTGGCATACTCTCCTGGAAAGACAAGCCAGTGAATGACCATGCAAACCTGTCACTTCTCTCACTCTGCAAGGATCTAATTCTTGCAACAACCTTATTTTCTGCTTCAAACTTTTCTTGTTAAATGACCGTACAAAATCACAAAGCAAATTGATGGAATCCTGTCGCACACTGCAAATACTACTACACTTCCAGGTGTACACAGGACCCTTACCACGTCTTCCTAAAACCTCATTACCTAACAACTCTTCTGCCTCTGTTGTCACAAGTTTTTCTTTTTCAACTGGACAACCATCTTTCACTTCATAAGCACGACCACTGATGTCAACTGCATGCACCAAATCATTATCCTGGAAATAACTCTCTTCATTAAAAAATGCCTCACAGCTTGAACTATGTATCCATTCTCCAGAAAAAACTTCACAAAAATTACTACGATTAACTATTCTCTTCCATCTACTATTTCTTTTGAAATCAAAAATTGCCTTGTTTAGCTTCCTAATTCTATTGATTATCAAAATAAATAACTTACGTTTAATTTCAAAAGCCTGATCAATAACTTTCTCAACTTTTTTTTTTCTCCTATAAAAAACTAATTTCTGTTGACCTTTCTTAATATTTTTTAACAAATTGCCAATTATCCTGTTACGGAACATTCGTTTACGAATCTCCGTAAACTGTTGTTTCCTTCTACTATCATGCACAGATTTATCTCTTGCTCTAGCAGTAACATTTTCATTTGTCCTTTTCTTTCCATTTGATTTACTTGTGTTGTTATGGATTGAAACATTTTCTGTACTAATATTTTTTTTATTATAAATATTTCTTATGAAATATTTAGAGCTCTTACCCGGTGCTTTCTTCATCGCTTGAGAAATCTTTTTGTTAGAGGACTGCTGCATTTTTTTTTTCTCCTGCTGTCTTTGACGTTTTGCAGCCTTCATCTCTCTTATTTTTGTAGGCATAGTTGAATCTGAGGAAAAATATAATAAAAATGTTATTAAACATTATTATCAAACAGTAAATCAGTAATAGTGATCAAAAACATAACACACTACTTGACATTTTAAATAGAAGATTTTTTAGTCCTTGCAAATTTACAATACAGAAATAGCAGAAAAGAAATGAGATTTATATTTATGTTACCTATGCTATTTTATATGTGAATCTGATCTAATTTTATGAGCATATTTTAATATTTTATTGAAGACACTACACATAACCTGTTTTTGAAGGTGTCTTTATTTTTAAATTAAACGGTTTACCTTTTTACTTTTTATTGATTATAAATTTTAAAAATAAATGTTTATAATTCCAAAGGCTCAAGCAGGTCAGCTTCCCATCCTATATCATATAATTCGGACAAATCTGCATCCTCATCACGCTCTTCTTCATCCTCAGGATTTAAATCATCCAATGGATCAACATCCACTGATGTTTCAATTACAAGTTCAATGATGAGGTCAAAATCAACTGATTGCAGATTGTCGCTCATGTTGAGGTTGTCTTTATCTTTAAAGAAAGACAACAACAATGAGATGTTGCAGAGTAAGAGACAAATCTCACAGATTATAATAGTAAAATTATTTAACAAGAGTAACATTTTGCAGCTATTATTTAGCCATGTCCAGCGATGCTGAGCAGGTGAAGCCTATGTCTAATTTTTCACTGAACAGGACTCATCTGTTCTTAACCTTGGATAAGCCTCAACGACTCTGTGTCCCCTGCACATACTCAAATGTTAAAGTGCAGATTTATATTAAATGGCACATCCCCAGGCATGCACCAGTTAATGTGCACCACTGCTTTACCACCCATGGTGTGCCGCATTTACAATCAGATAGGAGAAAGCTGCTTCAAAACCCTGCGCCTGCTTGAAGCTGGCATAGGTCTTGACGCAGCATTGTATAGATGGGGCACCCCTGATCCTTGCTGGAGCTGCATCGCACTTACGATACAACTCCAGCAATGTGCCACCTTTACAGCACAGATGCGTCACGCATCTGTGCCTTTTTTGCCCCATGCTGCGCCGCATTGTAAATGCAGCACACCATGGGTGGCGGAACAGTGGCGCAGGATGACTGTCACATCCCTGGGGATGCGCCACTCATCATAAATCTATCCCTAAGCTTCTTATCTTGTTACAGATGAACTGCCATATGTATCATCAAAATATTTTACATATTATAAATAGCAAATTTTAAGGAATAAATAGCGATTCTTTACTATTCCTAATTTGCAATGAGCAAATTGCTAATTGCAAATTACCCATTCATTTCCATAGGCTAGGAGGCTCATAGGAATTAATGTTGCAAGTTGTGATTAGCAATTAGCTCATCACAAAATAGGATTTTTTTCAAGCGTGCAGGGGTATCTCAAGAACACCCTGCTGCACCCCTGAAAAAGAAATTTGGGAGCACATGTTACATCTACATGCCCTAATGGCATGTATGGGCGTCATATGGGACCTTTTTTTTTTTTTTTTAAAAATGCTTTTTGAAAAGAATTCGCAAATTACCACAAACTAGAAGTTGGTGGTAGTTTCCAAATCCTTAATATCATTTTTTACATATTTTTTTTTGATACATTGCATTTAAGGAATCACAAATTTTGAATTATTGACATTTTAAGTAATTTCCACATGTGCACTGTTTTCTAAATATAATTTGAAAATCGTTTTTGGGGAAAAGTAATGGTTTGCAAATTTATGACAAGGACATAATGGTGTATGCTTCTCTATAAGGCATTTCAGTATCTCTAATGTCATTTTTCCCATATTACATTATAAGACCTTTCCCCATGAAGCACATTCCTTGTAAATATGCTCCCACCAGTGCATTGCAAATTTAGATTTTGACTGTTTCAGACACATAGCCATGTTGAAAGTGACCCAAAAAAATTGCAAACGTTTTAAAAAAAAACATTCATGTGTCTTAATGACATTTTAAGTCATTTCCCCATGGACAATGTTTTCTAAGTGGCACAAAAGAGGTATACACATATCATAAATCTGTCCCTAGCATTATAAATGATTAAATCAGGATGACAATAAGATGTGGCCTATCCAGAGGTTTGTTTAAGGTGAGGCCTACTCAGGATTGCAGATTAAAGTTATGCTTGATGAAGAATACAGAGGAGATAATTTATTGTAAAGGCCTACCAATGAAGTAAGTGATTTCTACTTCATTGCACCAGTCATCATAAATGTATCCATAAGCTTCTTATCTTGTTAGACATCAACCGCCATATGTATCATATAACTATTTTGCATTTCCAAAAAAGCGAATTTTAAGGAATAAATAGCGATTCTTTACCATTCCAAATTTGTTTGAGAAAATTGCTAATTGCAAATTACCCATTCATTTCCATGGGCTAGGAGGCTCATATAAATGAAGGTGCAATTTGCGATTAACAATTTGCTCATCACAAATTAGGAATTTATTCCAAAAGTGCAGGGGTGTCTCAAGAACACCCTGCTGCAAACCTGAAAAAGAAATTTGGGGGCATATGGCGAACATAAATTTTAACAACATTCCTTTACCTCAAAAACGATTTTCAAATCATAACTTCAAAACACTACACATGGGAAAATTACTTAAATTGTCCTTAAGACACATAAAAGCGTTTTTTGATTGGCTTTCCTGCATGGTAGGGTCACTTTTAACATGGCTATGTAACATAAACATTCAAAATCAAAATTTTCAATGTACAGGTGGGAGCATATTTACAAGCAATTTGCGCCACAAAGAAAGGTCTGACATTAAAATGGGAAAAATAACATCAGGGACAGTCAATTGCCTTATAAAGAACCATACACCATTATGTCCTTCTCATGAATTTAAAAACAATTCCTTTTTCCCAAAAACGATTTTCAGATCATAATTTCAAAAAACTGCACATGAGAAAATGACTTAAAATGTCATTGAAACACATGAAAGCGTTTTTTTTTTGGCTTTCCTGCATGGTTGGTTCACTTTTATCATGGCTATGTAACACAAACATTGATAATTAAAATTTTCATGCACATGTAAGAGCATATTTACAAGCAATTTGCGCCACAGAGAAAGGTCTTACACTAAAATGAGAAAAATAACATCAAGGACAGTCAATTGCCTTATAAATAACCATACACCATTATATCCTTGTCATGAATTTAAAAACAATTCCTTTTCCACAAAAACGATTTTCAAATCATAATTTCTAAACACTGCACATCAGAAAATGACTTAAAATGTCATTAAAACACATGAAATCATTTTTTGATTGGCTTTCCAGCATGGTTGCGTCACTTTTAACATGGCTATATAACAAAAACATTCAAAATCTAAATTTTCCATGCACATGTGAGAGCATATTTACAAGCAATTTGCGCCACATAAATCATAATTTTCTCCTTAAAGCACACTATTCTCTATCTAAAGTAAAGAAATATTTTCTCACCTTAGCAAATACTTTGAGTTTGAAAACAGTCTCAGAAACACACCAATTTGTCTTCAGCAGAGCAAAAGGTATGCACTCCAGAGTCTGCAGCTATCAAAAGCACAGAAATGGTGTAATTCTTCACACATATTTCTCATGTCACCCAATCAAAACTCTTCCCTCACTTTTTTTCAAATGAAAACCCTTCCCCCTCTGCCCTTTCTGCCTATTTTCCATAGCAACCACCTCTTGGAGAAACTCTGGTGTTTGCAAATTCACACAACAATGTTGCAATTGAACTCTGAACTCTCAGTGCACCTGCATATCCAGTGCTTTCTTTCATTTAATGATTTTTTATTGACCACTCAAAATACATCTTTCAAAGAACACATCTCTACACCCTAACTTTCTGTTTTCATCAATCAAAATCCACCAATCACTGTTACTACTTCATGAACACAGAAACTCCACAGTTTTTTTCATTTCAAACTCACATTTTTTCAACTGCCATTTCATTGCCACACTTCATCTGACTGCAGGAGAACCTTCTCTCACCATGTTTTCTGTCTGGATTGTTGGTCATAGTTATATTCACTGGGCTCAAAGGTACGTTGAAAGCAGGAATTTACCTAACCTCAATTTACAAGATGTGGAAATTAAGTGGTTTGGCCACAGAGGATTAAAATGTCACCAATTGATACCATTGGTGAAAACCTTTATGCATTTGCCCAAACCTGACCTGTTAATTGTGCACTGTGGAGGTAATGACTTGGGCACTTTGACTGATGTAGGTCCAGGAATTGTTTTAAAGGACACCTTTGAGCAATTGATGGCACTTTTTCCTCAGACTGCCTTGGTATATTCAAATATATGCCAAAGACAGAAATGGAGGTGGTCAAACCAATTTTGTCCACAAATTGAGAAGTCGAGGAAGCATGTAAACAAATCTGTTTCAGCTTACATGAGAGACCATGGAATGGGCTCCCTGTACAACAATAACTTGCGTTACTACATGCAAGATATCTACAGAGGAGATGGAGTTCACTTCTCAGATGAGGGCAACAGAGTTTTCACTCTGAATTTAAAAATGTGCATTGGTACCTACTTATAAGTACCAAAATGTACCATAAACCCAAAAGCTCTTCTCAGAGCTACCCTACATCTAATCACTCACAATTATTATTTTACTCTAACTTTTTTTACTAATTTTCAACAAAGTACGCTCCCTGGGGCGCTACCCGGTACGCGTACCGGGAGCTAACCTCGCGAAATTTTAAAAAAAAATGTTTTTTTTTCGCACATATGGGCCTCCTCAGCCACCCTCACAAAACCTAGGGGGTCAAGATAAGTCTACCATGCCCCCTTCTACCTATTCTGAACATTATTTGCCCTCCATCTTGTATCATAATTCGACCGAAACACAAAATGGTGGACTCCCGTTACGCTTAAGGTTCGCGTACCAGGGCGCTCACCGGTTCGCGTACCGGGTCGCTTCCTGGGAAGCGCACCATCAAAAAAGGTGGGAAAGTAGTTCACAGAAAAGCCACTGGAGACAATTTCACCAAATATAGATTAGCTCATACTACATACCAATCCCTACCATTTTCACAAATTTGATTGGAATTCCATTTAGCCGTTTAGCCTATAGAACTCACTAAATACCGTGAGGTAAATTACTTCACAAAACACATCTGAAGTGTTGGAATTGACAACCAATTAAAATGTTACTTTCATTTTCTACTTTTTTTACCTGACATTTGATTGGTTATGTACCCGAATATATATAAAGGAAGAGAAGGAAACACAGCCATTTTGACTACTACTTCCTGGTGTACATTTCTATTAGAATTTTCATTAATAACTTCAACTTCTTTTTAAAGGTAAGTTGTTATTTTTAAAACTGAAGTATATTGAGCACTTTAAGTTAATATGGCAAACTTTTTCTGTTAGTTATATACTATCCCTCTGTAGTACTTATAAATTTAGATACACTTTTTTATATTCCTACTTCCACTCTGATACTATACACTGCCCAAAGATAAATTCTCTGTTAAAAACTGCCTATCTAAAATTAATCCCAACAGTGCCCTACCTCTACTAATATATATTTTTTTTATGCAAATTTCAGGAAAAATGGAAAGTGAACAAAACATTTCATTTGAAATTGTCCTTCCAGAGTCCAACACAGAAATCATTGATCCAAATGAGATTGAATTTATGGATGAATCTTGGGACCAAGAACTACTGCAATGTGTACAAGCAGTAGATAACCTCCTTGCAAATGAGGACATTTTACAACCTCAGAGACTACAATCTATATTCCATGATTATGAAATTTCTGACAATGAAATGTTAGAAAGTTTATTAAATTATGAAACACAATAAAAAAAACTTTCATTGTGATACGCTCCCCAGAACGCTTCCCGGTTCGCGTACCGGGCGCTAACCACGAAAAAAAACAAAAAAAAATTATTTTTTTTTGCTTCGCGGGGCCCCTTTAAAGCCTCCACATCAAACCTAGGGGGTCAGGGAGGATCTACTATGCCCCCTTATAGTTATTTCCCCCTTTGTTTTGGCCTCCTCTTGTCTCTCAATCCTACCGAGAGACAAGATGGCGGCCGCTCCGGACTGTTTAGAATGATGACAGACACCGGAGAGCCAATCTGCTTCGCTACGCGAAGTTCCGGTACGCTTAAGGTCCGCGGACCGGAGCGCTGCCCAGAGCGCGCTTACAGATATATATCTTTTTTTAAACGTTAATTTCTCAAAATCCACTGGAGCACATATATTGAGACCTACAAAAGGCACATCGGGCTATCAGTCCCTAATATTTTGCCAAGTTTCGTGCAAATCCATTCAGCCGTTCGGGCTAAAAATGAGGCTAACCGCCCTATGGAAAACTCAATGTTAAAAACACGTTTTGGGACCCCCCTTTTTTCTCGGCCCCCCCTGGACCAACTCCCCCCAAATTTCCAGTGGCTGCTCAGAAACAAAATGTTCCATTTTCCAGAAAATTTCAGCCAATTCCGTCCACAAACGCCAAAGTTATTAGACATAGAATTTTCAAAAATCCCATAGGGAAAAAATCCTAACTATATATACCTACTGGCGACCGCCAGTAGGTAATATATATATCTAACCAACCATTCTCCCATCAGGAAAACACGTAAACGACACGCCAGGAGTTGCTGTGCTCGAAAATTTATTTGGCAGCAAAACAAACTATATATAAAATCCATGGTGCCCTGTGGGCTTTCTACCCCCCCCCCCCGGTGGGTAGATCAGGGGCTACTTCCCCCATCTGGCTCCTGGGGTGGTCAAAAAGACAGTGGCTTTTTTTGAGGGTGGGGGCATTGGCATGCCAATTGTGGGCAGCCTCCATCCCTAAGTATATAAAAAAATCCCTGGAGTGTTGTGTTGTGGGCTTTCTGCCCCCCAAGGGGCAGATCAGGGGATACTGCCCCATCTGCCTCCGGGGGGGAAAAAAGACTGCCATTTTTGAGGGGAGGGGGCATTGGCATACCCATTCTGGGGAGCCCCCAACCCTAAGTATTAAAAAAATTCCTGGTGCCTAGTGGGCTTTCTGCCCCCCCCCCGAGGGGCAGATAAGGACCTATTGCCCCATCTGCCTCCCAGGGGGCAAAACGACTGTAGCATTTTTGGGGGCATTGGCATGCCATTCTGGGCAGTCCCCACCCCTAAATATATATAAAATTAAAAATCCCTGGGGCCTAGTGGGCTTTCAGGTGCTATTGCGCCCATCTGCCTCCTGGGGGAGACAGAAAATCTTATGCCTTCTTTGGGGAGGTAGGGTGAGGGCATTGGCGTGCCCATTCTGGGCAGCCTCCACCCCTGGCATATAAAATAAAACACATGGCACCTACGGTGCTTTTTGCCCCCCGGGGGGAAAGATTGTGCCTACTGCCCCATCTGCTCCCCAGGGGGGCAGAAAGGATGTCTGGCTTAATTTTATGGGGGGAGCAAAGGCCGCTCCCTGGTGACTGGTGGGTGGTTCCTGCTTGGGAATCACCCTCCTGGGGCACTCACCAAGCAGGGATCTACTAGGGAAGGGTACCATTCGAAAGGGGAGATTCTCCCCTTTCTAACGATACCTCTCCCATGTTTTTCAGAGCTCAGGGTCTGAGATAGCCCCACAAGCAAGAAACTGTGAAACTGAAACTAACTTTCAGTTTAGTTTTCATTGTAATGATGACAGCACGCCATGCGCCCAATCGTCATTACAATGAAAACCCTAACACTGCTTTGGGAGATTGGAGAAGCTCTTCCCTACCTCCCAAAGAAAAAAAAAAGGGAAATCCCTCTGCTGTTTACAGCAGAGGGATTTTTTTAATGTGTGCTCATGAAGGAATGGTTCTGTCATGAACACACTTGCACTTATGCTCATGATGGAACCATTCTGTCATGGGCATGGAAGGGGTTAAATAACAACAGTAATAAAAGCAAAATTCAAAGCAATTTTTTTTTATAAAATAACATGGAAACTGAACAGTGTACATTAAGTATGAAATACTTCTTCACTATTACCACTTATTATAACAAAAGGAGCATCAATTATAAATATTGTTAACAGAATACCTAACAATTCCAAACCATACGCTTGCATCAGCCCGTAACTTATCTCCGTGACAGATGAGTTTTTGCCTGATGCTGTCACGAATGCCATCGCCCTTTCTTTTCCTTGTCTGATGGGATGGCTTACAATTACCTTGAATTTTCTCTTTTTATACTCTTTACATTGATTCTTCTCGTTCCCTTAGCTTTTTCTCATTATTCTCCTCCACCCTATCTTCATCTCCTTCTTTAAACAAGCAGTCAGCAATCGGCACCACTTTATTTGTAATTCCACACATTGCCATCACCGAATTACACTGTATAAGGACACACCCTCTTAACCTATAAGGGTTCTGAAAATGTTGGCAAAGCCTTTGTCATCCCTGCGCCCTTTCCTCATATGCATCAAGTCTCCACCTCCCAACACGTTTTTAAGTCCAGTGACATCCTCCACCCACCCTTTCCTCTCCACTCCTTTAGAAATCATAACTCTTGCTATCCTTCCTTGCATAACTTCAAATGGCACTTTTCTTGAGACACTCTTAAGCATAGTGTGATATGTCCACACCAACCTCTTCCACACACTACCCCATTGGTTCCCTTGACCCAATGTCACTTGTAGACCTTCTTTTACAATCCTGTGTCAGCTCTCACAAGTACATTGCTCTGAGGATAATAAACTGATGATCTAATGTGCTAAACACCATAAATCCCCAAGAATTCCTTCATCTCTTGGGAGACAAACTGTGCGGCAATCTCAGTTACCATCTGCTCTGGTATCCCCTCTCTATGCCATGGTTCATCCAGAAATGTAATTACATCCTGAGTGGTCACATGATCTGTAAACTTAACTTATGGTCATCTTGAAAAATAATCTATGGCTACCAAAGCAGATTTAGGACATAAACTCCGCAGCCTGTAAGTAGACCTGGGTGGAGTTTGCGGAGTTGTGCTATGCGGAACTCTGCTAATTGCCAAAAAAACACTGCCGTGCTCCCTGGAGTACCGCAAGCAGCACAAGGAGTTGGTCCAGTGCTGTAAAATCTGTGTGAATGGCACCACAAAACGACGCTGCTTCTCTCTGCCACTCGAGTAGATGTTCTGCTCAAGCAGCAGCTTCCTCAATGCAAGTGGCAGATTTCTCAACGAGAGCAGTAGCGACCTGCTGTGACTGCCTGCATTCAGAAATCTTGCTACAAGGTGGTTTAGCATATGATCTTCCTTGCTCCTGCTCACCAACTAAACATTGGTGAGCCCAGTGAGGAGAAAAACTCCTCTCAGCGTCGCTTCAAGGAGTTTTTCGGAACTCCCTGCTCTATTAGGAGCATGGAATGGACAAAACTCAGAAAGCTTCACACCCCTTCTTGTAAGAACCTGAAATGTCCAACACAAGTTTCTTCCAGAGAGCATCCCTTTGTCCACTAAACCAGTGGCTACTCCAGCGTATTCTGAGACTTGTCACTCTAAGAGCATGGCATACACTACTTTATCGCTCTCTAAACATCTTTATCCAATCCTGGCCACTGTTACATGACTAGGTTAGGCCCAGGAAGAAATACTGCCATTTTACATATACATATTTCTCAAGTTGTGTTCTTTTCTAATTGATGACTTCTGACACAAATTGGCTTCCGTGACAGTGCAGGATTTGTTTCTCTGAAACCACATTGCTTACAAATCCACTTTGTAAGTATACTATCAAGACACCTTGAACATTTAGAATAGGGCCTGAACACGCATTGTGCAAATTTGGTTATTTGTCATTCATCCATGAGGTGACATGGCTATCACAAAGACAATAAACAATGTCGGCACGGCTGAAGACTCAGCACAGAAGCAAGGATGAGTTTATTATAAATACGAATGCATTTCCATGCTCAAATTAGAGGAGCAGTCTGCCTTCATTGTGAGGCCGTTGCTGTGTCTCAGACTGATGGTTCCTGTTTACCCTCTGCGAGGGGGGTGTCCACCTTGTGACCAAGATGGGACCTACGTTCCTTTCCTTCGGGTAATGGGGAGTTACATTATCCGATAGGAGATTCTTGGCAGAACACCTGCCGAAGGCACCTGGGTTACGGAGGGCATAGTAGTAGTACACTATACACAGTACTTCTATGCCCACGTACATAACTGCTTGGGAATGATGGTTGAATCATTTATCATTGTTACTGTTCTTGTGTTGCTAATACCTTTTACCTGCTTTTATGTATTAATCATTGCAGCACATATATTTTATACAAGAATCGCAATTGGTTTAATAAATATTGAAAACACTCCTTTGTGTATTTCTTGAGTACCTTTCTGAGTAAGCTTGAACAATTGAGCGAAAAGTTTCTAGATCTGTTACCAAGATTCCTTGGGGAGTCAGGGTTGTCATGTGCTGAGGTTGCCCAAACCAGTGTTTACCTTCCCAAGTTGAGGGGTACTTATGGTGGCACTGTGAGCAAGCAGGTCTAAAGACCAAAATACCCTAAGGGAGTGCATGGGATCAGTCTAGCACTATCCCAACGTATGACACCACCAGTATTCAAATCTTTCCTTGCGCTTACTCATTCAGGCATGTCATTTGTGTGCCAGCCGCACTAAATGACTTCTCAGCCTTTCTGGCACTACCAATAGTTCACCTCTGAGTAATACTTCACAGGAAACTGATAACTCAGTGCTTACATTCTTGAATGAATCTGCCCCATAGTGTGATTTACCTTTTGCTGCCAACCTTTTGTCAAAAATCCTTATATTTCTTGCAATGGGATGTCCTTCTTAACTGCCTGGACCCACTCCTCATGAAATATATGACCTTCGGTAAGGGTATATACATCCGCTACTAGCCACTCTTCATCACTTTCAATCATTCCAACCTCACTCTTTTCAGATAACCACGACAAACAATAGGCCGCCACATTTTTCTTTTCGGGTACATATTCCATTCCAAACATGAACTCCATTAATCAATCTTAGCACCGCCTTAAAGATTCTCGATGAAACCTGACCTGTACCCTTTCCTTGTGAACACATCAACCAAAGGTCAATCATCTGTGCGAATCACAAACTCCACTCCCCATAGATATTTCAGGAAATGACACACTCCACCAACATGCAAATTCTTCCCTTTTAATAGTGGGATAAGACAATTCTGCCCTCTTCAAAGGTCTTACCATATGCAATAGTTACTTCTTTCCCATGTGTGTATTGCATCAAAAACGCCCCCCCCCCAAACATACATTGCTTGCATCTGTGCAAATTACACAATTGTCTCTCGTGTCAAATGGTTTCAAGGCCTAGGCTAACGCAATGCAATTTTTGATTGACGCAAACGCCCTTTGACAAACTTCATCCCATTCAGTCTTGACTTTTTTTTGCCATCAGCGTCCTCTGGCATTCTGTCCTGTCTGCAAATATAGGAACTAAGCAGGAGTTACACTCTAAAAGCCGTAAAATGACTGCAAGTTGTCCATGTTCTGTGGAGATGGTGCTTTTCTTATGGCCCTCACTAGCTTTAGCTCGGGCACCACCCCCTGTTCATCTAACCAATTACTCATGTAGTCCACACCTCTTATAATGATCCTAAATTTGTCACACTTGATGGTGAATCCATAATCCTGTAATGTACCGAGCACCCTCCACAACACTTTGTCATGCAATTCCTTATCGTTCCCAATGTCCAAGATATCATTCTGGAAATATGTCACATTGCCTTCCTTTTTAAATAGCCCTCTGAAATACGGCTTCTGTGGATGCCAAACCAAAAAGCACGCTCTTAAAACGGCATGCCCCCTCAGTCATGATAAACAGAGTAAGTGGTCTCAACACTGATCATATACAGATGACAGCTCCAATGTAGAGAAACAGTACGCTCCCTTGACTGTAATCAGCATATCACCACTGTGGAGAAGAGAGAGACAATCTACCCAGATACACTTGTTGAGATCAAACACATCCGCAAGTCCCTACTACTCTTCCTTGCCCAAACAAAAGCTCCAACCATTCTGAGGCTTCAATCTCCTCAATAATACTCTCTTAACATAATCTCTGGAACTCCTTCAACAAAGGTTCTCTCAACACCAAATGTACACCACAGGTTTATGTACTTTGAGACACGCCCCATCCCTTAGTATGATATTGTGGGCAAACCCCTTCAACAGACCCAGTTTGTCCTGGAAGACACCTGAAAATTCACTTTCCCACTTTGTCTCCCCAATCACATTCACACTAGTTTGTGCTCCAAACATTTGGTCAGGGTGATGTGGATCTAGCCTAATCTTCAACTCTCTGTGCTGTGGCCAACCAAACAAGCTTGAATCATACTTGGCAATATAAACTTTGGGATGTGTGTTTACACCTTGAAATTCAAGTGAGCCCACCCAATAGCCCACCATCTCAATTGGCATGTTTCCATATACTGCTAATTTGATGTCCAGAACACACAATTACCTATCCAGAAACGTTTGTAGATATTCCTCCCCCACTAATATGTAGTGTGCTCAAGTAAAAACTCTTCTTACCATTCTCTCTCATCTTCAATCACATTAACACTCTTCTTTTCATGTTATACAGTGCCCTGGAGTGTCCCCTTCTCCTTACAAACTCTTGCAAAATGTCCTTTCAGTTCACACCTTCTACATATTTGACCTACAGCTGGACAATTAGTGCCAGTTTGCAACATGCCCCTTCAATCCGCATTTGTAGCAAACCACAGTCTTTCCAGATCCTAGTATTCGTCCTCCTAGAGTCAGACACTTGTTTCTTCTCTTCAGAAGTGGCATTCACTACGCCATGAGCATCATCTGTTTTCTTCAACATCTCTTGTCGCCATTTCTTTCATTAGCTCTTCTGTGCTCTCCACCCTTTTTGCTACATTAATAGCCTTTTGTAAAGTTAATCCCTCCGTGTCTAACAATTTTTCTTGAACTCTTTTGTCTCTTAGCTTCTGCACTAACTAGTCTTTGAGCATATAATCCAGGAGTCTTACATCCTAAGCACTGCTACAAATGTGTCTACTGATCCACCAGAAGTTAGTGCTCTTTTTAAAAATGTATACCATTTAGCAACCTCTTTTTCCCCCAGACGTTTTGGCCTAATTTTAACAACGCTATCTCATAGGCATCCCATTCTGACTCGTCATTATCTTCTTCCAGTAGGGATGGTAAGTGCTTTAAAATTCTTCCCCTTCTGCCCTCAAACAGTGCTCCAGCATGGCCAAATTCTAAGAAATATTGTATATGTCACCCGAAGGCCTCCACATAGGCTTGGAAACCTTCCTTCTAGTCATCCCATGGAATATTTGGCTCTCCTGGTAAGATCAGGAATGATGCTGGTGCCATTAACCCCTCCATAATGACACAGGGAAGTTAAAATAGTTACAGTTATGGTACTTTACACAATGTTACCACAAAAATATGCAATGCACCAATTGTACTTCGATAACCCATTCTTGGCAATCCAATATGGCTGCCGAAATGCAATATCAAATGACTGATCTTGTAGTTGGACACTTCATGCAATCTAAATTGTCCGCCAAACTATCAACCCTAAAGATACTTCAACCCTTCGAAATTCCTTGATAATGTTTGCACTTTCCCTTAAAAGGTGAACCATACACCACCACTCCATCGTTGACTTAGTAAAAGTCATTTTCCTCAAAAACTGTTGCAGCACATTGCCATGGAGCACTATAGTGTCTAGCGGCATTGTTAGGTGCATTTCTAGGAAAGAGCAGTAAGTACATTTTATTCATGCTCGATTACTTAAAATCATCACATGTAAACATCAAAGTACAGCCGTTTTCTGTATACCGAACTAGGAAGTGTTTAACATTGCATAAAAGGGTACAATCTATAACATCTTTACAGAGCGGTAGCAGTTTTAATGACATTCCTTATATTAAGAAAAAACATTGTAAGCTCAAATTATACTGTTCGTGGGTCATTGTTACTCTGAGCAAAGCTGTTGGGGCACTACTAAGGAATTAAAGTGATAGTGCATGTATTGTAACACTTAAAGTGTCTTGTGACGGATTCCCTGATGCCCGCTTTTTTGTTAGCATTCCATAACATTTTGATGGAGAAGTAGCAGCATTGATGAACAGCATTAAAATTTCTTATGTAAAAAGAAACATTGTAAACTCAGACTCTACTGATCATGGGCCCTTATTACTCTGAGCAAAGCCGATGGGGCACTATTAAGGGGCCAAAATGCTAGTGCGTGTATTGCAGCATTTAAAAACACTTGTGCCTGATCTGTTGATGCCTTGCTGGTTTGTTATCAGCTTTACCAAGCTGGGGGAGGCAGGGTGTTGCCTCTTATTTGCTGCACAGCCTGTGGATCAAATAACATGCTGCGAGATTCCCCTAACGGGCAAGAATCTATGGTGAGATAGCGGGGGCACTGATCCAGGACTTTGCAGTTTCTGGGCCATTCTCACCCTGTTGGTATGTTGAGACGTGAGGATTGAATAGCATCTGTAAATTTCCTCAACCTGGAGAGGTAGTGAATTGGTGGAGAAACAGAGGTCAGATGGTTCTGTGCAGTGTCTGATACCATAGGAAAGGGCAGTGCCTGCGCACTCTCCTGCTAGTTTCAGCAGTGTGCGAGGACAAGGACCACCAGGCAATAAGGCTGCATGCACAGCTTCACCATAAATCTTTTCATAAAGTATTGGCTGCCAAACAATTTCTGTCACAAAATTCACTTCCTTCTCCTCTGACAAAATACATCGATGGGCGATCACTGCCAAAAGTATCGCACCGACCAATTGGTTACTGTGGTGCTGCCTGCCCCAAACTGAGTGCTTTCCTCCTGAAAAAGGGTTCACCACTCATCACCAGTATGAAGTGTTCATTAGACCAAGGGTGAATACCAGTCTTTTATTCTTCCTTTAAAGCATCTCGTAACATCAGGAAGGAGCTGCCAGCCAGCTCCTCATCGGTCCTCGTCTCAATCATCACATTCCAAATTCATAACTATTCAAGACACACATTGCATGAGTCAGGACTCAGACGAGTCTCAGTACAACAATCTAAGATTATTTTCCTACTTCACCACCTTTGATAGTATATTAATATATTAAAAAATGCTCTAAAATATTTGTTATATGTTGTGGCATTCTTACCAATTGACTGTCTGATGAAAGCAGCCACTTTGTTTGTGGGTGTATAAATTGGCTGCACACATAATTAGGGGTACAAAAGGGGGGTGGTGATGGACTGAGCATCTGGACCAATCAAACACTCACACCCAGTCAACAGATCTGGGTTTAATCCATCACCGTTCTTTAGCCCACTCTGCCACCCCAGTTCAGACATGGCCATATGCAAATCAGTTTGACCCTGTGCCTCATGGGAACAGTCCAGCCCGAACGTCCATCACCACCCCCTTTTGTACCGCTTTGGCCGCCATAAGTGTGGCAGGGTATGCTCAGACGTGAGTCTCTTGCTCACTTTGCCACTGCGTTCAAGCAAGCTGGGCTGAAGACGGCTGTAATGCCAGAAACCGGTCCTCGGAAGCTTGTTTCCGGTCCAGGGAAGGCATGGCTTGGCAGTTCGGGCTGGACTGTTCCCATGAGGCACAGGGTCGGACTGATTTGCATATAGCCATGTCTGAACTGGGGTGGCAGAGTGGGCTAAAGAACGGTGATGGATTCAACCCAGATCTTTTGACTGGATGTGAGTGTTTGATTGGTTCAGATGCTCCGTCCATCACCACCCCCTTTTGTACCGCTTTGGCCGCCATAAGTGTGGCAGGGTATGCTCAGACGTGAGTCCCTTGCTCACTTTGCCACTGGGTTCAAGCAAGCTGGGCTGAAGACGGCTGTAATGCCAGAAACCGGTCCTCGGAAGCTTGTTTCCGGTCCAGGGAAGGCATGGCTTGGCAGTTCGGGCTGGACTGTTCCCATGAGGCACAGGGTCAGACTGATTTGCATATAGCCATGTCTGAACTGGGGTGGCAGAGTGGGCTAAAGAACGGTGATGGATTCAACCCAGATCTTTTGACTGGATGTGAGTGTTTGATTGGTTCAGATGCTCCGTCCATCACCACCCCCTTTTGTACCGCTTTGGCTCCGTAAGTGTGGCAGGGTATGCTCAGACGTGAGTCCCTTGCTCACTTTGCCACTGGGTTCAAGCAAGCTGGGCTGAAGACGGCTGTAATGCCAGAAACCGGTCCACGGAAGCTTGTTTCCGGTCCAGGGAAGGCATGGCTTGGCAGTTCGGGCTGGACTGTTCCCATGAGGCACAGGGTCAGACTGATTTGCATATAGCCATGTCTGAACTGGGGTGGCAGAGTGGGCTAAAGAACGGTGATGGATTCAACCCAGATCTTTTGACTGGATGTGAGTGTTTGATTGGTTCAGATGCTCCGTCCATCACCACCCCCTTTTGTACCACATAATTAGGGGGTCATTATGAAGGCGGAAGGACCACCACCGCCGGGCCGGCGGTGGTGGTCCTTCCGGCATCTGAGATCAGTTTTCCCCCCACCAGATTACGATGATGGGGGAAACCTCAGGGAAGCATGGTGGATGCAAGGACTGTCTGCCACGGTTCCGCCAGGTGGTCCGTTTCTGCCCGCCTTGCAGAACCAAAAGATTGGCCAGTATTGCGGCGGTGCCTTGCAGGCAAAGCCGTAGGGATTAGAGTATCCCTTTCTGCCTGTCTATTTGCAGCGGTCATCTCTCCGTGAAAAGACAGGAGGAAAGGGAATCCGGGGCCCGAAGTAGGCCCCCCTTGTTGTGGTGGGAGGTTGTGATGCACGGGGGTACCCATGGTATCCCCCTGCATTTCCCTGCACTGCGTGGCAGGCACCGCAGGATGCCTACCACGTGGAGCAGGGAAATGCAGTGCATAGCATTTTAACATTGCGTATGGTGGTGCAGCCAGCAGCACCGTCTGCAATGTTAAAGGCCCTGGATGCACCCACCAGTATGAACCTTCAAATCACTATTCTAGGAACGTATAATTTTAACAGCTCCTATTTAGCAATAATGATTACATTCTCTACAAAACATAGATTTCAACAGGATTTTCTTTTTCTAGACAATTGGATCATTTAATTCTTGTGTGGTTCATAACTGTATGTTTTTAAATAAAGTTTGTGACAGGCAGAGCTACAGCACAAACTTCTGCAAAATGCTGGAAATAACACCAAAAGGCGTTGACATCATGTCATAGGCATTGCCTTTTATTGAGCTTGACACTGTGTCAGCGACAGTGACATGAGTGTAATCATACCCACAATCTGTTGGCAGGTACCCTGCCTCTGCTGAGAGGTGTAACTCCTCCAGTTTTTACCTTTCTTACAGTATATTACCAAGGTGACAAACTTTACCTCTTGCAAAGTAAAAGGACAGATAGGAATCACTCCTCCGCGATCATCTATGTGTCACATCTAAATATATAACACATTCAACAAAAAAAACTAGATTTCTTATTTCTGCTTGGTTTCATATGATGCTTTGTCCTTAGAAGACATTCACTGCAAAGAGGTGTTCCACTATTTTCAAATGCATGTGTCAAACTATACAAGTAACACGTCTTAAAAGGTACTGCACATCTGCAGAAGTCAGTAGATTGTCATTTACAGAGCAGCAAGATATTTTTTCAACCCCTGATTGTTAACGGAAAATTAATATGGCTATGCATTTGTAAAAAGAAAGAAGCACATTCCCATAATAAAACATTGTTGGCCCACATCGGTAATATTTTTTGGGGCTCTCTGTGAACATTTTTGCATCAATTGGGAAGAGGTTGTCCAAGAAAGGAAGCAAACAGAGATTGGAAAGGTTTTTGTGAGGTTGCATCTCCATACTCACTGTATTGAACTCAGTATCCACACTACATTTACTCTAATTTGCGCCTTCTCCATGCACTGCTTATACCCTTTTATATTATCTTACTTATACCATGTGAAATAATAACATTTAATACAACACTTCAAGTAAAGTCAAGTCAAAGCAACTCTATTCGGTCATGATAAATAGACCATAAAAGTATATAAAAACTGTTCATCATAAATTAAAAAATAACAATTTGAGGCAGCGCCTCCCTCGAAGTTAGCTCATTGTACATACAAAATACAGTCCCTAGGGATTGGTTCCAAACATAATGCTGCAAAGATAAGACATCCGTCATAGAAATGCTAACAATACATGGATTAAAATGCTGCTCAGTCAGAAAAATTGCACAATCAATACCAAGAAACAAGATTAAAATTGGTTTATGGTTTATAGCCACAATATACAAGAGTTGTATTCTTAATTGCAGAGCTGCCCATGCAATTTCTGTGTCTTAAGCACCAGCCTAAAAACATAATACACATTAAAAGCAGTCTACTCAGATCCCAAGGATTGTAAAAGGTACAAAGCTTCTGTGCAATGATGCAAGGCATGCCTGATTAAAAAGGGTTTAAGAACCCTAAACCTATGAGCAGAGTAGAAAGTGCAAAAAAGATTGCATGTAAAGTGCTTTGAACCGACACCTGATCACAAGGGCAGGGCACTAGGTCGGCTACCAGTCATTACACATGGGAAGGGGACTGTTCTATGGAACATGTAAGTCAAACCCTAAGCAGAATAAAGTGCTTGTAGTGCTATGTATCATTTGTTAAAAAAGTTGCATGCAGCTAGAGGGATCAAGGTGCATATATTGGGTTACAGAGGGGAGTCCAGACACCCTGGACCATCTTTCATCCTACTTCATGGCTCATATTCCAGTAGCTCTGCAGCACATTTTGAATGTCTGTGCCTCCTCTATGAAGAGGCTAGATATGATGATTAATATTAGCAAATTTTTCGTACTGTCCTTGGCTCATAGGTTGGGCTGAGACCCATTTTTTGCCTATCCTTAGCAAATATGTGGCTAATTTTAACGATCATAGGGTTACCTTCAATTAAAGGTTGTCCTGGACCTCACAGATAGATAACAAAAATAATCAGCTTGCAAGGAGCATCAATGCAGTTTTCTCCTTTGCTGCTAAATTGGGTAAAAGATCGTTCACTTACATGCTGGCCATTTATGATGCTTAAAGTATTGGTCTGGCCACTCACAGTGCAGGGGTGTGGTGCTCTCAGATGTTAACACTATTACAGATTACTGAAAGTAAATTTACGTGACACCTATTGGGCTTACCACCATCTACTTCCTCGTTTAGCAGACATAGGAAATTGGGGCTTATGTACCTTGAGGATGTTTTAAGGACTCATCCATTGTTATGATTATTTGGATTTGGGTGAATGAGGCCCTCTCCCTAGACAGATTGTTAATTAAGGACTGTCTGTCTCTCGCACAGTCACTAGATGCTACCTGGTTGAGAGGTGTTAGGGACTTGACATTGGCTCTGGGCAGGCGGGACTTCTTTGAAGAGCCCTTGTGTTCCCTTCCCACTATACCCAAAAAGTCACTAAGGGATACATGCTATATTTTGCTACTATTCCCACTCCAATATGAGTAATAGTATGGAAAGTGTTGGATTTTGGAAAGGGTTAGATTTACTATTCCCTTTCTAATCTGAACAACAGTAGGAAAAGTGTTGGATTTTGGAAATGTTAGAGTGACTATTCCTACTCCAATCTTAGCAAGAGTAGAGAAAGTGCTGAACTTTGGAGGGGTCACATGTAATATTTCCACTCCTCAGTAAACAAAAGCAAAGAAATTGTTGGAATTTGGTGGGGTAGATTTACTGTTCCCTCTCCAATCTGACCAATACTTTGGAAAATGTGCTGGACTTCTTAGGGTTTGCATTTTCTGTTTCAACTCCAATGTGAACAACAGTAGGGAATTTGAAAAGGTTATATTTACTATCCCCACTCCAATCTTAGCAAGAGTAGGGAAAGTGCTGGATTTTGGATCGGTTAAATTTAATATTCCCACTCCAAACAAACAAAGGCTAGGGACTTGTTGGACTTTGGTAGGGTTAAATTTACAATTTTAGCTCCCATCCGAGCAACAGTAAGGAAAGTGCTGGACTTTAAAGGGGTTAGATTTAATATTTCTACTGCAATCTGTAGAACAGTACTGAAAGTGTTGGACTTTTTACTAGTTAGATTTAATATTCCAATTCCTAAAGTTAAAGAAAATATCCCTTCAGTCTTCTAGGATGTCTCGGCATGCGGCGCTGCGGGGCCTGAGGACTGTAGCAGATCTGTATCCTGAGAATTCCTTCTACTCACTTTCAGAGTCCCCATCATTGATGGATACGCTCCTATTTTACCAGCTGCGTGCCACTTGCCGGAAATTACACCCGACCTTTCCGCAATTCCGGCCTACTTTCCAAGCCCTGGATTTTGTATACACTTCCGCATCCCTACACAAGCTTGTCACCAGATGATATGCATTTGCCCTGTTATCCTCTCCCATCTCCTCGACTCGGGCGTGCGAGGCGTGGAGGGCGGATCTTGGCATGGATATCTCGGACGCAGACTGACTTTATTGCTGTAGCCGAACTACAAAACTGTCCCCAAACTACCGGCTCCGCTTGATCCATTTCAAGTTTCTGCAGAGGTTTTATCGCACTCCATTGCATCTTCATCGCCTAGGGCTTATCCCTGAGGACTCCTGTGTGCGATGTTCCGCACCAGCTGCGGACTTCGCCTATCTGGCCTGGCTCTGTCCTAGGGTGCAGGTGTTCTGGTGGGAGATCTCCTCTACTATCTCTGAAATTACTGGTATAGCTGTTCGTCCTGACCCCCTTCTCTGTCTTCTCGGCTTCGTTAAACTTTGCCCTGATGCTTCACGCCGTCTGATTTCGATGCTCTTGGTGTTGGCCAGGCACAGGGTGGCTATGTGTTTGGGCCGTCGGCCTGCCCCGGTGGTTACGCATTGGTTGGAGGATGCCTCCCGCTGTCAGATGCTCCCTACTGAATTTTGGGACCTGTTACCTGCTAGATCTCGACCTGTCGATATTTGGGGTCCCCTGGTCGCCTATCTCCTTTCCCGCTCCCCTCCTAGTGGAACTGCCTTCCCTGCGCTCCCCGCCGGCCCAGTGTCCACGGTGGCCAGTGCGTGACCCCCTTTCTCCTCCTCCCCAGTGCTTTTGCTGTCCATGGGTCCCTCAGCAGGTACCTCTACTGCTTGCCCCGTGGAAAGAAACGCATCTGGTGTCGCGGTACTGAGATTGGATCTTTCCTACTCTGCTGTATGCTGGGCCGGATGGGATCCAGCCTCTTCCTCCCGTATTCCCCGCTCTTGGCATTGCCTCTCCCGCGCTCCCCGCCGGCCTTTGGTCCATGGCGGCCGCCGGTGCAGGCCTGTGCCGGGCCCCTAACTGCTTTCTTCCTGGTGGACCCTGCGCCCTCTAGCCCCCCAGGGCTTTCCCTTCCTAGATTTGCCCACCTGGGAGAATATGTTCCTAGGGAGTACTGAACTGCCAGGATATTGTTTCAAGATTATCTTGCTGATGTTATGCCGCTCACTGTAATTGATATGCCTATGTTGAAATGTACCTTGCTACTCTGCACTGTGTCACTGTACGGAACTTCTGTCTTGTATTTTACTGTTGTATTGCAACTACCTTAATAAAAAAATAGAAAAAGTTAAAGAAAATATATATAAAACTAAATAAACATATTTAAAATAAAAAATACATATTCATTTTAGATGCATAGGGAATAATTCCCTCCCTATTGCCCAAACAGAAATAGAACCAACATTTATAATTCATTAAAAAAGTTTTACAAATAAAACATTATCAATATTACAGTAAGTATTAAATAAAACTATTCAAATTAAAACAAATAATAAATATAAAACGTTTTTCAAATTGTTATGAATAAATAAAGTGATCAACTGGTTAACATTTAATTAAAAGCAAATGTAAATAATCAATTAAATATTTACATAACTAATTATTACAGAATAAAGTAATTAATATCAAAATTTTTAAAAGTAACAACTTACATGTTAAATAACTTCCCACCCCAATCTACCTCAAACCCAACAGCCTGCTACTAAATTAAAATGTACTAATTACATTTAAAGAATATACATTTTACTTCATTTTACATGAAAATTAAAAGCCAAGCTAAACCATAAAAGACAAATATTATCATAATACACATACCAAAGTATAATACAACAATTAAAAACATTAAATGAATTAGAAATCAATATTTTATACAACTACAATTGTAACATGACTACATATGTAGTTAAAAAATAAAAATTATTTAATGTGTTAATGTGCATTTTACATAAAATTACATTAATATCTGGCAAAAACCATTCCTAATATCAAACATGGATTTTTTTTTTACATATAAAGGTATTAATGGCACATTAACAAATACTATACATAACTAATTCAGCCATTTATATATAAGTATTTATTGAAAAGGAATGCTTAATAATGTTTAAAATCTTTATTGATGATGTTCACATTTATTAAAAGTTACAAATATTTTGGTGGTATTTTAATAAATGATACAAAAATTATACAAGTTTTTTGTTCACTTCAATGTACATTATGGGCCTGATTATGAGTCTTATGGTCTTACAGCGGGCCACAATGCTAGTGCCCTGCTGTGAGAGCGCCAAACCTGTAATCTGACCGCCTGCCGTATTGCGATTGGAATCCAGGTGGGGGAGTCCTATGGTGGCGGTCCCACCACAGTGCATATCTATGGCACATAGGTGTGCCTTAGACATGCACTGCCGGGAAACCGCCATTGCTAATTCCTGCAAGGAAAGAAAGGCACAATTTTGTGCATTTCTTTCCATGCAGGAACATGAGGTACAAAAATACAGGGGGTACTACATGTTCCCCCCTACATGCACTCCCATGCACAGATGAGACTTAGTTTCCTCAATGCCACCCGTATCATGGCAGGCTCACCACCATAAATAGGAGGACAGTGAGGAAACTCGTAATATGCTCAGCAGTGCCGCATTGGCACTACCAGCATGTTACTTTTTCAGACCGCTGTGCCACTACCATGGAAACAAGAATCCCGGCAGTAGCAGCGGTCCAGACAGCCACCAAGGGTTTGGCAGTCCCATGTGGGTCCAAAGTATTTCTCTTATTTCACTTTCACTGACATTTTTAACAGCTACGTTAATTTTGTAGAATGTTTTCTTCATTATTTTGCAGTTGCTATTGAAGAGTATTTTTGTTTAGGGTTGGAGGTCTGCATTTCAGGAAGAAGATTTCTTTTTTGACATGTATTTTCCAGTAGTCAGTTAATTGGGTCTTTAGTCATGTTAGTTAATGTTAGTATGTTTAGAATAAGTGGTTATTTAGTAGAGTTTAGCAATTTGTTATATTTAATGTGTAGGACCAAGCACAAAGTATTGAAAGCTTTTTAAATCGTTTATTGTAATTATGTTATTGTAAGTAAGAAACAAATTTCTGTATGTTACTTTTGAGAATTTGGGATTTATTGTTTTGTGGATGAGAAACTATGGGACTGATTATGAAGGTGGCTGATGGGAGTCTGTCCGCCATCGTGGTGGTGACCGGGACCATTTGCCATACATGCAGCAGTCCTGCACACCCAATTAGGATGTGACTGCCACCATGATGGTCGCATTTTGCACTTTAACATTACGGACGATGCTGCTGACTGCAGCACCCGCCGCGATGTTCAAAATGCATGTTATGCATTTCACTGCACTACATGTCAGGCACCACACGGTGCCTGCCACTTGGTGCACAAACACCACCCTCAGACACAAGGGGGGCCCGCAAAAGGCCCTCGCATCCAATTCCGCCAGCCTTTCAATGGCGGTTTACCCGCCACGGAAAGGCTGGCTGAAGACAGCATCCTAATTTGTGGATGGTGCCTGCTAGGCACTGCCACCATTTTATGGATGCAGACCGCTCCGCCAGGCAATTGTAACAATTGCCTGTGGCGGTTCTGTGGCGGTTCTGTGGCGGACAGTCTTTGCATCCGCCACGGTCGCAGTCTGGATCCCCTCCATCGTAATGTGGCGGGGTGGGGATTTGCGGTCTGATTGCAGAAGGCCCACCACCGCACTACTGGCAGTAGCGGTCCTTCCACCATCGTAATGACCCCTATGTTTTTTGTTCCAGGTTAAGTTGTTCAATTTGAAAGAGCATTTTATGTTCAAGGAAGAATTTTCCTTTTATTCTTCAAAGGGAAATACTTTGAAATATTTAATATCATGACATTTTTATTAGTTTATTTTCATTTTTATTTTGTTTTGGAGTGTTTCTTCTTTTAAATAATTCTTTGGGGTTTTGGTGTTATTTTAGAACTTGAGATTGAGTTTTGAAGTGGATTATACTTCCAAATGTGAAGAATAGTTTTGATTTTTGGGGGATTTTCTAAATAGGATTTCTACTTTTCGGTTAGGATATAAGCTTTAAAGGACCTTCAGCTGCTAACAGTGCATATTTTTTATAATAGTTAATGTTACAATGTTAGGTATGTACAGTTTTAGTTTGTTATTGAATTATTTATGATGGTGTGTACTTCATGAAATATTTAACTAGTGTTGTAACGCAATGTTATGATTTGTATTCCGTATGTTGAGTAGCAAAGGTTTGGCAGTTTTATTGTTTACTCATTGTTTATTATTTTATTCTAAGTAAATGTGTTATTGTGTACTGTGATTGTTGATTTGTAACTAAGATATGTGTGGTTATGAACCTTTAGAGAGTATGATGCTTTTGAAAGTAAGAAAATATTAATTTATTTTTTATGATTCTGATTATTTGTATTTAAATTTTTTCAGTTTTATTTTGCAGAAAATTAAATAAATTAAATTACTCAGAAAGAGTGATTGTCTTCTTTGCTGCTTGCTTGCCATGCGTTCAACATCTAACATATTTATACCGATATTTATTACTTATGCTTTCCTATTCGTACAGTGTTTTTGATTTGATTTCCATAGTTTAAAGCTTTCCTTCAGAATCATTACTAATGTGTGTATATTATTCTGAGTCTTGTTTTGTGTGTCTTTTTATTTTATATATATTTATTTTATTTTTCAAATTTAATTTGGCATTTTACTTGTCAATATTTTGTGTATCGATATCTGCTGCCTCACATTTGTTATAATGCTTTCTTAATATTTTGACACTGTATATGTTTTGATGTTGTTATTGTTGTATTCCCTTATGTTGCTTTACCATGCACATCAACAATGATGTCATTTAACATGTCATGACTGATGTAATATGTGGAGTCATAAGCAGTGCACACGTTACATGTAGTTGACTAAACTTTAACTGGTGTAGTTCCATGGTTTTAAAGTTTTTTTACATTAGGTCCTGTCTAACCACCACCGTACTATACCATCACCTTAACCATTGTTTTTGTGTGAATTTTGTGTTTTTAATTAATGCAAGTTAAGGTTTAGAACATAACCTATCTATAATATCACTTTAACCTTTGTTTTTATCAATGCATTTCTGTTTTTTAATCATATTCTAAATAGGACCAAAGGCAACTCTTTGCATGCAGTCCAACCTCACTATGAACATCCTTTGGCCATCCATGGAGAAGGGTTGGCTGAAGGGTCTTGCTTCAGACAGAAACTGGCCCTAACCACTGGGTGCAGACAACACACCATGCACACAGCCTATAGCCAATCTCTGCATTGGTTGGACGCAGGGACTTAGCTTTGGTCCCCCACATGTCACCAACTCCTGTATTTACTTCACCTTTTCTTTTTATTTTATGTATGGGGGACAGCACTCCTGCAGTACCTGCCACTCAAGCTTTCTACCCCATGGAACCGCTGCCTCATGCAAACTTCCCCAAAGAAACTTCCACAGTGCTGCACAACCATGGGGCATTTGCTTGACAGTGAAAATAAAAATATAGCATGGGTACCATCAAGTGAATTAATTCCACCAAGGGATAACATGTTAGAGTTATTTCAGCCAGTTGACTATGTGAGTATTTAATCTTTATTCCGCAAAGTCACCATTTACAACTACCACTAAAGTCTAAATCATCAAATGGAAGAGCCTCAAATTTGATGTAGGTGGTAGAGCACATACTTGGTGACTGTAAGAAATTGGGTTACTGGTTGAGGGGCGTGAAACCCTACTCAAGCAGTAAATAGAATCCTTGCCAGGGTGAAGTCACAAGCAAACCCCAAATTTACCTGTACTCAACCCTCTGGTAGCTTGGCACAGAGCAGTTAGGCTTAACTTAGAAGCAAAATGTAAAGTATTAGTGGAGCACTTCAAACAGTAATAAAATGAATACACTCTACAAAAAGAATCCCACCCCATATTTGAAAAGTTGAGAGGATGTTAATGAATAAAACAAAATGACAAAAATCAATTTGTAGATCCAAAGATATGCAATTTTAAAGAATTATGTGAAAATAGAGCCTGAAAGTCCAAAGCACCACTGGTGGCTATCTTAGTGGGTGAGAACAGGAGAAAGTCACAAGTTCAGGCCATCCGCAATGCAGCACGGGTCGGATAAAGAAACCAGGTTATTTCCACAAGTTACTTTCTCAGACCAGCACAAAGAGTTCCATTTGTTGAGCAGGGGGCATCTGGCAGACGGTCCGTCGATGTGGTGCAAAGAGGAGGCATGGAATTGTGGATGGTCATCGTGAATGGGCAGGCCAAAGCTTTATGGCGGCATAAAGGGTCAGATTGATGGACTCTTGGTAGACTGTACAAGAGACAAGGTTTTGCTGCCAGTGGGTCTGTTCGCAGTGGTGTAGAGCTCAGAAACTTGGATTAAGGCTCTCTGAGGCCACACCAAGGGTCCAGTATCTGCGGGGCACCCCTTTGGGGTCTGAAGCTTGCTCTGGCTGCATGTGGGGGCTGGTTCAGGTTCGGAGACTGTTATTTTCCTGTGATTCTGAACAGGAGACCAGAGGACTAGCCCTTAGTAGTCACTCTGGGATTACAAGGTTCAGATACACGTTGACTGGGGCAGAAGTGTTGGTGTTTGAGGTCCAAAATTTATACCTGGTTTTTCCTTTTAAGTGAGAGAGGCTTCTAGAGGTTTCTCTTTGAAGTCCACAGGCGTCCTGCCTTCATGCTCTGGCTCCAGACAGGGGTTATTCAGCCCTTTGTGTGGAGGCAGGACACAATTTATCAAAGTCTAAGCAGGGCTGTGCCCAACTCCACCCTCCTATCCTGGCAGTGATGGCCCACCCAGGCACACCCAAGGTTGTTATTCTGAATGGCTGTCTAGGAGAAATACACAAAGCCCAACTGTCAGCTACACCCAGTCAACTATGGCAGGAAAATGCCATCTCTCTAAATGGACTTTTAACGAGGGTGCAGGGTCAATACTGATTTGCATGTGGCTGGGTCCAAACTGTAATAGCATGGTGAGCAAAAAGGCTATGGATGTATGTCCAGCTCTCTGTACTGGGGATGAGTGTTTGACATTGTTCAGCATTCCGTCCATTATTTGTTCTTTTCGCATTTTGCGCCCTTAGTGGGATGGATGTGCCAAGTCATGGTTCCATGCTCACCATGCCACCGGAGTCAAGCTTTCTCAGCTGATGAGGGTGATACCCTAAAACCGGTCCTAGGATACTTTTTTCTGGTCCTGGGAGGACTTGGCCTGGCCGTTCAGCTGAACTGTTCCCATGGAGTGTTGGGTTAAGACTGATTTGGATATAGCTGTGGCCAAACTTGAATGGCGTTGTGAGCAAAAAATTATAGATTTAGTCCCTGATTGCTATACTGGGGGTGAGAGTTTGACATTGTTCTGCAATCCATCCATCATTTGTTCTTTTCGCATTTGTCGTCCTAAGTGAGATGGGTAGGCCCAGACATGAGTTCCGTGCTCAGTATGCCATCAGAGTCAAGCTATCCTGGCTGATGAGTTGTGATACAGCAAAACCAGTCCTAAAATGCTTGTTTCTGGTCCAGGGAGGGCCTAACAGTTCGGACTGGACTGTTCCTATGGGTAGCAGGGTAAAGACAGATTTGCATACGACTGGGTCCAAGCTGGAATGGCGTGGTGAGCAAAGGAATTATGGATTTAGGCCCAGATCTCTCTATTGAAGGTGAGTGTTTGACATTGCTCAGCATTCCATCCATCAGTTGTTTTTTTTTAAATCTTTCTAAATTTGGCAGTTTCAAAATTGAAAATCTAAATCCGGCTTTACCATAAGATAAGATTTTTCATTAGAATTTCAAAAGGCACCAAACATGAACAGGTTATTTGTTCTCATTTGGACATTACAGTTTGCTAAATGTAATAAGCTAACCCCAATGTTAATTTGTGGTTATCTGTTCCCATTTGGACATTACAGCTTATTAAATATAATAAGCTAACCCCAATGTTATCCCCTAAGGGAGAGGCAGGCCTTGCAGTAGTGAGGAAAATGATATTTTGCCTGACCAAATATGACCAAATATGTCCTCTACATATACCCTATGTTACATGTGTGTGCATGTCACCCATGCATATTTCCCGTAGTGGCCTGAATCACTAGGCCCCTGCAATCATGTCCTGCATTAGAAATGCCAGTCATCAAAGTCTCCCAAACGTTAAGCTAAAATGAAGACCCATGTATTTGCATTTTGCATTGTGCTCTTTTAAATAAATATCGTACTGGTTGAGCCTGAAACCACTTTCTGAATTAATGTTTTCATGACTCCTGACACACTGAAGTTGCAGTTACGTCCCTCTGACCTCGCATACTTCTAGCTCAGCCGCAAGAAGCCCAGTAAGGGTTGCCAAGACAGTATATTTTGCTTAACAGTTATCTGCCTGCCCGGTGAGGAAAAGTAAACAGAACCCGTCCGAGGGAGATAGGCCTAGCCATTCTGTCTCCATTGAAGTAAATCACAGTGCTTGCACCCATAGAAAGCTCATGCAATGAACGAATAAATATGCCCTCTCTGTCTTTTAGTGACGAACAACCTTTTCTTCAGATAATACATCCCCTGACTCTAGATATCAGTTGTACTAGATGTGCTGGTCGCCTTGACATAAGAGATCTCTCTGCTAGGTTGTAAGTCAGCCTCCACCCAGTTACACGTCAATTGCACGTCATGTTCAAAGTTGCACAATTAGGGCACAGTTCGAGCTGGTCATGCAAACTCCTCCTCTGTGTACCACCCACCTATGACACCTACCTATCACACACCTATGACTCATCAAGTGTACGCCCACATGCTCTTATCTCATTTTCTGTCTTGCGCCTGCTCCTATGTACAAGGAGTAAAAAGTATATAATATAATGTTTTGTTATTAAATGTTAGAAGACTCTTCCTGAACCTCTGTGGTGATGGAACATATTCTCCCTTTGACTCGAGTTATTGGAATAAAGCCCATTTTTAACTCAGATACCACGGACTCTGCTTCTCACTTGATGCATGCTAATTGTTAATGCCTAGAAATTCAGCCAGGGTAATATTTTATTTACCACATAATTTGGCGCCCTTACCGGGACATATCCCTTTCCCCACTCGGCGGAGTTGTGGGTCTAGTCTTTGCCCCCTTCTACAGCCGTGACGGACTTCAAAGCGCACCAGCAGGTCTTCCTGCCACTCCCTCAGGCCCACGGAGGAGGACGGACTGCGACCAGGCATCCATGTGAGGCGGTGAGGAAAGCGGGTCGTCTCAACCAGAGGCCCAGCCCGTGAGAGAGCAAGGTCCGAGGTCTCCAGAGGTCCACCTGTTCCAAGGCGCAAGCGTAGTCAAGTCAAGTTTCCGAGGCCTTCAAGTTTCAAGTTCTGCTTTCCCGGTGAGTACCACTATGGGGATTGCATCTAGTTTCAAGACGTGCCCACGGTAAAAGGTGGGCCCGGTAAAGACGTGCCCACGGTAAAAGGTGGGCCCGGTAAAGACGTGCCCACGGTAAAAGGTGGGCCCGGTAAAGACGTGCCCACGGTAAAAGGTGGGGCCAGTATAGACGTGGCAACGGTAAAAGCTGGGCCCGTTAAAGACGTGTCTCAATTTTTTGGGACCGGTATGGTTGTACTGTATTTTCAGTGCACAAAACTGTTTTTCAAGTACATGTTTTATTCCATGTATCAGGTTAGACTGTGTCTGTTTTAGTGTTATAATGTGTCTTGTATGAATGATTGTTGAATGTTTCAGTCTATTCTTGTGTATTGTGTTTCCATTGTGTTGGTTTCAACATACCACTGTATGTCAGATAGGGACCAGAAAAGGTATACTAGAATAGACAGTTAATATCCGGCCTAGAGACACACCGGGTCATGATATGTGTTAAAAAGTCAAGACCCTCTCAGAAAGATGCCATTGAGTTATGGCGCAAAGAGTGACATAGGAGAACAAAGAATGAATTCAATAAAGCAGAGAGAACTAAACAAGCCAAGAAATGCCGTTGTTAACTGGTATTTCAGACTTGTGAGTAGTTTGTGGAATTTTCTTAAGTATAGCTCCTTGTAAATATGCCTTGTGAATAGCGTGTCATTTTTGTGACTTGTTGAGTTTCTTGTAAATATGGCTTGTAAATAGCGCCATGTGGTTATGGCTTGTGCAGAGCATGTTATCATCAGGTCCCTAGCCATTACGTTAGGCAGGAGAGAGCTGGATCTCTTTCAAGTGCTTAGAGAAAATGTTTTGAAGATGTGCGTATGTGTTCTGTGATAACGTGGAGAGATGAGTTCATGACTTTCCCATGTACTGCAGTAATTGGGGAATGATTGTGCTTCGGCTGCCAAAGAGGTAATATCTTTTATTGAGAAGGCAGTATTTGTTTTAACAAGGTGTTGAGGAATTTTGGCGTTTTTTTTTTTGGTGTTTGCGGGGGGGCGTGTTTATGAGCGGAAATTCGTACCCGTTCCAGTGGAGGGATTTGGTTGCTTTTTGGTGAGGATTTAGGGAATAGCTTGGACTACTGTGATGCCAAATTTGAAAAGGATCTGAGCTGTGGAAGTGGTGAAAAAAGAATGTTTTGTGCGGGGGTGCGATTTGCCATGTTATCCAATGGGCGTATTCAGTTTGCAGATTGAATGGTAAAATGTTGCATGGAGAGTAAAGGAGTGTTTTTGTGAAGGGTTTTGCTTTGGAATACTTGATTTAATGTGTTTGGCTCAGAGGTCGGTAAAGTTGTAAATAGACCAGTCGAATTGAGATAAGGGTTTGCACAAAGAGTGCTTTAATGTTTTCACGGTTGGAAAGAAAATATGAAACAGACCCATCTTAGAATGCGTTTTTAATTAGTGTAATAGAACAGTGTGTTTTTTAAATAGGAATGTTTCTACAGAATATTTTTCCCAATGCAAGCTGCCCTTTAGAATAGCGTGTGAATGTTAGCACACTCACTTAGGAAAGTGGCTATTTGTAAATTAATGAACGTGGCCCTTTTTGATAGCTATAATACACTACCATCTTAATGCATTGCTATGTGTCCCCTACATTAGTTTAATTTGCATTTAGTTTCAAGACTGACCTATGTACTTTGACAGGCTGCTTCAATTGATATGTGCAGAGAACAGTCCCCACTAAAATTAGAAAACATGGCCTTTTGAAAAAGTATGATTCTGGCCCTCTTAATAGGTAGAATAGAAAAGGTTGCACACTTACTTATGAAAATATTGGTTATGCAATGCAGAATTAAGAAGTTCGACATGTTATTTTCAAAAAAGTAAAATATGGTGTGTTTCCATGCCATGATTGTTTTGTTCTGTTTATTTTTTCCCTTGCAGCTAGTAGCAGTACAGAATTATTTTAAAAATGCTAGCATGTCACTCAGTTACAGAAAAATATATGTCATTATTAATTTACTTTTTAACACGTTTTAAAAGTTTGCTTCAGTTAAAGTTAGAAAAGCTCTGGCCTGGGAAGAGATATGTTATGACGTACAAGGAATGTGTTTTTTTAACCTTGAGACAGTCCGTCCGAGACCGAGATGGCTTGGTTCCCAGTAATTAATGTTTATATAAAAAGGGAGGGCTACTCCCTCTTGGAGCGAGCAGTGCCTGTCTTGCTGGCCATAACCCAATTCTTTCCGCGATCCCTTTGTTTATGTGAAGGGGGGGCCAAGTTGCTCCTCTGAAACAGTCAACACTAAAAGCTTCATTGACTTCAGATAAAGTCACGCTTGCAAATGGATAGTTATTCCCTCAGTAGTGTAAACAGAATAATTGGCAAGAGTCTTGCTCTTGCGATGAGTTCAGCATCTGGCAGTCATTCAATTGTAGATCTCAGTGTAGCCCGGCTTGGAATTGATTCAAAGCTCCGAGCGCGAACATAATTCTAGAGGGAGGGGCTGTTTCTCACAGAGGCTCCAGCCTTCTGTCTATGACAAGAATACTTTGGTTTTATTCAGATACATTTAGAGAACATATTGTAGGTAGTATGGTCATACTGTTCCCAAGATCTAGAGTAGGATTTATTGTAAAACTGCAGAGGTTTTGGATAGAGGTTCCCCAATATAAAATAGTGCTTTTAAATTGAGAATTAATTTTAATTATTTATTTATTTATTTGTTTTCATGTATTTCATTTTTGCTAGATTGGTGACAGTGAGCCCTAGCATTTGCAGTCAGACACTAAAGACAGCTAGACAGTATTGACATGCCTACCAACACAGCGCTAATACAGCGGGATCAGAACCAGACTGTGACATTGCATCTCTGACAGTCTTGCACTTTCTGTGTAAAGCAAGTGGTGTACAACACTTGCTTTCCAAGGAGGGCCACCAGGTAGACAGCTAACACAAGAATCATACAGCTCATTACTAACCTTTCACAGCCCAGGACACAGAAGGAAGTACGTGCCTTTACTGGCCTCACTTCTTACTGTAGGCAATGGATTCCCCAGTATGCATATCTAGCAAACCACTCATACAGTTAACTACACAGGAGGCAGCCATTTTGACTGTTCTCCCTAGGACACAAGAACACACCTTGGCATTTGAGGAATTAAAAAGAGCATTATGTCAAGCGCCAGTTTTAAGCAACTCCATGTCACAGTAAACATTTTATGCTTTTTTATTTTTGTTTATTTTTATATTTGACTGTAGCGAGACTGACAGGATATGAACTGACATTGTTTCAACCACACATAGAGATCAGACGGTGTAACATTCGGAATCCTGCAACGCTTTTGCCCTCAAGTACAGTAAATGCATCACCACATGACTGTGTGGAAGTAATGAATAAACCAAGACAAGACATGACAGATATTGCACTTCTAAAACCCAGACCTGACACTCTATGTAGATGGATCATGCATGAGAACAAGTACAGGAGACTTAGTAGCAGCGTATGCCGTGACCACTGAAGTCATAGAAACACAGAAAATAGACACCCTGTCTGCTCAAGCAGCAGAGCTCATTGCTCTGACACAAGCCTGCATAAGAGCAAAGCACTTGAAAGTAAACATTTATACGGATTCACAATATGCCTATGGCGTTGTTCATGATTTCGGGGTCCTGAGGAGAAAGAGAGAGGTTTCTTGAGACCTCTCATGGGACCAAGATTCAGCACAGCCAGCTTATTCAGGCCCTGTTAGAAGCCATACATTTACCTACAGCCATGTCTATCCTGAAATATAAAGCTCATACCAAAGTTACAGACATCATTTCCCAGGGTAATGACCTGGCAGACCGAACAGCTCAGACAGCACAGACACCACCAGACACGACAAGGACAGAGGTACCATTACTGACATAAAGCATGACAGTCAGGGATCCTACACAAGATGTACTCGACATACAGACACATGCCACCACAGATGAGATAAAGAAATGGACTTTACAAGGAGGGATCCAGACTAACCAAGGTTAGATGACTAAGGGAAAAAGCACATGGTTTCTTTCGGATTCTATGGTACAAATAATCATAAGCCCAACACATAGTCCCGCACACTTAGGAGAGAAGGCAATGCTAGACTGTTTACAGTATATTTGGTTTAACAAGCACCTATGTGCAGCAGTGGAGCAGAAAGTACGAACATGTATGATCTATTGTCAGTTCAATCCAGGTAAAGGCATTCCGGTGGAACTAGGCGGATTTCATCCTCCTGACCACCCTTTTGAGGTTCTCCAGATGGATTATATCCAAATGGACAGATGTAGAGGTTACAAATATGTCTTAGTAGTTGTATGTGCCCTGTCCAGATGGACAGAAGCATATCCAGTTCCAGATTATACTGCTGTTACAACAGCCAGACAATTAGTGCGCAGTACTTCCCCAGCTATGAATCACCTCATGTGATCTACCTCGTGTGATCTATTCAGATAACGATCAGCCATTCTCCTCTGAATTAATGAAACAAGTGTCACTTCTGTTAGGAAAGAAGTTCCATTGTGTCAGACACCCAGAAGCAGTAGGCCTTGTAGAAATAAGACATAATCAGACCCTCAAGACAAAAGTTGCTGAGATCTGTACAGAAATAGGCGTGGATTGGATGGTTGCCTTGCCGGTTGCCCTCTTTTACATGCGTATGGTAGCTCATTCCAGAACAGGCCTATCTCCTTATGAACTTATGAACTATATGTGGGGTACGCCTATGCCTAGAAAGAAAACTAACTGATGTTGACAGTAACATGCTGACAAATTACCTGGCTTCCTTGATTTCTGCACTACTCTCTTTTCATTCACAGGTTGCTGCCGCCTTCCCTGACACCTGACACCCAGGTCGAGGAACATGCCATAGCACCAGGAGAATTTGGACTCCTCAGGATCTTTGATCGTTCAAGTCCCCTTGAGCCACGTTGGAAGACGCCGAAGTTGGTGGAAGGACGTAAAGGCCGAACTCACCTTCATCACTATTTGGAACTTTGAACTTTGACAAAAAAAAAAAACTAAAAAAAGAACACTGACCTTTGCTAGAAAATACCCCTCAGCAAGAGTATAGGTCTAGAACTAGCAAGTCAGACGTAGTTTAATTGTTTAAGCCCACCCGGTGGTGAATCGGTTAGACTCGATTCTGACATGCATAAGATCACATATGAGAATAGCAAGAAGAGAGATAAGAAGGAAAATACTGCAAGAGATTACGCAGTAGATGTATAGTTACCTTAATCATCCTTTTTATTCTGTGCATTGTTATAATTGGTGTCAGTTTATTGCTACATGTTTTCTTTCCCATTTCCTCACATATGCACTCTTCCAGTAACAGCACCGCAGAGCACACATTTAGTGACCTGCCTCCCCATGAACTGTCATATCGACTTGCACTACGTAACAATACCTTTATTCGAATGTTACACCATTCTCACCAGACCAGCAATGCGACTAATTGCTGGGTATGTGGCCAACTGCCCCCTTATCAAGAGACGAAGGGAGTATTGCCCTTCTACCCATTACCGTTCTCACACAATGGTTCGTGTGGAGCATGGTTTGCTCTAATGACATCAATAGATAGAAGGTACATAGCTTATTCAGGTGGCTGGATATATGGAAACCTGAATAAAGTAATGAATGAAGCATGCTTTCCAGACAAAGACGGATTCCCCCAAAGAAAGGGATCCAATTTAGAGAATGAAGAGTACGAACAGGGAAATGCCTCTGTTAATTTTATAATGTTAAATGTTCAGCCCAAGCAAAACACAGGTCCACCGTTTATATCAGTCCTGCCAGCAAAAGGTGATTTATGTGTTAGTAAGAAAGGCTCAGTACATATGGGACACAGCAAGTGTAACACTGTAGTAGAGTTTGATGATAACGGACTTTCTTCTTTCAAAACATCACGCCATACCTATTTCATTTGTGGTCAGACAGCCTATGTACATCTGCCCTTAGACTGGGGTGGGACTTGTTATATAGCATTCTTATTGCCACCCGTTTTTCTAGCCCCATCAAATTATCATAGAGATTCACGACTAGAACATGTTAGACAAAAGAGAGAGACAG
Organism: Lissotriton helveticus; assembly: GCF_964261635.1. Lineage (NCBI taxonomy): Eukaryota > Metazoa > Chordata > Amphibia > Caudata > Salamandridae > Lissotriton > Lissotriton helveticus. The sequence continues at coordinate 1,006,704,860 of NC_136063.1, read as the reverse complement.
ATTCTGCAGGTATCGATCAGACTGAAACAGCATGGGAGCAATATACAGATTTCAACAGAGGATTCTTTTTCCTGTTCGTACTCTTCATTCTCTAAATCGGATCCCTTTCTTTGGGGGAATCCGTCTTTGTCTGGAAAGCATGCTTCATTCATTACTTTATTCAGGTTTCCATATATCCAGCCACCTGAATAAGCTATGTACCTTCTATCTATTGATGTCATTAGAGCAAACCATGCTCCACATGAACCATTGTGTGAGAACGGTAATGGGTAGAAGGGCAATACTCCCTTCGTCTCTTGATAAGGGGGCAGTTGGCCACATACCCAGCAATTAGTCGCATTGCTGGTCTGGTGAGAATGGTGTAACATTCGAATAAAGGTATTGTTACGTAGTGCAAGTCGATATGACAGTTCATGGGGAGGCAGGTCACTAAATGTGTGCTCTGCGGTGCTGTTACTGGAAGAGTGCATATGTGAGGAAATGGGAAAGAAAACATGTAGCAATAAACTGACACCAATTATAACAATGCACAGAATAAAAAGGATGATTAAGGTAACTATACATCTACTGCGTAATCTCTTGCAGTATTTTTCCTTCTTATCTCTCTTCTTGCTATTCTCATATGTGATCTTATGCATGTCAGAATCGAGTCTAACCGATTCACCACCGGGTGGGCTTAAACAATTAAACTACGTCTGACTTGCTAGTTCTAGACCTATACTCTTGCTGAGGGGTATTTTCTAGCAAAGGTCAGTGTTCTTTTTTTTTTTTTTTTTTTTTTTGTCAAAGTTCAAAGTTCCAAATAGTGATGAAGGTGAGTTCGGCCTTTACGTCCTTCCACCAACTTCGGCGTCTTCCAACGTGGCTCAAGGGGACTTGAACGATCAAAGATCCTGAGGAGTCCAAATTCTCCTGGTGCTATGGCATGTTCCTCGACCTGGGTGTCAGGTGTCAGGGAAGGCGGCAGCAACCTGTGAATGAAAAGAGAGTAGTGCAGAAATCAAGGAAGCCAGGTAATTTGTCAGCATGTTGCTGTCAACATCAGTTAGTTTTCTTTCTAGGCATAGGCGTACCCCACATATAGTTCATAAGTTCATAAGGAGATAGGCCTGTTCTGGAATGAGCTACCATACGCATGTAAAAGAGGGCAACCGGCAAGGCAACCATCCAATCCACGCCTATTTCTGTACAGATCTCAGCAACTTTTGTCTTGAGGGTCTGATTATGTCTTATTTCTACAAGGCCTACTGCTTCTGGGTGTCTGACACAATGGAACTTCTTTCCTAACAGAAGTGACACTTGTTTCATTAATTCAGAGGAGAATGGCTGATCGTTATCTGAATAGATCACACGAGGTAGATCACATGAGGTGATTCATAGCTGGGGAAGTACTGCGCACTAATTGTCTGGCTGTTGTAACAGCAGTATAATCTGGAACTGGATATGCTTCTGTCCATCTGGACAGGGCACATACAACTACTAAGACATATTTGTAACCTCTACATCTGTCCATTTGGATATAATCCATCTGGAGAACCTCAAAAGGGTGGTCAGGAGGATGAAATCCGCCTAGTTCCACCGGAATGCCTTTACCTGGATTGAACTGACAATAGATCATACATGTTCGTACTTTCTGCTCCACTGCTGCATATAGGTGCTTGTTAAACCAAATATACTGTAAACAGTCTAGCATTGCCTTCTCTCCTAAGTGTGCGGGACTATGTGTTGGGCTTATGATTATTTGTACCATAGAATCCGAAAGAAACCATGTGCTTTTTCCCTTAGTCATCTAACCTTGGTTAGTCTGGATCCCTCCTTGTAAAGTCCATTTCTTTATCTCATCTGTGGTGGCATGTGTCTGTATGTCGAGTACATCTTGTGTGGGATCCCTGACTGTCATGCTTTATGTCAGTAATGGTACCTCTGTCCTTGTCGTGTCTGGTGGTGTCTGTGCTGTCTGAGCTGTTCGGTCTGCCAGGTCATTACCCTGGGAAATGGTGTCTGTAACTTTGGTATGAGCTTTATATTTCAGGATAGACATGGCTGTAGGTAAATGTATGGCTTCTAACAGGGCCTGAATAAGCTGGCTGTGCTGAATCTTGGTCCCATGAGAGGTCTCAAGAAACCTCTCTCTTTCTCCTCAGGACCCCGAAATCATGAACAACGCCATAGGCATATTGTGAATCCGTATAAATGTTTACTTTCAAGTGCTTTGCTCTTATGCAGGCTTGTGTCAGAGCAATGAGCTCTGCTGCTTGAGCAGACAGGGTGTCTATTTTCTGTGTTTCTATGACTTCAGTGGTCACGGCATACGCTGCTACTAAGTCTCCTGTACTTGTTCTCATGCATGATCCATCTACATAGAGTGTCAGGTCTGGGTTTTAGAAGTGCAATATCGGTCATGTCTTGTCTTGGTTTATTCATTACTTCCACACAGTCATGTGGTGATGCATTTACTGTACTTGAGGGCAAAAGCGTTGCAGGATTCAGAATGTTACACCGTCTGATCTCTATGTGTGGTTGAAACAATGTCAGTTCATATCCTGTCAGTCTCGCTACAGTCAAATATAAAAATAAACAAAAATAAAAAAGCATAAAATGTTTACTGTGACATGGAGTTGCTTAAAACTGGCGCTTGACATAATGCTCTTTTTAATTCCTCAAATGCCAAGGTGTGTTCTTGTGTCCTAGGGAGAACAGTCAAAATGGCTGCCTCCTGTGTAGTTAACTGTATGAGTGGTTTGCTAGATATGCATACTGGGGAATCCATTGCCTACAGTAAGAAGTGAGGCCAGTAAAGGCACGTACTTCCTTCTGTGTCCTGGGCTGTGAAAGGTTAGTAATGAGCTGTATGATTCTTGTGTTAGCTGTCTACCTGGTGACCCTCCTTGGCGAACAGGGAAATGCCTCTGTTAATTTTATAATGTTAAATGTTCAGCCCAAGCAAAACACAGGTCCACCGTTTATATCAGTCCTGCCAGCAAAAGGTGATTTATGTGTTAGAAAGAAAGGCTCAGTACATATGGGACACAGCAAGTGTAACACTGTAGTAGAGTTTGATGATAACGGACTTTCTTCTTTCAAAACATCACGCCATACCTATTTCATTTGTGGTCAGACAGCCTATGTACATCTGCCCTTAGACTGGGGTGGGACTTGTTATATAGCATTCTTATTGCCACCCGTTTTTCTAGCCCCATCAAATTATCATAGAGATTCACGACTAGAACATGTTAGACAAAAGAGAGAGACAGATTCTGCAGGTATCGATCAGACTGAAACAGCATGGGAGCAATATACAGATTTCAACAGAGGATTCTTTTTCTTCATAGGTCCCATCCAAAACAGTAAACTGATACGCAGGTTAACAAGGACTCTTGAAACAGTTGTAAATATAACTGCATCTGCCCTGGCGAACTTAACCCAGGAACAGTCTGTTATTAGACTTGTCGTTCTTCAAAACCGCCTCGTTCTAGACGTCATCTTGGCGGATAGGGGCGGAGCTTGTAGAGTCATCCGATCTAGTTGTTGCGTTTTCATCCCAGATAATGCACCATCTGTGTACGAAGCAATAACAAGACTCCACAAGATTGCTAATGCCATACATCAAGATCCAGGCACATGGACTTGGTCCAGTTGGTTCTGGGGTGTAATATCTGCATGGGGATGGAAAGTTATGTCCTTCCTAGGAATGGCCCTACTTATGGTATTTGGTTGCTGTCTCTGTTTGCAGTGTGGCCCGGCGATTTGCGGGCTGTGTGCTACTGCCTGTATTCCACATCCACGTAAACAAAGGATAAAAGATGAAGAAATGATGCTGTATGATCAACTATACGGTCTCATGAATATAGATGTATCCTAAAGGGTTATGTAGGGAACAAGGAGGGAATGAGGAAAATGATATTTTGCCTGACCAAATATGACCAAATATGTCCTCTACATATACCCTATGTTACATGTGTGTGCATGTCACCCATGCATATTTCCCGTAGTGGCCTGAATCACTAGGCCCCTGCAATCATGTCCTGCATTAGAAATGCCAGTCATCAAAGTCTCCCAAACGTTAAGCTAAAATGAAGGCCCATGTATTTGCATTTTGCATTGTGCGCTTTTAAATAAATATCGTACTGGTTGAGCCTGAAACCACTTTCTGAATTAATGTTTTCATGACTCCTGACACACTGAAGTTGCAGTTACGTCCCTCTGACCTCGCATACTTCTAGCTCAGCCGCAAGAAGCCCAGTAAGGGTTGCCAAGACAGTATATTTTGCTTAACAGTTATCTGCCTGCCCGGTGAGGAAAAGTAAACAGAACCCGTCCGAGGGAGATAGGCCTAGCCATTCTGTCTCCATTGAAGTAAATCACAGTGCTTGCACCCATAGAAAGCTCATGCAATGAACGAATAAATATGCCCTCTCTGTCTTTTAGTGACGAACAACCTTTTCTTCAGATAATACATCCCCTGACTCTAGATATCAGTTGTACTAGATGTGCTGGTCGCCTTGACATAAGAGATCTCTCTGCTAGGTTGTAAGTCAGCCTCCACCCAGTTACACGTCAATTGCACGTCATGTTCAAAGTTGCACAATTAGGGCACAGTTCGAGCTGGTCATGCAAACTCCTCCTCTGTGTACCACCCACCTATGACACCTACCTATCACACACCTATGACTCATCAAGTGTACGCCCACATGCTCTTATCTCATTTTCTGTCTTGCGCCTGCTCCTATGTACAAGGAGTAAAAAGTATATAATATAATGTTTTGTTATTAAATGTTAGAAGACTCTTCCTGAACCTCTGTGGTGATGGAACATATTCTCCCTTTGACTCGAGTTATTGGAATAAAGCCCATTTTTAACTCAGATACCACGGACTCTGCTTCTCACTTGATGCATGCTAATTGTTAATGCCTAGAAATTCAGCCAGGGTAATATTTTATTTACCACAGTAGGGAAGAATAAATTAAAGTTTTTTTCACTACCAGGACATGCAAAAGTTAAAGGTAAATGTCCACCTTTTTAAATACACTGCACTCTGCCCTCCGAACTGTTCATTTTCTTCCTGAGGGATGATTTATATGAATTTAAAAGGAAGGTTTGCTCCTGGCAAAACATTTATTTTGCCAAGTTGAAATGGAAGTTTAAAACTGCATACACAGGCTGCAATGTTAGGCAGGAGACATGTTTAAAGGGCTACTTAAATGGGTAGCACAATAAGGGATGTAGGTTCCCTAGTAGCATTTAACTTAAAGGCCTTGGGTACAAATAGTACCACTTTACTAGCAGCTTATAAGTAAATTAAATATGTGAATTGGAGATAAGCCAATGTTACCATGTTTTAAGGAGTGAGCACGTGAACTTTAGCACTGGGTAGCAGTGGTAAAGTGTGCAGAGTCCAAAGGCCAGCAAAAACAAGATCAGGAGGGCTATCTATAAGAAAGGGAATAAATCAGAAGCCAAGAATTATCAGCCAATTTATTTATTGGACTCATCAGTAAAGGTGATGAGTAGGGTTTTATTAGTCAGATTGGAGGAGTGGGTTGAGAGTGGGTTGAGGATAATGGGATACTGTCACAGGCTCAATACGGTTTTAGAAAGGGCCTTGGTATGTTGGAACAGTGAATTAATGTAGAGCTTTTAATTGGAAAGTACACATGTGCTAAGCAAGGGTGCTTCTTTTTATGCTTTGTTGATCTCAGCAGCGCCTTCGATCTAGTGGACCATGCTATACTCTGGCCAGTCCTACTTAATCTTGGCACCACTGAGCCCATTATTTATTTTTTCAGTTTCAGTTTCATAATCTTTTATTCGGTTACCACTTGTTTGAAACCATAAAAAGTACATAGATAAAAATCATTTATAACAAAGTATAAAACAAAAAAGGAAAAATAAAAATAATAAATACATTCCTTTTTCTAGATACACAAGCATTTAACAATCAAGAGCATGACGTATCTTAATGGTAGTTTTTAAGAAGGTAGCTATGCACTTTGCAAAGTATACTGAGTCCAAAAGCTGCAACGAGGTAAACGCTGGATAGCATGACCTTTGACCAATTAAACGAAGCAGTGGTAGGATCCAGGTTTTCCGGGGTAATTTATAAAATTTACAGAAAAAAAAACATGGATTGTTGACTGGGTAGATACACCATCACACGGACAGTTCGTGATGGAGGTCGACCAGTTCTGTATTTGAGGAAAGGAAACTAAACGAAAAAACAAATTAAAACGAAATCTTGTCAGGAGATATTTCTCATGGTTAGACAGGTAATATGACAAATAGGGTTGCATACCTTTAACAGTCTGGACTGCACAAATTGGGGAATTGGAAGATTTTAATATCTCAATTGAGCCTCGGAGTTCTCTTAGGTGACTCAAGCAGATCTTTTTTAGCTCCCTTCTCGAAATGTCCTCCACACTAGGTGGATCCTCAAAGAAAGAGCTACGTCCAAGGTCTCTGAAGAAATTACCCACATAAACCAGCCATGGGATCCTTCGCCAATTTGTTAGATCCATACAGTCTTTAATCAAAGAACGTGTTAAATGGCACTCAGCTTTTGTCCATATGCGATGCCATAGAAGGATTGGTTGGGATCGTATGGTATCAGTGATGTAGTCAATGCCTAGCTCATTATGAGCAGCGTAGATCGGGGCACCTTGTAGAAGTGCCAGCAGATATTTAACAAACCCATTCTCTATTATCTGGATAGGATCTGTTGGGCCATAGCCCCACACTCCCGCGCCATAGGTGGCGACACTATGGCATTTTGCGTAGTATATCTTGAGCAGTTCAGAAGGGGCAGGTTTGCCAAGTTTCCTGGAAAACGAAACCAGGGCCGTTGTTGCACGCTGGAAAAGAAGTTTTCTGCTGGCCGCGGCCTGTCGCCAGCTTAAAGAGTCATCCACCAGAATGCCTCAGTACGGATAGGCGGATGTTTTTTCCAGCTTTGTTTTTCCAACAAAAATTGGTTTGGGATTCTTTACCCTAGGGCCAACATGCATTTTTTTTTAGCTAGGCTATATGAGAACTTATCGACTACAGTACGGTATGGCCAAAGGGGCGAATGTACCCCTAATTTTAAAGTTAAACGTGGAATCCACCAAGGCTGCGTCCTAGCACCACTGCTTTTTTCCCTATTTATTAATGAAGTAGATGCAGTCCTTAAATTGGTACAGATGGATGCCCCCCAAGCTTAGGGCCAGGATGTACCGGTCCTGCTTTATGCAGATGATGCTGTACTCTTATCTAGCGGTACAAAAGATCTTTTGACTGGGTGTGAGTGTTTGATTGGTTCGGATGCTCCGTCCATCACCACCCCCTTTTGTACCGCTTTTGGCCGCCATAAGTGTGGCATGGTATGCTCAGACGTGAGTCCCTTGCTCACTTTGCCACTGGATTCAAGCAAGCCGGTCTGAAGACGGCTGTAATGCCAGAAACCGGTCCTCGGAACCTTGTTTCCGGTCCAGGGAAGGCACGGCTTGGCAGTTCGGCTGGACTGTTCCCATGAGGCACAGGGTCAGACTGATTTGCATATAGCCATGTCTGAACTGGGGTGGCAGAGTGGGCTAAATAACGGTGATGGATCAAACGCAGATCTTTTGACTGGGTGTGAGTGTTTGATTGGTTCAGATGCTCCGTCCATCACCACCCCCTTTTGTACCAGTACTCTTATCTAGGACACCGGTAGGCCTACAACGGCTAATAGACAGGTTCACTGATTTTATTACCAGGAGGAAGCTACTGATCAAAAGGCCAAAACATATAAAATGGCCTGTGGTCCGAAACCCAGGAACATGAAATCCTTTTTTATAGACGGGCAAAAAGTGCAAACCGTAGACAATTTCTGTTACCTGGGGAAATCCGTTTCTGGTGACGGCAAATGTACACGGGGACTGTCTAATGTCCGGGCTAAGATGTCAATAAGTGTGCATGGGGTATTCAGGTTTGCATCTAAATTAGGGGATTGCCGAATTAAAGACATGACACATATCTACAAAGCTAGATTCACCTCTATTGCAGTATATGGTGCAGGGGTATGGGATCATCATTCCAGCGATAAAATGCAAACCAAGGAAATTCCTTTATTAAAAAGCTTCTATGTCTGCCTGCATCAGCGTCCTCTAAATTAACCCATTGCAAAGTGGGGCTCAATTATTTGCCAGACTTGATTGCGCTCAGATCCCTACTGCTTTGGAGATCCATATGGCTAAAAGAGGAGGCAATATTTCATAAATCCATCATCAAGGACTGCCTACGGATGGACAACTGTTTCAAGATCCCCTGGCTCAAATATATAGCAATGCTTATGAAGACCTATTTAAACTTATGATCCTAGAACATCCAAATGAAGTAACAGAGCTGCCCAAACAGGAGATAAACAACACTTTTCTGTTACATAAGAAGGAGTGCAGATTGAGATTTGTAGGGGAGCAAACAACATATCAGTTTTATCATTAATATTTACACTTTGATGGTTTCCAAACCTATCTATCATTGGTAATGAGACCCTCACATCACTTCATTTAAACAAGAATGAGACTAGGCCTTGTCCATCATTTAGTAGCGTTTCCTAGTATGAAACAGCGACCAGTCTCTCCTTGTCCATGTGATGGGCATACCAAACGAAGCACTTTGCACTTTCTTCTTTTATGTGACTTGTATTTGAATTTTCGAATTGTTTATTTAAAACCTCTGTTTAAAAAATATCACATCATAACCACCAATGCTGCTATGAGTCTACTGTTTACACTCAGAAAGGTCGAGATCTGTTTTTAAGCTGCAACATTCATCTTAAAATCAATCCATGCAAGGAAAAGTATGGTGTTTTAACGTGTTAGGAACTGTTATTGTGTTTTGTCTGCTTATGAAGCTGTAACTGGATTTTACTATTTATGTCTGTAGTCAAGTCAAGTCAAAAGTTTATTGCATAATTAGTTAAAATTATTACAATTTGCACACGATAAAATACCAATATAGAAACAATTAAAATTTCCTTATCATTTTGCAGCTCAGCTTAAAAAATATTATAAAATAAAATTTTTAAAAGTTTGGGTCAAGGCCGGCTCCTGCCATCTCTATGCGGTCTCAATCAACTTTTGAGTTCAGATTATAATTTTCATGAGAGTCCCAGAATTAGGGTGGCCTTGGTGGCCTTCCTCCTCAGTGTTCAACCTGCTCAACTTGCACTAAGCATTTTCTTACCTCTGCCAGGAATTTTACTCCCCGGAAGGCCAGAATTATGGAAGAGCCTCCCAGCCAACTTGTTACTGCGTGTCTGCAAGTTCAAATTTTCAACTCGTTGAAAATGGATTTCAAATACCGTCGCCTCTGGGCCATAACTGCTGGACATACACAAAGAAAATGGGATAAGGATTCGGTTTTATATCCGTAAAGACGACATTGCTCTGTTTGATGAGTATGTTTCCAGGAGGGTAATAAGTCTTTTGAGACATGCATTACCATCCGGTAGTCTATATATGATCTTTTTAAGTACCCGCTGAAGTGAGATAAGAGACATGCTTGGGGTTTAAGTGCTGCAAAGGAGGTGATGATGGTCCACCCATGCCGGCATTTTGCAAGTGTATTTTTGTCCTCCTGGAAGGATTTCCTTTTTTCTGCCTCATTGGCTGATCTACTTAAACCTGCTTTGTCTGACCTGGTTTTCCACACTGATTTTAAATCAAGGTCTCTCAGACAGATTTTCAAGTGCCTTCCCCAAGCGCTCTGGGTTTCACTGTCTGCCTGTTGTTTAATTTCGTCCCAGCACAGCCAGTTCATGGTCTCTGGGTCGGCGGAGCGGAATTTGTGACAGAGCTTCACGAAGCCGCTCATGCTCCGGAATTTCTGATTTTGCAGTCCAAATTCAAGCCGTACTTGTGAGGCTGAGGCGGATTTTGGCAGGTTGAAGACAGCCTTGTAGACCTTTGTCTGTAGGTCATTTAATAGATCAGCCTCCTTGCCACACCAAGTAACTAGGCCATAAGACAGGGTGGGCAGGATTTGGGCAGCCATAACTTTCAAAAGGTGCTTGTAATTAGGGCAGTCCAGTTTGGATTTTAATAATCGGTAAGCAAAAATTAACGATTGGGCTTTAGCTTTCATTACTGCTTTGTGCTCCTTATGTTTTAGTCCTTGTGCTATTATGATTCCAAGGTACTATTTGTATGATCCTTGTTCTTCCACCGTTACCCCGTTCACCGTCCATTTGTACTTGATCTTTTTTGGTTCTACTAGACGGACGACTTTTGTTTTTGCTTTATTTAATTCCAACATTTCCCATTTCAAGTAGGATGTTAGTTTGTTGATTGCTCTTTGTAGTCCAATTGGGGTTTTGCTTAGCACTACTATGTCGTCCGCGTATTGTAAGAAATATATTGGATTATTGGCCAATAGCGGTGGGTGACATTCAGCAGTTTCCAAAACTTTACTGATATCTGAGAGGAAAAGGTTAAAAAGGCTAGGAGCTACCACGCAGCCTTGTTTGAGGCCTTGATGCGTTGTGATACTCGAGGTTGTACTGCCTCCGTTACCTAGTTTCAATCTTGCCCAAGTGTTGTTGTATAGGGCTTTTATGGCCTTTAAAAGTTGGTTCGGCAGGCCCCAACTGTTTGACTTTGCCCACAGGCGCTCTCTGCTCACCCGGTCAAACGCTGACTTTATATCAATAAAACAGGCATACAACCGTGATCCCTTGCTTACTGCTTTTTCCATTAGGAGTGACAGGCAGGCTAAGTTTGTTATGGTTCCCATCCCTTGCCTGAACCCTGTTTGAAACTTGGGAATTATGTTTGTATCTCCTGTCCAGTCTTGTAGCTGTGATAGAATACAAGAGGCGTAGAACTTGGCCTCCACATCTATTAAGGATATCAACCTGGAATTTGCGGGGTTGCTGTGGTCTCCCTGTTTAAATATCGGGTGAATAATGTTTCCTTTCCAGGAGGCGGGGACGTCTGCTTGTTTATATATGTTATTGAATAGGGGCGTTAAGATCTCTGACCAGAAGTCCGGGTCGTGCTTGAAGAGCTCGTTGGGCAGCCCATTCGGGCCTGCTGCTCCTTCTGTCTTTAATCTTGATATTATGCTTCTCAATTGTTTTTTGGTGGTTAGATGGGCCATTTCGCCGGGCCCGTTGACTCCTTCCCCATTCTCGTTTTCTTTGTGATCCAAGCTCTTGTTTCCAATTTTTATCCCCTCTTCAGGCTCCATCACCCGTGACCCTGTAGTGGGGCCAGGGTCTGTATTACAATACAAAGATTGCCCGTGTAGGGCCCAAGTTTCCTCTCCGAGCCCTGATTCCTGTTGGAGTCTTGCCCCTTTATTTAGATCATTGATGATACCCCAGAAGGCCCTGCTGTTTGGCAATTTTCCCGCACTTAGTAGTTTGTTCCAAATCGTTTCCTTGTGTGTGATCTTCGCAATCCTCAATGACTTCCTATAAATTGTCCTTGCTTCCTTCAGTTTACGCTTGTCAGGAGAAATCCCCATTCTTTTTGCCCGTGCAAGTGCTCGGGCCTCTTTTGCGACCTTTCTTTTTTTCGCTCTTCAGTCCATGTTAAACCATGGCTCCTTCCTGATGTTTATGCATCTTGGATTCCCTGGCATAGCTGGAAACTTGTGCAGTAGGTCCAGAATCAACTGCTCCCAGTTGGTTACGCATTCTTCCTCCGGTTGGGGACCTAAATTGGACAGATAAACTTTATTGTGTCCTGAATCTTTTCCAACCCCCCTCCGCGCCATTTTAATTTTTTTAGGTTGAACTTTACGGCGTGCTGTAAAAGAGAGGTCAATCTTTGTGCCCAGGTAAGTGCAATATTCATTCTCGTTATTTGGGGGAAATGATCGCTTTCTATGCGTTGGTCAATTTGAAATGATTCAATACTGGAGATTAGCTCCTTGCTTATGATTGTGTAGTCAATTATTGAGTGGGCCTTGCCACTCAAGTAAGTGACGCCTGCCGGCCTGTCCCCCTTTGTATTACCATTCAAAACTGATAAACCCAGGTCTCCAAAGATGGTTGTTAACTTTTGTCCGCCGCAGGTCGCTGCCGTCTTCTCTTTCACCTGTTTTTTTCCTATGAGGTCATAGTTAAAGTCCCCTGAGATAAACAGTGGGCATTGCGCGTAAGATCTTTGCATCACTTTTATCAAAGATATTAAGTTTGCATGTTTTTCCTTCTGGGTCTTCCTATCGGGGTTGATATAGACATTGATTACTAAAAGTTGCCACATTTGAGTCCCAGATGGTGTGCTATCGGGGATTCTAATCACTTGGGCCCAATTAAACCCCACGTCCAGTTCTTCAGTTTCCCAGTTGTATTTTTGGGCTACGTATGTTGATAATCCGCCACGGGGATGCCCGAAAGTTGAGAATCTTTCGGCAAATATGTGGTGTTCTTTGAACCCTGCAATTGAAGTGGGCGTTAGTTTCCATGACTCCTGGATCAGGATTACATCTTGTTGTTGAAATAAAGCTAGCGTTTCGTGGTCTTGGGCCATATCTTGAAAACCGTGGACGTTTCAAGAGCAAAACGAGACACTTTGCGGCTTTTTTGCCTTTTGAAGTTGCTTCCGCTTTTCTGCTGCCATGAAGAAATTGGGCTCTGGGTTAGGTATGTTTATTGCTCAATACCATGGGTACCCATGACCAATCCATCCTGTCCGGTCCTTGATGTCCAGATTTTTGTGTGTTTTCTGGTGTTATAACCCTGTTCCCTGAGCCTGTGGATGCTGGCGTGGACGCCTGGGCACCTTGCAAGCAAGTACTTTGACTTTTTCCGGTTGCCTTTTCCTTTTCTTGATTACGTGAGCTATCCAGTAAGGGATAGGGATACCTTGGCCATTTGTGTCGCAGTATAGTTATACCCCATGTTCCGAACTGTGGTCTTGCAGAATATATCTTGTCCACCAGATCCCTTGAGGCCCAGGTTGTTACAGATTCCTCCATGTCCACGTTATGTCTGTTTGATTGGAATTCGACAGCTAACAGGTCCTGGGAGGTTATCTCATTGAGTACTGATGTTTCTTTAAACAATTTTAACAGGTTACCTCGATTGAGGATGTCCTGCCTCCCCTTTGTTGGATATTCGGGTATGAATGTTAATTTTAACTCGAAGGGCTCTGTGTGATGTTGAATCTCTTCAGGCAATTGCATAGAATCTGGTTTGGGAGCCAGAAGATTATGAGTTATATTGGTATCGCGTATTGCAAAAGGAACTTGGTGCTCTCGCTCTTCCTTCACTTCCTCGGTTTATTCTTTTGTTATGTATGTTGATCCTGTTTTAATTGACCTTATTGAATCGGGGATTGAGTCCCTTTGGAGTAACATGCAACTACGCTCTTTATCAATAACTGTAACTCTCACGGGGTTTAGCTCGGATTTGTTTTCTGATATTATTTTTTTTTTCTCCATGTGTTTCGTTCAATTTATTTTCTAGAACTATGATTCTTTGCTGAGCATTACTGACAATTGTTCCCCATTTGTTATCTTCAACATCCGCGCTTTGTTTATGCGTGTTTTCTACCGGGGCTAGTGTTGTTTTCATTTACAAACTTCCTCCATGACCTACAACATTTATAGGCTGTGTTTTTTCTTGTCGCAATTCATGTCTTTTTTTTAAAACGGGTCTTTTTGCCCTTTGCTGGTCGTGGTCTACGGGGGAGGATTGGCTCCTTTTGCTTTGATATAAAGGGGGAGTGGTGGTTGCTCCAGAAATCAAACATCCTTCCCTTGATGAAGTTGCTAGTAAGTGCTTGTATGGTGATACATTGAGTCCGTCCTCTCCCCCTGGCAGCGTGTTCAGTGATTTACTTTTGCTTTCATGGCGAGTATTCCTTTTGAATATGGGAAAGATATTTCCTTGGTCTATGTTTTGTTGCTTTTCATACTTTAGTTTGGCTTTCCTTGCCCTTTTCCTTTGTCTCTTTGTTGGCTTACCCTCGGTGAGGGACTTATTGGTGGACGGAGTTACTTCCATTCCTTTGACTGATCTTTCTAAATTTTCTTCAATTAATGTTTGCTCTTGGTCATCTATTGCTTTACTTCTTGAGAATCCTTGAACATAGTTACTCCTTAAAATTGGCGAAGTGTCCCGATTTGATTGCGTTTCCTTCTCCTGATTACTGATGCGGGTTTGTTTTACCTCCCCTAGGATATCCTTTAAGATGTCCGGGAGACTTGCCAACTTCTCGATTATACTCCCGCAGCCACAGTCAAACTGTTGTTTACAGTAGCGACTATATGGCTCCAATATCCCCCTGTTGGTTAAAAGAGACGAGAGTGAGTCCCATTTTGCATTTATGCCTGAGATGTGACCAGCGATTAAATTGATGAGGTCAATCTGGACCTCCATTTTGTCCGATTGATAATTCAGCGCCCTTATTGCTTGATCTAAGGTGCTTAACAGGAATTGGGTCCATGGAGTAGGTGGCTGTTCTTTTTGGGGTTTACGCGGGTCTTCGGGCTCCAAGTCCCTTGTGCTCACTGAAGAAATTGTAATCGGCGCAGTATGATTAGGATGGATTTGGTTTATTGGCATAATATTGCTATCATCCATTACTAGCCGTTGTTGGTCTCTGTTTGCCGAGGGGCTGCGAGGCGTGGAAACCACCATGCCCGGACTGGTCTGATGATCATTAATACCCGTTTCTGTTTGTGGGGCTCTCCCTTGGGAATCTTTATAATTGGTTATTGATTCCATAATTTCCTCGAATTGGGAATCATTTGATAGAAAAAGAGGTTTTAGCCATGGATCCACTTCTTGTACGGACAACATGGAAGAATAACTGAGTTTTGAAGTTTCCTCCCTGGGTTCCTTGGGTTCTTTTGTGAAGTCCTTTGTTACGACTGTCTCTGCAGTTGGTATACTTTTGCTCAAGGTTCATACAAATTGCATTTAAGAGGAGATCCTCTGAGCTGTCCTTTGTAACTGTACGTCTCGTTGAGTCCCTTAAAGCAGTGGTACTTTTGGGATGATGCACTTGGGCAGTGACTATTGCTGACTTTTTCTGAGGTATGTGTATCAATTGAGGCTGTCGAACTTGAGGCCCTGTTGGGACGTTATTGGATTTCATCACGCTTTTGGCCCGAGGAGACAGTGCATTAAGAGGCACGATGGTGCTTGGTGATTTGAGACCCTCGGCTGTTGCTGCGTACCCTGTTTGGTCATTATTCGTTTTCGTCATGCTTTTTGCCCGAGGAGACCGTGTGTTAAGTGGCTCGATGGGGCTTGGCAATTTATAAGCCTCGGCTGTTGGTGCGTAAATCGCCGCCATTGGATCCTTTAGGTAGAAAAATGTTAAAAGACCAGTTATCCGTCTAGTGTTCAACGTTGGTTCAGGAGTCAGTGCTGAGATCAATCTCTCCCTAGGACTTGGCGGGATTCCTGTTTTAATTGGCAGAATGGCTTCCTCGGATGGGTTTCCCGATTTTTTTTGTTTTTTTTTGTTTACCACCGGTTGGCGGATTTTCCCTGATCTCATTTCCCAGATGAATTCTTGACTGTCTTCAATCCCGCTTATGGTGCTGGGCGTAAAGGTTGTAATGGGGTATTATTCCCTTGTTGCGTAAATTTGGCAATAGAACTGAAAATGAGGAGCCAGATCAAAGGTAGTATTTGGTCACGCCGGTTATATTGTGGATAGGGAGGTCCCAAAAGAACCCAAGGAAGGTGATGGGGATGGTACTCTTCTGAACAAGAGGTCAAGAGGTGAAGAAATTACTCACTGGATCCGGCCTCTCTTGCTGAAGCCCTGTGTTGGATTTGCGGCTCGTGTCGCTCCATACTGCAACTGCCCCCCTTGCTGCCCGCTGAACTAGGCAGGGCTGGGCAGGGCTGGGTTGTACTGAGGTCTGGCTGATGTCTGTCAGTCTCTTGCGCTCCTGGGCTCCTGGGCTCATCCTCGGCTCCTCTCTGCCGCCGCCCCACCTTAGTTTAACCGCTTGTCGTCCCCAGACCCCACCGGGCTCTATGGGGCACTTCCGAGTGCCTCTTCTTCTTCTACTGGAGCACCCTGCCCCCTGCTCGCTGCCAGGCTGCGCTGCTGGTGCTGGGACTGACCCTGGTAAGTCTCAGCTGGACTGGGGTGGGGCGAGGGCTGGCGAGGGCTGGTGAGGGCTGGGAAGGGCTGGCTTGGCGGCTGAGGGGCATTAGGAGCGGCCGAAGCACCTCTCTACCACACCTCTCCCGCACTTCTCCCGCCCTGAGTACGGCTGAAGGCTAAGGCTGGGGCTGAGGGCGGACGACAGCAGCAGGCGGCGGGCGGGCAGGTGGGCTGTCAAGCGGGACAGCCAGCAGGGCTTGAACGCCCCCCCTGGTCCAACCCGACCCCCGGTGGCAGAAAGACAGAAATATCTGGCTTTTTCGTGCTAGGCACACCGGTTCGAGCCACGCGTTGCTACCGGTTGGCTTCAAACTTTTCCTCTGCTCGGTTCCAGAACGTTGAGCTCGGTGTAAACTGTGGACTGAATCAGCAATTTATGTCTGTACTTGTGCTTTTATGGTTGCTACATTTTAACCTAGTAAAGCTTATTGAATCGAATCGAATTGGATGTGGAAGGCAAAACGTTTGGGGGAAGACCACCCTAATGCTGAAAGTGTTGTGCACCTACTTGTGTGCATGGTTAGCACCCCCTCTCATATACCTGTGACACCCCTTCTTCTCCCGGGCCACAGGTTAACTTGCCATCTCCTGGTGCCACTATTCATGTTTGTTATTGCAGCCTGTGTCGTTCCTCTGGTCTCTTTTTATCTGACACACGTTTTTATTATTTCACCCCGTTATACCCCGATCTAATACAGACATTTAATTTTTGCACTCAGGTATCCCTCAGGGCCAATATAAACATCCTTATTGCG
The DNA here is from genome assembly GCF_964261635.1 of Lissotriton helveticus. NCBI lineage: Eukaryota > Metazoa > Chordata > Amphibia > Caudata > Salamandridae > Lissotriton > Lissotriton helveticus. Next base: position 1,006,688,008 of record NC_136063.1, on the reverse strand, counting down.
GCTTTCTTTGTTGCTTTTATCCCTATAGCCATTTCTAGACACAGGGTTAGAAAGGCCTCAATTTCTGGCACTTTCCTCTAGTCCACGCTCTTTCCAAAATCTTGCTAAATTCCAGGAACGCCTGTTATCTTGAGCGCTGCAATATAAATACTGCGCCCAAAGCCAATAGCCTTGCTTGGCTTTTGACACCCAGAGAGAGAGGATCTCCAATTCCAGTGCACTCTGTACTCACCTGAAGAAAAGCAGTGGTCTCTACTCTGAAGCGACTCCAGTACCTCTCCACATCCAATCCTGTGCTGCACCCTATCCTGTCCAGCACTTGATCTGCACCTGAAAGAAAGAAGAAAGGAAAATCAAAAGACAAGTTAGTCTAGTGGTGGTAAGGGGTTATTACCGTAGCAATGCTTCTCAATGCAACAGTGCTCACAAGGCATCAGTGCTTTAAAAAAAATAAAAGGTCAGTGCACTAAATTTTAATCAAGACTGTGACTTTTTCCCTAATGTGATTTGTGCAGTAACAACCAGAATCTGGGGTAAAAACAATATTTATTGAGAAAACCTCGGACTGAAGGTGGTTAACCGAGCAAATAGGCGACTAGTCGATTGAGTATAGTCCAACAGGAGGTTTGGGTGCAAGAAATGTCAATATTACTTTGATGCTTCCCCAAATAGAAAAATATATAGAACACACACACACACACACACACAGATACCAATCCTGGGGTTGGCCAGTTGGGAGATACGAATGTAGGTGTGCTAGGCTTTGATACACATGAAGTGACTGTTTACATTTGTGTTTCAGTGACATCACATTAGAAGAGCCTCCCAAGGTGCTCCCCAGTCGAGGAGATACACAACCCATTCCACATCCAATGTCCCACAGAATCCAGAGCTCCAAATCCGAGACCCGGATGGAATCTCCACAGACCTCTCTCTCTCATTCCAAATCCTCCCTTTCCCTTGTGGCAATTCCTAAGCCTCACTGTTGTTTGTCAGCAGGTTGGGGTCTGGCTTCATGGGGTATAGGCAGACAATCTTCACTTCTGCAGAGTCCTGGCAATCCAGGTAAGTGGACCTGGCCTTGACAGACAGATCCAATGGTGACAGTATTTGCTTGAGGTACAAAAAAAGGGTCACTGTCAGATAAGACTTCCAGATTGCTTGCCTTCATGTAGTACGTTTACTATCTAACTCATTACAGATTGTGAAAGCATCTTTTTGATAAATTCTTAATGTCACCAAAGTGGACATGAAATTGTGCTTTCTTTTAACTCTGTTGCAAGTGGTCTGATGGTCAGTGCAATGTATTTGGCAGAAAGTTCATATGTCTTGTAGATAATGGTTTGATATCATCCAACATACTTCCAGGGCCATGCACCCTCTTTTCATATTTTGAAGGTCTATATCAGTGGATGCTGACCAGGACATAATTTGACATAGAAAGGCTCCAATTACGCTGGATCTGTAAGTTTTGGATCAATGAAAGCAAACAGTTGTGGCAGTTGTCTCTGGAATTTTTATAAAACAGCCCTATCAGAATCAGGATTAGGTAATCATATACATGGAAGTAGAGGCACTGTTTGCATCTGCAAATCAAAAACATATCTGGCGTGCAATTCTAATGACAACTGAAGCAACATGAAACTATTGACGAAATTATGGTAGTCACAAATGTATCTAATGTCACCCAGATTCCAAATAAAGGTGACTTATTCTGCAGAATGAATACAAAAACGCACTTCATTTGAAAGAACTATAGTGAAAAAGGGTCAAATACATCCTAGAGAACTACTCAAAATTTACATGATGTAATTTGTGTTATCAGACAAGCATCAGGTTGAAACTGGTCTTGGATTGCTTGTGTCTCAGTTCAAAAATTGTAAGAAATCGTGCTTTTGATTGACTGGGGTGTGATCCTTGGTCAAGCAGCAATCACAATCCTTGTCTGGGTATGGCCCAAGTGAACCCCAAATGATTCTGTGCTCAAGCCTCCGGTCACTTGGCACAGAGCAGTGAGGCTTCACTTAAGGGCAAAGTATTTGTGCAACACTTTAAACTGTAACAAAATTAAAATACACAACAAAAGGAACCCACACCAGTTTAAAAAATAGAGTAATTTTTTAATTTAAAAAATCAAAACCAATTCGAAAAAAAAATCCAATTAGTAGATATGCAATTTTACAAATTTCAGTAAAAATATTGTCAAAAAGCCCAAGTCACCAACTGTGGATATCTGTTCGTACCCGACCGGGCTAATATCAACAAGTTCAGTCAAACTGCTATGGCGCACTAGCCAGCTACAGAGACCCACTTAGGGCTATTGAACAAAGTACCTTAAATGCTGGTTTCCAGAGCGATGCAAGGATCTGCATCAAAGATGCACCATACAGCTGGAGGGATGCGTCTTTTTCAGTGAGGCTGTGATGTGAGGTCCTGTGTTATTGTTGAGGATTCAGTGGATGAGGTTTTGCGATGGAAAGTCTGGTGATGAGTATTGATCACGCAGTCAAGGTGATGTGTTAGTTCTGAGGAGATGGGGGCTGCAACACAGAGTCCAGCAACTTTCTGTTGCTGAGGGACGTGAGGGCCTTGCCAGGGGATGCATTGTGCAGAGGTGGTTCCAAAGAGACTACGGAGGCAATACAGGTCTTTCAATGGTTCTGATCCACGTAGCAGTGGCAATGCATCAGTTCTGCTCAAAGTTGTGCCGTGCAGCAGAGGAGATGTGTCGCTTCCACTGGAAACACAGAAGCTGGCAGGGCACCTTAAGCCCACTTCCAAGGGTCCAGGACTGGGTGGCACCACTTGGCCAGGTAGATTCATTGATAGCAGAGTACAGATGTAGGTGCCAGGTTGTTGGAAGCCTGTTGTGTTCCTGAAGCTTCAGATCAGGAGGCCAGCCAACTAGCCATTGGAGTCACTCTGAGGTTCTGGGTTGAAGAGATGCAGGTCCGACCTTCTCAATGAGGCAAAAGGGCAGCAGGTCAGCACAGAAGGGCATCAGTCCTACAGAGTAGCTGTCCAGCCAAGTGGCAGTCCTTTCAGCTGTTCCTATTGATGCAGGGTCAAAAAGACTCATTTGCATATGCCTGGGCCCAAATTGTGGTGGCCTGGTGGGCAAAGGGACAATGGTTTGGAATATTACCCCGAGTGTTTGCCAGTGGTTAGACCTATTGCAAACATTCCTCCCATCACCTTTTGTGTGTTTGATGCATTTTGTTTTTGTCTGGAAACGCCATAAGGACCTCTAGACTACTTTTTCTGTCGAGAAGTATTGAGGGGTTTTATGAACTATGGCGGGATCACTACCATAAAAAGAGAGAAGAGAGAGAGCCAGACCAGGTTAGCCAAGAGATCTAGGAGTTTGCTCAGCAAGGAACGGTTTCGATTATGTTTCCACTTTGAAAATTATCCAAACTGTGTCTCCTAAGACCCCCAATGCGGCCTGGCGCAGGGACACCTTCGATTCACTTTGGATTCGCTATCAAAATAACGAGGCAGGCGCTGGGAACTGGAAGGCAAGAAAAAGGTTTATTACTCCAGCGGAGAACACATCAACTCAGACACCGGGATGTCTCGGAGGTGCTCTAACTGCATCTCCGTGGCTCTTTCATTTATACAGTTTTGACTCAATGCATCTGTTTTATTAGCATGGTTACACAAGCTCGGAATTCACGCCCCACATGGGGGCTCACACTAAACAAGATGGCGCAGGCAATGTTTACGATCGTCATTTTACTTTTAACAGTGGCCCCTTTGAATATAACTTAGCCAGCATGTCAGTCTCTTTCGATGTCTAAAATGTCCTGTATCTCTTGATCAAACATTACTCTAATTTTTGTGAGCTGATTGTCCATAGTTTTAAGGTGCCAGGTGTTTAGGCAAAGAGAACACAAAGGTGGTATACAATGTATACCCAAACAACAACCACATATTGTCAATGCGGGAAACAAGAGAATCATTGATATTTTCCAACCACACTCCTTCAAAATGCCCCAAAGCCAACTTCCAATTGTCCAAGTCTCTGATCCTTGATGAATTTTCTGAAGACAGTCTGTGGAGACGTTCGATCGCTTCGTAGACAGAAGGTGAATTATCAGGGATGTATATGCAGCAACTAGCGCCAATGAGGCCAAATGCTCCTCCACGGTCCGCTAGTACCACGTCCAGGACTATTCTATTTTGTAGGGCCACCAGGCCGACAGCTTGGAGCTCAGCAGTGTTGTTGGTGAGGATGCCAGCCATGACGTTCAGGGTGGTTTCTACTGCTTGAGACAGATGTCTGATGGCTCGGCCGTTTGCCATTGGACCCCATAGCGGGATGAGCCCTTTTGCTGCGTCAAGGAACTGTGATTCGGTAGAGTCTGCTTGGTCAGTGTCTTTAGAACGCTTTTCTCGATGATGCTCTGCAGGGGCGGTGTAGGTTGGTGGCAAAACAAAGGCGATGTAGCACATGCCTCCCCACCCTCTTGGGAGCCAGGTGTAGGCTTTGGTTCCACAGACAAAGTACATGTTGAGTGATGCAACAAATGATGGAGGGTTGGCAGTGTTCAAAGTCCTTACAATGTTACAAGTGCTATCACCCACATTCTTAGTCCCATGGCCTTCAATGCATACAAGGCCAGGGACGTTCACCACGGATAGGGCCATAGTCAGTGTTTCAGCAGTTCTTTTCTTTAGGTAGGAAAATGTGGGTCTGACAGGATTGTTGAACACTTGTATTTCCACTCGTTCTTTGGAGGGGATATGCATTGGGAATGTCGCATTGGAGGTGTGAGGGCAAAAGGGAACTGCTGTTCTTCCTGTTTTGTTCAGCTAGAACTCGTTGTAGAACTGAGCGATTGTCCCATCGTGGCATTGTCTTTAACTTTCTTGCAGGAGCATCATCCAGGCAAGGCAATATCCATGAACAGAAAAGGGTGAAGGGATGGAATGTTCAGTGGCATGTGGTAGTAGCCCACAGATCCAACAGTTGATGGCATTTGCGGCAAGATTGTGCTGGTGCAGTAGCTGTACGACAGAATTATTCCAGAATTCTTTGCGTCGTTCTCGGAGATGTAGCGATAGTGATACCAGATAGTGTTCTTTTTTGGTGGTCGGGTGCATGGTGGGTGACATTGTTCTGAATGCAGGGGCATTCTCTTCAATGATCCAGAATGCGACCATTAGCAGGAGACAGGTGAGAGATGCTGCTACAAGTGCAATTGTCTTTGTGCTGTGCAGGTTGGCAGTCTTGGAGTCTTTGCGGTTGTTCTTCAGGTGCTCGGTTTCTTCCATCATCTTCAAGGGGCTAAATGACTGGCAGGACCAGAGACTTTTGTCTAGCACTTATCCTGGTAGCATTTGTTGATTGTGCTACCGATCTGAGATCTTGACTCAGTTAGTGGCCTGGTCATCGAAGCACCCTCCTTTCGTCGATCTTAGGTTGTACCCTTTCTTGGATGGCACTGTGGGGTCAGTAAACTCTGTCAGTTCAAGTGTCTCTTATTGCGGGTAACAACTCAGAGCTGGTCGGTCTTTTTCTAGTATTTCCTCTTGCACCTCCACCTCTTCACAGGTTGCCTGCATTGGAGGGATTCTTTTGCAATGGTGTGCGTGCAGCCAATTTTGTTTTCCTTCCACTCGAAGGGCAGTTCGGGCGGTGATCAAAAGACTTGCCAGGGACCCATCCACCTGGGCTCCAGACTCTTCGTTCTCTGGAAGTTTCTGACGAGGATGAAGTCACCAGGCCTTATCTCATATCCCAGGACCCTGGATGCGTCTGGTAAGGCTTGCTGCACCTATCAATTTGTACAAATAATCTGACATTAATATGTTCGGGGCATTGTTAATGGAGGTTGGTTTTGGTGCCGCCCAAATGTTCATAGGCCTGCCAAAGACCACCTCATACGGGGTCCGTCTGTGTTTGGTTGGGGTGGAGCGCATGCAATGCCAATCGGAGGGCGTCGGCCCATTTCACTCCGGTCGTGGCAACTATTTTGGCCAGTTTTAACTTCAATGTTGCATTGTGTCTTTCTACCAGGCCCGCTGATTGGGAGTGGAAGATGGCATGGAACTTTTGTTTTGCACCCAACCCTCTCAGTATGTTCTGTCTCACCTCGGCTACGAAGTGGGGGCTGTTGTCGCTCCATAAAATTCTGCAAAGGCCGTATGGGGGAAGAACTCTTTCAGCAATACTTTTGCAGTTGCTTAGGCAATATTGTCGCGGGTGAGGTATGCCTCCACCCATTTGCTAAAAGCGCACACAACCACCAGAACATATTTTAGACCATGGCATCTCTCTAGTTGGATGTAATCCATTTGAAGGACTTCAAAGGGGTGTCAGGGACTGCAAACCCTCCCCGTGGTACTACTGTCCCTTTCCCTGGGTTATGTTGTAGGCAGACTATACATTGTTGTACTAGGCGGTTTGCAAATTATGTTATCTTGACATTATGCCATACTCTGGTGATTAGTTCAATCATGGGGGTGGAGCCTATGTGTGCTGGTAAAGGTGCCACGGTCAATATGGGGATTAGATAGGCATTGGGTAACAGCCATTTATTCCCGTCTTTAGTTCTCCAGCAATTTTCTTCGTCTTTTAGTCCCACCCTTTCCCACTCAGTCAGTTCGTCTTGTGTGCCTGTCGTCTGTATGTCCCTTACAGTGGTCCTAGCGTCAGTCCATTGTTCAGCTTGTGACCTGGTCACATACATTCGTGTTGTAGTTCTGTCTTCTGCCGTGGCTCGGGCAGTAACGTCGGCTAGTGCATTTCCCTGTGCAATGAGATCTGTCACTTTCCTATGTGCTTGGAATTTAATCACTGCTAGCTGTTTGGGGAGGAGAACTGCTTCTGTCAAGGCGGAGACTAAATCTCCATATAGGATGTGTACCGTGTGAAGTCAGGAACCCTCTCTCTCTCCACAGGATCCCAAAATGGTGAACCACCCTGATGGCGTATTGTGAGGGCAATGAGTTCTGCTGCCTGGGTGGAACGCTGGGCAATACGGGCTGTTTCTAGAATGGTTCGGGCTGTGGTGACAGCGTATGCGGCTGAGGTGGTGCCGTCAGGGAGTTTGATACACGAGCCATCCACCCATAGTTCTCCACCTGGCTCTAATGAGGCAGTGTCTCTGAGGTCTACTCTACTCTTTGTTTGTTCGTCGGTTAGTGTCACACAGTCGTGTAGTGGAGCCGCACTAGGATCATTTTCGGGTAGGGTAACAATGTGGCCGGATTGAGGGTGATGCATCGCTTTAGGGTAATGTGTGCTGCTAGCAGGGTCAACTCATAGCCTGTCAGTCAGGTGCTAGTCAACTGTTAGGTTTTTGTCTGATTTAGTAGTTGTTGGAACTGGCCCTTCTTGCAGGGTTATCCCCAAACTTTTTGCTTCTTCCTCCCTTATTTTTCCTGACCTGTGGCTGTTGGCAATAGGACTCTGCGCGCTTTACCACTGCTGATCAGTGCTAAAGTGCATCTGCTCTCTGTGTAAATTGTTATTGTGATTGGTTATCCATGATTGGCATATTTGTCTCACCAAGAAGTCCCTAGTAAAGTGCACTGAGTGTGCCAAGGCTGGTGATGACAAATGCTACTAGTGGGCCTGCTATACACAGGCATTTTCATGTAACATTTATTAATACCTATTTATCTCAGTAACTGCACAACTCGCGTTTGCAAATCTACACCACATTATAACTGAGCTTAGCATTGTACTTTTGACTCTTACTTTTTGGCGTAAAACTTTTCATGGTTTCCCGTCACGGTCTTGTGTACATTAAAATAGGTATTTATTTTTAGTCAGCTTCTTGAATTTTGAAGGAGAACCATCTCTACAATCTTGTTTCCTTCTTGTCAATAGGTTTTAACATGGAATGACTGTAATTGTATCTTTATTAGAAACGGCTATTATCCATTGGAGGGGAGAGAGGAAAAAAAATGACTACTAACAGTGGCCCTCTCAGTCGAACTCGTGCCTTGGAGCAACCAATAGTTTACATAGCTAACAGGACACCATGGAGAGATCCTCGTGTACTTACGAATAAGCCAAGAGGTAAGAACTTATTTGAGCCTTGTTGCCTTAGTAGCTTGCGTATTGGTTTGCAGCATACAGTAAAAATTGTTAAGATAGAGGCTTTCTATCTCTCCTCTGTCCTCAACAGGCTACGCTTTGCAGTAGCATTGTGCGCATCTTTAACAGGAGAGCCAGCATTCATCTTCATCTCAACAAAACATTGGCAGCTTTATTAGACGCTTTGGACTTAGATTACATTAATAGGTAAGACCTTTCTGTCAATGTTATTCAGATAAGGAACTGATTAAACTTCTGTGTTATAAATGTATAGCTCATATACTCCCACTATAATTTCACAGTTAGGAAATTTAAGAACTATGCCAGAAATTATAAAGAGCACGCGACCAGCACATTATCCGTTTACAACAGGATTTGGGTAAGCATACATTTAGAATATGAACCTTTGAGAGTGCACGTGATTTAGGAGCTAGTCAACTAAACGTTATTTTACCGCAACTATCATTTTTTTTCTCGCATAACCGCATAATCCGTAGGGCCTCTGAATTTGAAAGCATAATATAAGAGAAGCAATCATACATCCCATACTTCTCTGGTAAGTGTAATATATCAATAGTTTTCTGTTATCTAAAGCCCAGTCTTGCCACAAATTGAGTAAAAATGGCCCTTACGGATAACTCGATAATATACTGCCCTGATTAAATATTAGAGATAAAACCTAGCATAGGACTATGTTAGAAGGTACCTTCACCTTAAGGCATCAGGTTGAGGCTATTCATATAAAAAATTAATAGTCTCCTTTAGAACAACAGTAGAGTGTGCTAGAATACTTACAGTGTTTTTCAATTGAGTGAATGTCTATCGTATGGTGGTTTTAGTATACTGTGATTGCCAGACTTCTGGGGGCCTGTGTTTGTTGAAACCTGAGCAATGTGGGGTGGTGGGGATGACACGTGCTTGCGAATTGTATTTGTAATTAGTGATCTTGCATTTATATCATGGACACATGTTTATGTTGCTTCTTTTTCCATTTTAGTATGCCAGTGGTAGAATCACCCTGAGGAAGGTTCAACACCGAAACGCGTTGGTGATAATTGTTGTTTGACACCAGTGTTTCTCCTTAAATATTTCAAATTAACATTTAATTAACATTTAATTGCAGTGTTGTATGAATTTCTCTATTTTGCGCTGTACAAACAGATTAGTCATATAGTTTAGTTTATATGATGAATGATTCATGAACCGAAAAATGGAAAAATATTTTTGCTACGGACATACGACATTAACTTTGTATATGGAAAAGTCTTTTGAATTTGAATATTGTTTGATATCAATTACAGATCATGTGAAAAAAGAGGAAAAAAGATAAATACTCATTTTAGATACTGTCAAAATAAAAATAAAAAAGATATATTTTTGATAATGAACATGTGTGTTTCAAGATTAATTGCATATGTATGTATTATGCTTTTATGAGTTTTTACCTCGAATAAAGCAAATTTGACTTGACTTAAAAGCATATGTACCTGTGAAATAACTGCACCACAGAGATGTAAGTAGCACTTCTGCCAGGAGCATATTTTAAGTCCCTGTTTTCCAGAGCTATGCCAACACCCGGTGGAGTGTGAGTTCGCTGATCGTTTTTGCAGTGTTATCCCCAAACTTTTTGCTTCTTCCTCCCTTATTTTTCCTGACCTGTGGCTGTTGGCAATAGGACTCTGCGTGCTTTACCACTGCTGATCAGTGCTAAAGTGCATATGCTCTCTGTGTAAATTGTGATTGGTTATCCATGATTGGCATATTTGTCTCACCAAGAAGTCCCTAGTAAAGTGCACTGAGTGTGCCAGGGCTGGTGATGACAAATGCTACTAGTGGGCCTGCAGCACTGATTGTGCCACCCACATGAGTAGCCCTCAAATGATGTCTCAGGCCTGCCACCACAGTGCCTGTGTGCAGTCTGTGAACTGCCATTTCCTACTGGTCAGTGTCCCCACTGACCAGGCCTAACCCTTCCCTTTCTGTGCACATTGTTCGCCCCTATGGAAGGCCCAAGGTACCCCCTTGGGCAGGGTGCAGTGTATGTGAAAGGTAGAGCATGTACTTGTGCAGGTGACATGCTATGGTAGTGAATTACAGCCATTTTAGTTTTTCACTGCTGCATGGCTATCTTGCTCCATAGGCTATCATGGGGGATGCTGGCTACAGTGGCTACCTATTACACAAAAAAGTGATGCCTAGGAATCAATAACCATCAATCTATTTTAAAGGAAAGAGAAGAAAAATATATCATCCCTTCCTACGTGAATTATATCACAACCGACCAACAATCTCTATATTTTACTAGTCATCCGAATCCAAACTAAAAGGCACAGAAAAACCTACAAAATTAATTTTTTACATATATTTATTATTTTTTGATTACTGTACGTTTTTATTTCAAAAAGACATATATATACAAAAAACACACATATATGTACAACACATTTATACACAACAAGATATATATTCACAATATATACATTAACACACTGACATGGATATTTGAAACTTTTTTTATGTTATAGCCCGATTATTTAACAAAAAGGGATGCTTATTTGTGGTACAGACAAGCATTCCTATCTAACAAGATCTACCAAAGCAAAAGGAACCTAAATGGTCTATATTCTTTTGACTTATCTATTTTGGAAGTTCCTTATTATTCTATTTTTACAATATAAATATTTGTGATGGTGTCTTCTTTCAGATGTCGACGCGTTCAGCCCAATGCATACGGGCCTCATCAGGACTAGGGCTATTAGTGATCCATCGGAATCTCCATCCTCCTTAAGTGGGGATGAAACAGCGTCTTCGGTTGAAAAGATACTAGTGTAGAAGTAGCACAAAAGAAATATTATGTGGCTTTAGGAGTAAATATTGAGTTCTCCACACGTCCCCGTTGTTTCAAGGTAGAACGGATTTAGGAATGAGCCTGCGGTCTCATGTATTTGGGTCAATTCTTTATCCCGCGTAATTTTCATTAATGAATCATCTTCCAATGTGGTCTCAAAGAAACGCCACTCTACACCCCGTGTACGCCATTCTGGTTCTTCTACAGTGGTTACCAGCATACCTTCCCATAGGAACAAGATAGGACATAACAGGCTGGTATCCCTGAACTCAGAATTTAATAACACATCTTTTAGGAAAGGTGGTTTTTAACTCCTGTGTTTGAGAATAGCACTTTTAGAAAGTTGCTGTTCTCTTGTCTGACCTTTCTGTGTGCCTTGGCCTGTTTGTGAATTGACTGTCTTGTTTGAGAGTGACAGGGACTGGGGATTCCCCAGTAGGCTGGCTGAGTCAGCCCTAGGCTGATGACTGCATTTGCAACTTGAGTGGTGGGAGGAGATAGCACCGGGGCCTGAAGAGGGCTGTGCCTGCCTTCCACAATGCTGGCTCCAGCTCCTGCTGGGCGGCTGATGACCCTGCCCCTCAGACTGAAAGGAAAGGAGAAGCCAGGAAAACAAAGTGCTCAAGGAACAACCAGAACTGGTGCAGACCGGGCTCAGGGTCCACTTGCACAAAGAGAACAAAGACTTTAGGGGTATAAGTATAGACCCCTAACAACAGAAAATTAGATCATCCTGGAATCAAGAAGGAACCTCTGCCAAGGAGAAAGCTGAAAATGAAGAAGGAAAACTGTCCTGCTGTTGCTCTGCTGGACTGACCTGCTGTTGCTTTGCTGACAAGGAGAGGGGAAGGACTTTGCTTTGCTCTGTATCCCCTTGCTTGAAGTAATCTCCAAGTGCCTGAGAAAAGCTGGCTCCCTGTTTTTGAAGTCCCAGGAACAAAAGGACTTCACCCCCAGCTTCCCTGAACTCTACTGAGAGAGTTCTGTCCTTCTTGAAGTGCATGGCCCATGTGTGGTGCCTCTGGAAGTTGTACCTGTGTTGGGGAGCTGGACACCAAGCATTTAAAGACTTTCTGCAAGTTTTGTCGCATCGCTCGCTTGCGGAGCGCATCCTCGACAGTGCGAGGAAATTCCCGCCACTATGAAGGCCGAGATCGTATCAGCGCCTGTTGCCGCTGCCAGAACCGTCGCATCCTTCGTTTGCGGGACGCACCAGACCGCTGCGGGAAGACTACCATCGCTGCGAGTGTCATCGCAGAGCCTGTCGTCGCTGGGTGAGATCGCCGCACAGCTTGCTTGCGGACCGCATCACGTCACTGTGAGTGTCATCGCAGAAGCCATCGCAACGAGGAGCTGCGAGAGAGAGATCACCGCTGGTCCGCGCATCGTCGCCCCAGAGATCGTCACCACTCCAAAGATCATCGCTTCGTGCCTTTGCGAGAGAAAACTTCCTACGGAACCTACGCACTGGAATCCATACAAGTCCGCCTTCCTCCCCATACAGACTGGATTCATCACAACATGCTCGCTGCTGCAGTGGGGTTGTCGCATCGCCTCCCCAGGGTCTCAGGAGCAACGCATCACTTGTTTTCCACCACACCAGCTTCTGCTTTGGAACTTTGTCGCTTTTAAAAAGTACTGTTGGCAAAAAGTGACGCAACTGTGAACTTTTCACGCAACTGTGGATTATTTTATCGCAACCTTAAGAACCCTTTTGCAACCATATTCTTGAACTGTGTATGTTGGATTTTTGTCATTTTGGTCTTGTGTTTTTTGTAGTTTAGATTAAATACCTTTATTTTTCTAAACTGTTGTGAAGTCAGTTTGTGGTGTTTTCACTGTGTTACTGTGAGTTTTGGTACAAATACTTTACACATTGCCTTTGATAAGCCTTGACTGCTCGTGCCAAGCTACCAAGGGGGTGAGCAGGGGTTATCTCAGAGGTTTCCTCATTACCCTGACTAGAAGCAAGGGTCCCTATTTGGACAGTGGTACCTACCTCTGCCAACTAGAGACCCCCAGTTCTAACAGTAGTGTGTCGACTGCATGAGGTACTAACACAGTGATCAGATTGGAGAGCACTATTCCTTCGCTCTGGCGTTTCGACACTGCTGCAGCTGCCACAGCGCGCAAGCATGCTGGCAGTGCTCTGGCTACGGGGTCGAGGGTGGCAGAGAAATATGCACAAGGGCGTTGTTTGTGACCAATTGATTGCGTTAGGACGGACAATGCACATCCCTCCCTCTCATGTGTGTAGAGGAAGAATGGTTTGGAGTAGTCTGGGGTTCCTAGGACAGGTGCTGAACAAAGGGCATTGCGTAATTCTTTGATGGCTGCTTGGCATTCAGGGGTCCAGGGGAGAGGTAAGTGGATGTCTTTAGCTAGGCGTGAGAGAAGGGGTTTGACAATGAGGCTAAAGTTCGGCAACCGTTGTCAGCAAAATGAGGTGAGACGGATCAAAGAGCGAACTTGCTTCTGATTTTTGGGGACAGTTGTGTCTAGAATTGTCTGGATCCTGTCGGGTGTAAGTTTCCTCCTTTCCTTTGATAAAAGGTGACCTAAATAGGTCACTTGTGATTTACAGAACAGTAATTTCTTTCGGGAGACTTTGAGAAAGTTCTCAGCAAGGAAATGGAGTAGTTTGATGGTGGCTGTGACTGCTATTGGTGTGGTGTCTGCTGCTAGAAGGATATCATCTACATATTGTATTAGCGCCACTCCGTCTGGCAATTGTATGGCGTCCAACTGTCTTTTGAGCGCCTGGCTATAGATGCTCGGGCTCTCTGTGTACCCCTGGGGTGCTCTACAAAATCTCTACGAGCGAGAATTTAGGGTAAATCCAAAATGATAGCGGCTGTCTTTGTGAATAGTTATGGAGAAGAACACGTTTTTGAGATCAATCACAGTAAAGGTGGTGGCAGTGGAGGGGATTAAAGTCAAAATTGTGGTGATGTCGGAAACTACTGGGTATTATGGTACTACGATTTTGTTTATCTCCTGCAGGTAAATGATGAAGCAGGTAGGCTTTTCGGTCTCCCTCTCCCTGTCTCTTTACAATCGGTAGTATGGGGCTGTTACAAACATTGCTCACTACTTCCTCTACCACCCCTGCTTCTACCAAAGAGTGTATGATCTCTGTCAGTGCCTTCTCACCCTCTGGCGATATTTTGTACAGTGGTACTTTCGGTAGGGTTGCGTCTTGTCATATTGTTACGTGTACTGGGTCGATCATCATTCGTCCCAGGTCTGAATCAGCCCTAGCCCATAAGTGTGATGGTAAAGTGTCCAGTAGGAATGCGTCAGTTTCAGTGATGGGGTACATGTGCTGTGAGGGATTCTCTTTATGGTGCTGGCGGTTGTCATACAGGATGACACGCACTCCATCCGGTGAGCATCAGATAGTTGCGTGGAAGTGTTGCAACAGGTCGAGACCCATAATGGCGTCTGGGGTGTTGGAAGAGAGGAGAAATGTCATTTTGACGATATTGTTGTCAAGGTTGAAAGGAATTGGTCTCGACAAAGGGTTGGTGGAGGGCGTACAATCAAATCCTATTGAGGTCACATGTGAGGCAGACAAGGGTGCCCTTGGAATCAGTCGTTTGGATAGTGCACTACATGTTGCTCCCGTGTCTACCAAAAATGGCGACTTTGTGCCCAGGACCTTTGCGGTAACATAAGGGCCTTGCTGATCAACATAGAGCTCGACTGGATCCCTCCCTTGCCCCTGGATGTCCTATGCAAAGTCGTACATGTTGTCGTAATCTGTCTGTTGGTACTGATTCTGTCTGGGATGGTCAAATGCCTTCACTCTTTCTGGCCTTTCCTCGGTTGCTTCACTTGCTTACCCTATCCCACATCCTCTTCCTCTCTGTCCACTTGCTATTTCCCTTGCCCCGCTGCCCCTATCAGCTCCTAACAAAGCCGGGCATTGGGATTTCCAGTGTCCATATTCTTTGCAAAATGTGCATTGATCCTGTCCTAGGTCTTGGCGTCCTGCATATGATGTCGATGAATTGTTTCTAGGTGGCTTTACTCTAGGGGCATTCTGCTGGTATCCTCCCTTATATTGCTCCCTTCCTGTATACACCCCTTAGAGTTGTGCTATCATTACCCTTTCCTTCAAGTCCTTCTTTTTCTTTTCTGTAGCCCTATCGTTTTCATTTTTCTGATGCTCATAGGACTGGGCCATTTGGAGGATGGCCGCCGGTTTAGATGCTGCCCAACTACTTTCGCTGGTCTGTAATTTCTGGGATATTTCTGGCGGCAGTCCTTTGACGTAGTTCTGCACAAATAAGTGGTGTCCGGTTGCGGTGGACATGTCTTGTCCACTGTAATCGGAGAACACTGTTTCAAATCGGGAGAAATACTCCGAGACATCTTCCTGTGGTTTCTGGCGGCACGCGGTTACTATGGACCAGTCTATCTTTTTCTCTGGGATCAGCGTTTTCACTTTCTGCACTATTTTGTCAGGGAGGTCCAATATCGCTTTAACCGGTTTCTGACTAGGGTTCCGTTGTTTATGTAAATGTAAATGTAAATGTAGTGTTGCTTGTATAGCGCACGTATCACCCCAGATGGGGCATCAAGGCGCTGTAAGCATACCGCTGAGGAACCCTTCCTGGCCTCTCCCTGTGAATTGCCCACTTCTGGGCACCCCCAGGGTGAAAGCCAGGCATCCTAGCGCTGTTGGGGCCTTTGTGGAGATTAAGCAAGCTATTGCCCAGAGTTGCAGCGGGGGACCCATGATTAAATTAGGCACCGAGGCGAGAATTATCAGGTCCGAGGAAATTGAGCCCAAGACCCGCCGAGGCAGGAATTGAACCCTGTTCCCGGGCCAGACTTCTGCATCAGGGTCTGCCGCTCTAACCATTGAGCCACACTTCTCCACCATTGAGCCGCACTTCTCCACCATTGAGCCACACTTCCCTTTATCTAGTATTTCAAGTTGTTCCCAGGTATGACCGATTAGTTCTGTGTGGTCTATTTTCCTAATCTGTTTCCACACATCTGCTGGCAGACATAACCCAAAGAACAAGTCTTTGGGGCAGATTTATGAAGGCCTTACGCCGCCGGTGCGTCAGTTTTAACATGGGAAAAAGTGACGCACCGGCGGCGCAAGGCCTTCATAAATCTGCCCCTATGTCGGCAAGCGTCATTATGGTTGATCCCAAAGCGGTACCTAGCTCGGTGTAAAAGGCGGTAGGGTTCTTTCGTAAATCCGGTAAAGATTTACTGAACGTCAACATATCCTGTCTGTCCCATGGCTGATACACCCAATTGTAAACCACCCTTCCTTTAGCGTCTTGATGATTTATATCGTCATTAGTCCCTTGTCTGCTAGGTGGAACCCAATAAGGTGCAGCTTCTTTTATCGGCATCATACTATCTGATTTTTCTATCGGGGGTCCTGCTATTTTAGATGTCCTATCCTTAATGTACCCGTCCTTGTTCTATGAGGTGACGGAATACTTCTAGTGTGGACGAGAAGAGTTCTGCCACCTCTCAGTCGCTTTCATCTCCAGTGTCTATTTTCCTATAACGAGCCATTAGTCGCTCAGGCCCTACATCCTGGTACTTCTCTTCATAATCAGTAAGAGTGTGGTAACAGAGACGTAAAATAAAGTATTTTTTGTGGTTTTTGACATAGGAGTTGCATATGTCGGTTATGTATTCTTCTGTCTCTTTCCTATACATGAGGGTTTTAACTATTTTATCAACCCCTGCTTGTTTGTTTTTGCTTAATCGCGGAACCCTAGGCAACCCTCTCTGCTTGGATCCTACTTCTACTACTGTATCTTTTGATGAGGCATTTGGTGCAAGAGACTCGGTTGGCTCAGAGGCGGTGGAGACCGAGACAATTGTGCCATCTCTGGCTGCACTTAGGGTTTCCTGGCGTTGTACTACGGGATGAGCAGGGGCATAAGGGGTGGCATGTATATGATTGGGAGACCTAATAATAAATCATCGTCTATTCTTTGTTTCGCCAGTAACTCGGGGTAAAGAGTCGAGGGCGTTCTAACAGGGTATTGACCTACTATTTTTTATTCCTGTTCCTTTTTATCGGTTTCTCTTTTATTTATTTCTTCTTCTAACTTTTTACAGGCTTGGTAAGCTGATTTTCGCATTTCCTTATCTAGTCTAGCTTCGTCTCTTTTCTTTCGTTGAGCTGCCTCTTTGCACCATAGGCCAAAACTGTCAAGCATGGCTGGTGTAGTTTTCTTTTTGTGGAAAGCTATTTCTAAGGTTTCTATTTTAGCGGGATCGAAAGATCCCGTCAGTGGCCACTGATTTACCCGGTCCTTCCTAGTGCATTTATGCCATAGTTTGCTATAAGCTACGGTGGCTTATCCATATTTCACGTACATGTCCTTGTTAGGGGTACCTTCCGGCGGCGCCGGCTGACTGACCTCTAACAAACAGTCCGGTCCAAAACAACTACAAAACAATCTAGAGAAAACAGGCATGACGTATTTATCGGTCAAAATTAATATCTCAAACAAATGTAGACAAAAAGCCAGCACTACCTGTCCTTCGCTGTCTGCAAAGAGAGAGAATATTCCTATTCTCTGTTGTTTGCAAGCAGGGAATGTCTCAAATAACTCAAAGAGGAATACTAGTATTCGATCAAACAATTCAAACAATCAATCAATCAATTAAAGTCATTTTTCACGACCTTACTCGGACCGTATGGACAGTTCTTTGTCTTCCCTTTGCAGCGCCTGATTGTCCTCTCACTCTAATATCAATGCGGCACTCCTGTCAGGTCCCAGTCAGGACCGTAGGTCACTCGAGAGAGGTGTGTTCGGAACTGGTGAAGTTCAGTTGATCGGCAGCCAGATGAGGGTCTTTTCAGGGCAGGAGCACTCCAGTCATTTAGATGTTCACTCCGTCGTTGGGACCTCTCTTACCGGACCCACGTGTCGCTGATGGGCCCCACGTTGGGACACCAATTGTGAAAAGCAGAGAGTCTCCTAAGACCCCCAATGCTGCCCGGCGCAGGGACACCTTTGATTTACTTTGGATTCGCTATCAAAATAAAGAGGCAGGCGCTGATAACTGGAAGGCAAGAAAAAGGTTTATTACTCCAGAGAAGAACACATCAACTCAGACACCGGGATGTCTTAGGGAGATGCTCTAACTGCATCTCCGTGGCTCTTTCTTTTATACAGTTTTGACACAAGGCATCTGTTTTATTAGCATGGTTACACAAGCTCGGAATTCCCGCCCCGGGCAGGTTCCCACACACACCCAAATGTAATTATCCCCCATCCAGATCTAACAGACAATCGTTATCTCGCAGCTGGACCTTCCTTTAGGGTCTAAAACACGTGAGCCCGGCCAGATCTAAGAGTCCGTTCTGTTGATTAAAACAGGTCCCATTGTTAGCAAAACAAGTCTCGCTGTTTGTATGTTATAAACTATGTCTGCAAGGGTCAGTTTAATGCCTGGGACCGGATTGAGTAACCAGGTGCGGTGAGGGGGAGATTGGCAAAAATGTTATCTGTACACAGAGATGAAAGGACAAGTGAGTTTGGGGCGGCAAGTGGCACTAAGGTTCTGTTGTGACAATAAGGTTTTAGAGCCCCCAGCACATGTTTCAGGTTTGGTCAGAGAGTCGGAAGGATGCTAGCAAGGACAGGGTGATACAAAGGTGACCAGCAGAGTACAAAATGGCGGTGATTGCTAAAATGGCCGCAGCTTACGCGCACATGGGGGCCCCACTAAACAAGATGGCGCAGGCAATGTTCACGATCGTCATTTTACTTTTAACAGATATGTAAAAATTGTGATTTGGAACCCAAAATGGTGTTTTACATTTTTGTTTTTAAATCATTAACTGTCCCTATAACTTAAACATTTACAGTTAACTTGTTTTCACTTGATGTTTGAACGTGAGAGCCTAGAGTTTATTCTAATGTAACTCATTCTAATTCTGCACAGGTAGACTAGAGTACCCTGCTTGGGCTTCGCTTGACTCACAGCCTTGTGATAACAGAATACGTAGGTTTTCACTTACCTTCGGTTATTTCTCTTTTTTGACATCTTCTACATGAAATGCATTTGTATAAAGACATTGCATTTTATAAAAGAGCAATGAGTCAAAGCACTACCAGAGCGAGGCACTACATGAAATGTAAAAGAGGGGGTTAGACAATGCCATGGCAGATACATGACGCAAAAGTTGATTCTAGTCTTAGTCTTGAATCTGGCTATTTTAATGGTACATTCGTGAACAAAAATGTAAAACAAGACATCTCTTCAGCGTCGTCTTAATCACAACATACAACGATGACAATATTGGGCTAATTAAATGACAAGGCTTGTTTCGTGTGTAAGGCACTCGTTGAAAGGATGCTGATGCTGGACCTCAGTGATCAGGGAGAAAAAGATACATGCCTCCCTTTTGTTATGGTCATCCATCCACCTGTCTGAAATGGTTGCTGCAAACCAAATAGATGTAGGAGAAGATCATTGGGCGTCACTGAGAGGGAAGTAGTAACCGAGCGAAATGATTGGCCCAGTTTGAGCATATATAAAGGGATTATGCCTTCTTGCTATTTTTAGCAAAAAATCCGGCTAGGAAGCCATTTTTGAAAATTGTAATGTTCAGTGCTGTCTGATACACCCACAGATGTGAGCACACACACACACATACATATATGTATGCGTACATCATTAGCATTTGTACTAACGGACATACATGCGTGCATGCATCATGTGCAAATGTGCGTGCACACAAACAGATATGCAAACAAACACACACGACACATGCCAAATGCGTGAATGATTATACACAAAAAAAATACAGTGAACACCTACTATGCGCACACCCACACACACCTCTGTGCATTCACCATCAGTATGTGAACATATTAACATGCATACATGCACGCATATTGTGCATCTGTTCGTACACACACAAGCACCCAGACATCGATCAATATACATGTGAGAATGAATGTACACAAAAAAGCCATGCAGGAACTCGCCCCGAATGTACTTACACAGACAAACAGACGAGCATGAGGCATACACACATGTATGCAGGCATTCACCACACTTGTCCAAGCACACTCCAATCCCCTCAAGGGTTTTTTTTTGTGCCGTTAGGCCTGAATATTGCTCACTTGCCATTCTGAACGAAATGTTACAGAATTCGAAGGATTGATGGCATGTCACGAAGCTGAAGTACTCGGCGACAATATACTGCTGGCTTATGTGCTGCAGAGCTGTATTTTATACATTCATTGATCGGATTTTTACAGTATCATAAACGTAGTGTGCTAAAGAAAATGGGATTTTCTACCGACTGCATGAAAAAAAACACGCAAAAAGGAGTCGCGTGAAACAGAGTGAAAAGGGGAGTATTGTGCATATGAAAATCATATCAGCTAATCAACGTAGGGCTTTAAATGTTGTATTATATTTCAATTTCTACACCGAGACCTCAGAGGGAAACCGCCCGAGCTTGATCTGGAACTTGCTTTTGAGTTTCAAGTGCCTTCCTCTTCACCGACGCCAGGGTGATAAAGTGCCGCTCTTTCACCAGGAAGAATGTTTGCTGACTATTTCATCATCCCCTGGAGGCGCAGAGAAAGAAAATAAGCACATCAGTTGTCATTATGACAGGATAAAAATGGAAGCATCATATTTCAATAACACAAAGCAATGCGCAGCCCCATCGAGTGATGAATTATGAACTCCGCTTTTCGCTGTCGCCTCTAAGTTAATATTATCTCCCCAGGATAATTAGAGTGAAGTTCAATTACTGACCCTGGATTGCTGGTGTGGGCCGCTCTGTGGGTTTTGACACAGCGTTTTCCACATTTATCTTTTTGCCCAACACGCTAAATCTGCATCGCAGCGGTGATTAATCTTCCCGGGCCCCTTCTGACGCGCACTATTCTTCTTGCAAGGATTGGTCGGTCCCTGGAGTCCCCTTGAGCATAATATAGGATGGTCCATTACACTGTGTTTTTTCATCCATGTTTCTCCTCTGTGATTGTGGCTCCATTACACCAATGTCCCTCTTCACACTACTGAGGTTCAATTAGATGCATAGCAGGGTGTGTGATGGAGTTGTTCTCTTCCCCCTCTAATGCATAGACATCCCACACATTCTTTCTGTTACAACGCCACTAATGTGCAGTGCTGCAAGGGAGTGCTTTTGTTTTTGTAGATGCAGAATGTCAATAAAATAATTCAATATTAATACATCAAACCATAAATCCGGCTCTGCAGCCATTTTTATTATTCCCTAAATATTTTTTGGGGGTTAGTTTTGTATTTTGAAATCAGGTTGTTTGTGGAACTTCCACAGGGAAACTCAGATATCGCAGAATGTTTTCGATTGTTCTCTAAATGTGATCTTGTCACTCAGGAGAGTCCAGCAGCAGTGGTGGTGTGAAATGTGCGTTAGCTGTTCTCATACTCCACTTCCAAAGAATAAAACAAGAGGATTAGAAATGTGATTTACGTGAATTGAAATAATGACTAGTGACAAGTCTGTTTATAAATACTTTTATCAAGTCAAGACAAAAGAATACTTTTATATTTGTGGTTCTTCAATCATATAAAAGTACTCGTTTATTCAGGGTTTTGCCAAGCTCTGGGTTGCTATTCAGTCATTTAAAACGTGTTTTGGTTAGAAAGAGGAGAGTTGTCCTTTGGGTAAGTGGGTGAGCTAGCTATTTCCTGCTTTCTTGTTATTTGAGTCTGAAATGTAACCAAGAGACATAATGAAATGAGACATAATTTTCATCATTTTGATAATAATGTCTTATCCAGAGGAGAGAAAAGGCTCCCCTTTGCACTTCTGGATTATGCGCCCTAAGCCAAACCCTATTTTTGGCCAGGAAACGTTTGAATTTTTTTTAGTTCTTCCTCTAACTTATTTGAGATTTCAATAGCAGTCTGAAAGAATGAAGGCTTGGAATTGTTAAATCTGTTTTTCTTAAATTTCATGTTTGTATTTTTGTAAAGAACAATGGGATTATTAAGCTTTCCCTCAAAATGCATGTAGTGAACTTATTTTATTTTATTTCTTTATGTTTCATGTTAGATTTCCTTGGATGTAATTTTAAATGTTTGATTTGCAGTGTAATATTTTTGTGGTAATTTATTTAAAGTTTTACTGCTAAGTACCCAGATCTATAGAATCTAGGCTGGAAGTGTTTTCCAAGTGGGATAATTTATGTTGCATTTTTGTTTGGTTGAATTTTTGTGAGACTTGGTGGAGCAGATTTCTAGATGTTTTCGCTCGTTTTTTAACTTTTTCAAGAAAATGTTTATCCAAGGGTGGCTTTTGGGCGGTTACACTGAAAGAATTGTGCCCATTTTTGAGAGAATGGATTGTCTTGACCTACCCTTCAATTTCGCTGATGTAGTACTTCCACAAAAGTACCTGTAAGAAATCCATCTTTTCTGTGTGGTTGCCAAAGATTTTTCACCTTTTGGTGGACCCTATATTTGGGCTGGCTTTATTACTCCATGCACTTCACCCCTGTTAACCAGAAGTAAAGTGCGCATACTCTCCCTTTGAAATATGCTCACATTTGCATAACCCTAATTGATATATTGAACTTACCTATAAATCCCAAGGGGCAACGTGGTACATGCACAACTCAAAGGCACAAGTGATATTTATGAAGCCTCGCAAAGCCACTTTGCGTGGCTGTCAATGGTTTCACAAATAAGGAGTAATGCCTCGCAGTGCAAATAACTGTATTGCCTTACTCTGGACAAAGGAGGCATGCCATGGGTGGTGCGATGGGTGTTCCCACTCAACTTCCATGGTATTTGACGCATTCCCAGATTTAAAAGAACTTGTAAACCTGGAAATGTGTCAAAATCTTATACCACCCCAGGTGTAGCGTAACAAGGAGAAATATGTCGATTTGGGTGGTAAATTCTGTTGCGCTCGCGGAATTTGGGTAATTTCGCATTCCGCGGAGAATGCCGAATTGCCAAAAATTCCACGATCCACGGCTTCACAGAATATTTTGCTTGTTCATGCTTTAAAAATGCGTGTTCGCAAGATATTTCTCCCCAAATCAGGCAAACAGCATTTGCGAACAGGAAAAAAGCATTGCGAATGGGTGGAACAAGTAATTCCGTGTGTTCGCAGAACTTTTGCGTGCTCGCGAAGATGTTTTACCGTTACGCAGAGCTTTGCTTAGTGCGACTATGCAAATTCCACCCACCTATTTCTCCTTGTTTTTTCCTCTTTCTGTGTGTGCTGCCGCATGCATAGAAAGAGGAAAGAACTTCCATGGATTGTTGGCCCCTTTCTGCACAAAAACAATCCTTCCTGTAGCACAGGCACCCTTGCACCATGGTGCAATGCAGGCACTAGGCTGCCGAAAACAGCACCAGGGCACAGGAAATGGACCGGAATGCACTGTATTGGATATATGCCGTGCATTCCAGACCTTTATCTGCGATGCAGGTCAGTATGTCCCTGAGTGTATGGAACCCAGGGTCTGTAGCCTAAATGTCACTAGTGGACTGCAGCACCTATTGTGCCATCCACTTCTGTGGCAATGCAAAAATGGCTTCCGGCCTACCCTTGTAGATTGGCTATAGCAGTGTAAAAAATTCGACCTGTCAAAATAAACTTTTCGAGTAATAATAATAAGTTGCGCTTATGTAGGCCTTGCAGCCCACAAGACAGGGAGCCTGATATTTAAAAGTAGGGCATATAGAAATGTAATGTTAACATGCCCTTACAATAACGTGCTTCAAAAAGGTATTTTCACTGTGGCAGGCTTACCTGTCTTACGTAGAAAACCAGACTACAGATTAAAATAGTAATACAATATATCAGGAGAGGCCAGCTAGAAAAATAATTTTAAAACTATTTTTATTAGCTAATAAAAATCCAATTCAACAATAAAGTAGGATTTGTAATTAATATTAGGGAAAAGTAACTTTTAGAAAGTTACCTTTTCCTTGCCTAAAGTTCCTGGATGCGAATTTTCATTCACTCTCTAGCTTCTCCTACCCAGTAATTTGCCTTGAATAAATGTGAATATGTGTGAAATGCCTACCAAGACCAAACAGTATGCTGACCCGAATGGGGAGCGATAACTCATGTGAACTCCCCAGAAGATGCATGGTGGGGGATGTGGCCATTCTTTTTTACATTACAGTGCCAAATCCTGGTTGAGTCTCAAAATATTCTTCACAGGTATGCTGGGCTCACGTATAACACTCGCAGCACACTTGGAAGGGGAGAGAATAGGATGCCAAGACAGTTCTTGTGGATCCACTGTCTGCTTGCTGATGGACTCTGCTTTTGTCCTACCATACTTCTGTCGCTGGGTTTATTATAAGTGCAGTGGCCGCACTGGATGTAGGAGTGCCAGGATTGCCATAGTACACGCCCCATACACACCCAGCCCTCAGAGCCCTGATTGAATGTGACAAAAGACCTCATCTTTGTAAAAATGCCCAAAGTGGGTAGGCTCGGCCACAGGAACTTTTATCAGATTAGTTTTGGCATGCCCAGGAGTCAATCATAGCTCTAGGTAGTGCCAGGCATACATGTGGCGCAACCAGGCACCCACTTCAGTACACTTTCTGGATTTGCAAAAGAGCTGAAGATTACTAGATCTGCTCTCTGTGACCTGAGAGGAGCCCTGAATGCCTAATCCTACCCCTCTTGTACCCATGAGAGAAAGTAGCTCCCATAGATCGGCAAACCCTAGAGGCTGGGGAAGAACATGCCAATGACACCAGGGGACGAATTCAGCATTTGGAAGTGAGATTTATTAAACACAGTTCTACTATACTGCAGGAGGAATTGTGACTGATTTGTGCTAGACTGTAAGCCATAGACCTTGCCTTACGAGACCTTAAAAACATGAAATGGAATCTGAAAGTCTTCCCTCTCTGCCCTGCTAATGAAACCCATGATGTTATAGGACAGCAAGGATTGCTAAAGCAAACCCAGAGGAAGAACACTCCCCCTGCGAAAAACTTAATATGATTCCCATACCACCTACTAATTCTGATTGGGATCAAGAAAGACCTCATGTTCAGGGTGGTCCCATGGGATACAACTATGAAGAAGCGCCTGTGGGGATGACTGCAACTCATAGTCAGAGTAGCAGAGGGAGGCAAAATAATGAAAGAGAAGAATTGCTTGAAGAAAAGCAACAAGTAATAGGCGTTCCCCTGCTGCATGCCCATATGTAGTCACCCTTGTAGGGGTCCCCATGTTAAGAAAAGTTCACGTGGACTTGCATGAAGAACGGTTTCAGAAATCTTAACTTCGCTGACCCTTCATAGAGGCATCCCTCTTTCACAGGCCAAAAATATCTTGATGGTAAGGAGGGTGGGGTGGTTTGGCCCGAGGCTGCGGACCGCCAAGGGGATTGTATCAGTAACTTTAACTCCCCATACCTGGCTAAAAGTCTTTTACAGGGAAACATGAGCACACATTTAGAGCCAAGTAACATTGATTTGCTGCTTCTTGGTTATTTTTATAGACCTAATTTTCAAACACAAAGGGCCCCTACTCAAGCTGCCAGTTATGTAAGTTGGACTGCAGTAAGGGCTCCCATAATTGGAGATGGGGGGTAACCACCCGGGCTAGTACCTTCACCACCATCTCTTCTAATCATTATGAGGCCCTGGCAGACAACAATGGACTTATTAGGTCAGAACCAACATGTCACCAGGTAATCTGTTTGGTGGGGAGAGATCGGAAGAACCAAGAACAACAGATACATCAAAAGAAGCCATGGTAGCCCAGAAATCCCCTGAGGGTTTGCTGAATGTAATTAAGCTCTTTTTCTGGTGATGAGAAGGGGCGAGATATTTGTAAATCCTTTGACATTCTGTGCTTTCAGGAGACCTGGGATGCGGGGGGACAATTATTTATGGATGGCTTTGTCGTCTCTCAAGTAAATCCGGAGGCCTTAAACCATGGAAGGGCTAAGGGAGGTCTAGCAACATTTGTGAGCCTACGGGTCAGCTGCTAGTGGAACCGATAGCTTTTCACCAAAGGAATATTTTGGCAGTTTGTATATCATTTTCTCAAAAGGTGATGGTTTTAATCCTACATGTTTAGAATTCACCCTCTTCAGAGGCTGCTCTGAAAAAACCCTACATTGAGAACTATTGTCTATGGAAAGCTAAGACATTTAAAAAAAAGGTTTTGACAGGCTGGCTGATTTTCCTTTTTATTATTTTACTGGGGGATGTAAAGGAACACTCATGTACGACCTGTACTATTAACAAGAGGGACACAGACTTTGAAGTGTGTTATGAACAGGTTCATTTTAGCCATTCACACCAGGACAATATGATCAACCTCCTCCTATCAGGATTTAATCTTATTAACTTATTAAGCATTGACGATTATGGTTCACATTAGATGGTACCAACCTTTAAGGGTAGTAGAATGGCCTCCACCATTCATTTTATCTATGTTTCTGCAAATCTATATTCACTTCTAGTGGTGTTCAGGACCATTTGGAGTATTTTCTGTGACAATAAACCCCTATTGGACGATTTTGCCTGGAGTGGTTTAAGGGAGAAGCCTTCTAACATTTTTAGCAATCCTTTTAAACTAAAGGGGCAGGACAGGTGGATAGGCTGGGGCAGGATAGTCCCTGAGGATTTTTTTTAGGAAACTGGTTATGGTGTGCAGTCATGATTTTGAGGCTTGTCTAAACCCCAACTCTCCAGACCAGGCCATTCTAAATGCATACTCCAATATTTGCAGAGAGGTACAGAAAGCTCTTCTTAGTCCTAAATTGAGATCTAATGAGAGAGGCCACAAATGGTTTGACAAGCTCTGCAAGAAAGGCTTATTAGGACTAAAAGTGGGCCCTCAAACAAATGACTTGGAATACGCTGGCCATTAAAGTGGCCAGAAGGAATTTTTCACAAGCACAAAAGAATAGGAAGAGCCAATTTACGAAAATGCCATAGTAGGACCTAAAGGAAGCTTGTGAAGAGATAAATAGTCTAGCCTTCTGAAGAGTTGTGAACTGTCCTCTTTTTAATGAAATAACCCCACCAGTCATGAGACAACCTATCCCAGCCAAAAATTGGTTTACACACTTTGAAATTATTTTTTCCAGTGACTACCTCCCTAACTCTTATCCAGTGCCAGAAGGGGGGCCGCTGCTGACGTTTGACATAGAGGAGATAAGAGAAGGCATAGCGGGAATTACACTAGAGAAAGCACCAGGACCTTATGGGGTGCCCAGAGATCTTTTATAATCATGTAAGGAACACTGGGCCCGCTAATCGCTCAGCGTCTGAATTTTGTAGCCCATGGCCATATTCCTACATCATGGAAACATTAAATTATTGTACCTGTTAATAAAAAGGGCAATGAGAGGACCCAGCGTGTTACAGGCCTATATCATTATTAGACGCTGAGGTAAAGGTTCTGGGAAGGATTCTGCAAAAATGATTGGTGGATTGGTCTGATTGCAAAGAAATTTTGTATGAAATCCAATATGACTTTAGGCCAGGACGGGGGAGAATTGAACAGAATCTTGAACTTTATTTGGTGATTAATAAATATATAACTGTCAAATGCTGTGCTGAAGTCATGAACTTTAGCACAGCATTTGACACAGTGCATAGATCTAAACTGCGGGCTGTGTGGGGGAAATGGGGGTGGATGAGGCCCTTGTAGCATTTGTGCTCCATCAACACACTGGCCTAGAGACTTTCGTGAGGTCTGGCCCCACAGGAGAATGCACTACATATTTTCTGTTAGGTGGCAGGGGCCTGTCAGGTCTGTAGTTTGGCCCCCATACTCTTTATCCTGTATAGCAATAGGCTAGACCAGTTGTTAAGAGAAAGCTGCTGGGACATGCCAAAGGTGAGAACTAGAAGGTTTTGGCATTATTGTACGTGGATGACTCTGTTCATATAGCGTGGACATCAACTGTTTTACAGTTATTAAGTCTCTTCTATGAATTTATGGAGGAATTTGTACTGAAAATGTATTATCTTAAGTCTTATACTATAATATTAGGTCTAGAAAATGTGAACACGAAAACCCACTACATTAAGCACTATTGTCTAACGAAAGTGGATAGCTGTTGTTATTTAGGTATTTCACTGGATAATCATTTACATTGTGGAACTCTGGTAAAAGTGCATATTCAATCTTTTAATGGTGTAGCTCATGGCATAGTCTCCTTTGCTAAGCGCCTAGGACATAGCCACATTAAATCTATATTGCATCTCGATAACGCGAAGTACATCCTGACCGTGGTGTTTGTTGCAGAAATCTGGAGATCTAAACCCTGTCGGCCAATACCAACCACTGAAAATAAAGTTTTGAGGAGGCTATTGCGAATTCCTCAGAGTATTCCAGAGGAAATTGTGCACAAAGAGATGGGAGCAGATTTTATTTCTGATTTTATTCAACTCCGCCCAATACATCATTGTTCCTCCATATGGCTTAAGAGTGAGTTAGATTATAATAGAAAGATTGTGATTGACTGTATGAATATTGATCTGAGCCTCGCATACCATGGCTAAGCAATGTCAAAACTACTCTAGGGGTGTTGGGCAAACCACAGCTGTCAGCAGCCTCGAGTTGATCTGTAAATTGGACATAGCTTGCTTCAAAGAGGCCTTTAGGCTAACCACTAGAGAGGTAAGGCTCCATGCGGCCCAACATAAAGACAGTTACAGACACTTTATAATTGTGAAATCCACTAATCAAATTGAAATATATTTAACTCTGGACATGTCAGCCCAGCACAGAAGACTGTTAACAGAGTTTCGATTAAACCTGTTTTCACAGTTGGGGTGGCATAAACTATTGGATCGCCGGCCAGCTACTTATACCCACTTTTCCTCCTGGAGATCGGCAACCTTGGACTACATCTAGATATCCAGTGAACATTTTTATAACACTAATGACTTTCAGATCACACCAAGAATAACAAGTGATCATGTGGTAGTCGCATGCAAGATTAACTTGAGGGTAGCAGAGCTACAGTAAAGAAAAACTCTAAGATGCCCAGAAGATTCTGTCGCAATTAAAAGAATAAACTGGTGAATGAACAACCCTTAAATTGACACACAAAGTGCATAATAGGAAGGCTACAGGAGGCAAGGGGGAAGAGGACATAATTACAGGATGGCCCTCCCTGATCACATCACTCCAAGATGCACAACAGATTACCTGCTGCACTATTAAAACTTGGTTTGAGTGTAGATTGTAACCCAGCTATTCTTGGTATGCCGATGTATGGAAATCGCACTGGATAGTTGGAAGGGTTCTACCCTAGTGCCCATACATAGAAAGGGGATAGGGCCTCACCCGGAAATGACCGAATATTAGATCTTCTCTATATCGAAGGAAACTGCTATGCAAAACTACTGCATGAAGAACTGGGAAGGTGGGCCTATGAGAAAAAGTTCATACCATGGTTTCAAACAGGCTTTCAAAAACACTGGCACATAGAGGACAATCTACTAATGCTTCCATGTTTGATTGAGGAAGCAATGAGACCCTAGGCTTTCCGTTAAATGCAGCTTTTATCGCTTTTACCTTTGACAATATCCCCAGAGGAAGATTATGCTGAAGAAGTGGTAAATACCACCAAACCTACTAAATGAGATCATATCATTATAAAGCAAAACATGGGTCAGAGTCATATTAACAGCAAAAAGGGTAGCGTCACAAACAATCACCATGAATAAAGGGCTGAAACAGGGCTGCATTCTTGGCCCACTTCTTTTTATCCTTTACATGGCAGACAAGGAAGAACACTTGATAGTGCCCAGGATTTGCCCCCAGGCTGATAAAGCGGAAAATACAAATTCTGCAACATTCAGATAACTTGGTAGTCCTTGACAACGCCCAAATTGGCCTTCAAAAATCATTGGATGTTTAAGAGGAATACTGCAGAATAAATGAAATCACCTTTGGCCTGAATAAAACAAAAAGAATGATCCTTGGTAGATGCCTAATTAAAATGGTCTGCTGGCCAATTGGAGGCAAAAGATTGGAAAGAGTAGCAAACTTTAGGTACCTTGGGGTTACATTAGATCAAAGAGGGGACAAGAATGCCCAGCTGGGTTCCTTAAGAACAGTGGCAAAACATCTGACCTGCAAAATGGGACAGCTTAGAAGAAGTGTGACAAGCCAAAATACAGAGGCCATCCTACTGTTGATCGCTGCCAAGGTGATGCCGGCCCTGACATACTGTTTCAAAGGAGGTGGGAAACCCAATATACCCTTGGAGGCTTCGTCAATGAATTTTAGAGATAATGTCCCAGGAACAATTGTCAAGGTTCCACCCTGATTAGTGGTGAACGATTGATTAATCCAACAATGAGAGAACGATTCTACTTAGCAGATTACAGTCTTAATAACACAGGATGTAGCACACGGGGCAAAATCTATCTCAAACCAAACATATATTTAATATATGATCAATTGCAAACTAGGGAGAAAAAGATTGAGATCAACCAAACATAGTTCATGAGGGACATAGATTTACCTACAACAAAATTATGTAAACATCTTTTCTGTAAATTAATAGAAGGAAAAAATCTGGTACATCAACGAAAAAATTCCTTCACCACAACAAACGTACATAGAAAAAGATGTCGCAGTCGACTTTTCGGTCTGTGTTGGCGATGAGATCGTCAGACCTTCTTCAGGATGTAAGGTTGATAAATATCCTTCAAAAAATCCTATTAGAAGTTCCTTCTGCAAAGTCAGGGAAAGAAAATTGAGTTCCTTGAAGTTCAAGGGGAAATCCCACAGCTGGTGGAGATACGACTTTAAAGGGCACAATTCAATGGGCACCCCGGCATGTTGGATTTTTTTAAAAAAGGCTAGCGAGTGATCTTGTGAATCAAAAACGTTCGTGCAGAGACTGCAGTTCTCTCGAGCATGACACTCAATGTGAGCTCTGAATGGTGCAATGTCGAAACAATCTGTGTGAATCAGAATTAACGCACGCACACTCCGGTTCCCGTCAATCTGGAACTCAAAAGGCCCTGACATACAGCACAATAATGTTCAAAAACAATATCCACAAGTGGATAGATAACCTGCAATGTATTTGCTACCGCAGCATCTTTTATCTCCCAGATTGCACTAGCTAGTTGCTAATAAGGCTAAAATTTAAACTGACAAAGCGGATCTTAGCCCTAAGGGGAACATTTGTCAACTACTGCTGCACACTACAAATGGCCCCATTAGGCACAATTAAATATCTGCTTTGGGAGGAGCTCCAATCACCCGGCTTGACATGGGGCCAGTTCCTAGAAACCCCCATCATGACCTTAAGAGTAGGAGACCTGCCAAAAAACAGCCTACCTCCGAGAATGATCGCAAAACTGACATCAAAGCAAGCCAAGATAATCTCAGAGGAATTGGAATTAAAAACTAAACACCATGGCAGTTGGGCTGCAAAACGTTATCATCCCTGCACCCATCCTGACTATCTACGCTCACCACTCCCGTATCACACTAAGTACGCTCTAATGAGAATGCGTTTCAGGCTGATCCCCCTAAGAGGTTACTGGTACGTGCGAGGTGAGGGGGCAACTGATATGATGCAGATGGTACAGTAAAACAGAAGAAACCCTAAAGCATGTAAACTGCACATGTGAAATCCTGAAAACCCAAAGGTGCTAATGGCTATGACCAATATTTTGAATTCAAAACATAAGGTCATGTGAGGCTGCTGTCCTAACTTGTCCACAAGGAGAAACATTCCAGTTATCTGGGCGCCTTATAAAATTCATGAAATCATTAACAGGAAAGTCTAAAACCCATGATGAGTACTGACGCCCATGAACATAGCATTGACAATACCTGCATGGAAACAAAATAACATTCAGCAAGGATCACTATAAAAGAATGATTGTCCCTGATGTGGGCCTTTATAAAAAAAGATGGATTTTAGACTTTTATATCACCTATGAAAGCACAAAGCACTTTGCTGAGTCATAGACTATTGCATGCACAGAGACATACTACTTTCAGTTTTAGCTTGTAGAGCAGCCCTTTCTGCATAATTGTATGTTTTTAGTTTGCTGCCCACTTTTACCTTGTTTCAATTTCCTACCTTTTGCTTTAAGCAAGATGTACCGATTCTAATTAATTGAACATCAATAAAAACTTTATAAAAACTTTAATTCTTTAACATCATGACTGCTCTTTTTGCATATGTGATTTCACTACTGCACCAGACACTTTACACATTGGGCCCGATTCACAAAAGTAATCTGATACAAAATGCTAACATAAAGACTTTTGATATTCACACAGCGTATTTAGGAGTCGTAAAGTTAGGGTTTTGTCTCAATTAAACTTAAGTTTTGGTCTTAAGTTTAACTTCAGACCAAAACCTAGGTTTAACTGAGACAAAGTTTTGGTCTTAAGTTTAAGTTTTGGTCTTAAGTTCAACTTAAGACTGAAACAAGTTTAACTGAGACAAACGTTTGGTCTTAAGTTTAAGTTTGGGTCTTAAGTTTAACTTAAGACCAAAACTTAAGTATAACTGAGACAAATCCTAACTTTACTACTCCTAAATGCCCTTTGTAAATACTGAAAGTCATAAAATTAGGATTTTGTCTCAGATTACTTTTGTGAATCGGGCTTTTCGTTTTTATTTATCCTAACTGGTCAGCCTTAAGACAAAAGTATGTTGGCCCTCTCTTTGTGCCTTTGAATCTCAATCAAGTGAGACCAGCCTTATTGTACCTGCAGCTTTATAACTCACCTAAATTCTGATGCTTTTTATCTCACTTTCTGGCTAGGGTGTAGTTTGCTATTTTGTGGAACTCAGGGGCAAATACCAACAGTTAACAATACTTATCGCTAACTGAGCTTAGCGTTAGTTTTTTTAACGCCGCGCTTCGCCCAATATTATCGCTGAGATAACGTCCTATTACCAAAGTTTATCTCAAAAGCGATAATATTTCAGGCGTTAGCTTGAATATCGCTGGAAAACCAGCGGTGTTCACGCATTAGCGTGCAAATGCTGTTAGCCATGTTATCCACCTCCCATTGGATAACATGGCTAAGAACTGGTATTGGTATTTGCAGGCGTTAGCATTTGGCGATATTCGCGCTTAGCGCGAATATTTCCATTGCTTTGCCTTTCTTGTTAATAGGCGATAGCGAGGTTAGTGACTGCTTTCAGTCGCTAACCAGTTGGGTACGCCCACTTTGCATGTCATTAGCGATAAATATCGCTGACATGCAAAGCGGGCCCCAAACCGCTCGCTATCACTTACAAGCTGTCGCTAACTGGTGTTAGCGACAGCTTGGTAATAGGGCGATGGAATTATCGTCGCTTAGCGGCCGAAAATGGCCGCTAAAGCCGCGATAATTCACTATTGCCACCCTTCGTAATATGCCTCTGAATTCTGAGTTATTAGGTTATTTTAATAATATGTCTTCTTAATAATGTGCTTTTTTGATTGTATACTCTAAATGTATAAAGATATTTAAAATGATAGTGATTAGATTAATGGCTTTAGCAGGCCCCGATTATTTCCTTCTAACATAGCAGACCCTAAAATTTAAGTTTTTGTTTGTTAGGTTTTATTAGGATGAGGCCCTACACTGTTCATTCACAACCATTTTTCCTTGTGTGTGGTTGAAGGAGTATAATCACCTACCATGCACTGCTTTTAGGTCACTCCAGTCCGGGTTTTGCAGCTAGTCCTACATGCCGCCGAAGCACCCTACAGCAGAGGAAGAAGGAGGGGAGAGCCGTGCTGCCGTCGCCGCATCGCGCACCACGTGCTGAGCTTGTATACCCGGGGCACTGTGTTCCCCAGAGCGCCCTGGGGCCCGGAAGCAATAGTGGGGTAGAGCGGACTGGCGGTAGAGCGGTAGAGCCCCAGTCTCGCTCTTGGTCAGCTCCCGCTCCTGCTTCTGCTCCCCCGCCCCCCACCCCTACAGCCGGTCTCAGCGCCGAGAGCCCGAGAGCGGAGCGGACCTGCCGCCCTACGCTTATTGCCACCCTGCAAGCCTACAGAGTGTGGCTTGCAGCTTGCATCCGACAAACCCACGAAGATCCAGGAGTCTCCAAGGAGAAGCAATAGAGGGGTAGAGCGGACTAGCCATAGAGCGGTAGAGCCCCAGTTTCGCTCTTGGTCGGCTCCTGCTCCTGCTTTCTGCTCCGCCACCCCCCGCCTCTACAGCTGTGAAGTGAATCACAAGGTGTGAGTGTTGCTTTGGGTAGCGGCAGCGGTTTGGGATAGCCGGAGTAGCAGTGGCAGAGACCGTAAGCTATGGCTAAAGGCAGTTCGAGAGGAAGGAGACGACTGTGCTCTGAAACAAATCACTAGTGGGCCCAGGAGGCACTTGTAACCCTGACCTCGACCCTAACTTCAACTAACTTCAACTGCCACCTAAGCCCCCGACGCAAGGAGGCAAGCTGGTGTGCTGGTCTGCAGGTGAGCGGGAAGGGAAGGGAATCGAGTGGGCTATAGTGTCCTTGTGTTGCTGCGTTTGGGGCCCACACCCTGCCTACCGAGACCAACACAGACCAGGCCAGCGCACCTCGAGTAAAGCCTCCACTTAGGTCTGGTACATTGTTATACTCTCATTACTCCTACTTCTACTTTTTACCCTTGCTCATATTCACCCGTCGCATCCTTCCATAACTGCAGACCCCCACCCGCCTTCGGGTCAGCCGGGCAGTCACTGGGAGAGACACAGGCGACACAGGAGAGGGGTCAAGTGGGACTAAAATTAGATCGGGAAAAGAAAGGAAACCCCCAACAAGGCCACCATCCAAACGAAAAATAAACAAAATGGCCACAAGCCTAGAGATCACAGATAAAAAACACTCAAGCACTAACAATAAAAAGGTTTGCAACAACACCATCGTACGAAAATGTAATCTTGGAGATACCAAAAATTGCACTGATGAAAGTGCGCTAATAGGTAAAGTTCAAAGCCCAGTAAGATTATCAGAGCAAGGTAGCGCGAAAGCGCAAATTCAAACGCCTAGAAGCGAAGAAAGGAAAACCCCCCCATGAATTAATCAATATAGAAGACCACCCTGCAAGGAAAACAAAAAGCTACATCCA
Organism: Lissotriton helveticus; assembly: GCF_964261635.1. Lineage (NCBI taxonomy): Eukaryota > Metazoa > Chordata > Amphibia > Caudata > Salamandridae > Lissotriton > Lissotriton helveticus. The sequence continues at coordinate 1,006,653,053 of NC_136063.1, read as the reverse complement.
ACCAAAAATTTACACAAAATTTACTTTTCTAAAAGATCCAGGAAAAGCTATATACTCAACTAACGACCTCATTACTGGCCTACAGTCTCCACTGCACCCCGTTGGTGCAAACTGCACGTTACCTCAGGTACCGAACAATACGGTTGCAGAGATATACACACATCATTAATTCCAATGGAGACCCCGGCCCACACAAGAAGTATTCAAGGGGCTGACCCACACTGGGCACAAGTACCAAGAAGATCTGCATCAAAAGAGGGTGACACCAGTCAAATTATTCTACCAACAAGGGTAGGCGACCAGGATATAAACTAAACGGGACTAGTGCCTGACGCGGACATACAGAGCAAATACAGAGCAAATATGTCCTTGAGGCCGAAGGGCTCACGGAGCATCACACTACCAACACCATAAGATGCCAGCCATCCCCTACTCATACCCCCCCACTTAACCAACAGGTACAAGTTATAAACAAACAAGAGAGCTCTATATCACATACATACAAAAACAATCCATACGTAGAATCAAAAATCCAAGGGGACATCTCGTTAGCCGACACGCAGGATACGAAAAACTATCCTGTAAACCTTTCGCCTAACATGGCATGCAGGGACCCAAACTCTTCGGATAGGGACATGACCTTCTTGGCATCACAAGAATGGAATGACCTAGTGGCATCGTACAAATGTAAGTCATCTTCAAACAGCACCAGTGAAGAGAGCTTACATCAGGCAACCGAGGGGAGTAGAAGCCCCACTGAATCCTTTTGGGCAACTCTATTGAACACAATTCAGCTGTCGTCAACAGCACTACAGTACCAATCGTACAAACTAGACCTGCAGCTAACAGTCCTGCAAACACTAGCAGAGGCTACTATGGGGATAGAAAGAAAACTTGCAGAATAGAAAGAATAAACTGCGTCTGCTCACCAATAATTGACAAACTATCCACACTCCCCGAGATGCTGGGAAATCTTTTGGGGGATTTAAAACTAAATATTACAACACCGCTTATAACAGAGGCTAAGCCCAGCAGATCAACCCCCAACAAAAGCCCACTAGGAACCCGCAACGACGCTCATGCAACCACCACGCAAGGCAACAATAACGTACATCCAAAGTTTCATTAGAAGAGTCCCCCCAGAATATCTCAATCAAAGAAAGGGGTGATCCAGCGACCCAAGTGAATGCGCGTGCACGCCGCAAACAAAAAAGAAAGGGTAGGAACCGAAAGTCTGCAGGTGCAGACTGTGCCGACTAGAATCTTCAAATTACATCATGGGGTAATGAGCAGCCAGGAACAGAACATATAAAATCACCACCCTCACACAAATACTCACCGAATGTAAACACATTGATGAACAAAGGGAATTTAAGCAAACAGACAGAGCTGAAGCCCATTAGTCAAATTAATAATTCACCACCTAGCAACCTATCCAATCTGTAAAATGTAGGACAAAGAAAAATTACCCCTCCACAGGCAACCCTCCGCTAGCCACACCACAACCTGCCACGGAAGTAGTAAGGCAACCCTTAGAGGAGTTTGCCACAGCCAACACAGACCCCACTATCGCTGTTTCTCCCCATAAATGTATCTGTAATAGAACTGAGATCACTATCCACAAACCCACAAGGAACCCTAGGATAATAAGCACCACAGAAGTAGCCGGTGCACAGACTAAGGAGCAAACTGAGGGAGAGAGCATATCACGTTGTGCCGAAACAATCAAATTACCACAACTACGGGAGGCAAAGCAAAGCGAGACATACATACAACAGCAAACATTATCCCCTGGGAAAAAAGAGTCTGACATAATTCTCTTTATTCCAGAATTTAAATCCAGAGGACGAGTGGACACCCTAAATAGGGGCAACATCTTAAGGCTCATTAACTCAATCGACAAATTAAAAAACATCAACACAATAGATTTGCTTGGAATCGAATTTCTCCCCGCCACTGACCGACAAGGCCAGGAAACAACAAAGACCACCTGGAAAACAAACAATATTGCAAATGTAATCATGAGGGAATCATTTCGATTCTCACAGTGGGGAATAAAACTCGAAGCTGGAAAAAGGCCAGCCTTTCCTGCCCCGCTCCATGAAGAAAGGGTACAAGAATGCTCTCAAACAGCCAAATCAATATTGAAAGGAGCACGTAGTCACTCGCCAAGAGCTGACAGCAACAACCGCATTTACTACACCTCACACCTCATCAATTTGTAACAAACAGAACAACAATATGGCGGACAATACCCATCGGAGACACTAATTGACAAAGAACAACAGCACCAAACTTCAAGATAGCTGCTACCCCCAAAATTAATATATGTACCTGGAATATCAATGGCCTCTCAGACAAACTGGAAGACCCTGAAATATCAACCTATTTAAAATCTTTTGATTTGATCTTACTCCCGGAAACCTGGGAAGAACAGGAAATATCGCTACAAGGTTATACAACTCTAATCCATCCAGCAACTAGAGGCTCCATTTATGGCCACTGTTCAGGCGGCCTGGCGACATTCGCCTCAATATCATCCATTGGAGCAATGGAAGAAATTGCGATAAAAATCACTCCCTCCAGTGCTGTTCAGGCACTATCTATAACAACCATAAACAATCAGACTACACAACTATTTTTTTATTATAAACACATACATACACCCAAAGCACAGACAATTGGGGGCAAGGGAACTCATCAGCGAATTGGCAAGACTTATGGAGGAAAGGGAAATGGATAACATACTTGTAGCTGGCGACTTCAACCTCCATCTTTCTGGAAAGAAACCAGTCGACGATATGACAAAGATAATGGACCTCGCGTGGGAAATCCCAAACCAATCCACTCCCGTACCAAACAAATACACAAAAAGCTCAAACCAGCTACTGATAGACCTCGAGCAGTTAAACTTGAGAGTTCTTAATGGTCGATTTGTAAAGGACACACCACCAGCTTCAACATATCTGTTTTCAAGCATTTCCTCTCACCTCAACTTCATTCTCGCGACCCTACCTCTGTTTGAAATAATCAGTTCGTTCAAGGTAGGAGACAGTGGCCAAAGTGACCATCTGCCGCTAGAAGTAAAATTGCAAAAACAGAGAAAATGCGGCTGGTCAGATAGTTTACAATATCATTCAAAACCCACACAGCCAATAAGTGCTGAGTGGTCAGGCCTTTTGTTAGCAAAATATTTATTCAGCATTTAAAAAAACCAAATCTACGAAATTGGTAAGAATATGACGTACAAGGAGACACACCATCAGGACAGATAAATCACAAAGCAAAAACAAGCAACTGTGTACACCGAAATTATAAAGTATACAAAACATTGGAAAAATGAACAAATCAGTCTTTTTACATTAAATAGACACCAAAATGTCACTTCGACTTCAATATAGACAATACAAATCAATTAGAAAATCAAAAACATATAGCATAAGGAATCAAAACAAAACCAGTCCTTTGACTGTACTACCAATGGACAGGCGGAATGCACGATGGAAAAAGGCTGCCTGCCTATCCACAAGACCTGTGACACTGTATTTTAAATGGTTGCAAACTAGGGCCCACTGCAGTGGGACAAATTCGTCCCAAGTCGCACACTTCCTTCTTGTCACAGGCTGGGGGTCTACGCGTTTCGAACCAACAAAGTTCTAGGTTCTCCTCAGGACAGGGACTGGAATAATCACTGTACAACGTGCACAGGTGGTCACACGGGTGACAGCGAAGGCTGTAAACCAGGACATTAACTCTCTGGAGCAATTTATTCGATGTCAGAGGTGAAATGGCGAGTAAATCTGCCGCGGTTCAGAAATGTTAACCGGAACATTTCTGAACCGCGGCAGATTTACTCCCGCCACCGACGTTTAAAACAACCCCTAAATTGATTCTTTATCAAGACGCCACTCAGTATACTAAGAATGTGAGTGTGATCTAACCCTACAGCAGTGTACCGCTGGGCGGACGCCATTTCACCTCTGACATCGAATAAATTGCTCCAGAGAGTTAATGTCCTGGTTTACAGCCTTCGCTGTCACCCGTGTGACCACCTGTGCACGTTGTACAGTGATTATTCCAGTCCCTGTCCTGAGGAGAACCTAGAACTTTGTTGGTTCGAAACGCGTAGACCCCCAGCCTGTGACAAGAAGGAAGTGTGCGACTTGGGACGAATTTGTCCCACTGCAGTGGGCCCTAGTTTGCAACCATTTAAAATACAGTGTCACAGGTCTTGTGGATAGGCAGGCAGCCTTTTTCCATCGTGCATTCCGCCTGTCCATTGGTAGTACAGTCAAAGGACTGGTTTTGTTTTGATTCCTTATGCTATATGTTTTTGATTTTCTAATTGATTTGTATTGTCTATATTGAAGTCGAAGTGACATTTTGGTGTCTATTTAATGTAAAAAGACTGATTTGTTCATTTTTCCAATGTTTTGTATACTTTATAATTTCGGTGTACACAGTTGCTTGTTTTTGCTTTGTGATTTATCTGTCCTGATGGTGTGTCTCCTTGTACGTCATATTCTTACCAATTTCGTAGATTTGGTTTTTTTAAATGCTGAATAAATATTTTGCTAACAAAAGGCCTGACCACTCAGCACTTATTGGCTGTGTGGGTTTTGAATGATATTGTAAACTATCTGACCAGCCGCATTTTCTCTGTTTTTGCAATTATTGAGGTCCTGGCTGGCCAGGTTTTTGGACCCACAACCTTTTTGTATTCAAGAAGTAAAATTGGGCATGTCCTGCAGGAAATAAGTGGCGGAAAAAATAAACATCTGCACAGAGTACACCTCAAATTACAGGCACATAAGGTGTAAGATAGACGATGCTGAGGAATTATCAACCAGTGCAAAAACAATCATGCACCAGATATCTAGTTCAGACAAAAGCTCACTAGATGCCTGGGGTGAATTCATAATGGAACTCGGGGCAAAACATGCCAAAGAGCTAAATACGGACAAAGGGAAAACACCATGGAACATAGTCGGAAAAGTAATAACACCAGAGATAAAAACCTTAAAAAGGGGAATAAATCAGACTCTGAGACAGCTCCGTAAAGACCCAAACAACGAAGGTCCGCAAAAGCTGCTGCGCACCCTAAAATCACAGTTAAAGAAAAAACATGGGAAAGGAAAAGGCAGCTGAACGACAACCTCCGGGTAAAAATCTCACATGATTCAAAACAGAAGAACAGCTCTAGATTCTGGAAATTAATACACTCCCTCCAACGCCCAGGCCACAAAGGAATCAATTCTAACATCTCCGAATCAGACTGGGCAAACTACTTATCAGCTCATTTCAACATCGAAAACCTAGCAGGTTGCTCGCCCAGAGGTAGAGCCCAGGAATCTGGTCTGGATCAGAGACCCGTCAAAACTGGCATAAACAATAATGAACCGATCAATGTCCACATAAGTCCTATACTACATAGCAACACCGGACAAGGAAGCAACAACAAGACTCACACCAATCATAAATAGAGAGGAAAACATACACTCAGAAATAACGGCTGTGATCAGAACACAAATTTAAAAAGGCAAACTCGAGGGTGCCCCGGGCCCTAATGGGATCCCGTCAATAATATATAAACAAGACTCTGACTTTTGGAGTAACATCATGGCATCAGTCTTCCAGGAAATAGGGGAAACAGTAACATGTCCAATAACCTGGAGAGGCTCCATAATTAGCCCAATTTATAAAAAGGGTGAAAGGAACAACCCAAGCAGTTATAGACTAATAACGTTAGTCGATATAGAGGCAAAGTATTATGTGGCCCTCGTCCTGGAGGATTTAACATCTTGGGCAAATGAAAAGCACATCATCCCAGCTACCCAAACCGGATTCTGCAGAGGTCTGGGTATAACGACCAACATCATGGCGCTAACTCTTTTGACAGATGCAGTAAAATCCATCAAGAGCTCACTATTCCTGTGTTTTATTGATTACAGCGCCACGTTTGACCATGTAGACCGGAGCAAACTTTGGCAGGAGCTGGAAATATGGGGGATTCCAGGCCCACTCATACAGCAGTTGATCATGCTACATACCAACACCTGGGTTAGGATCAAATTGGGCTCCGGCACACACATTTCTAGGCAAATCAGCACCACCCAAGGCTTGAAACAATGCTGTGTCCTAGCCCCTATGCTGTTTAACCTTTTTCTCGCAGATCTCCCTGGGGAACTAGAGAAAACCAAATCCCATGCCCCGCGACTAGGCGACACCACACTCGCAAACATCCTATACGCTGACGACTTGGTCCTTATCAGCCGGTCCCATATCGGTCTCCAAAATCTTTTGGATACAACCAACATATTTTCCATAAATAACTCACTAAATATCAACTTAAATAAAACAAAAGTTATGAATTACAACAAAAAAAGGAAACTTGCTTGGTTTTTGTATGGACAGAGGCTAGAATAGGTAGCAACCTATAAATACCTAGGTGTTCCTATAGACAGTAGAGGCTCATTCAGGCACCAACTAGAGGTAATTCATCAGAAGGGCACAACTTTCTACTTGTCAATTAAACCCCTGAAGAAAGCTCTCCCAGACCGGTCATTGGACCCCCTTTTGCAGTTGATAAGAGCACGACTGCAACCCATGCTCATGTATGGCAGTGAATCCTTGCAAGGAAAAGACGCCACGACATTAGACAACACCATCAGTCACGCATACAGGTCAATATTCCATCTACCCACCTACACATCGCCCGCTCAAATTCGCCTTGAATTTGGGCTGCAGAAACAATTGGTGGAGAGAAGGGGGGCATATATTAAAAGGTGGCGGAAAATCAGAGACGCTGACCATGGATCCTTAAACGCCCATCTTTGGACCAAATTATCCACTAGAGGCAACTCACCTGCAAGGAATTCCCTACAAGATTCACTGGAGATCTTGGATCTAACAAACCTCTGGGAGTCATCAACAGACCTCAAAACCTTTAAAAAGGTGGTAACGAAAGTAACCAAGTTGATTTCATCCATAGAGGATAAAGCCACCCTGGCTAAGAGGGCCCATGGATGGGCCGTGTTAAAAGACTATAATACTCTGAAACTACAAGAATATTTAAAAATGGGCCTCAAGCAGACAACTAAAAATAAATTCTTAAATATGCGCCTTGGCATCATACCCATACTACCGCACTTGGCACCTTGGAAAAGGGGAAGCTCAGCAAGCTGCTGCCGACTCTGCTTATCAGGAAAAGAGGATCTTATCCATATAATTTGCATTTGCTCAAACCTTATAGACATAAGGCGATCCCTACTCCGGGCCCTATGGAACCAGAAGGGCATAACAAGTTGCAGGCAGGCTGTGATGCTGTGTTTTAATCACGAGGAGACTCAGTTAAATTGCAGATTAAATAAATTATTTGATAAAGTGTCCAGAAGACTCATGAACCAGACATCTGGCTCACATAAAGCACTAGCCAACCCAAAGCTGTGCTAAGTCCCTTGGAGTACCTTCTTCCTTTAATCCCTATGATTTTTAACAAAACATGTTGTGACTTTTAAGATCTTAACGAGCAAGCCCATTTGCTCTTTTTATATCTTAACTGTAACCATGATTGTATTTTTACACATTTGTATGTTTTACATTGTGAGTTTTTATTAACTGTACAATAAACCTTACCTTACCGTACCTTATTCTTAAATGTCTCATGTTTTTGCCTTTAGATTTTAAATCAGCTAGAAAAAGCATTAATGTATTTGCAACTTTTAGATAATTGTCATGTATGCTGCAACGTGCCTAGATTTTTATGGAGGGTATTTTATGGTTATGTATGAAATTGTAGCTTCTGGCTAGCTCATGTATTTACTGAAGATTATTACTGTTTTAATTGTACTGTGCTAATATGATTTCTACTGCAAATCGAATGAAGAAAATTTGAGTGAGTGAGTCCACCTATCATTGGTACTTTTATTCCTTGGATGACAATTTTCACTCTTCTGTTCAGGTTTTATCACCTTTGTGCACTTCTCATCACCAACATCGCTCTTGTAGTGATTGTCGAAGGGCATCTTACTTGTTTAGGAATGATTTCATGAAGCACTACATCTTTTCTTAATAGGGTTGTGCATTGGGTTAAAAAGCCTACTCAAGCAGAACAGCTCTGCCATTCTGATCTGCTTATGGCTTGTCAGGTCTACTGGGTGGCTTCCCCAGGATAGGGCATACAATGAATCACATTGTCCTGTCATTTTGCTCCCTATTTGCTACAAAGTCATTTTGCTCCCTATTTGCAACAAAATCAGCACCTTCCTGCACAAAAACAATCACTAAAGGCTTTTTCCCCTTTCAATGCGTGTTGTAGAATACAGCACGCATTGAAAGAGGAAAAAAAGAAGAGAAATGAAAACATTTCTCCTCGTTGCGCCTCCCTAAGCCACCTCTAGCGTGGCGTAGCATTCAGACGCATCTGCAGATTCACGATTTCTCGTAAATCTGGAGATGTGTCTTGTTCCATGGGAGTTGCGTGGGAACACCCACAGCAACACCCATGGAACGCCCCTTTCACGCAAACTGCTGCGTGGGAAGGGGCCGTATTTACTAGGAGAGGAAAAATCATGCAGGGTGGCTTTTCCTGTCCTAAATATGGAGGAGCCCCCTGCGCCACCAATACGTCACGAAAGGTGACGTACTGGTGGCGCAGGGGGCTTGTAAATCTGCCCCTGATTGTTTTCCAGCAAATAAAATCCTAGGTTATGCGACCAAATTGCTGCTTCGGGTTAACTGGAAGATTTCCTGTTTCTCCCTTCTCTGGTTACAACTGATATGCATTACATGAATTGTGCAAGTATTGCTAATGTAATTACCGCAGTACTGCTAATCATCCTTTCACTTTAACTCATTCAAAAACTGTAACAGAGTTTATTGTCACATGGGTGATTGCACTGCTTTTAAGGGAGATGATTGCAGTGCACAGTGATTCTGTGTTAATGAAGGACGCCATATAAAATCGCAATATTCAATGATTAATATAATTAGAAGCAATATAACTTTAGACCTCATAAAGTCCATCACGCATGTGTGCTCTATTAGAGCACATGCTGCAGTGGGGATTATTAGTTTCAAAAAGACAGGAATGAGTCCCACGAGAATAGGGGACTCCCTTCTACCTCCAGAAAATAGCAGGTGGTTCAACTTTTGCTCACCTGTCATTAATCAAATCAGCTTTAATATGACGGCATACATGGTAGAGAAACGTGGGATGTGTAATTGCTGTCCCCTTTACAGAAAGTCAAAATGTACAGCAACAATATGAAAACATTTAATGTAAATTTCCTAGGGTCAGCGGCGTTACAATAGACAAAATAATAAAAGGAAAGAAACAGCACCAGCTTTTAGCACAGCCAATGGAAAAATTGGAAAATAAACACCAGGATATGTTGTTGATTTTGATAGCATATCCTGCTACATATGCTACTACAGTAAAGGATGCTACTCCTTTTTCTTGTGCTATACAGCGGGTATAACGTACAGTGTCCTTCTTTACCTTTTAGAGGTCCTTTTCTAAGAGGTTGCATCCAGCCGCAGTTCGTGCAGGTAACAGAGGTGGAGCGGAGGGGCAGCGTGGGGGGGGATTTTGAGGGACGATGCTGAGGGAAAATTGATTATTTATTTAATTTTCCCTCTGCATCGTCCCTCGAAATCCCCCCAAGTGGCCCCACCGCAGTTACCTGCACAGACCGTGGCTGGTTGCATCACAAACCAGGAGTAAGTCATACCTACTCTAAGAAAACATTTTGTGAATTCGGCCTAAGTCTTTATGCCTATTATTTGCATACATTTATGCATTTTCAGTGATTCACAGAACCTTCAAGAACTGCGTGAAAATATAAGCAAATCATAGATTTCCAGGAACAGTCATGGTCCACTATGCATATTCAGCTGATTTGGCTCTATGCTGGACAAACAAAGGGCAAGCCCAGCTCTCAAATGTGTAACGGCACATTTCTATTACTTCTCTTTTCATTATTTTCTCCAACGAGGACCATTTTGCTACTGTAGTGGCTTCCCCAGCCTGGGTACCCACCAATAGCCACAACAATGAGCTTAGCACTACGTGTTTTTATTCTTCTACGTTTAACTGCGAACCCAACATTCTCAATTAGCCTTCATTTATTCCACTCCAACACTTATGTTACAGCTCTATGGAGTCCATCAAGAGCCAAAAGGGTTCTGTCATTGCTAATTCTCAAGACACTACATCTCCCCCTTTGTTAAATGAAAAATTAAAAGTTTTATCAAATATATATATACAATTAAATCTCTTCAATCAATCTTTTGGCGCTTCAATTATATGACCTGACATTGTAAATGAAAACTGGAAACTGTCATTATCCATGTCCAGGATCTGCATTGAATATGGCGAGGCAACAAACGTCACTGGTGTGGTAGAATCATTGTCTCCTTCAACTGATGAACGAGGAGTTAAATGTCAAAAGTGAGAAGAGACTCTGGTAATAGACTTCCCAAGGAAATGGGCAGTCACCATGTGTCTCTAGGTAGACACCACTTTAAAAGGTTCTGCATCAAATGGAGCATCAGATTTTCTTTTTTGGATCTGACATGCAAGCGCTCGAATACTCTTTAGAAGGCAATGTTTTTTGCATGTTGTCTTTTGTCAGCATACGCTTTCATCTTTTATTTATGAATGAAGTTTCTCATGAGTTGAGCTCTCATCTTTCTTTCACTGATTGGGCCACTCAGGAATCTTGGTTGTCATTGCTCTCCTGAACATCGATGCCGCAAGACTTTCACCTGGAGTCGAGTGAGGTGTTGAACAATATGTTTTTAAGGTAGAATTTAAGATAGTTTTCAAATTGAGCTTTTCAAGAGTAGCATGTTGCATTTTTTTTTAAGTTCCCATAAAGCGCTTACCAAGTCCGGTGGCCTGCGGCCATAGAGGTGTGCTCTTCTGATGTTTTATATACAGATGTTCTAAGAATCTATGAATTCACACCTGTCAAATGGTAGGCAATTGTCAGATTTCAATATGGCTGGAATACCCCATGTCACAAAGATGTAATCGAGTCTCTCAATGACTCGGTCTTGAATTGTAGATGAGATATCCTAATTCAAGAAAATCATGAGTCTTCGTCTACAATCACCATCAGGTTATGTCCATTGCCAAGGGGAACAGAAAAGTAAATGTCTACTCTCTACCAAGCATGCTTTGGGAGTTCTGACATGTTGAAGGGGTGTTGAGTAACTGTAGTAGAAAGGAGGTTCCACAGAACACAGGCATTAAAATCCTTTTCAGCCTACTCATCGAGATAAGGAAACCAGACTCGGTCTGGGAGAGCTCGCTTTGTGTCAACTAATCCACAATGTCCTTTGTGGGCAGCTTCAATCATTTTCTGCCACAGACTCTCCGGAATCAGGATTCTTGACTGTCACACCATAACCCCTTCCTGAGTTATTGAGAGTCCATCTTTGACATTTTTTAATTTCTGATATTCACGATCACTGGTGAGAGGTCGATGGTGTATGTTCCATGACTGATGTGTGATTATATCTTTCAACTTCAGCATATCACTATCATGGCTCATGGCAGTGACAATCTGGGCTAATGAAATGGCAGCTGATGTGTTTGATTTGACAATGAGGAGCGGTTTAAAATAAAGAAAAATGTACATTTCTTTTTAGCGAGGTGGAATATTTGAGAAGTGGGCTCCTGAGAGCTAGACTAGGGTTAGTTGAATACATTGTTGGTGTACCTCCTTCTGACAAAGCCAGAGGGAAATCATTTTTAAGGGTGTGCAAATTTTATTTGAGCTTTATTCCAAATTTTGCTTCAAAACTTAGGCTCATTAGTGATCTTCTAAAGAAAGGAACTAAATTTGTCTGGTGTGAGAAGTGTGGCACTGCTTTCAAACAGATCAAATTGGAATTGAGTCAACGGGAAGCGCCAAAACCTTATGACCCAAGATTGTCTTGCTGTATAATTGTAGATGCCAGTCACGTAGGTCTTGCGGCAACTCTAACACAGTTTGAAGGAAACAAGGAACAGACTATTGCATTTGTGTCAAGAGTTCTGAGGGAGGTAGAATTACAATACTCTGTTATTGAGTTTAGAAATGCTTGCATGTTGCTGGGCAATTGAGAAATTGTGCACATATATATGGGGAAGGCATTTCAAACACCTGACTGATCACAAACCTTTGGTAAACCTTCTGGGTGGTGGAAGTAGCAAAACATGTTCTCCATGTCTACTAAGGCTGTCTTCCAAGCTCATGCAATATAATTTTGAGACCTCACACATTTCTGGTGGTAGGAATTGTAGAGCAGATTTTCTTTCTCATTATCTGTGTAAAAATCAAAAAGAAGATGAATGGAAACCGGAATTGTCTGAGTTTTTGGAAGAAGATTGTGAGGATTGTTTAGTGGCTTCTCTCGAAATTCCTGTTTTAAATGTATGTTCTGAGGAAGCATGGAAGGAGGTCATGTCAGCAGGCCAAGTTATGCAAAAAGTTACAGACTTGGACAAGAATGGCTGGCCTAGGGAACATGTTCTTTCACCATTACTACAACCTTTTTGTAAAGTGAGTGATGAAATTTCAGTTGAGGATGGTTCGGTAACTTGATCTGATAGATTAATTCCTCCACTTGCTATGAGGAGAAACATTATTGTTAATGCTCATGGAGGCCATCTTGGGGCGTCTCTTACAAAGAGACGTATTTATGAGTCATTCTGGTGGCCACACATGGACACTGAGGTTGATGAAGACGAGGAAATTGTTTTATTTGTAAATCTGCAGACAAAAGCCTGAAAGTGTGGACTCCTCCTCTTATGGACATATAATGTCCTGATGGTCCATGGGTTAAACTGGGCATAGACATTATGGGACCATATGATTCTTTACCAGGTGGGTTGAGATTTATAGTGGTTCTGATTGACTATTGCTCTAAGTGGCCAGAACTAAAGATGGACAAAGATCCCAATGTAAACACTATTATAACATTCATTAGAGACATTTCTGTACGAGAAGGTTTTCCAGAATCCACTGTGTCCGATGATGGTACACAATTTGTGTGCAAAGAATTGGAGAGTTTCCTAAACAAATGTAGAGTCAAACATCTTAAGAGTTCCTTGTATCACCCTCAAACAAATGGACTTGTTGAGAGGATGAACAGAGTGGTGGGAAAGTGCATCAGATGAGCTAAATGTTCTAATCTGGATGTGGTGAATGCTGTGCGCAGCATGTTATGGTTTTATAGAACAACACCCAATTCCATCACCAACATTTCTTCTTTTGAGATTCTGAGGGGTAGAAAACCTAATACCAGTTTCTGTCCTGCATGGATATCAAAATAGATAAAAGGCAAATCTAATGTTAAGTGGTTGATGGAATTGGTAAAAGGTAATATGGAACGTTCTCAGGAAAAATAAAAGGAGTGGTATGAGAACAGGAAAAGTGTCAAATGTGTTCAAGTTAAGATTGGTGATTTGGTCGGTGTAAAATCGTCTGTTCATGTTCAGAAAAGGAAAAGGAAAAAGAAATTCAGCAATCCAGTCAGAGTAAGAAAAATATGTGGGAATGCTGTTAAAGTTAGTGTTTGATCATAGGTGGAATTTGGCAAAAATAGTGAAAGTAGGAAAGGAAATGCCAGAGAACAGTGAAGGGGAAGGTGTTTATTCTGAGGAAAAGTGTCACAAGTTCAAGCAACAACATTCTGTATCTGGGGAAAGAATGGTAAAGACAAGTTAATGGAGGAAACATGATGTACAAATTGCTGATGACTCATCCAAGGATGTCACAACACCATGCAAAAGTGCAAGAACTATTGGTAAGAAGAGCAGATTCCGTATATAATATCTTTGTTTCAATTTTCAATTTTTTTTTACAGTTTTTATTATAACAGGTATTTCTTTATCCTTCATTATTATTATTTCTTGTATCCGCTATATATAGATATATATAAATATATATAAATATATATACATTCAAGTCCACAATGTGCCTGCTGTGGAAGGACACACCAAACAGGTAAGACTTAGTGCTGAAAAATGTATTTTGATGAAGGATGCTGAGCAAAAGGAAAAGCTGAGGCAAACACTCTGAATAACAGTCTTGTTCCCCGACGCGTTTCGTGCTGGCGCACTTAATCATGGGCTGAAGGCTGAGTGTTTTGGAGAGACGGCATCACATGTTTTTGAAGCGCTGTACCTAATTTAAATTCCTTCCCCAGTGGGCGTCGCCAGGGACCGTGGCATTGTGGTCTTCATAGTTCTTCGTTTCCCCATGTGGGTAGTGAGCCATATCCCCAAGATTATACAAAGTTTTACCCGAGTGGGTCGTGCTGCATCACACTCCTGTTTGCACAAGCGTCTTACTCCTTCCAAAACAGCTACCCGTTTCCATTACTGCAATGCCAGGTGACGCTGCGGCTGGCCTGCCGAGACAGTGGGGACCTTCCGCGGTCCAGGCTGAACCGCCAAACATTCAAGTCCACAAGGTGCCTGCTGTGGAAGGACACACCAAACAGGTAAGACTTAGTGCTGAAAAATTTATTTTGATGAAGGATGCTGAGCAAAAGGAAAAGCTGAGGCAAACACTCTGAATAACAGTCTTGTTCCCCGACGCGTTTCGTGCTGGCGCACTTAATCATGGGCTGAAGACTGAGTGTTTTGGAGAGACGACATCACATGTTTTTGAAGCGCTGTACCTAATTGAAGTCCCGCCCCAGTGGGCGTCGCCATGGACCGTGGCATTGTGGTCTTCATAGTTCTTCGTTTCCCCATGTGGGTAGTGAGCCATATCCCCAAGATTATACAAAGTTTTACCCGAGTGGGTCGTGCTGCATCACACTCCTGTTTGCACAAGCGTCTTACTCCTTCCAAAACAGCTACCTGTTTCCATTACTGCAACGCCAGGTGACGCTGCGGCTGGCCTGCCGAGACAGTGGGGTCCTTCCGCGGTCCAGGCTGAACCGCCAAACATTCAAGTCCACAAGGTGCCTGCTGTGGAAGGACACACCAAACAGGTAAGACTTAGTGCTGAAAAATTTATTTTGATGAACGATGCTGAGAAAAGGGAAAAGCTGAGGCAAACACTCTGAATAACAGTCTTGTTCCCCGACGCGTTTCGTGCTGGCGCACTTAATGATGGGCTGAAGGCTGAGTGTTTTGGAGAGACGGCATCCCATTTTTTTAAAGCGCTGTACCTAATTGAAGTCCCGCCCCAGTGGGCGTCGCCACGGACCGTGGCATTGTGGTCTTCATAGTTCTTCGTTTTCCCATGTGGGTAGTGAGCCATATCCCCAAGATTATACAAAGTTTTACCCGAGTGGGTCGTGTTGCATCACACTCCTGTTTGCACAAGCGTCTTACTCCTTCCAAAACAGCTACCCGTTTCCATTACTGCAACGCCAGGTGACGCTGCGGCTGGCCTGCCGAGACAGTGGGGTCCTTCCGCGGTCCAGGCTGAACCGCCAAACATTCAAGTCCACAAGGTGCCTGCTGTGGAAGGACACACCAAACAGGTAAGACTTAGTGCTAAAAAATTTATTTTGATGAACGATGCTGAGAAAAAGGAAAAGCTGAGGCAAACACTCTGAATAACAGTCTTGTTCCCCGACGCGTTTCGTGCTGGCGCACTTAATGATGGGCTGAAGGCTGAGTGTTTTGGAGAGACGGCATCCCATTTTTTTAAAGCGCTGTACCTAATTGAAGTCCCGCCCCAGTGGGCGTCGCCACGGACCGTGGCATTGTGGTCTTCATAGTTCTTCGTTTTCCCATGTGGGTAGTGAGCCATATCCCCAAGATTATACAAAGTTTTACCCGAGTGGGTCGTGTTGCATCACACTCCTGTTTGCACAAGCGTCTTACTCCTTCCAAAACAGCTACCCGTTTCCATTACTGCAACGCCAGGTGACGCTGCGGCTGGCCTGCCGAGACAGTGGGGTCCTTCCGCGGTCCAGGCTGAACCGCCAAACATTCAAGTCCACAAGGTGCCTGCTGTGGAAGGACACACCAAACAGGTAAGACTTAGTGCTGAAAAATGTATTTTGATGAAGGATGCTGAGCAAAAGGAAAAGCTGAAGCAAACACTCTGAATAACAGTCTTGTTCCCCGCGCGTTTCGTGCTGGCGCACTTAATCATGGGCTGAAGGATGAGTGTTTTGGAGAGACGGCATCACATGTTTTTGAAGCGCTGTACCTAATTGAAGTCCCGCCCCAGTGGGCGTCGCCACGGACCGTGGCATTGTGGTCTTCGTTTCCCCATGTGGGTAGTGAGCCATATCCCCAAAATTATACAAAGTTTTACCCGAGTGGGTCATGCTGCATCACACTCCTGTTTGCACAAGCGTCTTACTCCTTCCAAAACAGCTACCCGTTTCCATTACTGCAACGCCAGGTGACGCTGCGGCTGGCCTGCCGAGACAGTGGGGTCCTTCCGCGGTCCAGGCTCAACCGCCAAACATTCAAGTCCACAAGGTGCCTGCTGTGGAAGGACTCACCAAACAGGTAAGACTTAGTGCTGAAAAATTTATTTTGATGAAGGATGCTGAGCAAAAGGAAAAGCTGAGGCAAACACTCTGAATAACAGTCTTGTTCCCCGACGCATTTCGTGCTGGCGCACTTAATCATGGGCTGAAGGCTGAGTGTTTTGGAGAGACGGCATCACATGTTTTTGAAGCGCTGTACCTAATTTAAATTCCTTCCCCAGTGGGCGTCGCCACGGACCGTGGCATTGTGGTCTTCATAGTTCTTCGTTTCCCCATGTGGGTAGTGAGCCATATCCCCAAGATTATACAAAGTTTTACCCGAGTGGGTCGTGCTGCATCACACTCCTGTTTGATGAAGACGAGGAAATTGTTTTATTTGTAAATCTGCAGACAAAAGCCTGAAAGTGTGGACTCCTCCTCTTATGGACATATAATGTCCTGATGGTCCATGGGTTAAACTGGGCATAGACATTATGGGACCATATGATTCTTTACCAGGTGGGTTGAGATTTATAGTGGTTCTGATTGACTATTGCTCTAAGTGGCCAGAACTAAAGATGGACAAAGATCCCAATGTAAACACTATTATAACATTCATTAGAGACATTTCTGTACGAGAAGGTTTTCCAGAATCCACTGTGTCCGATGATGGTACACAATTTGTGTGCAAAGAATTGGAGAGTTTCCTAAACAAATGTAGAGTCAAACATCTTAAGAGTTCCTTGTATCACCTTCAAACAAATGGACTTGTTGAGAGGATGAACAGAGTGGTGGGAAAGTGCATCAGATGAGCTAAATGTTCTAATCTGGATGTGGTGAATGCTGTGCGCAGCATGTTATGGTTTTATAGAACAACACCCAATTCCATCACCAACATTTCTTCTTTTGAGATTCTGAGGGGTAGAAAACCTAATACCAGTTTCTGTCCTGCATGGATATCAAAATAGATAAAAGGCAAATCTAATGTTAAGTGGTTGATGGAATTGGTAAAAGGTAATATGGAACGTTCTCAGGAAAAATAAAAGGAGTGGTATGAGAACAGGAAAAGTGTCAAATGTGTTCAAGTTAAGATTGGTGATTTGGTCGGTGTAAAATCGTCTGTTCATGTTCAGAAAAGGAAAAGGAAAAAGAAATTCAGCAATCCAGTCAGAGTAAGAAAAATATGTGGGAATGCTGTTAAAGTTAGTGTTTGATCATAGGTGGAATTTGGCAAAAATAGTGAAAGTAGGAAAGGAAATGCCAGAGAACAGTGAAGGGGAAGGTGTTTATTCTGAGGAAAAGTGTCACAAGTTCAAGCAACAACATTCTGTATCTGGGGAAAGAATGGTAAAGACAAGTTAATGGAGGAAACATGATGTAAAAATTGCTGATGACTCATCCAAGGATGTCACAACACCATGCAAAAGTGCAAGAACTATTGGTAAGAAGAGCAGATTCCGTATATGATATCTTTGTTTCAATTTTCAATTTTTTTTTACAGTTTTTATTATAACAGGTATTTCTTTATCCTTCATTATTATTATTTCTTGTATCCGCTATATATAGATATATATAAATATATATAAATATATATACATTCAAGTCCACAATGTGCCTGCTGTGGAAGGACACACCAAACAGGTAAGACTTAGTGCTGAAAAATGTATTTTGATGAAGGATGCTGAGCAAAAGGAAAAGCTGAGGCAAACACTCTGAATAACAGTCTTGTTCCCCGACGCGTTTCGTGCTGGCGCACTTAATCATGGGCTGAAGGCTGAGTGTTTTGGAGAGACGGCATCACATGTTTTTGAAGCGCTGTACCTAATTTAAATTCCTTCCCCAGTGGGCGTCGCCACGGACCGTGGCATTGTGGTCTTCATAGTTCTTCGTTTCCCCATGTGGGTAGTGAGCCATATCCCCAAGATTATACAAAGTTTTACCCGAGTGGGTCATGCTGCATCACACTCCTGTTTGCACAAGCGTCTTACTCCTTCCAAAACAGCTACCCGTTTCCATTACTGCAACGCCAGGTGACGCTGCGGCTGGCCTGCCGAGACAGTGGGGACCTTCCGCGGTCCAGGCTGAACCGCCAAACATTCAAGTCCACAAGGTGCCTGCTGTGGAAGGACACACCAAACAGGTAAGACTTAGTGCTAAAAAATTTATTTTGATGAACGATGCTGAGAAAAAGGAAAAGCTGAGGCAAACACTCTGAATAACAGTCTTGTTCCCCGACGCGTTTCGTGCTGGCGCACTTAATGATGGGCTGAAGGCTGAGTGTTTTGGAGAGACGGCATCCCATTTTTTTAAAGCGCTGTACCTAATTGAAGTCCCGCCCCAGTGGGCGTCGCCACGGACCGTGGCATTGTGGTCTTCATAGTTCTTCGTTTTCCCATGTGGGTAGTGAGCCATATCCCCAAGATTATACAAAGTTTTACCCGAGTGGGTCGTGTTGCATCACACTCCTGTTTGCACAAGCGTCTTACTCCTTCCAAAACAGCTACCCGTTTCCATTACTGCAACGCCAGGTGACGCTGCGGCTGGCCTGCCGAGACAGTGGGGTCCTTCCGCGGTCCAGGCTGAACCGCCAAACATTCAAGTCCACAAGGTGCCTGCTGTGGAAGGACACACCAAACAGGTAAGACTTAGTGCTGAAAAATGTATTTTGATGAAGGATGCTGAGCAAAAGGAAAAGCTGAAGCAAACACTCTGAATAACAGTCTTGTTCCCCGCGCGTTTCGTGCTGGCGCACTTAATCATGGGCTGAAGGATGAGTGTTTTGGAGAGACGGCATCACATGTTTTTGAAGCGCTGTACCTAATTGAAGTCCCGCCCCAGTGGGCGTCGCCACGGACCGTGGCATTGTGGTCTTCGTTTCCCCATGTGGGTAGTGAGCCATATCCCCAAAATTATACAAAGTTTTACCCGAGTGGGTCATGCTGCATCACACTCCTGTTTGCACAAGCGTCTTACTCCTTCCAAAACAGCTACCCGTTTCCATTACTGCAACGCCAGGTGACGCTGCGGCTGGCCTGCCGAGACAGTGGGGTCCTTCCGCGGTCCAGGCTCAACCGCCAAACATTCAAGTCCACAAGGTGCCTGCTGTGGAAGGACTCACCAAACAGGTAAGACTTAGTGCTGAAAAATTTATTTTGATGAAGGATGCTGAGCAAAAGGAAAAGCTGAGGCAAACACTCTGAATAACAGTCTTGTTCCCCGACGCATTTCGTGCTGGCGCACTTAATCATGGGCTGAAGGCTGAGTGTTTTGGAGAGACGGCATCACATGTTTTTGAAGCGCTGTACCTAATTTAAATTCCTTCCCCAGTGGGCGTCGCCACGGACCGTGGCATTGTGGTCTTCATAGTTCTTCGTTTCCCCATGTGGGTAGTGAGCCATATCCCCAAGATTATACAAAGTTTTACCCGAGTGGGTCGTGCTGCATCACACTCCTGTTTGATGAAGACGAGGAAATTGTTTTATTTGTAAATCTGCAGACAAAAGCCTGAAAGTGTGGACTCCTCCTCTTATGGACATATAATGTCCTGATGGTCCATGGGTTAAACTGGGCATAGACATTATGGGACCATATGATTCTTTACCAGGTGGGTTGAGATTTATAGTGGTTCTGATTGACTATTGCTCTAAGTGGCCAGAACTAAAGATGGACAAAGATCCCAATGTAAACACTATTATAACATTCATTAGAGACATTTCTGTACGAGAAGGTTTTCCAGAATCCACTGTGTCCGATGATGGTACACAATTTGTGTGCAAAGAATTGGAGAGTTTCCTAAACAAATGTAGAGTCAAACATCTTAAGAGTTCCTTGTATCACCTTCAAACAAATGGACTTGTTGAGAGGATGAACAGAGTGGTGGGAAAGTGCATCAGATGAGCTAAATGTTCTAATCTGGATGTGGTGAATGCTGTGCGCAGCATGTTATGGTTTTATAGAACAACACCCAATTCCATCACCAACATTTCTTCTTTTGAGATTCTGAGGGGTAGAAAACCTAATACCAGTTTCTGTCCTGCATGGATATCAAAATAGATAAAAGGCAAATCTAATGTTAAGTGGTTGATGGAATTGGTAAAAGGTAATATGGAACGTTCTCAGGAAAAATAAAAGGAGTGGTATGAGAACAGGAAAAGTGTCAAATGTGTTCAAGTTAAGATTGGTGATTTGGTCGGTGTAAAATCGTCTGTTCATGTTCAGAAAAGGAAAAGGAAAAAGAAATTCAGCAATCCAGTCAGAGTAAGAAAAATATGTGGGAATGCTGTTAAAGTTAGTGTTTGATCATAGGTGGAATTTGGCAAAAATAGTGAAAGTAGGAAAGGAAATGCCAGAGAACAGTGAAGGGGAAGGTGTTTATTCTGAGGAAAAGTGTCACAAGTTCAAGCAACAACATTCTGTATCTGGGGAAAGAATGGTAAAGACAAGTTAATGGAGGAAACATGATGTAAAAATTGCTGATGACTCATCCAAGGATGTCACAACACCATGCAAAAGTGCAAGAACTATTGGTAAGAAGAGCAGATTCCGTATATGATATCTTTGTTTCAATTTTCAATTTTTTTTTACAGTTTTTATTATAACAGGTATTTCTTTATCCTTCATTATTATTATTTCTTGTATCCGCTATATATAGATATATATAAATATATATAAATATATATACATTCAAGTCCACAATGTGCCTGCTGTGGAAGGACACACCAAACAGGTAAGACTTAGTGCTGAAAAATGTATTTTGATGAAGGATGCTGAGCAAAAGGAAAAGCTGAGGCAAACACTCTGAATAACAGTCTTGTTCCCCGACGCGTTTCGTGCTGGCGCACTTAATCATGGGCTGAAGGCTGAGTGTTTTGGAGAGACGGCATCACATGTTTTTGAAGCGCTGTACCTAATTTAAATTCCTTCCCCAGTGGGCGTCGCCACGGACCGTGGCATTGTGGTCTTCATAGTTCTTCGTTTCCCCATGTGGGTAGTGAGCCATATCCCCAAGATTATACAAAGTTTTACCCGAGTGGGTCATGCTGCATCACACTCCTGTTTGCACAAGCGTCTTACTCCTTCCAAAACAGCTACCCGTTTCCATTACTGCAACGCCAGGTGACGCTGCGGCTGGCCTGCCGAGACAGTGGGGACCTTCCGCGGTCCAGGCTGAACCGCCAAACATTCAAGTCCACAAGGTGCCTGCTGTGGAAGGACACACCAAACAGGTAAGACTTAGTGCTGAAAAATTTATTTTGATGAAGGATGCTGAGCAAAAGGAAAAGCTGAGGCAAACACTCTGAATAACAGTCTTGTTCCCCGACGCGTTTCGTGCTGGCGCACTTAATCATGGGCTGAAGGCTGAGTGTTTTGGAGAGACGGCATCACATGTTTTTGAAGCGCTGTACCTAATTGAAGTCCCGCCCCAGTGGGCGTCGCCACGGACCGTGGCAATGTGGTCTTCATAGTTCTTCGTTTCCCCATGTGGGTAGTGAGCCATATCCCCAAGATTATACAAAGTTTTACCCGAGTGGGTCGTGCTGCATCACACTCCTGTTTGCACAAGCGTCTTACTCCTTCCAAAACAGCTACCTGTTTCCATTACTGCAACGCCAGGTGACGCTGCGGCTGGCCTGCCGAGACAGTGGGGTCCTTCCGCGGTCCAGGCTGAACCGCCAAACATTCAAGTCCACAAGGTGCCTGCTGTGGAAGGACACACCAAACAGGTAAGACTTAGTGCTGAAAAATTTATTTTGATGAAGGATGCTGAGAAAAAGGAAAAGCTGAGGCAAACACTCTGAATAACAGTCTTGTTCCCCGACGCGTTTCGTGCTGGCGCACTTAATGATGGGCTGAAGGCTGAGTGTTTTGGAGAGACGGCATCCCATTTTTTTAAAGCGCTGTACCTAATTGAAGTCCCGCCCCAGTGGGCGTCGCCACGGACCGTGGCATTGTGGTCTTCATAGTTCTTCGTTTTCCCATGTGGGTAGTGAGCCATATCCCCAAGATTATACAAAGTTTTACCCGAGTGGGTCGTGTTGCATCACACTCCTGTTTGCACAAGCGTCTTACTCCTTCCAAAACAGCTACCCGTTTCCATTACTGCAACGCCAGGTGAAGCTGCGGCTGGCCTGCAGAGACAGTGGGGTCCTTCCGCGGTCCAGGCTGAACCGCCAAACATTCAAGTCCACAAGGTGCCTGCTGTGGAAGGACACACCAAACAGGTAAGACTTAGTGCTGAAAAATTTATTTTGATGAAGGATGCTGAACAAAAGGAAAAGCTGAAGCAAACACTCTGAATAACAGTCTTGTTCCCCGCGCGTTTCGTGCTGGCGCACTTAATCATGGGCTGAAGGCTGAGTGTTTTGGAGAGACGGCATCACATGTTTTTGAAGCGCTGTACCTAATTGAAGTCCCGCCCCAGTGGGCGTCGCCACGGACCGTGGCATTGTGGTCTTCGTTTCCCCATGTGGGTAGTGAGCCATATCCCCAAAATTATACAAAGTTTTACCCGAGTGGGTCGTGCTGCATCACACTCCTGTTTGCACAAGCGTCTTACTCCTTCCAAAACAGCTACCCGTTTCCATTACTGCAACGCCAGGTGACGCTGCGGCTGGCCTGCCGAGACAGTGGGGTCCTTCCGCGGTCCAGGCTCAACCGCCAAACATTCAAGTCCACAAGGTGCCTGCTGTGGAAGGACTCACCAAACAGGTAAGACTTAGTGCTGAAAAATTTATTTTGATGAAGGATGCTGAGCAAAAGGAAAAGCTGAGGCAAACACTCTGAATAACAGTCTTGTTCCCCGACGCGTTTCGTGCTGGCGCACTTAATCATGGGCTGAAGGCTGAGTGTTTTGGAGAGACGGCATCACATGTTTTTGAAGCGCTGTACCTAATTTAAATTCCTTCCCCAGTGGGCGTCGCCACGGACCGTGGCATTGTGGTCTTCATAGTTCTTCATTTCCCCATGTGGGTAGTGAGCCATATCCCCAAGATTATACAAAGTTTTACCCGAGTGGGTCGTGCTGCATCACACTCCTGTTTGATGAAGACGAGGAAATTGTTTTATTTGTAAATCTGCAGACAAAAGCCTGAAAGTGTGGACTCCTCCTCTTATGGACATATAATGTCCTGATGGTCCATGGGTTAAACTGGGCATAGACATTATGGGACCATATGATTCTTTACCAGGTGGGTTGAGATTTATAGTGGTTCTGATTGACTATTGCTCTAAGTGGCCAGAGCTAAAGATGGACAAAGATCCCAATGTAAACACTATTATAACATTCATTAGAGACATTTCTGTACGAGAAGGTTTTCCAGAATCCACTGTGTCCGATGATGGTACACAATTTGTGTGCAAAGAATTGGAGAGTTTCCTAAACAAATGTAGAGTCAAACATCTTAAGAGTTCCTTGTATCACCCTCAAACAAATGGACTTGTTGAGAGGATGAACAGAGTGGTGGGAAAGTGCATCAGATGAGCTAAATGTTCTAATCTGGATGTGGTGAATGCTGTGCGCAGCATGTTATGGTTTTATAGAACAACACCCAATTCCATCACCAACATTTCTTCTTTTGAGATTCTGAGGGGTAGAAAACCTAATACCAGTTTCTGTCCTGCATGGATATCAAAATAGATAAAAGGCAAATCTAATGTTAAGTGGTTGATGGAATTGGTAAAAGGTAATATGGAACGTTCTCAGGAAAAATAAAAGGAGTGGTATGAGAACAGGAAAAGTGTCAAATGTGTTCAAGTTAAGATTGGTGATTTGGTCGGTGTAAAATCGTCTGTTCATGTTCAGAAAAGGAAAAGGAAAAAGAAATTCAGCAATCCAGTCAGAGTAAGAAAAATATGTGGGAATGCTGTTAAAGTTAGTGTTTGATCATAGGTGGAATTTGGCAAAAATAGTGAAAGTAGGAAAGGAAATGCCAGAGAACAGTGAAGGGGAAGGTGTTTATTCTGAGGAAAAGTGTCACAAGTTCAAGCAACAACATTCTGTATCTGGGGAAAGAATGGTAAAGACAAGTTAATGGAGGAAACATGATGTACAAATTGCTGATGACTCATCCAAGGATGTCACAACACCATGCAAAAGTGCAAGAACTATTGGTAAGAAGAGCAGATTCCGTATATGATATCTTTGTTTCAATTTTCAATTTTTTTTTACAGTTTTTATTATAACAGGTATTTCTTTATCCTTCATTATTATTATTTCTTGTATCCGCTATATATAGATATATATAAATATATATAAATATATATACATTCAAGTCCACAATGTGCCTGCTGTGGAAGGACACACCAAACAGGTAAGACTTAGTGCTGAAAAATGTATTTTGATGAAGGATGCTGAGCAAAAGGAAAAGCTGATGCAAACACTCTGAATAACAGTCTTGTTCCCCGACGCGTTTCGTGCTGGCGCACTTAATCATGGGCTGAAGGCTGAGTGTTTTGGAGAGACGGCATCACATGTTTTTGAAGCGCTGTACCTAATTAAGTCCCGCCCCGTGGCATTGTGGTCTTCATAGTTCTTCGTTTCCCCATGTGGGTAGTGAGCCATATCCCCAAGATTATACAAAGTTTTACCCGAGTGGGTCGTGCTGCATCACACTCCTGTTTGCACAAGCGTCTTACTCCTTCCAAAACAGCTACCCATTTCCATTACTGCAACGCCAGGTGACGCTGCCGCTGGCCTGCCGAGACAGTGGGGTCCTTCCGCGGTCCAGGCTCTTGTGGACTTGAATGTTTGGCGGTTCAGCCTGGACCGCGGAAGGACCCCACTGTCTCGGCAGGCCAGCCGCAGCGTCACCTGGAGTTGCAGTAATGGAAACGGGTAGCTGTTTTGGAAGGAGGAAGACGCTTGTGCAAACAGGAGTGTGATGCAGCACGACCCACTCGGGTAAAACTTTGTATAATCTTGGGGATTTCCTTTTGCTCAGCATCCTTCATCAAAATTAATTTTTCAGCACTAAGTCTTACCTGTTTGGTGTGTCCTTCCACAGCAGGCACCTTGTGGACTTAAATATATATACATATATATATATATATATATATATATATATATATATATATATATATATATATATATATATATATATATATATATAAATATATATATATATATATTGCCTACTGGCGGTTGCCAGTAGGTAGTTATAGTTAGGAACTACTTTCCATAGGAAATCCACAACATTCTATTTGGAATAACTTTGGCGTCGGTGGATGAATCTTTGTGAATTTCTCCAAGTCATCCGGTGGTATACTTTTGTAATATATTAATAAACATATTGTATGTATATTTATTTGAAATGTAGTGTCGATCCGCCAAACGTTGATTACATACTCGGTCCAACCGCCTTTTTAGTAGTTTTCCTCCCTTATTTTTTATTATACCTGTTACTTTCATTTTACCCTGCGCATATTTTCTCTGTGATCGATGAGATTTCGTGCCACAGATACCACGGTGTTTGTCCTTGGCCTCCGATCTTATCAGACTTGGTCACACGTATACCTAGAAACTAATTTGAAGGACGTAAGCCACAGCCATTGCAACACGTGTTCGTCAACAAAAAAACATTATTAAGATTTGCTTTATCATGCGTGGTAAATGCATACTAGTTGTAAAAGCATGTGTGAAAAAGCGATATGCATGCTAATGGTTTTGTGGTGACGATCACGCGTGCTTATGAACCGGGTTTTGGCGTGGTGGATTCTAGGGTGCCAGGCGGAGGGGCACGCAGCTCCACTCATACAATATAGAAGTAATATAGGATTTTTAAAACTTAAAAAAAAATGATTCCATAATTATCCTAGATTAAGTCTTCTGTTAGTATGTTCATTAAATACATGAATATATGTTTTTAAACAATTAAAAACATTTGTGTCTTTTTTGTACGGGGCGCCGTACATGACGTCACACGAAAGCTTTGATGCGACGCGTAACGTCAAAGGGTGTTCGTAGCGTATGCTGAGAATGATTAGCAGTACAAATTATGGTGCGATCACTCTCTCACTGTCACATCAGAGCACAGGGCGTGCGATGACAATGGTTAGAAGTGGTCACTCATTGGAGATCCAATTCAGGTGTGTGGCTTATCCACAGTATCATAACCTTATTTTTTAACCTGTTTAATTTTAAGGTTTGCATGAAATACTATGCTTTAGGCAGATATGGATGTTTAGGGAGCTCTTATCTCCATGAAGCTTGGTTATTATCATTTACATATAGGTGCCTGAGGGAGGGAAAAGAAGTCTATGTGAATGGCGGGATTGCACAATAGTACCAGATCACTCCTTAATTTGTAGACACATACAATTGCATGGCTCTTGTATA
Organism: Lissotriton helveticus; assembly: GCF_964261635.1. Lineage (NCBI taxonomy): Eukaryota > Metazoa > Chordata > Amphibia > Caudata > Salamandridae > Lissotriton > Lissotriton helveticus. The sequence goes on along the minus strand of NC_136063.1, from coordinate 1,006,626,283 downwards.
CAAGATGCGCCTAATTTGGACTGAGTTTTGAAAGGTAGTCCGACACCTGCTATCATAACAATGTTCAGTTTACTGGAAACGGGAGTTATTTACTTTGAAATAATGGAGATTATTGTGCAATGTTAGCAGGCATCGCTTACATGATTACGGTAACTGAGCGTGTGGTTTGAATAAAAAAAGTTGTGTTAACTCCTCTGCATGGGAAGCTGGATGTTTCCATCTGGCTGTCGATATCGACCTTGAAAGCAGAGTCAACCAAATGAGTCGTATAAGAGCGCTATTGTCTCAAAAAGAGGTCGCTCTTATATCTGCGACAGAAACATTTGTCCTTCATGTAGCAAACACCCGCGCAGAAGTGCATGATTTATTAAATACAGACAAGCTCTTGAATTTTAGGGAGTTAATTTAGAGTATATTTAATGTGTCCTTGACTACGGGGTTACCTTACTTTTTTAAAGTTAGAAGCAGTGGCCTTGTGACTTCTGTAGAAAGTATACTTGGTGTCTTTTGGGGATTTTTGCATTCGATTTTTTCCAGCATCTTTGGTGGATTGCGCTTAATACTCGCATTAGTTGCCGGTGTGCTTTTATTAATTTGTTTGCATAAATATGGATGCACATCCTGCAGCAGATGACAATATGTCCCGGCTGTTGATGGTTCGCAACCGAATGATTAGTTATAACGGAGAGCTGCCTTTGGCTACATTGAGTGCAGCTTATGGATTATCGTTTCGATTTTCCTTTTTCACATGCGTTCAACCTGTGTTCTATTGCCTGAGCTGCGATTTCGACTGGGCCCTGGATTTGTGTCTCTGCAGTATGGTGTCTCCCAACGCGGAATATGACCAGCGGATGAGCCCCTTAGTGGGTCATGACGTGCACTGTTCTGGCGGCAGGATTATTGCCTTAGCAGCGACACATGGAATAATGGGACGTTGGAATGTTTTTGCAGCGGCGCTTGAGTTCTTGGCACGCAGTTACATTGAAGATGACCCGAGTTTTCCTCTGATGGTGATAGAGGCTCCGGTCATTGAGGAACATGTATGTTCATTCCCACTATTGAATTGGATGGCTGAAATGTTTTCAGATGAGAACAATGACTTCCTATTGGAGGCTGTTGCTACATACTATGCTTACACGCTGTTGGATTAAGATTTTTTGATTTTTCTATGTATTCTTTATTATTCAGCTACTGCTTTCTATCAAAGAGTGAATAACTTTTTTTTGGAAATGTGAACTTGACTCTGCTTTTTAGGCTTGGACTCTGCGTTCCTAATTCTCCCACGTTTATATCACGTGTTTTGATCAAGAAAGGGTGCCGTGGGGCTGAGCCTTGCACTTGTTAAGTTAGCATGGGTTTATTAGAAGTTTACATGCTATTTTTGCTTTCCTGCTCTGCTTTGCACATGACACGTACTTGTGATATTGTTTAGAGAAGGCTGAGTATTTTGCTTTATATGAGAATAATTTGGTATGCTAGATTTGTAAACTGCCTCGCTAGTTTTGTGTGTATAGTGAGAGCATGGAACCTCAAGGTTATCTTGAATACTGTGTCTGTTATTCAAAATGATCCTCGCACGTTCGAGCCATAATACATATGCAGCTGTGGCCACCTCTGATACTTGCGCTTTTCATAATGCATTGTGGAGGCAAAGTTACACACAGTTGGAGAGCATTCGTATCTTGACAGTTTGTGGAGCACTGAATGTGATACTGTTGAGTACCAGAGGTATGGGTCTGCCCATAAAATCCTATGAGACTTTCTGTAGTTATAAACTAATCTGCTAGGTAGGGAGGGTGATATGTAGGTATATTTTAAATTTGTTTACCTTTAGCATTATAGGATGCTTTTTCTGTTTGTATTTCATAGAATAGTAACAATGCACACAACCTTGTTTCTGAGAATATGTTTCGTTGTATTTTCTAAGGTACTGTGCATGAGATTATGGCGTTAGAAATAAACATTTCAAAGTTGCACGTGTCTTTATTTACATCTTGTTTTGGACTGGTGTAAGACTTTATTGAAAGAGTGCTCTTGTTATCCACTTTACTTCATGTAATCTAAGTCGCATGTTCTGGGTTGACTAGTGATTGGTGTTTTTGATCTAGGGCGAAGAACCAATGAGTCACTGATTGCTAGTCTGGTAGGGGGTTTGTGTAGTAAGGTGGGTTTTGGTACACCGTAATTCACTGCGGTCCGAAGTCTTTATGCACAGTTCTGTGTATGAGCAGAATTTCTGGAACAGTAGTTACAACAAAAAGGCTTGATAAAGAGCTTGCACTTTCAATATGAATATAAAATAGAAGAATAGTTGATAATCACAGCTAAGGATTGTAGCAATTAGATGTGTGTATGTGTGGATGATGTGTAGATTGAGTGGAAAATGACAAATTTGAAAAATAAGAAAGGCTGGAGAGACGCAAACTACCCTCTGCATTGTCAGGGAAGTGGATCTTTGGATTTCCAGGTCATTACACAGATAGGGTGTTGATTCCGCAGTGGGAGCAAGAGAAACCAGTACCACATCTAAGGAAGAAAGCTAGTGCATAAAGTACACACAGTTGGGCATATTTACAAGGTCGTGGGAAAAATGATGCAAAAGTGGCGCAAGGGGCTTGTAAACCTGCCGCAGTGTGTGGTAGAAAAGACGCAAGAAAGGACGGAAGTGTGCAAATTACCCACTGCTATTCACTGGTAGTAGTTACCAAGAAGGCTGAATAAAGGGCCTGCACTTTGAACTTGAATTAAAGAAGAATAATTGATAAGCTCAGGCAAGAATGGTAGCAAGTAGGTGTGTGTATTTGTGGTTGTTGTGTAGATTGAGCCGAAGATGTCTAAGGTGAAAAGTTAGAGAGGTTGCAGAGATGCAAACTTTCCATTTCTTTGTAAAGGAAGTGGGTGTTTAGTTTTCCAGTGCATATATATATTCACTGAAAAAACCATAGGTTTCAGGCACGTTATAGTTAGGAATTAGCATTTAAAACACCTTAGAAATTCACTGAAAAAAACATAGGTTTCAGCCACGTTATAGTTAGGAATTAGCATTTAAAAAACCTTAGAAATCCACTGAAAAAACCACAGGTATCACCCATGTTATAGGTAGCTGGACATTTCTCTCATACAAAACCATTGAAATTCCCCCGTTATAGTTAGTTCAGCTAACTATAACTTGCGCGCCCGCAATGCACTGCTGATGACGTCACATATTACATCACTCATCACATGGTCAGTGACATCACTGATGACATCACTGATGACATCTCAAATGACATCACTGATGACATCACTGATGACATCATCCTTGTGAAAGAGTGGCAGACCTCCTCTCACCCTAATATAACCTTTGATACACACATTCAAAAATAGATACTAAAATTTTCAAAAAAATGGAGATACCAACACCAGTTACAACAACCTATTCAGTAAATCCAACATCTACATACATATCCACTCATCCACCAACAGTTCTGTATAGTCACTTAAACATGTACTCACTCATCATATGTACTCATACACCTATACATCCTGTTACACATCGATACTCATCCATAGAGTTACTCACACACATACTCACACATGCAATTAAACTATCAAACATCCATTTGTTTGCATATACAGCTATACACACACCACTACACTTACTTGTACAGAAACGTACACATACTTACTCTCTTAACAATCAGTTATAGAAACACATACTTATTTATACATGAACTTTTTCAATCTGTCACTGTCATATATCCTTACTTATATACATCAATACTCACATATACTAGTTTAACCCCTTCGACGCTCATGACGAGCTGGGCTCGTCATGAGGTAGCCTCCTCGCACGCTCATGACGAGCCCAGCTCGTCACGTAACATGCGAATCCGCAAAATCCAGCGTACGGGCGGAAATCATGCCGCACGCATGCGGTTAAAACATATGTACTTACTCATAAAGACACTATTGAGGCAGTCATTCACTCACTAGCACACCCATACACACATTCATCCACCCGTACAGTCCTGCACACATGCTGTCTTCAAAACACATACAAACAGTCATTCATGCATCTGTGCCCTAAGTAATACCCGCCACCAAACGATACGGACACTCATTCTGATACTCAAAAAACCAACTAATAACCCATATAGACACTCGTGTAGCTACTCACCAACCCATGCAGCCACTTATACACAAAGTGAGATACTGATTCAGATATTTACATATTTAAACATTACTCGCTAACACATGTATTCACTAAGATACACTTAATAAGTCAGTTATACAATGAAATTTACAAAAAAACATCCATTTAGATACTTATTCACCCATTTATTCTTCCATCGACCTTTAGATATACATATAGAAAAATATGTATTTTTCAGAAAGACACACATTCAGTGGATGATGTCATCAGGGATGTCATCAGTGATGTCACCAGTGATGTCACTGACCATGTGATGAGTGATGTAATATGTGACGTCATCAGCAGTGCATTGAGGGCGCGCAAGTTATAGTTTTGTATGAGAGAAATGTCCAGCTAACTATAACATGGGTGAAACCTGTGGTTTTTTCAGTGAATTTCTAAGGTTTTTAAAATGCTAATTCTTAACTATAACGTGGCTGAAACCTATGGTTTTTTCAGTGAATATATATTATATATATATATATATATATTACCTACTGGCGGTCGCCAGTAGGTAGTTATAGTTAGGACCTACCTACAATAGGAAATCTGCAGCATTCTATTGGGAATAACTCTGGCGCCGGTTGAGGAATTTGTGTGTAATTTTCCAAACTTTTAGCCAGCTCCGCTCTGCTCTTTCCCTGGAAGTTTCGGGGGCATTTGTCAAGTGGGGGCTGACAAAAAAGGGGGGTCCCAAAACGTGTTTTCCCCTTGTTAATTTCCACAGGATGGTCTGACAAGTCTACAGCCCGAACAGCTGAACGGAATTACGCCAAACTTGGCAAAATTGTAGGGACTGGTACGCAGATGTGCCTTTGCTATATTTGGTGAAAATTGCTCCAGTGGTTTTTTTGAAAATTAACTTAAAAAACACATACATATCTATAGGCGCGCTCCGAGCGCTCACCGGTATGCGTACCGGTGAGCGCACCCGGCGCGCTACGGGAGTGCGCGAGCAGAAAGCTGATTGGCTGTCGGGTGTCTGTCAACATTCTAAACAGTCCGGAGAGTCCGCCATCTTGTGTCTCGGTAGAATCGAGACACAAGAGGTGAAAAAAAAAGGGGGAAATAATTAAAAGGGGGCAGGGTAGACACCCCTTGACCCCCTGGGTTTTTTGAGGGGGGCCTAGAAGGACACTGAAGGGCAAAAAAACTTTTTTTTTTTTTAAACTTCGCGGGGTGAGCGCTGGGTGTGTTCTCAGGTGCGCTCTCCGGTATGCGCACCCTGAGCGCACCACGGGGAAAAATAGTGCAAGAAAATAGAGTAAAAAAATAATTTTGAGTGCTTAGAAGTAGGGTAGCCATGAAAAGAGCTGTTGTGTTATGTGGGTGTTTTTTGTACCTACAAGTAGGTACCAATGCAGAGTCTCATATTCAAGAGGAAAACTCTATTCCCCTCATCTGTAAAATGTACACCATCTCTCCTATAGATGCCTTGCATGTTGGAACGCAAGTTGTTGTGGTAAATGGAACCCATACCATAGTCTCTGAGGAAAGCAGAAACAGATTTGTTTACATGTTTCCTTGCTTTCTCAATCTGTGGACAAAATTGATTGGACCAGTTCCATTTTTGCCTTTGGCATATATTAGAAAATACCAAGGCAGTTTTGGGAAAAAGTGACATCAATTGCCCAAAGATGTCCTTTAAAAGCATTTCCAGACCTACCCCAGTCAAAGTGCCTAGGTCATTTCCACCACAGTGCACAATTATAAGGCCAGGGTGTGGATGCATAAAGAATTTTACCAATGTTATCAATTGGTGACTTCTCAATCCTCTCTGTCCAATCCACACAATGTCCACATTTGGTAAATCAAGGTTGTAATTACCTCTGTTACTTGCACATTTTTCACTCCAGAAGACATAGCTGTGACCCACAAACCAGACTTTAGGCATCTTAAAGGTAGATGTGCTTGTAATCAGATGAGTTGTGAAAATGAAATGGCAGTTTGATTATGATAAAAAGTGGTTGAGATTCAGTGCACTTGAAAAACTAGATATGATTGGTGCTTTCTTAGAAATCTCCACTGAAAAATAGGGTGCATGCTTTTTTTTTTTAAAGAAGTCATTTCAATGGTTGAGGAAATAGTCATTTAAAGAAACATTGCATTTGATTAGCTAGTACATTGAGAGGTCAAACACCCTTGATGGATTCTTTTGCAACATAGTATGATGAACTTCTGAACTGTGTGCTGGGTTAGGAGGGAGTTACCATGGTAACAGGGGAATGAGCACTGGGGGGATTGGTGAATGTTATGTGAGTTTCAAAGTGTTCAAATGTACAACCAATTAAAATGTGCAGTTTGGTTTTGACATAACATTAATTTCTCATTACATGCAACATCCTGGTCATGTGCCTAAGATCACACTGTGAGTGAAGCTTGATTCACCCATCAGTGAAAAAACCATAGGTTTCACATTTGTTATAGTTAGGAATTAGCATTTAAAAAACCTTTGAAATTCATAGAAAAAACCATAGGTTTCACACCAGTTATAGTTATCTGAACATTTTACTCATACAAAACCATTGAAATTCCCACGTTATAGTTAGTTGTACTCACTATAACTCACGCGCCCGCAATCCACTGCTGATGATGTCACATATTTCATCATTCATGACATGGTACTGGATATGCTGCCAAAGTCAGCATAGTGGTCTCGGCCTGCTTCTACACACTGAGGATACTGAGGAAAATCTTCAAGAGGCTACCATATAACACCAGGAAAATTATCACTCAAGATCTCAACAGCTGCAGACTATAGAAACACATGTAATGCAGTGATTGTCAAACAGCTCACAAAAAGACTGTAGACTGTTGAAAATACAACAGCCATAATTGCGCTCATTCTCACACGCCGCCTACACATCACACCATACCTTAAGAAACTCCAATGGTTCCGATACACAAGCATGAACTTTAGTCTCTGCACCCATGCCTACAAAGCTCTTCACAACACTGACCCTGCCTACCCTCAAAAGCTGCCTTTACTTCCACCAACCTTTCAGACCCTACGCATACACAAAAGCAAAAGAGGGGACCACGCCTTCTGTTACCTGGTCTCCTAAAACCAGCAATAACCTCCCACAAGTCATCGGGGACTCCTCCTTACTTCTTGACTTTTGCAAGAAGATGAAGACCTGGCCTTTCATCATCATCATCATTATCATGATAACTTTATTTCGATCTCCAAGATTAGAAAAGTAGAACATATATAAAAGACACAAAAATACATCCTCACAAAGGCATAATTGGTGTCACTGGAGATCAAAATAATTTGTGGATTGATAAAAATTTTTATGAATAGCCACAATCAAAATATGCGTATCGCTGTCAGATTAAAAGAATGTAGACTCCATTTTTTCGTATACATTTTAAAATGCAGATTAAGGGGCAGATGTACGACGGTGTTTTGCGGTCACAAAGGGATTTTAGGCCTGTTTGTGACCGCAAAAAACATGTGGCCCATATACCAACTCTATTTTGCTAGTCGCAAACAATTTGCGACTCGTAAAATAGGGTTTACCGACTCGCTATTAGGAAGGGGCATTCCCTTCCTAATAGTGACTCCAAAAGCCAGGTAAGACTGCTTTGCGACTGCAATTGCGGTGGCAAAACACTCGCAGTTTACCACCCTTCTCAGAAAGGTGCTAAAGCACTTACAAATGGGAACGGGTCCCTAAGGGACTCCCTCACCTTTGGAAATGCCACAGGGACCACCGCCTGACCTTAAAAATTGAAAATGAAAAGTTAAATTTTTATTTTTTAAATGCATCCCGTTTCCCTTTAAGGAAAATGGGCTGCGGTTTAAAAAAAATGCTTTATTTAAAAGCAGTCCCAGACATTGGCGTCTGCAGACCCCAGCAGGCCACCATCCCTGGGAGTGCAAGTCATACCCAATGGGGTTGCAAATTGCAGCAGCCTCATTAATATGCATGAGGCGTTCAATTTGCAACCCCATTGGGAATTTTAAACAGTGTCTCCGACACTGTTGTACATTGATGTTTGTGATTCGCAAACTGCTACTCGTAATTTAATGCAATTTGCGAGTCGCAAACATTAATGGTCGAACATCTGGCCCTAAGACCGCAAAAAGGGCAAATGCTTCTTGGATACATTAAAATATACAAAAAAGTTAAACTGAGATGAGGAGAGGGAAAATGACGCCTAGCTTTATACAGCATACAAAGGTGACCCATCAGAGAAAATATTATGATCCCCTGAGGCAAATTTGTCAGTCCAGAGAGTGTCTCAATGGCGTTGGGGACTGGAGTTAACTTGTGCCAACATATAAGTTTCCCCATGTGGCAGGATGTGCAAATTCCTAGTAAATTTCTTTTAATCCAGCTTTCATAATCACACACAAATAATCTGTAGAATCACAAAACTTTCCCAGACCCAATTTCCCCAAAAACAATCTAGTGGAATTCAGCTATGGTATTTTGCATACACATGTTGGGGAAATAAGGTTATTCGGACCCTCACAGTTGGAGTTTAGCACTGCTGTTGACTACAGTTGGTGCCAATATGCAAGCATTCTACACTCATCTTCATGAATAATGTGTTTTAGGGCCATGCGGGTACTTGCTGGTGATCCTAAAAGCAATTGTATAAATGTATTTTCGTCTGTGGTTAAAATCTGGATATTAGCGAATCATCATAGTCCGCAACAGTACAGGGATACACCTAAAGCCTTTATGTTATACATTTCATAGGCTGGTGCAACACTCCTGGGGATAGTTTTCCTATGGATTCTGGCTATAGAAGCAGTGTGGTAAATTCAATCAATCAATCAATCAGTCAGGTTAGTTGAAGCACGCTACTCACCCGTGAGGGTCTCAAGGAGGTGGGGGGAGGTTCGAGCAGCTCTGTGGTCATCCGAAGAGCCAGGTCTTGAGATCCTTTATGAATAGGTGCATTGTTAGGCTTCATCTGTTGCAGAGGGGGAGTTCCTTCTAGGCCTTGGCCACGATGTAGGAGAAGGATCTGCCACCTGCTCTGGCCCTGTGGTGCGGGGGACCTTGGCTAGGGTTAGGTCGGCAGAGTGGAGGTTTCTCTTGGGGGCCTGGAAGGTGATTCTTTCATTAAGGTAATGAGGTTCAGTGTTGTGGAGGGCTTTGTAGGTATATGTGAGCAGTTTTAATGTTATTCTTTTTTCAATGGTGAGCCAGTGAAGGTTTCGGAGGTGTTGGGTGATGTGGTCATGTTGTGGTATGTCGAAGACGAGTCTGGCTGAGGCGTTCTGGACGGTCTGGAGTTTGCGGAGGAGTGTTTTTGATTTTGGCGAAGTGCATGTTTCTGTAGTCCAGTCTGCTGGTGATGAGTGTGTGGGTGATGGTCTTCCTGGGGTCGGGGGAATCCATTGGAAGGTCTTGCGGAATATGTAGTGGGTGTTGAAGCATGTGGAAGGCATAGAGTTGATCTGTTGGTTCATGGTGATGGAGGAGTCAAGTATGATGCCGAGGTTGCAGGCATGGTCCGTGGAGTGGGAGGGTTGGTAAGGGTAGGGGGTCACCAGGTGTTGTCCCAAGCAGAGGTGGTGGATCCTAGGACCAGGACTTCTGTTTTCTCTGACTAGAGCTTCAGGCAGCTGCTGCTCATCCAGGATGCGATGTCCTTCATTTCTTCCTGGAAATTGAGTCTGGTGATGTCAGGTTCCTTGGTGAGGGAGAGGATGAGCTGTGTGTCGTTGGCATGAGATTCTATGCTGAGTTTGTGTTTTCTGATGATGGTTGTGAGTGGGGCCATGTAGATGTTGAAGAGCATGGGGCTGAGGGAGGATACTCAGCATCTGATCGCTGTGGGTTCAGAGAGGAAGGACGGGAGTCTGATTGTTTGGTTTCAGTTGGGAAGGAAGGGACGGATCCAGTCTAGGGAAGTTCCCTGGATGCTGGCTTCATGGAGTCTGGCAGCTAGTGTGTGGTGGGAAACGGTGTCGAAGGCTGCTGAGAGTTCTAGGAGGATGAGGGCTGCTGTGTGGCCTTGGTTAGGAGGGAGTGGATGTCATCAGTGGCGGCCATGAGGTCGGTCTCGGTTCTGTGGTTACTGCAGAATCCGGCTTGAGAGGTGTTGAGAATGTTGTTGGTTTCTATGAAGTGCGCTTGCTGGACCAGATTCACAGAACTAATTTAAGATAAAATCCTAAACTTACTGCCATTTTGGTATTCACAGAAGGCACTTACTCGTTTTTGGCATTCACAGAAGGCACTTACTCATTTTGGTATTCACTGAGGGCACTTATTCATTGATGACTAAGTGCCTTCTGTGAATACCTAAATCAGTAAGTGCACTTACTCATTGGGGTATTCACAGAAGGCACTTACTCATCAATGAGTAAGTCCCTTCTGTGAATACCAGTCAGTCAGTCAGTGATACCAAAATGAGTAAGTGCCTTCTGTGAATACCAAAATGAGTAAATGGTAGTAAATCTAGGATTTTGTCTTAAGTTAGTTCTATTAATTGTGCTCCTGGGTGTTGATGGTTTTCTCAGTGACTTTGGTGGCAAAGGGGAGAAGAGAGATGGGTCTGATATTCTTGAGGTCTGTTGGGTCTGCTTGTGTGCAGTGGGTTTTGAGAAGAAGAAATGGATGCAGTTGTGGTCCGTCCAGAGCGGTTCTGTGGTTTAACTGAATTGAATGTTGTTTCCTCTGGCTAAGATGGGGTCGAGAGTGTTTCATGCCGCGAGAGTGGGTATGGAGAAAAGTTGCTTCAGCCCAATGTTGGTGATGTTCTCTAGGAAACTAGTGGTGTTGGGATACCTGAGGTTGTCTAGATGGAAGTACAGGACTACAAGCAGTATGTAGTCCGCGGAGGCAAGAGCATGGGGAGCGATGTAGTCTGTGATGCATTGGTGAATGGGGAGTGGTGTCTGGGTGGTCTGTAGGTGAGTGTTCTGCAGAGTGTTGTTCTGGGGATGGGCTGGATCTGGAAGTGGATGTGTTTCAGGAGGGGCGAGGCATCATCCGAGTTGGTGGTTGCTAGTCAGAGGGAGCTTTTGTGGACGATGGCGAGGCCTCCTTCGGGCCAGTTGGGGCAGTCTTTCCTCAGGATCCTGTATCTGCTGGAGAAGGCAGTTGCAATGTTGGGTGCAGAGCTGGCTTTGGCCCAGGTCTCTGTGAGGAAGGGGATGTTGGGCGAGTGAGCGTCTGTGCAGGGAGTGCACATTGAGGAGGATACAACTTAGGGGCTTGTATATGGTGGTGTACAGTGCATAAGGGGTGGCTGTCTGGGCCCGGAGGTGGGAAGAGGTGCGTCTGCAGTGTCATTAGGAGAATGGGCATTGAGAGTTGCTTGGTGTCGAGAGCTGTAAGTTGTTGTCTCGTGCAGAGTTGAGTGCGTGGAGAGTGCTGGGGTCATAGCGGTGGTGGGCCGGGGGACCAGTGTCCCTGGCGCTGGTTGAGGTCAGGTCGCTGGCGGGTTCAGACGACTCACCTTTGGTGCGCCGGAGCAGCACAGCCACCCTGTGGCTGTTATTAAGAAGGGGTTGGGGAGGGAGGGTGAGCAGCTGGGAGGTGGGTGGCAGGAGCTGAAACACTCTGGGGGGAGGGGCTGTGAAGAAATATAAATCGATATTGTATAGTGTTGGCCTAATGTTTCCAATATATTAGCATACCGCCTTAGGAAACTCCACCCCCCTAGTGAATATACTCGAACCATGCACACATTAAGAAACGGGCCTTTTCTGAAGAAACGCCATGTTGGTTTCATTTCCCTGTACCTCTTGCTCTTGCTAGGAAAACACGTGACATGCTACTGTGTAGAGAGCAAACCTGAGAGGTCGTCCTGGGCTATGATCGGACCCTTGATTCTAACTTAGGAAACTCAAGGTCGCATCTGCCTTTCTTGTGGGATGTGCACATTCTTGCAGACGCCGTGCCTGTACTCCTGTGCCCGAGAATGAAAGGGAGGCACCTTTACTGACCTACCCCCGAAATAGTTTGAGCTGAGTTTCGAATCAATCAATTGTGCCTTATATGGGTTTTCCTGTTGGCTTCACGAGAAGTGGTACTTTTCCATTTATGGGGTTTTCATGAGATATGCTGAAAGTATATATGCACTGCTTTGAATGTAATCCAGCAGTCTCCTCTGCGCACCTTTGAGGGTGAAGGCGAGAGAGAGGCTCCCCTATATAGGGCGCTTTGCAAAATAAACGATTGAACCTTCTCCATCGCCGACTGACTTATTCTTGGTAAATAAGGTATATGGGCTATTGGTAAGTATAGCTCTATGGTATATTTTTTCTATTACTTCAGTTGGCGACTCCGCCGGGACTCCGCAATAGGGCTGTCTCCTCCTGTAAACAGGAGAAGAGGGACGGGGAGGGGTTCTGGTCGGGTGGGTGGATTGAAAAAGGATCCTAATTGAGAAACCAGTTTGTGGTAGAAAAGGAAATTTTACTCTCGAGCCCAGTGACCTTCCCAGCTGCTAAATAACCCTTCGCCTAAGTACTTCGGTCTTAACCCAGAACAGCTGACCGTGTTGGTCTATAAAGGAGTCAGCAGTGGAGAACACGCAATCAGACCTGAGTGCACCAGGTGAGTGAATTGTATTGTTAGTCCTTTGATGACTTTGGAATAAGCACTTTGGAGCAGTGGCTTAAAGAAACGGTTAACTGTATATGGAATTTGGTGGTTAGTGAACCACAGGGAATCTGAAGGTCTGACGTGGCAGTGGAGTGACTGCACAGGCAGATGCCCCACAGACTTGTTCGGTGATTAGTTGGATCAACATTGGACGCCTTAGTGTTGCACAAGGGGTGCTCACTCTGCCGGATCTTCTTCGGAAAAACCCTAGGAGCAACTGGGTAAGCTTGGGTTCTGGAGCTACGCGCCCAGCTGCCCGGCCCAACCAACACAGGACTATGGGATGGTCTGTAAGAGGGTTCATGGTTCGCCTGTCTGATGATCCCAGGGCAGTCTTTTGACTGTCTCTTTTGTGAATTCTTTTTGTGGCCTGGAATTCGGCGTGATCGATTCCCCGAACAGGAGTCGACGGCTCTGTTCGATTTGGAAGACATGTCATTTTGTAGTTTGAATTCATGATCCAATTGTTTCTATCGATCGAAATTTATGCACTTTAGGTATGGATAGCAATTGAGATTGTACGATTCAGGAGTGAAAGGGTATGTGATCAACGGACGCGTCCATGTGAGTAAGTCTGGTTGAAATGGTATGAGTTATCGAATTTATAAACATGTCGTGTTTTAGTAAATTGTGTTTTGGATGCTGCTGTCGTCGGAGTGGAAGGCTGGAAGAAAGACCGCCCGCTCCTCCGGAAGGCAGTCCCAGTTTTGATATGTATGTAAAACATGGTATTTCTCCCAACTGGTTTAATACACTATGGAACAAGTATACTAAAGATAATTCAGAACTATAATGGCCTTTAACGGGGTCTTTTGGTGAATAAAAAATTAATTATTTGCAAAACAAATTGTTTATGAAGAGAAGCCGTCAAACTATCTTTGACTCCCTGAACCTGTGGTTAAAGGATGCGAAACGACGGCGAATAAGAGAAGAAAAATTGGGAAAAATTAAAGCTGGACAGACTGTTACCCAAAAGGCAGTGGCATATGAAAAAGAAAAGGTAGAGAAAAATATTGAACAAATGGATAGACAATTACGATTACAGACAGATAAGAGTTATATGACACGAACTGAGGTAGAAGATGAGATAGAGGATTTATTAGTAGCCCGTCCACCACCTCCATATGCCCCTCAAGGTTTATATCCTGGGGTCCCAATAGCTAGGACAGGAGTGGCTGGAGCTCTCGCAGTGGTGCCCTCAGTCGCTACCGCACCAGTATGCGTGCCCCCTCTGGCTCCAGTGTTTTCTCCTCCTACTCTTCGCCCAACTACCTCAGATTTGATTACTTTGTGACCTGGGCCGGTTGCTGCTTCCCCCTTGCCCCAGGTAATTCTAACACCCCCAGCTGTAGGACCAGCGGTCTTCCCTATGGGAATGACCACTGCCTCTTCAGATGTTACACCACGATGCCCCGTAGGGGGTTTGGAAGGCCGACGAGTTTTTACTCGATCGTCCTTAGGATCTGAAGAAAGACGGGCCATTGTGATTCAGGCATCCCAGTGGATGCGAAATCCGATTTATACTTTAGAAGATATTTGGAGAACTATGAAATATTTTGAACCATTTACGCAACAATTGGCATTAGAGCACATGGCAATCCGATTAATTTCCTTATGGGAACAATGTTTTGAGGAAGGGCTGGCTCCTCAGATATTATGTGATATAAGGGACCGAGCTTTTAAGTTCGAATTACAAGTCGAAGAGGTATTCCAGAATGTTGAGACCCTGATACAATACCGAGAACGAATGCATAGGAAATGTCCAGACTGGGGGGCACAACATCCCATGAGAGAAATGCATCCTCTTTTCCATCCGGAGATTACCGAAGTAAGAGATGGAGGTGGAATAGTGACCAGAAATCGTGTAGAGGCACGTTTCCAAGAGCAGTGGGTTTATACCCCCTGGAAACGAAGAGAGGAGAAGAGGAAGAGGTTCCTTTCCAAGAGGAGCAATGATGAGAGGAAGGGGAGGAGGGGGCCCGGTTCCTGATATAGGAATAAACCAGTGTTCCAATTGTAGACAAGAGTGACACTGGCGAGCTCAGTGTCCATTATTTAATGGATTATTTTATGGACAGGGACTTCAACAAGGGAAGAGGACGAGGTGGTAGTGATCAGAATAGTATGAGACGTGGGGACATGTCCGGTGGTGAGGCAGGAAGGAATTATTTCAATGATCCTCAAGGGAGACAATACTACAATGAGGATTATCGGGAGGACGGATATGAGGGAAATGGTTACACATGAGACAGCCACGGACGGAGCAGGGGCCACATATCAGTACCAGTTGACCAACAGGGGCCTTATGTAAAAGGGCAATTTATGGGGACATCTGAGAAGTTTTTGGTGGATACAGGAGCAATGAATAGTTCTGTTGCTCATTCACTGGTCCCAGGGGCTGCTCTGTCTGGGCAAAATAACGTATCAGTGGGTTTCTCAGGAATTCCAGTAGTAAGCCCCATTTCTAAGCCACTGCCATTTACGATCGGCCCAATTACTGTGGACTCCCCATTTTTTCTTACTTCTAGTTGTGGCGAGAATCTGTTAGGATTGGATATATTAAAGAAATTGCATGCTCACATTTACTGTTCTCCTGATGGTGTTTATTTAACCATGCAGCCTATTGCTAAATGCACGTCTCAATGTTTTGTAAAAATGAAAATCTTCCACCTGAATTTTCCAAGATTCCCCAGACCCTTTGGGCAACAGGGGACACAGATGTGGGATTGTTAAAAATACCCCCTGTATCTATTACCTTAAAACCGAATGCACATTTGCCACGTATCCCACAATATCGGATTTCGCCAGAAGGCGAACGGGCCTTATTACAGATTATTCGTGACCTGATTAGGAAAGGAGTGGTAGAGGAAACAGCTGCTAATGTTTGTAATAGCCCCATTTTACCGATTTTGAAAAAGGCCCCACTGGACGGTGACCCCGACTATAGAGATACATATAGTTTTGTGATTGACCTCAGAGAGGTTAATAAAATAGTGATTCCCCAATATCCTGTGGTTCCGGATATCACTGCAATTCTTACTATGATTCCCCCTACCGCCCAGTATTTCTCAGTGATAGATTTGAAGAATGCTTTCTTTAGCATTCCAATCCACCCTGACAGCCGTCATATTTTTGGATTCTCATTATCTGGCCACAGTTTTAGATTTTGTCGTGCACCTCAAGGCTATACTGAGAGTCCTAGTATTTATAGCCAAGCACTAAAAGCAGTATTAGATGTATTAGTCCCACCTCCTGGTAATGTTCTCATCCAATATGTGGATGACATACTGGTAGCGTCAGACACAGCAGAAGGTTGCAAAGAAGCCACTGTAAAATTATTGACCCATTTAGCAGCTAACGGTAATAAAGTATCCTTATCCAAGTTTCAATATTGTCGACTGGAAGTGACCTATCTTGGTCATTTACTGTCGAAAGCGGGGAGAAGACTAACTCCTGAACGAATAACTGTTATTACTAACATGTCTGTGCCCCGTAATCAACGTGATGTTCGTGCTTTTCTTGGCATAACCTCTTACTGTCGCCAATGGATTCCTATTTTTTCTCTTCTGGCTAAACCCTTGTTGCATTTTATTACCAAAGATGTGCACGAACCTTTGCCCTGGACGGATGAATGTCAGAATGCTTTTGATTCTTTGAAATCAGCTCTTTGCTCCGCCCCTGTCTTGGGTACTCCGGACTACCGAAAACCTTTTGTGCTTTACGTACATGAGGTAGACGGTTGTTCACTTTCAGTGTTAACACAAGGTTTTGGCAGAAAGCAACAACCTTGCGCATATTTTTCTGCAGTATTGCATAATGTTGCCAGAGCCCTTCCTAGCTGTTTAAGGGCTACTGTTGCTGTGGCGGTGCCATTCGACAGTCGGAGGGGATTGTTTTAAATACTGACCTCACAGTGATGGTACCGCATGCTGTGGATATACTATTGAATCGAACAAAAACCCAGCACCTTACGAGTGAACGATTGACTGGTTACGAATTAACTCTATTTGTACCCCACATTATTATTAAACGATGTGCCACTCTAAGTCCAGCCACGTTACTACCCCTCCCTTCGAGTGATCAAAAGGACGATGTCCAAGATTGTGTATTTCGGACTGAAGAAGAAACGAAGGGACGAGTAGACCTCGCTGACACCCCTTTATCTGAACCTCAAGGGGAGTTGTATGTGGATGGCTCATTTTTTAAGTTACCAGATGGCACGACAACAGCTGCATATGCTATAACTACCCTCAGAACAGTAGTGGAGACCACTCGGGTTTCCCATCACTCAGCACTAGCAGCTGAACTAATAGCATTATTAAGAGCGTGTGAACTGAGAAAAGGTTTAAAAGTAAATATGTTTACAGACAGCCAGTACGCCTTTGGCGTGGCCCATAGTTTTGTGCGGCTGTGGAGGGAACGAGGATTTCTTACCTCCCATGGTCAGAGGAAACAACATGGCCCTTTGATTGAAAGATTGTTGAATGCTTTAACCTTACCAGAGAAGGTGGCCATTATTAAGTGTAGCGCCCACAAGAAAATCATTGATACTACAGGGGAGGGAAATGCCTTTGCCGCTCAGGTAGCAAAGGAGACAGCGCAAACTAAAATGTCTGTCATGTTCCCCAGTGTATCAGTCAGATGGGTGGCGGAGACAAAAGTGTTTGACAATACTATTGGAAGTGTTAAAGAACTACAGAAAGAAGCTACTCCTGATGAAATAATGAAATGGGAACAGAAAATAGGGAAGTTGGATAAAAACAATTGTTGGATTGATTTGACTGAAAAACATCGATGGCTTTTGCCCAATGCACTGGTGTATGCCGTAGTTGTAATGGCCCATGGTCCCGCTCACATTGGTGCAAAAGGTATTTGTGCATTGTTAGACCCTGTGTGGAAAAGCCCGAATATTCCAAAAATTGCTGCCCAGGTGGTTAAATACTGCATGGTTTGCTTACAGCATAATCCTGGAGGGAGGGAGACAGTCCTTAGTGGGAATTTTGCACCTCCTTCTTTACCGTTTGAAGTAATACAAATGGATTATATTCAACTCGAAAGGGTGAATAACCTTAAATATGTACTGGTGGTGGTAAGCGCTTTTAGTAAATGGGTTGAAGCATATCCTACTAAAGATAACACCGCTATGGCCACTGCAAAAGCCCTGATAAAAGAGTTCCTGCCCCGATTCGGTTTGCCTCGAGTCATTTGGACAGACAACAGGGTACACTTTAATGCAGAACTAGTCAAACATATTTGTAATGGTTTACAGGTAAAACATAAATTTCATGCAGCACGACATCCGCAGTCTGCAGGACTGGTGGGGAAATATAATGGTATACTGAAATTAAAGATGGCAAAAATTCAAGAAAGCACGGGTTTGAGCTGGCCTGATACTTTACCCCTAGCGTTAATGTCATTAAGAGTAACCCCCTATTCAAGATCCGGGCTGTCACCGTATGAGGTCGTTTTTGGTCGACCAGCTAATGTGTGGAATGTCCCAAGACCTAGGTCCTTCCGTGACATTGATTACCCCATGATGACAGATTATCTGTACGCTTTGGCTAATGATTTGCGTTCCATTCATCAACAGGTGTCAGCTGTATTGCAGCCACTGCCGGAGGGTCCCGGACATCGTTTGGAGCCAGGACAGTGGGTCCTCGTCCAAAATTATCAGCGGAAATCGAGTTTGGAACCAAGGTGGAGCCGTCCCTACCAGATTCTTTTGGCAACGCGGACAGCAGTGAAAGTGGACGGGAAGAAGCACTGGATTCATGTCTCCCACGTGAAGAAATCGCCCCTTCCGCTCCCTTTTGATCAGCAGAACCGAGGCGGAGTTCTAACACAAGAAGGAGAGCGGAGGTTGAGTTTTGTGCCTTTCTCAGATGCCCTTGAAATCGGTCAAGAGGAAGGATTGTTGATACCGCAAGGAGACAAATCAGCCCCAGTCCCTGAATCTTTTGATAAGGTTGATTCCTCAGACGCTTCTGAAAACCTTGTCGTACCGAATGTCCCTGCTGCTGTGTTGTTTCATGACCAGGAACAACCTGGCCATCTTCGATAAAATTTACGGCCCCGAAAACAACGCGTTTCCCCAGTTTCGGACTTTAGGAGATAGGGAAAGACTTGAGCTGCAGGGTTGGAGATAGCTCTTTACTGAGGTACTGAGCAAGACACTGGACTGAACCCGTTGAGAGCTTGGAACTGTCACATTGCTCTGTTCAGAAATAAAGACTGTGTTACATTAAGGGCCTAAATTGCAACGGTGGAATTAAAGTGAAGTTGTCCCTTTTTGATGAACAATAGGAGCCTGCCTGTGAGGCTCTAGACGGACACAGGGAGAAGAAACCCTCTGGCAGTTGGCTTGCACCCTTTTCCGAGTTTAGTTTGGACATTTAGTTAGTATGTACCCCTTTGCCCGATTTGCCCTTGAAGACGAGCGACCCCTTGCTCCCCGACCTTTCTCTGAAAATATTCCCATGTTTTCCGGTTAGGCTACCAGAGTGAAGGTAGCCTTTGTAATAATCATTGCAGTAATCATGATAATATTAATGAGTGTGTTTGTATATTTAGAATTTCAATATCCTATGCACAAGGTATTAGGTACTACAACAGCTCCGCCTGAACATTTCTTTTATACTTTGCCTCCCCATAAGGAAAGACAACGAGAAACGTATGCTAAAAATGTGTTTATTGAAATGTTACATGAAGCTCATAGCACCACAAATAAGACAAACTGTTGGGTATGTGGCCTTTTGCCATCTGTAATGCATCATCATGATTTGTTCATTTCTCTGCCATTATCACAGATAGCGAGCTGTGAGGCCTAGTTTCAGTTGCTATCTCTTATGTATCTACATTATGTAGCCGACCCCAAAAGATATACCGAAAAGGATTATGAAGCTGTTCTAAGGTATATAGAACAACATCAGGGATTTGATGCATTGGGAAACCAAGGAGAGGGATCTTTAGATCCAGATGCCTGTATGAATTTGTATACCACTTATGAAAATGCTACCTGGTTGAAGGAAGAAATGTTAGATTTTGAACATTATAATTCCACGCAATATTTCCAGTATTTTCAAGACCGTAATGTTACTGATGACAAGGCAATGCCAGTTCCCATTTTAAACAGTACTGCTTCCTTTTGTATTCAAGGTAAAGGTCATGTTAAGGTAGGAGACAGTAGATGTAACTACACCTACACTTTGCATACCAACAGTACCCCGTCCTTGACAACTCCGCCTAATGTGTATTTCGTATGTGGCGAAAACGCTTACACTTGGATTCCCCGAGGATGGGCAGGGCAGTGTTACCTGTCTTTCCTTCATCCTACAGGATATATAGCCCCTTCTAATTATCATAAGAATCATCAGCTGACTAAACGAAATTTAGATCTCTCTCGAGCTAGTAGAAGTATCGATACTGATAGTACTGATCAGACTGACACCGCATCACAGCAGTTTGTGGACATAGCAAAGGGTCTCTTTCCAATATGGGGTCCCATTTTTACCAGCAGAGACGTTAGACGTCTCTCCAGAGTGGTGGAAAATGTAGTTCAAACCACTGCTGGAATTCTGACTAATCTGACGGTAGAGCTTCATGCTACGAGGCTCGTTTCGCTTCAAAATCGGATGGTGCTTGACGTCATCCTGGCTGATCGAGGAGGAGCATGCCACGTGATCAGCAGCTCCTGTTGTGTGTATATCCCTGATTCTGCTCCAACTATACACTTAGCCATTCAGAAATTACATCGCTTGGCTGCGGAAGTTCATGCTGACAGTAGTACTTGGTCCTTAACAGGGTGGTTCTGGATCCTCTTGTCCACTTGGGGTTGCAAGATCTTTATGATCCTGGCTGGAGTAATTGGGGTGGTATTTACTTGTTGCCTGTGCCTATATTGTGGGCTAGCATGTTGCTCTTACTGCGCGGCCAAGCTTACTTCCTCGTTGACAGTTTCGCGCCAGGCGAAAATAGAGAAACAGTTAGTGCAGAAGGAAGTTACAGATCTAATGCAAATAGATGATGGTGTGTTTTTGGATTAAAAACCTGTTATTTCTTTGTATGTATATTGGCTACATCACACCAGAAAGGCTGTCTGAAGAAATATAAATCGATATTGTATAGTGTTGGCCTCATGTATCCAATATATTAGCATACCGCCTTAGGAAACCCCCCCCAGTGAATATACTCGAACCATGCACACATTAAGAAACTGGCCCTTTATGGAGAAACGCCATGTTGGTTTCATTTCCCTGTACCTCTTGCTCTTGCTAGGAAAATACGTCACCTGCTACTGTGTAGAGAGCGAGCCTGAGAGGTCGTCCTGGGCTATGAACGGACCATTGATTCAAACTTAGGAAACTCAAGGTCGCATCTGCCTTTCTTGTGGAATGAGCACATTGTTGCAGACGCCGTGCCTATACTCCCGTGCCCGAGAATTAATGGGAGGCACCTTTACTGACCTACCCCTGAAATAGTTTGAGCTGAGTTTCGAATCAATCAATTGTGCCTTATATGGGTTTTCCTGTTGGCTTCACGAGAAGTGGTACTTTTCCATGTACGGGGTTTTCATGAGATATGCTGAAAGTATAGATGCACTGCTTTGAATGTAAGCCAGCAGTCTCCTCTGCGCACTTTTTGGGTGAAGGCGAGAGAGAGGCTCCCCTATATAGGGCGCTTTGCAAAATAAACAATTGAACCTTCCCCATTGCCGACTGACTTATTCTTGGTAAATAAGGTATATGGGCTATTGGTAAGTATAGCTCTATGGTATATTTTTTCTAGTACTTCAGCTGCAGTGGCAGCAGCGGCAGGGAAAAGGCAATGCAGCGCAGCACAGGAAGACAGAAAAAAGGGAAAAAGACAGAAATAAGACAAAAAAAGGAAAACAGGAAAAACAGGCAGAGAGAGGCAAAGACAAAAAGAGGAACACACACACAGTTCAGACTAACAGAAGAGCAGGCTCTAACACTACACCACCAGGGATGAGGTGCAGGCAGGAGCCTGCGGGTGGAGGAGGGCCTCGAGCACCTACATGGGACACAAGAAGACACTGAGGGCAATGCCTTAACGGCGGAGCTGCACAAGGGAAGAGCAGTTACACTGACCAGGAAGTCAGAGGTCTTGCTCTCCTTGGCATGTAGCGCCCGCCATTAAGTAGAGGTGGAGGGTGAGCAGCTGGGAGGGGGGAGCACACTGGTCTTAATATTGGTGCTGCCTCCTATGTACTCCACCCTTGTACATAGGGGGCTGCATCAAAATTAATGGGTGTTGCAGTGGAACGCCAACCGAACACCCATTGCCCACCCCTTTCATGCTAACCATAGCATGAAAGGGGGCCTTATGTACGAGGCAGCGTTGAGCCACTATCACCACCTCAACATTGGTAAAAATAACGCTGTGGTGGCGATAGGAGGTTATACATATGCCCCCATATATTTTGTTTTGGAGTTTTTCAGTTCCAATCCACTCTCTGTACAACACATGTTAATATGGTTTAAAAGCTGTAGGAGGCCCTGGGGAGACTTAGAAAGTAACAGAGTGTAAGCCTCAAAAAGGAGGGCTGGCACCCTCCTACCACCCAACTTTGAGGACTCACCCTGTCCTTATTCAGGTACTTTACCACCCCATTAAAGTACCTGGCCTTTCAAGTAAGCCCTCAGGGCAAGCCTTGCACACCAGCTAAAGAGCACCTGGATATCCTCACAAGTGATTAGCCTGCTCTGAAACACCGATAACATAGTATCCTGAAGTCAGCCTCCTTTGCATGCTCCCTGGGTACAGTATATCAGGTGTTAGCACAACTCTGTAAAGCAATTACTGAGCATGTGCTCTTTCAGAATCAGACTATATATCCCATCAAAATCTCTCACTCTGCTGCCCTCCACCTAACCATTTCATGCCTTCCTGGATTATAGACAAAATCCACCCAAGACTGGTTAGACTTTTTGTAACTGTCCCTGAACCTGAAGCGGTACTTCTCTGGGATAATATCAAATTTGGTGATAAGGGTTGCCTCGAGGGAGCATACATCATCTGGTCGGCTACATCTAGGGACAGCAAGGTATCCCTCCTGACAACTGGCATGCACTTTCATAGACTTGCTCCTGAGTTCCCCTCTGGGACTCTGTGTATATGCAGGGCTATCTCATATACTGCAAATCACTTATCAATATTGTCTTGCACCACATAGCTATGCACCAGGTCTTTGGGAATGTGGACCATTTTGCCTCCTCTAAGCACCTATGTGTGGCTGCCATCATCTTCACTGGTATTTTGTGACCTATCTAGCTTTAAAGTCCAGCTCCTTCTAACTCCCTCTCCTCCAAGTCAAATATTTTCTCATCCAGGAACAACTTTCCTTTCGTCTGCAGCCAATCTTGGCTGGTCCAGATGAAGCTTGAACTCCATGTCAGTTCTCCTGTCCTCCAATTTCGTAGGGGACAAGTTGTGGGATATCACAATGCTTTCTGCTCTGGATCCAGCAGGGAACTCACTCCTGTGGGCCCTCCACTCTCCTCTGGAGCCATGGTTTGTAGGTTCTCTCCTTCCTTCTCCATGTCACCCTCCTTTTCCACATCCTCCTTTTCCTCCTCCTGTTCCTGTGCTGTAGATGGAACCGAGTGGTCCTTCTCCCAGGCTCTGACGGCTACCTGGTACTCCTGTTTCTTGGAGCCTTTGCTACCGGCAGCACCCTTTCCCTGCACTATTTGCGCTCTGCCACAGTTAAGCTTTCAAGGTTGCAAAGATACATCCTTATGGTTACACAATATCACAGGTGCAAAGAGGCAGGAATTAAATCTGGAAAGAGGAAAAAATGGCAAATCCAAAACTATGGAGAATCTTTAATGATGGATTCTGATGTCAGAGTATTACAAGAGATTTCTGGCTTTACACAAGTCACTGAGTGGCACTGCACAAACACAAATAAAGGATCCAACTGAACGCCAATATAAGAAATTGGGTTAGTAGCTCAATGGGGTGAAATCTGCACTCCAGTAATAAACTCATTCCTTGTCAGGGTGAACCACAAAAAGTCACTAAATAAGCTTGTGCTTAACCCTCTAGTAGCTTTGCACAAAAGCAACCAGGCTTAACTCAGAGGCAATGCGTAACGTATTTATGCAGCACACAAACAGTAAGCAAGTGAAAGTACAAAGTGATAACTGCAGATATCTGTTCACGCGGTACTGGGTCATTGCTATAGAGCACCAGTTAGATACAAGGACCAGGTTCCTCCCAGTGTGGAGTTCATCTTCTCTGAGTCCAAGTCCACAGGAGGAGTCTCAAGGGGAACTTTGCAGTGGCAGGGGCCGAGAGGAGATTGTTGTTAGCATGAAGGGTCAGTCACCGCTGGAGTGTCACATTGGTAGGAGATGTGGGCAGTTGCTGCTAATGCCAGGAGCCCACTTGCAGTCATGAGGAGCCTGAAACACCTGCCGGTCAGTGTCATAGTAGGAGGAGTACACTATACAGTCAATGGTCCAGGACCTGAAGAGGACTCACTCTAGCACCTGTTTGTGATAAGGACTCACTCCAGCTGAGGCCAGCAGTAGGGCTCAGGTAAGTCTGGTTGGTGCTGGTCAGCTGGGCAGTTGCAGGTACGGCATCTGAAAGCTTGTTGTGCGCCTGTAGCTCAGACAGGAGCTGAGTCAACTGACATTTGTAGTCACTTCTGGGGATCAGGAGTTCAAGGCAAGCAGGCCCAGTCTTCCTTCGTCAGACAGCAGCACTCTCCTGCTTCTGAATCTTCCATAGGGACAGGAGTGTCCTGATGAGAGATTCTGAGGGAGCCATTCTTATACCCAGTGCCAGATTTTGTGTGGGACCAATCACTGACCAATTACCAAACTAGTTCTGGACAGTTATGTCCTCTTTGTTATGTTATGTTATGTTATTTTAATTTATACAGCGCGCAGCTACTCGGAAGTGTCCCGGCGCTAACAGCAAAAAGGCAGAAGATGCACAATTACCAATTAAAACAGTAGGGTTTTTAAAGCTTTCTTAAACAGAAGAGGATCCTGAGTGGCTCTCAAAGCCAAGGGCAGCGCATTCCAGGCCAGACAAGCTTTGCGCACAAAGGAGTTCCCCCCAATCGCTGACGTTTAAACTTCGGAGTCTGCATCAGCAGCTGTGAAGACGAACGCAGCTGTCTCCCTGGTGTATAAAAAGCAAGTCTCTTCTGCAAATAGGTAGGACCGAGACCGTAAAGGGCCTGTTGCACAATTGAGAGCATTTTAAATTTCAGGCGAATTTCGACAGGAAGCCAGTGTAATGACCGTAGAAGAGCCCGGGCACTGTGCCTGGATAACAGCCCCCCTAGGAGTCTGGCATCCGAGTTTTGAACCACTTGTAGTTTCTTCACAAGGAAACCTGGGCTGCCAACTAGGAGGGCGTTGGCATTATCCAAGCGAGAAAGAATAAATGCCCGAACAACCGTCTCTCTGGCCAGGCTCGGCAAGAAGGGCAGAAGCTTTCTCAAACTTTTCAACACACCAAAATAGGTGCCAGCCAGTTTTTTTACATGCGTTACAAAATTCAGATTCTCATCGAACCAAAACGCCAAGGTTTTTGGCGGCAACCCTAATCTCAGGCGGGCAAGGAAAACCAGGAGGCCAGAATCTCCCTCTGAAATCCGGAGAAAAAGAACCAAACAGCAGTACTTCAGACTTTCCCTCATTACATTTGAGCTGTGCATTGGCCTGCCAATAAAAGACCGATGACAAGCACTGATGGGGTCTCTTAACCGAGTCCTCCTCCTTGCTCCAGGTAAACAGCAGCTGGGTGTCATTGGCGTAAGACATCACCTTAGCCCCCAGTGACTCAGCCAGAGAAATCAGCGGAGTCACGTAGATGTTAAATAACAGCGGGCTAAGCAATGACCCCTGCAGAACCCCAGTGGAAACCCTCATGGGGTTTCCAGGGTTTGGCTCCAAACTGGCTGGGGGGACAGAGCCAGGGAAAGGTCTGGTGTCAGTTTCATGGATGTATACTTCAGCAGGGTCCTTTGAAGGGTAATTAAGGATGAGCACACCTCCTCCCCAGGCATCCTACCCAGAGGACTCTACACCCAGACTCATTTTTTCCCATGTCTGGAAAGCATAAACAACACACCACAGGAGAGCCATTCATAGTGATGTGATACTGGACATCAGCAGAAAGGCACATTTGGTTTAGGCAGAAACTTTCAAAAACGTGACATCTTCAGAAATGTATCTTAAAACCCAGCTATACCATTACAAAATATTTTAAATTACAATCCAAATCAGAGCAGGAAGTAGTTCTTTATCTGTTCCCAAACTGTAGTTTCACTTATTAAGTTTAATAAAGTAACCCAGTGTTATTCTATGGGAGAGTGACCAAATGCCTGAAATGGTTGCTTAGAAACTACTCAGGATGGTCATATAGTGTGTTATAACTCCTTTATTTAGATGTATACAGTTGTTTTACTGTCAAATTGAACAAAGTCTTTGTTCTGGTGTTCCAGCATCTTCTTCTTTTTCAGGTTCTTCGGAGTTCCTCCCCACCAGCACCCTCGACAGAAACAAAGAAGCAGGAAAGTGTCTGGTCTTGTTTTATAGAAGTGGAGGTTACTCATCCTACTATGGGGAGGGGATGCATGTTACCTATCAAACAACTGTTAGACTGGTTTTGGCCCTTGTGTCCCTCTTCTCTTTTATTCTACAGAGCAAGGCGCCTATCTTTTCACCCTTCTTTCTTTGGCTTATACTCTCTTCTCTCTCCCCCTTTTCTTCTTTTTTTTTAAGTTCCTTTCTTGGGGGTATCTTTTTCTTTCTTTCTTGTTCTTTGCACCCCCTTTTTCTTTTCTTTTTCTCCTCCCCTCACCTCCACACTTCTTTTGTATTTTGGCACTAGTGTTGGTTTCGTTCAAAGAAATGGGCACACACCTGATGGAGCAACGCCCCTCCTGGGAATGCGGCGGGAACCGTCTGTTGACTGGCAGCGAGGAGACTCCTCCTCGGCTGGGGCTTCCTGTGTTCTCGTGGACAGCACCGGCTCACTCTTCTCCGCTCTTCCCGAGTTCCTCCTCGAGACGTTCTTTGGTGCGGCTTCCTTCTGCGTCCCACCCTTGGTCTCCGTCTTCTCTTTCTCCTTGCTCTCAGTGCGACCTTCCATCTCCCTTTTGATCCGGGTCAGACATAACGACGTGACTCCTCCCCTGTGCCTAACTTCAGGGCCAGGCAAGGAGGAACGGACTGGCTGCTGCGTTGCCATCACCAGTTTGGTGACCAGGAGTAATAGACTTTCTACAGTGAAAAACAACATTTTGAGTTTTTCACTATCAGGACATCTAAAACTTAGGTACACATGTCCTACTTTTTAAATACTATGCACCCTTCCCTAGGAACCTTTAGGGAATACGATAGGGGTGACCTATAAATATTAAAAGGAATATTTAGGCCTGGCAAAACGTTTATTTTGACAGGTTAAAATTGAAGTTTTAACCTGTACTACAGGGTGCAGTGGCAGGATGGAGGCATTTGTTACAGGGCTACTTTAGTTGGTGGAACAATATTTGCTGCAGACAACAAGTAGAATTTAATTTGAAGGCTCCTGATTCATGCACAACCATTTACTAGGGACTTTTGAGCACATTAAATGTGCCAATTAGGTGTATTCCAATTTTACCAAGTTTAAGGGAGGTCTACCCTGCCCTTGCAGCATCCAAACTACAAAGAATAAAGGATTGCTTCTGACAATATTGTTAACATATAACACTCTCTTCATTTTTCACAGTAGGGTTGAAAGAAGTGGCCCTTACGGGCCACCGGGTTACTTACAACCACCTACTATGCTTTCCCAAGAATGAAGAGTCCGTCAGACAGTAGAGAATACAAACTTACATTTTATTAGCAATACTCTACAGAGGAGTCCATCAAGACCTGCACCCTAATATGTCTGGCGAGGGACTGACCCCTCAACAGTCCACAGTGAGTAATCATTTCTCCCAAGGAGCCTCCAACCACGCCCACAATGGAAAACTATCGGCCTGGGCCAAACATGAACAAAGACGCAAAGTAGGATGAGCTAACACCTGCCAGATGGGTACATGTTATCAGGTATTGAAGGCTACAGTCCTGTGTTTCAGCATCTCTCCACATGGGAGCAGAAACTACAAATTCGGATAGGTATGCGAAGGCAGAATGGCCTATTCATTAATAAGTCGAAAAATAGCCTTGAACAGAAGAGAAAATAATAACGAAATACAGTGTTCTGCTGAGGCGAGCTATACGAGTAATGAGACCTAAATCAGGCCCAGTCTAAGCAGCCTAATAGGGATTACGAAATGCAAAATGGAGTCCCACTCTCTAACTGTAGTCTGCACATTACAGGGATAACTCAGTGGGTTTCATAACGTGAATACAAATGGCATCCATTTAGCCACACACTGCTAACCTAATATAGCATGAAATGAGTGCATTGCAGGGATGGGAATTTGAAACCTAACAGGGTGATCAAAGTTTTGGGATTCACAGGTCGAAGTCCCTGTTTTCCAAAGCCAAAGTCCTGAAGTAGAGCCTGATTTGAAGCACTCCTCCCAAGGAGGATCTGCGCCTCGATGACACTATCAGCTTTCCCAAAGACAGTTACCCTGTGTTAATCTCTGTTCGACCTGGCTTTCTCAGCGGGTTTATTTCCAGACTTTTTGGCCTCCTGTTTTTGACCCTGTTTTTGTTGGTTTTATGACTCTGGGCACTTTACCACTGCTAATCAGTGCTAAAGTGCATATGCTCTCTGTGTAAATTGTTATTGAGGATTGGTGTTTCCATGGTTGGCTTATTTGACTTACTACTAAGTCCCTAGTACGGTGCACTCTGTGTGCTCAGGAATGTAAGTCAAATACTGCTAGTGGGTCTGCAGCACTGGTTATGCTGCCCACACAAGCAGCCTTGAAAAAGCTTCTTAGACCTGCCACTGTTATGTTATATAATGTAATTTATAGAGCGCATGGCTGTTCCGGCCGAGGGGCGTCCCAGCACTAGAATGCTGGAGGTGACGGTAGGCGAGGAGATGCATATGCAGTGTCTGTGTGCAGACTGATACTGCCATGGCAACCTGGCAAGTGCACCCACTTTCCAGGCCCTAACCTTCTCTTTTTCTTACATATGAGTCACCCCTAAGGTAAGCCCAAGGTACCATTGTGGACAGGGTGCAGTGTATGTGAAAGGTAGGGCATATCCTGATGTGTGTTACATGTCCTGATAGTGAACTACAGTGAACTTTCTTTTTCTTTATTGAAAGGCTATTTTTCCCATAGGATAGAATGGGAGTTTATTTATGACATCTTATAAATATAACTTCCCACTGGGAGAAGATAGGAAGGTGACGTTTAGTATGCATGAACTTAGAATCTAAAGATGCATCTTTTAGAAAGGATGATTTTTACATTCTGTGTTTCAAAATACCAATTTTAGAAAGTAGGTATTTTCTTGCTTAGCCATCCTGTGTGCCTCTGCTGGTTTGTGGATTGACTGCCTGGCTTTGGAGTGACAGGGGCTGGGCATGTGCATTACTGTAGACAGCCACTGTGGGGGGCTTGACATGTGTCCTGCCTTTCCTGGAGGAGTCAGGGCTGGGCTGAATAGACTTAGGCTGTATTTAAAGTAGGGGTGGAGATTTCCTTTCACCTGATTGGGCCTGGTCTGCCTTACACACTGCTGTGTCCATTTCCTGCCGGGAAGCTGGACCAGAGAGGACAGACTGGTTTTAACTAAGCACAGAGCCTCTGTGACACAAGGGAACAAAGGAAAATGCTGTATAAATATTGGGGCCCAATCCAAGAACCTTAGATTACTTCTGGACTCAAGAGGAGCCTCTGCCAAGGAGAAAAGCTGGGAAAGCTGAAGGAGAAGTACTGCCCCTTTGTGGTGTGCTGTGTGGGGTTGGCCTGCAGTGGCTGTTTCTGCCAAGGAGACAATAAAGACTTTGCTGTGTGATGTGTCTCCAGCTTGAAGAAGATCTCCAAGGACTTGAGGTAGAGCTTACCTCCTGTTCTGAAGTCTCAGGGACACAAATACTTCACCACCAGTCCCTGAACTTGCTTGCTGGGAGTTCTGACCGCCAAGAGGTGCCTGTTGCTGTGTTGGACCTCTGGAGGTTGTTACTGCTGTTAAGAGCTGGAAAAGAGACGCAACGAACAGAAGCGCGACACACCTACACCCGTTTCCAACACATCACTACCGTGCCACTGAAGAAACCCGCGCAATATCTGCCACAGTTGGATAAATGCTGCACGTCGAATCCGTGCACTGATCTCCAAAGCCTGAGATCACCGTATCAATTCTGACACAGGTCCTGCTGTGCGACTGATAGAAACAACGCATCATGGAACTGCAGCTGGAAAACAGATGCAATGAACAGAAGCGCGACACACCTACACCCGTTTCCAACACATCACTACCGTGCCACTGAAGAAACCCGCGCAGTATCTGCCACAGTTGGATAAATGCTGCACGTCGAATCTGTGCACTGATCTCCAAAGCCTGAGATCACCGTATTAATTCCGACACAGGTCCTGCTGTGTGGCTGATAGAAACAACGCATCATGGAACTGCAGCTGGAGAGACCAACGCAGTGCTATTGCCGCATCGAGAACCAATGCATCCCCGATCCCCACACATCGCACCCGGACGGCAAGACTAGAAGTAATAAACCAACACATCACCTCCCCTTCAGTAAGAAACCAACACATCACCTCCCCTTCAGTAAGGAATCAATGCATCACCTTTTCTAAGGTAAGAAACCAATGCATCACCTTCCCTGGGCATAAGGAACTGACGTGTCAACTTCCTTGCGGCTGTTTTTGTTTATAATTTTGGCGCATCCAAGGTACTTTGTGTTGAAAGTGTTGCATCTATAGTTTGCTATGAACAGAATTGTTTTTGCCTCCTAAAAGTTACATTTTGATTACTGTATTGTGGATTTTTTTCAGTTTGGTCTTGTTTGGTTTAGATAAAGATTACCTTTTTTTCTAAACTGGAGTTGTGTCCATTTGTGTGTTTTGAATATATTACCCTGTGTGTGCACAAATCTTTACACACTGCCTCTGAGATACACTTGTCTGCTCATACCAAGCTAACAGGGAGGTGAGCAGGGGTTATTTTAGACGTGTGTCCCCTTACCCTGACTAGGAAGAAGAGTCCCTACTTGGACAAAGGTACAAACCATTGCCAACTGGAGACCCTCATTTCTAAAAATCACATTCAGCTTCTCCAAATCTGAAATATTGTCCTGAGATTCCATGATTTACTTTACATATTGTCCTGCAGTCTTCTCATTGTGATTCTTGAGTCCATATGTGAAGAAATAAGCTACCTATGTTATAGTCATGTCTTTTCATTCTTGCTTCAAAGTCACCTTGAAGGAGGTCCGAGTTGTTTATAAAACTGGAGCTCTAGAAGTAAAACTGAAAAACACATGTCAGTACACACAACTGATTTAATGAGATTACCATTTTAGCTATGTTAAAATGTAGTACTCATTGCTTATTGTCCATGAGATTCTTATAGTTGTGTTTCATATGTCGTTTCTAAAATTAATTTAGAATATTTTGAATATCGTGACTTACAACCTCAGCTTGTTATTTTTTTAATTGTTATTGCATATTTGATATTGCAAACTGCAACTGACTTTTTGCAAAGTGATTCAGATTTTGCAAACCAATCTATGTACCAATAGGTCAGTTTGCAAAATCACCATTCAGAGTGGGTCGCACCTCAACGTACTTCATCAACATTCACTAGGTTCATTGCAAATTGTGACTCACTCCAAATGGATGCTATCGCAAGAATGGTAGCCTTCTGTGGTTAGCATATATACACGTCCGTGATCAATTTTTTATTAATGCAGCCCATTTTCATTGAAGAAATGTGTGTGATTTAATTAGCAAAATATACTTTAAAAAATATATTTGTTTAAGAGTTGTAAGTGGGTCCCTAGACCACTGCCCAGTCCTACACAAACGTATTTTTCATTCATAAAAAGAAGGGTTTCCACCATTGAGGAGTCAGTAACCTATCTACAGCCTGCAAACAAAATTGAGGTTGCAAACCATTAATACATAGTATTCAAAACCACAGTTTGAGTTTGGAATGTATGCCCTAAACATGCCCTTTCCAAACTGTGATTCTGCATGCATTTCTAAATCCATTCTGTGATTCAGTAAACGCATACCAAAGAGCAAAATTTATTAAATAAATGTAAAAATGCTATTCAGCAGTTGTTTCTTTTGGGCACTGTTGGAACGTTGAAGTTGAAGTTGAAAGGAATTTATTGAGCGCACGATGACCAGGCGGTCATAGGGACA
The DNA here is from genome assembly GCF_964261635.1 of Lissotriton helveticus. Lineage (NCBI taxonomy): Eukaryota > Metazoa > Chordata > Amphibia > Caudata > Salamandridae > Lissotriton > Lissotriton helveticus. The sequence goes on along the minus strand of NC_136063.1, from coordinate 1,006,594,203 downwards.
GATGTAAAAGGAAGAACTACTCACTCAGCAAACGCTTGTGAAAACAGCCAGGTTTTCAGCAGTTTGTGGAACTCCATATAATAAGCTGTGGTTCTGATTGTAAGCGGTAAGGAGTTCCAAAAAACAGGGGCCAAATAGGAAAAACACCTACCACCATGTTTCTTCCTTTTAAAGCGGGGGACCTGCAATAGGTTTTTAGTGGAGGAACAAAGATCACGATTGGGAATGTAAGGCTTAAGTTTGATCGACACAAATGACGGGGCGGATCCAGCTAATGCCTTAAAGATCAAACAGCCAAGCTTAAACAAAGAACGTTCAGTGAGGGGTAACCAGTGGAGGGATTTAAGAAGGGGAGTAATGTGATGAGATTTAGGAACCTTAAAGACTAGTCGTGCTGCTTGATTTTGAATGAGTTGAAGACTGCGAAGCTTGTAGGCGGGTATACCGACATACAGAGCATTCGCGTAATCAAGACGCGAGATAACCATAGCTAGCAAGATCGATTTAAGTGCCTCAGTAGAAAAAAAACGGATATCTTGCATATGATATGCAAATTAAGAAAACAAGAGGACACCACCGCCCTAATTTGCTGATGCATAGAGAGGTCACTGCTGACTTTGATGCCTAAACTTTTAACAGTGTGAGAAGGGGAGGGAGGAGAGCCAGGAGAAGGGGGCCAGAAAATTGAAGACCAGGGATTAGGAGCACCACCAGTAAGGACCAGCTCGGTCTTATCTGGATTGAGCTTGAGATGGTTCGTGCTCATCCAGTCACTAATAAAGGTCATAACAGATTGAAAGTTAAGAATAGAAGAAGCAGAAGATGAGATATTAAAAATAAGCTGAAGATCGTCAGCGTAATTGAAAACGGTGACGTCCAGTTTATGAAGAGCCAAAATAAGGGGAAGAATATAGAGATTGAAAAGAAGGGGAGAAAGAGAAGAACCCTGGGGGACACCAGAAGTGATAGGGCAGGCTGTGGCTGAAAAGCCAGCTAGATGAACCGCCTGATAACGGTTCTCCAGAAATGAAGAAATCCAAGCTAAGGCAGGTCCCCGTAGGCCAGCACTCTTGACACTGTCGACCAAGATAACATGGTCGACTGTGTCAAATGCGGCCGAGAGATCCAGGAGGACCAAGGCCTGGAAGGAATTCCCGTAGGAGCCACGTCTAAGTTCATCAAGAACCGGAAGAATGACGTACTCCGTCGAGTGCACAGGACGAAAGCCTGCTTGATGGGAATCCAAAGAATGAGAGGCCTCAATGAACTGGCTAAGACAGGAAGTGACGTGGCTCTCTAAGAGCTTCCCCAAAAAGGGAAGTAAAGAAATAGGACGAAAACTAGTGGGAAGGGAGGGGTCGGCCCCTGTCTTCTTCAATATGGTACGTGGCTCAATGGTTAGAGCGGCAGACCCTGATGCAGAGGTCTGGCCTGGGAACAGGGTTCAATTCCCGCCTCGGCGGCTCTTGGACTCAATTTCCCCGGACCTGATAATTCTCGCCCCGGTGCCTAGTCTAATCATGGGTCCCACTCTGTGACTCTGGGCAATAGCTTGCTTAATCTCCACAACGGCCCCAGCAGCGCTTGGATGCCTGGCTTCACCTTGGGGGTGCCCAGGAGTGGACATTTCACAGGAAAGCCAGGATGGGTTCCACAGCGGTTTGAATACAGCGCCACAAGACCTCTGGGTAGAAGTGTGCTATATAAATACAAACACATTTACAATATAGGTATGACTTTAGCAGATTTGAAAAGATCAGGGTCCACCCCCAATGTGAGAGAGTTGTTTAACAAAGATAGGGGAGGGTCAGTAGGTAAGCTGGACAACTATCAGTGGGAGAGCCCGATTTAACTTTGGAAAGCAGAATAAAAAAAAATTCCCTGGAAATATGAGGAAACTGGTCCAAGGATTGAGTATTGGGCTGAAGAACAGGACAACAAAAATTGGGAGAGAGGAAAGGGGGATATTTGCTTTAATAGTGATAATTTTCCCAACTAAATACTCATTGAGAGAATTACAAAGAACTTGTGAGGGAAAAGGTTTAGGGATAGCCTTGTGGATGTGGCAAGATCGTGGACAATAGAAAAGATATCCTTAGATTTATGTGAGGAAAGGAGAATTTTGGATGTAAAGTAAACCGATTTAGCAGAAAGAATAGATTTTTTATAATCATTAAGCAAGGTGCGATAAATGGATTTTAAAGTGGGGCAATAGCCAAGCCTCCAGTGGCGTTCCGCGCGTCTAAGAGCCAGTTTTTTTAATTTTAGCTCAGGTGAGAACCATCTATTAGATTCATGAAGGTGTCGAGTTTTCAATAACTTAAGGGGCGCCAGCTGGTAACAAGCAGAGGAAAGCCAATGGTTAACTGCCGTGGCCTGGTCATGGAGTGAAAGCCCAGCTAAATCAGGACGAGAGGACGAAAGAGAGGAACCAAGGAGGTACTTGTCCACACGTCCCCAATTGCGAACTCAGGTGTTAAGGGGAAGCGTTGATTTGCCCATCTCCTTAAGGTCAAGAATAAAAGAGATGAGATGGTGGTCGGACCAAAGACAAGGACTAATAATTGGAGTGGAAATATCTAAGTTGGCCAACCAAACCTGGTCTAAAACATGACCATGGATATGGGTAGGAAAATGTATATGTTGGTCAAAATTCAAATTACAAAGAAGGTCAGTAAAATCTTTAGAATGAGAATCCTCCCGGGGGTCAGAAGGCCAAAAGTTGAAGTCGCCTAACACTAGAAGGCGAGAGTTGTCAACAACTAGGTTGGCGAGCAGTTCCCCAATTGCATGAGTAGAAAGGGGCATAGTGTGCGGGGGATGATAAAAAAGGGCACAAATTAAAGGAGCAGTAGTAGAGCTTGATCTAATAACAATATGATCTACCGATGGAATAGCTAAGGAAGGAATCTCCAAGAAATGGAGTTTCGAATGAATAATAATCGCTACGCCACCTTCAGATTTCCCTGCGGGCCGGTCAGAGCGCAAAACGTAATAAGGATCAGGGACGGCCACAAGGATATCAGCAGAGGAATTAAGAGACAGCCAAGTTTCAGTTAAAAACAGCATTTCAGTCCTAAAAAGATCTAAAAAAGAAGATAGCTCAAGCTGATGCTTTACCAGGGATCGAGTGTTAAGTAGATAGGCTGACAGGGTCTTCGGGGCAGGCTGTTTTGAGGAAAATAATAAAGGAAGAGAGTGTCCAACAAGGGGCAAAGAACATGACAAAGGACTTAACAAGGGACGAGGGTGTGCGGAAAAATTGGCGTTTGAAATACCTAGTTCTTGAATTCTTAAAAGGGTATGGTCCAAGGACGCCCAATTGGCCTGCAGGGCCAAAAGTTCTTGAAAAGAATAACTGAGAAATTGAGCAAGGTGTCTTGCCCCTTGTCCCGGCAAGTCACGGACGGGCGCAGACGGGCTTACCTTTGGCTTACCTTTGGCGCGCTAGTGGCGCGCCCGCTGCGTGCGTCCGCTGCGCGCGATGTAAGGCATGTGGGTTATGTAAGCAGGGGAGCAGAAGGTGTTGCCGGAGACTATGCCCCCCAGAATCAGGTGTTTCCTAGGCCTCCTCACACGCCCTCCGCTCATTCAGGCAAGCCTGCGTTGGACCGGGGCGGTGAAGATGAGAAAACCGGGACTGGGAGCCGAGATGCCGGCAGGAAGACAAGTTACCTACAGGCAAGTAAAAAAGAAAAGATCGCCAAAGTGTAAGGGGGTTGCTAGGCTAAACGAAAGATAGCAGCTCCCAGACTTATGCCGCCCAAGATAAAAAGACAAGTTACCTACAGGCAAATACAAAAGAGTCGCCGGGATGTATGAAATATAATGCTGAACTTGCAAAACCTGCCCTACAGGTAATGCTTGATGCCATTTTTTTAATTAAATGAATATTTTGTTTTATTGGAAGATAGTTTATTTAATTTTTATAGTTAACTAAATAAGACTAAGAGCAAGAGTGTTACAACATTTCGGGCCTTCTTGGGCATGCAGAAACTATCAAGCTGCAGCGCTTAAGGGAGACTACGCGCACACCTACCTGCCACGAACGGACTCGCTATCCCAGGGGGCCGCTGACCACGCCCGCACCTGGCTGCCTCATTTAAGGACCTCGCCGCTCCAGCTTCGTGGGAGCCGCAGCGCTTGAGGGAGACTACACGCACACCTACCTGCCACGAACGGACTCGCTGTCCCAGGGGGCCGCTGACCAGACCCGCACCTGGCTGCCTCATTTAAGGACCTCACCTCTCCCGCTTGGCGGGAGCCGCAGCGCTTGAGGGAGACTACGCGCACACCTACCTCCCATGAATGGACTCGCTGTCCCAGGGGGCCGCTGACCACGCCCACACCTGGCTGCCTCATTTAAGGACCTCGCCGCTCCCGCTTTGTGGAACGCGCGTGGGCGCGCGCCGGGCGAAACCTGGGCCAAGGGCGGGCCCGTTTAAGCCCGTTGTAGCCCAGGAGAGATCTCTAACATCTTGCAACGGAGCCGTAAGTACTGTGACATTATAAATTGTACTGATTGGGGATAATGGCAGCCCGAAGGGGTATGAAACCGACTGCGGGAGGAACAGTAGCTGGGACATTGGACCAGTTTATTTTACGTGCATCATCTGTTCCGGAACATGAAATAGCCATAACGGAACGTCGTCTTTCTTTGGACCCGGCATCCACTAAGAGATCCTCATTGGGACCTTTGGCTCAAGCCCGTACACCAGACTATGATCAACCAAGGGTTCATATGATAGGCTCTTTTGGGGGTTCAGGAATACAAAATAAAGAAATTGCAAATACAACAGATTTGAATGGCCGTTTGTTGTCTAATCTGACCTTAAATAGGTCGCCTGTCGTCGAAGAGGCTGAAACCATTTTTGACCCTGACGTCTGTAATGAAGGAGTTATTCCTAAAAAGAAACGGACGGGTGCAGTCTTACGTGGCAGGAAGCCCAAGCAGCCACAACTCAATAATTCCAAGGGTTCCCCCACTGTAGAATTAACGGAGAAAGGGCCCCCTCCAGCGAGTAACGTTGTCGAAGTTGTTAATACTACATATATAGCTTCCCCAACTCAAGAATTGTTGTTGGAAAAACTGAGTACAGTTATATTGTCCTCACTAAAGCCTTTAGAAGGAAGACTGACATTAATTGAGCAAAGGCTACAAAAAATCGAGGAATTAACTAGGAAGAATAAGGACTATATGGAAAAAACAATGATGAATCCAGTACAAACTCGAGTACCAACTGTCTCAGATGGGCCACCGCCTTCTAACTATATCCACCCTAACAATTCTTTACCAAACACCTCGGTAATCCCCACTCAACAACCACTAATTGCCCAATCATGTAACAACGGCAATAGAGCTGCTGATGAACTACGACTTTCGGAAGTGGTAAAAATGAAAAATCCAGAGAGAGACTCATCAAATCATTCTAAAGCTGACTATACTAAGCCTGAGTTAGCGCATACTGACTTACCCCCGGAAAGTGCCCCCTATGTTGTTGTTCTATTTTGGGTACCTAAATTGGGAATTAACAGATCTGAGTCGTACATGGAACTAAAAAACAAATCAATCTATTGGCTTAATAATAACAGACCATTGCCAAGGAATGTCCAAAGTCAAATCCTGTTTGCCAGAAGAGTGGAGCAGGTGGGACACAGACCTAAAGATGTGGATGGGGACTGCATAGTCATTAATTTTAAGGATCGAAGGGTAGTTAATCATGTTTGTGGGGGCTTTTTTAGGAGTTCCAAGTGTATAATTCAGCCCTTCCAGCTAAGTTATTTTTATCCGCCCCCTACCTCTATTCCTACCCGTCCACAACTTGGAAATTTGAGTGAATGGCAAATTCAACATGGGAGCATGAGAGTTGGTGAGGGAATGTGGGGAAATGAGTATCAGCTAGGTTTCCCAGTCAGTAATAGGTACAGTGTATTGGACCAGGTAGATTGACCACCATCGCTTCTCCCATTTCCTGTACTTCACATTGTAGAGAAGCAGAGTATCAAAAGTAAAGGAGGAACTCCTGGGGCAAAAGAATATTTAGTGCCTAGAGTAGAAGCTGTGAGGGCTAATGGAATACTATCTTCGGTTGATAGTGAGGTAGAGGTTCAAATTCATCCCCAACCAATGTTAATGGATGAGCTCGTACTACCTTGTACTACTAGACCAACCTTAGAAGTTTCACCCTCTCCATGTTTGTAAGTAATAGAGCTGGTAGATCGGAGGGTAAGGGTCCGCAGCTATGTATGGGGAAGGGGCAAATAGGCACAAAAGAGGCCCTTAAAGTGCTGTCCTGGAACATTGTGGGTCTCGTAGCTAAATTAGACTCACCTGAGTGGTGTGCTTTTGTTGATCTTCATGGGATTTGTCTTTTCCAGGAGACGTGGGCTACAAACCCTGTCCATAGAATGGGGTTTGTTACATTTCATGAGCCAGCTATAACGGGCTTAAAAGGCAGGCCATCGGGGTGGTTGTGTATTTGGGTGGGAATACATCTTGGATTTACGGTGAAGAGGGTTGACACTAATTGCCCTGATTTAACTTGCATCGTATTGTCTCATGAAAAGATTCAAAAATTGGCACTTACTAATATTTATTCTCGGCCAGTAAGGTATTCTGGAACTTCCCAAACCTTGGATTCATTGACAGCTCTTTTGAATTCATTTTCGGGTGATGTTCTCTTTATGATCGGCGTTGATTTTAACTGTCATTTTGAACCCTTAAACGGTGTTCCACCGATTACTAACGAAGAAGATGAAATCTGCTAAGTCCCCCCCAAAATATATACCCTGTAAAGAGGTGGTCCCCACTTGTACTACAATTGACCTCCCTCACCCATTTGTTTTCGGTAAGGGCATGTAATGGCCACTTCCAGGGTGATATACCTGGGCAATCAACATATAGTGGACTGGGCCATGCATCAGTAATTAACTACTTTTTAATCAGTCTAGAACTGTGGCACAAAGTTTTATATTTTAGTGTTGCTAAGCATACGGAAAGTGATCATAATCCTCTGATTATGCAGATGGATTTCTGTACGCACAATGCAGAACAGGACCCTGGAAGTTCATCAAGAAGTGATATTAGAATAGTAGAAGTAGGGAGGCTCATCCGATGGGCCACCATTAAACAATCCACAGAAAACATGTCAAAAATGTATAGGAGTATAATCCCATTGTTAGAAAAGGCAAGTAGTCTCCAAGAAAGTTTTCTAATGACTGGTACTGGTGAAGATATAGGTGAAATTCACCAGGAACTAGTTGTAACACTGACAGATTTTTTCCATAACCCAAGGCCCACTAAACGTAAAAATTTGTGTGATAGAAACCCCTGGTTTAACAGGGGGTGCAGGGAAATTAAGCGTAGTTTGCTTGTGGCACTTAAACAAGGCAACCGTTTAGGTGTTGCTGCTGCAAGGCTTGCTTATAAAAAAAAATATTTGTAATGCAAAATCGGAGTGGGAAGCAGAACGTTGGCAGGCTATTTATTCTGCCCTTGTTCTTAAGGATTAGAGGACCTTCTGGAACCTAGTTCACACAGGGAGACCAGAGGGCAAGACTACCATCGATATAAATATTTCTGAGGAAGCATGGTGCTTATATTTTAAAGAAGTGTATTCAAATCCACTAATTGAGGCAAGTGAACCCCCAGCAAGCCTTTAAACCCCAGATCCCACGTGGTGTGCACCACCATGCACAGCGGAGGAGGTTCAAATGGCTTTAATTAAGCTTCAATTGAATAAAGCGCCTGGCTTATACAGGATTCCCGGCGATCTCTACAGAGATGAGCAGGTTGTTTGGGTACCCTACCTCCCATCATTATTTACTGCAATTTTCCAGGGCTTACCAGTGCCCTGCACGTGGTTGGGGGCGGAGATCGTCCCCATCCACAAAAAGGGTTCACCGCTGGAACCAGCCAATTATAGGCCTATAAGCCTTATAGATGTGTCCCAGAAAATCTATGCAAGGGTCCTATTACAACGACTCCAGGACTGGATTAGTGATGAAAATATCTTGACACCGCTACAAGCGGGTTTCAGGGCCAGACGGTCAACAATAGATCAGTTATTTAGGCTCCAGGTACTTTACTGAACGCCAGGAATTATTTCACGGAAGACGAGATATCGTCACAGGAGGAAAATACCCAACTAATAAAATATGGAGAGAGATTGACTTTAACCACTACCTACGGGCCAGAATAACGTGAAGAATAGACTAAGAGGATATTTGAACCCCAATGACGTTGTGGCAGGGGTGACGAACAAGAAACTAGAGGTCGAATATAATTAATTAAGCCTTGAAGAAGTCTGTGGATTAACACCATTTCAGACGAAACACGTGTCGGCTAGGAGGTTTTATGAACAATCAACGCATGAAATAAAAGAAAGAAAGGGAGAAAAAAACAGCGATTTGTGATTTGTTCGTTGGTTGCAAAGTAACTTTTTTGTGCTAGTTCAGGATAAATGTTGTGTTGTGTAATAGGGCATTGACTGGTTCATGCCTGTTGTGTTTAGATTGGTTGCCTAAACCATATCCTTGGAGCTTTCCTATTTGTTCTTATCCTTACAATTATCACTGTGACCCAGCACAATTGTAACCCAGCCATCAATTTCTTTATTTGCTACTTTACTGGAAGCATGTCGTTCTGGAAGGGGGTAGCTTATACCTAACCTTCGTGGACTTGAAATCAGCATTGGATATGGTGGACCGAAATCAGCTATGGAATATATTGCTGACTATGGGGGCCCCTCCATATATATGCTACCAGCTTAAACGACTCCACGATGGGACATTCGCAAGAGTAAGGTATGGCAGGAATGGCCAACTGACGGCCCCTTTTTCGGTTGTAAAGGGGGTAAGGCAGGGTTGTGTTCTTGCCCCGACCCTCTTTTCCCTCTTCCTTAATGGGCTACTAGAAGATCTTCTTACCATTAAGGATATATATTCCCCTAAATTGGCATTTCAAAGATTCCCCGCACTTATGTTTGCGGATGACACCCTGCTGCTTTCAAAATCAGCTATGGGGATGCAGCGGGTGTTAAATCAATTTACCCAGTTCTGTAAAAAAAGGAACCTTGTGGTTAACATCAATAAGACTAAGTACATGGTTTTTCAATGCTACTACCACCAATTGCCCACGCCCGATGATGGAGGGTAGACCCTTGGATAGGGTACCCATTTTTAACTATCTGGGTTTATCTCTGAACGATAAAATGGGGTGGGGCCCACAAAAGGCTAACGCAAACTTAAAATTAACACAGGCAGTGGGGGGTATTTTAAAAGTTCAACAAAACTGTTTTAAAAATTATAAACCCACCACTTGAAATATATAAAGTGCAAGCTAGGTCAGCTTTTTTATATGGGGCAGAATTATGGGGCCACACAACTTCAAATGAGCTAACGATAACTGAAAATAACTTTATTAGGTGTATTCTGCTCCTTCCAAGAAATACACCGTTAGTGCCACTAAGGATGGACCTAAATATTCGCCCAATTGGGGATGTCATTGCCTCTCGCCCACTTCTTTATTGGCGGAGGTTGTGGAGCACCCCTGAGCTGGTTAGCTACAAGGATGAATTAAAAGTACTAATGACATCTTTAGCGGCAGGTAATATTCCTTGGTTATCATTTGTAAGGCACTCTCTTATTATGATTGGCATGGAAAATCTTTGGATTAATCCAGAGGTATTTTGCCCAGCCACTCCTAAGAAAACTTTGGTAAACACAATAAAAGAATATAATCTATTGAAAGTACTTCGATCAGCAAAAACTTCTAGCCTAACGTATGGTTTCTTAGATTTTAAGTCTCATTATGAAATTGAACACGTAATATACTCCATACAACCTACATTAGCAAAGAAGCTGTACCTCCAGTTTAGATATGGAACTTTAGCTCTAAATGCAATCACGGATAGGTGGGCGGGAGGCTCTACCCGTTTCTGCCCTGGATGCCTAAGGGAGGAGGAAACCGCTGTTCATGCTATCCTCTTCTGTCCGGCATATAAGAGAACCAGACAGAAATGGATTATTCAACTTTGTAACAATATGGGCATTCGGAACTACCTCGTCTTTTTTAGGATTTTAAAAACAGATACCGACCCACTATACGTGGTTGCTATAACAACATTTGTGCTTTCTATGTGGACTATTCGTAGGAATCTGCTTACTAAAGGTTAGTTCTATTACCTGTAAGAGGATTAAGCTGCGGTCCCGAAATTTCCTCGATGAGTAGATTAGTTGGTTTTACTGTTTTAAATTGACATATTTAACTTACATTTTTTATAATCATTTAAATATAACTCTTCCCACAACGATGAATCTTAAAAATAATGAAGTTACCTTGATGATGATAATAATGTATGTCTCTTTTATTGTAAAAATTGTATATTGTATGTTTTGCAATTAATGTGCTTTTAAGGTTATATCTAACCGCAATAAAGTCTTTTTGAAGTTGAAGTTTGAAACTATCAAGAAGGAGCCCAGGGTGCTGGTGGACGAAGTTAGGGAGTTCAAGGAAACAGTGAGCCCATGTTAATGGGAACAAACTGAAGCATCTTGTGGGTTACTTCAATTTGGCTACAAAGATAGTTCTGCTAGAAGGCATTGTCCAGGTGTCTTATGCATGACATAATAAGGTTGGTACATAGACCTAATTTCAGGAGACTGGCAAAGGGCACAAAGAAGTAAAGAATGAAGTTCTGCTTTGTTTTATTTGGGGTTCATTGTGAAGAGGTAAAACAATACCAGGATCAAGACCTAGATCCGTACATAGAAATAGCAGGCGAGTAGTTTTTTGGAGTGGTATAGAGACACATGTTCACAATAACATTGACAAATTGGTGAAAGAACTGCCCACTAATTTCCAAAAGCAGTGGCCTCATACTAAACCCCATTGTGGCTGCATCAACAATGTAGGAGACAAGCTGGAGAAACACAACATTATATACTTTTCTGACAGCTCATCTAATGCACATGTTTAACATGTGTCCACATAGAGGGTTGCTTCGGAGAGCATGACTTTGAATTGTCTGACAAGGTTTCTTATTTTTAGATGAACATTATCAGGACACTGATGGTGGTCTCATAAATATATGTTACATTTGATCAGGGGAAATAACCATCTTCTGGACTAGTAGCCCTGTACTAGAAATCCCTCATGCTACAAGAGCAAGGAAAGTGCCAGGTACATCCGAGCTGCCTCTTCAGTGCTTGAATTCCACAAGAAACTAAAGATGCTGCTGGCTGCGTGAAACAAGAGTTGTGAAGATTTGTGGGTGAGGACACAGTGCTAATATATATACATTAGACCTTTCATTCATATATCTGAAAACTGAAATGGGGCATTACAGATGAAGGCCTCTGAGATGTTTGCAGATGTTTGTAAGGAGGAAGATGAGTTTGCATTTGTTGCATGTCTTAAATTTAATGAAGTTGTAAGTGAGGCCTCAAATGAACTGAAATTTGACAGTTGACCATGGTTTGCGAAGTCCAATGCATTAGATAACACAGCTGCTGATTGTGTTTTTTAATGTTTTTTGCTGCTGGATAGGTTTTTATAGTGCTGTGATACCGCTTGCATCAATGATGTGGATTGACGCTACTGTCGGTCACAGATCTCGACATTGGTCTCAACCACACACGCTTGCATGCAACTGGGGCTCTTTATTAAACTACAGTTAAATTCCCTATCAATGAGTGTACTAAGGGTTGGTCAGACTAAGCTTTCTAAGCCTTCAGCTGGGAGCCTCAGGAGAGTATTCTTTCACATGTTTCCAGAAGACCATTGCGGCTGGGGGCATTTTTGCCCTAGATGAATATTTAAGTCTTGTGCTAGTAGAGGCTCGAAGTGTGGATGCATAAGCTGTAATTTGCTGGTTTGGAAAGGCCTATAACTAGTCATACGATACAGTTACAGTTTAAAAACCCACTATGTACAGAACTGTCAACGACTACACAAATGTATATTTTTTTATAGGATTTAATTTTTTGAAAAATATAGTTTTTAGCTTATTTATAAAGGGATAATTTTTCACCACATTTCAGTGCAGTACATGATATATTGGTATTATTTTTGGAATTTTTCAAATATATACAAACATTCATATAATTAAACATTAAAAAAGAGAGAGAGACATTATGCAGGCAAAGCGGTAGATGCACTACGCGCGTTTCGGCTTGGAAGCCTTCATCAGGTGGCCCGTCTTTGACACTATAATTTGAGACATAAATGACAATCAGTCGTACAGAAAAATAGAGAATTGAAGATCAGACAATAGTGGGCACATATGTATCTCATTATTTTGATTTATCTTTTTTTAAGTAATCAAAACACTTTCTCATTTGTATATATACATTTAAAATTCATAGGACTTCATTATATACATGTCATAGTATTTCAAAATGTAACATCTAGCCACTCCTAACAACTACTAATTGCTATACATTTCATAAGGGTTCATGTTATATATCTCAATACATTGATGTTTTAACCAATGTATAAAGGAAACACAGACATATTCATTTTCTTATTGCAGAATGACACATATGTAGGTTTTCAGTAGATAAATCTTTTGATCCACAATCACATGATACATTTGATACCTTTGAGTGGTGATTGAAAAAACCAAGTGTCTCAACAATGCTGCATGGGCAAAGCCGTAACAGTTATTTATGGGCATTCCAAGTGAATAGAGGCATACAAACACCATCAGGTTCTTTCTGCGAAAGATTTCGTTATTATTACAAAATTGTACAAAACGACTGAGTGTACATGAAAGTATCACGGTACTTACTAGAAAACTCGATATGTAAATAGAGGAAGGTAAAAACACATATAATTGAAGTCCTTCAGTCACTTGTTAACCTAGAAACGGTAAAAAATAATAAATGAATGAATATTGTGGAGGGCAGCGCACTCCACATAAGAAATGAATAAAGAGTTATGGGTTGGTCTAGAATAGAGTAAGTAGTTCTATTCATTTAACAGAAGCCAATAACTAGTGACTACACCTTATAACCCAAGGGAGGCGTAACGTAACAATATCGTACTGATAAATCTACGATGGTGCTGTGAGCGCTTACCAGGCGTAGTTGTATGATGCGGACGAGTTCGATTTAGGATAGAGATATAGAGTCCTAAAAGTAAAATTACATAACAATATAGATGTGTCCTCCCTGATACTACAAGCTGTAATTTGCAACAGGCTAGCATGTTTTGGACTGCAAAACAAAGTAGGCTCTGCTGATAGGGCGCCGTTAGAGTATGGATAGTGATCACGCGCCCCTATAGACAACGCTACCCAATACCTGATACACACCATTAATCATAAATCACTCACAAGGCCCATTTACTAACTAGACAGATTTTGGGCGACTGAATCATGTGACATAATTAATCAGAACCTATTCACTAACTATTTACACATTTATATACAATGACCATGGTTTTGCGCATAAAACATTTTAATTAAGTCACTAAGGTAAATTAATCAACTAATGGTAACAAGACTTAAATAACAAGGCCAGCTTGTTGTTTTAGAATCTTATTTATTAACTTTATTCATGTAAGTGCATTTTGTGAATATTTTTATTAGCAACTTTTGCAACTTTTATTAAGGAATAGCACATTAGACTGTCAATTCAAAGTAAAATCAAATAACATGATTTAAGTAAAATAATCAGTTTTCATTAACTAAGTTCTATTTTCCCTGACTAAAACTTACTTAATCTAAAGAAAAGTTAATAATCCTATTGATCCTTACGTGCTCCAAAAAGTCCTTCAGCACAGCACGCCATACAGGATTCGTAAAGCAAGAAGCGCCCTCCTGCCCAAGGGGGCAATTTTTTACCTTTTTCCCTAGCTAATCTAACTAAAAAGAATACTTTTTCCCTGCCATCCAAAGTCCTGATTGGCTGACAGACGTCAGTCCACATAATATCATCATCTTTTTCGATGTCTAGTTTTGACCTTTCTATGAGTCTATTGTCTCTTATTCACAAGTCACGTAGCTTCCTCAAAGAGAAACATTTTTGTAAATGACAGTCTGTGACTTCCTTAGCTTGGCAATCTCTGCCGGTCTCCGACCTTGGCTTAGCTTAGTCCTTCCATGAGCTTGAATAACACATTTTTCAATTGAACTTGCAAAATAATGCCAACGTGATAAAACTTTCCACGCAGGGCTCTTGCTCTTTCTGGACAGGACTCAACAACATCATCTTAACAATGTTAGGCCTCAGACTTTAGGCCTCTCTCTCTCTCATGAAAAACTAGTATTCAAAGAAACACAAAAGAATAATTAATGAAAGAATTAGAATTCGTTCTGTTACCCACCCACCTTTGCTAAATATTAACCCATTAATAAATGTTACCTAGCCAAAAGCTTTTTAGTACTTACACCATATAAAGACAAAAAGACATAACATAAGCACACATATATAAGCACATGCCATTAATTAGAACAGCCGCATTTTAATACTGACAATGACAATAGACAAGGTTAATTCATTATTTTTCACGTACATGCAGTTGCAACATAGAGCATAAATGTTAAACCCTCATGTCATGTATGCGTTTTAATCTAGGTTAATTAGTAAAATTCACTCCATGCTTATCAGTACAATCATTTAATTATGAAAGTTTAACTTTGCGAGTTGAAATAAAATGTATTTTTAAATCTCGCTCCATCAACTCCCTCATCTGTTGATTTCAAAATCACCAAACTACACCCAAAAATTTAGCAAAATTTTATTTCAGAACATGTTTTGATTTTCACTGTTAGTATTTCTAAAGTTGTGTCTCAGCTGTTTGTCTGCAACTCTCATATTGAGTTCTACGAAACTCTTCCAGTTCTATTTCCCTCTCCTGCTCCTTTCTGAACTTATAGATCCTCTTCTTTTCCCTTAGGTACTTCTTTCTCTTATGTAGCATGCAACTGATCTTCAACAAAAGTATCACAAAAACTATAACTAATAAAGGTGTCAGTATTTTGCCTAAGATTGAACTACCTATCTCTTGAAACCAGGTTTTGATTGCTGAAATTCTTTTGGTCAAACGTTCTGAAAAATCTTCCTCTTCTAAAGGTACAATCTCTGAATGAATCTCTGAAATATTTTTGCTATACATCTCAATACTCTGACTCTTATCAGGGATATAGGTGCAGCAGTGTTGGACATGTAAAATGCCACAAATTCCTCCCTCTTTTGCTAGCAGAATGTCTAAAGCAAGACGATTCTGCATTACCATAGACCTTTTAGCAATGAGCTCAGTATCTACTAATTGAAAACCACTAGCTGTATCTGTTGACAATCTGTCAACAATCGTGGATAATTTTCTGATTTTTACTGCATTCAGGGTTATACCTACTAAAGGTATGACTGCTTCAAAGATGTCTCCCAAAATTTCTGAGAAACTTTCTCTTTTAAATCTGCTCAGATGACTGTTAATCTCAAATGAACCCTCTGCATTTCTGTTAACATTAAAGATTTTTGGAAAAACTAAACCAATAAAGCAAGTCCCATACCAGTGGTCTGGGAGGTTGTAATAGGCTTTGTCTCCACACACAAAATAAATTCCAGGAAAAATTGGATCCTTGCCACCTTTGAATCCCCAACCCCATGATTTGATAAGTGTCTTCACATTGACTGGCACCTACAAAATAATTGTCAAATAGTATATTATCTCTTCTGATGTATAATTTTCCACTAACAGGTTTATCTATATGTATTGCAACATTTCCAAATGATTTGCCATTTAGCTTTTCATCCTCTATTTGCCAAAATGTTGATTTGGTTTGCTTAAGCATTTCATTTCTCTTATAAATTGCTCTTCGCTCTTCAATTAAATTCAGAAAAGACTTTTCTTCAGTTCTCAATTTACAAGTCAAATTATTTTTAAAAGCATACTCATAGGTAAGCTCATTAGTAACAATGAAACATTCTCTCATCTGTTTTGCTTGTTTATGCTTGTTTAAGCTTTTGTCAATTTTCAAATTTGCAAAGATTTCGTCGTGATTCGAATAGTAATATTCTAAACGACCAGTCTGATAAAATAAACTAGCCATCCCACTGCAGGTTATGCCATAAGTAAGAGGAAGCATATTATATGTTACTCCCTCCGAAACAGAAGCAGGCAATTTTACACATATATAACAATCCTTGACTTCCATGACTTTTACATACTCAGCCAAAAGCCTTGAAAAAGTATTACTAGAAAAATCACCAACAGATCTATCTTGATGGATCTCTGGCTTGTGTTCAATAACTCTATTAGTTTTTCTTGTTACATCATGATTATCTTGTTTCACTGTAGCTTTACTTGTCATGTTAGCTTTATACATCTCCTTATCAATCCCAAAAGGGAAAATGACAGCTAAAATTAACCAAAGCAAGATTATTAGGATCACACAAATAGAAGACATTGTACAACATCTCCTTAAAATAGAGCATCTATAATTAGTATTAGTGTAAGTATAAGGCATCTTTCCTCTATTAACAAGAGCCTTGCAAAGAAAAACCAAAAATCAAAAATTAAAGATTCCTAAAAATGTTCTAAAATTTTAACACCCCCCTATTTTTTGTTTATTTATTTTTTTTAAAGAAAAACTCTACTTTCTAACAACGTTTCTTCGACCTTACGTCACATCAATTTGTTTTCCAGCTAACACAATTTCTTCGACTTTGTGTCACCTAAATAAAATTTCTTCAGCCTTATGCCAAAAACAACCCTCAAAGTTTTACAGAAACATTTCAATCATTGTCACTAATTTCATCAATTTCTTCCTGACTACTACTGTTCACCTCCACCACAGGTGGGATGATGATGTAAGTCCACTCAGGGGACTTATACTTCTGGTTTGGTTTTATAGCTCTCTTTGCCCTACTACTAATGACTTCTATTTTCTTTCCTGTTTTACTCTTCTTTTCAGGATCACTTATTTGACTTGACACCTCATTCACTTGTTCTTTTGATCTATTCACCAATTTGAATTTTAGGCCTTCATTTTCACTTGGCCAGTTATCTCCTTTTCTTGGTAATTTCTTCTTTGGCTTAGTCACATTACATTCTGTTCTCCAAGCTATTTTTCTGAACTTTCTTATTTGAGAATCTTCATCACTTTCTTCAGTTTCACTGTCAGAAATTTGAATTCTGGACTCAAGTACTTCTTTACTTGGCAATTTCTCTCTGTTAGGAACTCTATCCTTATAGCTGATACTTGGCAATTCGTCTTCTTCTTCTTCTTCAATCACCTTCAACTTCCCAGTTTCAGAATTTCCCTGCTTTCAGAGCTTCTCTTCTGCCTTTCAATACTCTCCTGATCATCAATTGCTTCTTGTTCTGACTCTGTTTCCGCTTCTTTTCCTAGCAGATCTTCATCATTATCAGAGTCTGCAACCACAATCTCTAAGTCTTTTTCATTCAATGTCTTATTCGCAGTTGAATTTTCCAGATGTCTACTTTCCTGTCGATCTTCAGGATCTGGATTTCTCTCAGGTTCTTCTTCAGAATCTGAATCTGCTGTAGTGTCACCTTCGTCAGGATCTTCAGGTGGTGGTACACAAATTGTGTGACACGCATGAATCACCCTTTTCAAACCTTTGCACTTTACTGCATTTGTTGTGACAAGAATTATCTGTCTTGCCTTCTGCCACCTGGGTACCAAACAATTTCTTCTTCGGTGAAATTTTGTTCTTACCCAGTCTCCTGGTAACAGATCATGTGCTTGCTCTTTATCTCTTGTTATCACTTCAGTTCCCACCTGATGGAACACAGAAGTCACAACGTCAGAAAGGTTCCTACAATAGTCCAAAATGACGCTATCATTTATTGTCATCAATTTTCCTACAGGTATAAATGCTTGTCTCATGACTCTGCCCATGACAATATCATGTGGGCTTAGCCCTGTCTTTTTATCAGGAGTACTTCTTAGTGACATCAAAACAAGTGGAAGCGCATCTGTCCACTTCATGCCTGTAGCTAAACACATTTTTCCAATTCTGTTTTTAATTGTACCATTTACTTGTTCAACCACACCTCATGCTTCTGGTCTTTATGCACAGTGTAACTTTTGTTCTATATTCAATGCTTCACAAATCAATTGTAACAATCTGTTTTCAAAATGTGTTCCACGATCACTTTCCACAGTCACCGGAAAACCGTACCTTGGTATGCTCTCTCTCAAAAGTAATTTTGCAACAGTAACTGAATCATTGTGACGTGTTGGGAACTCTGCCAACCCACCTTGAAAACAAACAGATTATCACGAGGACATAGCGTAACTTATTGTGAGGTGGCATGTCAATGAAATCCATTTGTAACCTTGTGAAAGGACCACCCTCCCGTCCTATGGTTCCCATGCTCACAACTGTTTTTCTGTTAGGGTTCATTTGTTGACAGATTAGGCATATCTGGCAAAAAGATTCTGCAATTATCCTGAATTTTGGGTTAAACCAAGTTTGTCTGAATAGCCTAATCATAGAATCTCTTCCAATATGTCCTTGACCATGATACATCCTGGCCATGTCAGCAATCATACTATTTGGTAAAACTGGTCTGCCATCTTTGTAAAGCCAAATCCCATCTTCTTCTCGCTGCCTACAATCTGCTTTTAACCATGAGTCTTTTTCCTCATCACTTGCCTCATCTTGTAAATCCTTAACCCCTAGCGATGTTTCAACTACAGATGTTAGCATAAGTGAACTCAGAACATGTTCATTATCTTTTTCCCGATTTATTGCACAATTATTTCTCGCGCAGTATTTTGCGATTTCATCTGCATAGGCATTTCCTTTGGTGATATAATCTTCACCCTTTTTATGAGCTGCACATTTCATGACAGCAATTTTCTCTGGTAATTGAATGCCATCAATTAATCTTTTGATCAAATTTGCATTTCTGATCGGACTTCCCGCAGAAGTTAAATAACCTCTTTGAGACCAGAGCTGACCATAATCATGGACAACTCCGTATCCATACTGACTATCAGTCACTATGGTGATTTTTAATCCTTTTGCTCTTTCACAAGCACGAATCAAAGCAATCAATTCTGCTACTTGAGCTGAACGAATTCCTTCGAGACATGATGCTTCAACTACACTTGCGACTGTGCAGACTGAATATGCTGCTCTCAGAAAACCCTCATCTGTTCTCAGACAAGAACCATCAACAAAGTAAACAACATCTGACTCAGGCAAAGGAACATCTTTAATGTACTGCCTAGGCTTGGTACAATATTCTAAAACATCCAAGCACTCATGGTCTTTTTTTTAAAGTTTAGGTCGATGTCATTTTCATTTCTAATTTCTGTCACAGTACCATCAGGCAATAATGTGGAAGGATTTAAATTCACACACCTTGCTATCGAGACATTATCTGATCCCAGAATAACTTTCTCATATTTGGTAAGTCTGTTACTCGTTAAATGCTGTGTTTTACTTCTGGTAAGAAGAATTTCAACAGAATAAGGTACATAGACTTTTACAGGAAACCCCATTATGATTCCCACACTTTGCTCAAGGCTCACACTTGTTGCAGCTACTGATTTTAAACAGCCTGGTAATGCTTTTGCAACGGGGTCAAGAACTGCTGAGAAGTATGCTATTGGCTTTCTCAGTTTTCCATGTCTCTGAATAAGGACTAATAATGCACATCCCTCTCTTTCACTGCAATACAGCTCAACATCTTTTTCATAATCTGGCATACCTAGAGCAGGCGCTTCACACAAACTTCTTTTTAATTTTTCAAAAGCTTCCATTTCAATTTCTGTCAGAATAATTGGGTCTTTTATGTCTGCTTTTGTTAATCTCTGCAGTGGTTTTGCAATTACTGAAAATCCACTAATCCATTGGAGACAATAGCCAACCATCCCTAGAAACATTCTGACCTGTCTCTGTGTTTTTGGAGGCTGCATTCCCTGAATCATTTTTATTCTCTCAATTGTCACTTGTCTGATTCCTTTTGCAATCCTGTGACCAAGATATTTCACTTCTTGTTTGCAAAACTGTAATTTTGCAGGAGACACTTTATGTCCCTCATCTACCAGATGATTCAAAAGAGTAATTGTATCTGTAACACAGTTATCTCGTGTTTTTGCTGCTACAAGGAGGTCATCTATGTATTGAACCAATGTCGATTTTCCAGGTAAATTTAGGTTCTCTAAAGATTTCTTTAGCAACTGATTAAAGATAGATGGACTCTCTGTATACGCTTGAGGGATACGACACCATGCTAATATGCGATCCTGGAACTGGAACGCAAACATTTGCTGGCTATCTGGATGCAT
Source organism: Lissotriton helveticus (assembly GCF_964261635.1). Taxonomy (NCBI): domain Eukaryota; kingdom Metazoa; phylum Chordata; class Amphibia; order Caudata; family Salamandridae; genus Lissotriton; species Lissotriton helveticus. Next base: position 1,006,573,927 of record NC_136063.1, on the reverse strand, counting down.
GGAACAGTAAAAAACGCATTGCAAAGATCATTGACCGTATACCATTCACTGCTGGATTCTGAACAACTGGGCAACATGGAACAACTATTTGATTAACCTTTCTCAGGTCTTGAACTATCCTGTACGTTCCGTTTGGCTTTTTGATCCCCATGATCGGTGAATTACAAGGACTGCTTTCAATTTCTTTCAGTACACCTTGTTAAATGATTTTGTCAATTACTGGAATTACACCTTCAATTGTTTCTGCTTTCATTTTATACTGAGGAATATTTGGAAAATCTATTCCTTGTTTCACTGTTATTTTAACTGGGTCAACATTTTTCATCAAGCCCATTTCACTTCCTGTCAAATCCCAAATTTCAGCTTTAACTGTCTTTTTTAACTCTTCTGGGAGATTATCTTTATCAAATGCAGGAAACAATTTACTTTCCTCTGCTTCAACCATTAACATTGTTAATCTGTAAAGCCCATCCTCTTCAAGAGTTTGAAGCTCAATACCCTCCGGTGAGCAATATATTTTGCAGTTCATCTTGCAGAGTATGTCCCTTCCTAACAAGTTTACAGGACTGCTGTCACAAACTACAAATCTGTGTTTGTCTTTAAATTTTCCAATTTCGACCTTTACAGGCTCAGTTAAATCTGTTTTAATTTGTTGATTAGCTACACCAACTACTTGGATTCTTTCCCCAGAGAGAGGCAGGTTTTTTATTTCCACTGATCTACTAGTAGAACGGGTAGCACCAGTGTCAACAAGAAAAGTTATTTCTACATCATTCACCTTACCATTTATATATGGACCTGATTGATCTACCTCAAGAGTGGCTCCAAGCACACACTCTTCTCCCTCTCTCAGGCACCGTCATAAGTAATCCTCAGAATCACTCCCTCCATTTTCTGTCATCAAAAATTGTTGAGAAACATTTGGCACATTTACTCTTTGCGGTCTGATTACCTGATCACCTCCACAGAATCCCGCTTCGAATTGTATCTCTGCACATTCACACAGTTTGGTAATGGTGGCTGAGGTATATGACTCTGCTGATTCACTACCTGTCGCTGTAGCTGTTGCTGCAGATTCAACTCATTTAACTGTCGCTGTAGCTGTTGCTGCAGATTTACATCATTCTGCATCTGTGGATTAAATGATGCATTTTTTAAATTTCTGGGCGGATTTTTACATTCGCGCTTCCAGTGTCCAATTTTGCCGCAATTAAAACAAGGGAGCTTTTGTTTCAACTCTTCAATATTAACATTGAATTTCGGTTTCTTAAAATTTCCCTTAAATTTTCCTTGATTCTGATTCTGATTAATATTAACATTTTTACTTTCTAAATTAGCAATTTGCTGTTCAGCTACCTTCACCTGTGCCCACATTGCTTTTTCTTCTAGCTTCTTTTGTTTGGCATCTATCTTATCACTACAGTATTTAGCCTTTCTCAGTATATCATCAACTGAGAGTGATTGCCAACCGACAATCCCGTTTCTAATCATTTCTCCAATTTCAGGTCTCAAGCCATAAAGAAATCTGTATATGAAGTGGCTCATGTCCTTTTCACTTAATTTTTCATAGCCACTGTACTGTTTAAACACCAACAGTAATCTTTCATAAAATGAATGTACTGACTCTTTTGGCTCTTGATTTATTCTGTCAATTTTAACCCAATCCACTTCTTTTGGGGGAATCGTATTTTTCAACCAATAAATTACTGTATCATACAGACCCATAACTTCTGATGACGGAGCAACTGTTACTTCATCTCGAGCAGGTTCTACCTTTGGCCAACTTACAGAGATTTTACATTCTGTCCAAAGATCTGACGGGACAACAATGTCAAAGAATCCATCAAGATCAATCCACAGAACTTTTGAAACTTTTTTAAATCTATCTACTTGTCGATACCATTCTACTGGCTTTTCTCTCAGCCGAGGAAAATCATTTGTAAATAACAAGATGTCCTGTCTTGACCAAGGAACATGCACATATCCACCTCCTGCTATTTCCCTCATTGGATACTGATTTATCACCATGCCTCTTTCTCTCCTTTCTTCCTCTCTTTTCTTTGTGCATTTTACTCTCCATTTGCTTAGATCTCCTAATCTTTTTATATACACAATCAAATCTTTTATATGCAAAATCCTTCCCATTGTAGTCAGGCTCTCAATGTCTTTTTCAGTAAAATCTAATCTGTAGTGTTTTCCCACATTCTTCTGTTTGCTCAACTCAATCTCTAATTTATTAGCTAATTCTTCCAACTGCTCATATTTATTTTTCGTTTTCCATTGTACACTTTTACAAATAAATAATAATTCATCATCTTGATAATGCTTTACATTACCAGGTCCAATTGTGCCAATGATTAATTCCTCCAAATCTGCTTTTAATCTAGCAACATCAAGTTTTGGGGAAGTTACATTTGATTTTTCAACACTCTTTTCTGGGGTTTCAGTATCAGATTCTGCACCAATTGGTGTTCTGCATAGTGAACATGGATTAAAAGTAAAATCAGGCATCATTGTTTTTTCTCGATGTATTTCTGTTAAATCTGAGTAAAATTTTCAGCTACTTTCTGAATTTCTGCATTTAATGGAATAGTCAAACCTGGATGTTTAATTTCTCCCTGATCGAATACAGGTTGGAAAGGACCAATTGTTACCGGAACTGTTACTGCTTCCATGCCTTTAGTTAACTGTCGAATTAATTCCTCTTTTGATCGTAAATATTCTGAGACACTTGGAGTTTCCTCATCTCTTCCAGTTCCCATTAGGATTCTGGAAGTCTCATTTCTCTGAACTGGAGTTTCAGGAAAATTTCTACTTTCACCATATGTACTAGAATTAGTTCTCGTTTCTACTCTTTCAGGAGTTTGCGCATTATTCGGGTAAAATCTGGGTGATTCTTCATTAAGTGGTGGTGCACTTGGAGTGGTTTCTGTAGAAACCATTGGGGTAGACCATGCGCAAGCTGGTTTAAAAGGTGTCTGTTTCCTATTTGTAAGATAAATCTCTTCTAAAACTGGATCTTCTAATTCACTTTCTTCAATATTATTTTTCTTTTCAGTATTCTTTCGACCTGGTATTTCAGTAACCATTACTCTTACTGGGTAGAGACCATCACACATGTCTGCTTGTCTCCATCGACGCATTCTATCTTCATGAGTTTCTCTATTAATATTTAATTTTGGACCTTTTGCTACACCTCTAGTTTCTCGTGCAAGTTCAAACATCTCCTCTTCCCATTCAACTAGAGCTTCAAATTGAGTAGGTCTAGGCTTTGGCACAAGAGCCATAATTTTTTCTCTTAAATTTTTCAAAACCCTAATATTAAATGATCCGTCTTCCGGCCATGCTAATACACCATCATCTTTAGTATAATCCATCCAAGTATCAAACCAAAGGCAAGTATGATAACCATATTCACCTTCCATATAAGCTGCGGGTGTTTTGTACTTATGAAGTAATTTTCCACCTCGCGTTTCAATTTTCTTATCAGGTGAAATTATATTTTTCAATTTCTGAAGCCATGTAAGCTTTTTCTCCTCTTTTTTGTAGTAATAACTCATGTTTTAATCAAATCCGCTTAATTCTAAATGATCGTAAACGTTTCCTGGTTGTTCCGCAAAACCAACCAATCCGTGCGCGAAACTCACCAACAAGCCAATCCGGTTAAGCTACGTCACCACCTTGCTCAACGAATAGAAGTGCTCTTTTCAGGATGAGCCAATCAGCTAAAAGTTCGTCAGAATCACGTGAGCCAATCAGCGCGCTAGCTGTGACGTATGTTAGCCAATCACAGCGCGGACCCTGTGGCGTACACTGCCGCTGCATCTTCTCGTCTCTCACTCCTAGCGCCCACCCCTCCTTCACAAAATATTTTCACAGCGCCATTTTAAGAAAACTTTTTTTAATGAATTTCGATTAATAACGATAGAAAAACAAACCATTTGTCTGTTTCACTAAAATAAAGTGATAGTTTTTACAATCATTCAAGTATTCTTTTGCGTAGAATAGACGACGCTATTCTCACAGAATATTCATTCGTTGATAAAGCAAGACTACTCTACCCTTCTAACAGGTAAAACAAACTTGTTTCCCTCTGAATGCACATAAAGTAACAATTCAAAGTTTGACTTGAACGTAATTACAAAATCATTTACGCACTTTCAAACGGAAAGTTTCCCTAAACATACATACATGAAATCTTGGTAGGACTTTAACCAACCATAGAAATCCACTTTTGCCAGTAAAATAAACGACGTTACCTTACCCTTCACACAAGCTCAGATAAATTCTATTACTCTTTTCACAGTGAGTTTTAAAACAGGCTCCAAGTCCCTATACTCGAAAGCTACGATTTCATAGACAATCCTCACTATACATTTTACCTAGCATACCTAAAATCCCTAAACTCGTGTTGTACGTCCACAACACTAGTGATATATGACAATACCACTTTTCTTAAACAGAACAAATGCATTGTGCAACTTTACTTTGTCACACTACTCTTGTACCGGTACAACCAGGAATTTTCACACTGCTGGAAAAAACCTTTCGACTACATGTAACAAGTAAACAAACTCAACATATGTTAAACATTGATCCTATGTAATTACCATGTAACATGTTAGTTACCATAGTAACCGAACTCTGCTACCAGAGAATTGATCCAGCGCCCCTATAGAAATTCTGTCTCAACAACGCTACCCAATACCTGATACACACCATTAATCATAAATCACTCACAAGGCCTATTTACTAACTAGACAGATTTTGGGCGACTGCATCATGTGACCTAATTAATAAGAACCTATTCACTAACTATTTACACATTTATATACAATGACCATGGTTTTGCGCATAAAACATTTTATTTAAGTCACTAAGGTAAATGGATCAACTAATGGTAACAAGACTTAAATAACAAGGCCAGCTTGTTGTTTTAGAATCTTATTTATTAACTTTATTCATGTAAGTGCATTTTGTGAATATCTTTATTAGCAACTTTTGCAACTTTTATTAAGGAATAGGACATTAGACTGTCAATTCAAAGTAAAATCAAATAACATGATTTAAGTAAAATAATCAGTTTTCATTATCTAAGTTCTATTTTCCCTGACTAAAACTCACTTAAACTAAAGAAAAGTTAATAACCCTATTGATCCTTACGTGCTCCAAAAAGTCCTTCAGCACAGCACGCCATACATGATTCGGAAAGCAAGAAGCGCCCTCCTGCCCAGGGGGCAATTTTTATACCTTTTTCCCAAGCAAATCTAACTAAAAAGAATACTTTTTCCCTGCCATCCAAAGTCCTGATTGGCTGACAGACGTCAGTCCACATAATGTCATCATCTTTTTCAAAGTCTAGTTCCGACCTTTCTATGAGTCTATTGTCTCTTATTTACAAGTCATGTAGCTTCCTCAAAGGGAAACATTTTTGTAAATGACAGTCCGTGACTTCCTTAGCTTGGCAATCTCTGCCGGTTTCCGACCTTGGCTTAGCTTAGTCCTTCCATGAGCTTGAATAACACATTCTTCAATTGAACTTGCAAAATAATGCCAACGTGATACAACTTTCCACGCAGGGCTCTTGCTCTTTCTGGACAGGACTCGACAACATCAACTTAACAACGTTAGGCCTCAGACTTTAGGCCTCTCTCTCTCATGGAAAACTAGTATTCAAAGAAACACAAAAGAATAATTAATGAAATATTTAGAATTCGTTCTGTTACCCACCCACCTTTGCTAGATATTAACCCATTAATAAATGTTACCTAGCCAAAAGCATTTTAGTACTTACACCATATAAAGACAAAAAGACATAACATAAGCCTACATAAATAAGCACATGCCATTAATTAGAACAGCCGCATTTTAATACTGACAATGACAATAGACAAGGTTAATTCATTATTTTTCACGTACATGCAGTTGCAACATAGAGCACAAATGTTAAACCCTCATGTCATGTATGCGTTTTAATCTAGGTTGATTAGTAAAATTCACTCCATGCTTATCAGTACAATTATTTAATTATGGAAGTTTAACTTTGCGAGTCGAAATAAAATATATTTCTAAATCTCGCTCCATCAATAGTATTAACAAAGATTATTCTGACTTACTCTTATAGTACTCCTAGCTTTCTCCTGGAATTCGGGATTTAGCCAGCATTGCTACAATGGTAAGACAACCTACTCAATAAGTAAAATTGCTTTGTTAGCTACAAACATATGCAAGGGCATGAGGAGTGCATAATGGGATCAAAGACCCTAGGGAGGTAGGAAAGTGGTGGTAATGGCTGACCAGATGTGTGGCAAGAAATGGCTGGCAGGTTGTGTGGTACCAGATTGTCCTTAGTTTCGTAATACTTAGAATTTACAAGGTCTATAAGGAATATAAAGCCAGGCGGCACACTTTTACCAAATACCTGGTGTTGAGTGTTAATTGGGCATGGATCAGGACAACGTGATGTGTTGAATGCATTGTGTTTCAGGTCTACAGAGGAGTCAGCGAGATGAATGCCTCAATTGAGTCAGTTCGCTCCTTTCCTTTCAATTACTTTTTGCCAATGGAATGTGCACAGTGATTACTCTATTTTGGTGTCAGAAACAGAGTCCCGTTTGGAAATGCAGTTTATTAGGTATACACTAGGGCACTTCTATTATATTTTCAAGCAGTTTTAACATAGCGTGCATGTCACAAATTACAGTGGTTTTTCTGGGGACAGGGCCTCAATGCACATGGAATGCAGCTAAGATGAAATGCGGTGTTTGTTAAATTACTTTGACCATAGAAAGAGTTTTGTGAAAATCATAATCAGTACTTTTCCACAGAAAATTATGTAGTGCTTCCAAAGTTTGATATTTACACGCCATCTCTATGTCTACCACACATCAGTGGATTTATAATCCATTTTTCAACAAAGAAATGTATTTCACTACCTTGCACTGGGAAACTGATGTCATGTCCGCTAAATCCTAATGTTTTCAGGGGTCTAATTGCAAAAATGTTACCATCGTTGGCAGTGAGCAGCATGAGACAAGGGGACACTTCTTCAACCTTCTTACTTTGCCTCTGAGTGGTAACTTTGTTTCAGTTTATTTAACCCGCCGGCTTCTTTGCAAGCCCTCAGTGGACCTCTTGGTCAAACATCTTTTATAGGAAGTACAATATTGATGTAAGCTGTGGCCACAGTCAATGGGGCTTCAGGCTTTTGTATCAATCTCCTAGCAATGTGTTGGGCTTTTCTTTGGTTTCAGCACCTCTGCCCAGATATGTTGTAGTCACACAAGTCAGAAATCACAATAGCGCCGTTTGATGGACGTTCTGAAGTATTTTAGGTGAATTTCACATTTTCAGATTTTGTTGTTGTTCCTTATAATACTGACCATGCTCATTTTAGCAATGTCCAACAAAACAGAAGTGTAGACATTCGAATGTGCAAAGCTAAACCCTGGCACAGTTACAAGAGAGTAACCCTGCTGGGTGAACATAGGTTAATACAGAGACCATGATTGGTCTGAGGGTCAAAATAAGGTAGGGAATTGGGAGAGCTGGTTCTGCCTGGCGGTTGCTTGTTACTGCTAGGCTCCACAATTCTTTGTTTACCAGTTTCCATGGGTGCGTGTTGCCTTGTAATTATGAGAAGTCCAGTAGTTGGTGTGTTACACCTGACTGAGGGAATACTGACGATGCCCGATGCTGAATTCATCCTGTATGGCAGTGGTTCCCAAACTTTTTTGACCCGTTGCTCCCTTGACCTAATTGGCAGTTGGCCGTGGCTCCCCACCATTTTTTTACCCGCGCACCGGGGTGCCGCGGCGCACCCTTTGGGAACCACTGGTCTACATGAAGAATCAAGTCTAGACGTGATGAAGGATTCAGAGAGTAGCCATCACTGTCATAAAACTTTATTTGCAATCACAAAGATCTTATAAAGTACATCTCATTGCATAAAGCACTCCCACTAAAAGTAACCAGGCTAGAGAAAGGCCCAAGGAACCACAGCTGTATGGTTTTACCTCCCCCGTCCTGAGATTTCCTGCTCACAATTGCGGACTACCTACAGCACTGGACTTTGTGTACAGATTGCTTCATATTTCCACTCTTTCAAACAGTATACACTGTGTAAATTATGCCAATTATTTCCTGGACACATTTGTATGGGGAAGATTCCTCAGAAATGCAGTAACTGCACTTTTCCCGAAAGTTTTGCTACCACATGCGAATGGACAGTTTGTAGGACGGCCTCCGGCTATGAGCTCTCTCCCACCCCTCTCTCTTGTTCCCTCTTCCTCTTAACTTTTTCTCTGTAATTTTAAACAACGTCCATTTCAAAATGGCCAATAACGCCTGAAGAGAATTAAAAGAACAGGAGGATATTTCAGAATGTGTATCAATATATTGATTGATATTTCAAAGGCTATACAAGATAATAAGCTGTAAGGGAATCTTTACCTTTTATTTCACTGGCCTAGCGTGTTTATATTCTGCTTTTGTTGGGTATGTAGCATAGGACGCTAGATTATACAAGATTACAATTTGAATATATTCAGTCAGATAAATAAATCTAAATATATCTGCATAGGCTACTTTTTCTGTGCATTCAGTTAACAAGGGTATTTCAGAGAACTTGTTATAGACACAAATACACCATCCCTGGTGCATTTGCAAACAAGCAGTACCAGACTGCAGAGTTAGTCACATTTGGTATCGAGGTTCATCTAAGTAATAATGAAGCACTTCGACAAACAGGCATTTTAACAGTAGCGTGCTGCTGTCAAATTTCACAAAATTCAATTCGACTTTATGAAACACATGTTAAAAACTTGTACGAGTCCAATAATTACGCAATAACACTCCTGTTTTTGTCCCAGCGTTAACTAGATACTGTCACATTAAAATGGCAAATCCAATTCCCTCCTTATGAAACACATGTTTAAAAAAAAAACAAAGCCCCCCCCCCTTTAATTATTTCCACGATCGGCGCGCCGGCTCACCCACAAACTGGATATTGCATTTGTTTAAAACTCAATCATGCAAAATGAAGACTCGATTTGAAAAATTTTAATAAAGATAACCGGCCTATCACTATATCATTTGAATGCTAATCGGCGTTTTTATTCCGAGGACGGAGCACAGATAATGTCATCCATGCTGGAGGCTCTTTAGTTTGCAATAAAAACATTTACATTCTAATGATTTTATTAAAGCACAGTAGCTGTCACCGGCCCCAGACGACTACCTGGCAAACTGTATCTGTTATCAACTCATATTGCCTTTATCAAACCCGCCCAGTGGTGAGCCAAGGCCTGCCACAATGAGGTGTCTAATGCTCGGAGAAATGGTATTTAATCATTTCTTCTGCAGTATTGTTCTGCTTACAGTGCATAAATAAGTGCTTCAAATAACCCCAGAGTGATACTGACAATGACACAAAGTACCAGCCCTATTTATCTTTCGCGCATTCTTCAGAAACCCTCTCTTTTTTGTTGTTCTTGCTGCAGGCGATCTTTTTATTCATTCAACAGCCTTGGCTTGCTCTGTCATGAGCAATAGAGCTCACCGCCTGGGTGTTTTCTGCATTGCTGTGGGTTGATGTTATTAGCTGCAGGAAGCAATAACATGGAACAGTGGAAACAATGGGACTCAGAGTTGAGCTGACCTTGGTGGAAAATGGAGGGTGGCCAATCTAGTACCCATTTCTTGTAGCTACAAAAGCAGAAGGTTGGTAAAGAAGCCTTATTTAGTTTAAACCCTAAACGTACGATGAATCAAGTGATATTCCCACTTTAATTGCCTCATATAGGGATTAATGGTAACATTTAGTCCTCGGTAGTGTTTCATTTATATAAATATAAAGACAGAGCCAAAATGTTTGCTGTGCCATCGTTGATCACCGACACAGTCTATTAAAACCAGCAGTGCCACACTTATCCTGTCCTTTTCTTTGACAGTTTTCCCATCAGCCCCAAGACTATGTATGGTGCACCACTGATGCCCGACTAGATGTGTAAAGCACTATAGAAATACCAAGGCATACATTTACTTTTGCCATTTGCTTTCAAATGTCACAATGCAATGGATTGTTGTTCCATGTCTAGTGTTATTTGCTTGCTCATGTGGTTTGCCTCGTACATTCTTGTATTCATAGTCGACCATTTATTATTGAGTGCTTATATAGAGCGTAACTACCCAACAGGGTTTCCCAGTGCTTTGGGTTTAAGCAGGCCAGTCTGAAGAAACTAAAAGAGCAGAGTCTTTGTAATAAAAAACAAATGAGAAGTGTTACAATTTAGTAAACAACTAGCCTGGCTAGAATACTTCTCTGACATGGACAGACTTCATAGCTCCTATATGCTTTGGATTGCATTCTAAATCTGGTCTTGCCAAAGCCAGAATAGCCATCTAGTCCCATACCATGAAGAAGTTGAGTGGAAGGTGTAGTGGAAGTATTGACCTGGGTTGAATCACCTTAACTTACTTCAGCTAATGGTAAAGAAGCTAGTGGCACTTGCTGCTTGAGAGTTCAGCTGGGTGTAGGCATGGGCTTGTGACCCTCTGACATGCCAACCTTTCCATTTTCGAAACAGAAACATGTCTTGAACACAATTACTAATACTTCTCACCATAAATTGTGCTTTTATGCAAAATGTACAACCATATGGGCACTGTGCAGTCAGGGCTATATAGAATGTAAGTATCTCAAATAGGTCCCAGTTTTTTATCACACATTTTGGGACTGAGTCCTAGCAAACACATGCTCAAACTAAGCATTGGTCCACTAAGAAAGCAGGTAACAATTGTCAGAGGAGCACAAAAAGATTATCCTTTGAAGGACATCTGGTCAAGCAGGGCAAAGTTAACCCCTGCGACGCTCATGACGAGCTCAACTCATCATGAGCCACGGTTCTTGTGTGCTCATGACGAGCTGAGCTCGTCATGACCGTTAGAACGCTCAGGTGCGGGGCTAACTCCCCTGCTGTGCTGGGCGTTCTAAGGAATGGGCGTGGTCATGATGAGCTCAGCTCGTCAAGAGCACACCAGAAACGTGGCTCATGATGAGCTGAGCTTGTCATGAGCACCCGGGCGCTGTGCGCTCCTCCCCCTCCCCCCAGCACAGCGGGGGAATCAGCCCCGCAGCCAAGGGGTTAAATACGTTAGAGAACCTTCTGGTTAAACTTAGATTTATAGACAAAATAATTCTAACAATGATTGTAGGAAGCCTATTAATGAATACCCTTCTCAAAGTCAGGAACAGAAAAATCACATTAAAAGGCAAATAGCATTACCATTTGTTGGACTTGGCCCTTTTTGCAGGGTCTTTACTGAACTTTTTGCCTTCCTCCTCTATTTTCTCTGACCTGTTGTTGGCTGTTTTTTGACTCTGGGCACTTTTCCACTGCTGCTCAGTGCTAAAGTGGATATGATCTCCCTATTATAAATTGATGTATGGATTAGTGATTCCATGATAAACTGGTTTGGTTTACCTGTCAGACCCTAGTACCGTGCACCCGGAGTGCCCAGGACTAATAATTCAAATGCTGCTAGTGGACTTGCAACACTGGTTGTGCCACCCACAGAAGCAGCCTGTAAAAGTGTGTCTAAGGCCTGCCATTGCAAAGCCTGTGTGCAGTCTGGTACTGCCATGCTGACTGGGCAAGTGCACCCACTTGCCAGTTCTAAACCTTCCCTTTTCTTCATATCTGACACCCCTATGGTAGACCCAAGGGCAGGGTGCATTGCAAGTATAAGGTAGGACATGCCCTGTTGTGTATGGCATGTCCTAATAGTGAATTACAGACATTTTCGTTTTTCACTATTGCAAGGCTACCTGTTATCCATAGGCCAGAATAGGCAGTTAGATTATTACATTTTATAATCTTAACTGACTCAGGGAACATGGTAGAAATTCGAGTTTTGTATGCCTGGACTATGATAAAATACATATTTTAGTGAAGTTGGCTTTAACATTCTGTGCTTGAAAATGCCACTTTTAGAAAGTAGGTATTTTCTTATCTAACTATACAAGCCTGCCTCTGCTACGTTGTGTATTCCTTGTCTGGAGTTTGAGTGACAGGGCTGGCGGATTCCAGGAGACAGTGTGAGTCAGCCCAGTGGTGAATAGAGAGATCTGCATCTAGATGGGACCTGAACCGAGCTGTGCCTTCCCTCCACAATGCTGTCTCCACCTCCTGTGGTGCGTCTGACATCTCTGCCCTGCACTGTGAAAGGAGAGAAGAAGTCATGTCATCAGAGTGCTCCAGGGCTGTGCCTTCCCTCCACAATGCTGGCTCCACCTCCCGTGGGGTGTCTGATGGTTCTGCCCTGCACTGTGAAAGGAAGGAAGGAGTCATGTCAACAGCGTGCTCCAGAACTGGTTTGGACTAGGCAAAGGCCCCTCTGCCCTCAGAGAACAAAGGATTTTGGGGTATAAGTATTGGGACTCTGATCCAAGAATTTAGATCACTTTTGGAGAACAAGAAGAAACCTTTGCTGAGGAGCGGAACCTGAAGAAACTGAGGAGAGACTATCCCTAAGCTGATGTGCTGCTTGGGGAATTGGCCTGCAGTGGTTGCCTGACTTCCAAAGAAAGGAGAAAGGACTTTGTGTGCTTTATTCACTTGTAAGGATCCCCAAGGGCTTGAGAGAAGAGTTTGCCTCCTGCTGAAGTCTCAGGGACAACAGACTTCAACCACCAGCTCTTTGGAAGTGCCTGATGCTGTTTCGGGCCTTCTGAGGGACTGCATGTCGCAAGGAGCTGGAAGCGTGACTCAAGAAGGAGAAGCGTGTCGCCGTTGCAGCCGTCGCATCATGGATGTCGCCGCTGTAGCTGTGGCATTGCACCGCATCTCAAGAAACGTCCCGCATCTCTGAAGAAGCGTGTCGCCGTCACAGCTGCTGCCGGCGTCTCGTGGATGTCATCGCTGTAGCTGTCGCATTGCACCGCATCAAGAGAAGCGTCTCGCAATGAGGAAGAAGCACGTCGCCATCGCAGCCGTCGCATTGTGGATGTCGCCGCTGTAGCTGTTACATTGCACCGCTTTAAGAAAAGCGCCTCGCCTCCAATTGTCGCATTGAGCAGAATCGTCTCACATCATCGTCGAAAAGTGCCACCGCCAAAGCCACTGTCATCGCATCATGGAACAAGGGTGTCGCCGCTGCAGCTGATGCATCGAGTCGAGACTTCTCCCAACATCGGAGAAGCGTGCCGCATCAGGAAGAACTTGACGTCTTTATTTCTTTGCACCGGATCTTTGCCACATTTCCATCTTTGCAACACTTTTGTTGCCTTGCGTGTCGCATCTTAAGGTACATTGACTCAAAGTGTCGCATTTTAAGAACTAAGAGCTAAACCTACCATTTTAAGTACATTATTGTGGACTTTTTGCCGTTTTGGTCTTGTGATAAGTCTATAACAAGCATTGGCATTGCCAATAGGTCTCGCTTAAGGGACCTTATAAGTATTTAGTTTTGCAACACAATATCCTTGTTGCATAATCGGATATTGTGCTGCAAAACTAAATACTTTTAACTTTCGGCTCAAGAGTAGTGTGCTACACATAGCACAGTGCTTCAACGTAGTGTCCGGGGTAGTAAGCACTATATAAATACAATTATTAATTTACTTATTTTAATTTGGCCGTCGACAGTACAACCTCGCATTTGTTATATTTTAAATGTAATATAACTAATTGGTACGCTTTGATTACTTTCATTCTTTTTCCACTGGAAGAATTTATTTGCTATAATGTTTGTACATTTTTAACTCGTTTTTGAAACTTTTCTGACTGCATAGATGTTGTAAATAAATGTTTTAAGGACTATATTATACTAATTGTTGATCTCAGTAGAGGTCTTAATAAAATGAAATGTTCAAAAAATAAGAATCCAATTTACAATGACACTGCGTGCATGTGCTCGAAAGCTTTTACCCAAAAAGCTAGGGACTATCCGAAGGGTGTCCGACAGTCCGACGGTCCAAGGTGAGAGAACAAACATAGACAAATGATAGCGGGGAATGAATACATAAAGGGGCAGCTGGGTGGGGAGTAGATATAAAGGCAAGAAGCAGCAGGTGCAGAACGGGATTATCAGAAACCGTGGCAAGGAGAGCGTGGAAACAGGCGAACAGCGCTGTGAGGAGATTGTAAAGGTCAGAGGCGGGGTGGAGTTAAAGAGGCTAAATGCTCAAAGAAAAGGGCGACGGAGTAGGAACGCATGTGCATTGGGGAGAAACGTAAAGTTTCTTTGGGCATAAGGCTTCGGGACGTCCCCTCCCTACTACTGTTTCACCTTCAGGCTCTTGCCGGCCCCCGCCATCCGCCCCTGCATCTCGACTCCTCTGACTCAGCAATTGGAATCTTTCAAGAGATCTAGCTGTCAGCAGCACAGGGAACCATTTCAGAACACTCCCGCCAGAGCGCCTTCCAATACCGGAACCACTGCTGTCGCCATGTTGGTGTTCGGTCACTGTGCGCTTGAAGTTACCGGAAGTGCCAATACTGAGTAAAGTAGTCCCATACGTGTTTGAATGTAGGGCTCCACCGTGGGAAGCGACTTCGGGCTTTCTTGTTCGTAGTTCTCCCAAGAGTCCTTCCCCGTGTTTTAAGGATGGGTTCGGACATGTAAGGCTTCACGGTGACTGCCGCGTATGGTCGCACACAGGTTTTAGCATCGTTATTTCCTCACGTAGCCTGACAGTCATTTAACAAAAATAGTAGTTTACTATTTATTTAATGCAATGTTATATAGCGTGAACATTACCCGAAAGTGCCAGAGCGCTTTACCTAAGAACAAGTTGCGATGCATAAGGACGTAGGATTACATGAGTTACATCAAAGATACAAACAGAAACAAGGAGCTGGAAAAAATGTTGAGTCACTTGAGGTAGCGCTGGAGAGTGCTCGGAAAAACGAGGGAAAGCCTACACAAACAGGCTGAGCTGCTCAATTAGCGGTGTCACGGAGCGAGCGAGCCCTGTGAGGCTTGAGCACGAAGGCATTTGGTGACTCCGTCGTGGCGTGTGTTAAACGAGGTTGTTCTAAAAAACCAAATCTTCCTGTGAGGCACACAGTACTTACCGGTACCCTGTCTGAAGCTCGTGCTGCCGCTGAACGTGACGTGCGATCATTGGAGGGGGTGCAAGAGATGAGGGAACACGGCCTGGGGGAAGCTGGCTGGGGAGGGGGAGGAGAAATGCAAGGAAGTTAGGGGAGGAGAAGCCGAGAAGCCGCAGAGCGCACGCTGGGCGAAGCCCTTTGATGTGCTCTGCGGCAAGATGCAATTAGGAGGGAGGGAGGCTGATGCGCGTTCGTGTTGATCACGTGGTTCACGTGAACTTCGTGAAAACGCCAGGCAAAAAGCTGGTGGTTTCACAAGCAGTTTGCCTACTTGCGCGCATCGATAGGTCGCGAGACCTAAAAAGAATACTTATTTTTAATGTACAATTTGTGTGGTGTCCATCTGAAGTGTTGTCACTTGATTACTGTATGCGTTCACAAATGCTTTACACACTGCCTCTGAGATAAGCCTTTCTGCTCGTGCCAAGCTACCAAGGGGGTGAGCAGGGGTTATTTTTGGAGTGTACCCCCCTTACCCTGACTAGAGGAAAGGGTCCCTATTTGTCACAGGTACCTACCTGTGCCAACTAGAGACCCCCAAATCTAACACCATTCTTGATGTATTTGATTTGATATCTATTCACCATTAACAATGTTCCTTTCTCAGTCCTATGAAGAAGCGAATGGCTACAAAATAAACCTATCTTCTAAAACAATTGCACCGAATAAATTAGCAAGCCAAAACCATTCAAAATAATTCATTAAAGCTACATAATTTAAAATATGTACCATGTCAGTATAGCATCATGGATTACTGATTTCTGTAGAGCACACAACCCTGCACGGAGTTCATGTTAAAGTAAATCGTACAAAAGTTAGTTTTTTTGACGCAGCTGCATGTCAATCATTCTTGTGCACTGTGGCATTGAACAAAAACTACTCAGGTCATGATAAGTGTATTCCTTTTCCAAGACTGACTGCCATCTCGCAGCGCAGAGATGAGCTGCTATTTGTGGAAGAAATGGATTATGTTAGATGCAGTGGGCCTTCTTTCTTGTTACCTTCCTTGAGAGAGTTTTGTACTGACCTTTTGTGGTCAAAATAATCTGTTATATTGTTTCCATTGGGTCTATCCCATGTAGGACATGGAAGGAACATGTATGTTTGCCCTGCAAACATAAGGCAGAGTGGGCCTGGAGCATGTGTGCTTTGCTTGATTGCATTTAGACCGGAATCCATTGTGCAACTCGTAATCTTCGAAAACCATGTCCAAATGTTGGTGAGAGGAGTTGTCCTCACTCTAAAGACCTGCTTTGAGGAGCCCCTCTTGTGTGACAGAGGCATGGGGAAACACTGAGCATGATTGGCAGGCCCATGGCCTGATGGTAAAGCATGAAGCATAAATACGGTTGTGCAATACTGCAACATACTGCCCAGTTGATTTCCAACATTCCCCTACCCCTCTAAGGACCTTTGTGCCCACTGGTCATTCAACCATGGAGAGGGGCATCCTGGTGCCTAGGTAACAATCTTAATTTGTAGTCTTCAACGAGTGTTGCATCTTACTCATTCACCACCCTCAATGCAATTAGCAGATACACCGATACACCTTTTGACAAGGAACAAGTTGGCCGCAGGTCAGGAGCTCCTTAAGGAGGCCCCCAAGTTAGGGATCAACATCTCTGTAAATATCCCAGTTTTATCTCACTACCCCGGAGAGTCCGCTCATGACTTTCATCCCCAGTCCAAGCCATGCTTGCTCCTATAGCATTAGTCACCGTACCCTATAGGACAAACTTGATGTCATGGATAGAGACCTCCAGCTTATCAAAGCAGACCTCCAGAAACGTATGCCTCACCACCTCAAAGCAGGAGAAATGTTGGAATCACATTCAGGCACCCAAAGTTAACAGAACCACCCACCCTAATCAACAAATCCAAATTACTAATAGATGTTCCAGCGAATCCAAGAATATGACTTCAAACACTGAGCACCCTCCTATTATACTTTTGAGATCAATACCCCACCCCAATGCCACTACAAGACCTCTGAGAATCACCAAACCTCTTTCTGACATTTATATTTGCTCCCTACTAGCTTCCTACAACCCCACTCCTATGGAATCTCCCCCTTCACACTTCGCTATCCAGATCATCCCTCCAACCCTCTCAGAGAACCTAGTCCTAACCTTAGAACTCTGAACAAGTGTAATCCACAGGTCCCAGCTACTCATCATGAGACACCAACGACCAAATCTCATATCAAGTCCATGCTTCTCAAATGCAGATCAGCGGTTAAGCACGCTGCAGACTTCGCTGATCTTATCCTTGCACAATACTTTGACCTCCTAATCTTAATTGAAACCTGGCTCAATGATACTTCCTCACCAATTATGGACATTCTAGTTCCACCTAACTGTGACATCATCAGTCTAGATAAACCAAGAAAAACAGGAGGCGGCTTAGCATGCATTTTCTACTCCTTGCTCACCCGCAAACAAGCTCATACTGCTCCAGTGCCCTCTTGTGGATATCTATATCTATATATTGAACAACAATAAGAAAGTATGCATCCTATGCACTCTATAACAGCGACAGTGCAACAATCTTCCTTTCATTGAACAGCTAATGGAGACCATCGTATCTAACTCCGGCCAAAACATTGTTGGAGCAGGGAAACACTGCTGCAGACAGGGGATCGACATCTTCAGCCCCTGATGTATGTGTGTCTCTGTCACCTCTGGCATCGACAACACCCTCTTACTGGAGGCACCACACACATCAGAGGACAAAGATGTCGCCTTCATCTCTTTCCACCCAAAAACTGGTCAGTAGCAATTCTTTGTGCCACAAGGCCAGTTTCTCTTTTGACCTGTGCTTATTGCCCGGCCAGTGTACTTCTCAACTAGTACTGTCCTTTATTTCCTTTCCCACCTGTTGATCTTATCCATTTGTGGACTGCCGATTAGGGGTGGGTGAAAAATTCCACTTCACTGGCAGAGTTCACTGAGTTTTGCCTCCCTGCTCTGCACATAGTTCCCAAAAACTTCGCGAACTGACATAGAGCAGAGTTTTTTCTCTTGAACACCTGCCAGGTTGGGAAGTGCTTGTGAGAAAACAATTGGACTCTAGACTTGGTCCTGGCAAGATTTCTCAATGTGAGCAGTCACGACAGGTTGCGTTTGCTCACTTTGAGAAATCTGCCGCTTGCTTTGATGAAGCTGCCACTGGAGTAGAATGTCTATTTGAGAGGCCGAAAGCATCAGCACCCTCTGGTGCAAGGCGTAGTGTAGTTTGCTCTGATTTTACAGTGTGGGACAAACTCCAGGTGCTTAAAATCAGTGCAAGCAGCGCAACTTAATAGACTCCGCCACTGATGGTACTTTGCTGAGCACTGCTTTTTTTCCGGCACTTCATGGAATTCCTCAGAGTAGAACTCCGACCAGGCCTGCTGATGATGTAGCCTATCTCCCCTAATGGACAATTTGGTCCTCCTTCGCACTGGAACACTCCTCTCCTCTGCGTTGCCCATGACATGTATCCCCCCATGGACTCTTTCTGGACATCTAATGGCTCACAAACTATGTTGGGGTAGTTGCTGCAAGAACTGCTACTTGCTCCTTGGTTCACAAGTCAATAAATCACTTACCGGAACAGCAGGTTGTACGTCTGTACATGATTGGACTAAGTAGACCATGGTGGATGTGCAGACCCTAAAGACACTACCAACTATCTAAAGGGAAATGAGTTTCATAAACCCATGGGTAAATCTGCACATGCCCATGGAAATAGTTTATGTGATCCCTATATGCATCTAAACTAGCAAGTAGTCTCCCAAGGTCACATGCCTGACGCACTACAATTAGCAATCAGTCAAATGTAAGAGTGAATGAAGTTTCTGCCCAGGTATTGGATATGTCCATGCAAAACAGCCAGCAAACAACAGTGATGTGACAACAAAATGTTGCAAGGGAGAGTGTGTAAGTGGTTGGCATCAGTCTATGACCTAACACATCCTTGATTAGCCTCAAATGTTTGACTTAATCATCAATACTACATTTCTTGGGAAGAGAAACTGTTAATCATGCTGTGTTGAATTATATTTTAAGTGCTTTAAGTATTTGATCGAAAGATTGAATCACATTTGTAATCATTGTTACTATTTCATTTGCATCTATTTTAAATAATTGTAAAATTATTTTTATCTTACTGTGCACTGCAATGTATCTGCCTCAATAGAGTTGAATAAAGTATTTTGATGATGATTATATCAACAGTGTCATACAAGTTGATGCTCACACTTGAAGATCATACTATCTGTCTGCATTACTGTGAAAGGATGTGTTACAGATGCAATACATACTTTGGAAATGACATAAACTGCCTACCACAGCCTGTCCACAGTGCTTTTGTCATGCAGCTCACAGATTGTCTGTATAGAAGTGAAAGGTATATTGATAGGCCATTCGCCCCCCTGTTCATATGTGCATGACATCATGTAGCAGACTATGATACCCAACAACCACCATATGATATAAGGGTACACACACATCTGCTTACTGGACTTATTGTCTGCCACTATATGTGTGAACCATGCACATTATGCCTACAGAAAAGCGTCCACCAAAACTGTTAGCCAGTATCTTGCTCTTTACAAGTCATGCTTGAGTAGCCCTAACAAGTGTGATGACTTCCAAGTAGGAATATGTTTAGCATTTCTATACATCACATTATTTGGCAACAGAGAGGGCTTATGTGAGCTTAGATTTTGGGTAAGCATTCACACCAGATGGTCATATGTGCATTTATTGACAAGTTATATGTAGTAAGGAGGAGGCAGTGTTCGTTTAAGTTACTTTAATAAGTTAAGAAGTAACACACAAAGATGCCGTCAGCTTATCATCATGGGGCTCCTCTGCTATCTCAACATTCGATAGCGAGCGCCTGAGCTGTCAGTGCGGTTCATACCAAGGTGAGTAAAAAGGGAGGGGGGAAACAGGGGTAAAGGGTCATACCAAGTTGCAACACATCATCCTCCCTAGGGAAAGAGAAAAATGAGGTGAAAAGGAAACAGGTAATGAGCACTGGAGAGAAAACGGGTAAGGGAGAGTTGGGGGCGAAACTACCGCCCTACCCTGGCCGTTCCAAGTAATCACGGCAGACCCACAAATCATAATACAGTATTAACATAGTAGCTCAGGATCTCATTACATACTGTTTATGCCAAAGGGGTGGGATCCTAGGTCTATCGCTCTTTCTGTGCTGTCTGTCCCCATCCTTGATGTCTCCACCCTCCATTCCTCTTAAGCCTGACCTAGCTTCAATCCCTTCTGTGGGCACCACCCGGTCATGGCTCCATAACCTTCCATCCTCCATGACCACAGTGTTCCTCTTTGGCCTACTGATGGTACTGGGGGCATAATACTTTTCATCCCCTTTTCTTAGTCTTTCCGGTTTCCTGATGTAGACGTTTTGTCCTTGCTGAAACTCCCTCTCCTTGACTCCCCACTTCCTGTCGTACCACTCCTTGTATTTCCTTTGATTGGTTTCGATCCTCTTGATCTCCTTGGGGTCGGTTTCATCTGTTTGTTTCCTTCCCATCCAATTAGGGGTCAGCTTCGTTCCAGCTTTCCTCCCTCTCAGTAACTCGAAAGGAGTACATCCTGTGGTTGACTTCGGTGTGGTGTGGTATGCCCACAGCATGTCTCTTATTGCTTCCTCGATGTTTTCCCCAGCCTGGTTGGCCAGCTGCATGCACTCTTTCAACATGCGGTTAACTCTTTCCACCTTGCCATTTGCCTTGGGGCAATAGAGTGGCGTGCGGATATGGGCTATGGAGCAGTCTTTCAGAAACTCCTTCATCTCTTCGGAGATAAGTTGCACCCCATTATCCGTTACCAGTGTCATCGGAATGCCTTCTCTTGAGAACACCTCCTTCATGAATTCAATGATCGTCCTTGTGTTCACGTTGTGGACCATCTTGCATGTGATCCAGCTGGAATAGTAATCCACCAGAACTAGTAAGTACCAATCCTGGGGCCCTTTGCCATGAACAGGCCCAGCTATGTCGAAGCCTAACTTGTCCCAGGGAATCTCTGGAACTTCCACTGGTGACAATGGTGCCCGTCTAGTGACTTTAGACTTATCGCTTAGGCTGCATGCGTAGCAGTCACGCACCTTGTCTTCCATCTCACTGTCCATCGCAGGAAACCAGTAGTCCATGCGTAGTCTAGCTTTACTCAAACTGCGGCCAAGATGACCTTCATGCGCCAGCTCCACGATCTGGTTCCTTAATGCCTCCGGCGGAACAAGCTTCCCCGACTTGAGTATGAAATTTCCTTCAATGGAAAGATCTTCCCGCACATTCCAATATGGCTGGATGTCGCTCTCCATGTCTTTACACTTCTTTGGCCATCCCCTGAGGATGTGTTCCTTCACTTTTTTCATAACCTCATCCTGCTCCATCTGGGTTACCCAAGCATTCTTCTCCACTGCTGCTAGGCTCACCTCCAGAATGGAATCACCGCTCTGCTCTTCCTCCTCCTCTTCTTTGGTTGGTGCTCTCGATAAAAAATCTGCAACCCTGTTCTGTTGCCCTGGAATATATGTCACCCTGAAATTATATGCTTGTAGTCCTACAGCCCATTTGGCTATACGGGGTGTCATGCTTTCCATGTCTTTCTTTGTGAAGAGTGAGACCAGGGGTTTGTGGTCCGTCTGTACTTCAAACGGAATTCCCCATATGAAGAATTTGTAATGGCGGATAGCCCAATACACCGCCAGAGCCTCTTTCTCTATGGTCGAATAGTTAGCTTCTGATGAAGTGAGGGTCCTTGATGCAAAGGCCACAACTTTGATATTGCTTCCCTCTCTCTGCGCCAATGTCGCCCCAATGCCTCTGTTGCTGGCGTCTGTCGATATGATAGTGGCTCCATTTGGATCAAATTTTCCAATGTATGGGGCTTCAAAGATTGCCCTCTTTATGCTCATCATGGATGTCTCTTGTTCCTTTCCCCACACGAAAACACTATCCTTCTTAATCAATTCTCTTAGGGGCTGCGAGACCATGGCAAAGTCCTTGATAAATTTAGCCATGTACTCAGCAAGCCCTAAAAAAGATAGTATTTCCTCCTTGCCTTTGGGTGTGGGGGCGTCTCTCACAGCTTTGACTAAATCGTACTTGGGCTTTATGCCTTCCTCCGACAAGGTGTGTCCAAGGTAGTCCACCGAGCTTACTCCTAGCTTGCACTTGCTTGGTTTGGTGGTGAATCCTACTTCTCTCAGCTTCTCTAACACCTTCCTTGCCATCTCATTATGTTCATCATCGCTACTTCCATAGATCAATATGTCATCTTGGAAACAGATGGTCTTCTTGCAGTCTTTCAGCACATGTTGCATGACTCTTTGGAAGGCAGCAGCCGCCGACGCCAAACCGAATGGCATTCTCTGAAACTTGAAGTTTCCAAAAGGAGTGGTGAAGGCCGTTAAAATTTGCGATTCAGGATGTAGTTTGATTTGGTAATATGCAGAGGAAAGATCTAAGACACTAAAATATCTGGCCCCCCTGATGGTGCTCAACATTTCACTGATTCGGGGAAGTGGAAACCTATCCACCAGGATGTTTGCATTTAGATCTCTCAGGTCCACACAGAGTCTTATGCTGTTTCCTCCATCTTTTGCCGTGATCACAATGGGAGCCAACCATGCCGAACTCTCAATTTCGGTGATGACTCCTTGACTGACTAACCTTTGAAGTTCTTGCTGAAGCGGTTCTCTCATTCGCAACGGTATTGATCTAGTCTTGTGCACTACTGGTACTGCCTCCTTCTTAAGAATAATCTTGTGCATGTAGTTTTTAAATACACCTAGCCTTTCGCTGAATACCTCCTTAAATTCTTCAGTGAGGTCCCCTGATATGCCTTCTGGATTTATCAGTAACACTTGCTCCTTGTTATTTGGGTCTAGTTTCATGCCCAACTGCTTCTGGTGTTTCCAGCCCAATAAAGTCGAACCACTGGTGGACACATACACCTTCCCTACCGTGTGCCTGTCTTTAAATGCAATTCTCATTATTGCCATTCCCTCTAAGGGAATTTTCCCCTTGTTGTACCCCTTAGGACTGATATCTGCCTGCATCAATTTGACAGGATGATTAGCAAATTTGTCATCAAATACCTTTTTGTCAACCAAAGTGTAGGGGGAACATGAATCAGCATACATACAGAACTTTATACCATCAAGTAAAACATCACATTTGGGATATATGTCATCATTATTTTCCTCCTCTTCTTCTACCTGAAAAATATAAGATTTCTCCCCCTCCTCTTCCTGAGGATAATCCTCAATCGCATGTACTGTCTTGCTGGGTGCTTTACATACTTTTGAATAGTGCCCCCACCTGTTACACTTCCTGCATTGTACATTTCTCGCTGGACATTTCCAATTGTTGGCTAAGTGATTTGGACTACCACACTTGTAACATAACATATTTCCTGTCTTACTTCGAACCATCTCTTTACTCTTGTCCCCCATTTTGCAAACAGTTTCTCCCTCCAGGTGGACCTTGTTCTCTGCCCTCTCTTTGTTAGTCCCCTCCTGCGGTTTCATTTCTCTCATACACCGCGCAGTGTGTTCTAGACCCTTAGCTATGTTGATGGCTTCCTCTAAATTAGGGTTCTTAGTGAGTAATTCCTCTTGTGTTTTTGTATCATTAGTACATCTCACCAGTTGATCTCTTATCAACGAGTCAGTGAGTTGCCCAAATTCACACGTGGCTGATAATCCTCTCAACACTGCTATGTACGCGCTCACCCTCTCCTCCTTCTTCTGTGCCCTCTTAAAAAACTTATGTCTTTCCATTACCACATTTATTTTCTCTTTAAAGTGTGCCTCTAGTTCCCTCAACGTGCACTCATATACATTGACACCCTCCACTACTTCTTCTTGATCATCCTCCACCAGTCTTCCAGTAATATCCTCATAAATTTTCCTACCATGTGTGCCTAAATTGTGGAGAAGTATGTGCTGTTTCCTTAAGTTAGTATAATTACTTCCACCAATAGCAATTAGATACGATTTAAATATGCCTTCCCACCTCCTCCAGGGAATAACTGGTTCCCCCAATTCATTCAGAAAAGGTGGAGGTTGGCTCATTCCTGCACCTGCCATTGCCATATACAACTGTGAGTATATCCCCACACTCCTTGCAAGTTAGCTGGAAAGAACTATCAGATTAAATATGAGGGTGAAATCCTTATGGGACTACTTCCTTTGCGAAAAATCTTGTGAAAAAAATATACATTTACCACAAAAACACCATATCCCAACCCCAAAATAGATTTCTCACACAATAGCAGGTATACACTACTTCTACAAGTCCTCTTTCTTTTTCTATGGTAATTGTCACTCAAAACCAATGGAGCGGGTCTCCTCCCCGAGGCGGGAACTTCCTGTGAAGAGCGTCTGACTGAACAGTTCCTGTCGGACACAAGCTGATGCTAACGAGGGTAAAGCTACTCCTTTAACTTCGTTCCGTTGTAGAACTGCACCCAGAGTTACTCGAGACAACAGTTAATCCTTATGCTCTTGAAAAATCAGAAATTGGCTAATGAACAGAATGGCGCCGGGAGATTTTTCCTTGAGATTCTCTGCAGACGCGCTGCCCTGCGCTGCAGTCAGGATTGAAGTGGCGGGATTTCCTCACAAATGCCGGCGCTTGAACTATTGACGAAAAAGGAACGCCACACGGGTGTCAAACATTAACTGCCCGTTCCTTCATCCGACTCATGCTCGCCTCCTACGCTTCCTTCCCACGACTTCAAACGCCACCACAAGCGATGTTCTTTCCAATTCGCCGCGCCGACCACCATTCGCCCCCCTTGTGCCCGAGATGACACACGAATACCAACTTCCTTCCTTTTATCATTTACGCTGTAAGCACACCATGACACGCAGACGCTGACTTCCAATTACTGCACTGAAAGTCTATGTACTTTACTTCACACGCCAATGTTCTTTCCGCTAGCGCTAAATCACCGTAAAATGTATCACTTAGCTCCCTTCTGTAGATAGCGGTTAGGTCCGATAGATCCTTTCATCAGATAAGCTCTTGAAAATCACTCCAGGGGGACGGCATCCACTGTCCCTGGCACAGTCTCCTCACCTCGTCGCCAACAAATGTAGTAAGGAGGAGGCAGTGTTCGTTTAAGTTACTTTAATAAGTTAAGAAATAACACACAAAGATGCCGTCAGCTTATCATCATGGGGCTCCTCTGCTATCTCAACATTCGATAGCGAGCGCCTGAGCTGTCAGTGCGGTTCATACCAAGGTGAGTAAAAAGGGAGGGGGGAAACAAGTCATGCTTGAGTAGCCCTAACAAGTGTGATGACTTCCAAGTAGGAATATGTTTAGCATTTCTATACATCACATTATTTGGCAACAGAGAGGGCTTATGTGAGCTTAGATTTTGGGTAAGCATTCACACCAGATGGTCATATGTGCATTTATTGACAAGTTATACCACTCTGACCCTGGTTGCATCAGTGCATGCTTCCATGCCAGGCATGACATCTCATGTACTTATACCTTGGCATGTATGTGGCTATTAGATTTGCTGTGTGTCCTGAACAAATTAGCACACATAGATGGAGGTGAACGAGTCACATCATTGTTTGTTTCAGAGTGAGACAGAGCTACACTGTCACATCCATTTCTGCATGTAACAGCTTTGCATTTTTGCCTAGTGGGTCAAGTGTGGCCATATTGTTGCTGGGTAGCCAATCCTGTACCGGCACAGGTTAGGGGTCAACATTTGTATGTGTTAGGTGAGATGGAACACTGATTTTGATATGTGCTTGCAAACGTTTGTGTAGCATGTGTAGACTAACTGGGTTGCACTGTGGGCCCATGAAGATCACAAGGGCACCCATTCACAATCATAGGACAATAAGGTCACTGTACTGGCCTCCACATGTATAAAGCAGTGGAAAAAGTAATGACTTACAGCACACACACTCAGTTATTGCACACTGCTCACATTTACACTCTCGGGGGATTGTGGTAGGATGTCTGACAGTCAGTACGCAGCTGGACGACAATTACTCATGACATGTGTACACTGTTCCACATTGGTACCTTTGTTTGGTGTAAAGTCTTCCACACACATATGCATTTGGCACATGTTGGCGTGAGAATGCTGGGTGAGAACAACACCTAGCTACAGACCTTTTTGATGGGCCAAAGACAATTAGGTGAGATGTGAGTGTATTGATGTTTACAGTGACTGTTAAACAAAAATGCTTACACAAAGGAAGTGTTCATTCATTAATTTACATTTTTTAACACTCTTTCAAACCAAAAATTGGATTATGGGCATTAAACTGATTCAGACTTCACTGAAAAAGTTCTGCACAATGGTGTTCCTTTGTCGAGTCCCAGCAATTGTCCCTACATTTTCCCCTCTATCCTCATCTTCATATTCATCTGCTGCTTCCTGCTACTCATGGCACGAGTCCTATGGGGCATTTTTCAAACTGTAGGGGGGGTATAGCAAACGCCCCACAGAATAGTCCAAAGTGTAGAAGCGAGACTCATCAACCTGAAAGTCCACTCCATTAAGCCCCTGGTCTTGCCCAGTGCATTGTTGTAGGTGCAATCTGCCTCTGTTGGAGGATGTGCAAGCGGGGTCATGACCCATAACCTATGACTGCGGACCATATCCTTGGTCAGCTAAAAAGAAACATTGAGAAATTCACTGAATGCACATGGAGATCGATCAACCCACACTCACGTATATATGTCTGGTATGTGTACTGAATGACTCTCACACATTTCTACAATTGTATGCAATTGATTACATTAAGATTAGCACAATTAATTCCACATGTCTATTCCTGTTGTCTGTGTCAGATTGAAACATGTGCATGCCTTGCTACTTTTGACAGAAAAAATGATGACCTCCATGTTGGCCCCTAGTTACCATCTTCAGGAGAATTTGTGATATAAAAGAAGAACCAGGGGATGATGTACAAAATGTTCATTGGCAGAAAGTTGTTGCCAATTGTGCACCAACATTTCGCAAATGGAAATAAAATGGCACATTGACTTACATACTGAAAGGTTGGTACACAAAATTCTAAAACAGAGTGGGTCTCAATCCAACCTTCCTCATTATTATTCATGTGGTAGATCGCAAATTACAATTTACTATGATTGAATCTAATCAAGCACAGGGCGGCCAGGCTTGGTAGGCCAAATAAATTATAAAAGGTGATAACTCATAAAGATTGGTATTCTAGGGGGAAAGAAGACCACCTAACAACTTTAAAGAAACAATAATGTTCCACAACTGCAAAAACTCCCCAGAGCACGTTCAAATTGTTGTAGACAGGTCAGCAATGAAGTCTGATAATGATTCTAATTTTTGTTGATCAGTCTCTGCATCTAGTGCACAGGCTTCATGCAATCCATAAGCCCACGTCTCTTGACATTCACACAAGCCAGCACGTTGCTATGGCCCCCCACCTGGTGATCCACCCACCTGGACTACCTTTCCCGCCCCATTGGCGAGATGGGCTGTAGGAGCGCTGTAGGAGGCTGCAGCAGGACTCCAGCCAGGATTACTGCCGTTGCTATTTGGTCCTGGCTTGCTTTAGAGGGAATTCAAGCGGGAATCCCTTCTACTTCAAGTCGGCAGAAATGGACGAAAAGGAGTGAATACTCACCTTTTTTTACAATTTCCGCTTCTTCTCCTTCGTTCAGGTCCCTCCTGTCTTTCTCCTTGAATACGATGGACTGGCACCCCTTTTTCATGGATTGGAGGGTAAGTGTTGATGGTTTGTGTGGGTACACATTGCAGGATGTGTGTATGTTGGTAGGATGCAGTGCAGAATGTATACATAATGCACACAACACATCCCACAGACACATATGCACACCTACACAACATATATGTGATTTATGTTAAAAAAAATCACTTTCCTGTCTTCCCACCTCCAGGGTCAGTACTCCGCCGTCAGGACACAGCCCGGTCAACAGGAACATCCAGATCTGCTCGGCGGGATTATGCTGTCAGGACGTCAATGGCGGGCGGTTTGCTGGCACAGAAGACGGTCGCTGCAGCGTCAGTGGTTAATTTGTAAACAAATAAGTGCTGGGGCTCTCTTCAGGAGGCAGATTCAACCAGCCCATTTTTCTTGTTAGTGGTGCCCAACACAGAACCAGCAAACCCTACAAGTGGGGGGAGGATGTGTTGCTGCAGCCAGAGTTGCTGACTTCAGAGCTGGGGCACCAGGTGAAGTCTCAGCATCAGCTCAATATTCTGTGATTCTGGGCGAATCACTTAATCTATGTGCCTACCAAAAAGGAGTATATCCTTAACTGGTGCTCAAGCACTGGTGTTGATAGTTAAGTGTCGATGCTGAGTACCGGAAACCACAGGCTCAAATTAAGCACTGTGCGGCGGTCTTTTGACTATCATGTACACATCTGGATAGGACACGAGGACCTCGGCAACTCGATGGTGTCTCAGAGACCACCACAGTGGCAGGCCAGTGGTCAGACTGCCATGATCAAAATCAGGCCCTATGACATTATTTCACTTCTTTTGACTTTGGCACACTTTTACCAGGTAACACTTCTTCCGAAGGCAGTAGAAGATTCTCCAAAGAATTGTTGTTGCAAATGGATACCTTCTGAGACTGTGGATTTCTTGATGCCAACTTATTTCTAATAGTTTCAAAGAGATCCACCATTCTTCATTCACTTTTTCCCAATAGGCCCACAGTCTATTGTGATGAAGCTGCAATGTTGCCGTGCTCTCTTCTGTTCTCTGTTGCAGAAAATGATTTGGTGGAAAACTAGCTTGTCAGTGCCCTCCTCTTCCTCCCATTTAGAGGGCTCACCTTGTCCAAGTGTTAGAGGCAATGGGCCCTCTTGTTTAGCTTGTTATCTTGGTTCTCAAGCTGGGCTTTGTTAAAAAATCATTGCTGGAATTCTTATTTGGGCTCATGTTTACATGTCAGATGGGTTTACGGTGTATGTTGGCTGTTACTATGTATGTCAGCAAAATGTGCTTAATAATGCTCTCTTCTTTATCCCTTTTTAGCCCACTTTGCTTTGCTTTTATCCACTTTCCAATTTTATATGTCGTGATAATTCTTGTTACAGTAATTTAGAGTCAATATAAAGGACATGTTGGTTCTGGCATTTTTGCAAGGTTATCCATACACTTTTTGCTTCCATCCTCCCCTTTTTTCTGACCAGTTTTTTTGGTTTTAGGACTTTACCACTGCTATTCAGTGCTAAAGTGAATAGGCTTTCTGTGTAAAAAGTCGTTCTGATTGGTTATCCATAATTGGCATATTTGATGTACTAGTAAGTCCTTGGTAAAGTGCACTTGGTGTGCCCAGGGCCTGTAGATCAAATGCTACTAGTGGTCCTGAAGCACTGATTGTGCCATTCACACAAGTAGCTTTTCAAATGTGTCTTAGACCTGCCACTGCATTGTCTGTGCATGCTGCTTCAAACTGCCATGACAACCTGGCAAGTACACCCACTTGAAACCTTGGGGAGGGAACTAGAGACGCGGGGCGCTAGGAGCAGGCCAGCCTCCAACACAAAATGTTCAACACAAATTGGGCCACTCCCATTACAGTGACCGAATGTACTCTAAAACTGAATTGTGAGTGTGGACATCTCACAAAAAGTGAAGGACTCGCCTTTCACACCACCAGGTTTCATGCTTCATCATCGGCAGTCCTCGCCCTCTAGAAACTTGGTTTGGTGGTGGGCGGGCCTTCACCTGATGACAGGGAGGCACTTCTAAACTGAGTGGGGGCCCGTGAAAAGTGAGAAAAGTAAACACCATTACAGTAACCAAATACATTTTAATAGGACTGGTAACTATATGGTATTAAAAGGGTGGACGGTGAGAAGGGGAATTTATTGTCCCCTCACCGTAGTGAAGGTGGTCAACATTTTTCTGCCATTTAGCCCAGGTGGGTCCGTGGCATTCATCAGGACCAATGAGAGGGGCTCCGTTCTTATCAATTTTGTGGTGAGAAGGTACCCCTTCGTGGGATGACCTTTGTTGTACTCCACCGGAGGGAAGGGCTCGCAGTAAGCCCTAGTAACATACCCTACAGGCTCCATGGGAGGAGAATGGAGGGGAGACCCCTGTTGTCGGACTTGCCTCAAGGTGCGTCTCCCTTGTTTGCACCTAGGTGTATCCTTTTGTCCTCCCCGATGGTGCCATAAACTAAAGACATGCAAACACAACAATGATGGACAGAATGTGGATCAATGTCACACATTCACCCCAGTCCAAAGATCTGGGCCCAAATCCATCGTTTTTCCTCTCCACACCACCCTGGGTTAGACAATGGCGATATGCAAATCAGCGCTGACCCTGTGCCCCATGGGAACTGTCCAGTCCGAACTACAAAAGCCATGTCCTTCCCAGAACGGAAACAAGCATCCGAGGACCGGCCCGGTTTCGAGGTAACACCTCTCTTCAGCCCGGCTAGCTTGATTCCAGTGGTGTGGAGTGCCTGGGACTCACGTCTGAGCATCCCCAGTACACTTAGAGCGGTAACTGCAAACACAACAATGATGGACAGAATGTGGATCAATGTCACACATTCACCCCAGTCCAAAGATCTGGGCCCAAATCCATCGTTTTTCCACTCCACACCACCCTGGGTTAGACAATGGCGATATGCAAATCAGCGCTGACCCTGTGCCCCATGGGAACAGTCCAGTCCGAACTACAAAAGCCATGTCCTTCCCAGAACGGAAACAAGCATCCGAGGACCGGCCCGGTTTCGAGGTAACACCTCTCTTCAGCCCGGCTAGCTTGATTACAGTGGTGTGGAGTGCCTGGGACTCACGTCTGAGCATCCCCAGTACACTTAGAGCGGTAACTGCAAACACAACAATGATGGACAGAATGTGGATCAATGTCACACATTCACCCCAGTCCAAAGATCTGGGCCCAAATCCATCGTTTTTCCACTCCACACCACCCTGGGTTAGACAATGGCGATATGCAAATCAGCGCTGACCCTGTGCCCCATGGGAACAGTCCAGTCCGAACTACAAAAGCCATGTCCTTCCCAGAACGGAAACAAGCATCCGAGGACCGGCCCGGTTTCAGACGTGAGTCCCAGGCACTCCACACCACTGGAGTCAAGCTAGCCGGGCTGATGAGAGGTGTTACCTCGAAACCGGGCCGGTCCTCGGATGCTTGATTCCGTTCTGGGAAGGACATGGCTTTCGTAGTTCGGACTGGACTGTTCCCATGGGGCACAGGGTCAGCGCTGATTTGCATATCGCCATTGTCTAACCCAGGGTGGTGTGGAGTGGAAAAACGATGGATTTGGGCCCAGATCTTTGGACTGGGGTGAATGTGTGACATTGATCCACATTCTGTCCATCACTGTTGTGTTTGCAATTACCGCTCTAAGTGTACTGGGGATGCTCAGACGTGAGTCCCAGGCACTCCACACCACTGGAGTCAAGCTAGCCGGGCTGATGAGAGGTGTTACCTCGAAACCGGGCCGGTCCTCGGATGCTTGATTCCGTTCTGGGAAGGACATGGCTTTTGTAGTTCGGACTGGACTGTTCCCATGGGGCACAGGGTCAGCGCTGATTTGCATATCGCCATTGTCTAACCCAGGGTGGTGTGGAGTGGAAAAACGATGGATTTGGGCCCAGATCTTTGGACTGGGGTGCATGTGTGACATTGATCCACATTCTGTCCATCACTGTTGTGTTTGCAATTACCGCTCTAAGTGTACTGGGGATGCTCAGACGTGAGTCCCAGGCACTCCACATCACTGGAGTCAAGCTAGCCGGGCTGATGAGAGGTGTTACCTCAAAACCGGGCCGGTCCTCGGATGCTTGATTCCGTTCTGGGAAGGACATGGCTTTTGTAGTTCGGACTGGACTGTTCCCATGGGGCACAGGGTCAGCGCTGATTTGCATATCGCCATTGTCTAACCCAGGGTGGTGTGGAGTGGAAAAACGATGGATTTGGGCCCAGATCTTTGGACTGGGGTGAATGTGTGACATTGATCCACATTCTGTCCATCACTGTTGTGTTTGCAATTACCGCTCTAAGTGTACTGGGGATGCTCAGACGTGAGTCCCAGGCACTCCACACCACTGGAGTCAAGCTAGCCGGGCTGATGAGAGGTGTTACCTCGAAACCGGGCCGGTCCTCGGATGCTTGATTCCGTTCTGGGAAGGACATGGCTTTTGTAGTTCGGACTGGACTGTTCCCATGGGGCACAGGGTCAGCGCTGATTTGCATATCGCCATTGTCTAACCCAGGGTGGTGTGGAGTGGAAAAACGATGGATTTGGGCCCAGATCTTTGGACTGGGGTGAATGTGTGACATTGATCCACATTCTGTCCATCACTGTTGTGTTTGCAATTACCGCTCTAAGTGTACTGGGTATGCTCAGACGTGAGTCCCAGGCACTCCACACCACTGGAGTCAAGCTAGCCGGGCTGATGAGAGGTGTTACCTCGAAACCGGGCCGGTCCTCGGATGCTTGATTCCGTTCTGGGAAGGACATGGCTTTTGTAGTTCGGACTGGACTGTTCCCATGGGGCACAGGGTCAGCGCTGATTTGCATATCGCCATTGTCTAACCCAGGGTGGTGTGGAGTGGAAAAACGATGGATTTGGGCCCAGATCTTTGGACTGGGGTGAATGTGTGACATTGATCCACATTCTGTCCATCACTGTTGTGTTTGCAATTACCGCTCTAAGTGTACTGGGGATGCTCAGACGTGAGTCCCAGGCACTCCACACCACTGGAGTCAAGCTAGCCGGGCTGATGAGAGGTGTTACCTCGAAACCGGGCCGGTCCTCGGATGCTTGATTCCGTTCTGGGAAGGACATGGCTTTTGTAGTTCGGACTGGACTGTTCCCATGGGGCACAGGGTCAGCGCTGATTTGCATATCGCCATTGTCTAACCCAGGGTGGTGTGGAGTGGAAAAACGATGGATTTGGGCCCAGATCTTTGGACTGGGGTGAATGTGTGACATTGATCCACATTCTGTCCATCACTGTTGTGTTTGCAATTACCGCTCTAAGTGTACTGGGGATGCTCAGACGTGAGTCCCAGGCACTCCACACCACTGGAGTCAAGCTAGCCGGGCTGATGAGAGGTGTTACCTCGAAACCGGGCCGGTCCTCGGATGCTTGATTCCGTTCTGGGAAGGACATGGCTTTTGTAGTTCGGACTGGACTGTTCCCATGGGGCACAGGGTCAGCGCTGATTTGCATATCGCCATTGTCTAACCCAGGGTGGTGTGGAGTGGAAAAACGATGGATTTGGGCCCAGATCTTTGGACTGGGGTGAATGTGTGACATTGATCCACATTCTGTCCATCACTGTTGTGTTTGCAATTACCGCTCTAAGTGTACTGGGGATGCTCAGACGTGAGTCCCAGGCACTCCACACCACTGGAGTCAAGCTAGCCGGGCTGATGAGAGGTGTTACCTCGAAACCGGGCCGGTCCTCGGATGCTTGATTCCGTTCTGGGAAGGACATGGATTTTGTAGTTCGGACTGGACTGTTCCCATGGGGCACAGGGTCAGCGCTGATTTGCATATCGCCATTGTCTAACCCAGGGTGGTGTGGAGTGGAAAAACGATGGATTTGGGCCCAGATCTTTGGACTGGGGTGAATGTGTGACATTGATCCACATTCTGTCCATCACTGTTGTGTTTGCAATTACCGCTCTAAGTGTACTGGGGATGCTCAGACGTGAGTCCCAGGCACTCCACACCACTGGAGTCAAGCTAGCCGGGCTGATGAGAGGTGTTACCTCGAAACCGGGCCGGTCCTCGGATGCTTGATTCCGTTCTGGGAAGGACATGGCTTTTGTAGTTCGGACTGGACTGTTCCCATGGGGCACAGGGTCAGCGCTGATTTGCATATCGCCATTGTCTAACCCAGGGTGGTGTGGAGTGGAAAAACGATGGATTTGGGCCCAGATCTTTGGACTGGGGTGAATGTGTGACATTGATCCACATTCTGTCCATCACTGTTGTGTTTGCAATTACCGCTCTAAGTGTACTGGGGATGCTCAGACGTGAGTCCCAGGCACTCCATACCACTGGAGTCAAGCTAGCCGGGCTTATGAGAGGTGTTACCTCGAAACCGGGCCGGTCCTCGGATGCTTGATTCCGTTCTGGGAAGGACATGGATTTTGTAGTTCGGACTGGACTGTTCCCATGGGGCACAGGGTCAGCGCTGATTTGCATATCGCCATTGTCTAACCCAGGGTGGTGTGGAGTGGAAAAACGATGGATTTGGGCACAGATCTTTAGACTGGGGTGAATGTGTGACATTGATCCACATTCTGTCCATCACTGTTGTGTTTGCAATTACCGCTCTAAGTGTACTGGGGATGCTCAGACGTGAGTCCCAGGCACTCCACACCACTGGAGTCAAGCTAGCCGGGATGATGAGAGGTGTTACCTTGAAACCGGGCCAGTCCTCGGATGCTTGATTCCGTTCTGGGAAGGACATGGCTTTTGTAGTTCGGACTGGACTGTTCCCATGGGGCACAGGGTCAGCGCTGATTTGCATATCGCCATTGTCTAACCCAGGGTGGTGTGGAGTGGAAAAACGATGGATTTGGGCCCAGATCTTTGGAATGGGGTGAATGTGTGACATTGATCCACATTCTGTCCATCACTGTTGTGTTTGCAATTACCGCTCTAAGTGTACTGGGGATGCTCAGACGTGAGTCCCAGGCACTCCACACCACTGGAGTCAAGCCTGCTGGGCTGATGAGAGGTGTTACCTCGAAACCGGGCCGGTCCTGAGATGCTTGATTCCGTTCTGGGAAGGACATGGCTTTTGTAGTTCGGACTGGACTGTTCCCATGGGGCACAGGGTCAGCGCTGATTTGCATATCGCCATTGTCTAACCCAGGGTGGTGTGGAGTGGAAAAACGATGGATTTGGGCCCAGATCTTTGGACTGGGGTGAATGTGTGACATTGATCCATATTCTGTCCATCACTGTTGTGTTTGCAATTACCGCTCTAAGTGTACTGGGGATGCTCAGACGTGAGTCCCAGGCACTCCACACCACTGGAGTCAAGCTAGCCGGGCTGATGAGAGGTGTTACCTCGAAACCGGGCCGGTCCTCGGATGCTTGATTCCGTTCTGGGAAGGACATGGCTTTTGTAGTTCGGACTGGACTGTTCCCATGGGGCACAGGGTCAGCGCTGATTTGCATATCGCCATTGTCTAACCCAGGGTGGTGTGGAGAGGAAAAACGATGGATTTGGGCCCAGATCTTTGGACTGGGGTGAATGTGTGACATTGATCCACATTCTGTCCATCTCTGTTGTGTTTGCAATTACCGCTCTAAGTGTACTGGGGATGCTCAGACGTAAGTCCCAGGCACTCCACACCACTGGAGTCATTCTAGCCGGGCTGATGAGAGGTGTTACCTCGAAACCGGGCCGGTCCTCGGATGCTTGATTCCGGTCTGGGAAGGACATGGCTTTTGTAGTTCGGACTGGACTGTTCCCATGGGGCACAGGGTCAGCGCTGATTTGCATATCGCCATTGTCTAACCCAGGGTGGTGTGGAGTGGAAAAACGATGGATTTGGGCCCAGATCTTTGGACTGGGGTGAATATGTGACATTGATCCACATTCTGTCCATCACTGTTGTGTTTGAAATTACCGCTCTAAGTGTACTGGGGATGCTCAGACGTGAGTCCCAGGCACTCCACACCACTGGAGTCAAGCTAGCCGGGCTGATGAGAGGTGTTACCTCGAAACCGGTCCGGTCCTCGGATGCTTGATTCCGTTCTGGGAAGGACATGGCTTTTGTAGTTCGGACTGGACTGTTCCCATGGGGCACAGGGTCAGCGCTGATTTGCATATCGCCATTGTCTAACCCAGGGTGGTGTGGAGTGGAAAAACGATGGATTTCGGCCCAGATCTTTGGACTGGGGTGAATGTGTGACATTGATCCACATTCTGTCCATCACTGTTGTGTTTGCAATTACCGCTCTAAGTGTACTGGGGATGCTCAGACGTGAGTCCCAGGCACTCCACACCACTGGAGTCAAGCTAGCCGGGCTGATGAGAGGTGTTACCTCGAAACCGAGCCGGTCCTCGGATGCTTGATTCCGTTCTGGGAAGGACATGGCTTTTGTAGTTCGGACTGGACTGTTCCCATGGGGCACAGGGTGAGCGCTGATTTGCATATCGCCATTGTCTAACCCAGGGTGGTGTGGAGTGGAAAAACTATGGATTTGGGCCCAGATCTTTGGACTGGGGTGAATGTGTGACATTGATCCACATTCTGTCCATCACTGTTGTGTTTGCAATTACCGCTCTAAGGGTACTGGGGATGCTCAGACTTGAGTCCCAGGCACTCCACACCACTGGAGTCAAGCTAGCCGGGCTGATGAGAGGTGTTACCTCGAAACCGGGCCGGTCCTCGGATGCTTGATTCCGTTCTGGGAAGGACATGGCTTTTGTAGTTCGGACTGGACTGTTCCCATGGGGCACAGGGTCAGCGCTGATTTGCATATCGCCATTGTCTAACCCAGGGTGGTGTGGAGTGGAAAAACGATGGATTTGGGCCCAGATCTTTGGACTGGGGTGAATGTGTGACATTGATCCACATTCTGTCCATCACTGTTGTGTTTGCAATTACCGCTCTAAGTGTACTGGGGATGCTCAGACGTGAGTCCCAGGCACTCCACACCACTGGAGTCAAGCTAGCCGGGCTGATGAGAGGTGTTACCTCAAAACCGGGCCGGTCCTCGGATGCTTGATTCCGTTCTGGGAAGGACATGGCTTTTGTAGTTCGGACTGGACTGTTCCCATGGGGCACAGGGTCAGCGCTGATTTGCATATCGCCATTGTCTAACCCAGGGTGGTGTGGAGTGGAAAAACGATGGATTTGGGCCCAGATCTTTGGACTGGGGTGAATGTGTGACATTGATCCACATTCTGTCCATCACTGTTGTGTTTGCAATTACCGCTCTAAGTGTACTGGGGATGCTCAGACGTGAGTCCCAGGCACTCCACACCACTGGAGTCAAGCTAGCCGGGCTGATGAGAGGTGTTACCTCGAAACCGGGCCGGTCCTCGGATGCTTGATTCCGTTCTGGGAAGGACATGGCTTTTGTAGTTCGGACTGGACTGTTTCCATGGGGCACAGGGTCAGCGCTGATTTGCATATCGCCATTGTCTAACCCAGGGTGGTGTGGAGTGGAAAAACGATGGATTTGGGCCCAGATCTTTGGACTGGGGTGAATGTGTGACATTGATCCACATTCTGTCCATCACTGTTGTGTTTGCAATTACCGCTCTAAGTGTACTGGGGATGCTCAGACGTGAGTCCCAGGCACTCCACACCACTGGAGTCAAGCTAGCCGGGCTGATGAGAGGTGTTACCTCGAAACCGGGCCGGTCCTCGGATGCTTGATTCCGTTCTGGGAAGGACATGGCTTTTGTAGTTCGGACTGGACTGTTCCCATGGGGCACAGGGTCAGCGCTGATTTGCATATCGCCATTGTCTAACCCAGGGTGGTGTGGAGTGGAAAATCGATGGATTTGGGCCCAGATCTTTGGACTGGGGTGAATGTGTGACATTGATCCACATTCTGTCCATCACTGTTGTGTTTGCAATTACCGCTCTAAGTGTACTGGGGATGCTCAGACGTGAGTCCCAGGCACTCCACACCACTGGAGTCAAGCTAGCCGGGCTGATGAGAGGTGTTACCTCGAAACCGGGCCGGTCCTCGGATGCTTGATTCCGTTCTGGGAAGGACATGGCTTTTGTAGTTCGGACTGGACTGTTCCCATGGGGCACAGGGTCAGCGCTGATTTGCATATCGCCATTGTCTAACCCAGGGTGGTGTGGAGTGGAAAAACGATGGATTTGGGCCCAGATCTTTGGACTGGGGTGAATGTGTGACATTGATCCACATTCTGTCCATCACTGTTGTGTTTGCAATTACCGCTCTAAGTGTACTGGGGATGCTCAGACGTGAGTCCCAGGCACTCCACACCACTGGAGTCAAGCTAGCCGGGCTGATGAGAGGTGTTACCTCGAAACCGGGCCGGTCCTCGGATGCTTGATTCCGTTCTGGGAAGGACATGGCTTTTGTAGTTCGGACTGGACTGTTCCCATGGGGCACAGGGTCAGCGCTGATTTGCATATCGCCATTGTCTAACCCAGGGTGGTGTGGAGTGGAAAAACGATGGATTTGGGCCCAGATCTTTGGACTGGGGTGAATGTGTGACATTGATCCACATTCTGTCCATCACTGTTGTGTTTGCAATTACCGCTCTAAGTGTACTGGGGATGCTCAGACGTGAGTCCCAGGCACTCCACACCACTGGAGTCAAGCTAGCCGGGCTGATGAGAGGTGTTACCTCGAAACCGGGCCGGTCCTCGGATGCTTGATTCCGTTCTGGGAAGGACATGGCTTTTGTAGTTCGGACTGGACTGTTCCCATGGGGCACAGGGTCAGCGCTGATTTGCATATCGCCATTGTCTAACCCAGGGTGGTGTGGAGTGGAAAAACGATGGATTTGGGCCCAGATCTTTGGACTGGGGTGAATGTGTGACATTGATCCACATTCTGTCCATCACTGTTGTGTTTGCAATTACCGCTCTAAGTGTACTGGGGATGCTCAGACGTGAGTCCCAGGCACTCCACACCACTGGAGTCAAGCTAGCCGGGCTGATGAGAGGTGTTACCTCGAAACCGGGCCGGTCCTCGGATGCTTGATTCCGTTCTGGGAAGGACATGGATTTTGTAGTTCGGACTGGACTGTTCCCATGGGGCACAGGGTCAGCGCTGATTTGCATATCGCCATTGTCTAACCCAGGGTGGTGTGGAGTGGAAAAACGATGGATTTGGGCCCAGATCTTTGGACTGGGGTGAATGTGTGACATTGATCCACATTCTGTCCATCACTGTTGTGTTTGCAATTACCGCTCTAAGTGTACTGGGGATGCTCAGACGTGAGTCCCAGGCACTCCACACCACTGGAGTCAAGCTAGCCGGGCTGATGAGAGGTGTTACCTCGAAACCGGGCCGGTCCTCGGATGCTTGATTCCGTTCTGGGAAGGACATGGCTTTTGTAGTTCGGACTGGACTGTTCCCATGGGGCACAGGGTCAGCGCTGATTTGCATATCGCCATTGTCTAACCCAGGGTGGTGTGGAGTGGAAAAACGATGGATTTGGGCCCAGATCTTTGGACTGGGGTGAATGTGTGACATTGATCCACATTCTGTCCATCACTGTTGTGTTTGCAATTACCGCTCTAAGTGTACTGGGGATGCTCAGACGTGAGTCCCAGGCACTCCATACCACTGGAGTCAAGCTAGCCGGGCTTATGAGAGGTGTTACCTCGAAACCGGGCCGGTCCTCGGATGCTTGATTCCGTTCTGGGAAGGACATGGATTTTGTAGTTCGGACTGGACTGTTCCCATGGGGCACAGGGTCAGCGCTGATTTGCATATCGCCATTGTCTAACCCAGGGTGGTGTGGAGTGGAAAAACGATGGATTTGGGCACAGATCTTTAGACTGGGGTGAATGTGTGACATTGATCCACATTCTGTCCATCACTGTTGTGTTTGCAATTACCGCTCTAAGTGTACTGGGGATGCTCAGACGTGAGTCCCAGGCACTCCACACCACTGGAGTCAAGCTAGCCGGGCTGATGAGAGGTGTTACCTTGAAACCGGGCCGGTCCTCGGATGCTTGATTCCGTTCTGGGAAGGACATGGCTTTTGTAGTTCGGACTGGACTGTTCCCATGGGGCACAGGGTCAGCGCTGATTTGCATATCGCCATTGTCTAACCCAGGGTGGTGTGGAGTGGAAAAACGATGGATTTGGGCCCAGATCTTTGGAATGGGGTGAATGTGTGACATTGATCCACATTCTGTCCATCACTGTTGTGTTTGCAATTACCGCTCTAAGTGTACTGGGGATGCTCAGACGTGAGTCCCAGGCACTCCACACCACTGGAGTCAAGCCTGCTGGGCTGATGAGAGGTGTTACCTCGAAACCGGGCCGGTCCTGAGATGCTTGATTCCGTTCTGGGAAGGACATGGCTTTTGTAGTTCGGACTGGACTGTTCCCATGGGGCACAGGGTCAGCGCTGATTTGCATATCGCCATTGTCTAACCCAGGGTGGTGTGGAGTGGAAAAACGATGGATTTGGGCCCAGATCTTTGGACTGGGGTGAATGTGTGACATTGATCCATATTCTGTCCATCACTGTTGTGTTTGCAATTACCGCTCTAAGTGTACTGGGGATGCTCAGACGTGAGTCCCAGGCACTCCACACCACTGGAGTCAAGCTAGCCGGGCTGATGAGAGGTGTTACCTCGAAACCGGGCCGGTCCTCGGATGCTTGATTCCGTTCTGGGAAGGACATGGCTTTTGTAGTTCGGACTGGACTGTTCCCATGGGGCACAGGGTCAGCGCTGATTTGCATATCGCCATTGTCTAACCCAGGGTGGTGTGGAGAGGAAAAACGATGGATTTGGGCCCAGATCTTTGGACTGGGGTGAATGTGTGACATTGATCCACATTCTGTCCATCTCTGTTGTGTTTGCAATTACCGCTCTAAGTGTACTGGGGATGCTCAGACGTAAGTCCCAGGCACTCCACACCACTGGAGTCAAGCTAGCCGGGCTGATGAGAGGTGTTACCTCGAAACCGGGCCGGTCCTCGGATGCTTGATTCCGTTCTGGGAAGGACATGGCTTTTGTAGTTCGGACTGGACTGTTCCCATGGGGCACAGGGTCAGCGCTGATTTGCATATCGCCATTGTCTAACCCAGGGTGGTGTGGAGTGGAAAAACGATGGATTTGGGCCCAGATCTTTGGACTGGGGTGAATATGTGACATTGATCCACATTCTGTCCATCACTGTTGTGTTTGCAATTACCGCTCTAAGTGTACTGGGGATGCTCAGACGTGAGTCCCAGGCACTCCACACCACTGGAGTCAAGCTAGCCGGGCTGATGAGAGGTGTTACCTCGAAACCGGGCCGGTCCTCGGATGCTTGATTCCGTTCTGGGAAGGACATGGCTTTTGTAGTTCGGACTGGACTGTTCCCATGGGGCACAGGGTCAGCGCTGATTTGCATATCGCCATTGTCTAACCCAGGGTGGTGTGGAGTGGAAAAACGATGGATTTCGGCCCAGATCTTTGGACTGGGGTGAATGTGTGACATTGATCCACATTCTGTCCATCACTGTTGTGTTTGCAATTACCGCTCTAAGTGTACTGGGGATGCTCAGACGTGAGTCCCAGGCACTCCACACCACTGGAGTCAAGCTAGCCGGGCTGATGAGAGGTGTTACCTCGAAACCGAGCCGGTCCTCGGATGCTTGATTCCGTTCTGGGAAGGACATGGCTTTTGTAGTTCGGACTGGACTGTTCCCATGGGGCACAGGGTGAGCGCTGATTTGCATATCGCCATTGTCTAACCCAGGGTGGTGTGGAGTGGAAAAACTATGGATTTGGGCCCAGATCTTTGGACTGGGGTGAATGTGTGACATTGATCCACATTCTGTCCATCACTGTTGTGTTTGCAATTACCGCTCTAAGGGTACTGGGGATGCTCAGACTTGAGTCCCAGGCACTCCACACCACTGGAGTCAAGCTAGCCGGGCTGATGAGAGGTGTTACCTCGAAACCGGGCCGGTCCTCGGATGCTTGATTCCGTTCTGGGAAGGACATGGCTTTTGTAGTTCGGACTGGACTGTTCCCATGGGGCACAGGGTCAGCGCTGATTTGCATATCGCCATTGTCTAACCCAGGGTGGTGTGGAGTGGAAAAACGATGGATTTGGGCCCAGATCTTTGGACTGGGGTGAATGTGTGACATTGATCCACATTCTGTCCATCACTGTTGTGTTTGCAATTACCGCTCTAAGTGTACTGGGGATGCTCAGACGTGAGTCCCAGGCACTCCACACCACTGGAGTCAAGCTAGCCGGGCTGATGAGAGGTGTTACCTCGAAACCGGGCCGGTCCTCGGATGCTTGATTCCGTTCTGGGAAGGACATGGCTTTTGTAGTTCGGACTGGACTGTTCCCATGGGGCACAGGGTCAGCGCTGATTTGCATATCGCCATTGTCTAACCCAGGGTGGTGTGGAGTGGAAAAACGATGGATTTGGGCCCAGATCTTTGGACTGGGGTGAATGTGTGACATTGATCCACATTCTGTCCATCACTGTTGTGTTTGCAATTACCGCTCTAAGTGTACTGGGGATGCTCAGACGTGAGTCCCAGGCACTCCACACCACTGGAGTCAAGCTAGCCGGGCTGATGAGAGGTGTTACCTCGAAACCGGGCCGGTCCTCGGATGCTTGATTCCGTTCTGGGAAGGACATGGCTTTTGTAGTTCGGACTGGACTGTTCCCATGGGGCACAGGGTCAGCGCTGATTTGCATATCGGCACTGTCTAACCCAGGGTGGTGTGGAGTGGAAAAACGATGGATTTGGGCCCAGATCTTTGGACTGGGGTGAATGTGTGACATTGATCCACATTCTGTCCATCACTGTTGTGTTTGCAATTACCGCTCTAAGTGTACTGGGGATGCTCAGACGTGAGTCCCAGGCACTCCACACCACTGGAGTCAAGCTAGCCGGGCTGATGAGAGGTGTTACCTCGAAACCGGGCCGGTCCTCGGATGCTTGATTCCGTTCTGGGAAGGACATGGCTTTTGTAGTTCGGACTGGACTGTTCCCATGGGGCACAGGGTCAGCGCTGATTTGCATATCGCCATTGTCTAACCCAGGGTGGTGTGGAGTGGAAAAACGATGGATTTGGGCCCAGATCTTTGGACTGGGGTGAATGTGTGACATTGATCCACATGCTGTCCATCACTGTTGCGTTTGCAATAAACTAAAGACAGTCACACAAAGGGAGTTGAGGTTTGCCCTTCATATCCTGATGGCCCATAATCAGGCTGATGGGCCTTCCTGAGCTAGAGTGGTGGGAAGAATTGTGACATTTACCTAGTTAGGGCTGCATCTGGACTCTCACAATGCAGTCTCCACCCCCCCTGTAGTGTGTCTGGAGCCAAGACCAGGCAGGACAGAAACGTGTGCACTAGAAAGCCAATTCTTGAAGTTTGTCAACTTCAAAGACTAAAACTGGTATAAGTACTGGGGCTCTGACCCTGCAACTTTAGCACTCTTTTGGACTAAGGAATCTACCTAGAAGAACTGCTGGAGAAGCTGTCAGGGGAGACTTCCACTTTGCTGTGTTCTTTGTTCTGTTGACCTGCTGCTTGCTGCTTCTGTCTTGGGCAGTGAAATGACTAGACTGAACTTTCTGCAATTTATTTCCTGAGTTTCTCCAAGGGCTTGAAGTAGAGTTTGTCTCCTGTTGGTAGACTCAGGAACATCAAAGACTTCAAGTTCATCTGTCAACAGCAGTGGGAACTGTGTGTTTTGTGCTGTAAAAGAAGAAAATAAATTGCAATACCATCAACGATGCTGCTGCTGGCTATGTGACCTGAAGGCACTCCCCGGAGCATTGCCCTGCTTCACAACACAACCCTTGTCTCACTGACGCCGCCACATAACACCATCAACAAGCTGCTGCTTGCACCGTGACCTGTGGGCACCACACCTCGCATCGCTTCAGATCGTCGCCCTGGTATCACTGAGGATGTTGACCCACATATGCATTGATGCTACTGTCTGCACCGTGGCCTGTGGGTATTTCACATGAGGTACACGAAGCATCGCCTCATCCCACACCACAGTCCTGATCTACCAACACCGGCGCAATCGACTCCAGCCTCATCAACCGACGCCAATACTTGCACCATGACCTGTGGTCATCGGATGAAGCATCCCCCTGCTTTTCATCGCAATCTTGGATCTACCAAACACAGAGCTTCAGCAACAGTGAGGCCACTGCCTTGTTGACCCTGCACGTTACATCGCCCCTCTTCACACCGCAGCCCTGGTCGTATCAAAGACGCCAGATCCCATAACCGAGCCGCTGCCTGTGCTGTAATCTGTGGCACCATACGCTGTATTGTCCCGCTTCGCATCACAGCCCAAACGCCATCAACGCCAGCACTCCTGACTTCAACCTCACGGAGTTCAATCCGCAACGCTTGTTACTTCAAAGGCCCGACAACTTCTGTACCGACCTCCGTAACCTATGCCTGGGGATGCCTGGTGAGGCCACTGCCTCTTCGGAGCTCATCGTAAGGTCCACAACGCATAGTATTTCCAGAGGTACTGTTTGAGGGTCTTCCCGACACCGTAGCTGGCCTGCAGCTTTGTGGTCAGCCCGAACTGTGTGATTTGCTGTTCACAACGACATGATAGCCGCAGACAGAGCTATCGACTTCAAGGAATTGTATTTTAAGGTTAGTCTTGCAAAATTCATATCTTGAGTACTTTATTTTGGATTTTTTATTGTTTTGGTCGTGTTTTACACAGATAAATATTGGCTATTTGTGTAAAACTGGTGTGGTGCTATTTTGTAGAGTT
Source organism: Lissotriton helveticus (assembly GCF_964261635.1). Lineage (NCBI taxonomy): Eukaryota > Metazoa > Chordata > Amphibia > Caudata > Salamandridae > Lissotriton > Lissotriton helveticus. The sequence continues at coordinate 1,006,529,326 of NC_136063.1, read as the reverse complement.
TTCTCTGTATTGCTGTGTGTTATGTGCAAATGCTTTACAAATTGCCTCTGAGATAAGTCTGACTGCTCATGCCATGGAACCAAGGAGGAAAGCAGGGGTAATTTTAGGTGTATTAGGGCTACATGTATCAAAAACCAAATTTGCGATTCACAAATAGCAATTTTTACTGAATCTCTATTTGAGCAAATCGCTAGGTCAGAAAAAAATCGCAAATTTCTGGCGATTCCTTAAAAGCCACAAATATAGATTTGGTATTTGTGAGTTTGCATTTTAAAAAAATCACAATTTAGCGAATCTGCTATTCAGGTGCAGTCTGATCACATCCCAAGCAGGAAGTGAGGCTACCCATGCTGTTTCAGAGTGTCTGAGGCTGTCGGAGAGGCTGAGAGCAGGAGCACACCACTCAGGAGCACAGCAGGAGTGCTAAGACAGGCACAAACTGACATAATGGACACACAAGAGAAGGGAAAGGAGCCTGCAGCAAGGAAAAGAAAATATAAATTTAGCAAAAAGGAAATGGAAGGTCCTCATTGAGGAAATGGTGAAAATCCATTAACAACTCTTTGGGAAAAAATCTCTGCACGTACCAGAATCTGAGAAGAGGAAGATCTGGCTGGAATTACAAGCCAAAGTTAATGCAATTGGGATTACGCAGCGCTCCATTGAAGACCTAAGGAAGCACTGGTATGACTTGCGCTCAGGGACTAAAGAGAAGGTTGCAAAAATACTTCAGTAGGCAAAAAAAACAGGTGGAGGACCATCCACAGAGCCAGCGACAACACCCCTGGAGGACATGGTGGAGTCCACCCTTCCAGCCAGAAAGCATCATTAATAGGAGATGTTCACAGCTCAGCCACAGACAACACTAGACAAGGTAAGATGCATGCTAAATTTCCCCTGAGCCATCACCCTCCAAACTCCCCAATCCTAAATGACCATATGAGCCAGTAAGATAGCCACTCCAGTCCACATTTTGTTAACACCCAGTAGTGCATCAAGGGAGTTGCAATCCCAAACCAGATAGCAAAGCAGTGACAGAGAAACATATCCAATTCCAATTCCAAAAATTCTTTATTTCGGCCACATAGGCCATAAAAGATGCAATAAAAACAATCATACATTTAAAACACAGTGTATACAATAAAAGAGGTCCTGCTAGGCCTGCATAAGGTACACGAGCAAGGTAATATAGATCAGGGGGACATTTTCTTCCTTATTATCCATGCTGCCATTAAAAATTTTGAAACCGCAAACACAATATGGCCCAGAGTATTGGTCTTCATAACCCTGTAGGCCTGTGGATACATCCTAAAGCCCAAATTCCTGCACACGGGTGCTATCCAGCGCCTCCTCGGGCTCCGGTAAGCATAACACCCAAACATTATGTGCAGATCATCTTCGTCGTGGGCTTTACAGCACGGGCAGAGTTTGTCACCCCCTGTAGACCATTTATAAGTAAAAACTTTGGTAGGGAGTGTACCAAACCTCCATTGCAGGAACAATTTCCTCGCTAGAAGAGGAAAAATAAAATCCATAAAAGGTTCAAATTGATAAGAATTTTTGGATTCTAAAAAACGTCCCGTCAGGGTGCCACTGTCATGAACATTAACCATAGCAGCAAGATGTTTGTTCTTGTACAGCTGGGCAAGGGTTTTTCGCGAGATCCTTTGGCAGCCCTGAGCTGGATCATCCCATAGGTCTTGCAAATTCAAACTAGTCAGTTCCGACTTGATATGTGCCAGCCAAGGAATTTTGCTGTTAGTATTCAGCCTCATAACGTGAATGAGGTCCTGTCTGTAGTGATACAACTCCTCGGTGGTCCAGATCCGATGCCAGAACTTCACAGGCTTTGACAGGAGATCCTCGGCAAAAGACGGAAGGCCCAGGTCAAGTCTTAGGGGGAAGAGTGGCGTACCTTGCGGGAGCGCAAGTAAACGCTTAAGGAAACAATTTTCTACCCCTGCCATGACCTTACCAGCCTTATGTCCCCAAAGCTCGCTACCATAAGAGGCTGCCGCCTTCGCTTGGGACCTGTAAGTTTCCAGGGCCGGACTTACAGGCTTAAAGGAGGACTTGTTGGCCACCTTCAGGAGTGCACCCGATAGCTGGGAAAGTTTGAGCCTAGACCTCGCTACCTGGGAGTCCCACAACAAGTTTTCTTGCAATGATACCCCCAGATATATAAAGGTCGAGACCCTCTCCAAAGTAGTATCCCCCATTGTTGGGTTGGGTCTGGTTTTGGTAGGGGGGTTGAAGATCATGAACTTGGTTTTGCCAGTGTTCACCTCCAGCCCATGCTGGCGACAGAAAATGCCAAAACCGTCCACAATCCTCTGGATCCCCATTGGGGATTTGGAAAGCAGGAGGGTATCATCAGCAAACATTATTGCTGGGACCCTCCTGCCTGCCAAAAGCGGGGCGTCATTGTCTTTAACAGCGTCAAGGTGTTGAATGACGCTGTTGATGTACAGACAAAACAGGGTAGGGGCCAGGACACAACCCTGTCTGACGCCACGACGGACCGGGAATTTGCCCGAAAGCTTGCCATCCCTCCCACACCTTACTTGTGCAAAGTTGTTCTCATGCAACCTGATGATGATACTGAGAAGGTGGGGGGGTACTCCTAGCTTTTCCAAAACCTCCCATAGCTTGCCTCTGGGGACGAGGTCAAAGGCTGACCTCAGGTCCACGAAGACCATGTACAAACGTCCGCCCTCTATCGTGACCGTCTTCCAATATAGGAGAAGGAGGCGGAAAATTTGGTCCATGGTCGACGTGTTCTTCCTGAAGCCAGCCTGAAGGGGGCTCATGATGTCATTGTCCTCGACCCAGTCTATGAGGTGGTTTAGAATGAGGCGCGCAAAAAGCTTTTGGGGGACATCGATTAGGCTTATGGGCCTATAATTAGCAGGGAGCAGGGTAGATCCCTTCTTATGGATTGGAACAATCTCTGCCCCCAGCCAAGACCCGGGGATTGGCATACCTCCTAAGATGGCATTAAAAAGAATAAGAAGGTATGGACCCCAGATGTCCGGGTGATGCCTAAAAAGATCCCCGGGTAGCTTGTCTAGGCCTGGCGCCTTCCCCAATGGTAGATGCTCCAGGGCAGATTCCACTTCCCCCAAGGATAGTTCCATGCCAGAACCCTGGGAGCCCCGAGGCACCTGGAGGGCTACATCAGGGCAAGAATCAATGTCCTGATAAAGTGCCCCGAAGTAGGCCTCCCAGACTGCGGGTGCAATATTAGGTTCAGTAGCTCTAGTGAGCTCCCCAGTCCCATTATTTACAAGGGCCCAAAATTTCCTGGAATCCCTGGCTTTTAGAGCATCATAGAGATCCTGCCAGTGGATCCAGTCCCACTCGGCCCTGGCAGTGACCATCACTGATTTGTAGTGTTTCCTGAGATCACGTACCTTAGCCTTGTTGGACCCCTCTTTTATCGCGGCAATAAGTTCGGATTTTGCTGCCCTGCAGGAGGAGGTATACCAGGTTGGAGCATGGGTCTTTTTCTTTCGAGTTGGCACCACCGGGTAGAAGACCTCAGCCAGATCCCTCACTAGGTCCTGATGTATATTACCCAATTCCTCGTTAAATTCTGGGATCCTTGGCTCAGCCAGGAGAACATCCACCTCGACAAACCTTGGGAGTGCCAGCTCATAGAGCTTAGCAATAGCTTCTTCCGAGCTAACCAGCTTCCCCCACTTAACCCGGCGCCTATTTGTCGAGAGGCGCAAATCCCCGAGGTCTTCCCCTTGCTCTACTGGGGATGCAACCGCCGAGGGCAGAGGGCTCTGGATGCTTAGACAGAGGGCATTATGATCACTGTCTGCCCTATTTAACACCCCAAAGTCAAGTACTTTTGGCCAGAGTGTAAAATCCACCATGATGTAATCTAGCCTCGACTCATGTCCCCTTCTGTTGAAAGTGCACACCGAGGGGGTATCGGAAGGAGTACAACCATTACAAGCCCTCAGTGCGCAATTCAAGGTAAGGGACAAGAGTTGGAGTGCTAGAGGAGACCAGGCTTTGGGGTGGGGAGAAGACGAGGGTGGCACCCCCCAATAGTCATCCTCGGCCGTAAGGGCACCATCCAATAACCCCTCCAGAGGTTCAAAGTGGCAATTGAAGTCTCCTCCAAGCACCACCTTGAGGCCTCCCGGGAGTTGGCCCAGGAAGGAGGACAGCTCGTTTATAGTTGATGATTCATTTGACGAGGCTACTGGACGCGAGTAGACGTTAACGATGGCCCACGCTGGTTTGTCGGGCCATGTAAGCCGAACACACTGAATGTCCAGCGAAGACGTATGGATCGGTTCCGCCTGGCACCCAGTGTGACTCGCAATCCAGATTGCCAGGCCACCCGATGGCCTCCCCCTCCCACTCCATTTGGCGGGGATTTCGAATACGTCGAACCCTCTCCTGGATTGGGTGTCCCTCGCCCATGTTTCTTGGAGGAGGAGGATATCACTGCCAGCTACTAGCTGGTCCCACTCCGGTGTGCCCTCCTTATTTGCAATTCCCGCCACATTCCATGAGAGAATTCTCAACCCCCGATCCGATGGCAGGTTACCTTGGCCTCCAGACGGTGGTTGTACGGCGGCCAAGGGTGAATTAGTAGCTTGGGGGCAGTTGCAACAGACCATGCTAGCTGAACGCTCGACCACGTCCGCCACCCCAGGTTGCAGAGTGTGGACAGGGCTGGTAATAGTGGAGGGTCCCAGTTGTCCCGAACTATCAGCCATATCAGCCATATCAGGAATTCGCTCTGTGGCGTTGTCATACCGCTTGGGGGCAGTCACAGGGGTTCCACCCGGGCCCACCGGTCCTTGCGTCACCTCAACCATCCTCTTCCCTGAATCAGAAAAAATGTCCCTAGCTCGTGGTCAGTCAACCTGATCCAAGCAGGAAAATCTATTAGGGTGAATGAAATTTGTCTGGGCAGGTGGTAAAAAATGCCTAGGTCTGTACCGCGAGCCATCCACAGCAAACCCTACTCTAGTCCACCCCGTCTTACTCCCTGTCAGCGTATTGCTGTCACTAGGGTAAAAGTATGAGAGGGGTACTAACTCAATGTTGGACCTGTCAGGCCTTACAAGCCAGTTGCAGATGTAGTTAGCAACAAGTGGGCTTTTGAAGCTTAGGATGATACAATCCCCTATCCTATTCTTTGGGGTAGGGCCAATCCATGGAATCCTCCTTACCATCAGGACCTCGCCTTTCAGATTCGGAGGCAGCGGCCTATTAATACTAAGCCAACTGATAACCTTATTGCGTAAGGAATCTTGGGTCTCCCTTGTGCCATCGGTTAGCTCCGGGACTCCTACCATAATTGCCGTATAGGGGACCGCTTCCGGAGGCAAGTTAACCACCCTGCGCCTCTCGGACGGGGGAGCGATACCACCAGTCGGGGCATTGGTGGCACTCGCTACCCCCCCCGGTCGCTGTGCAGGAGGCAGCTTGGATCTCCTAGGGGCCGGGACAGGAGGGCCAGACGCTAAAGGTACCAATGGGCGTGCCTGGGACGTCGACGCGCCGGATGTGCTCGCCGGTGCTGCAATGTGGGCCTTGGGCATTGCGGGTGACTGTGATCTATTCCCATGTGGATTCCCGATAGCTGTTGGAACGTTTGTACCTGGCCCCGGATTTTTCCCAGTGTGGCTAGTTCCAAGGGCTTGAAGTTTATTCTCTATAGCATCCAATCTAACTACAATGGGGGTTAACAGGTTTTTAATGATAGCTGTAAGTGAATTAATAATTAAATCTACACTGTTAGAAGTTATCCCCCCAAAAGTAAATGGGCCCGGCGGCAAGGGTAATGACACCGGGACTGGAGAGCCCCCGGAGTCTACCACAGACCCCGCAACAATGAGATCAGGTGAAAGCGAGATGTCTGTGGTATCTTCATAAGATGATTCAACAGTATCCACTCTTGCCCTTTTTGCCCCCTTCACTTCCCTGGACCTTTTCCTTTTTATAGGGTGTTCCCCCCCACTAACTGCGGGCTCTAGAGACAGTACGCCCTGACCCGCTTCAGGCGAATCTATTCCCATATTGTCCGTGATGGGGGAATGGTCAGAAATCCCAGGTGGGCGGGGGGAATTCCTAACCCTCTGTGTTAAGGGGGTTCTTAGTTGCTGGAGGACCGACTCAATAGTCTGGTCTATACTGTCCAGTAGTGACATGTGAGTAACATCCGGGGGATTAGGTGTACTGGCCTCTGTAGAAAGGGTTTCCCCATGGTCCACGAACACACTTTAAGGGCCCATCAGGAGGGGGGAGTCTGTAGATAAATGACAAGTACTAGTTACAGCACTCGCTTTAGGAAAAAATTTCTCCAGAGTACTTGAGCCTTGTTGGACAGACTTGCTCCGTAAGGATCTGGACGCCATTGTAGGAAAGGCTACAGGGGGACAAGAGCGGGGACGTTAGAGGGGTGGGCCGGTCCGGTCTCTTCCGGCCTCTAACGGCCTAAAACGGCCCGCTCTTTGCCCGGTCTTCGCCCCGGGGATCGCCCCGCGCGCGTCCCGCGGTGCGCGTGCCCAGGTGCTCCTAGGTATAGCAAGGGGGCGTGGCACTGGGAGGGGGCGCGGCGCGGCGGGAAGAGGAACCAGCTGTCGGTGTTGCAAGGTGAGCTGGTCCTCGCAGTCCCGCTCGCCGCGCCTCTCACCTCCACTGCGGCCAGAAGTAACTGCAGATAACCCCCAGGAGGTAGGACAGCTCCCAGCTACTCCGGTAGCGAGCTACAGCAGCCAGGGACAATGTTCAAGCAGAATTAGCCTCGCGAGCGGCACCCAGTAAGATAGCCACTCCAGTCCACATTTTGTTAACACCCAGTAGTGCATCAAGGGAGTTGCAATCCCAAACCAGATAGCAAAGCAGTGACAGAGAAACATATCCACAGTGTACTCACACCAGTCAATAAGCAAGCTAAGCACTGTTTTTGGGTATACTAAATCATGTACATTTAATACAAAACAAACAGAAAGAAGGACACACAGTAAATGATTATCTTGATTTCACAGGAGAACCTGTGCCACAGGCAGCAGACACCCAGATTGATGAGGCACAACAACATGCTGGGGAGGAAGAGTCACACACAAGCACAGAAACAACACCTGAACTAAGACCAAGCAAGTAGACTGTGGCACCACTACAGGAGATAGACGGAAGAGTGGAAGAGATCCAGGAAGATTCACAGTCCATCCTGAAGAGCTAGCACAGCGTCAAAATCATCAGTCTCCTGTGCAGCGTAGCAACAACAGTAGCCTCAGATGCAGAGCAACGTCACAAAGTGTTGCTGACCAAGGGGAGGAATCCACTGTCTTCTCTGGTCTTGATGGCACCATGGTCAAGGTGCAGGGGCTGCAATTAAAAAGCCAGAGATCAATGCAATGGCAGCTAGTGCCACTGAATCATAACATGAGGGATATCAAGGATGTCATACATGATCTGAACAACACTGTTGCAGAGGGTCATATGGCTAATACAGAGAGTATGAAGGACATGACTGTAGCACATTCAATACAACAGCTATGCACCACCTTGCAGAGAAACGTGGCTCAAGGCGCCGTGAAAAGCGATGCCTATTTAGCCACATGGATGGGTGCACAAAGGCAGTCAACCGTCTTTGCAATGCCAAGGCTGTCCTAGCCAGATACACCATCTCCAAGCAGGTGGAAATGGCCCACTGCAGCCAGGATGTTTCAAGGGGATTGGTGCAGGTCACCAATGCTGTTGACCAGCTATAGACAGCAACCATAGCTGCCACAGGTGCACTGAGTACTGGGGACAGTGAGGAGGTCTCAAGCCTCAGCAGCATCACTCCACCGGTCACTGAGCCCAAACAGTGGCGTGCAAGGCAAGGGACAGCAGCAGAACTCTCACTAAGGTAGGGCAGTGTGAACACTGACTGTAGCAGTGCTGCGCGTGGGTGCAAAAAATAGCTACTGCTGTGGTTGGGACATGCAAGTGGGTGAGGTAACCCATGAAAGAAGAGTAAAAGGGTTTGTAAATGTGCATGGAGTGTGAATATGCCATGATGAGCAACTCAAGGCACACAGTGGTGAGGATTGTGAGGCTGTGTGCACACATATTACCTGATGTAAAGGTCAATTAAACACAGTTTTACAACAGTCATTATTTACTTTGTCTCATTACTCACTTAGAAATTGTTGTGTGTGATCTCATCACGTCTGTGTCTCCCATCTGCGGCACCTACACCACCTGCTGCACTGCGAGGTGGCCCTGGGTCATCATCATCCTAAAGCGGTTGTGTAGCATGGCACAGGTAGCAATGATTTCACAGCATATCTCTGGGCGGTACTGCAGTGCACCTCCACTTTTGTGTAGGCAGCGGAACCTACTCTTCAGCAGTCCAAATGTCCGCTCTACCACATTGCTCATCGACTTCTGGGCAGCATTGTATCTCCTTTCATTTGGGGTAGTTGGTTTGAGATATGGTGTGAGTATAAATAAATGCACTGCATATGCCCTGTCATCTACATGAGAAAAGGAAAAACATTAATCACAGGCCAATTTCACATCCAAGATGTCCATCAGAGTGAGTGACATGCATTTACCTAGCAGGTATTCTTCTCCAAATTCTCCCCCAGTGAGATGTGTATAGATTCCATTATGCCTGAAGATGTAAGAGTCATGCGTACTACACAGAAATTTTGCAACAATATCAGTGATGATGTGTGAGGCATAACAAATGACCTGGATGTTGATGGAATGAAATGATTTCCTGTGTCTATGCACATGCTCATTAGCTGAGGGGGGACAGATTGCTACATGTGTCCCATCAATGCACCCAATGACATGAGGGAATTGTGCCATTGGGTAAAAGTCCATTTTAGTCTTCTGTAATTGCAGTTGCATAGTGGGAAACCTGATGTAATGGTGCACTCTTTGAAGCATGGCATCCAGGAAAGAATAAAGAAAGCGTGACAGGCTACTTTGGGAGACCCCTCCAGCTACAGGTATCATGCTCTGGTAACTCCCTGATCCAAGTAGGTGCAGTGAACACAGGACCTGCACATGTGTTGGAATGGCTTGGGTCCTGCGGGTCTAATTCTTCAGTATTGGATGCAGGCCATCTATCAGGTCTAGTATAGTAGCTGAGTCTAGCCTGTACTTATCATGCATTTCTTCTTCTGTCTGCTGGAACAGGGTAATACGCACTCTGTAAATGCGTTCCTGTCTCCTCCTCCTTCTCTGTGCTGCTGCTTGTATCCACTTCCTCCTCGCTATGACATACAGGGCTGCCATCACGAAAGATTGTGAGGCACTCTGGGCCTGTTTAAATAGTGTGCACTTGGTTACCACCTGCTTTGAGTTGGTGGTAATTTGCGAGTCGCAAATTGTGATTTTTAATTGAATCGCTATTTGTGATTTTTCATACATTTGCAAATTCTTATTTGCGATTTCGCAATTAGTGAGCTACAATTTGGGATTGGCTAAATTCATATTTGCAAAATAGGAAATCGCAAAAATATTGGACTCTATTTTAGCGATTTCTAATTTTGCGAGTGGGTTTTTCTTTCCTACATTGCACACTACGATTTTGCAATCGCAAACGGTGATATTCTGCTAATTTCACCATTTGCGATCGTAAAATAGCTTGATACATCTGGCCCTAAGTCCCTTATCCTGACTAGAAGGAAGGGTGCCCTGGACGTGGTGCAAGCCACTGCCAACTCGAGACTCCCATTTCTAAAAAGGCCCAAATGATTTTCCCTCATTTGAACTCTTATTTAGCACACAGCTGAAAAACTGCACAGAGATATTGCAAAAGGGCCTTGCTGTCAATACAATCAGCATATACATGATACAAGTAACATATCAAAGAAGGGAACTCAATGCTTCAGACGTGCCAGTAAATGGCCAAGGAATCCACAAACCCAGTTTCCCTTACCCCCACTTTACTCAGGATGTGGCTGTAACTACACCCGCTACAACTACAGCAGTGTCCATGGTTGCATCTGTGACTTCAGTATTGTTTTGTTTTTGCCAAACTCAATCTTCTCTATTTGCCCATCTCTCAGCTTTGGCCTCTTTACTGCAGTCATAGCCAGTAAATGTTTTATCAGAGTGCTTACTTCCTTAGTAGCCCTTCTACTACATCCAGTAGCCCTTCACCTACGAAGACGATTCCTCAAGCAGCATCACTGCTTCTGCTTCTGCTCCATCACCATGCATGAGCACACCAGCACTGCAAAATACTCAAGTCTGTTTCCGCCTAATCACCGCCTCCTTCTAAGGCCTTCATTCTCCCCCCATGTCTTTTTTCCATTGTCAATCATAGCTTGTCCTTTTAACCCAAGTGCACCACGTTTGTAACTTTCCTTTTAACTACAACTTTTCCGCACCTAATGTCCAAGCAATGCTCTGTGGTACAAAAGTCCTATACACATTCCACTCATAAATGTTCATGTTTTAAGGATATTAAATTATAGATAAAATGAAAACTATTGATAGTTCCTGTTTTATGTTTGTGTATCACAAATGTTTTAACGATGCACAGTAAACAATTGAACACGATCCCATTACTGCATGTAAATCTATTAAACAAAAATGCCCTGGAACAATTTTTCTGTCATGCCAAAATCAGAGCTCACTTTCATGAGTTGCAAGAGTAAGTTGCATGACGGTGGGGTAATGGTGAACTGGCATGCAATGTTTTTGTTTCTGTGTCGTAATTTTGCACCAGTGCTGTGCAATTATGACTACAACTAAATGTAAGTTGTATTGATTAGGGGAGAGGAGTTGGCCTAACGGCTAGGGCGCTCGACCTCGGACCTGGGGATTTCGGTAACGACGCCAAAACCTCCTGTGATTCTGGGCAAGTCACTTAATCTCCCCGTGCCTAAAATGAAAGTGTGTCCTCATGTAACGTAACTGGAAAATATGTAAAGCGCTCTGATACCTGATTCGGTTCGGGTCTAGTTCGCGCTATATTAAACTCTGCAAAAAAAAAAAAAATTATTAATCTACATTTTCTAGAAATAAAACAACAAAGAATTTGCCATCCTATGGGGTTTTATTCCATATATTTACCACCTGCTCTGACCAAGTGCTAAATGTATGTGTGAGCCAGTGAGTAAGGTGGGTTGTAAGGGGGAAGGGTAGGAAAGGGGAGAGTATTTTCTGGCAGGAGGAATCATTGTATGCTCTGCCTGTCACAAAAAAATGACTGACCTATCCTGGTTAATCAGAGGGTAATATAAATAACTCAGGGGAAATTAAATTCTTAAGCAGATGATGTTCTCAGTGGATGCAGTGTGGGTTTCATGTTTGTGATTGTGTGGTCCGGGTGCAATTGTGGTAATCTGATGTGAAGCATAGTTAGTTAGGCACCTCTTGTGGTAAAGGGGTCTGGCCCAAAGCAATTCCTGCCCATAACAAGCCAAATTCTGACATGTTTTGGTCTTTATCCACCATTATTAGAAGACACTGGGTCGATGTGATGCCTTGAAAATGGCTTATAAATGGGATTGGTTTGGTGAAGCACTGTCTGCAGGAAAACACTTTAGCAGTGACTACATGAAAAGCCCATGATTTATCCTGGTGCAACTCTACTCCTATTTCTTTCTAATTGGCTAAACAATAGAGCTTGGAGAAAGCCACAAACCATTGTAAAGACAGAAAGGGGAAACTGGGAGATGGAATATTGAATAGTAAATGTGTATCATTATGTGGAAGTCAATAGAACTCCTAGGGCAGAATCTCTTATGCCCAGAAGATGAGGGTTCTTATGATGAGATGTGAATCAGTTGAAGACACTGAATCTATATACTTCCAAGAGAGGTTTATATGTCACCAATAAGTAGCGAGCTTGAGAGTTTGTAAGGTTTATGGATGGATCAGTAGACATACAGACAGGAAGACTGACAGACAGATAGACAAATAGATCGATAAATAGATAGATAGATAGATAGATAGATAGATAGATAGATAGATAGATAGATAGATAGATAGATAGAGAGAGAGAGAGATAGATAGATAGATAGATAGATAGATAGATAGATAGATAGATAGATAGATAGATAGATAGATAGATAGATAGATAGATAGATAGATAGATAGATAGATAGATAGATAGATAGATAGATAGATAGATAGAGAGATAGATAGATAGATAGAGAGATGGATGGTGAATGTTAGATTGGAGTTAGCTTGAAAAGAATGGCATTGTTGCCCAAAATGAGAAATATCTATAGGGCTATTGGAAGTAAGAATGACCATTGTGTCTGAAAGGTCAGGCTGTAGCCCAGTTAAACAGACTGAACAAAAACCTGTTGACATTATTGATTATGTTATTAAGCAGGAAGAAAGAGTGGATCGGAAGACTAAAAGGAAGACTTTACAGTTGTCATATTTTGTCAGAACTAGGAAATTGCTAAGGATTTCAGTGAATAGAAATGAAAACGTATTAGGACTGTTCAGCTATTACCGTTCATGCAGTGGTGATTTTTAGTTTTTAGTATTTCTAATATTAGGCTCGTATTTTGCCTATATTTTTAGCTTCCTCTGGCCCTTGTTCATCCTTAAGGTAGGCTTGTAAACTAATGTCAAGAGAGTTGTGTATGATGCACATCATTTTGCAGTCAATTTGTGTATCCCTGAAAATCAGTAATGGTGAGCGTGGCTGTGCGAAGCTCCGATTGCTCACTCCTTCCTGACTGCCCGGCCTGAGAGAGGAAATGCAGCTTTCTAATTGCCTTTGGCCAATGTGGCCTGTCGGCTGTAATGTGGGAAGAATCTTGCCGTCCCTGTTATTCAGTCTTCTTTCTTTCCATCTTCATCACTTTGATCAGAAAAACTGTGAAGTGCTGGTAGCTGCAGAAAAAAGGAGGGAGTAACTTGTACCCCCAAGGTGCCTTATAACCTCACCTGTGCTGCGAAAAAAGGAAGGCAGCATGGGACCCAAAACTGTCAAGGCATCATGCCTTGTAATGAAGGGTTTCCTGCTAGGGGCACAAAGCCAGAGTCATCAGATAAGCTAGCGTCAACAAGTGAAAGTGCCAGTTCAGGCAGCTGCTCTACAGAGACAGTACAACAGAAAGAGCTGATTACAAGCTTTCTAGCTCAAGACTGTAACAATATAACAAAGCTAGCTAAAATGAAAGAACCTACCTCAGCAAAATCTGTATCACCTCCAACCAAGTCGTGCAATACAGAACAATTGAAAATGTTTGACAGTGCTTAGAATCAGTAACATTTTATCAATCTGTCTCAAAATAGTCCTGGGGGAAATATGCCAACTGATACTAATAATGTGATCTGTAGTCAGAGTTTGCTGTGAAGAAACTAGGCAGGCAGGCCAAGGGAGAGAGGCTGCAACTCAGCAAGATGAGGATATTGTTAGTTCAATTATCGAGCTAGGAATACAAAATCACTTCAGTCTCTATCTCATGCACTCCATGATGGGTTTTGTAGTCTTAACTATGTCTGGCCCTCCAGGTGAAACTCAAAATCCCAGTAAAAGTAAAAAAATGGAAGAAGTTGCACTTGTGACTGAGTATGATTTGGGCAAGGTGTCAATTGAGGTGATAAAGAATATTAACATACAAGCCCCCAAACAGAACACTGCAAACCAGATCTACACCAATCAAGTCCAAGCCAAAGGATTACTTGCTAAAAGATTAGAACGTTCTTCAAAGTATTGGGGTTTTCTACACATGCTGAAATTCATACCCCAAATATGGAAAGTCAGAGGCAAATACAGCGCCAGATAAAAGAGCAGTTCTTTTTGTTATAAGATCTCTCATCCAATACCTAAGATATTAGTGGACTGGAGTAGATTGATAGTTATGCATTGTCAACTGACAGTCCAGGCAATACAGAAGCATAAGGGAGGTGGCAATTGAGCTGAGAAATAGTTAGAGGCCCTAGAAGCAATATCACTCATATGTGATAATTCAGTTATCTAATGGTTTCCTTGCACTGACCAGCATCGGGAAACAGATCAAGCTAGTAAAAGATGAGCACTCAGTTACTCTGAAGATTATTTTTTGATTAATTACAATGCATAGAGAGAAGAGTCAACATGACAGTCAACGATCCAGTATTGCAACCTGGAAGACTGTACCCTAGAACTTGAAATGGATAGTTTTCAAGCCATTCAATAGACCAGCATTTTAGACATACAATGGAAACTGGAAAATTTAGAAAATAGATTGAGTGGAAACAAAGTCAGAATCTTAGATATTCGAGAAGGCGCAGAAGGGTCCGGTGTTCAACTGTTTATAATCCAGATCTTCAAATTGGCCTTTCCTGATCTAAATGACTGGGGTGGTGATTGACAGATCCATCAGCTCATAGAATGCCTTTCATACAGATACAATTTGGTAGAGGTCCTACACAGTAGCCAAGAAAATACTGGTATTTTTTTGGAAATGTCTTTCTCCAGCAAAAGGTTTATGAGAAATCATTGCCAAAAATGAAAGTAAGCATATAGGAGTTTCTTTTTTGGGCCAGATTGGATTGCAGTCATGTCACAGTTAAAATACAGTTGCGCTTATGTCAGATATCAATCCTCAAGCAGAATTGTCAAGCATTCCTTTCATTCCTTGCCTGTCTGAATTTTATAAAATACTCAGATCTTCATATGTTCATATCAGAGGTTAAAGCACAGTGGTTTTTAGATTCTCTGTCCTGAGGAGGATAAATGAAGTTCTTGTTTGATTTTGCTCTTGATTTTTTATCTTATTTGAAAATATCTTCTATGACTTCTATATTCCATCTTTTCGTTCTTATTCCTGTGGTGCAACTCATTGATCCCTTTTATTGTTTTTCGCAAGGATGGACCTCAGACAATCTAAAGCTACCCCATCTCGGCCCAGTGAGCTTATCCTTAACTGAAAGGCTCCTCCATCCCATGAAGTGACTTGAGCACTATCACTGCATGTCTGGACACTATGTGGAGGCAAAGGGCAGGGGGTGGAGGAGGAGGGGGATTACATTCCAGTGTGGGAAAAGATTGGTACTTCAGGGGTGGGCTGGTCACCTGAGTAGGGAAAAAGATTGGGGGTGTCTCCCTACATCAAAATTCAAGTGCTATAATTATTATTAAGTCTGAGAGGGAGAATTGTACTTGGCATCAGATTGAAAAATAATATCCCCTGGCACAAACGTAGAATTTTATTATTGAATATAAAAGGTCTCAAAGGCTTGAATCAAAGAGAATTATTGACACAATAGCTCAAATTATTCATATGTGAACTGACCTGCTCACAGGAAACTTTTCTGAGATACTGTCGTGAAACCTTGGGATTTAAAGTAGATGAACGCTCATCACAACAGGTCTCCGCAAAAGGGGAAGTATCTCTGATTAACCAAATGAGCTTCCTTTACACTGGAAACCTACAGAAATATTGAGGAGATGGGCCCTACCTGAATTCACTATGACATCAAGTCAATTTTACACTCTGTATGATATATAGACCCAATGGAGATGGCCCAGAGGGATTTAAGGAACTTAACTTAGAATTGGCACAGTGACTCTCTCAAGTGATAGTTTGTGGAGAATAACAGTGCAACCTAGACAATCGTAGCTCTACAAAAAACTATAAAGGTAAAAAAAAAAAGTAAGGCAAGCCATATCAGTCTCACGGGCTTCAGGACACCTGGAGACCTTTAAATGTAACTGATCTAGGATACACCTTTTACTCTAATTCACATAAAAACATACACAGATTGATTTTATTTTTGCCCATTAGAACTACTTTGCGTGGTTCTTGTACTTATAAATTTCCTAAAAATGTATCCAATCTAAATACCATAGTTTTAGAAAGTGCATGCAATAAAATACATAAAATAATTCTTGTGGGACATTCGAGAGAGCATTGTTGGCTGATCCTCACTAAATGTTTTAAATGAAAAAATGTATACCTGACTTTTTGTCTATCAATCTAGCATCTACAGAAACATATATGTCCTGGGATGCATTAAATATAGTCTATCGAGCACCAACACATAGCTACGCAATTAGGAAACAAAAACCTAAAAGGAAGATTCAAGACAGCTTGTATTAGCCAACCTACAGCCTGAACATACTAGAGCAATCATAAATAGTGATTCGCCAGAACAATACCTACAAAATCAGATCTCATTGATTAAAGCAGAAGTTAGCAGATTTTGCATTAATAATTTAGCCCAAAAAATTATATAACTACCATGAACCACAACTATGAATATAGCGATAAGATGCAGAAAGTGTTAGCTTGGAAACTCTGACAAATGAAGATCAAAAACAAAATGGATGCACTATATAAGAAAGAAGGGGAGTTAGTAGATGGACCATCTGAGAATAATTAAACCTTCCAGGAGTACTATCAGGATTTATATAAGAAACGATTTAAATTCCTCCATGGATTTTTTTATTAATTAATTTATAACATATATTGAGAAAAATGTTGGTAATCATAAGAAGATGACTACAGTGGCACATAAGTCAGTTACCATATGAGGAGACATTCAAAATGTGTATGACCTATTTGCAGTATATTGTCTGTGGTGGTTTGTTAACCACAGTTTGGATTTCTCCCTGGTATGAAGTATATAATGTACAGAATTTAATATATAGCCCATATGGTCTTGCACTACTATAGCGTTCACATTTTTCATAAAGCCCAAATGAGGCAATAAGGTTGGCGTTCACGGTATAACAGCATTCTTGAATAGAACTCACCGGTACCTCATGTCCAGTTTTGAACTGATGTTTGCTTCAGAATTAGACTGTGTATAAAGATTGTGGATAAATGTTATCTGACTTGATGCATAGGTCTGGAGTGCTACTGAGATGGCAACGTGTTGGCACATCTGTATACGCATATTGTTTTTTGATGACAATACATCTACTGCTGGTGAAAGCAATCAGGGGATCAGTTGTCATTAGATGCTGGATGTTAATGTGTTTGTAAATGTAAATATACAGTTTTACATGTCGCTCTTATAAATATCACCATTGTGCATTACAGTTGTACTCGAAGGGAACCCTTGTCATATGTTTGAACACTTATGGAAGTTGTACCTATGTTTTGTCTAACAGGATGTTGTGGTTGAGACTGCTACTAAGATGGCAGTTTGCTTGAGCATCACACTCACCTGACCTGGTCAGATAAACTATTTTTTGTCAGATAATCTGGTGTTGAGTCCCCTTGAAAACAGTCATACTCATACCTAATTTCGACTTTCTCTCCATACTGTAGTGAAATCAAGTGTTCTTAGGCCTAACCAAGTGACATCCCTCCTGGCTCTTAGAGAAAATATAATTTACAGCTCTGCAAAAATGTGGAAAATTGCCTTCTTTGCTATATTCACAACTTCAACGAAGTAAAGGAGAACAATGAAAAAAATGAAGAAGGCTTGAGCCAAAGCATTTCTCACGTCTGATTGGTCCATTTGTTTGCTCTTCTTTTACCAACTGTACTCTGCCATCCTGAAGGACAGAAAGTTGAGCATAAAGATCATCATTAGCAATAGGTAGCTTTTTTCTTGGCACATAGGTGGCACATATATAGATGACTAGTTAGCTGATAATTAAAATTCAAAAAGAGGCAGATATTTTAAAGTTTATGCTTTCAACAACAATCATTCAAAGTCGAAGTAACAGATGTGATTTTTTCTTGTAGGCATTTAAAGAAACACAAAAACGTAATTATACTTTAGTGGAGTCAATATGCTAATCTATTATAATTTATCAAATGTAGGGTACAAACATCCATATTTCAGCGAGAACCCTGAAATGTTGAAATGATTTCACGGTTCCCTGTGAAATATTGATTTCATCAACCTGATGACAAGTCCCAAATCATTCTTCAGAGATTTACCATTGTCAAGGCTAATAGGAATATGTGGCAAATTCTCTAGTAGTTTTCTTATCATCTTTATTTTTTATTTCTTTATTTTATTTCAAAAGTGCTTTATTCGAGTTATTACTCATAAAAGCAGACATACAAACACGTATTAAAAAAACTATTAAATTGACAAAAGTCGTATTTGACATAAGCACGTAATCTACCAAGCAAATATACATAATCATAGGTGTAAAAGTTCATTACTATTAAAAATAGCGATTAAAAGAGATTACAATATCATTAAGCTAAAATCGTCAAAATTTCATTCAAGATTTCATTCAAGATGACACGTAAATTGTACAAATACAGAGAATAGACAATAGTCTAGCAGTCTCTGAACAACTGAGCAGAGAGTAGTTACACTACTAGCAATCTCTGCCTTAATACCCACGCCCACCCCAGGTACTTAGCGGTGGCAATTATAATCCAAGTCAGAGTAGTAGACCCAACAATACGCAAAGCTACCATACTGCTTTTGGTACCCAAATTCTTGCACATAGGTGCCAACCAGACTCGCCTTGGAGCAGAATATACTTTACAGGAGAACAGAAAGTGACCAAGGGTTTCGTTTCCTTCCCCACAGACTGGACAAGTAGCTGAACCTCCTACCCTCCACTTAGATGTTAAATAGCGGAGAGGGAGAGAGCCAGCCCTCAGTTGAAAGAACAATTTCCTGTCCATAGGGTTGGATATGTAATCCCAATACAATTCATATACAGGGAACAATTTAACCTCGAGAAAGCTGATGGTCATGGACCCGCTGTTAGTACTGAGCAAACTCCTATTAGCAACCCGTTCCCAGAAAATATTTTTTAGGGTTGTCTTAGTGGGAAATGATGCCCCAGCTGGATCAAACCACAATGTATTTAGCCCTAGTTCAAATAGTGCAAGTTTTAGTGATTTGAACCAGCTAATTTTATTAAAGCGATCTGCTTTAATGACATCAATAAACCCATCCGCATAGTGGGAGAGCTCAGGCGTAGTCCATAGCCTACGCCAGTATAGAATCGGTCGTAGTTTTCCCAATTCCGAGATTTCTTTCCTGCCAAGCTCATATCTCAGAGGCAATAACGGACTACTCTGTGGAGTACCTGTAAGTTTCCTAAAAAACTTGTTCTCTGTAATTTGAAGCTCATGCAGATTTTCATGCCCCCACAACTCAGCCCTGTACAATACTGACCCAATTGCTTTTGCTTCATATATAATATGGGGTGGTTTAATCGGTTTGGTCAGCGATTTCCTATGCTCCTTTATGATGGTACCAGCTAGTTGCTTGTGCCTTAATGTTGCAATATTTAAATTTTGGGTCCATCTATTATCATTAGAGATATGGATCCCCAGGTAAGTAAATGATTTTACAACCTCAAGAATGCGTCCACTCATGATAATTTTAGATTTAAAATTCCTATGTGGATTAAAAACCATGAGTTTAGTTTTTGACGCATTTACCTCCAGACCGTGATCCCCACAGAACTTATCAAAAATGGCCAATGCTTTCTGCAAACTACTTGGGGTTTTAGATAAAATTAACGTGTCATCGGCGAACATTAAAATAGGAACTTTTACACCTGCAAGAGAAGGAGCATCCACAGCCTGTGATTGCATGCGGGGGACAATACCATTAATGAAAAGGGTGAACAGTGTTGGTGCCATTGAGCACCCTTGCCGAACCCCACGCTCAACAGGAAATTCGGCAGTGTCATTACCATACCCACCCCATTGAATTTTGGCATACGTACCTTCATGTAATCTCATGATCAAGGTCAGCAAGACCCCAGGGACCCCTAAAGCCGCAAGCACTTCCCACAGCTTCGCCCTTGGTACCAGGTCGAAGGCAGCCCGCAAATCGACAAATGCCGCATAAAGACTGCCTCCACCTAGCACCACGGTCCTCCACTGGATCAATTGGAATCGAAAGACTTGATCCACAGTGCTAGTTGCCCTGCGAAACCCAGCTTGAAAGGGAGATAAAATATTGTGTTCCTCTGCTCAGTCGAGTAATCTGTTTACAATCACTCGTCCCACAATTTTTTGGACAGTATCAATTAAACTGATTGGGCGATAGTTGCAAGGCTGGGCACGATCTCCCTTTTTGTACACAGGAACGATTACAGCACCCCGCCATGATACCGGGATATCTGCACCCTTGGTAATGTGGTTTATTAGCAAGTAAATATATTTACACCACCTTCCAGTGTCGTTTAGAAAAACGTCCGCTGGGACCCCATCAATGCCGGGAGCACGACCACTATGTACAGTTTTGAGGGCAGACAGTATTTCACTCTGCGTGAAGACATTGTCTTCTGCAAGTAAATGAATAGGGCAGGTACTAGTTACAATCTGGTCCCTAGTAGCATACTGGTCACTGAAGAATTTGACCCAGGCATCCTGTGGGACATTGTTATTACTTGGCTCTTCAGACCTTTCTTGACCCCATTTTACAATGTGCCAAAATAATCTAGAATGTTTTCGATCACTTGCACATTTCAACTTATTCCAATGGGCCTCGTCCCAATCTTTTTTCGCCTTAGCAATGCAAATTTTATAATTCTTCCTGGCAGATCGAATAGCCCCCAAGTTTTTGCTCTTGATTGCAGCTCCCAAAGAGGTTCGTGCCACCTTACAATCATGATTATACCACTTGGCAGCTCTATAAGCACATACCCTCTTTCTATTTACAGGTTTTAAAAAGTAACATTTAATTTCTTTAAAGAAATTCTCATGTACTTTTGTAATGTCATCTTGACCCGGAGGATCCCCTACCACAAACTCTAGGGCCATGATAGCCTTGTCAGTCGCAACTCCTATTTTTTCTAAGACCTGCTGGTCTGTCCTGACACTTGTCCACCTCACGTTCATCAAAAAGGGGATGAGGAATAGTTGTCCCGTTCAGTTCCCCAAGGACAATATTTAAGTAATCAAGTAGAAAAGGACACTTGTATCTACAAACCCATTGGTTCACTTTGACAACCCTCATAGAAGCCAGAAGTTTTTTGTTACGATGCGGTATATTTGTTTGTCCGCCCCTCTTCTAGCGACATGGCATAGTCATTGGGTAGTCAAATGTAAGGTATGCCTGCCTCACCCGAGGCACCTCTGGAAAGTGTAGAAGTGTCCAGAGATCAAAAAATAGATGGGTACAATGGCCAACCAGTGAGGGTATAGTTAAAAAACAGTATAAGCACCAGAAACAAATTTAATAAAGAAGGTGAATACTGTAAACTAAAAACCAATGGATATATTCGATAATCGTGTGACCAGATTATCATATACGTTGTTTTTAAAAATCAACATGTTTCAGCTCCTAAAAGGCCCAGAAGGGTCGGTGGAGCTTTCGTCAGGACGTACACACAGAATTGTACTTACACTACTTGTGCAGTATTCAGATGCTTAATAGGCAATCATGGGAATATTATCCTGAATGCGAGGCGAAAATCACTCCCTCAGGGTGCTTAGAGCCGCCGTTTTGTGGTCACCGCGACATGTGTTGTGCGCCTTGCTAGTGCTGGCTGGCTATGCCTCTACGCATGTCATTTGTAGGTACAATTAATGGGGGTAGAAAATCATCACGGGAGTTAGAAACAATACCATCGGACAGCCACCATTTATGAAAAACACATAGAGGGTTATGGTCACTCTCAAGCCTTTCCATTACAACCATATCACTAACAGTTGACCAAAGGGGCATGCTACAAATGACATAATCAATGCGGCTTTTGTGTCTCCCATTATTGAAAGTCATAGCTGGTACTCTGTCTGACTTTGTCCTACCATTCAGAGCTCTTAACCCATGTTCGAGACACAGTGCATTTAGACCTATAATATCCTCAGTCCAGCGAGTTACTGGAGTAGTATCTAATATGGGAATATCCCATTGCTTATCTTCCTCTGTACCTAAGGAAGCCTCGCCGGTGTCTAGAGGTTCAAACGTACGATTTAAGTCGCCTGCAATTATTGTGTTCTTACTACTAGAGTGTGTCTCAAGTAAATTATACAGGGTAAGAAGGACCCCAGATTTTCCTGTATTTCCACTTCTGGCATATATGTTGTAGATATCAAGGGAAGTGGATGTATCACTCATAAGCCTGATGAGCTGGATATCTTTTTGATCAAGCGCCACACTTTTTACTACAACCTTTAGGGACTGTCGGACCCATATAGTAAGGCCCCCCATCGGACGCCCTTTTGGGCCCTTGATGGCTGGTACATAGAAATTTAAGTACCCTAAAGCAAAAACAGGATCACAGGCCCATGTCTCCTGGAAAATACAAACATCATACTTGCTAACAAACCCAAACCAGTCTCCGCAGACCAGCTTGGAGCATAGCCCAGCCACATTCCAGGATAATAGGTTCCCAGTACCATATGCCGTTTCAAGTTTAGGACTAGAGACAAACCCACTCAGCACCATGTCATCGATACCATTGTTATTTACATTTTCATTGATTGGTCCAACCGTGACCACAGAGTTAACATTCTCAGTTCGAGCGCCTACTAGATCACCAAGTTCCCTTGTAGTGCATACATCAAATGTAGTTTGCAACAAAGGCTTAGGGTTAGATGGTAGTCAATCGCAGGCATTCAAGTTTGAGAGGGCAGAAAATCTATTTTCCAAACCTAGTCCCCCCTCAGTAAAAACAACATCATTACTACCCCTTTTGGTCACCACATTCCATTTTGTTCTCAAAATACTAGGGTTCGGGCCTCTTCCTTTCCGAGGGTAGAAAAAATCCAAAGTCAATGGAACAATCGTAGTTGATCTTCGCTGTGGAGGTAAGATGTTGGGCAAGATGTTTGACAATACCTCAGGGTCAGAGAAGCTAAGGACAACACAATCCCCCTTATACCTCTTGACCCTATTACCAATCCACTCTACCCTTCTGGCGTTTACAAGTTCTTCGGCTAATTGTTGCCTTCCCCAAGGAGATATTACCATGTTGTTAGTAAGCCACGAAAAAGATTTGTGTACTAAAGATGATGTAGTTTCAACCTCCCCAGGTACCAATGAGGGGACATTTGCAAGAACGAGTACTAATGGAGAAGCTTCTACCACAAGGTCAAAAATCCCTTTCCCAGTATTGAAATCAACAGTGGTAGGAACAGGGGGTACAACACCTAGAACAGTACCTACTGGATTCGTCAGTGGTACCGTTAGCGGATTTGGTGCAGGGATAGGAGTAAATCCACAATTTTCACCAGAGGGTGTTTTACTCATTAATGGCTCTACCCTAGTCACAACTTCTTCAGGCAGATTTTCTACCTCCACCAGAGTTTTCTCTAATAAACCACCCAATCTATTGACCTCAGCGGTTAATTTGTCTATTTTACTAACCAAGGGTTTGACTATACCTTTAATTTTTATATCCATCATGCTCCATAGATTATTAAATTGAGCATTGGAGAGGGTCACATAAGCTTCATTAGTCAGATCAACCTCCTGCTCCTCGAGTATTTTCCTTGGTGGGGTAGCAACTTTATTTCTACCAGACCTTAAACCCTCCCGTTTAGGCATAACCTTTCCTTTGCCCCCTGTAACCCTCGGGACTGGAACAGGGGCTGGGGCAGGGAGAGGAGACTCATTATTGGTGGAGATCACTGACTCCACTTCGCTGTCACTACTATCTTCAGTAAGAGCCACGATACCACTAGGCTGAATGGTGTTTATATCACTAAGAGAATCATGTACCACACCAGATGTGCTACTGTTATTTAATGCAAAAGGATCCTCTATCTCCTTATCGGTCAGAGGAGATTGATTAGATGAATCCAATCCCAACGAGGATCTCCTGTCGCTATTTATTTTTGCCACAACTTGGAAGAGATAATTGTCCATGGTATTATTGACTGGGGGTAGTTTTTTTCCGGGCATAGATAGAATGGGCAATACACTCAGAACAATGTGTTTACTCACAGGACTCAGTAGTTATACCAGTTACTCAATGCAGTCCAAGCAAGACTGTGCCCAGGAAGAGTTCGCAGGAAATTTCGGGCAGGGATCCTAGCCCAACCCAACCTAGGCCAGCCTCGGACGGCCACAGACGGCCCGCCCTTTGCCCGGGCTTCGCCCGGCGTCCCGCGAGACGGTGGTGATGCTGCTTTTGAGCGCCTTCTGGCGCTAGCAGGTGACGCAGCAGAGCGCTGGGGCTTCTGGGGGCTGTGGTTCAGTCCTCGCTCGTCTCCACACGGCGGCCCCGCTCTGATGACAGGAGAGCGAAGGGCGGCGGGAGACAAGCGGTAGAGGGTCCACGAATGACACAATTCTCCCCAGGCAGTAAACGGAGTCAGAATGGCAAGTCAGGCTTGAACAGGTTAGCAAGCAGAAAGGTTTCCCCCACTCGACCGTGGTGATGCTGCTTTTGAGCGCCTCCTGGCGCTAGCAGGTGACGCAGCAGAGCGCTGGGGCTTCTGGGGGCTGTGGTTCAGTCCTCGCTCGTCTCCACACGGCAGCCCCGCTCTGATGACAGGAGAGCGAAGGGCGGCGGGAGACAAGCGGTAGAGGGTCCACGAATGACACAATTCTCCCCAGGCACTAAACGGAGTCAGAATGGCAAGTCAGGCTTGAACAGGTTAGCAAGCAGAAAGGTTTCCCCCATCTATCTATTTATGCTAGACACAACATTTTTTTGTGAAATCTGGGAATTATGCTAATTATACTGCAAATTTTGTGCCGAATGCAGCATATCAAAAATTATGAGGTAAACATTGCAAGCACAGAATCATTTAATTACATTAACCCTCACCATTGTCCATTGTTTTATGAGCAATATATTCAGGAAAGGTAAACAAAACCTGAATATTTTAAGTCCAGTCAGTGGCCATTGTTATCAGCAAATTGATGAAACCAGGTTTTTTAACCTAACGACTCCAAAATAAATATGTAACATCAATAAACTACAAAATGGGCATC